>NC_140712.1:1252500-2472500 GCF_050655825.1 Lonchura striata
CCACCCCATCCCCCCAGAACTCCAGCCCACACCCGGGCAGCTGGGGGGATCCACCTCCATGGAATGGCACTGTACCTTCCTCAGGACAAATGTGAGCATCCTGCAGGGATGGATGACACAATCCAGGCCTTAGGCAGCTTTTGAGACTGATGAGATGATGTCTCGGGGGCAGGAACAAGAAGGGTGACAGGAGCAGCAGGAGCAGCGTGCAGCGTGTGCTGAGCCCAGGGCCAACGGCTGTGTTGTGCTGCTTGCTGGCTGCTGGCAGTTCCAGATGGGACATGGATTGTGACATGACCACTGAGCTAGAGAGCCTTTGGTTCCATGCTTAGCAACGTTCCCCCAGACCATGGTGCTCAGAGCCCTGTTCCCAAGGATGGAGCATCCACAGCCTGGGCCAGTGCTTCAGCACCCTCAGTGGAAGAGAGCAGCTTCCTCAGATCCAACTTCAATCAGCCTCCTGCAGCTGAAAGCCATCCCCCCTTGTCCTGTTGCCACAGGCCCTGTGGAACACCCTGTCCCAATCTTTCTTGTGGCACCCTTGCAGTCCTGCAGAGCTGCAGTGAGGCCTCCCCAGGGTCTCCTCTTTCCAGGCTGAGCATCCCCAGCCCCACGTGGAAAGCAGGCAGTGTGATCTGGGGGAGTCCAGGCTGGAGTCAAATGGCATCAGGAACTGAGAGACGGAAGCTTTAGGCCCAGGTTTGCCTCTCAATGTACAAAATTAATAAGAGTGGAGGGCAAGATGGTGGGACACTGCTTCTGCTCTAATTGGTGAATATAGTCTCTGTTTTATTCTTTTTTTTCTCTCATGCCGTTGCAGTTTTGGCTGTTTGAAAGGAAGCTTGGCACAATATCCATTGTCTTCTCCATTTGTGAATCACCGAGCAGAGTCTGGGCAAGCTGATGTTGCAGAGCAAATCCTGCAAATGTACTGGTCATCCTGAGCCTGGAGAATGCAGTTAAACCCAGCCAAAAGTAATTTCTGGAAAGTCAAGCCTGGTGTACATTCTCTTGACTTTGGCTATGCCAACTTCACCTGAGTCTTATGAAAAAGCAAACAAAAGACTCAAACCAAAACAGACAAAACCTAGAAACAAACGAACCCATGCAAACCAATCAAACAAAGAGACTAAAATAACCCCAAATAAAACCAAAGGGAATGAAGAGTTAGTATTAGTTTTGAGTTCATCACAGCAGGTAAATGGCTGCTTTCCACAGGATCACCATAAAAAGCCACAGATAACAGCTGCTCCAAGATACACCCAACAGGAGAACCATCAAAGTGATACATAGCAACTCTGGGGGCAGCTCCCCATTAAGGTGAGGGATGAGCACACAGTGCTACAGCTCCAGCCTTCCCCACCCTGCAGGCTGCTCTTTGCTCCTGATGTAAGAGCCTTGCAGGACTGTGGCCCCTCTCGGTGCATTATAAATCATTCCCACAGCTCTCACTTGAGCCACTGGCATGTCCAGAGCGAGATCCAGGCACAATCCTACTGCCCGCTGAGCCTCTCTGGGAGATCCTGAGCATCTTCCTGCCCAGAGCCACAAAAGAGCTCAGGCTGTGCCTGAACTGGGTTTTCAGGGGAGGTTTCCATATCCCTGCGAGATGTGCTCATCCTTCATCAGGCTGTGCCCAGCCTGGATCAGGGCAGGTTGGATGCCACATGGGATCCATCCTTTGCCCTGCCATGTGATCCTCCATGCAGTGGGGATAAAAAGCCCAGCACTGGGGAACCCCAGGTGCTGCAGCAGTGATAGTTTTGGGAGAAACACGGAGCTGTGCATGGCCAGCTTGAAGTCTGCACTGCTGTGAGCACCAGGCCTGCCATGCTGAGCCCAGGGCCACAACCAGTGCTCACCCGGGCTGGGACATTGAGTCCCAACATGGGATCCCATGGGACAGGGCACGCTGGGATTCGCCCCTGCAGCTCCCCAGTGTGTCCAGAGAGACAGCAAGGAGACAGTGACCTCTGTCAGCGGGACCCTCTGAGTGGGACAACCACTGCTGGGGTGGCTGTGCCAGCTCCCCCATGAACCTCCAGCCCTGGGAACCGGGAGCAAGTGGAAAACACAACTTGGCCAATACTGCCTGTGCCGGAAGCAAATGGAAAGAGAACTGGGGTGTGAAAACCCAAGGTTGTTTATTTACATAAGAACAGCAATGAAAACACAGAACACATTTACTTTTGTAAGAATATTTGTAATAACAACAATTTATAGAATGTATATACCTAAGAACATATCTAACAAAAATATTTGAAATGTATTTACAGAAGACAAAACGAAGCCCTAAAACCTAGATGGCAAAAACAAGAACAAACTCTAAAAACTATGTACAAAAGGGTGCCATTTCAGTCCAGGATCTCCATCAGTCCGGGAAGAAAAGCAGGTGCCGTGGTCACTCCAGTCAGGCACAGAGGGCTCTACCGTGTGTCCCCAGGCTGGCACACTGGGACTCTGCTGCCAGAGCTGAGGCTGGCTGGGTCTGGGGGCTGGGCCCCAGGCACTGCCATGGGGCTTGTGTGGCCCAAAGCAAGAACAGGACAGGCTGGGCATGGCCACCAGAACCCAAGGCACTGGGTACCACGTGCCTGAGCAGGGACCACCCAGCCCAATCCCGCCCCAGCCTGGCTGCAGGGAACACACTGTGCCTGTGGGGACCACATGCCTGTCCTGCTGCTGGCATTGCTCTTCATCCCAGGACCATGGCCTCCTCTTCATCTTCCTCATCAATGTCCATCTCCTCGGTGTACTCTTCCATTTCCACGTCCATCTCCTCATCCTCATCAACCTCCATCTCTTCCTCTCCAGTCTGTTCGCCATCCACCTCCATCTCCTCCTCCGTATGCATTATTGTGTCCACCTCCATCTCTTCCTCTCCTCTCTTTTCTCCCTCTACTTCCATCTTCTCCTCTCTATCAGTATGTCTGTCCACCTCTATCTTGTCTTCTCTACCTGCAACAGCCTGCAGAGGTAGCAAAACCTCAGAGTGGGGTCCCTGTCCCACCCCATCCCCCCAGAACTCCAGCCCACACCCGGGCAGCTGGGGGGATCCACCTCCATGGAATGGCACCGTACCTTCCTCAGGACAAATGTGAGCATCCTGCAGGGATGGATGACACAATCCAGGCCTTAGGCAGCTTTTGAGACTGATGAGATGATGTCTCGGGGGCAGGAATAAGAAGGGTGACAGGAGCAGCAGGAGCAGCGTGCAGCGTGTGCTGAGCCCAGGGCCAACGGTTGTGTTGTGCTGCTTGCTGGCTGCTGGCAGTTCCAGATGGGACATGGATTGTGACATGACCACTGAGCTAGAGAGCCTTTGGTTCCATGCTTAGCAACGTTCCCCCAGACCATGGTGCTCAGAGCCCTGTTCCCAAGGATGGAGCATCCACAGCCTGGGCCAGTGCCTCAGCACCCTCAGTGGAAGAGAGCAGCTTCCTCAGATCCAACTTCAATCAGCCTCCTGCAGCTGAAAGCCGTCCCCCCTTGTCCTGTTGCCACAGGCCCTGTGGAACACCCTGTCCCAATCTTTCTTGTGGCACCCTTGCAGTCCTGCAGAGCTGCAGTGAGGCCTCCCCAGGGTCTCCTCTTTCCAGGCTGAGCATCCCCAGCCCCACGTGGAAAGCAGGCAGTGTGATCTGGGGGAGTCCAGGCTGGAGTCAAATGGCATCAGGAACTGAGAGACGGAAGCTTTAGGCCCAGGTTTGCCTCTCAATGTACAAAATTAATAAGAGTGGAGGGCAAGATGGTGGGACACTGCTTCTGCTCTAATTGGTGAATATAGTCTCTGTTTTTTTTCTTTTTTTCTCTCATGCCGTTGCAGTTTTGGCTGTTTGAAAGGAAGCTTGGCACAATATCCATTGTCTTCTCCATTTGTGAATCACCGAGCAGAGTCTGGGCAAGCTGATTTTGCAGAGCAAATCCTGCAAATGTACTGGTCATCCTGAGCCTGGAGAATGCAGTTAAACCCAGCCAAAAGTAATTTCTGGAAAGTCAAGCCTGGTGTACATTCTCTTGACTTTGGCTATGCCAACTTCACCTGAGTCTTATGAAAAAGCAAACAAAAGACTCAAACCAAAACAGACAAAACCTAGAAACAAACGAACCCATGCAAACCAATCAAACAAAGAGACTAAAAAAACCCCAAATAAAACCAAAGGGAATGAAGAGTTAGTATTAGTTTTGAGTTCATCACAGCAGGTAAATGGCTGCTTTCCACAGGATCACCATAAAAATCCACAGATAACAGCTGCTCCAAAATGCACCCAACAGGAGAACCATCAAAGTAATACATAGCAACTCTGGGGGCAGCTCCCCATTAAGGTGAGGGATGAGCACACAGTGCTACAGCTCCAGCCTTCTCCACCCTGCAGGCTGCTCTTTGCTCCTGATGTAAGAGCCTTGCAGGACTGTGGCCCCTCTCGGTGCATTATAAATCATTCCCACAGCTCTCACTTGAGCCACTGGCATGTCCAGAGCGAGATCCAGGAACAATCCTACTGCCCGCTGAGCCTCTCTGGGAGATCCTGAGCATCTTCCTGCCCAGAGCCACAAAAGAGCTCAGGCTATGCCTGAACTGGGTTTTCAGGGGAGGTTTCCATATCCCTGCGAGATGTGCTCATCCTTCATCAGGCTGTGCCCAGCCTGGATCAGGGCAGGTTGGATGCCACATGGGATCCATCCTTTGCCCTGCCATGTGATCCTCCATGCAGTGGGGATAAAAAGCCCAGCACTGGGGAACACCAGGTGCTGCAGCAGTGATAGTTTTGGGAGAAACACGGAGCTGTGCATGGCCAGCTTGAAGTGTGCACTGCTGTGAGCACCAGGCCTGCCATGCTGAGCCCAGGGCCACAACCAGTGCTCACCCGGGCTGGGACATTGAGTCCCAACATGGGATCCCATGGGACAGGGCACGCTGGGATTCGCCCCTGCAGCTCCCCAGTGTGTCCAGAGAGACAGCAAGGAGACAGTGACCTCTGTCAGCGGGACCCTCTGAGTGGGACAACCACTGCTGGGGTGGCTGTGCCAGCTTCCCCATGAACCTCCAGCCCTGGGATCCGGGAGGAAGTGGAAAACACAACTTGGCCAATACTGCCTGTGCCGGAAGCAAATGGAAAGAGAACTGGGGTGTGAAAACCCAAGGTTGTTTATTTACATAAGAACAGCAATGAAAACACAGAACACATTTACTTTTGTAAGAATATTTGTAATAACAACAATTTATAGAATGTATATACCTAAGAACATATCTAACAACAATATTTGAAATGTATTTACAGAAGACAAAACGAAGCCCTAAAACCTAGATGGCAAAAACAAGAACAAACTCTAAAAACTATGTACAAAAGGGTGCCATTTCAGTCCAGGATCTCCATCAGTCCGGGAAGAAAAGCAGGTGCCGTGGTCACTCCAGTCAGGCACAGAGGGCTCTACCGTGTGTCCCCAGCCTGGCACACTGGGACTCTGCTGCCAGAGCTGAGGCTGGCTGGGTCTGGGGGCTGGGCCCCAGGCACTGCCATGGGACTTGTGTGGCCCCAAGCAAGCACAGGACAGGCTGGGCATGGCCAGCAGAACCCAAGGCACTGGGTACCACGTGCCTGAGCAGGGACCACCCAGCCCAATCCCTCCCCAGCCTGGCTGCAGGGAACCCACTGTGCCTGTGGGGACCACATGCCTGTCGTGCTGCTGGCATTGCTCTTCATCCCAGGACCATGGCCTCCTCTTCATCTTCCTCATCAATGTCCATCTCCTCGGTGTACTCTTCCATTTCCACGTCCATCTCCTCATCCTCATCAACCTCCATCTCTTCCTCTCCAGTCTGTTCTCCATCCACCTCCATCTCCTCCTCCGTATCCATTATTGTGTCCACCTCCATCTCTTCCTCTCCTCTCTTTTCTCCCTCCACTTCCATCTTCTCCTCTCTATCAGTCTGTCTGTCCACCTCCATCTTGTCTTCTCTACCTGCAACAGCCTGCAGAGGTAGCAAAACCTCAGAGTGGGGTCCCTGTCCCACCCCATCCCCCCAGAACTCCAGCCCACACCCGGGCAGCTGGGGGGATCCACCTCCATGGAATGGCACCGTACCTTCCTCAGGACAAATGTGAGCATCCTGCAGGGATGGATGACACAATCCAGGCCTTAGGCAGCTTTTGAGACTGATGAGATGAGGTCTCGGGGACAGGAACAAGAAGGCTGACAGGAGCAGCAGGAGCAGCGTGCAGCGTGTGCTGAGCCCAGGGCCAACGGTTGTGTTGTGCTGCTTGCTGGTTGCTGGCAGTTCCAGATGGGACATGGATTATGACATGACCACTGAGCTAGAGAGCCTTTGGTTCCATGCTTAGCAACGTTCCCCCAGAGCATGGTGCTCAGAGCCCTGTTCCCAAGGATGGAGCATCCACAGCCTGGGCCAGTGCCTCAGCACCCTCAGTGGAAGAGAGCAGCTTCCTCAGATCCAACTTCAATCAGCCTCCTGCAGCTGAAAGCCGTCCCCCCTTGTCCTGTTGCCACAGGCCCTGTGGAACACCCTGTCCCAATCTTTCTTGTGGCACCCTTGCAGTCCTGCAGAGCTGCAGTGAGGCCTCCCCAGGGTCTCCTCTTTCCAGGCTGAGCATCCCCAGCCCCACGTGGAAAGCAGGCAGTGTGATCTGGGGGAGTCCAGGCTGGAGTCAAATGGCATCAGGAACTGAGAGACGGAAGCTTTAGGCCCAGGTTTGCCTCTCAATGTACAAAATTAATAAGAGTGGAGGGCAAGATGGTGGGACACTGCTTCTGCTCTAATTGGTGAATATAGTCTCTGTTTTTTTTCTTTTTTTCTCTCATGCCCTTGCAGTTTTGGCTGTTTGAAAGGAAGCTTGGCACAATATCCATTGTCTTCTCCATTTGTGAATCACCGAGCAGAGTCTGGGCAAGCTGATGTTGCAGAGCAAATCCTGCAAATGTACTGGTCATCCTGAGCCTGGAGAATGCAGTTAAACCCAGCCAAAAGTAATTTCTGGAAAGTCAAGCCTGGTGTACATTCTCTTGACTTTGGCTATGCCAACTTCACCTGAGTCTTATGAAAAAGCAAACAAAAGACTCAAACCAAAACAGACAAAACCTAGAAACAAACGAACCCATGCAAACCAATCAAACAAAGAGACTAAAAAACACCCAAATAAAACCAAAGAGAATGAAGAGTTAGTATTAGATTTGAGTTCATCACAGCAGGTAAATGGCTGCTTTCCACAGGATCACCATAAAAAGCCACAGATAACAGCTGCTCCAAGATACACCCAACAGGAGAACCATCAAAGTAATACATAGCAACTCTGGGGGCAGCTCCCCATTAAGGTGAGGGATGAGCACACAGTGCTACAGCTCCAGCCTTCTCCACCCTGCAGGCTGCTCTTTGCTCCTGATGTAAGAGCCTTGCAGGACTGTGGCCCCTCTCGGTGCATTATAAATCATTCCCACAGCTCTCACTTGAGCCACTGGCATGTCCAGAGCGAGATCCAGGCACAATCCTACTGCCCGCTGAGCCTCTCTGGGAGATCCTGAGCATCTTCCTGCCCAGAGCCACAAAAGAGCTCAGGCTATGCCTGAACTGGGTTTTCAGGGGAGGTTTCCATATCCCTGCGAGATGTGCTCATCCTTCATCAGGCTGTGCCCAGCCTGGATCAGGGCAGGTTGGATGCCACATGGGATCCATCCTTTGCCCTGCCATGTGATCCTCCATGCAGTGGGGATAAAAAGCCCAGCACTGGGGAACACCAGGTGCTGCAGCAGTGATAGTTTTGGGAGAAACACGGAGCTGTGCATGGCCAGCTTGAAGTCTGCACTGCTGTGAGCACCAGGCCTGCCATGCTGAGCCCAGGGCCACAACCAGTGCTCACCCGGGCTGGGACATTGAGTCCCAACATGGGATCCCATGGGACAGGGCACGCTGGGATTCGCCCCTGCAGCTCCCCAGTGTGTCCAGAGAGACAGCAAGGAGACAGTGACCTCTGTCAGCGGGACCCTCTGAGTGGGACAACCACTGCTGGGGTGGCTGTGCCAGCTTCCCCATGAACCTCCAGCCCTGGGATCCGGGAGGAAGTGGAAAACACAACTTGGCCAATACTGCCTGTGCCGGAAGCAAATGGAAAGAGAACTGGGGTGTGAAAACCCAAGGTTGTTTATTTACATAAGAACAGCAATGAAAACACAGAACACATTTACTTTTGTAAGAATATTTGTAATAACAACAATTTATAGAATGTATATACCTAAGAACATATCTAACAACAATATTTGAAATGTATTTACAGAAGACAAAACGAAGCCCTAAAACCTAGATGGCAAAAACAAGAACAAACTCTAAAAACTATGTACAAAAGGGTGCCATTTCAGTCCAGGATCTCCATCAGTCCGGGAAGAAAAGCAGGTGCCGTGGTCACTCCAGTCAGGCACAGAGGGCTCTACCGTGTGTCCCCAGGCTGGCACACTGGGACTCTGCTGCCAGAGCTGAGGCTGGCTGGGTCTGGGGGCTGGGCCCCAGGCACTGCCATGGGACTTGTGTGGCCCCAAGCAAGCACAGGACAGGCTGGGCATGGCCAGCAGAACCCAAGGCACTGGGTACCACGTGCCTGAGCAGGGACCACCCAGCCCAATCCCTCCCCAGCCTGGCTGCAGGGAACCCACTGTGCCTGTGGGGACCACATGCCTGTCGTGCTGCTGGCATCGCTCTTCATCCCAGGACCATGGCCTCCTCTTCATCTTCCTCATCAATGTCCATCTCCTCGGTGTACTCTTCCATTTCCACGTCCATCTCCTCATCCTCATCAACCTCCATCTCTTCCTCTCCAGTCTGTTCTCCATCCACCTCCATCTCCTCCTCCGTATCCATTATTGTGGCCACCTCCATCTCTTCCTCTCCTCTCTTTTCTCCCTCCACTTCCATCTTCTCCTCTCTATCAGTCTGTCTGTCCACCTCCATCTTGTCTTCTCTACCTGCAACAGCCTGCAGAGGTAGCAAAACCTCAGAGTGGGGTCCCTGTCCCACCCCATCCCCCCAGAACTCCAGCCCACACCCGGGCAGCTGGGGGGATCCACCTCCATGGAATGGCACCGTACCTTCCTCAGGACAAATGTGAGCATCCTGCAGGGATGGATGACACAATCCAGGCCTTAGGCAGCTTTTGAGACTGATGAGATGATGTCTCGGGGGCAGGAATAAGAAGGGTGACAGGAGCAGCAGGAGCAGCGTGCAGCGTGTGCTGAGCCCAGGGCCAACGGTTGTGTTGTGCTGCTTGCTGGCTGCTGGCAGTTCCAGATGGGACATGGATTGTGACATGACCACTGAGCTAGAGAGCCTTTGGTTCCATGCTTAGCAACGTTCCCCCAGACCATGGTGCTCAGAGCCCTGTTCCCAAGGATGGAGCATCCACAGACTGGGCCAGTGCCTCAGCACCCTCAGTGGAAGAGAGCAGCTTCCTCAGATCCAACTTCAATCAGCCTCCTGCAGCTGAAAGCCGTCCCCCCTTGTCCTGTTGCCACAGGCCCTGTGGAACACCCTGTCCCAATCTTTCTTGTGGCACCCTTGCAGTCCTGCAGAGCTGCAGTGAGGCCTCCCCAGGGTCTCCTCTTTCCAGGCTGAGCATCCCCAGCCCCACGTGGAAAGCAGGCAGTGTGATCTGGGGGAGTCCAGGCTGGAGTCAAATGGCATCAGGAACTGAGAGACGGAAGCTTTAGGCCCAGGTTTGCCTCTCAATGTACAAAATTAATAAGAGTGGAGGGCAAGATGGTGGGACACTGCTTCTGCTCTAATTGGTGAATATAGTCTCTGTTTTTTTTCTTTTTTTCTCTCATGCCCTTGCAGTTTTGGCTGTTTGAAAGGAAGCTTGGCACAATATCCATTGTCTTCTCCATTTGTGAATCACCGAGCAGAGTCTGGGCAAGCTGATGTTGCAGAGCAAATCCTGCAAATGTACTGGTCATCCTGAGCCTGGAGAATGCAGTTAAACCCAGCCAAAAGTAATTTCTGGAAAGTCAAGCCTGGTGTACATTCTCTTGACTTTGGCTATGCCAACTTCACCTGAGTCTTATGAAAAAGCAAACAAAAGACTCAAACCAAAACAGACAAAACCTAGAAACAAACGAACCCATGCAAACCAATCAAACAAAGAGACTAAAAAACACCCAAATAAAACCAAAGAGAATGAAGAGTTAGTATTAGATTTGAGTTCATCACTGCAGGTAAATGGCTGCTTTCCACAGGATCACCATAAAAAGCCACAGATAACAGCTGCTCCAAGATACACCCAACAGGAGAACCATCAAAGTGATACATAGCAACTCTGGGGGCAGCTCCCCATTAAGGTGAGGGATGAGCACACAGTGCTACAGCTCCAGCCTTCTCCACCCTGCAGGCTGCTCTTTGCTCCTGATGTAAGAGCCTTGCAGGACTGTGGCCCCTCTCGGTGCATTATAAATCATTCCCACAGCTCTCACTTGAGCCACTGGCATGTCCAGAGCGAGATCCAGGCACAATCCTACTGCCCGCTGAGCCTCTCTGGGAGATCCTGAGCATCTTCCTGCCCAGAGCCACAAAAGAGCTCAGGCTGTGCCTGAACTGGGTTTTCAGGGGAGGTTTCCATATCCCTGCGAGATGTGCTCATCCTTCATCAGGCTGTGCCCAGCCTGGATCAGGGCAGGTTGGATGCCACATGGGATCCATCCTTTGCCCTGCCATGTGATCCTCCATGCAGTGGGGATAAAAAGCCCAGCACTGGGGAACCCCAGGTGCTGCAGCAGTGATAGTTTTGGGAGAAACATGGAGCTGTGCATGGCCAGCTTGAAGTCTGCACTGCTGTGAGCACCAGGCCTGCCATGCTGAGCCCAGGGCCACAACCAGTGCTCACCCGGGCTGGGACATTGAGTCCCAACATGGGATCCCATGGGACAGGGCACGCTGGGATTCGCCCCTGCAGCTCCCCAGTGTGTCCAGAGAGACAGCAAGGAGACAGTGACCTCTGTCAGCGGGACCCTCTGAGTGGGACAACCACTGCTGGGGTGGCTGTGCCAGCTTCCCCATGAACCTCCAGCCCTGGGATCCGGGAGGAAGTGGAAAACACAACTTGGCCAATACTGCCTGTGCCGGAAGCAAATGGAAAGAGAACTGGGGTGTGAAAACCCAAGGTTGTTTATTTACATAAGAACAGCAATGAAAACACAGAACACATTTACTTTTGTAAGAATATTTGTAATAACAACAATTTATAGAATGTATATACCTAAGAACATATCTAACAACAATATTTGAAATGTATTTACAGAAGACAAAACGAAGCCCTAAAACCTAGATGGCAAAAACAAGAACAAACTCTAAAAACTATGTACAAAAGGGTGCCATTTCAGTCCAGGATCTCCATCAGTCCGGGAAGAAAAGCAGGTGCCGTGGTCACTCCAGTCAGGCACAGAGGGCTCTACCGTGTGTCCCCAGCCTGGCACACTGGGACTCTGCTGCCAGAGCTGAGGCTGGCTGGGTCTGGGGGCTGGGCCCCAGGCACTGCCATGGGACTTGTGTGGCCCCAAGCAAGCACAGGACAGGCTGGGCATGGCCAGCAGAACCCAAGGCACTGGGTACCACGTGCCTGAGCAGGGACCACCCAGCCCAATCCCTCCCCAGCCTGGCTGCAGGGAACCCACTGTGCCTGTGGGGACCACATGCCTGTCGTGCTGCTGGCATTGCTCTTCATCCCAGGACCATGGCCTCCTCTTCATCTTCCTCATCAATGTCCATCTCCTCGGTGTACTCTTCCATTTCCACGTCCATCTCCTCATCCTCATCAACCTCCATCTCTTCCTCTCCAGTCTGTTCTCCATCCACCTCCATCTCCTCCTCCGTATCCATTATTGTGTCCACCTCCATCTCTTCCTCTCCTCTCTTTTCTCCCTCCACTTCCATCTTCTCCTCTCTATCAGTCTGTCTGTCCACCTCCATCTTGTCTTCTCTACCTGCAACAGCCTGCAGAGGTAGCAAAACCTCAGAGTGGGGTCCCTGTCCCACCCCATCCCCCCAGAACTCCAGCCCACACCCGGGCAGCTGGGGGGATCCACCTCCATGGAATGGCACCGTACCTTCCTCAGGACAAATGTGAGCATCCTGCAGGGATGGATGACACAATCCAGGCCTTAGGCAGCTTTTGAGACTGATGAGATGAGGTCTCGGGGACAGGAACAAGAAGGCTGACAGGAGCAGCAGGAGCAGCGTGCAGCGTGTGCTGAGCCCAGGGCCAACGGTTGTGTTGTGCTGCTTGCTGGTTGCTGGCAGTTCCAGATGGGACATGGATTATGACATGACCACTGAGCTAGAGAGCCTTTGGTTCCATGCTTAGCAACGTTCCCCCAGAGCATGGTGCTCAGAGCCCTGTTCCCAAGGATGGAGCATCCACAGCCTGGGCCAGTGCCTCAGCACCCTCAGTGGAAGAGAGCAGCTTCCTCAGATCCAACTTCAATCAGCCTCCTGCAGCTGAAAGCCGTCCCCCCTTGTCCTGTTGCCACAGGCCCTGTGGAACACCCTGTCCCAATCTTTCTTGTGGCACCCTTGCAGTCCTGCAGAGCTGCAGTGAGGCCTCCCCAGGGTCTCCTCTTTCCAGGCTGAGCATCCCCAGCCCCACGTGGAAAGCAGGCAGTGTGATCTGGGGGAGTCCAGGCTGGAGTCAAATGGCATCAGGAACTGAGAGACGGAAGCTTTAGGCCCAGGTTTGCCTCTCAATGTACAAAATTAATAAGAGTGGAGGGCAAGATGGTGGGACACTGCTTCTGCTCTAATTGGTGAATATAGTCTCTGTTTTTTTTCTTTTTTTCTCTCATGCCCTTGCAGTTTTGGCTGTTTGAAAGGAAGCTTGGCACAATATCCATTGTCTTCTCCATTTGTGAATCACCGAGCAGAGTCTGGGCAAGCTGATGTTGCAGAGCAAATCCTGCAAATGTACTGGTCATCCTGAGCCTGGAGAATGCAGTTAAACCCAGCCAAAAGTAATTTCTGGAAAGTCAAGCCTGGTGTACATTCTCTTGACTTTGGCTATGCCAACTTCACCTGAGTCTTATGAAAAAGCAAACAAAAGACTCAAACCAAAACAGACAAAACCTAGAAACAAACGAACCCATGCAAACCAATCAAACAAAGAGACTAAAAAACACCCAAATAAAACCAAAGAGAATGAAGAGTTAGTATTAGATTTGAGTTCATCACAGCAGGTAAATGGCTGCTTTCCACAGGATCACCATAAAAAGCCACAGATAACAGCTGCTCCAAGATACACCCAACAGGAGAACCATCAAAGTAATACATAGCAACTCTGGGGGCAGCTCCCCATTAAGGTGAGGGATGAGCACACAGTGCTACAGCTCCAGCCTTCTCCACCCTGCAGGCTGCTCTTTGCTCCTGATGTAAGAGCCTTGCAGGACTGTGGCCCCTCTCGGTGCATTATAAATCATTCCCACAGCTCTCACTTGAGCCACTGGCATGTCCAGAGCGAGATCCAGGCACAATCCTACTGCCCGCTGAGCCTCTCTGGGAGATCCTGAGCATCTTCCTGCCCAGAGCCACAAAAGAGCTCAGGCTATGCCTGAACTGGGTTTTCAGGGGAGGTTTCCATATCCCTGCGAGATGTGCTCATCCTTCATCAGGCTGTGCCCAGCCTGGATCAGGGCAGGTTGGATGCCACATGGGATCCATCCTTTGCCCTGCCATGTGATCCTCCATGCAGTGGGGATAAAAAGCCCAGCACTGGGGAACACCAGGTGCTGCAGCAGTGATAGTTTTGGGAGAAACACGGAGCTGTGCATGGCCAGCTTGAAGTCTGCACTGCTGTGAGCACCAGGCCTGCCATGCTGAGCCCAGGGCCACAACCAGTGCTCACCCGGGCTGGGACATTGAGTCCCAACATGGGATCCCATGGGACAGGGCACGCTGGGATTCGCCCCTGCAGCTCCCCAGTGTGTCCAGAGAGACAGCAAGGAGACAGTGACCTCTGTCAGCGGGACCCTCTGAGTGGGACAACCACTGCTGGGGTGGCTGTGCCAGCTTCCCCATGAACCTCCAGCCCTGGGATCCGGGAGGAAGTGGAAAACACAACTTGGCCAATACTGCCTGTGCCGGAAGCAAATGGAAAGAGAACTGGGGTGTGAAAACCCAAGGTTGTTTATTTACATAAGAACAGCAATGAAAACACAGAACACATTTACTTTTGTAAGAATATTTGTAATAACAACAATTTATAGAATGTATATACCTAAGAACATATCTAACAACAATATTTGAAATGTATTTACAGAAGACAAAACGAAGCCCTAAAACCTAGATGGCAAAAACAAGAACAAACTCTAAAAACTATGTACAAAAGGGTGCCATTTCAGTCCAGGATCTCCATCAGTCCGGGAAGAAAAGCAGGTGCCGTGGTCACTCCAGTCAGGCACAGAGGGCTCTACCGTGTGTCCCCAGGCTGGCACACTGGGACTCTGCTGCCAGAGCTGAGGCTGGCTGGGTCTGGGGGCTGGGCCCCAGGCACTGCCATGGGACTTGTGTGGCCCCAAGCAAGCACAGGACAGGCTGGGCATGGCCAGCAGAACCCAAGGCACTGGGTACCACGTGCCTGAGCAGGGACCACCCAGCCCAATCCCTCCCCAGCCTGGCTGCAGGGAACCCACTGTGCCTGTGGGGACCACATGCCTGTCGTGCTGCTGGCATCGCTCTTCATCCCAGGACCATGGCCTCCTCTTCATCTTCCTCATCAATGTCCATCTCCTCGGTGTACTCTTCCATTTCCACGTCCATCTCCTCATCCTCATCAACCTCCATCTCTTCCTCTCCAGTCTGTTCTCCATCCACCTCCATCTCCTCCTCCGTATCCATTATTGTGGCCACCTCCATCTCTTCCTCTCCTCTCTTTTCTCCCTCCACTTCCATCTTCTCCTCTCTATCAGTCTGTCTGTCCACCTCCATCTTGTCTTCTCTACCTGCAACAGCCTGCAGAGGTAGCAAAACCTCAGAGTGGGGTCCCTGTCCCACCCCATCCCCCCAGAACTCCAGCCCACACCCGGGCAGCTGGGGGGATCCACCTCCATGGAATGGCACCGTACCTTCCTCAGGACAAATGTGAGCATCCTGCAGGGATGGATGACACAATCCAGGCCTTAGGCAGCTTTTGAGACTGATGAGATGATGTCTCGGGGGCAGGAATAAGAAGGGTGACAGGAGCAGCAGGAGCAGCGTGCAGCGTGTGCTGAGCCCAGGGCCAACGGTTGTGTTGTGCTGCTTGCTGGCTGCTGGCAGTTCCAGATGGGACATGGATTGTGACATGACCACTGAGCTAGAGAGCCTTTGGTTCCATGCTTAGCAACGTTCCCCCAGACCATGGTGCTCAGAGCCCTGTTCCCAAGGATGGAGCATCCACAGACTGGGCCAGTGCCTCAGCACCCTCAGTGGAAGAGAGCAGCTTCCTCAGATCCAACTTCAATCAGCCTCCTGCAGCTGAAAGCCGTCCCCCCTTGTCCTGTTGCCACAGGCCCTGTGGAACACCCTGTCCCAATCTTTCTTGTGGCACCCTTGCAGTCCTGCAGAGCTGCAGTGAGGCCTCCCCAGGGTCTCCTCTTTCCAGGCTGAGCATCCCCAGCCCCACGTGGAAAGCAGGCAGTGTGATCTGGGGGAGTCCAGGCTGGAGTCAAATGGCATCAGGAACTGAGAGACGGAAGCTTTAGGCCCAGGTTTGCCTCTCAATGTACAAAATTAATAAGAGTGGAGGGCAAGATGGTGGGACACTGCTTCTGCTCTAATTGGTGAATATAGTCTCTGTTTTTTTTCTTTTTTTCTCTCATGCCCTTGCAGTTTTGGCTGTTTGAAAGGAAGCTTGGCACAATATCCATTGTCTTCTCCATTTGTGAATCACCGAGCAGAGTCTGGGCAAGCTGATGTTGCAGAGCAAATCCTGCAAATGTACTGGTCATCCTGAGCCTGGAGAATGCAGTTAAACCCAGCCAAAAGTAATTTCTGGAAAGTCAAGCCTGGTGTACATTCTCTTGACTTTGGCTATGCCAACTTCACCTGAGTCTTATGAAAAAGCAAACAAAAGACTCAAACCAAAACAGACAAAACCTAGAAACAAACGAACCCATGCAAACCAATCAAACAAAGAGACTAAAAAACACCCAAATAAAACCAAAGAGAATGAAGAGTTAGTATTAGATTTGAGTTCATCACTGCAGGTAAATGGCTGCTTTCCACAGGATCACCATAAAAAGCCACAGATAACAGCTGCTCCAAGATACACCCAACAGGAGAACCATCAAAGTGATACATAGCAACTCTGGGGGCAGCTCCCCATTAAGGTGAGGGATGAGCACACAGTGCTACAGCTCCAGCCTTCTCCACCCTGCAGGCTGCTCTTTGCTCCTGATGTAAGAGCCTTGCAGGACTGTGGCCCCTCTCGGTGCATTATAAATCATTCCCACAGCTCTCACTTGAGCCACTGGCATGTCCAGAGCGAGATCCAGGCACAATCCTACTGCCCGCTGAGCCTCTCTGGGAGATCCTGAGCATCTTCCTGCCCAGAGCCACAAAAGAGCTCAGGCTGTGCCTGAACTGGGTTTTCAGGGGAGGTTTCCATATCCCTGCGAGATGTGCTCATCCTTCATCAGGCTGTGCCCAGCCTGGATCAGGGCAGGTTGGATGCCACATGGGATCCATCCTTTGCCCTGCCATGTGATCCTCCATGCAGTGGGGATAAAAAGCCCAGCACTGGGGAACCCCAGGTGCTGCAGCAGTGATAGTTTTGGGAGAAACATGGAGCTGTGCATGGCCAGCTTGAAGTCTGCACTGCTGTGAGCACCAGGCCTGCCATGCTGAGCCCAGGGCCACAACCAGTGCTCACCCGGGCTGGGACATTGAGTCCCAACATGGGATCCCATGGGACAGGGCACGCTGGGATTCGCCCCTGCAGCTCCCCAGTGTGTCCAGAGAGACAGCAAGGAGACAGTGACCTCTGTCAGCGGGACCCTCTGAGTGGGACAACCACTGCTGGGGTGGCTGTGCCAGCTCCCCCATGAACCTCCAGCCCTGGGATCCGGGAGGAAGTGGAAAACACAACTTGGCCAATACTGCCTGTGCCGGAAGCAAATGGAAAGAGAACTGGGGTGTGAAAACCCAAGGTTGTTTATTTACATAAGAACAGCAATGAAAACACAGAACACATTTACTTTTGTAAGAATATTTGTAATAACAACAATTTATAGAATGTATATACCTAAGAACATATCTAACAACAATATTTGAAATGTATTTACAGAAGACAAAACGAAGCCCTAAAACCTATATGGCAAAAACAAGAACAAACTCTAAAAACTATGTACAAAAGGGTGCCATTTCAGTCCAGGATCTCCATCAGTCCGGGAAGAAAAGCAGGTGCCATGGTCACTCCAGTCAGGCACAGAGGGCTCTACCGTGTGTCCCCAGGCTGGCACACTGGGACTCTGCTGCCAGAGCTGAGGCTGGCTGGGTCTGGGGGCTGGGCCCCAGGCACTGCCATGGGGCTTGTGTGGCCCAAAGCAAGCACAGGACAGGCTGGGCATGGCCAGCAGAACCCAAGGCACTGGGTACCACGTGCCTGAGCAGGGACCACCCAGCCCAATCCCGCCCCAGCCTGGCTGCAGGGAACCCACTGTGCCTGTGGGGACCACATGCCTGTCGTGCTGCTGGCATTGCTCTTCATCCCAGGACCATGGCCTCCTCTTCATCTTCCTCATCAATGTCCATCTCCTCGGTGTACTCTTCCATTTCCACGTCCATCTCCTCATCCTCATCAACCTCCATCTCTTCCTCTCCAGTCTGTTCTCCATCCACCTCCATCTCCTCCTCCGTATCCATTATTGTGTCCACCTCCATCTCTTCCTCTCCTCTCTTTTCTCCCTCCACTTCCATCTTCTCCTCTCTATCAGTCTGTCTGTCCACCTCCATCTTGTCTTCTCTACCTGCAACAGCCTGCAGAGGTAGCAAAACCTCAGAGTGGGGTCCCTGTCCCACCCCATCCCCCCAGAACTCCAGCCCACACCCGGGCAGCTGGGGGGATCCACCTCCATGGAATGGCACCGTACCTTCCTCAGGACAAATGTGAGCATCCTGCAGGGATGGATGACACAATCCAGGCCTTAGGCAGCTTTTGAGACTGATGAGATGATGTCTCGGGGGCAGGAATAAGAAGGTTGACAGGAGCAGCAGGAGCAGCGTGCAGCGTGTGCTGAGCCCAGGGCCAACGGTTGTGTTGTGCTGCTTGCTGGCTGCTGGCAGTTCCAGATGGGACATGGATTGTGACATGACCACTGAGCTAGAGAGCCTTTGGTTCCATGCTTAGCAACGTTCCCCCAGACCATGGTGCTCAGAGCCCTGTTCCCAAGGATGGAGCATCCACAGACTGGGCCAGTGCCTCAGCACCCTCAGTGGAAGAGAGCAGCTTCCTCAGATCCAACTTCAATCAGCCTCCTGCAGCTGAAAGCCGTCCCCCCTTGTCCTGTTGCCACAGGCCCTGTGGAACACCCTGTCCCAATCTTTCTTGTGGCACCCTTGCAGTCCTGCAGAGCTGCAGTGAGGCCTCCCCAGGGTCTCCTCTTTCCAGGCTGAGCATCCCCAGCCCCACGTGGAAAGCAGGCAGTGTGATCTGGGGGAGTCCAGGCTGGAGTCAAATGGCATCAGGAACTGAGAGACGGAAGCTTTAGGCCCAGGTTTGCCTCTCAATGTACAAAATTAATAAGAGTGGAGGGCAAGATGGTGGGACACTGCTTCTGCTCTAATTGGTGAATATAGTCTCTGTTTTTTTTCTTTTTTTCTCTCATGCCCTTGCAGTTTTGGCTGTTTGAAAGGAAGCTTGGCACAATATCCATTGTCTTCTCCATTTGTGAATCACCGAGCAGAGTCTGGGCAAGCTGATGTTGCAGAGCAAATCCTGCAAATGTACTGGTCATCCTGAGCCTGGAGAATGCAGTTAAACCCAGCCAAAAGTAATTTCTGGAAAGTCAAGCCTGGTGTACATTCTCTTGACTTTGGCTATGCCAACTTCACCTGAGTCTTATGAAAAAGCAAACAAAAGACTCAAACCAAAACAGACAAAACCTAGAAACAAACGAACCCATGCAAACCAATCAAACAAAGAGACTAAAAAACACCCAAATAAAACCAAAGAGAATGAAGAGTTAGTATTAGATTTGAGTTCATCACAGCAGGTAAATGGCTGCTTTCCACAGGATCACCATAAAAAGCCACAGATAACAGCTGCTCCAAGATACACCCAACAGGAGAACCATCAAAGTAATACATAGCAACTCTGGGGGCAGCTCCCCATTAAGGTGAGGGATGAGCACACAGTGCTACAGCTCCAGCCTTCTCCACCCTGCAGGCTGCTCTTTGCTCCTGATGTAAGAGCCTTGCAGGACTGTGGCCCCTCTCGGTGCATTATAAATCATTCCCACAGCTCTCACTTGAGCCACTGGCATGTCCAGAGCGAGATCCAGGCACAATCCTACTGCCCGCTGAGCCTCTCTGGGAGATCCTGAGCATCTTCCTGCCCAGAGCCACAAAAGAGCTCAGGCTATGCCTGAACTGGGTTTTCAGGGGAGGTTTCCATATCCCTGCGAGATGTGCTCATCCTTCATCAGGCTGTGCCCAGCCTGGATCAGGGCAGGTTGGATGCCACATGGGATCCATCCTTTGCCCTGCCATGTGATCCTCCATGCAGTGGGGATAAAAAGCCCAGCACTGGGGAACACCAGGTGCTGCAGCAGTGATAGTTTTGGGAGAAACACGGAGCTGTGCATGGCCAGCTTGAAGTCTGCACTGCTGTGAGCACCAGGCCTGCCATGCTGAGCCCAGGGCCACAACCAGTGCTCACCCGGGCTGGGACATTGAGTCCCAACATGGGATCCCATGGGACAGGGCACGCTGGGATTCGCCCCTGCAGCTCCCCAGTGTGTCCAGAGAGACAGCAAGGAGACAGTGACCTCTGTCAGCGGGACCCTCTGAGTGGGACAACCACTGCTGGGGTGGCTGTGCCAGCTTCCCCATGAACCTCCAGCCCTGGGATCCGGGAGGAAGTGGAAAACACAACTTGGCCAATACTGCCTGTGCCGGAAGCAAATGGAAAGAGAACTGGGGTGTGAAAACCCAAGGTTGTTTATTTACATAAGAACAGCAATGAAAACACAGAACACATTTACTTTTGTAAGAATATTTGTAATAACAACAATTTATAGAATGTATATACCTAAGAACATATCTAACAACAATATTTGAAATGTATTTACAGAAGACAAAACGAAGCCCTAAAACCTAGATGGCAAAAACAAGAACAAACTCTAAAAACTATGTACAAAAGGGTGCCATTTCAGTCCAGGATCTCCATCAGTCCGGGAAGAAAAGCAGGTGCCGTGGTCACTCCAGTCAGGCACAGAGGGCTCTACCGTGTGTCCCCAGGCTGGCACACTGGGACTCTGCTGCCAGAGCTGAGGCTGGCTGGGTCTGGGGGCTGGGCCCCAGGCACTGCCATGGGACTTGTGTGGCCCCAAGCAAGCACAGGACAGGCTGGGCATGGCCAGCAGAACCCAAGGCACTGGGTACCACGTGCCTGAGCAGGGACCACCCAGCCCAATCCCTCCCCAGCCTGGCTGCAGGGAACCCACTGTGCCTGTGGGGACCACATGCCTGTCGTGCTGCTGGCATCGCTCTTCATCCCAGGACCATGGCCTCCTCTTCATCTTCCTCATCAATGTCCATCTCCTCGGTGTACTCTTCCATTTCCACGTCCATCTCCTCATCCTCATCAACCTCCATCTCTTCCTCTCCAGTCTGTTCTCCATCCACCTCCATCTCCTCCTCCGTATCCATTATTGTGGCCACCTCCATCTCTTCCTCTCCTCTCTTTTCTCCCTCCACTTCCATCTTCTCCTCTCTATCAGTCTGTCTGTCCACCTCCATCTTGTCTTCTCTACCTGCAACAGCCTGCAGAGGTAGCAAAACCTCAGAGTGGGGTCCCTGTCCCACCCCATCCCCCCAGAACTCCAGCCCACACCCGGGCAGCTGGGGGGATCCACCTCCATGGAATGGCACCGTACCTTCCTCAGGACAAATGTGAGCATCCTGCAGGGATGGATGACACAATCCAGGCCTTAGGCAGCTTTTGAGACTGATGAGATGATGTCTCGGGGGCAGGAATAAGAAGGGTGACAGGAGCAGCAGGAGCAGCGTGCAGCGTGTGCTGAGCCCAGGGCCAACGGTTGTGTTGTGCTGCTTGCTGGCTGCTGGCAGTTCCAGATGGGACATGGATTGTGACATGACCACTGAGCTAGAGAGCCTTTGGTTCCATGCTTAGCAACGTTCCCCCAGACCATGGTGCTCAGAGCCCTGTTCCCAAGGATGGAGCATCCACAGACTGGGCCAGTGCCTCAGCACCCTCAGTGGAAGAGAGCAGCTTCCTCAGATCCAACTTCAATCAGCCTCCTGCAGCTGAAAGCCGTCCCCCCTTGTCCTGTTGCCACAGGCCCTGTGGAACACCCTGTCCCAATCTTTCTTGTGGCACCCTTGCAGTCCTGCAGAGCTGCAGTGAGGCCTCCCCAGGGTCTCCTCTTTCCAGGCTGAGCATCCCCAGCCCCACGTGGAAAGCAGGCAGTGTGATCTGGGGGAGTCCAGGCTGGAGTCAAATGGCATCAGGAACTGAGAGACGGAAGCTTTAGGCCCAGGTTTGCCTCTCAATGTACAAAATTAATAAGAGTGGAGGGCAAGATGGTGGGACACTGCTTCTGCTCTAATTGGTGATTATAGTCTCTGTTTTTTTTCTTTTTTTCTCTCATGCCCTTGCAGTTTTGGCTGTTTGAAAGGAAGCTTGGCACAATATCCATTGTCTTCTCCATTTGTGAATCACCGAGCAGAGTCTGGGCAAGCTGATGTTGCAGAGCAAATCCTGCAAATGTACTGGTCATCCTGAGCCTGGAGAATGCAGTTAAACCCAGCCAAAAGTAATTTCTGGAAAGTCAAGCCTGGTGTACATTCTCTTGACTTTGGCTATGCCAACTTCACCTGAGTCTTATGAAAAAGCAAACAAAAGACTCAAACCAAAACAGACAAAACCTAGAAACAAACGAACCCATGCAAACCAATCAAACAAAGAGACTAAAAAACACCCAAATAAAACCAAAGAGAATGAAGAGTTAGTATTAGATTTGAGTTCATCACTGCAGGTAAATGGCTGCTTTCCACAGGATCACCATAAAAAGCCACAGATAACAGCTGCTCCAAGATACACCCAACAGGAGAACCATCAAAGTGATACATAGCAACTCTGGGGGCAGCTCCCCATTAAGGTGAGGGATGAGCACACAGTGCTACAGCTCCAGCCTTCTCCACCCTGCAGGCTGCTCTTTGCTCCTGATGTAAGAGCCTTGCAGGACTGTGGCCCCTCTCGGTGCATTATAAATCATTCCCACAGCTCTCACTTGAGCCACTGGCATGTCCAGAGCGAGATCCAGGCACAATCCTACTGCCCGCTGAGCCTCTCTGGGAGATCCTGAGCATCTTCCTGCCCAGAGCCACAAAAGAGCTCAGGCTGTGCCTGAACTGGGTTTTCAGGGGAGGTTTCCATATCCCTGCGAGATGTGCTCATCCTTCATCAGGCTGTGCCCAGCCTGGATCAGGGCAGGTTGGATGCCACATGGGATCCATCCTTTGCCCTGCCATGTGATCCTCCATGCAGTGGGGATAAAAAGCCCAGCACTGGGGAACCCCAGGTGCTGCAGCAGTGATAGTTTTGGGAGAAACATGGAGCTGTGCATGGCCAGCTTGAAGTCTGCACTGCTGTGAGCACCAGGCCTGCCATGCTGAGCCCAGGGCCACAACCAGTGCTCACCCGGGCTGGGACATTGAGTCCCAACATGGGATCCCATGGGACAGGGCACGCTGGGATTCGCCCCTGCAGCTCCCCAGTGTGTCCAGAGAGACAGCAAGGAGACAGTGACCTCTGTCAGCGGGACCCTCTGAGTGGGACAACCACTGCTGGGGTGGCTGTGCCAGCTCCCCCATGAACCTCCAGCCCTGGGATCCGGGAGGAAGTGGAAAACACAACTTGGCCAATACTGCCTGTGCCGGAAGCAAATGGAAAGAGAACTGGGGTGTGAAAACCCAAGGTTGTTTATTTACATAAGAACAGCAATGAAAACACAGAACACATTTACTTTTGTAAGAATATTTGTAATAACAACAATTTATAGAATGTATATACCTAAGAACATATCTAACAACAATATTTGAAATGTATTTACAGAAGACAAAACGAAGCCCTAAAACCTAGATGGCAAAAACAAGAACAAACTCTAAAAACTATGTACAAAAGGGTGCCATTTCAGTCCAGGATCTCCATCAGTCCGGGAAGAAAAGCAGGTGCCATGGTCACTCCAGTCAGGCACAGAGGGCTCTACCGTGTGTCCCCAGGCTGGCACACTGGGACTCTGCTGCCAGAGCTGAGGCTGGCTGGGTCTGGGGGCTGGGCCCCAGGCACTGCCATGGGGCTTGTGTGGCCCAAAGCAAGCACAGGACAGGCTGGGCATGGCCAGCAGAACCCAAGGCACTGGGTACCACGTGCCTGAGCAGGGACCACCCAGCCCAATCCCGCCCCAGCCTGGCTGCAGGGAACCCACTGTGCCTGTGGGGACCACATGCCTGTCGTGCTGCTGGCATTGCTCTTCATCCCAGGACCATGGCCTCCTCTTCATCTTCCTCATCAATGTCCATCTCCTCGGTGTACTCTTCCATTTCCACGTCCATCTCCTCATCCTCATCAACCTCCATCTCTTCCTCTCCAGTCTGTTCTCCATCCACCTCCATCTCCTCCTCCGTATCCATTATTGTGTCCACCTCCATCTCTTCCTCTCCTCTCTTTTCTCCCTCCACTTCCATCTTCTCCTCTCTATCAGTCTGTCTGTCCACCTCCATCTTGTCTTCTCTACCTGCAACAGCCTGCAGAGGTAGCAAAACCTCAGAGTGGGGTCCCTGTCCCACCCCATCCCCCCAGAACTCCAGCCCACACCCGGGCAGCTGGGGGGATCCACCTCCATGGAATGGCACCGTACCTTCCTCAGGACAAATGTGAGCATCCTGCAGGGATGGATGACACAATCCAGGCCTTAGGCAGCTTTTGAGACTGATGAGATGATGTCTCGGGGGCAGGAATAAGAAGGTTGACAGGAGCAGCAGGAGCAGCGTGCAGCGTGTGCTGAGCCCAGGGCCAACGGTTGTGTTGTGCTGCTTGCTGGCTGCTGGCAGTTCCAGATGGGACATGGATTGTGACATGACCACTGAGCTAGAGAGCCTTTGGTTCCATGCTTAGCAACGTTCCCCCAGACCATGGTGCTCAGAGCCCTGTTCCCAAGGATGGAGCATCCACAGACTGGGCCAGTGCCTCAGCACCCTCAGTGGAAGAGAGCAGCTTCCTCAGATCCAACTTCAATCAGCCTCCTGCAGCTGAAAGCCGTCCCCCCTTGTCCTGTTGCCACAGGCCCTGTGGAACACCCTGTCCCAATCTTTCTTGTGGCACCCTTGCAGTCCTGCAGAGCTGCAGTGAGGCCTCCCCAGGGTCTCCTCTTTCCAGGCTGAGCATCCCCAGCCCCACGTGGAAAGCAGGCAGTGTGATCTGGGGGAGTCCAGGCTGGAGTCAAATGGCATCAGGAACTGAGAGACGGAAGCTTTAGGCCCAGGTTTGCCTCTCAATGTACAAAATTAATAAGAGTGGAGGGCAAGATGGTGGGACACTGCTTCTGCTCTAATTGGTGAATATAGTCTCTGTTTTTTTTCTTTTTTTCTCTCATGCCCTTGCAGTTTTGGCTGTTTGAAAGGAAGCTTGGCACAATATCCATTGTCTTCTCCATTTGTGAATCACCGAGCAGAGTCTGGGCAAGCTGATGTTGCAGAGCAAATCCTGCAAATGTACTGGTCATCCTGAGCCTGGAGAATGCAGTTAAACCCAGCCAAAAGTAATTTCTGGAAAGTCAAGCCTGGTGTACATTCTCTTGACTTTGGCTATGCCAACTTCACCTGAGTCTTATGAAAAAGCAAACAAAAGACTCAAACCAAAACAGACAAAACCTAGAAACAAACGAACCCATGCAAACCAATCAATCAAAGAGACTAAAAAACACCCAAATAAAACCAAAGAGAATGAAGAGTTAGTATTAGATTTGAGTTCATCACTGCAGGTAAATGGCTGCTTTCCACAGGATCACCATAAAAAGCCACAGATAACAGCTGCTCCAAGATACACCCAACAGGAGAACCATCAAAGTGATACATAGCAACTCTGGGGGCAGCTCCCCATTAAGGTGAGGGATGAGCACACAGTGCTACAGCTCCAGCCTTCTCCACCCTGCAGGCTGCTCTTTGCTCCTGATGTAAGAGCCTTGCAGGACTGTGGCCCCTCTCGGTGCATTATAAATCATTCCCACAGCTCTCACTTGAGCCACTGGCATGTCCAGAGCGAGATCCAGGCACAATCCTACTGCCCGCTGAGCCTCTCTGGGAGATCCTGAGCATCTTCCTGCCCAGAGCCACAAAAGAGCTCAGGCTGTGCCTGAACTGGGTTTTCAGGGGAGGTTTGCCTATCCCTGCGAGATGTGCTCATCCTTCATCAGGCTGTGCCCAGCCTGGATCAGGGCAGGTTGGATGCCACATGGGATCCATCCTTTGCCCTGCCATGTGATCCTCCATGCAGTGGGGATAAAAAGCCCAGCACTGGGGAACCCCAGGTGCTGCAGCAGTGATAGTTTTGGGAGAAACATGGAGCTGTGCATGGCCAGCTTGAAGTCTGCACTGCTGTGAGCACCAGGCCTGCCATGCTGAGCCCAGGGCCACAACCAGTGCTCACCCGGGCTGGGACATTGAGTCCCAACATGGGATCCCATGGGACAGGGCACGCTGGGATTCGCCCCTGCAGCTCCCCAGTGTGTCCAGAGAGACAGCAAGGAGACAGTGACCTCTGTCAGCGGGACCCTCTGAGTGGGACAACCACTGCTGGGGTGGCTGTGCCAGCTCCCCCATGAACCTCCAGCCCTGGGATCCGGGAGGAAGTGGAAAACACAACTTGGCCAATACTGCCTGTGCCGGAAGCAAATGGAAAGAGAACTGGGGTGTGAAAACCCAAGGTTGTTTATTTACATAAGAACAGCAATGAAAACACAGAACACATTTACTTTTGTAAGAATATTTGTAATAACAACAATTTATAGAATGTATATACCTAAGAACATATCTAACAACAATATTTGAAATGTATTTACAGAAGACAAAACGAAGCCCTAAAACCTAGATGGCAAAAACAAGAACAAACTCTAAAAACTATGTACAAAAGGGTGCCATTTCAGTCCAGGATCTCCATCAGTCCGGGAAGAAAAGCAGGTGCCATGGTCACTCCAGTCAGGCACAGAGGGCTCTTCCGTGTGTCCCCAGGCTGGCACACTGGGACTCTGCTGCCAGAGCTGAGGCTGGCTGGGTCTGGGGGCTGGGCCCCAGGCACTGCCATGGGGCTTGTGTGGCCCAAAGCAAGCACAGGACAGCCTGGGCATGGCCAGCAGAACCCAAGGCACTGGGTACCACGTGCCTGAGCAGGGACCACCCAGCCCAATCCCGCCCCAGCCTGGCTGCAGGGAACCCACTGTGCCTGTGGGGACCACATGCCTGTCGTGCTGCTGGCATTGCTCTTCATCCCAGGACCATGGCCTCCTCTTCATCTTCCTCATCAATGTCCATCTCCTGGGTGTACTCTTCCATTTCCACGTCCATCTCCTCATCCTCATCAACCTCCATCTCTTCCTCTCCAGTCTGTTCTCCATCCACCTCCATCTCCTCCTCCGTATCCATTATTGTGTCCACCTCCATCTCTTCCTCTCCTCTCTTTTCTCCCTCCACTTCCATCTTCTCCTCTCTATCAGTCTGTCTGTCCACCTCCATCTTGTCTTCTCTACCTGCAACAGCCTGCAGAGGTAGCAAAACCTCAGAGTGGGGTCCCTGTCCCACCCCATCCCCCCAGAACTCCAGCCCACACCCGGGCAGCTGGGGGGATCCACCTCCATGGAATGGCACCGTACCTTCCTCAGGACAAATGTGAGCATCCTGCAGGGATGGATGACACAATCCAGGCCTTAGGCAGCTTTTGAGACTGATGAGATGAGGTCTCGGGGACAGGAACAAGAAGGCTGACAGGAGCAGCAGGAGCAGCGTGCAGCGTGTGCTGAGCCCAGGGCCAACGGTTGTGTTGTGCTGCTTGCTGGCTGCTGGCAGTTCCAGATGGGACATGGATTATGACATGACCACTGAGCTAGAGAGCCTTTGGTTCCATGCTTAGCAACGTTCCCCCAGAGCATGGTGCTCAGAGCCCTGTTCCCAAGGATGGAGCATCCACAGCCTGGGCCAGTGCCTCAGCACCCTCAGTGGAAGAGAGCAGCTTCCTCAGATCCAACTTCAATCAGCCTCCTGCAGCTGAAAGCCGTCCCCCCTTGTCCTGTTGCCACAGGCCCTGTGGAACACCCTGTCCCAATCTTTCTTGTGGCACCCTTGCAGTCCTGCAGAGCTGCAGTGAGGCCTCCCCAGGGTCTCCTCTTTCCAGGCTGAGCATCCCCAGCCCCACGTGGAAAGCAGGCAGTGTGATCTGGGGGAGTCCAGGCTGGAGTCAAATGGCATCAGGAACTGAGAGACGGAAGCTTTAGGCCCAGGTTTGCCTCTCAATGTACAAAATTAATAAGAGTGGAGGGCAAGATGGTGGGACACTGCTTCTGCTCTAATTGGTGAATATAGTCTCTGTTTTTTTTCTTTTTTTCTCTCATGCCCTTGCAGTTTTGGCTGTTTGAAAGGAAGCTTGGCACAATATCCATTGTCTTCTCCATTTGTGAATCACCGAGCAGAGTCTGGGCAAGCTGATGTTGCAGAGCAAATCCTGCAAATGTACTGGTCATCCTGAGCCTGGAGAATGCAGTTAAACCCAGCCAAAAGTAATTTCTGGAAAGTCAAGCCTGGTGTACATTCTCTTGACTTTGGCTATGCCAACTTCACCTGAGTCTTATGAAAAAGCAAACAAAAGACTCAAACGAAAACAGACAAAACCTAGAAACAAACGAACCCATGCAAACCAATCAAACAAAGAGACTAAAAAACACCCAAATAAAACCAAAGAGAATGAAGAGTTAGTATTAGATTTGAGTTCATCACAGCAGGTAAATGGCTGCTTTCCACAGGATCACCATAAAAAGCCACAGATAACAGCTGCTCCAAAATACACCCAACAGGAGAACCATCAAAGTGATACATAGCAACTCTGGGGGCAGCTCCCCATTAAGGTGAGGGATGAGCACACAGTGCTACAGCTCCAGCCTTCCCCACCCTGCAGGCTGCTCTTTGCTCCTGATGTAAGAGCCTTGCAGGACTGTGGCCCCTCTCGGTGCATTATAAATCATTCCCACAGCTCTCACTTGAGCCACTGGCATGTCCAGAGCGAGATCCAGGCACAATCCTACTGCCCGCTGAGCCTCTCTGGGAGATCCTGAGCATCTTCCTGCCCAGAGCCACAAAAGAGCTCAGGCTGTGCCTGAACTGGGTTTTCAGGGGAGGTTTCCATATCCCTGCGAGATGTGCTCATCCTTCATCAGGCTGTGCCCAGCCTGGATCAGGGCAGGTTGGATGCCACATGGGATCCATCCTTTGCCCTGCCATGTGATCCTCCATGCAGTGGGGATAAAAAGCCCAGCACTGGGGAACACCAGGTGCTGCAGCAGTGATAGTTTTGGGAGAAACACGGAGCTGTGCATGGCCAGCTTGAAGTGTGCACTGCTGTGAGCACCAGGCCTGCCATGCTGAGCCCAGGGCCACAACCAGTGCTCACCCGGGCTGGGACATTGAGTCCCTACATGGGATCCCATGGGACAGGGCACGCTGGGATTCGCCCCTGCAGCTCCCCAGTGTGTCCAGAGAGACAGCAAGGAGACAGTGACCTCTGTCAGCGGGACCCTCTGAGTGGGACAACCACTGCTGGGGTGGCTGTGCCAGCTCCCCCATGAACCTCCAGCCCTGGGATCCGGGAGGAAGTGGAAAACACAACTTGGCCAATACTGCCTGTGCCGGAAGCAAATGGAAAGAGAACTGGGGTGTGAAAACCCAAGGTTGTTTATTTACATAAGAACAGCAATGAAAACACAGAACACATTTACTTTTGTAAGAATATTTGTAATAACAACAATTTATAGAATGTATATACCTAAGAACATATCTAACAACAATATTTGAAATGTATTTACAGAAGACAAAACGAAGCCCTAAAACCTAGATGGCAAAAACAAGAACAAACTCTAAAAACTATGTACAAAAGGGTGCCATTTCAGTCCAGGATCTCCATCAGTCCGGGAAGAAAAGCAGGTGCCGTGGTCACTCCAGTCAGGCACAGAGGGCTCTACCGTGTGTCCCCAGCCTGGCACACTGGGACTCTGCTGCCAGAGCTGAGGCTGGCTGGGTCTGGGGGCTGGGCCCCAGGCACTGCCATGGGACTTGTGTGGCCCCAAGCAAGCACAGGACAGGCTGGGCATGGCCAGCAGAACCCAAGGCACTGGGTACCACGTGCCTGAGCAGGGACCACCCAGCCCAATCCCTCCCCAGCCTGGCTGCAGGGAACCCACTGTGCCTGTGGGGACCACATGCCTGTCGTGCTGCTGGCATTGCTCTTCATCCCAGGACCATGGCCTCCTCTTCATCTTCCTCATCAATGTCCATCTCCTCGGTGTACTCTTCCATTTCGACGTCCATCTCCTCATCCTCATCAACCTCCATCTCTTCCTCTCCAGTCTGTTCTCCATCCACCTCCATCTCCTCCTCCGTATCCATTATTGTGTCCACCTCCATCTCTTCCTCTCCTCTCTTTTCTCCCTCCACTTCCATCTTCTCCTCTCTATCAGTCTGTCTGTCCACCTCCATCTTGTCTTCTCTACCTGCAACAGCCTGCAGAGGTAGCAAAACCTCAGAGTGGGGTCCCTGTCCCACCCCATCCCCCCAGAACTCCAGCCCACACCCGGGCAGCTGGGGGGATCCACCTCCATGGAATGGCACCGTACCTTCCTCAGGACAAATGTGAGCATCCTGCAGGGATGGATGACACAATCCAGGCCTTAGGCAGCTTTTGAGACTGATGAGATGATGTCTCGGGGGCAGGAATAAGAAGGTTGACAGGAGCAGCAGGAGCAGCGTGCAGCGTGTGCTGAGCCCAGGGCCAACGGTTGTGTTGTGCTGCTTGCTGGCTGCTGGCAGTTCCAGATGGGACATGGATTGTGACATGACCACTGAGCTAGAGAGCCTTTGGTTCCATGCTTAGCAACGTTCCCCCAGACCATGGTGCTCAGAGCCCTGTTCCCAAGGATGGAGCATCCACAGACTGGGCCAGTGCCTCAGCACCCTCAGTGGAAGAGAGCAGCTTCCTCAGATCCAACTTCAATCAGCCTCCTGCAGCTGAAAGCCGTCCCCCCTTGTCCTGTTGCCACAGGCCCTGTGGAACACCCTGTCCCAATCTTTCTTGTGGCACCCTTGCAGTCCTGCAGAGCTGCAGTGAGGCCTCCCCAGGGTCTCCTCTTTCCAGGCTGAGCATCCCCAGCCCCACGTGGAAAGCAGGCAGTGTGATCTGGGGGAGTCCAGGCTGGAGTCAAATGGCATCAGGAACTGAGAGACGGAAGCTTTAGGCCCAGGTTTGCCTCTCAATGTACAAAATTAATAAGAGTGGAGGGCAAGATGGTGGGACACTGCTTCTGCTCTAATTGGTGAATATAGTCTCTGTTTTTTTTCTTTTTTTCTCTCATGCCCTTGCAGTTTTGGCTGTTTGAAAGGAAGCTTGGCACAATATCCATTGTCTTCTCCATTTGTGAATCACCGAGCAGAGTCTGGGCAAGCTGATGTTGCAGAGCAAATCCTGCAAATGTACTGGTCATCCTGAGCCTGGAGAATGCAGTTAAACCCAGCCAAAAGTAATTTCTGGAAAGTCAAGCCTGGTGTACATTCTCTTGACTTTGGCTATGCCAACTTCACCTGAGTCTTATGAAAAAGCAAACAAAAGACTCAAACCAAAACAGACAAAACCTAGAAACAAACGAACCCATGCAAACCAATCAATCAAAGAGACTAAAAAACACCCAAATAAAACCAAAGAGAATGAAGAGTTAGTATTAGATTTGAGTTCATCACTGCAGGTAAATGGCTGCTTTCCACAGGATCACCATAAAAAGCCACAGATAACAGCTGCTCCAAGATACACCCAACAGGAGAACCATCAAAGTGATACATAGCAACTCTGGGGGCAGCTCCCCATTAAGGTGAGGGATGAGCACACAGTGCTACAGCTCCAGCCTTCTCCACCCTGCAGGCTGCTCTTTGCTCCTGATGTAAGAGCCTTGCAGGACTGTGGCCCCTCTCGGTGCATTATAAATCATTCCCACAGCTCTCACTTGAGCCACTGGCATGTCCAGAGCGAGATCCAGGCACAATCCTACTGCCCGCTGAGTCTCTCTGGGAGATCCTGAGCATCTTCCTGCCCAGAGCCACAAAAGAGCTCAGGCTATGCCTGAACTGGGTTTTCAGGGGAGGTTTCCATATCCCTGCGAGATGTGCTCATCCTTCATCAGGCTGTGCCCAGCCTGGATCAGGGCAGGTTGGATGCCACATGGGATCCATCCTTTGCCCTGCCATGTGATCCTCCATGCAGTGGGGATAAAAAGCCCAGCACTGGGGAACCCCAGGTGCTGCAGCAGTGATAGTTTTGGGAGAAACACGGAGCTGTGCATGGCCAGCTTGAAGTGTGCACTGCTGTGAGCACCAGGCCTGCCATGCTGAGCCCAGGGCCACAACCAGTGCTCACCCGGGCTGGGACATTGAGTCCCAACATGGGATCCCATGGGACAGGGCACGCTGGGATTCGCCCCTGCAGCTCCCCAGTGTGTCCAGAGAGACAGCAAGGAGACAGTGACCTCTGTCAGCGGGGCCCTCTGAGTGGGACAACCACTGCTGGGGTGGCTGTGCCAGCTCCCCCATGAACCTCCAGCCCTGGGAACCGGGAGGAAGTGGAAAACACAACTTGGCCAATACTGCCTGTGCCGGAAGCAAATGGAAAGAGAACTGGGGTGTGAAAACCCAAGGTTGTTTATTTACATAAGAACAGCAATGAAAACACAGAACACATTTACTTTTGTAAGAATATTTGTAATAACAACAATTTATAGAATGTATATACCTAAGAACATATCTAACAACAATATTTGAAATGTATTTACAGAAGACAAAATGAAGCCCTAAAACCTATATGGCAAAAACAAGAACAAACTCTAAAAACTATGTACAAAAGGGTGCCATTTCAGTCCAGGATCTCCATCAGTCCGGGAAGAAAAGCAGGTGCCATGGTCACTCCAGTCAGGCACAGAGGGCTCTTCCGTGTGTCCCCAGGCTGGCACACTGGGACTCTGCTGCCAGAGCTGAGGCTGGCTGGGTCTGGGGGCTGGGCCCCAGGCACTGCCATGGGGCTTGTGTGGCCCAAAGCAAGCACAGGACAGCCTGGGCATGGCCAGCAGAACCCAAGGCACTGGGTACCACGTGCCTGAGCAGGGACCACCCAGCCCAATCCCGCCCCAGCCTGGCTGCAGGGAACCCACTGTGCCTGTGGGGACCACATGCCTGTCGTGCTGCTGGCATTGCTCTTCATCCCAGGACCATGGCCTCCTCTTCATCTTCCTCATCAATGTCCATCTCCTCGGTGTACTCTTCCATTTCCACGTCCATCTCCTCATCCTCATCAACCTCCATCTCTTCCTCTCCAGTCTGTTCTCCATCCACCTCCATCTCCTCCTCCGTATCCATTATTGTGTCCACCTCCATCTCTTCCTCTCCTCTCTTTTCTCCCTCCACTTCCATCTTCTCCTCTCTATCAGTCTGTCTGTCCACCTCCATCTTGTCTTCTCTACCTGCAACAGCCTGCAGAGGTAGCAAAACCTCAGAGTGGGGTCCCTGTCCCACCCCATCCCCCCAGAACTCCAGCCCACACCCGGGCAGCTGGGGGGATCCACCTCCATGGAATGGCACCGTACCTTCCTCAGGACAAATGTGAGCATCCTGCAGGGATGGATGACACAATCCAGGCCTTAGGCAGCTTTTGAGACTGATGAGATGATGTCTCGGGGGCAGGAACAAGAAGGCTGACAGGAGCAGCAGGAGCAGCGTGCAGCGTGTGCTGAGCCCAGGGCCAACGGTTGTGTTGTGCTGCTTGCTGGCTGCTGGCAGTTCCAGATGGGACATGGATTATGACATGACCACTGAGCTAGAGAGCCTTTGGTTCCATGCTTAGCAACGTTCCCCCAGACCATGGTGCTCAGAGCCCTGTTCCCAAGGATGGAGCATCCACAGCCTGGGCCAGTGCCTCAGCACCCTCAGTGGAAGAGAGCAGCTTCCTCAGATCCAACTTCAATCAGCCTCCTGCAGCTGAAAGCCGTCCCCCCTTGTCCTGTTGCCACAGGCCCTGTGGAACACCCTGTCCCAATCTTTCTTGTGGCACCCTTGCAGTCCTGCAGAGCTGCAGTGAGGCCTCCCCAGGGTCTCCTCTTTCCAGGCTGAGCATCCCCAGCCCCACGTGGAAAGCAGGCAGTGTGATCTGGGGGAGTCCAGGCTGGAGTCAAATGGCATCAGGAACTGAGAGACGGAAGCTTTAGGCCCAGGTTTGCCTCTCAATGTACAAAATTAATAAGAGTGGAGGGCAAGATGGTGGGACACTGCTTCTGCTCTAATTGGTGAATATAGTCTCTGTTTTTTTCTTTTTTTCTCTCATGCCCTTGCAGTTTTGGCTGTTTGAAAGGAAGCTTGGCACAATATCCATTGTCTTCTCCATTTGTGAATCACCGAGCAGAGTCTGGGCAAGCTGATGTTGCAGAGCAAATCCTGCAAATGTACTGGTCATCCTGAGCCTGGAGAATGCAGTTAAACCCAGCCAAAAGTAATTTCTGGAAAGTCAAGCCTGGTGTACATTCTCTTGACTTTGGCTATGCCAACTTCACCTGAGTCTTATGAAAAAGCAAACAAAAGACTCAAACCAAAACAGACAAAACCTAGAAACAAACGAACCCATGCAAACACAGAAAACAAAGAGACTAAAAAAACCCCAAATAAAACCAAAGGGAATGAAGAGTTAGTATTAGTTTTGAGTTCATCACAGCAGGTAAATGGCTGCTTTCCACAGGATCACCATAAAAAGCCACAGATAACAGCTGCTCCAAAATGCACCCAACAGGAGAACCATCAAAGTGATACATAGCAACTCTGGGGGCAGCTCCCCATTAAGGTGAGGGATGAGCACACAGTGCTACAGCTCCAGCCTTCCCCACCCTGCAGGCTGCTCTTTGCTCCTGATGTAAGAGCCTTGCAGGACTGTGGCCCCTCTCGGTGCATTATAAATCATTCCCACAGCTCTCACTTGAGCCACTGGCATGTCCAGAGCGAGATCCAGGTACAATCCTACTGCCCGCTGAGCCTCTCTGGGAGATCCTGAGCATCTTCCTGCCCAGAGCCACAAAAGAGCTCAGGCTGTGCCTGAACTGGGTTTTCAGGGGAGGTTTCCATATCCCTGCGAGATGTGCTCATCCTTCATCAGGCTGTGCCCAGCCTGGATCAGGGCAGGTTGGATGCCACATGGGATCCATCCTTTGCCCTGCCATGTGATCCTCCATGCAGTGGGGATAAAAAGCCCAGCACTGGGGAACCCCAGGTGCTGCAGCAGTGATAGTTTTGGGAGAAACACGGAGCTGTGCATGGCCAGCTTGAAGTCTGCACTGCTCTGAGCACCAGGCCTGCCATGCTGAGCCCAGGGCCACAACCAGTGCTCACCCGGGCTGGGACATTGAGTCCCAACATGGGATCCCATGGGACAGGGCACGCTGGGATTCGCCCCTGCAGCTCCCCAGTGTGTCCAGAGAGACAGCAAGGAGACAGTGACCTCTGTCAGCGGGACCCTCTGAGTGGGACAACCACTGCTGGGGTGGCTGTGCCAGCTCCCCCATGAACCTCCAGCCCTGGGATCCGGGAGGAAGTGGAAAACACAACTTGGCCAATACTGCCTGTGCCGGAAGCAAATGGAAAGAGAACTGGGGTGTGAAAACCCAAGGTTGTTTATTTACATAAGAACAGCAATGAAAACACAGAACACATTTACTTTTGTAAGAATATTTGTAATAACAACAATTTATAGAATGTATATACCTAAGAACATATCTAACAACAATATTTGAAATGTATTTACAGAAGACAAAACGAAGCCCTAAAACCTAGATGGCAAAAACAAGAACAAACTCTAAAAACTATGTACAAAAGGGTGCCATTTCAGTCCAGGATCTCCATCAGTCCGGGAAGAAAAGCAGGTGCCATGGTCACTCCAGTCAGGCACAGAGGGCTCTACCGTGTGTCCCCAGGCTGGCACACTGGGACTCTGCTGCCAGAGCTGAGGCTGGCTGGGTCTGGGGGCTGGGCCCCAGGCACTGCCATGGGGCTTGTGTGGCCCAAAGCAAGAAGAGGACAGGCTGGGCATGGCCAGCAGAACCCAAGGCACTGGGTACCACGTGCCTGAGCAGGGACCACCCAGCCCAATCCCGCCCCAGCCTGGCTGCAGGGAACCCACTGTGCCTGTGGGGACCACATGCCTGTCGTGCTGCTGGCATTGCTCTTCATCCCAGGACCATGGCCTCCTCTTCGTCTTCCTCATCAATGTCCATCTCCTGGGTGTACTCTTCCATTTCCACGTCCATCTCCTCATCCTCATCAACCTCCATCTCTTCCTCTCCAGTCTGTTCTCCATCCACCTCCATCTCCTCCTCCGTATCCATTATTGTGTCCACCTCCATCTCTTCCTCTCCTCTCTTTTCTCCCTCCACTTCCATCTTCTCCTCTCTATCAGTCTGTCTGTCCACCTCCATCTTGTCTTCTCTACCTGCAACAGCCTGCAGAGGTAGCAAAACCTCAGAGTGGGGTCCCTGTCCCACCCCATCCCCCCAGAACTCCAGCCCACACCCGGGCAGCTGGGGGGATCCACCTCCATGGAATGGCACTGTACCTTCCTCAGGACAAATGTGAGCATCCTGCAGGGATGGATGACACAATCCAGGCCTTAGGCAGCTTTTGAGACTGATGAGATGATGTCTCGGGGGCAGGAACAAGAAGGGTGACAGGAGCAGCAGGAGCAGCGTGCAGCGTGTGCTGAGCCCAGGGCCAACGGCTGTGTTGTGCTGCTTGCTGGCTGCTGGCAGTTCCAGATGGGACATGGATTGTGACATGACCACTGAGCTAGAGAGCCTTTGGTTCCATGCTTAGCAACGTTCCCCCAGACCATGGTGCTCAGAGCCCTGTTCCCAAGGATGGAGCATCCACAGCCTGGGCCAGTGCCTCAGCACCCTCAATGGAAGAGAGCAGCTTCCTCAGATCCAACTTCAATCAGCCTCCTGCAGCTGAAAGCCGTCCCCCCTTGTCCTGTTGCCACAGGCCCTGTGGAACCCCCTGTCCCAATCTTTCTTGTGGCACCCTTGCAGTCCTGCAGAGCTGCAGTGAGGCCTCCCCAGGGTCTCCTCTTTCCAGGCTGAGCATCCCCAGCCCCACGTGGAAAGCAGGCAGTGTGATCTGGGGGAGTCCAGGCTGGAGTCAAATGGCATCAGGAACTGAGAGACGGAAGCTTTAGGCCCAGGTTTGCCTCTCAATGTACAAAATTAATAAGAGTGGAGGGCAAGATGGTGGGACACTGCTTCTGCTCTAATTGGTGAATATAGTCTCTGTTTTTTTCTTTTTTTCTCTCATGCCCTTGCAGTTTTGGCTGTTTGAAAGGAAGCTTGGCACAATATCCATTGTCTTCTCCATTTGTGAATCACCGAGCAGAGTCTGGGCAAGCTGATGTTGCAGAGCAAATCCTGCAAATGTACTGGTCATCCTGAGCCTGGAGAATGCAGTTAAACCCAGCCAAAAGTAATTTCTGGAAAGTCAAGCCTGGTGTACATTCTCTTGACTTTGGCTATGCCAACTTCACCTGAGTCTTATGAAAAAGCAAACAAAAGACTCAAACCAAAACAGACAAAACCTAGAAACAAACGAACCCATGCAAACCAATCAAACAAAGAGACTAAAAAAACCCCAAATAAAACCAAAGGGAATGAAGAGTTAGTATTAGTTTTGAGTTCATCACAGCAGGTAAATGGCTGCTTTCCACAGGATCACCATAAAAAGCCACAGATAACAGCTGCTCCAAAATACACCCAACAGGAGAACCATCAAAGTGATACATAGCAACTCTGGGGGCAGCTCCCCATTAAGGTGAGGGATGAGCACACAGTGCTACAGCTCCAGCCTTCCCCACCCTGCAGGCTGCTCTTTGCTCCTGATGTAAGAGCCTTGCAGGACTGTGGCCCCTCTCGGTGCATTATAAATCATTCCCACAGCTCTCACTTGAGCCACTGGCATGTCCAGAGCGAGATCCAGGCACAATCCTACTGCCCGCTGAGCCTCTCTGGGAGATCCTGAGCATCTTCCTGCCCAGAGCCACAAAAGAGCTCAGGCTCTGCCTGAACTGGGTTTTCAGGGGAGGTTTCCATATCCCTGCGAGATGTGCTCATCCTTCATCAGGCTGTGCCCAGCCTGGATCAGGGCAGGTTGGATGCCACATGGGATCCATCCTTTGCCCTGCCACGTGATCCTCCATGCAGTGGGGATAAAAAGCCCAGCACTGGGGAACCCCAGGTGCTGCAGCAGTGATAGTTTTGGGAGAAACACGGAGCTGTGCATGGCCAGCTTGAAGTCTGCACTGCTCTGAGCACCAGGCCTGCCATGCTGAGCCCAGGGCCACAAACAGTGCTTACCCGGGCTGGGACATTGAGTCCCAACATGGGATCCCATGGGACAGGGCACTCTGGGATTCGCCCCTGCAGCTCCCCAGTGTGTCCAGAGAGACAGCAAGGAGACAGTGACCTCTGTCAGCGGGACCCTCTGAGTGGGACAACCACTGCTGGGGTGGCTGTGCCAGCTCCCCCATGAACCTCCAGCCCTGGGAACCGGGAGGAAGTGGAAAACACAACTTGGCCAATACTGCCTGTGCCGGAAGCAAATGGAAAGAGAACTGGGGTGTGAAAACCCAAGGTTGTTTATTTACATAAGAACAGCAATGAAAACACAGAACACATTTACTTTTGTAAGAATATTTGTAATAACAACAATTTATAGAATGTATATACCTAAGAACATATCTAACAACAATATTTGAAATGTATTTACAGAAGACAAAACGAAGCCCTAAAACCTAGATGGCAAAAACAAGAACAAACTCTAAAAACTATGTACAAAAGGGTGCCATTTCAGTCCAGGATCTCCATCAGTCCGGGAAGAAAAGCAGGTGCCGTGGTCACTCCAGTCAGGCACAGAGGGCTCTACCGTGTGTCCCCAGGCTGGCACACTGGGACTCTGCTGCCAGAGCTGAGGCTGGCTGGGTCTGGGGGCTGGGCCCCAGGCACTGCCATGGGGCTTGTGTGGCCCAAAGCAAGCACAGGACAGGCTGGGCATGGCCACCAGAACCCAAGGCACTGGGTACCACGTGCCTGAGCAGGGACCACCCAGCCCAATCCCGCCCCAGCCTGGCTGCAGGGAACCCACTGTGCCTGTGGGGACCACATGCCTGTCGTGCTGCTGGCATTGCTCTTCATCCCAGGACCATGGCCTCCTCTTCGTCTTCCTCATCAATGTCCATCTCCTGGGTGTACTCTTCCATTTCCACGTCCATCTCCTCATCCTCATCAACCTCCATCTCTTCCTCTCCAGTCTGTTCTCCATCCACCTCCATCTCCTCCTCCGTATCCATTATTGTGTCCACCTCCATCTCTTCCTCTCCTCTCTTTTCTCCCTCCACTTCCATCTTCTCCTCTCTATCAGTCTGTCTGTCCACCTCCATCTTGTCTTCTCTACCTGCAACAGCCTGCAGAGGTAGCAAAACCTCAGAGTGGGGTCCCTGTCCCACCCCATCCCCCCAGAACTCCAGCCCACACCCGGGCAGCTGGGGGGATCCACCTCCATGGAATGGCACTGTACCTTCCTCAGGACAAATGTGAGCATCCTGCAGGGATGGATGACACAATCCAGGCCTTAGGCAGCTTTTGAGACTGATGAGATGATGTCTCGGGGGCAGGAACAAGAAGGGTGACAGGAGCAGCAGGAGCAGCGTGCAGCGTGTGCTGAGCCCAGGGCCAACGGCTGTGTTGTGCTGCTTGCTGGCTGCTGGCAGTTCCAGATGGGACATGGATTGTGACATGACCACTGAGCTAGAGAGCCTTTGGTTCCATGCTTAGCAACGTTCCCCCAGACCATGGTGCTCAGAGCCCTGTTCCCAAGGATGGAGCATCCACAGCCTGGGCCAGTGCCTCAGCACCCTCAATGGAAGAGAGCAGCTTCCTCAGATCCAACTTCAATCAGCCTCCTGCAGCTGAAAGCCGTCCCCCCTTGTCCTGTTGCCACAGGCCCTGTGGAACCCCCTGTCCCAATCTTTCTTGTGGCACCCTTGCAGTCCTGCAGAGCTGCAGTGAGGCCTCCCCAGGGTCTCCTCTTTCCAGGCTGAGCATCCCCAGCCCCACGTGGAAAGCAGGCAGTGTGATCTGGGGGAGTCCAGGCTGGAGTCAAATGGCATCAGGAACTGAGAGACGGAAGCTTTAGGCCCAGGTTTGCCTCTCAATGTACAAAATTAATAAGAGTGGAGGGCAAGATGGTGGGACACTGCTTCTGCTCTAATTGGTGAATATAGTCTCTGTTTTTTTCTTTTTTTCTCTCATGCCCTTGCAGTTTTGGCTGTTTGAAAGGAAGCTTGGCACAATATCCATTGTCTTCTCCATTTGTGAATCACCGAGCAGAGTCTGGGCAAGCTGATGTTGCAGAGCAAATCCTGCAAATGTACTGGTCATCCTGAGCCTGGAGAATGCAGTTAAACCCAGCCAAAAGTAATTTCTGGAAAGTCAAGCCTGGTGTACATTCTCTTGACTTTGGCTATGCCAACTTCACCTGAGTCTTATGAAAAAGCAAACAAAAGACTCAAACCAAAACAGACAAAACCTAGAAACAAACGAACCCATGCAAACCAATCAAACAAAGAGACTAAAAAAACCCCAAATAAAACCAAAGGGAATGAAGAGTTAGTATTAGTTTTGAGTTCATCACAGCAGGTAAATGGCTGCTTTCCACAGGATCACCATAAAAAGCCACAGATAACAGCTGCTCCAAAATACACCCAACAGGAGAACCATCAAAGTGATACATAGCAACTCTGGGGGCAGCTCCCCATTAAGGTGAGGGATGAGCACACAGTGCTACAGCTCCAGCCTTCCCCACCCTGCAGGCTGCTCTTTGCTCCTGATGTAAGAGCCTTGCAGGACTGTGGCCCCTCTCGGTGCATTATAAATCATTCCCACAGCTCTCACTTGAGCCACTGGCATGTCCAGAGCGAGATCCAGGCACAATCCTACTGCCCGCTGAGCCTCTCTGGGAGATCCTGAGCATCTTCCTGCCCAGAGCCACAAAAGAGCTCAGGCTCTGCCTGAACTGGGTTTTCAGGGGAGGTTTCCATATCCCTGCGAGATGTGCTCATCCTTCATCAGGCTGTGCCCAGCCTGGATCAGGGCAGGTTGGATGCCACATGGGATCCATCCTTTGCCCTGCCACGTGATCCTCCATGCAGTGGGGATAAAAAGCCCAGCACTGGGGAACCCCAGGTGCTGCAGCAGTGATAGTTTTGGGAGAAACACGGAGCTGTGCATGGCCAGCTTGAAGTCTGCACTGCTCTGAGCACCAGGCCTGCCATGCTGAGCCCAGGGCCACAAACAGTGCTTACCCGGGCTGGGACATTGAGTCCCAACATGGGATCCCATGGGACAGGGCACTCTGGGATTCGCCCCTGCAGCTCCCCAGTGTGTCCAGAGAGACAGCAAGGAGACAGTGACCTCTGTCAGCGGGACCCTCTGAGTGGGACAACCACTGCTGGGGTGGCTGTGCCAGCTCCCCCATGAACCTCCAGCCCTGGGAACCGGGAGGAAGTGGAAAACACAACTTGGCCAATACTGCCTGTGCCGGAAGCAAATGGAAAGAGAACTGGGGTGTGAAAACCCAAGGTTGTTTATTTACATAAGAACAGCAATGAAAACACAGAACACATTTACTTTTGTAAGAATATTTGTAATAACAACAATTTATAGAATGTATATACCTAAGAACATATCTAACAACAATATTTGAAATGTATTTACAGAAGACAAAACGAAGCCCTAAAACCTAGATGGCAAAAACAAGAACAAACTCTAAAAACTATGTACAAAAGGGTGCCATTTCAGTCCAGGATCTCCATCAGTCCGGGAAGAAAAGCAGGTGCCGTGGTCACTCCAGTCAGGCACAGAGGGCTCTACCGTGTGTCCCCAGGCTGGCACACTGGGACTCTGCTGCCAGAGCTGAGGCTGGCTGGGTCTGGGGGCTGGGCCCCAGGCACTGCCATGGGGCTTGTGTGGCCCAAAGCAAGCACAGGACAGGCTGGGCATGGCCACCAGAACCCAAGGCACTGGGTACCACGTGCCTGAGCAGGGACCACCCAGCCCAATCCCGCCCCAGCCTGGCTGCAGGGAACCCACTGTGCCTGTGGGGACCACATGCCTGTCGTGCTGCTGGCATTGCTCTTCATCCCAGGACCATGGCCTCCTCTTCGTCTTCCTCATCAATGTCCATCTCCTGGGTGTACTCTTCCATTTCCACGTCCATCTCCTCATCCTCATCAACCTCCATCTCTTCCTCTCCAGTCTGTTCTCCATCCACCTCCATCTCCTCCTCCGTATCCATTATTGTGTCCACCTCCATCTCTTCCTCTCCTCTCTTTTCTCCCTCCACTTCCATCTTCTCCTCTCTATCAGTCTGTCTGTCCACCTCCATCTTGTCTTCTCTACCTGCAACAGCCTGCAGAGGTAGCAAAACCTCAGAGTGGGGTCCCTGTCCCACCCCATCCCCCCAGAACTCCAGCCCACACCCGGGCAGCTGGGGGGATCCACCTCCATGGAATGGCACTGTACCTTCCTCAGGACAAATGTGAGCATCCTGCAGGGATGGATGACACAATCCAGGCCTTAGGCAGCTTTTGAGACTGATGAGATGATGTCTCGGGGGCAGGAACAAGAAGGGTGACAGGAGCAGCAGGAGCAGCGTGCAGCGTGTGCTGAGTCCAGGGCCAACGGCTGTGTTGTGCTGCTTGCTGGCTGCTGGCAGTTCCAGATGGGACATGGATTGTGACATGACCACTGAGCTAGAGAGCCTTTGGTTCCATGCTTAGCAACGTTCCCCCAGACCATGGTGCTCAGAGCCCTGTTCCCAAGGATGGAGCATCCACAGCCTGGGCCAGTGCCTCAGCACCCTCAATGGAAGAGAGCAGCTTCCTCAGATCCAACTTCAATCAGCCTCCTGCAGCTGAAAGCCGTCCCCCCTTGTCCTGTTGCCACAGGCCCTGTGGAACCCCCTGTCCCAATCTTTCTTGTGGCACCCTTGCAGTCCTGCAGAGCTGCAGTGAGGCCTCCCCAGGGTCTCCTCTTTCCAGGCTGAGCATCCCCAGCCCCACGTGGAAAGCAGGCAGTGTGATCTGGGGGAGTCCAGGCTGGAGTCAAATGGCATCAGGAACTGAGAGACGGAAGCTTTAGGCCCAGGTTTGCCTCTCAATGTACAAAATTAATAAGAGTGGAGGGCAAGATGGTGGGACACTGCTTCTGCTCTAATTGGTGAATATAGTCTCTGTTTTTTTCTTTTTTTCTCTCATGCCCTTGCAGTTTTGGCTGTTTGAAAGGAAGCTTGGCACAATATCCATTGTCTTCTCCATTTGTGAATCACCGAGCAGAGTCTGGGCAAGCTGATGTTGCAGAGCAAATCCTGCAAATGTACTGGTCATCCTGAGCCTGGAGAATGCAGTTAAACCCAGCCAAAAGTAATTTCTGGAAAGTCAAGCCTGGTGTACATTCTCTTGACTTTGGCTATGCCAACTTCACCTGAGTCTTATGAAAAAGCAAACAAAAGACTCAAACCAAAACAGACAAAACCTAGAAACAAACGAACCCATGCAAACCAATCAAACAAAGAGACTAAAAAAACCCCAAATAAAACCAAAGGGAATGAAGAGTTAGTATTAGTTTTGAGTTCATCACAGCAGGTAAATGGCTGCTTTCCACAGGATCACCATAAAAAGCCACAGATAACAGCTGCTCCAAAATACACCCAACAGGAGAACCATCAAAGTGATACATAGCAACTCTGGGGGCAGCTCCCCATTAAGGTGAGGGATGAGCACACAGTGCTACAGCTCCAGCCTTCCCCACCCTGCAGGCTGCTCTTTGCTCCTGATGTAAGAGCCTTGCAGGACTGTGGCCCCTCTCGGTGCATTATAAATCATTCCCACAGCTCTCACTTGAGCCACTGGCATGTCCAGAGCGAGATCCAGGCACAATCCTACTGCCCGCTGAGCCTCTCTGGGAGATCCTGAGCATCTTCCTGCCCAGAGCCACAAAAGAGCTCAGGCTCTGCCTGAACTGGGTTTTCAGGGGAGGTTTCCATATCCCTGCGAGATGTGCTCATCCTTCATCAGGCTGTGCCCAGCCTGGATCAGGGCAGGTTGGATGCCACATGGGATCCATCCTTTGCCCTGCCACGTGATCCTCCATGCAGTGGGGATAAAAAGCCCAGCACTGGGGAACCCCAGGTGCTGCAGCAGTGATAGTTTTGGGAGAAACACGGAGCTGTGCATGGCCAGCTTGAAGTCTGCACTGCTCTGAGCACCAGGCCTGCCATGCTGAGCCCAGGGCCACAACCAGTGCTCACCCGGGCTGGGACATTGAGTCCCAACATGGGATCCCATGGGACAGGGCACTCTGGGATTCGCCCCTGCAGCTCCCCAGTGTGTCCAGAGAGACAGCAAGGAGACAGTGACCTCTGTCAGCGGGACCCTCTGAGTGGGACAACCACTGCTGGGGTGGCTGTGCCAGCTCCCCCATGAACCTCCAGCCCTGGGAACCGGGAGGAAGTGGAAAACACAACTTGGCCAATACTGCCTGTGCCGGAAGCAAATGGAAAGAGAACTGGGGTGTGAAAACCCAAGGTTGTTTATTTACATAAGAACAGCAATGAAAACACAGAACACATTTACTTTTGTAAGAATATTTGTAATAACAACAATTTATAGAATGTATATACCTAAGAACATATCTAACAACAATATTTGAAATGTATTTACAGAAGACAAAACGAAGCCCTAAAACCTAGATGGCAAAAACAAGAACAAACTCTAAAAACTATGTACAAAAGGGTGCCATTTCAGTCCAGGATCTCCATCAGTCCGGGAAGAAAAGCAGGTGCCGTGGTCACTCCAGTCAGGCACAGAGGGCTCTACCGTGTGTCCCCAGGCTGGCACACTGGGACTCTGCTGCCAGAGCTGAGGCTGGCTGGGTCTGGGGGCTGGGCCCCAGGCACTGCCATGGGGCTTGTGTGGCCCAAAGCAAGCACAGGACAGGCTGGGCATGGCCACCAGAACCCAAGGCACTGGGTACCACGTGCCTGAGCAGGGACCACCCAGCCCAATCCCGCCCCAGCCTGGCTGCAGGGAACCCACTGTGCCTGTGGGGACCACATGCCTGTCGTGCTGCTGGCATTGCTCTTCATCCCAGGACCATGGCCTCCTCTTCGTCTTCCTCATCAATGTCCATCTCCTGGGTGTACTCTTCCATTTCCACGTCCATCTCCTCATCCTCATCAACCTCCATCTCTTCCTCTCCAGTCTGTTCTCCATCCACCTCCATCTCCTCCTCCGTATCCATTATTGTGTCCACCTCCATCTCTTCCTCTCCTCTCTTTTCTCCCTCCACTTCCATCTTCTCCTCTCTATCAGTCTGTCTGTCCACCTCCATCTTGTCTTCTCTACCTGCAACAGCCTGCAGAGGTAGCAAAACCTCAGAGTGGGGTCCCTGTCCCACCCCATCCCCCCAGAACTCCAGCCCACACCCGGGCAGCTGGGGGGATCCACCTCCATGGAATGGCACTGTACCTTCCTCAGGACAAATGTGAGCATCCTGCAGGGATGGATGACACAATCCAGGCCTTAGGCAGCTTTTGAGACTGATGAGATGATGTCTCGGGGGCAGGAACAAGAAGGGTGACAGGAGCAGCAGGAGCAGCGTGCAGCGTGTGCTGAGTCCAGGGCCAACGGCTGTGTTGTGCTGCTTGCTGGCTGCTGGCAGTTCCAGATGGGACATGGATTGTGACATGACCACTGAGCTAGAGAGCCTTTGGTTCCATGCTTAGCAACGTTCCCCCAGACCATGGTGCTCAGAGCCCTGTTCCCAAGGATGGAGCATCCACAGCCTGGGCCAGTGCCTCAGCACCCTCAATGGAAGAGAGCAGCTTCCTCAGATCCAACTTCAATCAGCCTCCTGCAGCTGAAAGCCGTCCCCCCTTGTCCTGTTGCCACAGGCCCTGTGGAACCCCCTGTCCCAATCTTTCTTGTGGCACCCTTGCAGTCCTGCAGAGCTGCAGTGAGGCCTCCCCAGGGTCTCCTCTTTCCAGGCTGAGCATCCCCAGCCCCACGTGGAAAGCAGGCAGTGTGATCTGGGGGAGTCCAGGCTGGAGTCAAATGGCATCAGGAACTGAGAGACGGAAGCTTTAGGCCCAGGTTTGCCTCTCAATGTACAAAATTAATAAGAGTGGAGGGCAAGATGGTGGGACACTGCTTCTGCTCTAATTGGTGAATATAGTCTCTGTTTTTTTCTTTTTTTCTCTCATGCCCTTGCAGTTTTGGCTGTTTGAAAGGAAGCTTGGCACAATATCCATTGTCTTCTCCATTTGTGAATCACCGAGCAGAGTCTGGGCAAGCTGATGTTGCAGAGCAAATCCTGCAAATGTACTGGTCATCCTGAGCCTGGAGAATGCAGTTAAACCCAGCCAAAAGTAATTTCTGGAAAGTCAAGCCTGGTGTACATTCTCTTGACTTTGGCTATGCCAACTTCACCTGAGTCTTATGAAAAAGCAAACAAAAGACTCAAACCAAAACAGACAAAACCTAGAAACAAACGAACCCATGCAAACCAATCAAACAAAGAGACTAAAAAAACCCCAAATAAAACCAAAGGGAATGAAGAGTTAGTATTAGTTTTGAGTTCATCACAGCAGGTAAATGGCTGCTTTCCACAGGATCACCATAAAAAGCCACAGATAACAGCTGCTCCAAAATACACCCAACAGGAGAACCATCAAAGTGATACATAGCAACTCTGGGGGCAGCTCCCCATTAAGGTGAGGGATGAGCACACAGTGCTACAGCTCCAGCCTTCCCCACCCTGCAGGCTGCTCTTTGCTCCTGATGTAAGAGCCTTGCAGGACTGTGGCCCCTCTCGGTGCATTATAAATCATTCCCACAGCTCTCACTTGAGCCACTGGCATGTCCAGAGCGAGATCCAGGCACAATCCTACTGCCCGCTGAGCCTCTCTGGGAGATCCTGAGCATCTTCCTGCCCAGAGCCACAAAAGAGCTCAGGCTCTGCCTGAACTGGGTTTTCAGGGGAGGTTTCCATATCCCTGCGAGATGTGCTCATCCTTCATCAGGCTGTGCCCAGCCTGGATCAGGGCAGGTTGGATGCCACATGGGATCCATCCTTTGCCCTGCCACGTGATCCTCCATGCAGTGGGGATAAAAAGCCCAGCACTGGGGAACCCCAGGTGCTGCAGCAGTGATAGTTTTGGGAGAAACACGGAGCTGTGCATGGCCAGCTTGAAGTCTGCACTGCTCTGAGCACCAGGCCTGCCATGCTGAGCCCAGGGCCACAAACAGTGCTTACCCGGGCTGGGACATTGAGTCCCAACATGGGATCCCATGGGACAGGGCACTCTGGGATTCGCCCCTGCAGCTCCCCAGTGTGTCCAGAGAGACAGCAAGGAGACAGTGACCTCTGTCAGCGGGACCCTCTGAGTGGGACAACCACTGCTGGGGTGGCTGTGCCAGCTCCCCCATGAACCTCCAGCCCTGGGAACCGGGAGGAAGTGGAAAACACAACTTGGCCAATACTGCCTGTGCCGGAAGCAAATGGAAAGAGAACTGGGGTGTGAAAACCCAAGGTTGTTTATTTCCATAAGAACAGCAATGAAAACACAGAACACATTTACTTTTGTAAGAATATTTGTAATAACAACAATTTATAGAATGTATATACCTAAGAACATATCTAACAACAATATTTGAAATGTATTTACAGAAGACAAAACGAAGCCCTAAAACCTAGATGGCAAAAACAAGAACAAACTCTAAAAACTATGTACAAAAGGGTGCCATTTCAGTCCAGGATCTCCATCAGTCCGGGAAGAAAAGCAGGTGCCGTGGTCACTCCAGTCAGGCACAGAGGGCTCTACCGTGTGTCCCCAGGCTGGCACACTGGGACTCTGCTGCCAGAGCTGAGGCTGGCTGGGTCTGGGGGCTGGGCCCCAGGCACTGCCATGGGGCTTGTGTGGCCCAAAGCAAGCACAGGACAGGCTGGGCATGGCCACCAGAACCCAAGGCACTGGGTACCACGTGCCTGAGCAGGGACCACCCAGCCCAATCCCGCCCCAGCCTGGCTGCAGGGAACCCACTGTGCCTGTGGGGACCACATGCCTGTCGTGCTGCTGGCATTGCTCTTCATCCCAGGACCATGGCCTCCTCTTCGTCTTCCTCATCAATGTCCATCTCCTGGGTGTACTCTTCCATTTCCACGTCCATCTCCTCATCCTCATCAACCTCCATCTCTTCCTCTCCAGTCTGTTCTCCATCCACCTCCATCTCCTCCTCCGTATCCATTATTGTGTCCACCTCCATCTCTTCCTCTCCTCTCTTTTCTCCCTCCACTTCCATCTTCTCCTCTCTATCAGTCTGTCTGTCCACCTCCATCTTGTCTTCTCTACCTGCAACAGCCTGCAGAGGTAGCAAAACCTCAGAGTGGGGTCCCTGTCCCACCCCATCCCCCCAGAACTCCAGCCCACACCCGGGCAGCTGGGGGGATCCACCTCCATGGAATGGCACTGTACCTTCCTCAGGACAAATGTGAGCATCCTGCAGGGATGGATGACACAATCCAGGCCTTAGGCAGCTTTTGAGACTGATGAGATGATGTCTCGGGGGCAGGAACAAGAAGGGTGACAGGAGCAGCAGGAGCAGCGTGCAGCGTGTGCTGAGTCCAGGGCCAACGGCTGTGTTGTGCTGCTTGCTGGCTGCTGGCAGTTCCAGATGGGACATGGATTGTGACATGACCACTGAGCTAGAGAGCCTTTGGTTCCATGCTTAGCAACGTTCCCCCAGACCATGGTGCTCAGAGCCCTGTTCCCAAGGATGGAGCATCCACAGCCTGGGCCAGTGCCTCAGCACCCTCAATGGAAGAGAGCAGCTTCCTCAGATCCAACTTCAATCAGCCTCCTGCAGCTGAAAGCCGTCCCCCCTTGTCCTGTTGCCACAGGCCCTGTGGAACCCCCTGTCCCAATCTTTCTTGTGGCACCCTTGCAGTCCTGCAGAGCTGCAGTGAGGCCTCCCCAGGGTCTCCTCTTTCCAGGCTGAGCATCCCCAGCCCCACGTGGAAAGCAGGCAGTGTGATCTGGGGGAGTCCAGGCTGGAGTCAAATGGCATCAGGAACTGAGAGACGGAAGCTTTAGGCCCAGGTTTGCCTCTCAATGTACAAAATTAATAAGAGTGGAGGGCAAGATGGTGGGACACTGCTTCTGCTCTAATTGGTGAATATAGTCTCTGTTTTTTTCTTTTTTTCTCTCATGCCCTTGCAGTTTTGGCTGTTTGAAAGGAAGCTTGGCACAATATCCATTGTCTTCTCCATTTGTGAATCACCGAGCAGAGTCTGGGCAAGCTGATGTTGCAGAGCAAATCCTGCAAATGTACTGGTCATCCTGAGCCTGGAGAATGCAGTTAAACCCAGCCAAAAGTAATTTCTGGAAAGTCAAGCCTGGTGTACATTCTCTTGACTTTGGCTATGCCAACTTCACCTGAGTCTTATGAAAAAGCAAACAAAAGACTCAAACCAAAACAGACAAAACCTAGAAACAAACGAACCCATGCAAACCAATCAAACAAAGAGACTAAAAAAACCCCAAATAAAACCAAAGGGAATGAAGAGTTAGTATTAGTTTTGAGTTCATCACAGCAGGTAAATGGCTGCTTTCCACAGGATCACCATAAAAAGCCACAGATAACAGCTGCTCCAAAATACACCCAACAGGAGAACCATCAAAGTGATACATAGCAACTCTGGGGGCAGCTCCCCATTAAGGTGAGGGATGAGCACACAGTGCTACAGCTCCAGCCTTCCCCACCCTGCAGGCTGCTCTTTGCTCCTGATGTAAGAGCCTTGCAGGACTGTGGCCCCTCTCGGTGCATTATAAATCATTCCCACAGCTCTCACTTGAGCCACTGGCATGTCCAGAGCGAGATCCAGGCACAATCCTACTGCCCGCTGAGCCTCTCTGGGAGATCCTGAGCATCTTCCTGCCCAGAGCCACAAAAGAGCTCAGGCTCTGCCTGAACTGGGTTTTCAGGGGAGGTTTCCATATCCCTGCGAGATGTGCTCATCCTTCATCAGGCTGTGCCCAGCCTGGATCAGGGCAGGTTGGATGCCACATGGGATCCATCCTTTGCCCTGCCACGTGATCCTCCATGCAGTGGGGATAAAAAGCCCAGCACTGGGGAACCCCAGGTGCTGCAGCAGTGATAGTTTTGGGAGAAACACGGAGCTGTGCATGGCCAGCTTGAAGTCTGCACTGCTCTGAGCACCAGGCCTGCCATGCTGAGCCCAGGGCCACAAACAGTGCTTACCCGGGCTGGGACATTGAGTCCCAACATGGGATCCCATGGGACAGGGCACTCTGGGATTCGCCCCTGCAGCTCCCCAGTGTGTCCAGAGAGACAGCAAGGAGACAGTGACCTCTGTCAGCGGGACCCTCTGAGTGGGACAACCACTGCTGGGGTGGCTGTGCCAGCTCCCCCATGAACCTCCAGCCCTGGGAACCGGGAGGAAGTGGAAAACACAACTTGGCCAATACTGCCTGTGCCGGAAGCAAATGGAAAGAGAACTGGGGTGTGAAAACCCAAGGTTGTTTATTTCCATAAGAACAGCAATGAAAACACAGAACACATTTACTTTTGTAAGAATATTTGTAATAACAACAATTTATAGAATGTATATACCTAAGAACATATCTAACAACAATATTTGAAATGTATTTACAGAAGACAAAACGAAGCCCTAAAACCTAGATGGCAAAAACAAGAACAAACTCTAAAAACTATGTACAAAAGGGTGCCATTTCAGTCCAGGATCTCCATCAGTCCGGGAAGAAAAGCAGGTGCCGTGGTCACTCCAGTCAGGCACAGAGGGCTCTACCGTGTGTCCCCAGGCTGGCACACTGGGACTCTGCTGCCAGAGCTGAGGCTGGCTGGGTCTGGGGGCTGGGCCCCAGGCACTGCCATGGGGCTTGTGTGGCCCAAAGCAAGCACAGGACAGGCTGGGCATGGCCACCAGAACCCAAGGCACTGGGTACCACGTGCCTGAGCAGGGACCACCCAGCCCAATCCCGCCCCAGCCTGGCTGCAGGGAACCCACTGTGCCTGTGGGGACCACATGCCTGTCGTGCTGCTGGCATTGCTCTTCATCCCAGGACCATGGCCTCCTCTTCGTCTTCCTCATCAATGTCCATCTCCTGGGTGTACTCTTCCATTTCCACGTCCATCTCCTCATCCTCATCAACCTCCATCTCTTCCTCTCCAGTCTGTTCTCCATCCACCTCCATCTCCTCCTCCGTATCCATTATTGTGTCCACCTCCATCTCTTCCTCTCCTCTCTTTTCTCCCTCCACTTCCATCTTCTCCTCTCTATCAGTCTGTCTGTCCACCTCCATCTTGTCTTCTCTACCTGCAACAGCCTGCAGAGGTAGCAAAACCTCAGAGTGGGGTCCCTGTCCCACCCCATCCCCCCAGAACTCCAGCCCACACCCGGGCAGCTGGGGGGATCCACCTCCATGGAATGGCACTGTACCTTCCTCAGGACAAATGTGAGCATCCTGCAGGGATGGATGACACAATCCAGGCCTTAGGCAGCTTTTGAGACTGATGAGATGATGTCTCGGGGGCAGGAACAAGAAGGGTGACAGGAGCAGCAGGAGCAGCGTGCAGCGTGTGCTGAGTCCAGGGCCAACGGCTGTGTTGTGCTGCTTGCTGGCTGCTGGCAGTTCCAGATGGGACATGGATTGTGACATGACCACTGAGCTAGAGAGCCTTTGGTTCCATGCTTAGCAACGTTCCCCCAGACCATGGTGCTCAGAGCCCTGTTCCCAAGGATGGAGCATCCACAGCCTGGGCCAGTGCCTCAGCACCCTCAATGGAAGAGAGCAGCTTCCTCAGATCCAACTTCAATCAGCCTCCTGCAGCTGAAAGCCGTCCCCCCTTGTCCTGTTGCCACAGGCCCTGTGGAACCCCCTGTCCCAATCTTTCTTGTGGCACCCTTGCAGTCCTGCAGAGCTGCAGTGAGGCCTCCCCAGGGTCTCCTCTTTCCAGGCTGAGCATCCCCAGCCCCACGTGGAAAGCAGGCAGTGTGATCTGGGGGAGTCCAGGCTGGAGTCAAATGGCATCAGGAACTGAGAGACGGAAGCTTTAGGCCCAGGTTTGCCTCTCAATGTACAAAATTAATAAGAGTGGAGGGCAAGATGGTGGGACACTGCTTCTGCTCTAATTGGTGAATATAGTCTCTGTTTTTTTCTTTTTTTCTCTCATGCCCTTGCAGTTTTGGCTGTTTGAAAGGAAGCTTGGCACAATATCCATTGTCTTCTCCATTTGTGAATCACCGAGCAGAGTCTGGGCAAGCTGATGTTGCAGAGCAAATCCTGCAAATGTACTGGTCATCCTGAGCCTGGAGAATGCAGTTAAACCCAGCCAAAAGTAATTTCTGGAAAGTCAAGCCTGGTGTACATTCTCTTGACTTTGGCTATGCCAACTTCACCTGAGTCTTATGAAAAAGCAAACAAAAGACTCAAACCAAAACAGACAAAACCTAGAAACAAACGAACCCATGCAAACCAATCAAACAAAGAGACTAAAAAAACCCCAAATAAAACCAAAGGGAATGAAGAGTTAGTATTAGTTTTGAGTTCATCACAGCAGGTAAATGGCTGCTTTCCACAGGATCACCATAAAAAGCCACAGATAACAGCTGCTCCAAAATACACCCAACAGGAGAACCATCAAAGTGATACATAGCAACTCTGGGGGCAGCTCCCCATTAAGGTGAGGGATGAGCACACAGTGCTACAGCTCCAGCCTTCCCCACCCTGCAGGCTGCTCTTTGCTCCTGATGTAAGAGCCTTGCAGGACTGTGGCCCCTCTCGGTGCATTATAAATCATTCCCACAGCTCTCACTTGAGCCACTGGCATGTCCAGAGCGAGATCCAGGCACAATCCTACTGCCCGCTGAGCCTCTCTGGGAGATCCTGAGCATCTTCCTGCCCAGAGCCACAAAAGAGCTCAGGCTCTGCCTGAACTGGGTTTTCAGGGGAGGTTTCCATATCCCTGCGAGATGTGCTCATCCTTCATCAGGCTGTGCCCAGCCTGGATCAGGGCAGGTTGGATGCCAGATGGGATCCATCCTTTGCCCTGCCACGTGATCCTCCATGCAGTGGGGATAAAAAGCCCAGCACTGGGGAACCCCAGGTGCTGCAGCAGTGATAGTTTTGGGAGAAACACGGAGCTGTGCATGGCCAGCTTGAAGTCTGCACTGCTCTGAGCACCAGGCCTGCCATGCTGAGCCCAGGGCCACAAACAGTGCTCACCCGGGCTGGGACATTGAGTCCCAACATGGGATCCCATGGGACAGGGCACTCTGGGATTCGCCCCTGCAGCTCCCCAGTGTGTCCAGAGAGACAGCAAGGAGACAGTGACCTCTGTCAGCGGGACCCTCTGAGTGGGACAACCACTGCTGGGGTGGCTGTGCCAGCTCCCCCATGAACCTCCAGCCCTGGGAACCGGGAGGAAGTGGAAAACACAACTTGGCCAATACTGCCTGTGCCGGAAGCAAATGGAAAGAGAACTGGGGTGTGAAAACCCAAGGTTGTTTATTTACATAAGAACAGCAATGAAAACACAGAACACATTTACTTTTGTAAGAATATTTGTAATAACAACAATTTATAGAATGTATATACCTAAGAACATATCTAACAACAATATTTGAAATGTATTTACAGAAGACAAAACGAAGCCCTAAAACCTAGATGGCAAAAACAAGAACAAACTCTAAAAACTATGTACAAAAGGGTGCCATTTCAGTCCAGGATCTCCATCAGTCCGGGAAGAAAAGCAGGTGCCGTGGTCACTCCAGTCAGGCACAGAGGGCTCTACCGTGTGTCCCCAGGCTGGCACACTGGGACTCTGCTGCCAGAGCTGAGGCTGGCTGGGTCTGGGGGCTGGGCCCCAGGCACTGCCATGGGGCTTGTGTGGCCCAAAGCAAGCACAGGACAGGCTGGGCATGGCCACCAGAACCCAAGGCACTGGGTACCACGTGCCTGAGCAGGGACCACCCAGCCCAATCCCGCCCCAGCCTGGCTGCAGGGAACCCACTGTGCCTGTGGGGACCACATGCCTGTCGTGCTGCTGGCATTGCTCTTCATCCCAGGACCATGGCCTCCTCTTCGTCTTCCTCATCAATGTCCATCTCCTGGGTGTACTCTTCCATTTCCACGTCCATCTCCTCATCCTCATCAACCTCCATCTCTTCCTCTCCAGTCTGTTCTCCATCCACCTCCATCTCCTCCTCCGTATCCATTATTGTGTCCACCTCCATCTCTTCCTCTCCTCTCTTTTCTCCCTCCACTTCCATCTTCTCCTCTCTATCAGTCTGTCTGTCCACCTCCATCTTGTCTTCTCTACCTGCAACAGCCTGCAGAGGTAGCAAAACCTCAGAGTGGGGTCCCTGTCCCACCCCATCCCCCCAGAACTCCAGCCCACACCCGGGCAGCTGGGGGGATCCACCTCCATGGAATGGCACTGTACCTTCCTCAGGACAAATGTGAGCATCCTGCAGGGATGGATGACACAATCCAGGCCTTAGGCAGCTTTTGAGACTGATGAGATGATGTCTCGGGGGCAGGAACAAGAAGGGTGACAGGAGCAGCAGGAGCAGCGTGCAGCGTGTGCTGAGTCCAGGGCCAACGGCTGTGTTGTGCTGCTTGCTGGCTGCTGGCAGTTCCAGATGGGACATGGATTGTGACATGACCACTGAGCTAGAGAGCCTTTGGTTCCATGCTTAGCAACGTTCCCCCAGACCATGGTGCTCAGAGCCCTGTTCCCAAGGATGGAGCATCCACAGCCTGGGCCAGTGCCTCAGCACCCTCAATGGAAGAGAGCAGCTTCCTCAGATCCAACTTCAATCAGCCTCCTGCAGCTGAAAGCCGTCCCCCCTTGTCCTGTTGCCACAGGCCCTGTGGAACCCCCTGTCCCAATCTTTCTTGTGGCACCCTTGCAGTCCTGCAGAGCTGCAGTGAGGCCTCCCCAGGGTCTCCTCTTTCCAGGCTGAGCATCCCCAGCCCCACGTGGAAAGCAGGCAGTGTGATCTGGGGGAGTCCAGGCTGGAGTCAAATGGCATCAGGAACTGAGAGACGGAAGCTTTAGGCCCAGGTTTGCCTCTCAATGTACAAAATTAATAAGAGTGGAGGGCAAGATGGTGGGACACTGCTTCTGCTCTAATTGGTGAATATAGTCTCTGTTTTTTTCTTTTTTTCTCTCATGCCCTTGCAGTTTTGGCTGTTTGAAAGGAAGCTTGGCACAATATCCATTGTCTTCTCCATTTGTGAATCACCGAGCAGAGTCTGGGCAAGCTGATGTTGCAGAGCAAATCCTGCAAATGTACTGGTCATCCTGAGCCTGGAGAATGCAGTTAAACCCAGCCAAAAGTAATTTCTGGAAAGTCAAGCCTGGTGTACATTCTCTTGACTTTGGCTATGCCAACTTCACCTGAGTCTTATGAAAAAGCAAACAAAAGACTCAAACCAAAACAGACAAAACCTAGAAACAAACGAACCCATGCAAACCAATCAAACAAAGAGACTAAAAAAACCCCAAATAAAACCAAAGGGAATGAAGAGTTAGTATTAGTTTTGAGTTCATCACAGCAGGTAAATGGCTGCTTTCCACAGGATCACCATAAAAAGCCACAGATAACAGCTGCTCCAAAATACACCCAACAGGAGAACCATCAAAGTGATACATAGCAACTCTGGGGGCAGCTCCCCATTAAGGTGAGGGATGAGCACACAGTGCTACAGCTCCAGCCTTCCCCACCCTGCAGGCTGCTCTTTGCTCCTGATGTAAGAGCCTTGCAGGACTGTGGCCCCTCTCGGTGCATTATAAATCATTCCCACAGCTCTCACTTGAGCCACTGGCATGTCCAGAGCGAGATCCAGGCACAATCCTACTGCCCGCTGAGCCTCTCTGGGAGATCCTGAGCATCTTCCTGCCCAGAGCCACAAAAGAGCTCAGGCTCTGCCTGAACTGGGTTTTCAGGGGAGGTTTCCATATCCCTGCGAGATGTGCTCATCCTTCATCAGGCTGTGCCCAGCCTGGATCAGGGCAGGTTGGATGCCACATGGGATCCATCCTTTGCCCTGCCACGTGATCCTCCATGCAGTGGGGATAAAAAGCCCAGCACTGGGGAACCCCAGGTGCTGCAGCAGTGATAGTTTTGGGAGAAACACGGAGCTGTGCATGGCCAGCTTGAAGTCTGCACTGCTCTGAGCACCAGGCCTGCCATGCTGAGCCCAGGGCCACAAACAGTGCTCACCCGGGCTGGGACATTGAGTCCCAACATGGGATCCCATGGGACAGGGCACTCTGGGATTCGCCCCTGCAGCTCCCCAGTGTGTCCAGAGAGACAGCAAGGAGACAGTGACCTCTGTCAGCGGGACCCTCTGAGTGGGACAACCACTGCTGGGGTGGCTGTGCCAGCTCCCCCATGAACCTCCAGCCCTGGGAACCGGGAGCAAGTGGAAAACACAACTTGGCCAATACTGCCTGTGCCGGAAGCAAATGGAAAGAGAACTGGGGTGTGAAAACCCAAGGTTGTTTATTTACATAAGAACAGCAATGAAAACACAGAACACATTTACTTTTGTAAGAATATTTGTAATAACAACAATTTATAGAATGTATATACCTAAGAACATATCTAACAAAAATATTTGAAATGTATTTACAGAAGACAAAACGAAGCCCTAAAACCTAGATGGCAAAAACAAGAACAAACTCTAAAAACTATGTACAAAAGGGTGCCATTTCAGTCCAGGATCTCCATCAGTCCGGGAAGAAAAGCAGGTGCCGTGGTCACTCCAGTCAGGCACAGAGGGCTCTACCGTGTGTCCCCAGGCTGGCACACTGGGACTCTGCTGCCAGAGCTGAGGCTGGCTGGGTCTGGGGGCTGGGCCCCAGGCACTGCCATGGGGCTTGTGTGGCCCAAAGCAAGCACAGGACAGGCTGGGCATGGCCAGCAGAACCCAAGGCACTGGGTACCACGTGCCTGAGCAGGGACCACCCAGCCCAATCCCGCCCCAGCCTGGCTGCAGGGAACCCACTGTGCCTGTGGGGACCACATGCCTGTCGTGCTGCTGGCATTGCTCTTCATCCCAGGACCATGGCCTCCTCTTCGTCTTCCTCATCAATGTCCATCTCCTCGGTGTACTCTTCCATTTCCACGTCCATCTCCTCATCCTCATCAACCTCCATCTCTTCCTCTCCAGTCTGTTCTCTATCCACCTCCATCTCCTCCTCCGTATCCATTATTGTGTCCACCTCCATCTCTTCCTCTCCTCTCTTTTCTCCCTCCACTTCCATCTTCTCCTCTCTATCAGTCTGTCTGTCCACCTCCATCTTGTCTTCTCTACCTGCAACAGCCTGCAGAGGTAGCAAAACCTCAGAGTGGGGTCCCTGTCCCACCCCATCCCCCCAGAACTCCAGCCCACACCCGGGCACCTGGGGGGATCCACCTCCATGGAATGGCACCGTACCTTCCTCAGGACAAATGTGAGCATCCTGCAGGGATGGATGACACAATCCAGGCCTTAGGCAGCTTTTGAGACTGATGAGATGAGGTCTCGGGGGCAGGAACAAGAAGGCTGACAGGAGCAGCAGAAGCAGCGTGCAGCGTGTGCTGAGCCCAGGGCCAGCGGTTGTGTTGTGCTGCTTGCTGGCTGCTGGCAGTTCCAGATGGGACATGGATTGTGACATGACCACTGAGCTAGAGAGCCTTTGGTTCCATGCTTAGCAACGTTCCCCCAGACCATGGTGCTCAGAGCCCTGTTCCCAAGGATGGAGCATCCACAGCCTGGGCCAGTGCCTCAGCACCCTCAGTGGAAGAGAGCAGCTTCCTCAGATCCAACTTCAATCAGCCTCTTGCAGCTGAAAGCCGTCTCCCCTTGTCCTGTTGCCACAGGCCCTGTGGAACACCCTGTCCCAATCTTTCTTGTGGCACCCTTGCAGTCCTGCAGAGCTGCAGTGAGGCCTCCCCAGGGTCTCCTCTTTCCAGGCTGAGCATCCCCAGCCCCACGTGGAAAGCAGGCAGTGTGATCTGGGGGAGTCCAGGCTGGAGTCAAATGGCATCAGGAACTGAGAGACGGAAGCTTTAGGCCCAGGTTTGCCTCTCAATGTACAAAATTAATAAGAGTGGAGGGCAAGATGGTGGGACACTGCTTCTGCTCTAATTGGTGAATATAGTCTCTGTTTTTTTTCTTTTTTTCTCTCATGCCCTTGCAGTTTTGGCTGTTTGAAAGGAAGCTTGGCACAATATCCATTGTCTTCTCCATTTGTGAATCACCGAGCAGAGTCTGGGCAAGCTGATGTTGCAGAGCAAATCCTGCAAATGTACTGGTCATCCTGAGCCTGGAGAATGCAGTTAAACCCAGCCAAAAGTAATTTCTGGAAAGTCAAGCCTGGTGTACATTCTCTTGACTTTGGCTATGCCAACTTCACCTGAGTCTTATGAAAAAGCAAACAAAAGACTCAAACCAAAACAGACAAAACCTAGAAACAAACGAACCCATGCAAACCAAGAAAACAAAGAGACTAAAAAAACCCCAAATAAAACCAAAGGGAATGAAGAGTTAGTATTAGTTTTGAGTTCATCACAGCAGGTAAATGGCTGCTTTCCACAGGATCACCATAAAAAGCCACAGATAACAGCTGCTCCAAAATGCACCCAACAGGAGAACCATCAAAGTGATACATAGCAACTCTGGGGGCAGCTCCCCATTAAGGTGAGGGATGAGCACACAGTGCTACAGCTCCAGCCTTCCCCACCCTGCAGGCTGCTCTTTGCTCCTGATGTAAGAGCCTTGCAGGACTGTGGCCCCTCTCGGTGCATTATAAATCATTCCCACAGCTCTCACTTGAGCCACTGGCATGTCCAGAGCGAGATCCAGGCACAATCCTACTGCCCGCTGAGCCTCTCTGGGAGATCCTGAGCATCTTCCTGCCCAGAGCCACAAAAGAGCTCAGGCTCTGCCTGAACTGGGTTTTCAGGGGAGGTTTCCATATCCCTGCGAGATGTGCTCATCCTTCATCAGGCTGTGCCCAGCCTGGATCAGGACAGGTTGGATGCCACATGGGATCCATCCTTTGCCCTGCCATGTGATCCTCCATGCAGTGGGGATAAAAAGCCCAGCACTGGGGAACCCCAGGTGCTGCAGCAGTGATAGTTTTGGGAGAAACACGGAGCTGTGCATGGCCAGCTTGAAGTCTGCACTGCTCTGAGCACCAGGCCTGCCATGCTGAGCCCAGGGCCACAACCAGTGCTCACCCGGGCTGGGACATTGAGTCCCAACATGGGATCCCATGGGACAGGGCACGCTGGGATTCGCCCCTGCAGCTCCCCAGTGTGTCCAGAGAGACAGCAAGGAGACAGTGACCTCTGTCAGCGGGACCCTCTGAGTGGGACAACCACTGCTGGGGTGGCTGTGCCAGCTCCCCCATGAACCTCCAGCCCTGGGATCCGGGAGGAAGTGGAAAACACAACTTGGCCAATACTGCCTGTGCCGGAAGCAAATGGAAAGAGAACTGGGGTGTGAAAACCCAAGGTTGTTTATTTCCATAAGAACAGCAATGAAAACACAGAACACATTTACTTTTGTAAGAATATTTGTAATAACAACAATTTATAGAATGTATATACCTAAGAACATATCTAACAAAAATATTTGAAATGTATTTACAGAAGACAAAACGAAGCCCTAAAACCTATATGGCAAAAACAAGAACAAACTCTAAAAACTATGTACAAAAGGGTGCCATTTCAGTCCAGGATCTCCATCAGTCCGGGAAGAAAAGCAGGTGCCATGGTCACTCCAGTCAGGCACAGAGGGCTCTACCGTGTGTCCCCAGCCTGGCACACTGGGACTCTGCTGCCAGAGCTGAGGCTGGCTGGGTCTGGGGGCTGGGCCCCAGGCACTGCCATGGGGCTTGTGTGGCCCAAAGCAAGCACAGGACAGGCTGGGCATGGCCACCAGAACCCAAGGCACTGGGTACCACGTGCCTGAGCAGGGACCACCCAGCCCAATCCCGCCCCAGCCTGGCTGCAGGGAACCCACTGTGCCTGTGGGGACCACATGCCTGTCGTGCTGCTGGCATTGCTCTTCATCCCAGGACCATGGCCTCCTCTTCATCTTCCTCATCAATGTCCATCTCCTGGGTGTACTCTTCCATTTCCACGTCCATCTCCTCATCCTCATCAACCTCCATCTCTTCCTCTCCAGTCTGTTCTCCATCCACCTCCATCTCCTCCTCCGTATCCATTATTGTGTCCACCTCCATCTCTTCCTCTCCTCTCTTTTCTCCCTCCACTTCCATCTTCTCCTCTCTATCAGTCTGTCTGTCCACCTCCATCTTGTCTTCTCTACCTGCAACAGCCTGCAGAGGTAGCAAAACCTCAGAGTGGGGTCCCTGTCCCACCCCATCCCCCCAGAACTCCAGCCCACACCCGGGCAGCTGGGGGGATCCACCTCCATGGAATGGCACCGTACCTTCCTCAGGACAAATGTGAGCATCCTGCAGGGATGGATGACACAATCCAGGCCTTAGGCAGCTTTTGAGACTGATGAGATGATGTCTCGGGGGCAGGAACAAGAAGGGTGACAGGAGCAGCAGGAGCAGCGTGCAGCGTGTGCTGAGTCCAGGGGCAACGGCTGTGTTGTGCTGCTTGCTGGCTGCTGGCAGTTCCAGATGGGACATGGATTGTGACATGACCACTGAGCTAGAGAGCCTTTGGTTCCATGCTTAGCAACGTTCCCCCAGACCATGGTGCTCAGAGCCCTGTTCCCAAGGATGGAGCATCCACAGCCTGGGCCAGTGCCTCAGCACCCTCAATGGAAGAGAGCAGCTTCCTCAGATCCAACTTCAATCAGCCTCCTGCAGCTGAAAGCCGTCCCCCCTTGTCCTGTTGCCACAGGCCCTGTGGAACCCCCTGTCCCAATCTTTCTTGTGGCACCCTTGCAGTCCTGCAGAGCTGCAGTGAGGCCTCCCCAGGGTCTCCTCTTTCCAGGCTGAGCATCCCCAGCCCCACGTGGAAAGCAGGCAGTGTGATCTGGGGGAGTCCAGGCTGGAGTCAAATGGCATCAGGAACTGAGAGACGGAAGCTTTAGGCCCAGGTTTGCCTCTCAATGTACAAAATTAATAAGAGTGGAGGGCAAGATGGTGGGACACTGCTTCTGCTCTAATTGGTGAATATAGTCTCTGTTTTTTTCTTTTTTTCTCTCATGCCCTTGCAGTTTTGGCTGTTTGAAAGGAAGCTTGGCACAATATCCATTGTCTTCTCCATTTGTGAATCACCGAGCAGAGTCTGGGCAAGCTGATGTTGCAGAGCAAATCCTGCAAATGTACTGGTCATCCTGAGCCTGGAGAATGCAGTTAAACCCAGCCAAAAGTAATTTCTGGAAAGTCAAGCCTGGTGTACATTCTCTTGACTTTGGCTATGCCAACTTCACCTGAGTCTTATGAAAAAGCAAACAAAAGACTCAAACCAAAACAGACAAAACCTAGAAACAAACAAACCCATGCAAACCAATCAAACAAAGAGACTAAAAAAACCCCAAATAAAACCAAAGGGAATGAAGAGTTAGTATTAGTTTTGAGTTCATCACAGCAGGTAAATGGCTGCTTTCCACAGGATCACCATAAAAAGCCACAGATAACAGCTGCTCCAAAATGCACCCAACAGGAGAACCATCAAAGTGATACATAGCAACTCTGGGGGCAGCTCCCCATTAAGGTGAGGGATGAGCACACAGTGCTACAGCTCCAGCCTTCCCCACCCTGCAGGCTGCTCTTTGCTCCTGATGTAAGAGCCTTGCAGGACTGTGGCCCCTCTCGGTGCATTATAAATCATTCCCACAGCTCTCACTTGAGCCACTGGCATGTCCAGAGCGAGATCCAGGCACAATCCTACTGCCCGCTGAGCCTCTCTGGGAGATCCTGAGCATCTTCCTGCCCAGAGCCACAAAAGAGCTCAGGCTCTGCCTGAACTGGGTTTTCAGGGGAGGTTTCCATATCCCTGCGAGATGTGCTCATCCTTCATCAGGCTGTGCCCAGCCTGGATCAGGGCAGGTTGGATGCCACATGGGATCCATCCTTTGCCCTGCCACGTGATCCTCCATGCAGTGGGGATAAAAAGCCCAGCACTGGGGAACCCCAGGTGCTGCAGCAGTGATAGTTTTGGGAGAAACACGGAGCTGTGCATGGCCAGCTTGAAGTCTGCACTGCTCTGAGCACCAGGCCTGCCATGCTGAGCCCAGGGCCACAAACAGTGCTCACCCGGGCTGGGACATTGAGTCCCAACATGGGATCCCATGGGACAGGGCACTCTGGGATTCGCCCCTGCAGCTCCCCAGTGTGTCCAGAGAGACAGCAAGGAGACAGTGACCTCTGTCAGCGGGGCCCTCTGAGTGGGACAACCACTGCTGGGGTGGCTGTGCCAGCTCCCCCATGAACCTCCAGCCCTGGGAACCGGGAGGAAGTGGAAAACACAACTTGGCCAATACTGCCTGTGCCGGAAGCAAATGGAAAGAGAACTGGGGTGTGAAAACCCAAGGTTGTTTATTTACATAAGAACAGCAATGAAAACACAGAACACATTTACTTTTGTAAGAATATTTGTAATAACAACAATTTATAGAATGTATATACCTAAGAACATATCTAACAAAAATATTTGAAATGTATTTACAGAAGACAAAACGAAGCCCTAAAACCTATATGGCAAAAACAAGAACAAACTCTAAAAACTATGTACAAAAGGGTGCCATTTCAGTCCAGGATCTCCATCAGTCCGGGAAGAAAAGCAGGTGCCGTGGTCACTCCAGTCAGGCACAGAGGGCTCTACCGTGTGTCCCCAGGCTGGCACACTGGGACTCTGCTGCCAGAGCTGAGGCTGGCTGGGTCTGGGGGCTGGGCCCCAGGCACTGCCATGGGGCTTGTGTGGCCCAAAGCAAGCACAGGACAGGCTGGGCATGGCCACCAGAACCCAAGGCACTGGGTACCACGTGCCTGAGCAGGGACCACCCAGCCCAATCCCGCCCCAGCCTGGCTGCAGGGAACCCACTGTGCCTGTGGGGACCACATGCCTGTCGTGCTGCTGGCATTGCTCTTCATCCCAGGACCATGGCCTCCTCTTCGTCTTCCTCATCAATGTCCATCTCCTCGGTGTACTCTTCCATTTCCACGTCCATCTCCTCATCCTCATCAACCTCCATCTCTTCCTCTCCAGTCTGTTCTCTATCCACCTCCATCTCCTCCTCCGTATCCATTATTGTGTCCACCTCCATCTCTTCCTCTCCTCTCTTTTCTCCCTCCACTTCCATCTTCTCCTCTCTATCAGTCTGTCTGTCCACCTCCATCTTGTCTTCTCTACCTGCAACAGCCTGCAGAGGTAGCAAAACCTCAGAGTGGGGTCCCTGTCCCACCCCATCCCCCCAGAACTCCAGCCCACACCCGGGCAGCTGGGGGGATCCACCTCCATGGAATGGCACCGTACCTTCCTCAGGACAAATGTGAGCATCCTGCAGGGATGGATGACACAATCCAGGCCTTAGGCAGCTTTTGAGACTGATGAGATGAGGTCTCGGGGGCAGGAACAAGAAGGCTGACAGGAGCAGCAGAAGCAGCGTGCAGCGTGTGCTGAGCCCAGGGCCAGCGGTTGTGTTGTGCTGCTTGCTGGCTGCTGGCAGTTCCAGATGGGACATGGATTGTGACATGACCACTGAGCTAGAGAGCCTTTGGTTCCATGCTTAGCAACGTTCCCCCAGACCATGGTGCTCAGAGCCCTGTTCCCAAGGATGGAGCATCCACAGCCTGGGCCAGTGCCTCAGCACCCTCAGTGGAAGAGAGCAGCTTCCTCAGATCCAACTTCAATCAGCCTCTTGCAGCTGAAAGCCGTCTCCCCTTGTCCTGTTGCCACAGGCCCTGTGGAACACCCTGTCCCAATCTTTCTTGTGGCACCCTTGCAGTCCTGCAGAGCTGCAGTGAGGCCTCCCCAGGGTCTCCTCTTTCCAGGCTGAGCATCCCCAGCCCCACGTGGAAAGCAGGCAGTGTGATCTGGGGGAGTCCAGGCTGGAGTCAAATGGCATCAGGAACTGAGAGACGGAAGCTTGAGGCCCAGGTTTGCCTCTCAATGTACAAAATTAATAAGAGTGGAGGGCAAGATGGTGGGACACTGCTTCTGCTCTAATTGGTGAATATAGTCTCTGTTTTTTTTCTTTTTTTCTCTCATGCCCTTGCAGTTTTGGCTGTTTGAAAGGAAGCTTGGCACAATATCCATTGTCTTCTCCATTTGTGAATCACCGAGCAGAGTCTGGGCAAGCTGATGTTGCAGAGCAAATCCTGCAAATGTACTGGTCATCCTGAGCCTGGAGAATGCAGTTAAACCCAGCCAAAAGTAATTTCTGGAAAGTCAAGCCTGGTGTACATTCTCTTGACTTTGGCTATGCCAACTTCACCTGAGTCTTATGAAAAAGCAAACAAAAGACTCAAACCAAAACAGACAAAACCTAGAAACAAACGAACCCATGCAAACCAAGAAAACAAAGAGACTAAAAAAACCCCAAATAAAACCAAAGGGAATGAAGAGTTAGTATTAGTTTTGAGTTCATCACAGCAGGTAAATGGCTGCTTTCCACAGGATCACCATAAAAAGCCACAGATAACAGCTGCTCCAAAATGCACCCAACAGGAGAACCATCAAAGTGATACATAGCAACTCTGGGGGCAGCTCCCCATGAAGGTGAGGGATGAGCACACAGTGCTACAGCTCCAGCCTTCCCCACCCTGCAGGCTGCTCTTTGCTCCTGATGTAAGAGCCTTGCAGGACTGTGGCCCCTCTCGGTGCATTATAAATCATTCCCACAGCTCTCACTTGAGCCACTGGCATGTCCAGAGCGAGATCCAGGCACAATCCTACTGCCCGCTGAGCCTCTCTGGGAGATCCTGAGCATCTTCCTGCCCAGAGCCACAAAAGAGCTCAGGCTCTGCCTGAACTGGGTTTTCAGGGGAGGTTTCCATATCCCTGCGAGATGTGCTCATCCTTCATCAGGCTGTGCCCAGCCTGGATCAGGGCAGGTTGGATGCCACATGGGATCCATCCTTTGCCCTGCCATGTGATCCTCCATGCAGTGGGGATAAAAAGCCCAGCACTGGGGAACCCCAGGTGCTGCAGCAGTGATAGTTTTGGGAGAAACACGGAGCTGTGCATGGCCAGCTTGAAGTCTGCACTGCTCTGAGCACCAGGCCTGCCATGCTGAGCCCAGGGCCACAACCAGTGCTCACCCGGGCTGGGACATTGAGTCCCAACATGGGATCCCATGGGACAGGGCACGCTGGGATTCGCCCCTGCAGCTCCCCAGTGTGTCCAGAGAGACAGCAAGGAGACAGTGACCTCTGTCAGCGGGACCCTCTGAGTGGGACAACCACTGCTGGGGTGGCTGTGCCAGCTCCCCCATGAACCTCCAGCCCTGGGATCCGGGAGGAAGTGGAAAACACAACTTGGCCAATACTGCCTGTGCCGGAAGCAAATGGAAAGAGAACTGGGGTGTGAAAACCCAAGGTTGTTTATTTACATAAGAACAGCAATGAAAACACAGAACACATTTACTTTTGTAAGAATATTTGTAATAACAACAATTTATAGAATGTATATACCTAAGAACATATCTAACAAAAATATTTGAAATGTATTTACAGAAGACAAAACGAAGCCCTAAAACCTATATGGCAAAAACAAGAACAAACTCTAAAAACTATGTACAAAAGGGTGCCATTTCAGTCCAGGATCTCCATCAGTCCGGGAAGAAAAGCAGGTGCCATGGTCACTCCAGTCAGGCACAGAGGGCTCTACCGTGTGTCCCCAGCCTGGCACACTGGGACTCTGCTGCCAGAGCTGAGGCTGGCTGGGTCTGGGGGCTGGGCCCCAGGCACTGCCATGGGGCTTGTGTGGCCCAAAGCAAGCACAGGACAGGCTGGGCATGGCCAGCAGAACCCAAGGCACTGGGTACCACGTGCCTGAGCAGGGACCACCCAGCCCAATCCCGCCCCAGCCTGGCTGCAGGGAACCCACTGTGCCTGTGGGGACCACATGCCTGTCGTGCTGCTGGCATTGCTCTTCATCCCAGGACCATGGCCTCCTCTTCATCTTCCTCATCAATGTCCATCTCCTGGGTGTACTCTTCCATTTCCACGTCCATCTCCTCATCCTCATCAACCTCCATCTCTTCCTCTCCAGTCTGTTCTCCATCCACCTCCATCTCCTCCTCCGTATCCATTATTGTGTCCACCTCCATCTCTTCCTCTCCTCTCTTTTCTCCCTCCACTTCCATCTTCTCCTCTCTATCAGTCTGTCTGTCCACCTCCATCTTGTCTTCTCTACCTGCAACAGCCTGCAGAGGTAGCAAAACCTCAGAGTGGGGTCCCTGTCCCACCCCATCCCCCCAGAACTCCAGCCCACACCCGGGCAGCTGGGGGGATCCACCTCCATGGAATGGCACTGTACCTTCCTCAGGACAAATGTGAGCATCCTGCAGGGATGGATGACACAATCCAGGCCTTAGGCAGCTTTTGAGACTGATGAGATGAGGTCTCAGGGGCAGGAACAAGAAGGGTGACAGGAGCAGCAGGAGCAGCGTGCAGCGTGTGCTGAGCCCAGGGGCAACGGCTGTGTTGTGCTGCTTGCTGGCTGCTGGCAGTTCCAGATGGGACATGGATTGTGACATGACCACTGAGCTAGAGAGCCTTTGGTTCCATGCTTAGCAACGTTCCCCCAGACCATGGTGCTCAGAGCCCTGTTCCCAAGGATGGAGCATCCACAGACTGGGCCAGTGCCTCAGCACCCTCAGTGGAAGAGAGCAGCTTCCTCAGATCCAACTTCAATCAGCCTCCTGCAGCTGAAAGCCGTCCCCCCTTGTCCTGTTGCCACAGGCCCTGTGGAACCCCCTGTCCCAATCTTTCTTGTGGCACCCTTGCAGTCCTGCAGAGCTGCAGTGAGGCCTCCCCAGGGTCTCCTCTTTCCAGGCTGAGCATCCCCAGCCCCACGTGGAAAGCAGGCAGTGTGATCTGGGGGAGTCCAGGCTGGAGTCAAATGGCATCAGGAACTGAGAGACGGAAGCTTTAGGCCCAGGTTTGCCTCTCAATGTACAAAATTAATAAGAGTGGAGGGCAAGATGGTGGGACACTGCTTCTGCTCTAATTGGTGAATATAGTCTCTGTTTTTTTCTTTTTTTTCTCTCATGCCCTTGCAGTTTTGGCTGTTTGAAAGGAAGCTTGGCACAATATCCATTGTCCTCTCCATTTGTGAATCACCGAGCAGAGTCTGGGCAAGCTGATGTTGCAGAGCAAATCCTGCAAATGTACTGGTCATCCTGAGCCTGGAGAATGCAGTTAAACCCAGCCAAAAGTAATTTCTGGAAAGTCAAGCCTGGTGTACATTCTCTTGACTTTGGCTATGCCAACTTCACCTGAGTCTTATGAAAAAGCAAACAAAAGACTCAAACGAAAACAGACAAAACCTAGAAACAAACGAACCCATGCAAACCAATCAAACAAAGAGACTAAAAAAACCCCAAATAAAACCAAAGGGAATGAAGAGTTAGTATTAGTTTTGAGTTCATCACAGCAGGTAAATGGCTGCTTTCCACAGGATCACCATAAAAAGCCACAGATAACAGCTGCTCCAAAATGCACCCAACAGGAGAACCATCAAAGTGATACATAGCAACTCTGGGGGCAGCTCCCCATTAAGGTGAGGGATGAGCACACAGTGCTACAGCTCCAGCCTTCCCCACCCTGCAGGCTGCTCTTTGCTCCTGATGTAAGAGCCTTGCAGGACTGTGGCCCCTCTCGGTGCATTATAAATCATTCCCACAGCTCTCACTTGAGCCACTGGCATGTCCAGAGCGAGATCCAGGCACAATCCTACTGCCCGCTGAGCCTCTCTGGGAGATCCTGAGCATCTTCCTGCCCAGAGCCACAAAAGAGCTCAGGCTCTGCCTGAACTGGGTTTTCAGGGGAGGTTTCCATATCCCTGCGAGATGTGCTCATCCTTCATCAGGCTGTGCCCAGCCTGGATCAGGGCAGGTTGGATGCCACATGGGATCCATCCTTTGCCCTGCCATGTGATCCTCCATGCAGTGGGGATAAAAAGCCCAGCACTGGGGAACCCCAGGTGCTGCAGCAGTGATAGTTTTGGGAGAAACACGGAGCTGTGCATGGCCAGCTTGAAGTCTGCACTGCTCTGAGCACCAGGCCTGCCATGCTGAGCCCAGGGCCACAACCAGTGCTCACCCTGGCTGGGACATTGAGTCCCAACATGGGATCCCATGGGACAGGGCACGCTGGGATTCGCCCCTGCAGCTGCCCAGTGTGTCCAGAGAGACAGCAAGGAGACAGTGACCTCTGTCAGCGGAACCCTCTGAGTGGGACAACCACTGCTGGGGTGGCTGTGCCAGCTCCCCCATGAACCTCCAGCCCTGGGATCCGGGAGGAAGTGGAAAACACAACTTGGCCAATACTGCCTGTGCCGGAAGCAAATGGAAAGAGAACTGGGGTGTGAAAACCCAAGGTTGTTTATTTACATAAGAACAGCAATGAAAACACAGAACACATTTACTTTTGTAAGAATATTTGTAATAACAACAATTTATAGAATGTATATACCTAAGAACATATCTAACAACAATATTTGAAATGTATTTACAGAAGACAAAACGAAGCCCTAAAACCTATATGGCAAAAACAAGAACAAACTCTAAAAACTATGTACAAAAGAGTGCCATTTCAGTCCAGGATCTCCATCAGTCCGGGAAGAAAAGCAGGTGCCATGGTCACTCCAGTCAGGCACAGAGGGCTCTACCGTGTGATCCCAGGCTGGCACACTGGGACTCTGCTGCCAGAGCTGAGGCTGGCTGGGTCTGGGGGCTGGGCCCCAGGCACTGCCAGGGGGCTTGTGTGGCCCAAAGCAAGCACAGGACAGGCTGGGCATGGCCAGCAGAACCCAAGGTACTGGGTACCACGTGCCTGAGCAGGGACCACCCAGCCCAATCCCGCCCCAGCCTGGCTGCAGGGAACCCACTGTGCCTGTGGGGACCACATGCCTGTCGTGCTGCTGGCATTGCTCTTCATCCCAGGACCATGGCCTCCTCTTCATCTTCCTCATCAATGTCCATCTCCTGGGTGTACTCTTCCATTTCCACGTCCATCTCCTCATCCTCATCAACCTCCATCTCTTCCTCTCCAGTCTGTTCTCCATCCACCTCCATCTCCTCCTCCGTATCCATTATTGTGTCCACCTCCATCTCTTCCTCTCCTCTCTTTTCTCCCTCCACTTCCATCTTCTCCTCTCTATCAGTCTGTCTGTCCACCTCCATCTTGTCTTCTCTACCTGCAACAGCCTGCAGAGGTAGCAAAACCTCAGAGTGGGGTCCCTGTCCCACCCCATCCCCCCAGAACTCCAGCCCACACCCGGGCAGCTGGGGGGATCCACCTCCATGGAATGGCACCGTACCTTCCTCAGGACAAATGTGAGCATCCTGCAGGGATGGATGACACAATCCAGGCCTTAGGCAGCTTTTGAGACTGATGAGATGAGGTCTCGGGGGCAGGAACAAGAAGGCTGACAGGAGCAGCAGGAGCAGCGTGCAGCGTGTGCTGAGCCCAGGGCCAGCGGTCGTGTTGTGCTGCTTGCTGGCTGCTGGCAGTTCCAGAAGGGACATGGATTGTGACATGACCACTGAGCTAGAGAGCCTTTGGTTCCATGCTTAGCAACGTTCCCCCAGACCATGGTGCTCAGAGCCCTGTTCCCAAGGATGGAGCATCCACAGCCTGGGCCAGTGCCTCAGCACCCTCAGTGGAAGAGAGCAGCTTCCTCAGATCCAACTTCAATCAGCCTCCTGCAGCTGAAAGCCGTCCCCCCTTGTCCTGTTGCCACAGGCCCTGTGGAACACCCTGTCCCAGTCTTTCTTGTGGCACCCTTGCAGTCCTGCAGAGCTGCAGTGAGGCCTCCCCAGGGTCTCCTCTTTCCAGGCTGAGCATCCCCAGCCCCACGTGGAAAGCAGGCAGTGTGATCTGGGGGAGTCCAGGCTGGAGTCAAATGGCATCAGGAACTGAGAGACGGAAGCTTTAGGCCCAGGTTTGTCTCTCAATGTACAAAATTAATAAGAGTGGAGGGCAAGATGGTGGGACACTGCTTCTGCTCTAATTGGTGAATATAGTCTCTGTTTTATCTTTTTTTCTCTCATGCTCTTGCAGTTTTGGCTGTTTGAAAGGAAGCTTGGCACAATATCCATTGTCTTCTCCATTTGTGAATCACCGAGCAGAGTCTGGGCAAGCTGATGTTGCAGAGCAAATCCTGCAAATGTACTGGTCATCCTGAGCCTGGAGAATGCAGTTAAACCCAGCCAAAAGTAATTTCTGGAAAGTCAAGCCTGGTGTACATTCTCTTGACTTTGGCTATGCCAACTTCACCTGAGTCTTATGAAAAAGCAAACAAAAGACTCAAACGAAAACAGACAAAACCTAGAAACAAACGAACCCATGCAAACCAATCAAACAAAGAGACTAAAAAAACCCCAAATAAAACCAAAGGGAATGAAGAGTTAGTATTAGTTTTGAGTTCATCACAGCAGGTAAATGGCTGCTTTCCACAGGATCACCATAAAAAGCCACAGATAACAGCTGCTCCAAAATACACCCAACAGGAGAACCATCAAAGTGATACATAGCAACTCTGGGGGCAGCTCCCCATTAAGGTGAGGGATGAGCACACAGTGCTACAGCTCCAGCCTTCCCCACCCTGCAGGCTGCTCTTTTCTCCTGATGTAAGAGCCTTGCAGGACTGTGGCCCCTCTCGGTGCATTATAAATCATTCCCACAGCTCTCACTTGAGCCACTGGCATGTCCAGAGTGAGATCCAGGCACAATCCTACTGCCCGCTGAGCCTCTCTGGGAGATCCTGAGCATCTTCCTGCCCAGAGCCACAAAAGAGCTCAGGCTCTGCCTGAACTGGGTTTTCAGGGGAGGTTTCCATATCCCTGCGAGATGTGCTCATCCTTCATCAGGCTGTGCCCAGCCTGGATCAGGGCAGGTTGGATGCCACATGGGATCCATCCTTTGCCCTGCCACGTGATCCTCCATGCAGTGGGGATAAAAAGCCCAGCACTGGGGAACCCCAGGTGCTGCAGCAGTGATAGTTTTGGGAGAAACATGGAGCTGTGCATGGCCAGCTTGAAGTCTGCACTGCTCTGAGCACCAGGCCTGCCATGCTGAGCCCAGGGCCACAAACAGTGCTCACCCGGGCTGGGACATTGAGTCCCAACATGGGATCCCATGGGACAGGGCACGCTGGGATTCGCCCCTGCAGCTCCCCAGTGTGTCCAGAGAGACAGCAAGGAGACAGTGACCTCTGTCAGCGGGACCCTCTGAGTGGGACAACCACTGCTGGGGTGGCTGTGCCAGCTCCCCCATGAACCTCCAGCCCTGGGAACCGGGAGGAAGTGGAAAACACAACTTGGCCAATACTGCCTGTGCCGGAAGCAAATGGAAAGAGAACTGGGGTGTGAAAACCCAAGGTTGTTTATTTACATAAGAACAGCAATGAAAACACAGAACACATTTACTTTTGTAAGAATATTTGTAATAACAACAATTTATAGAATGTATATACCTAAGAACATATCTAACAACAATATTTGAAATGTATTTACAGAAGACAAAACGAAGCCCTAAAACCTATATGGCAAAAACAAGAACAAACTCTAAAAACTATGTACAAAAGGGTGCCATTTCAGTCCAGGATCTCCATCAGTCCGGGAAGAAAAGCAGGTGCCATGGTCACTCCAGTCAGGCACAGAGGGCTTTTCCGTGTGTCCCCAGGCTGGCACACTGGGACTCTGCTGCCAGAGCTGAGGCTGGCTGGGTCTGGGGGCTGGGCCCCAGGCACTGCCATGGGGCTTGTGTGGCCCAAAGCAAGCACAGGACAGGCTGGGCATGGCCAGCAGAACCCAAGGCACTGGGTACCACGTGCCTGAGCAGGGACCACCCAGCCCAATCCCGCCCCAGCCTGGCTGCAGGGAACCCACTGTGCCTGTGGGGACCACATGCCTGTCGTGCTGCTGGCATTGCTCTTCATCCCAGGACCATGGCCTCCTCTTCAGCTTCCTCATCAATGTCCATCTCCTGAGTGTACTCTTCCATTTCCACGTCCATTTCCTCATCCTCATCAACCTCCATCTCTTCCTCTCCAGTCTGTTCTCCATCCACCTCCATCTCCTCCTCCGTATCCATTATTGTGTCCACCTCCATCTCTTCCTCTCCTCTCTTTTCTCCCTCCACTTCCATCTTCTCCTCTCTATCAGTCTGTCTGTCCACCTCCATCTTGTCTTCTCTACCTGCAACAGCCTGCAGAGGTAGCAAAACCTCAGAGTGGGGTCCCTGTCCCACCCCATCCCCCCAGAACTCCAGCCCACACCCGGGCAGCTGGGGGGATCCACCTCCATGGAATGGCACTGTACCTTCCTCAGGACAAATGTGAGCATCCTGCAGGGATGGATGACACAATCCAGGCCTTAGGCAGCTTTTGAGACTGATGAGATGATGTCTCGGGGGCAGGAACAAGAAGGGTGACAGGAGCAGCAGGAGCAGCGTGCAGCGTGTGCTGAGCCCAGGGCCAGCGGTCGTGTTGTGCTGCTTGCTGGCTGCTGGCAGTTCCAGATGGGACATGGATTGTGACATGACCACTGAGCTAGAGAGCCTTTGGTTCCATGCTTAGCAACGTTCCCCCAGACCATGGTGCTCAGAGCCCTGTTCCCAAGGATGGAGCATCCACAGCCTGGGCCAGTGCCTCAGCACCCTCAGTGGAAGAGAGCAGCTTCCTCAGATCCAACTTCAATCAGCCTCCTGCAGCTGAAAGCCGTCCCCCCTTGTCCTGTTGCCACAGGCCCTGTGGAACCCCCTGTCCCAATCTTTCTTGTGGCACCCTTGCAGTCCTGCAGAGCTGCAGTGAGGCCTCCCCAGGGTCTCCTCTTTCCAGGCTGAGCATCCCCAGCCCCACGTGGAAGGCAGGCAGTGTGATCTGGGGGAGTCCAGGCTGGAGTCAAATGGCATCAGGAACTGAGAGACGGAAGCTTTAGGCCCAGGTTTGCCTCTCAATGTACAAAATTAATAAGAGTGGAGGGCAAGACTGTGGGACACTGCTTCTGCTCTAATTGGTGAATATAGTCTCTGTTTTTTCTTTTTTTCTCTCATGCTCTTGCAGTTTTGGCTGTTTGAAAGGAAGCTTGGCACAATATCCATTGTCTTCTCCATTTGTGAATCACCGAGCAGAGTCTGGGCAAGCTGATGTTGCAGAGCAAATCCTGCAAATGTACTGGTCATCCTGAGCCTGGAGAATGCAGTTAAACCCAGCCAAAAGTAATTTCTGGAAAGTCAAGCCTGGTGTACATTCTCTTGACTTTGGCTATGCCAACTTCACCTGAGTCTTATGAAAAAGCAAACAAAAGACTCAAACCAAAACAGACAAAACCTAGAAACAAACGAACCCATGCAAACCAATCAAACAAAGAGACTAAAAAAACCCCAAATAAAACCAAAGGGAATGAAGAGTTAGTATTAGTTTTGAGTTCATCACAGCAGGTAAATGGCTGCTTTCCACAGGATCACCATAAAAAGCCACAGATAACAGCTGCTCCAAAATACACCCAACAGGAGAACCATCAAAGTGATACATAGCAACTCTGGGGGCAGCTCCCCATTAAGGTGAGGGATGAGCACACAGTGCTACAGCTCCAGCCTTCCCCACCCTGCAGGCTGCTCTTTGCTCCTGATGTAAGAGCCTTGCAGGACTGTGGCCCCTCTCGGTGCATTATAAATCATTCCCACAGCTCTCACTTGAGCCACTGGCATGTCCAGAGTGAGATCCAGGCACAATCCTACTGCCCGCTGAGCCTCTCTGGGAGATCCTGAGCATCTTCCTGCCCAGAGCCACAAAAGAGCTCAGGCTCTGCCTGAACTGGGTTTTCAGGGGAGGTTTCCATATCCCTGCGAGATGTGCTCATCCTTCATCAGGCTGTGCCCAGCCTGGATCAGGGCAGGTTGGATGCCACATGGGATCCATCCTTTGCCCTGCCACGTGATCCTCCATGCAGTGGGGATAAAAAGCCCAGCACTGGGGAACCCCAGGTGCTGCAGCAGTGATAGTTTTGGGAGAAACACGGAGCTGTGCATGGCCAGCTTGAAGTCTGCACTGCTCTGAGCACCAGGCCTGCCATGCTGAGCCCAGGGCCACAACCAGTGCTCACCCGGGCTGGGACATTGAGTCCCAACATGGGATCCCATGGGACAGGGCACGCTGGGATTCGCCCCTGCAGCTCCCCAGTGTGTCCAGAGAGACAGCAAGGAGACAGTGACCTCTGTCAGCGGGACCCTCTGAGTGGGACAACCACTGCTGGGGTGGCTGTGCCAGCTCCCCCATGAACCTCCAGCCCTGGGAACCGGGAGGAAGTGGAAAACACAACTTGGCCAATACTGCCTGTGCCGGAAGCAAATGGAAAGAGAACTGGGGTGTGAAAACCCAAGGTTGTTTATTTACATAAGAACAGCAATGAAAACACAGAACACATTTACTTTTGTAAGAATATTTGTAATAACAACAATTTATAGAATGTATATACCTAAGAACATATCTAACAACAATATTTGAAATGTATTTACAGAAGACAAAACGAAGCCCTAAAACCTATATGGCAAAAACAAGAACAAACTCTAAAAACTATGTACAAAAGGGTGCCATTTCAGTCCAGGATCTCCATCAGTCCGGGAAGAAAAGCAGGTGCCATGGTCACTCCAGTCAGGCACAGAGGGCTTTTCCGTGTGTCCCCAGGCTGGCACACTGGGACTCTGCTGCCAGAGCTGAGGCTGGCTGGGTCTGGGGGCTGGGCCCCAGGCACTGCCATGGGGCTTGTGTGGCCCAAAGCAAGCACAGGACAGGCTGGGCATGGCCAGCAGAACCCAAGGCACTGGGTACCACGTGCCTGAGCAGGGACCACCCAGCCCAATCCCGCCCCAGCCTGGCTGCAGGGAACCCACTGTGCCTGTGGGGACCACATGCCTGTCGTGCTGCTGGCATTGCTCTTCATCCCAGGACCATGGCCTCCTCTTCATCTTCCTCATCAATGTCCATCTCCTGGGTGTACTCTTCCATTTCCACGTCCATCTCCTCATCCTCATCAACCTCCATCTCTTCCTCTCCAGTCTGTTCTCCATCCACCTCCATCTCCTCCTCCGTATCCATTATTGTGTCCACCTCCATCTCTTCCTCTCCTCTCTTTTCTCCCTCCACTTCCATCTTCTCCTCTCTATCAGTCTGTCTGTCCACCTCCATCTTGTCTTCTCTACCTGCAACAGCCTGCAGAGGTAGCAAAACCTCAGAGTGGGGTCCCTGTCCCACCCCATCCCCCCAGAACTCCAGCCCACACCCGGGCAGCTGGGGGGATCCACCTCCATGGAATGGCACCGTACCTTCCTCAGGACAAATGTGAGCATCCTGCAGGGATGGATGACACAATCCAGGCCTTAGGCAGCTTTTGAGACTGATGAGATGAGGTCTCGGGGGCAGGAACAAGAAGGCTGACAGGAGCAGCAGGAGCAGCGTGCAGCGTGTGCTGAGCCCAGGGCCAGCGGTCGTGTTGTGCTGCTTGCTGGCTGCTGGCAGTTCCAGATGGGACATGGATTGTGACATGACCACTGAGCTAGAGAGCCTTTGGTTCCATGCTTAGCAACGTTCCCCCAGACCATGGTGCTCAGAGCCCTGTTCCCAAGGATGGAGCATCCACAGCCTGGGCCAGTGCCTCAGCACCCTCAGTGGAAGAGAGCAGCTTCCTCAGATCCAACTTCAATCAGCCTCCTGCAGCTGAAAGCCGTCCCCCCTTGTCCTGTTGCCACAGGCCCTGTGGAACACCCTGTCCCAGTCTTTCTTGTGGCACCCTTGCAGTCCTGCAGAGCTGCAGTGAGGCCTCCCCAGGGTCTCCTCTTTCCAGGCTGAGCATCCCCAGCCCCACGTGGAAAGCAGGCAGTGTGATCTGGGGGAGTCCAGGCTGGAGTCAAATGGCATCAGGAACTGAGAGACGGAAGCTTTAGGCCCAGGTTTGTCTCTCAATGTACAAAATTAATAAGAGTGGAGGGCAAGATGGTGGGACACTGCTTCTGCTCTAATTGGTGAATATAGTCTCTGTTTTATCTTTTTTTCTCTCATGCTCTTGCAGTTTTGGCTGTTTGAAAGGAAGCTTGGCACAATATCCATTGTCTTCTCCATTTGTGAATCACCGAGCAGAGTCTGGGCAAGCTGATTTTGCAGAGCAAATCCTGCAAATGTACTGGTCATCCTGAGCCTGGAGAATGCAGTTAAACCCAGCCAAAAGTAATTTCTGGAAAGTCAAGCCTGGTGTACATTCTCTTGACTTTGGCTATGCCAACTTCACCTGAGTCTTATGAAAAAGCAAACAAAAGACTCAAACGAAAACAGACAAAACCTAGAAACAAACGAACCCATGCAAACCAATCAAACAAAGAGACTAAAAAAACCCCAAATAAAACCAAAGGGAATGAAGAGTTAGTATTAGTTTTGAGTTCATCACAGCAGGTAAATGGCTGCTTTCCACAGGATCACCATAAAAAGCCACAGATAACAGCTGCTCCAAAATACACCCAACAGGAGAACCATCAAAGTGATACATAGCAACTCTGGGGGCAGCTCCCCATTAAGGTGAGGGATGAGCACACAGTGCTACAGCTCCAGCCTTCCCCACCCTGCAGGCTGCTCTTTGCTCCTGATGTAAGAGCCTTGCAGGACTGTGGCCCCTCTCGGTGCATTATAAATCATTCCCACAGCTCTCACTTGAGCCACTGGCATGTCCAGAGTGAGATCCAGGCACAATCCTACTGCCCGCTGAGCCTCTCTGGGAGATCCTGAGCATCTTCCTGCCCAGAGCCACAAAAGAGCTCAGGCTCTGCCTGAACTGGGTTTTCAGGGGAGGTTTCCATATCCCTGCGAGATGTGCTCATCCTTCATCAGGCTGTGCCCAGCCTGGATCAGGGCAGGTTGGATGCCACATGGGATCCATCCTTTGCCCTGCCACGTGATCCTCCATGCAGTGGGGATAAAAAGCCCAGCACTGGGGAACCCCAGGTGCTGCAGCAGTGATAGTTTTGGGAGAAACATGGAGCTGTGCATGGCCAGCTTGAAGTCTGCACTGCTCTGAGCACCAGGCCTGCCATGCTGAGCCCAGGGCCACAAACAGTGCTCACCCGGGCTGGGACATTGAGTCCCAACATGGGATCCCATGGGACAGGGCACGCTGGGATTCGCCCCTGCAGCTCCCCAGTGTGTCCAGAGAGACAGCAAGGAGACAGTGACCTCTGTCAGCGGGACCCTCTGAGTGGGACAACCACTGCTGGGGTGGCTGTGCCAGCTCCCCCATGAACCTCCAGCCCTGGGAACCGGGAGGAAGTGGAAAACACAACTTGGCCAATACTGCCTGTGCCGGAAGCAAATGGAAAGAGAACTGGGGTGTGAAAACCCAAGGTTGTTTATTTACATAAGAACAGCAATGAAAACACAGAACACATTTACTTTTGTAAGAATATTTGTAATAACAACAATTTATAGAATGTATATACCTAAGAACATATCTAACAACAATATTTGAAATGTATTTACAGAAGACAAAACGAAGCCCTAAAACCTATATGGCAAAAACAAGAACAAACTCTAAAAACTATGTACAAAAGGGTGCCATTTCAGTCCAGGATCTCCATCAGTCCGGGAAGAAAAGCAGGTGCCATGGTCACTCCAGTCAGGCACAGAGGGCTTTTCCGTGTGTCCCCAGGCTGGCACACTGGGACTCTGCTGCCAGAGCTGAGGCTGGCTGGGTCTGGGGGCTGGGCCCCAGGCACTGCCATGGGGCTTGTGTGGCCCAAAGCAAGCACAGGACAGGCTGGGCATGGCCAGCAGAACCCAAGGCACTGGGTACCACGTGCCTGAGCAGGGACCACCCAGCCCAATCCCGCCCCAGCCTGGCTGCAGGGAACCCACTGTGCCTGTGGGGACCACATGCCTGTCGTGCTGCTGGCATTGCTCTTCATCCCAGGACCATGGCCTCCTCTTCATCTTCCTCATCAATGTCCATCTCCTGAGTGTACTCTTCCATTTCCACGTCCATTTCCTCATCCTCATCAACCTCCATCTCTTCCTCTCCAGTCTGTTCTCCATCCACCTCCATCTCCTCCTCCGTATCCATTATTGTGTCCACCTCCATCTCTTCCTCTCCTCTCTTTTCTCCCTCCACTTCCATCTTCTCCTCTCTATCAGTCTGTCTGTCCACCTCCATCTTGTCTTCTCTACCTGCAACAGCCTGCAGAGGTAGCAAAACCTCAGAGTGGGGTCCCTGTCCCACCCCATCCCCCCAGAACTCCAGCCCACACCCGGGCAGCTGGGGGGATCCACCTCCATGGAATGGCACTGTACCTTCCTCAGGACAAATGTGAGCATCCTGCAGGGATGGATGACACAATCCAGGCCTTAGGCAGCTTTTGAGACTGATGAGATGATGTCTCGGGGGCAGGAACAAGAAGGGTGACAGGAGCAGCAGGAGCAGCGTGCAGCGTGTGCTGAGCCCAGGGCCAGCGGTCGTGTTGTGCTGCTTGCTGGCTGCTGGCAGTTCCAGATGGGACATGGATTGTGACATGACCACTGAGCTAGAGAGCCTTTGGTTCCATGCTTAGCAACGTTCCCCCAGACCATGGTGCTCAGAGCCCTGTTCCCAAGGATGGAGCATCCACAGCCTGGGCCAGTGCCTCAGCACCCTCAGTGGAAGAGAGCAGCTTCCTCAGATCCAACTTCAATCAGCCTCCTGCAGCTGAAAGCCGTCCCCCCTTGTCCTGTTGCCACAGGCCCTGTGGAACCCCCTGTCCCAATCTTTCTTGTGGCACCCTTGCAGTCCTGCAGAGCTGCAGTGAGGCCTCCCCAGGGTCTCCTCTTTCCAGGCTGAGCATCCCCAGCCCCACGTGGAAGGCAGGCAGTGTGATCTGGGGGAGTCCAGGCTGGAGTCAAATGGCATCAGGAACTGAGAGACGGAAGCTTTAGGTCCAGGTTTGCCTCTCAATGTACAAAATTAATAAGAGTGGAGGGCAAGACTGTGGGACACTGCTTCTGCTCTAATTGGTGAATATAGTCTCTGTTTTTTCTTTTTTTCTCTCATGCTCTTGCAGTTTTGGCTGTTTGAAAGGAAGCTTGGCACAATATCCATTGTCTTCTCCATTTGTGAATCACCGAGCAGAGTCTGGGCAAGCTGATGTTGCAGAGCAAATCCTGCAAATGTACTGGTCATCCTGAGCCTGGAGAATGCAGTTAAACCCAGCCAAAAGTAATTTCTGGAAAGTCAAGCCTGGTGTACATTCTCTTGACTTTGGCTATGCCAACTTCACCTGAGTCTTATGAAAAAGCAAACAAAAGACTCAAACCAAAACAGACAAAACCTAGAAACAAACGAACCCATGCAAACCAATCAAACAAAGAGACTAAAAAAACCCCAAATAAAACCAAAGGGAATGAAGAGTTAGTATTAGTTTTGAGTTCATCACAGCAGGTAAATGGCTGCTTTCCACAGGATCACCATAAAAAGCCACAGATAACAGCTGCTCCAAAATACACCCAACAGGAGAACCATCAAAGTGATACATAGCAACTCTGGGGGCAGCTCCCCATTAAGGTGAGGGATGAGCACACAGTGCTACAGCTCCAGCCTTCCCCACCCTGCAGGCTGCTCTTTGCTCCTGATGTAAGAGCCTTGCAGGACTGTGGCCCCTCTCGGTGCATTATAAATCATTCCCACAGCTCTCACTTGAGCCACTGGCATGTCCAGAGTGAGATCCAGGCACAATCCTACTGCCCGCTGAGCCTCTCTGGGAGATCCTGAGCATCTTCCTGCCCAGAGCCACAAAAGAGCTCAGGCTCTGCCTGAACTGGGTTTTCAGGGGAGGTTTCCATATCCCTGCGAGATGTGCTCATCCTTCATCAGGCTGTGCCCAGCCTGGATCAGGGCAGGTTGGATGCCACATGGGATCCATCCTTTGCCCTGCCACGTGATCCTCCATGCAGTGGGGATAAAAAGCCCAGCACTGGGGAACCCCAGGTGCTGCAGCAGTGATAGTTTTGGGAGAAACACGGAGCTGTGCATGGCCAGCTTGAAGTCTGCACTGCTCTGAGCACCAGGCCTGCCATGCTGAGCCCAGGGCCACAAACAGTGCTCACCCGGGCTGGGACATTGAGTCCCAACATGGGATCCCATGGGACAGGGCACGCTGGGATTCGCCCCTGCAGCTCCCCAGTGTGTCCAGAGAGACAGCAAGGAGACAGTGACCTCTGTCAGCGGGACCCTCTGAGTGGGACAACCACTGCTGGGGTGGCTGTGCCAGCTCCCCCATGAACCTCCAGCCCTGGGAACCGGGAGGAAGTGGAAAACACAACTTGGCCAATACTGCCTGTGCCGGAAGCAAATGGAAAGAGAACTGGGGTGTGAAAACCCAAGGTTGTTTATTTACATAAGAACAGCAATGAAAACACAGAACACATTTACTTTTGTAAGAATATTTGTAATAACAACAATTTATAGAATGTATATACCTAAGAACATATCTAACAACAATATTTGAAATGTATTTACAGAAGACAAAACGAAGCCCTAAAACCTATATGGCAAAAACAAGAACAAACTCTAAAAACTATGTACAAAAGGGTGCCATTTCAGTCCAGGATCTCCATCAGTCCGGGAAGAAAAGCAGGTGCCATGGTCACTCCAGTCAGGCACAGAGGGCTTTTCCGTGTGTCCCCAGGCTGGCACACTGGGACTCTGCTGCCAGAGCTGAGGCTGGCTGGGTCTGGGGGCTGGGCCCCAGGCACTGCCATGGGGCTTGTGTGGCCCAAAGCAAGCACAGGACAGGCTGGGCATGGCCAGCAGAACCCAAGGCACTGGGTACCACGTGCCTGAGCAGGGACCACCCAGCCCAATCCCGCCCCAGCCTGGCTGCAGGGAACCCACTGTGCCTGTGGGGACCACATGCCTGTCGTGCTGCTGGCATTGCTCTTCATCCCAGGACCATGGCCTCCTCTTCATCTTCCTCATCAATGTCCATCTCCTGGGTGTACTCTTCCATTTCCACGTCCATCTCCTCATCCTCATCAACCTCCATCTCTTCCTCTCCAGTCTGTTCTCCATCCACCTCCATCTCCTCCTCCGTATCCATTATTGTGTCCACCTCCATCTCTTCCTCTCCTCTCTTTTCTCCCTCCACTTCCATCTTCTCCTCTCTATCAGTCTGTCTGTCCACCTCCATCTTGTCTTCTCTACCTGCAACAGCCTGCAGAGGTAGCAAAACCTCAGAGTGGGGTCCCTGTCCCACCCCATCCCCCCAGAACTCCAGCCCACACCCGGGCAGCTGGGGGGATCCACCTCCATGGAATGGCACCGTACCTTCCTCAGGACAAATGTGAGCATCCTGCAGGGATGGATGACACAATCCAGGCCTTAGGCAGCTTTTGAGACTGATGAGATGATGTCTCGGGGGCAGGAACAAGAAGGGTGACAGGAGCAGCAGGAGCAGCGTGCAGCGTGTGCTGAGCCCAGGGCCAGCGGTTGTGTTGTGCTGCTTGCTGGCTGCTGGCAGTTCCAGATGGGACATGGATTGTGACATGACCACTGAGCTAGAGAGCCTTTGGTTCCAAGCTTAGCAACGTTCCCCCAGACCATGGTGCTCAGAGCCCTGTTCCCAAGGATGGAGCATCCACAGCCTGGGCCAGTGCCTCAGCACCCTCAGTGGAAGAGAGCAGCTTCCTCAGATCCAACTTCAATCAGCCTCCTGCAGCTGAAAGCCGTCCCCCCTTGTCCTGTTGCCACAGGCCCTGTGGAACCCCCTGTCCCAATCTTTCTTGTGGCACCCTTGCAGTCCTGCAGAGCTGCAGTGAGGCCTCCCCAGGGTCTCCTCTTTCCAGGCTGAGCATCCCCAGCCCCACGTGGAAAGCAGGCAGTGTGATCTGGGGGAGTCCAGGCTGGAGTCAAATGGCATCAGGAACTGAGAGACGGAAGCTTGAGGCCCAGGTTTGCCTCTCAATGTACAAAATTAATAAGAGTGGAGGGCAAGACTGTGGGACACTGCTTCTGCTCTAATTGGTGAATATAGTCTCTGTTTTATCTTTTTTTCTCTCATGCTCTTGCAGTTTTTGGCTGTTTGAAAGGAAGCTTGGCACAATATCCATTGTCTTCTCCATTTGTGAATCACCGAGCAGAGTCTGGGCAAACTGATGTTGCAGAGCAAATCCTGCAAATGTACTGGTCATCCTGAGCCTGGAGAATGCAGTTAAACCCAGCCAAAAGTAATTTCTGGAAAGTCAAGCCTGGTGTACATTCTCTTGACTTTGGCTATGCCAACTTCACCTGAGTCTTATGAAAAAGCAAACAAAAGACTCAAACCAAAACAGACAAAACCTAGAAACAAACGAACCCATGCAAACCAATCAAACAAAGAGACTAAAAAAACCCCAAATAAAACCAAAGGGAATGAAGAGTTAGTATTAGTTTTGAGTTCATCACAGCAGGTAAATGGCTGCTTTCCACAGGATCACCGTAAAAAGCCACAGATAACAGCTGCTCCAAAATACACCCAACAGGAGAACCATCAAAGTAATACATAGCAACTCTGGGGGCAGCTCCCCATTAAGGTGAGGGATGAGCACACAGTGCTACAGCTCCAGCCTTCCCCACCCTGCAGGCTGCTCTTTGCTCCTGATGTAAGAGCCTTGCAGGACTGTGGCCCCTCTCGGTGCATTATAAATCATTCCCACAGCTCTCACTTGAGCCACTGGCATGTCCAGAGTGAGATCCAGGCACAATCCTACTGCCCGCTGAGCCTCTCTGGGAGATCCTGAGCATCTTCCTGCCCAGAGCCACAAAAGAGCTCAGGCTCTGCCTGAACTGGGTTTTCAGGGGAGGTTTCCATATCCCTGCGAGATGTGCTCATCCTTCATCAGGCTGTGCCCAGCCTGGATCAGGGCAGGTTGGATGCCACATGGGATCCATCCTTTGCCCTGCCACGTGATCCTCCATGCAGTGGGGATAAAAAGCCCAGCACTGGGGAACCCCAGGTGCTGCAGCAGTGATAGTTTTGGGAGAAACACGGAGCTGTGCATGGCCAGCTTGAAGTCTGCACTGCTCTGAGCACCAGGCCTGCCATGCTGAGCCCAGGGCCACAACCAGTGCTCACCCGGGCTGGGACATTGAGTCCCAACATGGGATCCCATGGGACAGGGCACTCTGGGATTCGCCCCTGCAGCTCCCCAGTGTGTCCAGAGAGACAGCAAGGAGACAGTGACCTCTGTCAGCGGGACCCTCTGAGTGGGACAACCACTGCTGGGGTGGCTGTGCCAGCTCCCCCATGAACCTCCAGCCCTGGGATCCGGGAGGAAGTGGAAAACACAACTTGGCCAATACTGCCTGTGCCGGAAGCAAATGGAAAGAGAACTGGGGTGTGAAAACCCAAGGTTGTTTATTTACATAAGAACAGCAATGAAAACACAGAACACATTTACTTTTGTAAGAATATTTGTAATAACAACAATTTATAGAATGTATATACCTAAGAACATATCTAACAACAATATTTGAAATGTATTTACAGAAGACAAAACGAAGCCCTAGAACCTATATGGCAAAAACAAGAACAAACTTTAAAAAACTATGTACAAAAGGGTGCCATTTCAGTCCAGGATCTCCATCAGTCCGGGAAGAAAAGCAGGTGCCATGGTCACTCCAGTCAGGCACAGAGGGCTCTTCCGTGTGTCCCCAGGCTGGCACACTGGGACTCTGCTGCCAGAGCTGAGGCTGGCTGGGTCTGGGGGCTGGGCCCCAGGCACTGCCATGGGGCTTGTGTGGCCCAAAGCAAGCACAGGACAGGCTGGGCATGGCCACCAGAACCCAAGGCACTGGGTACCACGTGCCTGAGCAGGGACCACCCAGCCCAATCCCGCCCCAGCCTGGCTGCAGGGAACCCACTGTGCCTGTGGGGACCACATGCCTGTCGTGCTGCTGGCATTGCTCTTCATCCCAGGACCATGGCCTCCTCTTCATCTTCCTCATCAATGTCCATCTCCTGGGTGTACTCTTCCATTTCCACGTCCATCTCCTCATCCTCATCAACCTCCATCTCTTCCTCTCCAGTCTGTTCTCCATCCACCTCCATCTCCTCCTCCGTATCCATTATTGTGTCCACCTCCATCTCTTCCTCTCCTCTCTTTTCTCCCTCCACTTCCATCTTCTCCTCTCTATCAGTCTGTCTGTCCACCTCCATCTTGTCTTCTCTACCTGCAACAGCCTGCAGAGGTAGCAAAACCTCAGAGTGGGGTCCCTGTCCCACCCCATCCCCCCAGAACTCCAGCCCACACCTGGGCAGCTGGGGGGATCCACCTCCATGGAATGGCACTGTACCTTCCTCAGGACAAATGTGAGCATCCTGCAGGGATGGATGACACAATCCAGGCCTTAGGCAGCTTTTGAGACTGATGAGATGAGGTCTCGGGGGCAGGAACAAGAAGGGTGACAGGAGCAGCAGGAGAAGCGTGCAGCGTGTGCTGAGTCCAGGGCCAACGGCTGTGTTGTGCTGCTTGCTGGCTGCTGGCAGTTCCAGATGGGACATGGATTGTGACATGACCACTGAGCTAGAGAGCCTTTGGTTCCATGCTTAGCAACCTTCCCCCAGACCATGGTGCTCAGAGCCCTGTTCCCAAGGATGGAGCATCCACAGCCTGGGCCAGTGCCTCAGCACCCTCAGTGGAAGAGAGCAGCTTCCTCAGATCCAACTTCAATCAGCCTCCTGCAGCTGAAAGCCGTCCCCCCTTGTCCTGTTGCCACAGGCCCTGTGGAACACCCTGTCCCAATCTTTCTTGTGGCACCCTTGCAGTCCTGCAGAGCTGCAGTGAGGCCTCCCCAGGGTCTCCTCTTTCCAGGCTGAGCATCCCCAGCCCCACGTGGAAAGCAGGCAGTGTGATCTGGGGGAGTCCAGGCTGGAGTCAAATGGCATCAGGAACTGAGAGACGGAAGCTTGAGGCCCAGGTTTGCCTCTCAATGTACAAAATTAATAAGAGTGGAGGGCAAGACTGTGGGACACTGCTTCTGCTCTAATTGGTGAATATAGTCTCTGTTTTATCTTTCTTTCTCTCATGCTCTTGCAGTTTTGGCTGTTTGAAAGGAAGCTTGGCACAATATCCATTGTCTTCTCCATTTGTGAATCACCGAGCAGAGTCTGGGCAAACTGATGTTGCAGAGCAAATCCTGCAAATGTACTGGTCATCCTGAGCCTGGAGAATGCAGTTAAACCCAGCCAAAAGTAATTTCTGGAAAGTCAAGCCTGGTGTACATTCTCTTGACTTTGGCTATGCCAACTTCACCTGAGTCTTATGAAAAAGCAAACAAAAGACTCAAACCAAAACAGACAAAACCTAGAAACAAACGAACCCATGCAAACCAATCAAACAAAGAGACTAAAAAAACCCCAAATAAAACCAAAGGGAATGAAGAGTTAGTATTAGTTTTGAGTTCATCACAGCAGGTAAATGGCTGCTTTCCACAGGATCACCGTAAAAAGCCACAGATAACAGCTGCTCCAAAATACACCCAACAGGAGAACCATCAAAGTAATACATAGCAACTCTGGGGGCAGCTCCCCATTAAGGTGAGGGATGAGCACACAGTGCTACAGCTCCAGCCTTCCCCACCCTGCAGGCTGCTCTTTGCTCCTGATGTAAGAGCCTTGCAGGACTGTGGCCCCTCTCGGTGCATTATAAATCATTCCCACAGCTCTCACTTGAGCCACTGGCATGTCCAGAGCGAGATCCAGGCACAATCCTACTGCCCGCTGAGCCTCTCTGGGAGATCCTGAGCATCTTCCTGCCCAGAGCCACAAAAGAGCTCAGGCTCTGCCTGAACTGGGTTTTCAGGGGAGGTTTCCATATCCCTGCGAGATGTGCTCATCCTTCATCAGGCTGTGCCCAGCCTGGATCAGGGCAGGTTGGATGCCACATGGGATCCATCCTTTGCCCTGCCATGTGATCCTCCATGCAGTGGGGATAAAAAGCCCAGCACTGGGGAACCCCAGGTGCTGCAGCAGTGATAGTTTTGGGAGAAACACGGAGCTGTGCATGGCCAGCTTGAAGTCTGCACTGCTCTGAGCACCAGGCCTGCCATGCTGAGCCCAGGGCCACAACCAGTGCTCACCCGGGCTGGGACATTGAGTCCCAACATGGGATCCCATGGGACAGGGCACTCTGGGATTCGCCCCTGCAGCTCCCCAGTGTGTCCAGAGAGACAGCAAGGAGACAGTGACCTCTGTCAGCGGAACCCTCTGAGTGGGACAACCACTGCTGGGGTGGCTGTGCCAGCTCCCCCATGAACCTCCAGCCCTGGGATCCGGGAGGAAGTGGAAAACACAACTTGGCCAATACTGCCTGTGCCGGAAGCAAATGGAAAGAGAACTGGGGTGTGAAAACCCAAGGTTGTTTATTTACATAAGAACAGCAATGAAAACACAGAACACATTTACTTTTGTAAGAATATTTGTAATAACAACAATTTATAGAATGTATATACCTAAGAACATATCTAACAACAATATTTGAAATGTATTTACAGAAGACAAAACGAAGCCCTAGAACCTATATGGCAAAAACAAGAACAAACTCTAAAAAACTATGTACAAAAGGGTGCCATTTCAGTCCAGGATCTCCATCAGTCCGGGAAGAAAAGCAGGTGCCATGGTCACTCCAGTCAGGCACAGAGGGCTCTTCCGTGTGTCCCCAGGCTGGCACACTGGGACTCTGCTGCCAGAGCTGAGGCTGGCTGGGTCTGGGGGCTGGGCCCCAGGCACTGCCATGGGGCTTGTGTGGCCCAAAGCAAGCACAGGACAGGCTGGGCATGGCCACCAGAACCCAAGGCACTGGGTACCACGTGCCTGAGCAGGGTCCACCCAGCCCAATCCCGCCCCAGCCTGGCTGCAGGGAACCCACTGTGCCTGTGGGGACCACATGCCTGTCGTGCTGCTGGCATTGCTCTTCATCCCAGGACCATGGCCTCCTCTTCATCTTCGTCATCAATGTCCATCTCCTGGGTGTACTCTTCCATTTCCACGTCCATCTCCTCATCCTCATCAACCTCCATCTCTTCCTCTCCAGTCTGTTCTCCATCCACCTCCATCTCCTCCTCCGTATCCATTATTGTGTCCACCTCCATCTCTTCCTCTCCTCTCTTTTCTCCCTCCACTTCCATCTTCTCCTCTCTATCAGTCTGTCTGTCCACCTCCATCTTGTCTTCTCTACCTGCAACAGCCTGCAGAGGTAGCAAAACCTCAGAGTGGGGTCCCTGTCCCACCCCATCCCCCCAGAACTCCAGCCCACACCCGGGCAGCTGGGGGGATCCACCTCCATGGAATGGCACTGTACCTTCCTCAGGACAAATGTGAGCATCCTGCAGGGATGGATGACACAATCCAGGCCTTAGGCAGCTTTTGAGACTGATGAGATGAGGTCTCGGGGGCAGGAACAAGAAGGGTGACAGGAGCAGCAGGAGCAGCGTGCAGCGTGTGCTGAGCCCAGGGCCAACGGCTGTGTTGTGCTGCTTGCTGGCTGCTGGCAGTTCCAGATGGGACATGGATTGTGACATGACCACTGAGCTAGAGAGCCTTTGGTTCCATGCTTAGCAACCTTCCCCCAGACCATGGTGCTCAGAGCCCTGTTCCCAAGGATGGAGCATCCACAGCCTGGGCCAGTGCCTCAGCACCCTCAGTGGAAGAGAGCAGCTTCCTCAGATCCAACTTCATTCAGCCTCCTGCAGCTGAAAGCCGTCCCCCCTTGTCCTGTTGCCACAGGCCCTGTGGAACACCCTGTCCCAATCTTTCTTGTGGCACCCTTGCAGTCCTGCAGAGCTGCAGTGAGGCCTCCCCAGGGTCTCCTCTTTCCAGGCTGAGCATCCCCAGCCCCACGTGGAAAGCAGGCAGTGTGATCTGGGGGAGTCCAGGCTGGAGTCAAATGGCATCAGGAACTGAGAGATGGAAGCTTGAGGCCCAGGTTTGCCTCTCAATGTACAAAATTAATAAGAGTGGAGGGCAAGACTGTGGGACACTGCTTCTGCTCTAATTGGTGAATATAGTCTCTGTTTTATCTTTCTTTCTCTCATGCTCTTGCAGTTTTGGCTGTTTGAAAGGAAGCTTGGCACAATATCCATTGTCTTCTCCATTTGTGAATCACCGAGCAGAGTCTGGGCAAACTGATGTTGCAGAGCAAATCCTGCAAATGTACTGGTCATCCTGAGCCTGGAGAATGCAGTTAAACCCAGCCAAAAGTAATTTCTGGAAAGTCAAGCCTGGTGTACATTCTCTTGACTTTGGCTATGCCAACTTCACCTGAGTCTTATGAAAAAGCAAACAAAAGACTCAAACCAAAACAGACAAAACCTAGAAACAAACGAACCCATGCAAACCAATCAAACAAAGAGACTAAAAAAACCCCAAATAAAACCAAAGGGAATGAAGAGTTAGTATTAGTTTTGAGTTCATCACAGCAGGTAAATGGCTGCTTTCCACAGGATCACCGTAAAAAGCCACAGATAACAGCTGCTCCAAAATACACCCAACAGGAGAACCATCAAAGTGATACATAGCAACTCTGGGGGCAGCTCCCCATTAAGGTGAGGGATGAGCACACAGTGCTACAGCTCCAGCCTTCCCCACCCTGCAGGCTGCTCTTTGCTCCTGATGTAAGAGCCTTGCAGGACTGTGGCCCCTCTCGGTGCATTATAAATCATTCCCACAGCTCTCACTTGAGCCACTGGCATGTCCAGAGCGAGATCCAGGCACAATCCTACTGCCCGCTGAGCCTCTCTGGGAGATCCTGAGCATCTTCCTGCCCAGAGCCACAAAAGAGCTCAGGCTCTGCCTGAACTGGGTTTTCAGGGGAGGTTTCCATATCCCTGCGAGATGTGCTCATCCTTCATCAGGCTGTGCCCAGCCTGGATCAGGGCAGGTTGGATGCCACATGGGATCCATCCTTTGCCCTGCCATGTGATCCTCCATGCAGTGGGGATAAAAAGCCCAGCACTGGGGAACCCCAGGTGCTGCAGCAGTGATAGTTTTGGGAGAAACACGGAGCTGTGCATGGCCAGCTTGAAGTCTGCACTGCTGTGAGCACCAGGCCTGCCATGCTGAGCCCAGGGCCACAACCAGTGCTCACCCTGGCTGGGACATTGAGTCCCAACATGGGATCCCATGGGACAGGGCACGCTAGGATTCGCCCCTGCAGCTCCCCAGTGTGTCCAGAGAGACTGCAAGGAGACAGTGACCTCTGTCAGCGGGACCCTCTGAGTGGGACAACCACTGCTGGGGTGGCTGTGCCAGCTCCCCCATGAACCTCCAGCCCTGGGATCCGGGAGGAAGTGGAAAACACAACTTGGCCAATACTGCCTGTGCCGGAAGCAAATGGAAAGAGAACTGGGGTGTGAAAACCCAAGGTTGTTTATTTACATAAGAACAGCAATGAAAACACAGAACACATTTACTTTTGTAAGAATATTTGTAATAACAACAATTTATAGAATGTATATACCTAAGAACATATCTAACAACAATATTTGAAATGTATTTACAGAAGACAAAACGAAGCCCTAAAACCTATATGGCAAAAACAAGAACAAACTCTAAAAAACTATGTACAAAAGGGTGCCATTTCAGTCCAGGATCTCCATCAGTCCGGGAAGAAAAGCAGGTGCCATGGTCACTCCAGTCAGGCACAGAGGGCTCTTCCGTGTGTCCCCAGGCTGGCACACTGGGACTCTGCTGCCAGAGCTGAGGCTGGCTGGGTCTGGGGGCTGGGCCCCAGGCACTGCCATGGGGCTTGTGTGGCCCAAAGCAAGCACAGGACAGGCTGGGCATGGCCACCAGAACCCAAGGCACTGGGTACCACGTGCCTGAGCAGGGTCCACCCAGCCCAATCCCGCCCCAGCCTGGCTGCAGGGAACCCACTGTGCCTGTGGGGACCACATGCCTGTCGTGCTGCTGGCATTGCTCTTCATCCCAGGACCATGGCCTCCTCTTCATCTTCCTCATCAATGTCCATCTCCTGGGTGTACTCTTCCATTTCCACGTCCATCTCCTCATCCTCATCAACCTCCATCTCTTCCTCTCCAGTCTGTTCTCCATCCACCTCCATCTCCTCCTCCGTATCCATTATTGTGTCCACCTCCATCTCTTCCTCTCCTCTCTTTTCTCCCTCCACTTCCATCTTCTCCTCTCTATCAGTCTGTCTGTCCACCTCCATCTTGTCTTCTCTACCTGCAACAGCCTGCAGAGGTAGCAAAACCTCAGAGTGGGGTCCCTGTCCCACCCCATCCCCCCAGAACTCCAGCCCACACCCGGGCAGCTGGGGGGATCCACCTCCATGGAATGGCACTGTACCTTCCTCAGGACAAATGTGAGCATCCTGCAGGGATGGATGACACAATCCAGGCCTTAGGCAGCTTTTGAGACTGATGAGATGAGGTCTCGGGGGCAGGAACAAGAAGGGTGACAGGAGCAGCAGGAGCAGCGTGCAGCGTGTGCTGAGTCCAGGGCCAACGGCTGTGTTGTGCTGCTTGCTGGCTGCTGGCAGTTCCAGATGGGACATGGATTGTGACATGACCACTGAGCTAGAGAGCCTTTGGTTCCATGCTTAGCAACCTTCCCCCAGACCATGGTGCTCAGAGCCCTGTTCCCAAGGATGGAGCATCCACAGCCTGGGCCAGTGCCTCAGCACCCTCAGTGGAAGAGAGCAGCTTCCTCAGATCCAACTTCATTCAGCCTCCTGCAGCTGAAAGCCGTCCCCCCTTGTCCTGTTGCCACAGGCCCTGTGGAACCCCCTGTCCCAATCTTTCTTGTGGCACCCTTGCAGTCCTGCAGAGCTGCAGTGAGGCCTCCCCAGGGTCTCCTCTTTCCAGGCTGAGCATCCCCAGCCCCACGTGGAAAGCAGGCAGTGTGATCTGGGGGAGTCCAGGCTGGAGTCAAATGGCATCAGGAACTGAGAGACGGAAGCTTGAGGCCCAGGTTTGCCTCTCAATGTACAAAATTAATAAGAGTGGAGGGCAAGACTGTGGGACACTGCTTCTGCTCTAATTGGTGAATATAGTCTCTGTTTTATCTTTCTTTCTCTCATGCTCTTGCAGTTTTGGCTGTTTGAAAGGAAGCTTGGCACAATATCCATTGTCTTCTCCATTTGTGAATCACCGAGCAGAGTCTGGGCAAACTGATGTTGCAGAGCAAATCCTGCAAATGTACTGGTCATCCTGAGCCTGGAGAATGCAGTTAAACCCAGCCAAAAGTAATTTCTGGAAAGTCAAGCCTGGTGTACATTCTCTTGACTTTGGCTATGCCAACTTCACCTGAGTCTTATGAAAAAGCAAACAAAAGACTCAAACCAAAACAGACAAAACCTAGAAACAAACGAACCCATGCAAACCAATCAAACAAAGAGACTAAAAAAACCCCAAATAAAACCAAAGGGAATGAAGAGTTAGTATTAGTTTTGAGTTCATCACAGCAGGTAAATGGCTGCTTTCCACAGGATCACCGTAAAAAGCCACAGATAACAGCTGCTCCAAAATACACCCAACAGGAGAACCATCAAAGTGATACATAGCAACTCTGGGGGCAGCTCCCCATTAAGGTGAGGGATGAGCACACAGTGCTACAGCTCCAACCTCCCCACCCTGCAGGCTGCTCTTTGCTCCTGATGTAAGAGCCTTGCAGGACTGTGGCCCCTCTCGGTGCATTATAAATCATTCCCACAGCTCTCACTTGAGCCACTGGCATGTCCAGAGCGAGATCCAGGCACAATCCTACTGCCCGCTGAGCCTCTCTGGGAGATCCTGAGCATCTTCCTGCCCAGAGCCACAAAAGAGCTCAGGCTCTGCCTGAACTGGGTTTTCAGGGGAGGTTTCCATATCCCTGCGAGATGTGCTCATCCTTCATCAGGCTGTGCCCAGCCTGGATCAGGGCAGGTTGGATGCCACACAGGATCCATCCTTTGCCCTGCCATGTGATCCTCCATGCAGTGGGGATAAAAAGCCCAGCACTGGGGAACCCCAGGTGCTGCAGCAGTGATAGTTTTGGGAGAAACACGGAGCTGTGCATGGCCAGCTTGAAGTCTGCACTGCTCTGAGCACCAGGCCTGCCATGCTGAGCCCAGGGCCACAACCAGTGCTCACCCGGGCTGGGACATTGAGTCCCAACATGGGATCCCATGGGACAGGGCACTCTGGGATTCGCCCCTGCAGCTCCCCAGTGTGTCCAGAGAGACAGCAAGGAGACAGTGACCTCTGTCAGCGGAACCCTCTGAGTGGGACAACCACTGCTGGGGTGGCTGTGCCAGCTCCCCCATGAACCTCCAGCCCTGGGATCCGGGAGGAAGTGGAAAACACAACTTGGCCAATACTGCCTGTGCCGGAAGCAAATGGAAAGAGAACTGGGGTGTGAAAACCCAAGGTTGTTTATTTACATAAGAACAGCAATGAAAACACAGAACACATTTACTTTTGTAAGAATATTTGTAATAACAACAATTTATAGAATGTATATACCTAAGAACATATCTAACAACAATATTTGAAATGTATTTACAGAAGACAAAACGAAGCCCTAAAACCTATATGGCAAAAACAAGAACAAACTTTAAAAAAACTATGTACAAAAGGGTGCCATTTCAGTCCAGGATCTCCATCAGTCCGGGAAGAAAAGCAGGTGCCATGGTCACTCCAGTCAGGCACAGAGGGCTCTTCCGTGTGTCCCCAGGCTGGCACACTGGGACTCTGCTGCCAGAGCTGAGGCTGGCTGGGTCTGGGGGCTGGGCCCCAGGCACTGCCATGGGGCTTGTGTGGCCCAAAGCAAGCACAGGACAGGCTGGGCATGGCCACCAGAACCCAAGGCACTGGGTACCACGTGCCTGAGCAGGGACCACCCAGCCCAATCCCGCCCCAGCCTGGCTGCAGGGAACCCACTGTGCCTGTGGGGACCACATGCCTGTCGTGCTGCTGGCATTGCTCTTCATCCCAGGACCATGGCCTCCTCTTCATCTTCCTCATCAATGTCCATCTCCTGGGTGTACTCTTCCATTTCCACGTCCATCTCCTCATCCTCATCAACCTCCATCTCTTCCTCTCCAGTCTGTTCTCCATCCACCTCCATCTCCTCCTCCGTATCCATTATTGTGTCCACCTCCATCTCTTCCTCTCCTCTCTTTTCTCCCTCCACTTCCATCTTCTCCTCTCTATCAGTCTGTCTGTCCACCTCCATCTTGTCTTCTCTACCTGCAACAGCCTGCAGAGGTAGCAAAACCTCAGAGTGGGGTCCCTGTCCCACCCCATCCCCCCAGAACTCCAGCCCACACCCGGGCAGCTGGGGGGATCCACCTCCATGGAATGGCACTGTACCTTCCTCAGGACAAATGTGAGCATCCTGCAGGGATGGATGACACAATCCAGGCCTTAGGCAGCTTTTGAGACTGATGAGATGAGGTCTCGGGGGCAGGAACAAGAAGGGTGACAGGAGCAGCAGGAGCAGCGTGCAGCGTGTGCTGAGTCCAGGGCCAACGGCTGTGTTGTGCTGCTTGCTGGCTGCTGGCAGTTCCAGATGGGACATGGATTGTGACATGACCACTGAGCTAGAGAGCCTTTGGTTCCATGCTTAGCAACGTTCCCCCAGAGCATGGTGCTCAGAGCCCTGTTCCCAAGGATGGAGCATCCACAGCCTGGGCCAGTGCCTCAGCACCCTCAGTGGAAGAGAGCAGCTTCCTCAGATCCAACTTCATTCAGCCTCCTGCAGCTGAAAGCCGTCCCCCCTTGTCCTGTTGCCACAGGCCCTGTGGAACACCCTGTCCCAATCTTTCTTGTGGCACCCTTGCAGTCCTGCAGAGCTGCAGTGAGGCCTCCCCAGGGTCTCCTCTTTCCAGGCTGAGCATCCCCAGCCCCACGTGGAAAGCAGGCAGTGTGATCTGGGGGAGTCCAGGCTGGAGTCAAATGGCATCAGGAACTGAGAGATGGAAGCTTGAGGCCCAGGTTTGCCTCTCAATGTACAAAATTAATAAGAGTGGAGGGCAAGACTGTGGGACACTGCTTCTGCTCTAATTGGTGAATATAGTCTCTGTTTTATCTTTTTTTCTCTCATGCTCTTGCAGTTTTGGCTGTTTGAAAGGAAGCTTGGCACAATATCCATTGTCTTCTCCATTTGTGAATCACCGAGCAGAGTCTGGGCAAACTGATGTTGCAGAGCAAATCCTGCAAATGTACTGGTCATCCTGAGCCTGGAGAATGCAGTTAAACCCAGCCAAAAGTAATTTCTGGAAAGTCAAGCCTGGTGTACATTCTCTTGACTTTGGCTATGCCAACTTCACCTGAGTCTTATGAAAAAGCAAACAAAAGACTCAAACGAAAACAGACAAAACCTAGAAACAAACGAACCCATGCAAACCAATCAAACAAAGAGACTAAAAAAACCCCAAATAAAACCAAAGGGAATGAAGAGTTAGTATTAGTTTTGAGTTCATCACAGCAGGTAAATGGCTGCTTTCCACAGGATCACCGTAAAAAGCCACAGATAACAGCTGCTCCAAAATACACCCAACAGGAGAACCATCAAAGTGATACATAGCAACTCTGGGGGCAGCTCCCCATTAAGGTGAGGGATGAGCACACAGTGCTACAGCTCCAGCCTTCCCCACCCTGCAGGCTGCTCTTTGCTCCTGATGTAAGAGCCTTGCAGGACTGTGGCCCCTCTCGGTGCATTATAAATCATTCCCACAGCTCTCACTTGAGCCACTGGCATGTCCAGAGCGAGATCCAGGCACAATCCTACTGCCCGCTGAGCCTCTCTGGGAGATCCTGAGCATCTTCCTGCCCAGAGCCACAAAAGAGCTCAGGCTCTGCCTGAACTGGGTTTTCAGGGGAGGTTTCCATATCCCTGCGAGATGTGCTCATCCTTCATCAGGCTGTGCCCAGCCTGGATCAGGGCAGGTTGGATGCCACATGGGATCCATCCTTTGCCCTGCCATGTGATCCTCCATACAGTGGGGATAAAAAGCCCAGCACTGGGGAACCCCAGGTGCTGCAGCAGTGATAGTTTTGGGAGAAACACGGAGCTGTGCATGGCCAGCTTGAAGTCTGCACTGCTGTGAGCACCAGGCCTGCCATGCTGAGCCCAGGGCCACAACCAGTGCTCACCCTGGCTGGGACATTGAGTCCCAACATGGGATCCCATGGGACAGGGCACGCTAGGATTCGCCCCTGCAGCTCCCCAGTGTGTCCAGAGAGACTGCAAGGAGACAGTGACCTCTGTCAGCGGGACCCTCTGAGTGGGACAACCACTGCTGGGGTGGCTGTGCCAGCTCCCCCATGAACCTCCAGCCCTGGGATCCGGGAGGAAGTGGAAAACACAACTTGGCCAATACTGCCTGTGCCGGAAGCAAATGGAAAGAGAACTGGGGTGTGAAAACCCAAGGTTGTTTATTTACATAAGAACAGCAATGAAAACACAGAACACATTTACTTTTGTAAGAATATTTGTAATAACAACAATTTATAGAATGTATATACCTAAGAACATATCTAACAACAATATTTGAAATGTATTTACAGAAGACAAAACGAAGCCCTAAAACCTATATGGCAAAAACAAGAACAAACTTTAAAAAAACTATGTACAAAAGGGTGCCATTTCAGTCCAGGATCTCCATCAGTCCGGGAAGAAAAGCAGGTGCCATGGTCACTCCAGTCAGGCACAGAGGGCTCTTCCGTGTGTCCCCAGGCTGGCACACTGGGACTCTGCTGCCAGAGCTGAGGCTGGCTGGGTCTGGGGGCTGGGCCCCAGGCACTGCCATGGGGCTTGTGTGGCCCAAAGCAAGCACAGGACAGGCTGGGCATGGCCACCAGAACCCAAGGCACTGGGTACCACGTGCCTGAGCAGGGACCACCCAGCCCAATCCCGCCCCAGCCTGGCTGCAGGGAACCCACTGTGCCTGTGGGGACCACATGCCTGTCGTGCTGCTGGCATTGCTCTTCATCCCAGGACCATGGCCTCCTCTTCATCTTCCTCATCAATGTCCATCTCCTCGGTGTACTCTTCCATTTCCACGTCCATCTCCTCATCCTCATCAACCTCCATCTCTTCCTCTCCAGTCTGTTCTCCATCCACCTCCATCTCCTCCTCCGTATCCATTATTGTGTCCACCTCCATCTCTTCCTCTCCTCTCTTTTCTCCCTCCACTTCCATCTTCTCCTCTCTATCAGTCTGTCTGTCCACCTCCATCTTGTCTTCTCTACCTGCAACAGCCTGCAGAGGTAGCAAAACCTCAGAGTGGGGTCCCTGTCCCACCCCATCCCCCCAGAACTCCAGCCCACACCCGGGCAGCTGGGGGGATCCACCTCCATGGAATGGCACCGTACCTTCCTCAGGACAAATGTGAGCATCCTGCAGGGATGGATGACACAATCCAGGCCTTAGGCAGCTTTTGAGACTGATGAGATGAGGTCTCGGGGGCAGGAACAAGAAGGGTGACAGGAGCAGCAGGAGCAGCGTGCAGCGTGTGCTGAGTCCAGGGCCAACGGCTGTGTTGTGCTGCTTGCTGGCTGCTGGCAGTTCCAGATGGGACATGGATTGTGACATGACCACTGAGCTAGAGAGCCTTTGGTTCCATGCTTAGCAACGTTCCCCCAGACCATGGTGCTCAGAGCCCTGTTCCCAAGGATGGAGCATCCACAGCCTGGGCCAGTGCCTCAGCACCCTCAGTGGAAGAGAGCAGCTTCCTCAGATCCAACTTCATTCAGCCTCCTGCAGCTGAAAGCCGTCCCCCCTTGTCCTGTTGCCACAGGCCCTGTGGAACACCCTGTCCCAATCTTTCTTGTGGCACCCTTGCAGTCCTGCAGAGCTGCAGTGAGGCCTCCCCAGGGTCTCCTCTTTCCAGGCTGAGCATCCCCAGCCCCACGTGGAAAGCAGGCAGTGTGATCAGGGGGAGTCCAGGCTGGAGTCAAATGGCATCAGGAACTGAGAGATGGAAGCTTTAGGCCCAGGTTTGCCTCTCAATGTACAAAATTAATAAGAGTGGAGGGCAAGACTGTGGGACACTGCTTCTGCTCTAATTGGTGAATATAGTCTCTGTTTTATCTTTCTTTCTCTCATGCTCTTGCAGTTGTGGCTGTTTGAAAGGAAGCTTGGCACAATATCCATTGTCTTCTCCATTTGTGAATCACCGAGCAGAGTCTGGGCAAACTGATGTTGCAGAGCAAATCCTGCAAATGTACTGGTCATCCTGAGCCTGGAGAATGCAGTTAAACCCAGCCAAAAGTAATTTCTGGAAAGTCAAGCCTGGTGTACATTCTCTTGACTTTGGCTATGCCAACTTCACCTGAGTCTTATGAAAAAGCAAACAAAAGACTCAAACCAAAACAGACAAAACCTAGAAACAAACGAACCCATGCAAACCAATCAAACAAAGAGACTAAAAAAACCCCAAATAAAACCAAAGGGAATGAAGAGTTAGTATTAGTTTTGAGTTCATCACAGCAGGTAAATGGCTGCTTTCCACAGGATCACCGTAAAAAGCCACAGATAACAGCTGCTCCAAAATACACCCAACAGGAGAACCATCAAAGTGATACATAGCAACTCTGGGGGCAGCTCCCCATTAAGGTGAGGGATGAGCACACAGTGCTACAGCTCCAGCCTTCCCCACCCTGCAGGCTGCTCTTTGCTCCTGATGTAAGAGCCTTGCAGGACTGTGGCCCCTCTCGGTGCATTATAAATCATTCCCACAGCTCTCACTTGAGCCACTGGCATGTCCAGAGCGAGATCCAGGCACAATCCTACTGCCCGCTGAGCCTCTCTGGGAGATCCTGAGCATCTTCCTGCCCAGAGCCACAAAAGAGCTCAGGCTCTGCCTGAACTGGGTTTTCAGGGGAGGTTTCCATATCCCTGTGAGATGTGCTCATCCTTCATCAGGCTGTGCCCAGCCTGGATCAGGGCAGGTTGGATGCCACATGGGATCCATCCTTTGCCCTGCCATGTGATCCTCCATGCAGTGGGGATAAAAAGCCCAGCACTGGGGAACCCCAGGTGCTGCAGCAGTGATAGTTTTGGGAGAAACACGGAGCTGTGCATGGCCAGCTTGAAGTCTGCACTGCTCTGAGCACCAGGCCTGCCATGCTGAGCCCAGGGCCACAACCAGTGCTCACCCGGGCTGGGACATTGAGTCCCAACATGGGATCCCATGGGACAGGGCACTCTGGGATTCGCCCCTGCAGCTGCCCAGTGTGTCCAGAGAGACAGCAAGGAGACAGTGACCTCTGTCAGCGGAACCCTCTGAGTGGGACAACCACTGCTGGGGTGGCTGTGCCAGCTCCCCCATGAACCTCCAGCCCTGGGATCCGGGAGGAAGTGGAAAACACAACTTGGCCAATACTGCCTGTGCCGGAAGCAAATGGAAAGAGAACTGGGGTGTGAAAACCCAAGGTTGTTTATTTCCATAAGAACAGCAATGAAAACACAGAACACATTTACTTTTGTAAGAATATTTGTAATAACAACAATTTATAGAATGTATATACCTAAGAACATATCTAACAACAATATTTGAAATGTATTTACAGAAGACAAAACGAAGCCCTAAAACCTATATGGCAAAAACAAGAACAAACTTTAAAAAAACTATGTACAAAAGGGTGCCATTTCAGTCCAGGATCTCCATCAGTCCGGGAAGAAAAGCAGGTGCCATGGTCACTCCAGTCAGGCACAGAGGGCTCTTCCGTGTGTCCCCAGGCTGGCACACTGGGACTCTGCTGCCAGAGCTGAGGCTGGCTGGGTCTGGGGGCTGGGCCCCAGGCACTGCCATGGGGCTTGTGTGGCCCAAAGCAAGCACAGGACAGGCTGGGCATGGCCACCAGAACCCAAGGCACTGGGTACCACGTGCCTGAGCAGGGACCACCCAGCCCAATCCCGCCCCAGCCTGGCTGCAGGGAACCCACTGTGCCTGTGGGGACCACATGCCTGTCGTGCTGCTGGCATTGCTCTTCATCCCAGGACCATGGCCTCCTCTTCATCTTCCTCATCAATGTCCATCTCCTGGGTGTACTCTTCCATTTCCACGTCCATCTCCTCATCCTCATCAACCTCCATCTCTTCCTCTCCAGTCTGTTCTCCATCCACCTCCATCTCCTCCTCCGTATCCATTATTGTGTCCACCTCCATCTCTTCCTCTCCTCTCTTTTCTCCCTCCACTTCCATCTTCTCCTCTCTATCAGTCTGTCTGTCCACCTCCATCTTGTCTTCTCTACCTGCAACAGCCTGCAGAGGTAGCAAAACCTCAGAGTGGGGTCCCTGTCCCACCCCATCCCCCCAGAACTCCAGCCCACACCCGGGCAGCTGGGGGGATCCACCTCCATGGAATGGCACTGTACCTTCCTCAGGACAAATGTGAGCATCCTGCAGGGATGGATGACACAATCCAGGCCTTAGGCAGCTTTTGAGACTGATGAGATGAGGTCTCGGGGGCAGGAACAAGAAGGGTGACAGGAGCAGCAGGAGCAGCGTGCAGCGTGTGCTGAGTCCAGGGCCAACGGCTGTGTTGTGCTGCTTGCTGGCTGCTGGCAGTTCCAGATGGGACATGGATTGTGACATGACCACTGAGCTAGAGAGCCTTTGGTTCCATGCTTAGCAACCTTCCCCCAGACCATGGTGCTCAGAGCCCTGTTCCCAAGGATGGAGCATCCACAGCCTGGGCCAGTGCCTCAGCACCCTCAGTGGAAGAGAGCAGCTTCCTCAGATCCAACTTCAATCAGCCTCCTGCAGCTGAAAGCCGTCCCCCCTTGTCCTGTTGCCACAGGCCCTGTGGAACACCCTGTCCCAATCTTTCTTGTGGCACCCTTGCAGTCCTGCAGAGCTGCAGTGAGGCCTCCCCAGGGTCTCCTCTTTCCAGGCTGAGCATCCCCAGCCCCACGTGGAAAGCAGGCAGTGTGATCTGGGGGAGTCCAGGCTGGAGTCAAATGGCATCAGGAACTGAGAGACGGAAGCTTGAGGCCCAGGTTTGCCTCTCAATGTACAAAATTAATAAGAGTGGAGGGCAAGACTGTGGGACACTGCTTCTGCTCTAATTGGTGAATATAGTCTCTGTTCTATCTTTCTTTCTCTCATGCTCTTGCAGTTTTGGCTGTTTGAAAGGAAGCTTGGCACAATATCCATTGTCTTCTCCATTTGTGAATCACCGAGCAGAGTCTGGGCAAACTGATGTTGCAGAGCAAATCCTGCAAATGTACTGGTCATCCTGAGCCTGGAGAATGCAGTTAAACCCAGCCAAAAGTAATTTCTGGAAAGTCAAGCCTGGTGTACATTCTCTTGACTTTGGCTATGCCAACTTCACCTGAGTCTTATGAAAAAGCAAACAAAAGACTCAAACCAAAACAGACAAAACCTAGAAACAAACGAACCCATGCAAACCAATCAAACAAAGAGACTAAAAAAACCCCAAATAAAACCAAAGGGAATGAAGAGTTAGTATTAGTTTTGAGTTCATCACAGCAGGTAAATGGCTGCTTTCCACAGGATCACCGTAAAAAGCCACAGATAACAGCTGCTCCAAAATACACCCAACAGGAGAACCATCAAAGTGATACATAGCAACTCTGGGGGCAGCTCCCCATTAAGGTGAGGGATGAGCACACAGTGCTACAGCTCCAGCCTTCCCCACCCTGCAGGCTGCTCTTTGCTCCTGATGTAAGAGCCTTGCAGGACTGTGGCCCCTCTCGGTGCATTATAAATCATTCCCACAGCTCTCACTTGAGCCACTGGCATGTCCAGAGCGAGATCCAGGCACAATCCTACTGCCCGCTGAGCCTCTCTGGGAGATCCTGAGCATCTTCCTGCCCAGAGCCACAAAAGAGCTCAGGCTCTGCCTGAACTGGGTTTTCAGGGGAGGTTTCCATATCCCTGCGAGATGTGCTCATCCTTCATCAGGCTGTGCCCAGCCTGGATCAGGGCAGGTTGGATGCCACATGGGATCCATCCTTTGCCCTGCCATGTGATCCTCCATGCAGTGGGGATAAAAAGCCCAGCACTGGGGAACCCCAGGTGCTGCAGCAGTGATAGTTTTGGGAGAAACACGGAGCTGTGCATGGCCAGCTTGAAGTCTGCACTGCTCTGAGCACCAGGCCTGCCATGCTGAGCCCAGGGCCACAACCAGTTCTCACCCTGGCTGGGACATTGAGTCCCAACATGGGATCCCATGGGACAGGGCACGCTGGGATTCGCCCCTGCAGCTGCCCAGTGTGTCCAGAGAGACAGCAAGGAGACAGTGACCTCTGTCAGCGGAACCCTCTGAGTGGGACAACCACTGCTGGGGTGGCTGTGCCAGCTCCCCCATGAACCTCCAGCCCTGGGATCCGGGAGGAAGTGGAAAACACAACTTGGCCAATACTGCCTGTGCCGGAAGCAAATGGAAAGAGAACTGGGGTGTGAAAACCCAAGGTTGTTTATTTCCATAAGAACAGCAATGAAAACACAGAACACATTTACTTTTGTAAGAATATTTGTAATAACAACAATTTATAGAATGTATATACCTAAGAACATATCTAACAACAATATTTGAAATGTATTTACAGAAGACAAAACGAAGCCCTAGAACCTATATGGCAAAAACAAGAACAAACTTTAAAAAACTATGTACAAAAGGGTGCCATTTCAGTCCAGGATCTCCATCAGTCCGGGAAGAAAAGCAGGTGCCATGGTCACTCCAGTCAGGCACAGAGGGCTCTTCCGTGTGTCCCCAGGCTGGCACACTGGGACTCTGCTGCCAGAGCTGAGGCTGGCTGGGTCTGGGGGCTGGGCCCCAGGCACTGCCATGGGGCTTGTGTGGCCCAAAGCAAGAACAGGACAGGCTGGGCATGGCCACCAGAACCCAAGGCACTGGGTACCACGTGCCTGAGCAGGGTCCACCCAGCCCAATCCCGCCCCAGCCTGGCTGCAGGGAACCCACTGTGCCTGTGGGGACCACATGCCTGTCGTGCTGCTGGCATTGCTCTTCATCCCAGGACCATGGCCTCCTCTTCATCTTCCTCATCAATGTCCATCTCCTGGGTGTACTCTTCCATTTCCACGTCCATCTCCTCATCCTCATCAACCTCCATCTCTTCCTCTCCAGTCTGTTCTCCATCCACCTCCATCTCCTCCTCCGTATCCATTATTGTGTCCACCTCCATCTCTTCCTCTCCTCTCTTTTCTCCCTCCACTTCCATCTTCTCCTCTCTATCAGTCTGTCTGTCCACCTCCATCTTGTCTTCTCTACCTGCAACAGCCTGCAGAGGTAGCAAAACCTCAGAGTGGGGTCCCTGTCCCACCCCATCCCCCCAGAACTCCAGCCCACACCCGGGCAGCTGGGGGGATCCACCTCCATGGAATGGCACTGTACCTTCCTCAGGACAAATGTGAGCATCCTGCAGGGATGGATGACACAATCCAGGCCTTAGGCAGCTTTTGAGACTGATGAGATGAGGTCTCGGGGGCAGGAACAAGAAGGGTGACAGGAGCAGCAGGAGCAGCGTGCAGCGTGTGATGAGCCCAGGGCCAACGGCTGTGTTGTGCTGCTTGCTGGCTGCTGGCAGTTCCAGATGGGACATGGATTGTGACATGACCACTGAGCTAGAGAGCCTTTGGTTCCATGCTTAGCAACCTTCCCCCAGACCATGGTGCTCAGAGCCCTGTTCCCAAGGATGGAGCATCCACAGCCTGGGCCAGTGCCTCAGCACCCTCAGTGGAAGAGAGCAGCTTCCTCAGATCCAACTTCATTCAGCCTCCTGCAGCTGAAAGCCGTCCCCCCTTGTCCTGTTGCCACAGGCCCTGTGGAACACCCTGTCCCAATCTTTCTTGTGGCACCCTTGCAGTCCTGCAGAGCTGCAGTGAGGCCTCCCCAGGGTCTCCTCTTTCCAGGCTGAGCATCCCCAGCCCCACGTGGAAAGCAGGCAGTGTGATCTGGGGGAGTCCAGGCTGGAGTCAAATGGCATCAGGAACTGAGAGACGGAAGCTTGAGGCCCAGGTTTGCCTCTCAATGTACAAAATTAATAAGAGTGGAGGGCAAGACTGTGGGACACTGCTTCTGCTCTAATTGGTGAATATAGTCTCTGTTCTATCTTTCTTTCTCTCATGCTCTTGCAGTTTTGGCTGTTTGAAAGGAAGCTTGGCACAATATCCATTGTCTTCTCCATTTGTGAATCACCGAGCAGAGTCTGGGCAAACTGATGTTGCAGAGCAAATCCTGCAAATGTACTGGTCATCCTGAGCCTGGAGAATGCAGTTAAACCCAGCCAAAAGTAATTTCTGGAAAGTCAAGCCTGGTGTACATTCTCTTGACTTTGGCTATGCCAACTTCACCTGAGTCTTATGAAAAAGCAAACAAAAGACTCAAACCAAAACAGACAAAACCTAGAAACAAACGAACCCATGCAAACCAATCAAACAAAGAGACTAAAAAAACCCCAAATAAAACCAAAGGGAATGAAGAGTTAGTATTAGTTTTGAGTTCATCACAGCAGGTAAATGGCTGCTTTCCACAGGATCACCGTAAAAAGCCACAGATAACAGCTGCTCCAAAATACACCCAACAGGAGAACCATCAAAGTGATACATAGCAACTCTGGGGGCAGCTCCCCATTAAGGTGAGGGATGAGCACACAGTGCTACAGCTCCAGCCTTCCCCACCCTGCAGGCTGCTCTTTGCTCCTGATGTAAGAGCCTTGCAGGACTGTGGCCCCTCTCGGTGCATTATAAATCATTCCCACAGCTCTCACTTGAGCCACTGGCATGTCCAGAGCGAGATCCAGGCACAATCCTACTGCCCGCTGAGCCTCTCTGGGAGATCCTGAGCATCTTCCTGCCCAGAGCCACAAAAGAGCTCAGGCTGTGCCTGAACTGGGTTTTCAGGGGAGGTTTCCATATCCCTGCGAGATGTGCTCATCCTTCATCAGGCTGTGCCCAGCCTGGATCAGGGCAGGTTGGATGCCACATGGGATCCATCCTTTGCCCTGCCATGTGATCCTCCATGCAGTGGGGATAAAAAGCCCAGCACTGGGGAACCCCAGGTGCTGCAGCAGTGATAGTTTTGGGAGAAACACGGAGCTGTGCATGGCCAGCTTGAAGTCTGCACTGCTCTGAGCACCAGGCCTGCCATGCTGAGCCCAGGGCCACAACCAGTGCTCACCCTGGCTGGGACATTGAGTCCCAACATGGGATCCCATGGGACAGGGCACGCTGGGATTCGCCCCTGCAGCTGCCCAGTGTGTCCAGAGAGACAGCAAGGAGACAGTGACCTCTGTCAGCGGAACCCTCTGAGTGGGACAACCACTGCTGGGGTGGCTGTGCCAGCTCCCCCATGAACCTCCAGCCCTGGGATCCGGGAGGAAGTGGAAAACACAACTTGGCCAATACTGCCTGTGCCGGAAGCAAATGGAAAGAGAACTGGGGTGTGAAAACCCAAGGTTGTTTATTTCCATAAGAACAGCAATGAAAACACAGAACACATTTACTTTTGTAAGAATATTTGTAATAACAACAATTTATAGAATGTATATACCTAAGAACATATCTAACAACAATATTTGAAATGTATTTACAGAAGACAAAACGAAGCCCTAAAACCTATATGGCAAAAACAAGAACAAACTCTAAAAAACTATGTACAAAAGGGTGTCATTTCAGTCCAGGATCTCCATCAGTCCGGGAAGAAAAGCAGGTGCCATGGTCACTCCAGTCAGGCACAGAGAGCTCTACCGTGTGTCCCCAGGCTGGCACACTGGGACTCTGCTGCCAGAGCTGAGGCTGGCTGGGTCTGGGGGCTGGGCCCCAGGCACTGCCATGGGGCTTGTGTGGCCCAAAGCAAGAACAGGACAGGCTGGGCATGGCCACCAGAACCCAAGGCACTGGGTACCACGTGCCTGACCAGGGACCACCCAGCCCAATCCCGCCCAAGCCTGGCTGCAGGGAACCCACTGTGCCTGTGGGGACCACATGCCTGTCGTGCTGCTGGCATTGCTCTTCATCCCAGGACCATGGCCTCCTCTTCATCTTCCTCATCAATGTCCATCTCCTCGGTGTACTCTTCCATTTCCACGTCCATCTCCTCATCCTCATCAACCTCCATCTCTTCCTCTCCAGTCTGTTCTCCATCCACCTCCATCTCCTCCTCCGTATCCATTATTGTGTCCACCTCCATCTCTTCCTCTCCTCTCTTTTCTCCCTCCACTTCCATCTTCTCCTCTCTATCAGTCTGTCTGTCCACCTCCATCTTGTCTTCTCTACCTGCAACAGCCTGCAGAGGTAGCAAAACCTCAGAGTGGGGTCCCTGTCCCACCCCATCCCCCCAGAACTCCAGCCCACACCCGGGCAGCTGGGGGGATCCACCTCCATGGAATGGCACTGTACCTTCCTCAGGACAAATGTGAGCATCCTGCAGGGATGGATGACACAATCCAGGCCTTAGGCAGCTTTTGAGACTGATGAGATGAGGTCTCGGGGGCAGGAACAAGAAGGGTGACAGGAGCAGCAGGAGCAGCGTGCAGCGTGTGCTGAGTCCAGGGCCAACGGCTGTGTTGTGCTGCTTGCTGGCTGCTGGCAGTTCCAGATGGGACATGGATTGTGACATGACCACTGAGCTAGAGAGCCTTTGGTTCCATGCTTAGCAACCTTCCCCCAGACCATGGTGCTCAGAGCCCTGTTCCCAAGGATGGAGCATCCACAGCCTGGGCCAGTGCCTCAGCACCCTCAGTGGAAGAGAGCAGCTTCCTCAGATCCAACTTCATTCAGCCTCCTGCAGCTGAAAGCCGTCCCCCCTTGTCCTGTTGCCACAGGCCCTGTGGAACCCCCTGTCCCAATCTTTCTTGTGGCACCCTTGCAGTCCTGCAGAGCTGCAGTGAGGCCTCCCCAGGGTCTCCTCTTTCCAGGCTGAGCATCCCCAGCCCCACGTGGAAAGCAGGCAGTGTGATCTGGGGGAGTCCAGGCTGGAGTCAAATGGCATCAGGAACTGAGAGACGGAAGCTTGAGGCCCAGGTTTGCCTCTCAATGTACAAAATTAATAAGAGTGGAGGGCAAGACTGTGGGACACTGCTTCTGCTCTAATTGGTGAATATAGTCTCTGTTTTATCTTTTTTTCTCTCATGCTCTTGCAGTTTTGGCTGTTTGAAAGGAAGCTTGGCACAATATCCATTGTCTTCTCCATTTGTGAATCACCGAGCAGAGTCTGGGCAAGCTGATGTTGCAGAGCAAATCCTGCAAATGTACTGGTCATCCTGAGCCTGGAGAATGCAGTTAAACCCAGCCAAAAGTAATTTCTGGAAAGTCAAGCCTGGTGTACATTCTCTTGACTTTGGCTATGCCAACTTCACCTGAGTCTTATGAAAAAGCAAACAAAAGACTCAAACCAAAACAGACAAAACCTAGAAACAAACGAACCCATGCAAACCAATCAAACAAAGAGACTAAAAAAACCCCAAATAAAACCAAAGGGAATGAAGAGTTAGTATTAGTTTTGAGTTCATCACAGCAGGTAAATGGCTGCTTTCCACAGGATCACCGTAAAAAGCCACAGATAACAGCTGCTCCAAAATACACCCAACAGGAGAACCATCAAAGTGATACATAGCAACTCTGGGGGCAGCTCCCCATTAAGGTGAGGGATGAGCACACAGTGCTACAGCTCCAGCCTTCCCCACCCTGCAGGCTGCTCTTTGCTCCTGATGTAAGAGCCTTGCAGGACTGTGGCCCCTCTCGGTGCATTATAAATCATTCCCACAGCTCTCACTTGAGCCACTGGCATGTCCAGAGCGAGATCCAGGCACAATCCTACTGCCCGCTGAGCCTCTCTGGGAGATCCTGAGCATCTTCCTGCCCAGAGCCACAAAAGAGCTCAGGCTCTGCCTGAACTGGGTTTTCAGGGGAGGTTTCCATATCCCTGCGAGATGTGCTCATCCTTCATCAGGCTGTGCCCAGCCTGGATCAGGGCAGGTTGGATGCCACATGGGATCCATCCTTTGCCCTGCCATGTGATCCTCCATGCAGTGGGGATAAAAAGCCCAGCACTGGGGAACCCCAGGTGCTGCAGCAGTGATAGTTTTGGGAGAAACACGGAGCTGTGCATGGCCAGCTTGAAGTCTGCACTGCTCTGAGCACCAGGCCTGCCATGCTGAGCCCAGGGCCACAACCAGTGCTCACCCGGGCTGGGACATTGAGTCCCAACATGGGATCCCATGGGACAGGGCACTCTGGGATTCGCCCCTGCAGCTGCCCAGTGTGTCCAGAGAGACAGCAAGGAGACAGTGACCTCTGTCAGCGGAACCCTCTGAGTGGGACAACCACTGCTGGGGTGGCTGTGCCAGCTCCCCCATGAACCTCCAGCCCTGGGATCCGGGAGGAAGTGGAAAACACAACTTGGCCAATACTGCCTGTGCCGGAAGCAAATGGAAAGAGAACTGGGGTGTGAAAACCCAAGGTTGTTTATTTACATAAGAACAGCAATGAAAACACAGAACACATTTACTTTTGTAAGAATATTTGTAATAACAACAATTTATAGAATGTATATACCTAAGAACATATCTAACAACAATATTTGAAATGTATTTACAGAAGACAAAACGAAGCCCTAAAACCTATATGGCAAAAACAAGAACAAACTCTAAAAAACTATGTACAAAAGGGTGCCATTTCAGTCCAGGATCTCCATCAGTCCGGGAAGAAAAGCAGGTGCCATGGTCACTCCAGTCAGGCACAGAGGGCTCTACCGTGTGTTCCCAGGCTGGCACACTGGGACTCTGCTGCCAGAGCTGAGGCTGGCTGGGTCTGGGGGCTGGGCCCCAGGCACTGCCATGGGGCTTGTGTGGCCCAAAGCAAGCACAGGACAGGCTGGGCATGGCCAGCAGAACCCAAGGCACTGGGTACCACGTGCCTGAGCAGGGACCACCCAGCCCAATCCCGCCCCAGCCTGGCTGCAGGGAACCCACTGTGCCTGTGGGGACCACATGCCTGTCGTGCTGCTGGCATTGCTCTTCATCCCAGGACCATGGCCTCCTCTTCATCTTCCTCATCAATGTCCATCTCCTCGGTGTACTCTTCCATTTCCACGTCCATCTCCTCATCCTCATCAACCTCCATCTCTTCCTCTCCAGTCTGTTCTCCATCCACCTCCATCTCCTCCTCCGTATCCATTATTGTGTCCACCTCCATCTCTTCCTCTCCTCTCTTTTCTCCCTCCACTTCCATCTTCTCCTCTCTATCAGTCTGTCTGTCCACCTCCATCTTGTCTTCTCTACCTGCAACAGCCTGCAGAGGTAGCAAAACCTCAGAGTGGGGTCCCTGTCCCACCCCATCCCCCCAGAACTCCAGCCCACACCCGGGCAGCTGGGGGGATCCACCTCCATGGAATGGCACTGTACCTTCCTCAGGACAAATGTGAGCATCCTGCAGGGATGGATGACACAATCCAGGCCTTAGGCAGCTTTTGAGACTGATGAGATGAGGTCTCGGGGGCAGGAACAAGAAGGGTGACAGGAGCAGCAGGAGCAGCGTGCAGCGTGTGCTGAGCCCAGGGCCAACGGTTGTGTTGTGCTGCTTGCTGGCTGCTGGCAGTTCCAGATGGGACATGGATTGTGACATGACCACTGAGCTAGAGAGCCTTTGGTTCCATGCTTAGCAACCTTCCCCCAGACCATGGTGCTCAGAGCCCTGTTCCCAAGGATGGAGCATCCACAGCCTGGGCCAGTGCCTCAGCACCCTCAGTGGAAGAGAGCAGCTTCCTCAGATCCAACTTCATTCAGCCTCCTGCAGCTGAAAGCCGTCCCCCCTTGTCCTGTTGCCACAGGCCCTGTGGAACCCCCTGTCCCAATCTTTCTTGTGGCACCCTTGCAGTCCTGCAGAGCTGCAGTGAGGCCTCCCCAGGGTCTCCTCTTTCCAGGCTGAGCATCCCCAGCCCCACGTGGAAAGCAGGCAGTGTGATCTGGGGGAGTCCAGGCTGGAGTCAAATGGCATCAGGAACTGAGAGACGGAAGCTTGAGGCCCAGGTTTGCCTCTCAATGTACAAAATTAATAAGAGTGGAGGGCAAGACTGTGGGACACTGCTTCTGCTCTAATTGGTGAATATAGTCTCTGTTTTATCTTTTTTTCTCTCATGCTCTTGCAGTTTTGGCTGTTTGAAAGGAAGCTTGGCACAATATCCATTGTCTTCTCCATTTGTGAATCACCGAGCAGAGTCTGGGCAAGCTGATGTTGCAGAGCAAATCCTGCAAATGTACTGGTCATCCTGAGCCTGGAGAATGCAGTTAAACCCAGCCAAAAGTAATTTCTGGAAAGTCAAGCCTGGTGTACATTCTCTTGACTTTGGCTATGCCAACTTCACCTGAGTCTTATGAAAAAGCAAACAAAAGACTCAAACCAAAACAGACAAAACCTAGAAACAAACGAACCCATGCAAACCAATCAAAGAGACTAAAAAAACCCCAAATAAAACCAAAGGGAATGAAGAGTTAGTATTAGTTTTGAGTTCATCACAGCAGGTAAATGGCTGCTTTCCACAGGATCACCGTAAAAAGCCACAGATAACAGCTGCTCCAAAATACACCCAACAGGAGAACCATCAAAGTGATACATAGCAACTCTGGGGGCAGCTCCCCATTAAGGTGAGGGATGAGCACACAGTGCTACAGCTCCAGCCTTCCCCACCCTGCAGGCTGCTCTTTGCTCCTGATGTAAGAGCCTTGCAGGACTGTGGCCCCTCTCGGTGCATTATAAATCATTCCCACAGCTCTCACTTGAGCCACTGGCATGTCCAGAGCGAGATCCAGGCACAATCCTACTGCCCGCTGAGTCTCTCTGGGAGATCCTGAGCATCTTCCTGCCCAGAGCCACAAAAGAGCTCAGGCTCTGCCTGAACTGGGTTTTCAGGGGAGGTTTCCATATCCCTGCGAGATGTGCTCATCCTTCATCAGGCTGTGCCCAGCCTGGATCAGGGCAGGTTGGATGCCACATGGGATCCATCCTTTGCCCTGCCATGTGATCCTCCATGCAGTGGGGATAAAAAGCCCAGCACTGGGGAACCCCAGGTGCTGCAGCAGTGATAGTTTTGGGAGAAACACGGAGCTGTGCATGGCCAGCTTGAAGTCTGCACTGCTCTGAGCACCAGGCCTGCCATGCTGAGCCCAGGGCCACAACCAGTGCTCACCCTGGCTGGGACATTGAGTCCCAACATGGGATCCCATGGGACAGGGCACTCTGGGATTCGCCCCTGCAGCTGCCCAGTGTGTCCAGAGAGACAGCAAGGAGACAGTGACCTCTGTCAGCGGAACCCTCTGAGTGGGACAACCACTGCTGGGGTGGCTGTGCCAGCTCCCCCATGAACCTCCAGCCCTGGGATCCGGGAGGAAGTGGAAAACACAACTTGGCCAATACTGCCTGTGCCGGAAGCAAATGGAAAGAGAACTGGGGTGTGAAAACCCAAGGTTGTTTATTTCCATAAGAACAGCAATGAAAACACAGAACACATTTACTTTTGTAAGAATATTTGTAATAACAACAATTTATAGAATGTATATACCTAAGAACATATCTAACAACAATATTTGAAATGTATTTACAGAAGACAAAACGAAGCCCTAGAACCTATATGGCAAAAACAAGAACAAACTTTAAAAAACTATGTACAAAAGGGTGCCATTTCAGTCCAGGATCTCCATCAGTCCGGGAAGAAAAGCAGGTGCCATGGTCACTCCAGTCAGGCACAGAGGGCTCTTCCGTGTGTCCCCAGGCTGGCACACTGGGACTCTGCTGCCAGAGCTGAGGCTGGCTGGGTCTGGGGGCTGGGCCCCAGGCACTGCCATGGGGCTTGTGTGGCCCAAAGCAAGAACAGGACAGGCTGGGCATGGCCACCAGAACCCAAGGCACTGGGTACCACGTGCCTGAGCAGGGTCCACCCAGCCCAATCCCGCCCCAGCCTGGCTGCAGGGAACCCACTGTGCCTGTGGGGACCACATGCCTGTCGTGCTGCTGGCATTGCTCTTCATCCCAGGACCATGGCCTCCTCTTCATCTTCCTCATCAATGTCCATCTCCTCGGTGTACTCTTCCATTTCCACGTCCATCTCCTCATCCTCATCAACCTCCATCTCTTCCTCTCCAGTCTGTTCTCCATCCACCTCCATCTCCTCCTCCGTATCCATTATTGTGTCCACCTCCATCTCTTCCTCTCCTCTCTTTTCTCCCTCCACTTCCATCTTCTCCTCTCTATCAGTCTGTCTGTCCACCTCCATCTTGTCTTCTCTACCTGCAACAGCCTGCAGAGGTAGCAAAACCTCAGAGTGGGGTCCCTGTCCCACCCCATCCCCCCAGAACTCCAGCCCACACCCGGGCAGCTGGGGGGATCCACCTCCATGGAATGGCACTGTACCTTCCTCAGGACAAATGTGAGCATCCTGCAGGGATGGATGACACAATCCAGGCCTTAGGCAGCTTTTGAGACTGATGAGATGAGGTCTCGGGGGCAGGAACAAGAAGGGTGACAGGAGCAGCAGGAGCAGCGTGCAGCGTGTGATGAGCCCAGGGCCAACGGCTGTGTTGTGCTGCTTGCTGGCTGCTGGCAATTCCAGATGGGACATGGATTGTGACATGACCACTGAGCTAGAGAGCCTTTGGTTCCATGCTTAGCAACCTTCCCCCAGACCATGGTGCTCAGAGCCCTGTTCCCAAGGATGGAGCATCCACAGCCTGGGCCAGTGCCTCAGCACCCTCAGTGGAAGAGAGCAGCTTCCTCAGATCCAACTTCATTCAGCCTCCTGCAGCTGAAAGCCGTCCCCCCTTGTCCTGTTGCCACAGGCCCTGTGGAACACCCTGTCCCAATCTTTCTTGTGGCACCCTTGCAGTCCTGCAGAGCTGCAGTGAGGCCTCCCCAGGGTCTCCTCTTTCCAGGCTGAGCATCCCCAGCCCCACGTGGAAAGCAGGCAGTGTGATCTGGGGGAGTCCAGGCTGGAGTCAAATGGCATCAGGAACTGAGAGATGGAAGCTTGAGGCCCAGGTTTGCCTCTCAATGTACAAAATTAATAAGAGTGGAGGGCAAGACTGTGGGACACTGCTTCTGCTCTAATTGGTGAATATAGTCTCTGTTTTATCTTTTTTTCTCTCATGCTCTTGCAGTTTTGGCTGTTTGAAAGGAAGCTTGGCACAATATCCATTGTCTTCTCCATTTGTGAATCACCGAGCAGAGTCTGGGCAAGCTGATGTTGCAGAGCAAATCCTGCAAATGTACTGGTCATCCTGAGCCTGGAGAATGCAGTTAAACCCAGCCAAAAGTAATTTCTGGAAAGTCAAGCCTGGTGTACATTCTCTTGACTTTGGCTATGCCAACTTCACCTGAGTCTTATGAAAAAGCAAACAAAAGACTCAAACCAAAACAGACAAAACCTAGAAACAAACGAACCCATGCAAACCAATCAAAGAGACTAAAAAAACCCCAAATAAAACCAAAGGGAATGAAGAGTTAGTATTAGTTTTGAGTTCATCACAGCAGGTAAATGGCTGCTTTCCACAGGATCACCGTAAAAAGCCACAGATAACAGCTGCTCCAAAATACACCCAACAGGAGAACCATCAAAGTGATACATAGCAACTCTGGGGGCAGCTCCCCATTAAGGTGAGGGATGAGCACACAGTGCTACAGCTCCAGCCTTCCCCACCCTGCAGGCTGCTCTTTGCTCCTGATGTAAGAGCCTTGCAGGACTGTGGCCCCTCTCGGTGCATTATAAATCATTCCCACAGCTCTCACTTGAGCCACTGGCATGTCCAGAGCGAGATCCAGGCACAATCCTACTGCCCGCTGAGTCTCTCTGGGAGATCCTGAGCATCTTCCTGCCCAGAGCCACAAAAGAGCTCAGGCTCTGCCTGAACTGGGTTTTCAGGGGAGGTTTCCATATCCCTGCGAGATGTGCTCATCCTTCATCAGGCTGTGCCCAGCCTGGATCAGGGCAGGTTGGATGCCACATGGGATCCATCCTTTGCCCTGCCATGTGATCCTCCATGCAGTGGGGATAAAAAGCCCAGCACTGGGGAACCCCAGGTGCTGCAGCAGTGATAGTTTTGGGAGAAACACGGAGCTGTGCATGGCCAGCTTGAAGTCTGCACTGCTCTGAGCACCAGGCCTGCCATGCTGAGCCCAGGGCCACAACCAGTGCTCACCCTGGCTGGGACATTGAGTCCCAACATGGGATCCCATGGGACAGGGCACTCTGGGATTCGCCCCTGCAGCTGCCCAGTGTGTCCAGAGAGACAGCAAGGAGACAGTGACCTCTGTCAGCGGAACCCTCTGAGTGGGACAACCACTGCTGGGGTGGCTGTGCCAGCTCCCCCATGAACCTCCAGCCCTGGGATCCGGGAGGAAGTGGAAAACACAACTTGGCCAATACTGCCTGTGCCGGAAGCAAATGGAAAGAGAACTGGGGTGTGAAAACCCAAGGTTGTTTATTTCCATAAGAACAGCAATGAAAACACAGAACACATTTACTTTTGTAAGAATATTTGTAATAACAACAATTTATAGAATGTATATACCTAAGAACATATCTAACAACAATATTTGAAATGTATTTACAGAAGACAAAACGAAGCCCTAGAACCTATATGGCAAAAACAAGAACAAACTTTAAAAAACTATGTACAAAAGGGTGCCATTTCAGTCCAGGATCTCCATCAGTCCGGGAAGAAAAGCAGGTGCCATGGTCACTCCAGTCAGGCACAGAGGGCTCTTCCGTGTGTCCCCAGGCTGGCACACTGGGACTCTGCTGCCAGAGCTGAGGCTGGCTGGGTCTGGGGGCTGGGCCCCAGGCACTGCCATGGGGCTTGTGTGGCCCAAAGCAAGAACAGGACAGGCTGGGCATGGCCACCAGAACCCAAGGCACTGGGTACCACGTGCCTGAGCAGGGTCCACCCAGCCCAATCCCGCCCCAGCCTGGCTGCAGGGAACCCACTGTGCCTGTGGGGACCACATGCCTGTCGTGCTGCTGGCATTGCTCTTCATCCCAGGACCATGGCCTCCTCTTCATCTTCCTCATCAATGTCCATCTCCTCGGTGTACTCTTCCATTTCCACGTCCATCTCCTCATCCTCATCAACCTCCATCTCTTCCTCTCCAGTCTGTTCTCCATCCACCTCCATCTCCTCCTCCGTATCCATTATTGTGTCCACCTCCATCTCTTCCTCTCCTCTCTTTTCTCCCTCCACTTCCATCTTCTCCTCTCTATCAGTCTGTCTGTCCACCTCCATCTTGTCTTCTCTACCTGCAACAGCCTGCAGAGGTAGCAAAACCTCAGAGTGGGGTCCCTGTCCCACCCCATCCCCCCAGAACTCCAGCCCACACCCGGGCAGCTGGGGGGATCCACCTCCATGGAATGGCACTGTACCTTCCTCAGGACAAATGTGAGCATCCTGCAGGGATGGATGACACAATCCAGGCCTTAGGCAGCTTTTGAGACTGATGAGATGAGGTCTCGGGGGCAGGAACAAGAAGGGTGACAGGAGCAGCAGGAGCAGCGTGCAGCGTGTGATGAGCCCAGGGCCAACGGCTGTGTTGTGCTGCTTGCTGGCTGCTGGCAATTCCAGATGGGACATGGATTGTGACATGACCACTGAGCTAGAGAGCCTTTGGTTCCATGCTTAGCAACCTTCCCCCAGACCATGGTGCTCAGAGCCCTGTTCCCAAGGATGGAGCATCCACAGCCTGGGCCAGTGCCTCAGCACCCTCAGTGGAAGAGAGCAGCTTCCTCAGATCCAACTTCATTCAGCCTCCTGCAGCTGAAAGCCGTCCCCCCTTGTCCTGTTGCCACAGGCCCTGTGGAACACCCTGTCCCAATCTTTCTTGTGGCACCCTTGCAGTCCTGCAGAGCTGCAGTGAGGCCTCCCCAGGGTCTCCTCTTTCCAGGCTGAGCATCCCCAGCCCCACGTGGAAAGCAGGCAGTGTGATCTGGGGGAGTCCAGGCTGGAGTCAAATGGCATCAGGAACTGAGAGATGGAAGCTTGAGGCCCAGGTTTGCCTCTCAATGTACAAAATTAATAAGAGTGGAGGGCAAGACTGTGGGACACTGCTTCTGCTCTAATTGGTGAATATAGTCTCTGTTTTATCTTTCTTTCTCTCATGCTCTTGCAGTTTTGGCTGTTTGAAAGGAAGCTTGGCACAATATCCATTGTCTTCTCCATTTGTGAATCACCGAGCAGAGTCTGGGCAAACTGATGTTGCAGAGCAAATCCTGCAAATGTACTGGTCATCCTGAGCCTGGAGAATGCAGTTAAACCCAGCCAAAAGTAATTTCTGGAAAGTCAAGCCTGGTGTACATTCTCTTGACTTTGGCTATGCCAACTTCACCTGAGTCTTATGAAAAAGCAAACAAAAGACTCAAACCAAAACAGACAAAACCTAGAAACAAACGAACCCATGCAAACCAATCAAACAAAGAGACTAAAAAAACCCCAAATAAAACCAAAGGGAATGAAGAGTTAGTATTAGTTTTGAGTTCATCACAGCAGGTAAATGGCTGCTTTCCACAGGATCACCGTAAAAAGCCACAGATAACAGCTGCTCCAAAATACACCCAACAGGAGAACCATCAAAGTGATACATAGCAACTCTGGGGGCAGCTCCCCATTAAGGTGAGGGATGAGCACACAGTGCTACAGCTCCAGCCTTCCCCACCCTGCAGGCTGCTCTTTGCTCCTGATGTAAGAGCCTTGCAGGACTGTGGCCCCTCTCGGTGCATTATAAATCATTCCCACAGCTCTCACTTGAGCCACTGGCATGTCCAGAGCGAGATCCAGGCACAATCCTACTGCCCGCTGAGCCTCTCTGGGAGATCCTGAGCATCTTCCTGCCCAGAGCCACAAAAGAGCTCAGGCTGTGCCTGAACTGGGTTTTCAGGGGAGGTTTCCATATCCCTGCGAGATGTGCTCATCCTTCATCAGGCTGTGCCCAGCCTGGATCAGGGCAGGTTGGATGCCACATGGGATCCATCCTTTGCCCTGCCATGTGATCCTCCATGCAGTGGGGATAAAAAGCCCAGCACTGGGGAACCCCAGGTGCTGCAGCAGTGATAGTTTTGGGAGAAACACGGAGCTGTGCATGGCCAGCTTGAAGTCTGCACTGCTCTGAGCACCAGGCCTGCCATGCTGAGCCCAGGGCCACAACCAGTGCTCACCCTGGCTGGGACATTGAGTCCCAACATGGGATCCCATGGGACAGGGCACGCTGGGATTCGCCCCTGCAGCTGCCCAGTGTGTCCAGAGAGACAGCAAGGAGACAGTGACCTCTGTCAGCGGAACCCTCTGAGTGGGACAACCACTGCTGGGGTGGCTGTGCCAGCTCCCCCATGAACCTCCAGCCCTGGGATCCGGGAGGAAGTGGAAAACACAACTTGGCCAATACTGCCTGTGCCGGAAGCAAATGGAAAGAGAACTGGGGTGTGAAAACCCAAGGTTGTTTATTTCCATAAGAACAGCAATGAAAACACAGAACACATTTACTTTTGTAAGAATATTTGTAATAACAACAATTTATAGAATGTATATACCTAAGAACATATCTAACAACAATATTTGAAATGTATTTACAGAAGACAAAACGAAGCCCTAAAACCTATATGGCAAAAACAAGAACAAACTCTAAAAAACTATGTACAAAAGGGTGCCATTTCAGTCCAGGATCTCCATCAGTCCGGGAAGAAAAGCAGGTGCCATGGTCACTCCAGTCAGGCACAGAGAGCTCTACCGTGTGTCCCCAGGCTGGCACACTGGGACTCTGCTGCCAGAGCTGAGGCTGGCTGGGTCTGGGGGCTGGGCCCCAGGCACTGCCATGGGGCTTGTGTGGCCCAAAGCAAGAACAGGACAGGCTGGGCATGGCCACCAGAACCCAAGGCACTGGGTACCACGTGCCTGACCAGGGACCACCCAGCCCAATCCCGCCCCAGCCTGGCTGCAGGGAACCCACTGTGCCTGTGGGGACCACATGCCTGTCGTGCTGCTGGCATTGCTCTTCATCCCAGGACCATGGCCTCCTCTTCATCTTCCTCATCAATGTCCATCTCCTCGGTGTACTCTTCCATTTCCACGTCCATCTCCTCATCCTCATCAACCTCCATCTCTTCCTCTCCAGTCTGTTCTCCATCCACCTCCATCTCCTCCTCCGTATCCATTATTGTGTCCACCTCCATCTCTTCCTCTCCTCTCTTTTCTCCCTCCACTTCCATCTTCTCCTCTCTATCAGTCTGTCTGTCCACCTCCATCTTGTCTTCTCTACCTGCAACAGCCTGCAGAGGTAGCAAAACCTCAGAGTGGGGTCCCTGTCCCACCCCATCCCCCCAGAACTCCAGCCCACACCCGGGCAGCTGGGGGGATCCACCTCCATGGAATGGCACCGTACCTTCCTCAGGACAAATGTGAGCATCCTGCAGGGATGGATGACACAATCCAGGCCTTAGGCAGCTTTTGAGACTGATGAGATGATGTCTCGGGGGCAGGAACAAGAAGGGTGACAGGAGCAGCTGGAGCAGCGTGCAGCGTGTGCTGAGCCCAGGGCCAGCGGTTGTGTTGTGCTGCTTGCTGGCTGCTGGCAGTTCCAGATGGGACATGGATTGTGACATGACCACTGAGCTAGAGAGCCTTTGGTTCCATGCTTAGCAACCTTCCCCCAGACCATGGTGCTCAGAGCCCTGTTCCCAAGGATGGAGCATCCACAGCCTGGGCCAGTGCCTCAGCACCCTCAGTGGAAGAGAGCAGCTTCCTCAGATCCAACTTCAATCAGCCTCCTGCAGCTGAAAGCCGTCACCCCTTGTCCTGTTGCCACAGGCCCTGTGGAACACCCTGTCCCAATCTTTCTTGTAGCACCCTTGCAGTCCTGCAGAGCTGCAGTGAGGCCTCCCCAGGGTCTCCTCTTTCCAGGCTGAGCATCCCCAGCCCCACGTGGAAGGCAGGCAGTGTGATCTGGGGGAGTCCAGGCTGGAGTCAAATGGCATCAGGAACTGAGAGACGGAAGCTTGAGGCCCAGGTTTGCCTCTCAATGTACAAAATTAATAAGAGTGGAGGGCAAGACTGTGGGACACTGCTTCTGCTCTAATTGGTGAATATAGTCTCTGTTTTATCTTTTTTTCTCTCATGCTCTTGCAGTTTTGGCTGTTTGAAAGGAAGCTTGGCACAATATCCATTGTCTTCTCCATTTGTGAATCACCGAGCAGAGTCTGGGCAAACTGATGTTGCAGAGCAAATCCTGCAAATGTACTGGTCATCCTGAGCCTGGAGAATGCAGTTAAACCCAGCCAAAAGTAATTTCTGGAAAGTCAAGCCTGGTGTACATTCTCTTGACTTTGGCTATGCCAACTTCACCTGAGTCTTATGAAAAAGCAAACAAAAGACTCAAACCAAAACAGACAAAACCTAGAAACAAACGAACCCATGCAAACCAATCAAACAAAGAGACTAAAAAAACCCCAAATAAAACCAAAGGGAATGAAGAGTTAGTATTAGTTTTGAGTTCATCACAGCAGGTAAATGGCTGCTTTCCACAGGATCACCGTAAAAAGCCACAGATAACAGCTGCTCCAAAATACACCCAACAGGAGAACCATCAAAGTGATACATAGCAACTCTGGGGGCAGCTCCCCATTAAGGTGAGGGATGAGCACACAGTGCTACAGCTCCAGCCTTCCCCACCCTGCAGGCTGCTCTTTGCTCCTGATGTAAGAGCCTTGCAGGACTGTGGCCCCTCTCGGTGCATTATAAATCATTCCCACAGCTCTCACTTGAGCCACTGGCATGTCCAGAGCGAGATCCAGGCACAATCCTACTGCCCGCTGAGCCTCTCTGGGAGATCCTGAGCATCTTCCTGCCCAGAGCCACAAAAGAGCTCAGGCTCTGCCTGAACTGGGTTTTCAGGGGAGGTTTCCATATCCCTGCGAGATGTGCTCATCCTTCATCAGGCTGTGCCCAGCCTGGATCAGGGCAGGTTGGATGCCACATGGGATCCATCCTTTGCCCTGCCATGTGATCCTCCATGCAGTGGGGATAAAAAGCCCAGCACTGGGGAACCCCAGGTGCTGCAGCAGTGATAGTTTTGGGAGAAACACGGAGCTGTGCATGGCCAGCTTGAAGTCTGCACTGCTCTGAGCACCAGGCCTGCCATGCTGAGCCCAGGGCCACAACCAGTGCTCACCCGGGCTGGGACATTGAGTCCCAACATGGGATCCCATGGGACAGGGCACTCTGGGATTCGCCCCTGCAGCTGCCCAGTGTGTCCAGAGAGACAGCAAGGAGACAGTGACCTCTGTCAGCGGAACCCTCTGAGTGGGACAACCACTGCTGGGGTGGCTGTGCCAGCTCCCCCATGAACCTCCAGCCCTGGGATCCGGGAGGAAGTGGAAAACACAACTTGGCCAATACTGCCTGTGCCGGAAGCAAATGGAAAGAGAACTGGGGTGTGAAAACCCAAGGTTGTTTATTTACATAAGAACAGCAATGAAAACACAGAACACATTTACTTTTGTAAGAATATTTGTAATAACAACAATTTATAGAATGTATATACCTAAGAACATATCTAACAACAATATTTGAAATGTATTTACAGAAGACAAAACGAAGCCCTAAAACCTATATGGCAAAAACAAGAACAAACTCTAAAAAACTATGTACAAAAGGGTGCCATTTCAGTCCAGGATCTCCATCAGTCCGGGAAGAAAAGCAGGTGCCATGGTCACTCCAGTCAGGCACAGAGGGCTCTACCGTGTGTTCCCAGGCTGGCACACTGGGACTCTGCTGCCAGAGCTGAGGCTGGCTGGGTCTGGGGGCTGGGCCCCAGGCACTGCCATGGGGCTTGTGTGGCCCAAAGCAAGCACAGGACAGGCTGGGCATGGCCAGCAGAACCCAAGGCACTGGGTACCACGTGCCTGAGCAGGGACCACCCAGCCCAATCCCGCCCCAGCCTGGCTGCAGGGAACCCACTGTGCCTGTGGGGACCACATGCCTGTCGTGCTGCTGGCATTGCTCTTCATCCCAGGACCATGGCCTCCTCTTCATCTTCCTCATCAATGTCCATCTCCTCGGTGTACTCTTCCATTTCCACGTCCATCTCCTCATCCTCATCAACCTCCATCTCTTCCTCTCCAGTCTGTTCTCCATCCACCTCCATCTCCTCCTCCGTATCCATTATTGTGTCCACCTCCATCTCTTCCTCTCCTCTCTTTTCTCCCTCCACTTCCATCTTCTCCTCTCTATCAGTCTGTCTGTCCACCTCCATCTTGTCTTCTCTACCTGCAACAGCCTGCAGAGGTAGCAAAACCTCAGAGTGGGGTCCCTGTCCCACCCCATCCCCCCAGAACTCCAGCCCACACCCGGGCAGCTGGGGGGATCCACCTCCATGGAATGGCACTGTACCTTCCTCAGGACAAATGTGAGCATCCTGCAGGGATGGATGACACAATCCAGGCCTTAGGCAGCTTTTGAGACTGATAAGATGAGGTCTCGGGGGCAGGAACAAGAAGGGTGACAGGAGCAGCAGGAGCAGCGTGCAGCGTGTGCTGAGCCCAGGGCCAACGGTTGTGTTGTGCTGCTTGCTGGCTGCTGGCAGTTCCAGATGGGACATGGATTGTGACATGACCACTGAGCTAGAGAGCCTTTGGTTCCATGCTTAGCAACCTTCCCCCAGACCATGGTGCTCAGAGCCCTGTTCCCAAGGATGGAGCATCCACAGCCTGGGCCAGTGCCTCAGCACCCTCAGTGGAAGAGAGCAGCTTCCTCAGATCCAACTTCATTCAGCCTCCTGCAGCTGAAAGCCGTCCCCCCTTGTCCTGTTGCCACAGGCCCTGTGGAACCCCCTGTCCCAATCTTTCTTGTGGCACCCTTGCAGTCCTGCAGAGCTGCAGTGAGGCCTCCCCAGGGTCTCCTCTTTCCAGGCTGAGCATCCCCAGCCCCACGTGGAAAGCAGGCAGTGTGATCTGGGGGAGTCCAGGCTGGAGTCAAATGGCATCAGGAACTGAGAGACGGAAGCTTGAGGCCCAGGTTTGCCTCTCAATGTACAAAATTAATAAGAGTGGAGGGCAAGACTGTGGGACACTGCTTCTGCTCTAATTGGTGAATATAGTCTCTGTTTTATCTTTTTTTCTCTCATGCTCTTGCAGTTTTGGCTGTTTGAAAGGAAGCTTGGCACAATATCCATTGTCTTCTCCATTTGTGAATCACCGAGCAGAGTCTGGGCAAGCTGATGTTGCAGAGCAAATCCTGCAAATGTACTGGTCATCCTGAGCCTGGAGAATGCAGTTAAACCCAGCCAAAAGTAATTTCTGGAAAGTCAAGCCTGGTGTACATTCTCTTGACTTTGGCTATGCCAACTTCACCTGAGTCTTATGAAAAAGCAAACAAAAGACTCAAACCAAAACAGACAAAACCTAGAAACAAACGAACCCATGCAAACCAATCAAAGAGACTAAAAAAACCCCAAATAAAACCAAAGGGAATGAAGAGTTAGTATTAGTTTTGAGTTCATCACAGCAGGTAAATGGCTGCTTTCCACAGGATCACCGTAAAAAGCCACAGATAACAGCTGCTCCAAAATACACCCAACAGGAGAACCATCAAAGTGATACATAGCAACTCTGGGGGCAGCTCCCCATGAAGGTGAGGGATGAGCACACAGTGCTACAGCTCCAGCCTTCCCCACCCTGCAGGCTGCTCTTTGCTCCTGATGTAAGAGCCTTGCAGGACTGTGGCCCCTCTCGGTGCATTATAAATCATTCCCACAGCTCTCACTTGAGCCACTGGCATGTCCAGAGCGAGATCCAGGCACAATCCTACTGCCCGCTGAGTCTCTCTGGGAGATCCTGAGCATCTTCCTGCCCAGAGCCACAAAAGAGCTCAGGCTCTGCCTGAACTGGGTTTTCAGGGGAGGTTTCCATATCCCTGCGAGATGTGCTCATCCTTCATCAGGCTGTGCCCAGCCTGGATCAGGGCAGGTTGGATGCCACATGGGATCCATCCTTTGCCCTGCCATGTGATCCTCCATGCAGTGGGGATAAAAAGCCCAGCACTGGGGAACCCCAGGTGCTGCAGCAGTGATAGTTTTGGGAGAAACACGGAGCTGTGCATGGCCAGCTTGAAGTCTGCACTGCTCTGAGCACCAGGCCTGCCATGCTGAGCCCAGGGCCACAACCAGTGCTCACCCTGGCTGGGACATTGAGTCCCAACATGGGATCCCATGGGACAGGGCACTCTGGGATTCGCCCCTGCAGCTGCCCAGTGTGTCCAGAGAGACAGCAAGGAGACAGTGACCTCTGTCAGCGGAACCCTCTGAGTGGGACAACCACTGCTGGGGTGGCTGTGCCAGCTCCCCCATGAACCTCCAGCCCTGGGATCCGGGAGGAAGTGGAAAACACAACTTGGCCAATACTGCCTGTGCCGGAAGCAAATGGAAAGAGAACTGGGGTGTGAAAACCCAAGGTTGTTTATTTACATAAGAACAGCAATGAAAACACAGAACACATTTACTTTTGTAAGAATATTTGTAATAACAACAATTTATAGAATGTATATACCTAAGAACATATCTAACAACAATATTTGAAATGTATTTACAGAAGACAAAACGAAGCCCTAAAACCTATATGGCAAAAACAAGAACAAACTCTAAAAAACTATGTACAAAAGGGTGCCATTTCAGTCCAGGATCTCCATCAGTCCGGGAAGAAAAGCAGGTGCCATGGTCACTCCAGTCAGGCACAGAGGGCTCTACCGTGTGTTCCCAGGCTGGCACACTGGGACTCTGCTGCCAGAGCTGAGGCTGGCTGGGTCTGGGGGCTGGGCCCCAGGCACTGCCATGGGGCTTGTGTGGCCCAAAGCAAGCACAGGACAGGCTGGGCATGGCCAGCAGAACCCAAGGCACTGGGTACCACGTGCCTGAGCAGGGACCACCCAGCCCAATCCCGCCCCAGCCTGGCTGCAGGGAACCCACTGTGCCTGTGGGGACCACATGCCTGTCGTGCTGCTGGCATTGCTCTTCATCCCAGGACCATGGCCTCCTCTTCATCTTCCTCATCAATGTCCATCTCCTCGGTGTACTCTTCCATTTCCACGTCCATCTCCTCATCCTCATCAACCTCCATCTCTTCCTCTCCAGTCTGTTCTCCATCCACCTCCATCTCCTCCTCCGTATCCATTATTGTGTCCACCTCCATCTCTTCCTCTCCTCTCTTTTCTCCCTCCACTTCCATCTTCTCCTCTCTATCAGTCTGTCTGTCCACCTCCATCTTGTCTTCTCTACCTGCAACAGCCTGCAGAGGTAGCAAAACCTCAGAGTGGGGTCCCTGTCCCACCCCATCCCCCCAGAACTCCAGCCCACACCCGGGCAGCTGGGGGGATCCACCTCCATGGAATGGCACTGTACCTTCCTCAGGACAAATGTGAGCATCCTGCAGGGATGGATGACACAATCCAGGCCTTAGGCAGCTTTTGAGACTGATGAGATGAGGTCTCGGGGGCAGGAACAAGAAGGGTGACAGGAGCAGCAGGAGCAGCGTGCAGCGTGTGCTGAGCCCAGGGCCAACGGTTGTGTTGTGCTGCTTGCTGGCTGCTGGCAGTTCCAGATGGGACATGGATTGTGACATGACCACTGAGCTAGAGAGCCTTTGGTTCCATGCTTAGCAACGTTCCCCCAGACCATGGTGCTCAGAGCCCTGTTCCCAAGGATGGAGCATCCACAGCCTGGGCCAGTGCCTCAGCACCCTCAGTGGAAGAGAGCAGCTTCCTCAGATCCAACTTCATTCAGCCTCCTGCAGCTGAAAGCCGTCCCCCCTTGTCCTGTTGCCACAGGCCCTGTGGAACCCCCTGTCCCAATCTTTCTTGTGGCACCCTTGCAGTCCTGCAGAGCTGCAGTGAGGCCTCCCCAGGGTCTCCTCTTTCCAGGCTGAGCATCCCCAGCCCCACGTGGAAAGCAGGCAGTGTGATCTGGGGGAGTCCAGGCTGGAGTCAAATGGCATCAGGAACTGAGAGACGGAAGCTTGAGGCCCAGGTTTGCCTCTCAATGTACAAAATTAATAAGAGTGGAGGGCAAGACTGTGGGACACTGCTTCTGCTCTAATTGGTGAATATAGTCTCTGTTTTATCTTTTTTTCTCTCATGCTCTTGCAGTTTTGGCTGTTTGAAAGGAAGCTTGGCACAATATCCATTGTCTTCTCCATTTGTGAATCACCGAGCAGAGTCTGGGCAAGCTGATGTTGCAGAGCAAATCCTGCAAATGTACTGGTCATCCTGAGCCTGGAGAATGCAGTTAAACCCAGCCAAAAGTAATTTCTGGAAAGTCAAGCCTGGTGTACATTCTCTTGACTTTGGCTATGCCAACTTCACCTGAGTCTTATGAAAAAGCAAACAAAAGACTCAAACCAAAACAGACAAAACCTAGAAACAAACGAACCCATGCAAACCAATCAAAGAGACTAAAAAAACCCCAAATAAAACCAAAGGGAATGAAGAGTTAGTATTAGTTTTGAGTTCATCACAGCAGGTAAATGGCTGCTTTCCACAGGATCACCGTAAAAAGCCACAGATAACAGCTGCTCCAAAATACACCCAACAGGAGAACCATCAAAGTGATACATAGCAACTCTGGGGGCAGCTCCCCATTAAGGTGAGGGATGAGCACACAGTGCTACAGCTCCAGCCTTCCCCACCCTGCAGGCTGCTCTTTGCTCCTGATGTAAGAGCCTTGCAGGACTGTGGCCCCTCTCGGTGCATTATAAATCATTCCCACAGCTCTCACTTGAGCCACTGGCATGTCCAGAGCGAGATCCAGGCACAATCCTACTGCCCGCTGAGTCTCTCTGGGAGATCCTGAGCATCTTCCTGCCCAGAGCCACAAAAGAGCTCAGGCTCTGCCTGAACTGGGTTTTCAGGGGAGGTTTCCATATCCCTGCGAGATGTGCTCATCCTTCATCAGGCTGTGCCCAGCCTGGATCAGGGCAGGTTGGATGCCACATGGGATCCATCCTTTGCCCTGCCATGTGATCCTCCATGCAGTGGGGATAAAAAGCCCAGCACTGGGGAACCCCAGGTGCTGCAGCAGTGATAGTTTTGGGAGAAACACGGAGCTGTGCATGGCCAGCTTGAAGTCTGCACTGCTCTGAGCACCAGGCCTGCCATGCTGAGCCCAGGGCCACAACCAGTGCTCACCCTGGCTGGGACATTGAGTCCCAACATGGGATCCCATGGGACAGGGCACGCTGGGATTCGCCCCTGCAGCTCCCCAGTGTGTCCAGAGAGACAGCAAGGAGACAGTGACCTCTGTCAGCGGAACCCTCTGAGTGGGACAACCACTGCTGGGGTGGCTGTGCCAGCTCCCCCATGAACCTCCAGCCCTGGGATCCGGGAGGAAGTGGAAAACACAACTTGGCCAATACTGCCTGTGCCGGAAGCAAATGGAAAGAGAACTGGGGTGTGAAAACCCAAGGTTGTTTATTTACATAAGAACAGCAATGAAAACACAGAACACATTTACTTTTGTAAGAATATTTGTAATAACAACAATTTATAGAATGTATATACCTAAGAACATATCTAACAACAATATTTGAAATGTATTTACAGAAGACAAAACGAAGCCCTAAAACCTATATGGCAAAAACAAGAACAAACTCTAAAAAACTATGTACAAAAGGGTGCCATTTCAGTCCAGGATCTCCATCAGTCCGGGAAGAAAAGCAGGTGCCATGGTCACTCCAGTCAGGCACAGAGGGCTCTTCCGTGTGTCCCCAGGCTGGCACTCTGGGACTCTGCTGCCAGAGCTGAGGCTGGCTGGGTCTGGGGGCTGGGCCCCAGGCACTGCCATGGGGCTTGTGTGGCCCAAAGCAAGCACAGGACAGGCTGGGCATGGCCACCAGAACCCAAGGCACTGGGTACCACGTGCCTGAGCAGGGACCACCCAGCCCAATCCCGCCCCAGCCTGGCTGCAGGGAACCCACTGTGCCTGTGGGGACCACATGCCTGTCGTGCTGCTGGCATTGCTCTTCATCCCAGGACCATGGCCTCCTCTTCATCTTCCTCATCAATGTCCATCTCCTGGGTGTACTCTTCCATTTCCACGTCCATCTCCTCATCCTCATCAACCTCCATCTCTTCCTCTCCAGTCTGTTCTCCATCCACCTCCATCTCCTCCTCCGTATCCATTATTGTGTCCACCTCCATCTCTTCCTCTCCTCTCTTTTCTCCCTCCACTTCCATCTTCTCCTCTCTATCAGTCTGTCTGTCCACCTCCATCTTGTCTTCTCTACCTGCAACAGCCTGCAGAGGTAGCAAAACCTCAGAGTGGGGTCCCTGTCCCACCCCATCCCCCCAGAACTCCAGCCCACACCCGGGCAGCTGGGGGGATCCACCTCCATGGAATGGCACTGTACCTTCCTCAGGACAAATGTGAGCATCCTGCAGGGATGGATGACACAATCCAGGCCTTAGGCAGCTTTTGAGACTGATGAGATGAGGTCTCGGGGGCAGGAACAAGAAGGGTGACAGGAGCAGCAGGAGCAGCGTGCAGCGTGTGCTGAGCCCAGGGCCAACGGTTGTGTTGTGCTGCTTGCTGGCTGCTGGCAGTTCCAGATGGGACATGGATTGTGACATGACCACTGAGCTAGAGAGCCTTTGGTTCCATGCTTAGCAACCTTCCCCCAGACCATGGTGCTCAGAGCCCTGTTCCCAAGGATGGAGCATCCACAGCCTGGGCCAGTGCCTCAGCACCCTCAGTGGAAGAGAGCAGCTTCCTCAGATCCAACTTCATTCAGCCTCCTGCAGCTGAAAGCCGTCCCCCCTTGTCCTGTTGCCACAGGCCCTGTGGAACCCCCTGTCCCAATCTTTCTTGTGGCACCCTTGCAGTCCTGCAGAGCTGCAGTGAGGCCTCCCCAGGGTCTCCTCTTTCCAGGCTGAGCATCCCCAGCCCCACGTGGAAAGCAGGCAGTGTGATCTGGGGGAGTCCAGGCTGGAGTCAAATGGCATCAGGAACTGAGAGACGGAAGCTTGAGGCCCAGGTTTGCCTCTCAATGTACAAAATTAATAAGAGTGGAGGGCAAGACTGTGGGACACTGCTTCTGCTCTAATTGGTGAATATAGTCTCTGTTTTATCTTTTTTTCTCTCATGCTCTTGCAGTTTTGGCTGTTTGAAAGGAAGCTTGGCACAATATCCATTGTCTTCTCCATTTGTGAATCACCGAGCAGAGTCTGGGCAAGCTGATGTTGCAGAGCAAATCCTGCAAATGTACTGGTCATCCTGAGCCTGGAGAATGCAGTTAAACCCAGCCAAAAGTAATTTCTGGAAAGTCAAGCCTGGTGTACATTCTCTTGACTTTGGCTATGCCAACTTCACCTGAGTCTTATGAAAAAGCAAACAAAAGACTCAAACCAAAACAGACAAAACCTAGAAACAAACGAACCCATGCAAACCAATCAAAGAGACTAAAAAAACCCCAAATAAAACCAAAGGGAATGAAGAGTTAGTATTAGTTTTGAGTTCATCACAGCAGGTAAATGGCTGCTTTCCACAGGATCACCGTAAAAAGCCACAGATAACAGCTGCTCCAAAATACACCCAACAGGAGAACCATCAAAGTGATACATAGCAACTCTGGGGGCAGCTCCCCATTAAGGTGAGGGATGAGCACACAGTGCTACAGCTCCAGCCTTCCCCACCCTGCAGGCTGCTCTTTGCTCCTGATGTAAGAGCCTTGCAGGACTGTGGCCCCTCTCGGTGCATTATAAATCATTCCCACAGCTCTCACTTGAGCCACTGGCATGTCCAGAGCGAGATCCAGGCACAATCCTACTGCCCGCTGAGCCTCTCTGGGAGATCCTGAGCATCTTCCTGCCCAGAGCCACAAAAGAGCTCAGGCTCTGCCTGAACTGGGTTTTCAGGGGAGGTTTCCATATCCCTGCGAGATGTGCTCATCCTTCATCAGGCTGTGCCCAGCCTGGATCAGGGCAGGTTGGATGCCACATGGGATCCATCCTTTGCCCTGCCATGTGATCCTCCATGCAGTGGGGATAAAAAGCCCAGCACTGGGGAACCCCAGGTGCTGCAGCAGTGATAGTTTTGGGAGAAACACGGAGCTGTGCATGGCCAGCTTGAAGTCTGCACTGCTCTGAGCACCAGGCCTGCCATGCTGAGCCCAGGGCCACAACCAGTGCTCACCCTGGCTGGGACATTGAGTCCCAACATGGGATCCCATGGGACAGGGCACGCTGGGATTCGCCCCTGCAGCTCCCCAGTGTGTCCAGAGAGACAGCAAGGAGACAGTGACCTCTGTCAGCGGAACCCTCTGAGTGGGACAACCACTGCTGGGGTGGCTGTGCCAGCTCCCCCATGAACCTCCAGCCCTGGGATCCGGGAGGAAGTGGAAAACACAACTTGGCCAATACTGCCTGTGCCGGAAGCAAATGGAAAGAGAACTGGGGTGTGAAAACCCAAGGTTGTTTATTTACATAAGAACAGCAATGAAAACACAGAACACATTTACTTTTGTAAGAATATTTGTAATAACAACAATTTATAGAATGTATATACCTAAGAACATATCTAACAACAATATTTGAAATGTATTTACAGAAGACAAAACGAAGCCCTAAAACCTATATGGCAAAAACAAGAACAAACTCTAAAAAACTATGTACAAAAGGGTGCCATTTCAGTCCAGGATCTCCATCAGTCCGGGAAGAAAAGCAGGTGCCATGGTCACTCCAGTCAGGCACAGAGGGCTCTTCCGTGTGTCCCCAGGCTGGCACTCTGGGACTCTGCTGCCAGAGCTGAGGCTGGCTGGGTCTGGGGGCTGGGCCCCAGGCACTGCCATGGGGCTTGTGTGGCCCAAAGCAAGCACAGGACAGGCTGGGCATGGCCACCAGAACCCAAGGCACTGGGTACCACGTGCCTGAGCAGGGACCACCCAGCCCAATCCCGCCCCAGCCTGGCTGCAGGGAACCCACTGTGCCTGTGGGGACCACATGCCTGTCGTGCTGCTGGCATTGCTCTTCATCCCAGGACCATGGCCTCCTCTTCATCTTCCTCATCAATGTCCATCTCCTCGGTGTACTCTTCCATTTCCACGTCCATCTCCTCATCCTCATCAACCTCCATCTCTTCCTCTCCAGTCTGTTCTCCATCCACCTCCATCTCCTCCTCCGTATCCATTATTGTGTCCACCTCCATCTCTTCCTCTCCTCTCTTTTCTCCCTCCACTTCCATCTTCTCCTCTCTATCAGTCTGTCTGTCCACCTCCATCTTGTCTTCTCTACCTGCAACAGCCTGCAGAGGTAGCAAAACCTCAGAGTGGGGTCCCTGTCCCACCCCATCCCCCCAGAACTCCAGCCCACACCCGGGCAGCTGGGGGGATCCACCTCCATGGAATGGCACCGTACCTTCCTCAGGACAAATGTGAGCATCCTGCAGGGATGGATGACACAATCCAGGCCTTAGGCAGCTTTTGAGACTGATGAGATGATGTCTCGGGGGCAGGAACAAGAAGGGTGACAGGAGCAGCTGGAGCAGCGTGCAGCGTGTGCTGAGCCCAGGGCCAGCGGTTGTGTTGTGCTGCTTGCTGGCTGCTGGCAGTTCCAGATGGGACATGGATTGTGACATGACCACTGAGCTAGAGAGCCTTTGGTTCCATGCTTAGCAACGTTCCCCCAGAGCATGGTGCTCAGAGCCCTGTTCCCAAGGATGGAGCATCCACAGCCTGGGCCAGTGCCTCAGCACCCTCAGTGGAAGAGAGCAGCTTCCTCAGATCCAACTTCAATCAGCCTCCTGCAGCTGAAAGCCGTCACCCCTTGTCCTGTTGCCACAGGCCCTGTGGAACACCCTGTCCCAATCTTTCTTGTAGCACCCTTGCAGTCCTGCAGAGCTGCAGTGAGGCCTCCCCAGGGTCTCCTCTTTCCAGGCTGAGCATCCCCAGCCCCACGTGGAAGGCAGGCAGTGTGATCTGGGGGAGTCCAGGCTGGAGTCAAATGGCATCAGGAACTGAGAGACGGAAGCTTGAGGCCCAGGTTTGCCTCTCAATGTACAAAATTAATAAGAGTGGAGGGCAAGACTGTGGGACACTGCTTCTGCTCTAATTGGTGAATATAGTCTCTGTTTTATCTTTTTTTCTCTCATGCTCTTGCAGTTTTGGCTGTTTGAAAGGAAGCTTGGCACAATATCCATTGTCTTCTCCATTTGTGAATCACCGAGCAGAGTCTGGGCAAACTGATGTTGCAGAGCAAATCCTGCAAATGTACTGGTCATCCTGAGCCTGGAGAATGCAGTTAAACCCAGCCAAAAGTAATTTCTGGAAAGTCAAGCCTGGTGTACATTCTCTTGACTTTGGCTATGCCAACTTCACCTGAGTCTTATGAAAAAGCAAACAAAAGACTCAAACCAAAACAGACAAAACCTAGAAACAAACGAACCCATGCAAACCAATCAAACAAAGAGACTAAAAAAACCCCAAATAAAACCAAAGGGAATGAAGAGTTAGTATTAGTTTTGAGTTCATCACAGCAGGTAAATGGCTGCTTTCCACAGGATCACCGTAAAAAGCCACAGATAACAGCTGCTCCAAAATACACCCAACAGGAGAACCATCAAAGTGATACATAGCAACTCTGGGGGCAGCTCCCCATTAAGGTGAGGGATGAGCACAGAGTGCTACAGCTCCAGCCTTCCCCACCCTGCAGGCTGCTCTTTGCTCCTGATGTAAGAGCCTTGCAGGACTGTGGCCCCTCTCGGTGCATTATAAATCATTCCCACAGCTCTCACTTGAGCCACTGGCATGTCCAGAGCGAGATCCAGGCACAATCCTACTGCCCGCTGAGCCTCTCTGGGAGATCCTGAGCATCTTCCTGCCCAGAGCCACAAAAGAGCTCAGGCTCTGCCTGAACTGGGTTTTCAGGGGAGGTTTCCATATCCCTGCGAGATGTGCTCATCCTTCATCAGGCTGTGCCCAGCCTGGATCAGGGCAGGTTGGATGCCACATGGGATCCATCCTTTGCCCTGCCATGTGATCCTCCATGCAGTGGGGATAAAAAGCCCAGCACTGGGGAACCCCAGGTGCTGCAGCAGTGATAGTTTTGGGAGAAACACGGAGCTGTGCATGGCCAGCTTGAAGTCTGCACTGCTCTGAGCACCAGGCCTGCCATGCTGAGCCCAGGGCCACAACCAGTGCTCACCCGGGCTGGGACATTGAGTCCCAACATGGGATCCCATGGGACAGGGCACTCTGGGATTCGCCCCTGCAGCTGCCCAGTGTGTCCAGAGAGACAGCAAGGAGACAGTGACCTCTGTCAGCGGAACCCTCTGAGTGGGACAACCACTGCTGGGGTGGCTGTGCCAGCTCCCCCATGAACCTCCAGCCCTGGGATCCGGGAGGAAGTGGAAAACACAACTTGGCCAATACTGCCTGTGCCGGAAGCAAATGGAAAGAGAACTGGGGTGTGAAAACCCAAGGTTGTTTATTTACATAAGAACAGCAATGAAAACACAGAACACATTTACTTTTGTAAGAATATTTGTAATAACAACAATTTATAGAATGTATATACCTAAGAACATATCTAACAACAATATTTGAAATGTATTTACAGAAGACAAAACGAAGCCCTAAAACCTATATGGCAAAAACAAGAACAAACTCTAAAAAACTATGTACAAAAGGGTGCCATTTCAGTCCAGGATCTCCATCAGTCCGGGAAGAAAAGCAGGTGCCATGGTCACTCCAGTCAGGCACAGAGGGCTCTACCGTGTGTTCCCAGGCTGGCACACTGGGACTCTGCTGCCAGAGCTGAGGCTGGCTGGGTCTGGGGGCTGGGCCCCAGGCACTGCCATGGGGCTTGTGTGGCCCAAAGCAAGCACAGGACAGGCTGGGCATGGCCACCAGAACCCAAGGCACTGGGTACCACGTGCCTGAGCAGGGACCACCCAGCCCAATCCCGCCCCAGCCTGGCTGCAGGGAACCCACTGTGCCTGTGGGGACCACATGCCTGTCGTGCTGCTGGCATTGCTCTTCATCCCAGGACCATGGCCTCCTCTTCATCTTCCTCATCAATGTCCATCTCCTCGGTGTACTCTTCCATTTCCACGTCCATCTCCTCATCCTCATCAACCTCCATCTCTTCCTCTCCAGTCTGTTCTCCATCCACCTCCATCTCCTCCTCCGTATCCATTATTGTGTCCACCTCCATCTCTTCCTCTCCTCTCTTTTCTCCCTCCACTTCCATCTTCTCCTCTCTATCAGTCTGTCTGTCCACCTCCATCTTGTCTTCTCTACCTGCAACAGCCTGCAGAGGTAGCAAAACCTCAGAGTGGGGTCCCTGTCCCACCCCATCCCCCCAGAACTCCAGCCCACACCCGGGCAGCTGGGGGGATCCACCTCCATGGAATGGCACTGTACCTTCCTCAGGACAAATGTGAGCATCCTGCAGGGATGGATGACACAATCCAGGCCTTAGGCAGCTTTTGAGACTGATGAGATGAGGTCTCGGGGGCAGGAACAAGAAGGGTGACAGGAGCAGCAGGAGCAGCGTGCAGCGTGTGCTGAGCCCAGGGCCAACGGTTGTGTTGTGCTGCTTGCTGGCTGCTGGCAGTTCCAGATGGGACATGGATTGTGACATGACCACTGAGCTAGAGAGCCTTTGGTTCCATGCTTAGCAACCTTCCCCCAGACCATGGTGCTCAGAGCCCTGTTCCCAAGGATGGAGCATCCACAGCCTGGGCCAGTGCCTCAGCACCCTCAGTGGAAGAGAGCAGCTTCCTCAGATCCAACTTCATTCAGCCTCCTGCAGCTGAAAGCCGTCCCCCCTTGTCCTGTTGCCACAGGCCCTGTGGAACCCCCTGTCCCAATCTTTCTTGTGGCACCCTTGCAGTCCTGCAGAGCTGCAGTGAGGCCTCCCCAGGGTCTCCTCTTTCCAGGCTGAGCATCCCCAGCCCCACGTGGAAAGCAGGCAGTGTGATCTGGGGGAGTCCAGGCTGGAGTCAAATGGCATCAGGAACTGAGAGACGGAAGCTTGAGGCCCAGGTTTGCCTCTCAATGTACAAAATTAATAAGAGTGGAGGGCAAGACTGTGGGACACTGCTTCTGCTCTAATTGGTGAATATAGTCTCTGTTTTATCTTTTTTTCTCTCATGCTCTTGCAGTTTTGGCTGTTTGAAAGGAAGCTTGGCACAATATCCATTGTCTTCTCCATTTGTGAATCACCGAGCAGAGTCTGGGCAAGCTGATGTTGCAGAGCAAATCCTGCAAATGTACTGGTCATCCTGAGCCTGGAGAATGCAGTTAAACCCAGCCAAAAGTAATTTCTGGAAAGTCAAGCCTGGTGTACATTCTCTTGACTTTGGCTATGCCAACTTCACCTGAGTCTTATGAAAAAGCAAACAAAAGACTCAAACCAAAACAGACAAAACCTAGAAACAAACGAACCCATGCAAACCAATCAAAGAGACTAAAAAAACCCCAAATAAAACCAAAGGGAATGAAGAGTTAGTATTAGTTTTGAGTTCATCACAGCAGGTAAATGGCTGCTTTCCACAGGATCACCGTAAAAAGCCACAGATAACAGCTGCTCCAAAATACACCCAACAGGAGAACCATCAAAGTGATACATAGCAACTCTGGGGGCAGCTCCCCATTAAGGTGAGGGATGAGCACACAGTGCTACAGCTCCAGCCTTCCCCACCCTGCAGGCTGCTCTTTGCTCCTGATGTAAGAGCCTTGCAGGACTGTGGCCCCTCTCGGTGCATTATAAATCATTCCCACAGCTCTCACTTGAGCCACTGGCATGTCCAGAGCGAGATCCAGGCACAATCCTACTGCCCGCTGAGTCTCTCTGGGAGATCCTGAGCATCTTCCTGCCCAGAGCCACAAAAGAGCTCAGGCTCTGCCTGAACTGGGTTTTCAGGGGAGGTTTCCATATCCCTGCGAGATGTGCTCATCCTTCATCAGGCTGTGCCCAGCCTGGATCAGGGCAGGTTGGATGCCACATGGGATCCATCCTTTGCCCTGCCATGTGATCCTCCATGCAGTGGGGATAAAAAGCCCAGCACTGGGGAACCCCAGGTGCTGCAGCAGTGATAGTTTTGGGAGAAACACGGAGCTGTGCATGGCCAGCTTGAAGTCTGCACTGCTCTGAGCACCAGGCCTGCCATGCTGAGCCCAGGGCCACAACCAGTGCTCACCCTGGCTGGGACATTGAGTCCCAACATGGGATCCCATGGGACAGGGCACTCTGGGATTCGCCCCTGCAGCTGCCCAGTGTGTCCAGAGAGACAGCAAGGAGACAGTGACCTCTGTCAGCGGAACCCTCTGAGTGGGACAACCACTGCTGGGGTGGCTGTGCCAGCTCCCCCATGAACCTCCAGCCCTGGGATCCGGGAGGAAGTGGAAAACACAACTTGGCCAATACTGCCTGTGCCGGAAGCAAATGGAAAGAGAACTGGGGTGTGAAAACCCAAGGTTGTTTATTTACATAAGAACAGCAATGAAAACACAGAACACATTTACTTTTGTAAGAATATTTGTAATAACAACAATTTATAGAATGTATATACCTAAGAACATATCTAACAACAATATTTGAAATGTATTTACAGAAGACAAAACGAAGCCCTAAAACCTATATGGCAAAAACAAGAACAAACTCTAAAAAACTATGTACAAAAGGGTGCCATTTCAGTCCAGGATCTCCATCAGTCCGGGAAGAAAAGCAGGTGCCATGGTCACTCCAGTCAGGCACAGAGGGCTCTTCCGTGTGTCCCCAGGCTGGCACTCTGGGACTCTGCTGCCAGAGCTGAGGCTGGCTGGGTCTGGGGGCTGGGCCCCAGGCACTGCCATGGGGCTTGTGTGGCCCAAAGCAAGCACAGGACAGGCTGGGCATGGCCAGCAGAACCCAAGGCACTGGGTACCACGTGCCTGAGCAGGGACCACCCAGCCCAATCCCGCCCCAGCCTGGCTGCAGGGAACCCACTGTGCCTGTGGGGACCACATGCCTGTCGTGCTGCTGGCATTGCTCTTCATCCCAGGACCATGGCCTCCTCTTCATCTTCCTCATCAATGTCCATCTCCTCGGTGTACTCTTCCATTTCCACGTCCATCTCCTCATCCTCATCAACCTCCATCTCTTCCTCTCCAGTCTGTTCTCCATCCACCTCCATCTCCTCCTCCGTATCCATTATTGTGTCCACCTCCATCTCTTCCTCTCCTCTCTTTTCTCCCTCCACTTCCATCTTCTCCTCTCTATCAGTCTGTCTGTCCACCTCCATCTTGTCTTCTCTACCTGCAACAGCCTGCAGAGGTAGCAAAACCTCAGAGTGGGGTCCCTGTCCCACCCCATCCCCCCAGAACTCCAGCCCACACCCGGGCAGCTGGGGGGATCCACCTCCATGGAATGGCACTGTACCTTCCTCAGGACAAATGTGAGCATCCTGCAGGGATGGATGACACAATCCAGGCCTTAGGCAGCTTTTGAGACTGATGAGATGAGGTCTCGGGGGCAGGAACAAGAAGGGTGACAGGAGCAGCAGGAGCAGCGTGCAGCGTGTGCTGAGCCCAGGGCCAACGGTTGTGTTGTGCTGCTTGCTGGCTGCTGGCAGTTCCAGATGGGACATGGATTGTGACATGACCACTGAGCTAGAGAGCCTTTGGTTCCATGCTTAGCAACCTTCCCCCAGACCATGGTGCTCAGAGCCCTGTTCCCAAGGATGGAGCATCCACAGCCTGGGCCAGTGCCTCAGCACCCTCAGTGGAAGAGAGCAGCTTCCTCAGATCCAACTTCATTCAGCCTCCTGCAGCTGAAAGCCGTCCCCCCTTGTCCTGTTGCCACAGGCCCTGTGGAACCCCCTGTCCCAATCTTTCTTGTGGCACCCTTGCAGTCCTGCAGAGCTGCAGTGAGGCCTCCCCAGGGTCTCCTCTTTCCAGGCTGAGCATCCCCAGCCCCACGTGGAAAGCAGGCAGTGTGATCTGGGGGAGTCCAGGCTGGAGTCAAATGGCATCAGGAACTGAGAGACGGAAGCTTGAGGCCCAGGTTTGCCTCTCAATGTACAAAATTAATAAGAGTGGAGGGCAAGACTGTGGGACACTGCTTCTGCTCTAATTGGTGAATATAGTCTCTGTTTTATCTTTTTTTCTCTCATGCTCTTGCAGTTTTGGCTGTTTGAAAGGAAGCTTGGCACAATATCCATTGTCTTCTCCATTTGTGAATCACCGAGCAGAGTCTGGGCAAGCTGATGTTGCAGAGCAAATCCTGCAAATGTACTGGTCATCCTGAGCCTGGAGAATGCAGTTAAACCCAGCCAAAAGTAATTTCTGGAAAGTCAAGCCTGGTGTACATTCTCTTGACTTTGGCTATGCCAACTTCACCTGAGTCTTATGAAAAAGCAAACAAAAGACTCAAACCAAAACAGACAAAACCTAGAAACAAACGAACCCATGCAAACCAATCAAAGAGACTAAAAAAACCCCAAATAAAACCAAAGGGAATGAAGAGTTAGTATTAGTTTTGAGTTCATCACAGCAGGTAAATGGCTGCTTTCCACAGGATCACCGTAAAAAGCCACAGATAACAGCTGCTCCAAAATACACCCAACAGGAGAACCATCAAAGTGATACATAGCAACTCTGGGGGCAGCTCCCCATTAAGGTGAGGGATGAGCACAGAGTGCTACAGCTCCAGCCTTCCCCACCCTGCAGGCTGCTCTTTGCTCCTGATGTAAGAGCCTTGCAGGACTGTGGCCCCTCTCGGTGCATTATAAATCATTCCCACAGCTCTCACTTGAGCCACTGGCATGTCCAGAGCGAGATCCAGGCACAATCCTACTGCCCGCTGAGCCTCTCTGGGAGATCCTGAGCATCTTCCTGCCCAGAGCCACAAAAGAGCTCAGGCTCTGCCTGAACTGGGTTTTCAGGGGAGGTTTCCATATCCCTGCGAGATGTGCTCATCCTTCATCAGGCTGTGCCCAGCCTGGATCAGGGCAGGTTGGATGCCACATGGGATCCATCCTTTGCCCTGCCATGTGATCCTCCATGCAGTGGGGATAAAAAGCCCAGCACTGGGGAACCCCAGGTGCTGCAGCAGTGATAGTTTTGGGAGAAACACGGAGCTGTGCATGGCCAGCTTGAAGTCTGCACTGCTCTGAGCACCAGGCCTGCCATGCTGAGCCCAGGGCCACAACCAGTGCTCACCCTGGCTGGGACATTGAGTCCCAACATGGGATCCCATGGGACAGGGCACGCTGGGATTCGCCCCTGCAGCTCCCCAGTGTGTCCAGAGAGACAGCAAGGAGACAGTGACCTCTGTCAGCGGAACCCTCTGAGTGGGACAACCACTGCTGGGGTGGCTGTGCCAGCTCCCCCATGAACCTCCAGCCCTGGGATCCGGGAGGAAGTGGAAAACACAACTTGGCCAATACTGCCTGTGCCGGAAGCAAATGGAAAGAGAACTGGGGTGTGAAAACCCAAGGTTGTTTATTTACATAAGAACAGCAATGAAAACACAGAACACATTTACTTTTGTAAGAATATTTGTAATAACAACAATTTATAGAATGTATATACCTAAGAACATATCTAACAACAATATTTGAAATGTATTTACAGAAGACAAAACGAAGCCCTAAAACCTATATGGCAAAAACAAGAACAAACTCTAAAAAACTATGTACAAAAGGGTGCCATTTCAGTCCAGGATCTCCATCAGTCCGGGAAGAAAAGCAGGTGCCATGGTCACTCCAGTCAGGCACAGAGGGCTCTTCCGTGTGTCCCCAGGCTGGCACTCTGGGACTCTGCTGCCAGAGCTGAGGCTGGCTGGGTCTGGGGGCTGGGCCCCAGGCACTGCCATGGGGCTTGTGTGGCCCAAAGCAAGCACAGGACAGGCTGGGCATGGCCACCAGAACCCAAGGCACTGGGTACCACGTGCCTGAGCAGGGACCACCCAGCCCAATCCCGCCCCAGCCTGGCTGCAGGGAACCCACTGTGCCTGTGGGGACCACATGCCTGTCGTGCTGCTGGCATTGCTCTTCATCCCAGGACCATGGCCTCCTCTTCATCTTCCTCATCAATGTCCATCTCCTCGGTGTACTCTTCCATTTCCACGTCCATCTCCTCATCCTCATCAACCTCCATCTCTTCCTCTCCAGTCTGTTCTCCATCCACCTCCATCTCCTCCTCCGTATCCATTATTGTGTCCACCTCCATCTCTTCCTCTCCTCTCTTTTCTCCCTCCACTTCCATCTTCTCCTCTCTATCAGTCTGTCTGTCCACCTCCATCTTGTCTTCTCTACCTGCAACAGCCTGCAGAGGTAGCAAAACCTCAGAGTGGGGTCCCTGTCCCACCCCATCCCCCCAGAACTCCAGCCCACACCCGGGCAGCTGGGGGGATCCACCTCCATGGAATGGCACTGTACCTTCCTCAGGACAAATGTGAGCATCCTGCAGGGATGGATGACACAATCCAGGCCTTAGGCAGCTTTTGAGACTGATGAGATGAGGTCTCGGGGGCAGGAACAAGAAGGGTGACAGGAGCAGCAGGAGCAGCGTGCAGCGTGTGCTGAGCCCAGGGCCAACGGTTGTGTTGTGCTGCTTGCTGGCTGCTGGCAGTTCCAGATGGGACATGGATTGTGACATGACCACTGAGCTAGAGAGCCTTTGGTTCCATGCTTAGCAACCTTCCCCCAGACCATGGTGCTCAGAGCCCTGTTCCCAAGGATGGAGCATCCACAGCCTGGGCCAGTGCCTCAGCACCCTCAGTGGAAGAGAGCAGCTTCCTCAGATCCAACTTCATTCAGCCTCCTGCAGCTGAAAGCCGTCCCCCCTTGTCCTGTTGCCACAGGCCCTGTGGAACCCCCTGTCCCAATCTTTCTTGTGGCACCCTTGCAGTCCTGCAGAGCTGCAGTGAGGCCTCCCCAGGGTCTCCTCTTTCCAGGCTGAGCATCCCCAGCCCCACGTGGAAAGCAGGCAGTGTGATCTGGGGGAGTCCAGGCTGGAGTCAAATGGCATCAGGAACTGAGAGACGGAAGCTTGAGGTCCAGGTTTGCCTCTCAATGTACAAAATTAATAAGAGTGGAGGGCAAGACTGTGGGACACTGCTTCTGCTCTAATTGGTGAATATAGTCTCTGTTTTATCTTTTTTTCTCTCATGCTCTTGCAGTTTTGGCTGTTTGAAAGGAAGCTTGGCACAATATCCATTGTCTTCTCCATTTGTGAATCACCGAGCAGAGTCTGGGCAAACTGATGTTGCAGAGCAAATCCTGCAAATGTACTGGTCATCCTGAGCCTGGAGAATGCAGTTAAACCCAGCCAAAAGTAATTTCTGGAAAGTCAAGCCTGGTGTACATTCTCTTGACTTTGGCTATGCCAACTTCACCTGAGTCTTATGAAAAAGCAAACAAAAGACTCAAACCAAAACAGACAAAACCTAGAAACAAACGAACCCATGCAAACCAATCAAAGAGACTAAAAAAACCCCAAATAAAACCAAAGGGAATGAAGAGTTAGTATTAGTTTTGAGTTCATCACAGCAGGTAAATGGCTGCTTTCCACAGGATCACCGTAAAAAGCCACAGATAACAGCTGCTCCAAAATACACCCAACAGGAGAACCATCAAAGTGATACATAGCAACTCTGGGGGCAGCTCCCCATTAAGGTGAGGGATGAGCACACAGTGCTACAGCTCCAGCCTTCCCCACCCTGCAGGCTGCTCTTTGCTCCTGATGTAAGAGCCTTGCAGGACTGTGGCCCCTCTCGGTGCATTATAAATCATTCCCACAGCTCTCACTTGAGCCACTGGCATGTCCAGAGCGAGATCCAGGCACAATCCTACTGCCCGCTGAGCCTCTCTGGGAGATCCTGAGCATCTTCCTGCCCAGAGCCACAAAAGAGCTCAGGCTCTGCCTGAACTGGGTTTTCAGGGGAGGTTTCCATATCCCTGCGAGATGTGCTCATCCTTCATCAGGCTGTGCCCAGCCTGGATCAGGGCAGGTTGGATGCCACATGGGATCCATCCTTTGCCCTGCCATGTGATCCTCCATGCAGTGGGGATAAAAAGCCCAGCACTGGGGAACCCCAGGTGCTGCAGCAGTGATAGTTTTGGGAGAAACACGGAGCTGTGCATGGCCAGCTTGAAGTCTGCACTGCTCTGAGCACCAGGCCTGCCATGCTGAGCCCAGGGCCACAACCAGTGCTCACCCTGGCTGGGACATTGAGTCCCAACATGGGATCCCATGGGACAGGGCACGCTGGGATTCGCCCCTGCAGCTCCCCAGTGTGTCCAGAGAGACAGCAAGGAGACAGTGACCTCTGTCAGCGGAACCCTCTGAGTGGGACAACCACTGCTGGGGTGGCTGTGCCAGCTCCCCCATGAACCTCCAGCCCTGGGATCCGGGAGGAAGTGGAAAACACAACTTGGCCAATACTGCCTGTGCCGGAAGCAAATGGAAAGAGAACTGGGGTGTGAAAACCCAAGGTTGTTTATTTACATAAGAACAGCAATGAAAACACAGAACACATTTACTTTTGTAAGAATATTTGTAATAACAACAATTTATAGAATGTATATACCTAAGAACATATCTAACAACAATATTTGAAATGTATTTACAGAAGACAAAACGAAGCCCTAAAACCTATATGGCAAAAACAAGAACAAACTCTAAAAAACTATGTACAAAAGGGTGCCATTTCAGTCCAGGATCTCCATCAGTCCGGGAAGAAAAGCAGGTGCCATGGTCACTCCAGTCAGGCACAGAGGGCTCTTCCGTGTGTCCCCAGGCTGGCACTCTGGGACTCTGCTGCCAGAGCTGAGGCTGGCTGGGTCTGGGGGCTGGGCCCCAGGCACTGCCATGGGGCTTGTGTGGCCCAAAGCAAGCACAGGACAGGCTGGGCATGGCCACCAGAACCCAAGGCACTGGGTACCACGTGCCTGAGCAGGGACCACCCAGCCCAATCCCGCCCCAGCCTGGCTGCAGGGAACCCACTGTGCCTGTGGGGACCACATGCCTGTCGTGCTGCTGGCATTGCTCTTCATCCCAGGACCATGGCCTCCTCTTCATCTTCCTCATCAATGTCCATCTCCTCGGTGTACTCTTCCATTTCCACGTCCATCTCCTCATCCTCATCAACCTCCATCTCTTCCTCTCCAGTCTGTTCTCCATCCACCTCCATCTCCTCCTCCGTATCCATTATTGTGTCCACCTCCATCTCTTCCTCTCCTCTCTTTTCTCCCTCCACTTCCATCTTCTCCTCTCTATCAGTCTGTCTGTCCACCTCCATCTTGTCTTCTCTACCTGCAACAGCCTGCAGAGGTAGCAAAACCTCAGAGTGGGGTCCCTGTCCCACCCCATCCCCCCAGAACTCCAGCCCACACCCGGGCAGCTGGGGGGATCCACCTCCATGGAATGGCACTGTACCTTCCTCAGGACAAATGTGAGCATCCTGCAGGGATGGATGACACAATCCAGGCCTTAGGCAGCTTTTGAGACTGATGAGATGAGGTCTCGGGGGCAGGAACAAGAAGGGTGACAGGAGCAGCAGGAGCAGCGTGCAGCGTGTGCTGAGCCCAGGGCCAACGGTTGTGTTGTGCTGCTTGCTGGCTGCTGGCAGTTCCAGATGGGACATGGATTGTGACATGACCACTGAGCTAGAGAGCCTTTGGTTCCATGCTTAGCAACCTTCCCCCAGACCATGGTGCTCAGAGCCCTGTTCCCAAGGATGGAGCATCCACAGCCTGGGCCAGTGCCTCAGCACCCTCAGTGGAAGAGAGCAGCTTCCTCAGATCCAACTTCATTCAGCCTCCTGCAGCTGAAAGCCGTCCCCCCTTGTCCTGTTGCCACAGGCCCTGTGGAACCCCCTGTCCCAATCTTTCTTGTGGCACCCTTGCAGTCCTGCAGAGCTGCAGTGAGGCCTCCCCAGGGTCTCCTCTTTCCAGGCTGAGCATCCCCAGCCCCACGTGGAAAGCAGGCAGTGTGATCTGGGGGAGTCCAGGCTGGAGTCAAATGGCATCAGGAACTGAGAGACGGAAGCTTGAGGCCCAGGTTTGCCTCTCAATGTACAAAATTAATAAGAGTGGAGGGCAAGACTGTGGGACACTGCTTCTGCTCTAATTGGTGAATATAGTCTCTGTTTTATCTTTTTTTCTCTCATGCTCTTGCAGTTTTGGCTGTTTGAAAGGAAGCTTGGCACAATATCCATTGTCTTCTCCATTTGTGAATCACCGAGCAGAGTCTGGGCAAACTGATGTTGCAGAGCAAATCCTGCAAATGTACTGGTCATCCTGAGCCTGGAGAATGCAGTTAAACCCAGCCAAAAGTAATTTCTGGAAAGTCAAGCCTGGTGTACATTCTCTTGACTTTGGCTATGCCAACTTCACCTGAGTCTTATGAAAAAGCAAACAAAAGACTCAAACCAAAACAGACAAAACCTAGAAACAAACGAACCCATGCAAACCAATCAAAGAGACTAAAAAAACCCCAAATAAAACCAAAGGGAATGAAGAGTTAGTATTAGTTTTGAGTTCATCACAGCAGGTAAATGGCTGCTTTCCACAGGATCACCATAAAAAGCCACAGATAACAGCTGCTCCAAAATACACCCAACAGGAGAACCATCAAAGTGATACATAGCAACTCTGGGGGCAGCTCCCCATGAAGGTGAGGGATGAGCACACAGTGCTACAGCTCCAGCCTTCCCCACCCTGCAGGCTGCTCTTTGCTCCTGATGTAAGAGCCTTGCAGGACTGTGGCCCCTCTCGGTGCATTATAAATCATTCCCACAGCTCTCACTTGAGCCACTGGCATGTCCAGAGCGAGATCCAGGCACAATCCTACTGCCCGCTGAGCCTCTCTGGGAGATCCTGAGCATCTTCCTGCCCAGAGCCACAAAAGAGCTCAGGCTCTGCCTGAACTGGGTTTTCAGGGGAGGTTTCCATATCCCTGCGAGATGTGCTCATCCTTCATCAGGCTGTGCCCAGCCTGGATCAGGGCAGGTTGGATGCCACATGGGATCCATCCTTTGCCCTGCCATGTGATCCTCCATGCAGTGGGGATAAAAAGCCCAGCACTGGGGAACCCCAGGTGCTGCAGCAGTGATAGTTTTGGGAGAAACACGGAGCTGTGCATGGCCAGCTTGAAGTCTGCACTGCTCTGAGCACCAGGCCTGCCATGCTGAGCCCAGGGCCACAACCAGTGCTCACCCTGGCTGGGACATTGAGTCCCAACATGGGATCCCATGGGACAGGGCACTCTGGGATTCGCCCCTGCAGCTGCCCAGTGTGTCCAGAGAGACAGCAAGGAGACAGTGACCTCTGTCAGCGGAACCCTCTGAGTGGGACAACCACTGCTGGGGTGGCTGTGCCAGCTCCCCCATGAACCTCCAGCCCTGGGATCCGGGAGGAAGTGGAAAACACAACTTGGCCAATACTGCCTGTGCCGGAAGCAAATGGAAAGAGAACTGGGGTGTGAAAACCCAAGGTTGTTTATTTACATAAGAACAGCAATGAAAACACAGAACACATTTACTTTTGTAAGAATATTTGTAATAACAACAATTTATAGAATGTATATACCTAAGAACATATCTAACAACAATATTTGAAATGTATTTACAGAAGACAAAACGAAGCCCTAAAACCTATATGGCAAAAACAAGAACAAACTCTAAAAAACTATGTACAAAAGGGTGCCATTTCAGTCCAGGATCTCCATCAGTCCGGGAAGAAAAGCAGGTGCCATGGTCACTCCAGTCAGGCACAGAGGGCTCTTCCGTGTGTCCCCAGGCTGGCACTCTGGGACTCTGCTGCCAGAGCTGAGGCTGGCTGGGTCTGGGGGCTGGGCCCCAGGCACTGCCATGGGGCTTGTGTGGCCCAAAGCAAGCACAGGACAGGCTGGGCATGGCCACCAGAACCCAAGGCACTGGGTACCACGTGCCTGAGCAGGGACCACCCAGCCCAATCCCGCCCCAGCCTGGCTGCAGGGAACCCACTGTGCCTGTGGGGACCACATGCCTGTCGTGCTGCTGGCATTGCTCTTCATCCCAGGACCATGGCCTCCTCTTCATCTTCCTCATCAATGTCCATCTCCTCGGTGTACTCTTCCATTTCCACGTCCATCTCCTCATCCTCATCAACCTCCATCTCTTCCTCTCCAGTCTGTTCTCCATCCACCTCCATCTCCTCCTCCGTATCCATTATTGTGTCCACCTCCATCTCTTCCTCTCCTCTCTTTTCTCCCTCCACTTCCATCTTCTCCTCTCTATCAGTCTGTCTGTCCACCTCCATCTTGTCTTCTCTACCTGCAACAGCCTGCAGAGGTAGCAAAACCTCAGAGTGGGGTCCCTGTCCCACCCCATCCCCCCAGAACTCCAGCCCACACCCGGGCAGCTGGGGGGATCCACCTCCATGGAATGGCACTGTACCTTCCTCAGGACAAATGTGAGCATCCTGCAGGGATGGATGACACAATCCAGGCCTTAGGCAGCTTTTGAGACTGATGAGATGAGGTCTCGGGGGCAGGAACAAGAAGGGTGACAGGAGCAGCAGGAGCAGCGTGCAGCGTGTGCTGAGCCCAGGGCCAACGGTTGTGTTGTGCTGCTTGCTGGCTGCTGGCAGTTCCAGATGGGACATGGATTGTGACATGACCACTGAGCTAGAGAGCCTTTGGTTCCATGCTTAGCAACCTTCCCCCAGACCATGGTGCTCAGAGCCCTGTTCCCAAGGATGGAGCATCCACAGCCTGGGCCAGTGCCTCAGCACCCTCAGTGGAAGAGAGCAGCTTCCTCAGATCCAACTTCATTCAGCCTCCTGCAGCTGAAAGCCGTCCCCCCTTGTCCTGTTGCCACAGGCCCTGTGGAACCCCCTGTCCCAATCTTTCTTGTGGCACCCTTGCAGTCCTGCAGAGCTGCAGTGAGGCCTCCCCAGGGTCTCCTCTTTCCAGGCTGAGCATCCCCAGCCCCACGTGGAAAGCAGGCAGTGTGATCTGGGGGAGTCCAGGCTGGAGTCAAATGGCATCAGGAACTGAGAGACGGAAGCTTGAGGCCCAGGTTTGCCTCTCAATGTACAAAATTAATAAGAGTGGAGGGCAAGACTGTGGGACACTGCTTCTGCTCTAATTGGTGAATATAGTCTCTGTTTTATCTTTTTTTCTCTCATGCTCTTGCAGTTTTGGCTGTTTGAAAGGAAGCTTGGCACAATATCCATTGTCTTCTCCATTTGTGAATCACCGAGCAGAGTCTGGGCAAGCTGATGTTGCAGAGCAAATCCTGCAAATGTACTGGTCATCCTGAGCCTGGAGAATGCAGTTAAACCCAGCCAAAAGTAATTTCTGGAAAGTCAAGCCTGGTGTACATTCTCTTGACTTTGGCTATGCCAACTTCACCTGAGTCTTATGAAAAAGCAAACAAAAGACTCAAACCAAAACAGACAAAACCTAGAAACAAACGAACCCATGCAAACCAATCAAAGAGACTAAAAAAACCCCAAATAAAACCAAAGGGAATGAAGAGTTAGTATTAGTTTTGAGTTCATCACAGCAGGTAAATGGCTGCTTTCCACAGGATCACCGTAAAAAGCCACAGATAACAGCTGCTCCAAAATACACCCAACAGGAGAACCATCAAAGTGATACATAGCAACTCTGGGGGCAGCTCCCCATGAAGGTGAGGGATGAGCACACAGTGCTACAGCTCCAGCCTTCCCCACCCTGCAGGCTGCTCTTTGCTCCTGATGTAAGAGCCTTGCAGGACTGTGGCCCCTCTCGGTGCATTATAAATCATTCCCACAGCTCTCACTTGAGCCACTGGCATGTCCAGAGCGAGATCCAGGCACAATCCTACTGCCCGCTGAGCCTCTCTGGGAGATCCTGAGCATCTTCCTGCCCAGAGCCACAAAAGAGCTCAGGCTCTGCCTGAACTGGGTTTTCAGGGGAGGTTTCCATATCCCTGCGAGATGTGCTCATCCTTCATCAGGCTGTGCCCAGCCTGGATCAGGGCAGGTTGGATGCCACATGGGATCCATCCTTTGCCCTGCCATGTGATCCTCCATGCAGTGGGGATAAAAAGCCCAGCACTGGGGAACCCCAGGTGCTGCAGCAGTGATAGTTTTGGGAGAAACACGGAGCTGTGCATGGCCAGCTTGAAGTCTGCACTGCTCTGAGCACCAGGCCTGCCATGCTGAGCCCAGGGCCACAACCAGTGCTCACCCAGGCTGGGACATTGAGTCCCAACATGGGATCCCATGGGACAGGGCACTCTGGGATTCGCCCCTGCAGCTGCCCAGTGTGTCCAGAGAGACAGCAAGGAGACAGTGACCTCTGTCAGCGGAACCCTCTGAGTGGGACAACCACTGCTGGGGTGGCTGTGCCAGCTCCCCCATGAACCTCCAGCCCTGGGATCCGGGAGGAAGTGGAAAACACAACTTGGCCAATACTGCCTGTGCCGGAAGCAAATGGAAAGAGAACTGGGGTGTGAAAACCCAAGGTTGTTTATTTACATAAGAACAGCAATGAAAACACAGAACACATTTACTTTTGTAAGAATATTTGTAATAACAACAATTTATAGAATGTATATACCTAAGAACATATCTAACAACAATATTTGAAATGTATTTACAGAAGACAAAACGAAGCCCTAAAACCTATATGGCAAAAACAAGAACAAACTCTAAAAAACTATGTACAAAAGGGTGCCATTTCAGTCCAGGATCTCCATCAGTCCGGGAAGAAAAGCAGGTGCCATGGTCACTCCAGTCAGGCACAGAGGGCTCTTCCGTGTGTCCCCAGGCTGGCACTCTGGGACTCTGCTGCCAGAGCTGAGGCTGGCTGGGTCTGGGGGCTGGGCCCCAGGCACTGCCATGGGGCTTGTGTGGCCCAAAGCAAGCACAGGACAGGCTGGGCATGGCCACCAGAACCCAAGGCACTGGGTACCACGTGCCTGAGCAGGGACCACCCAGCCCAATCCCGCCCCAGCCTGGCTGCAGGGAACCCACTGTGCCTGTGGGGACCACATGCCTGTCGTGCTGCTGGCATTGCTCTTCATCCCAGGACCATGGCCTCCTCTTCATCTTCCTCATCAATGTCCATCTCCTCGGTGTACTCTTCCATTTCCACGTCCATCTCCTCATCCTCATCAACCTCCATCTCTTCCTCTCCAGTCTGTTCTCCATCCACCTCCATCTCCTCCTCCGTATCCATTATTGTGTCCACCTCCATCTCTTCCTCTCCTCTCTTTTCTCCCTCCACTTCCATCTTCTCCTCTCTATCAGTCTGTCTGTCCACCTCCATCTTGTCTTCTCTACCTGCAACAGCCTGCAGAGGTAGCAAAACCTCAGAGTGGGGTCCCTGTCCCACCCCATCCCCCCAGAACTCCAGCCCACACCCGGGCAGCTGGGGGGATCCACCTCCATGGAATGGCACTGTACCTTCCTCAGGACAAATGTGAGCATCCTGCAGGGATGGATGACACAATCCAGGCCTTAGGCAGCTTTTGAGACTGATGAGATGAGGTCTCGGGGGCAGGAACAAGAAGGGTGACAGGAGCAGCAGGAGCAGCGTGCAGCGTGTGCTGAGCCCAGGGCCAACGGTTGTGTTGTGCTGCTTGCTGGCTGCTGGCAGTTCCAGATGGGACATGGATTGTGACATGACCACTGAGCTAGAGAGCCTTTGGTTCCATGCTTAGCAACCTTCCCCCAGACCATGGTGCTCAGAGCCCTGTTCCCAAGGATGGAGCATCCACAGCCTGGGCCAGTGCCTCAGCACCCTCAGTGGAAGAGAGCAGCTTCCTCAGATCCAACTTCATTCAGCCTCCTGCAGCTGAAAGCCGTCCCCCCTTGTCCTGTTGCCACAGGCCCTGTGGAACCCCCTGTCCCAATCTTTCTTGTGGCACCCTTGCAGTCCTGCAGAGCTGCAGTGAGGCCTCCCCAGGGTCTCCTCTTTCCAGGCTGAGCATCCCCAGCCCCACGTGGAAAGCAGGCAGTGTGATCTGGGGGAGTCCAGGCTGGAGTCAAATGGCATCAGGAACTGAGAGACGGAAGCTTGAGGCCCAGGTTTGCCTCTCAATGTACAAAATTAATAAGAGTGGAGGGCAAGACTGTGGGACACTGCTTCTGCTCTAATTGGTGAATATAGTCTCTGTTTTATCTTTTTTTCTCTCATGCTCTTGCAGTTTTGGCTGTTTGAAAGGAAGCTTGGCACAATATCCATTGTCTTCTCCATTTGTGAATCACCGAGCAGAGTCTGGGCAAGCTGATGTTGCAGAGCAAATCCTGCAAATGTACTGGTCATCCTGAGCCTGGAGAATGCAGTTAAACCCAGCCAAAAGTAATTTCTGGAAAGTCAAGCCTGGTGTACATTCTCTTGACTTTGGCTATGCCAACTTCACCTGAGTCTTATGAAAAAGCAAACAAAAGACTCAAACCAAAACAGACAAAACCTAGAAACAAACGAACCCATGCAAACCAATCAAAGAGACTAAAAAAACCCCAAATAAAACCAAAGGGAATGAAGAGTTAGTATTAGTTTTGAGTTCATCACAGCAGGTAAATGGCTGCTTTCCACAGGATCACCGTAAAAAGCCACAGATAACAGCTGCTCCAAAATACACCCAACAGGAGAACCATCAAAGTGATACATAGCAACTCTGGGGGCAGCTCCCCATTAAGGTGAGGGATGAGCACACAGTGCTACAGCTCCAGCCTTCCCCACCCTGCAGGCTGCTCTTTGCTCCTGATGTAAGAGCCTTGCAGGACTGTGGCCCCTCTCGGTGCATTATAAATCATTCCCACAGCTCTCACTTGAGCCACTGGCATGTCCAGAGCGAGATCCAGGCACAATCCTACTGCCCGCTGAGCCTCTCTGGGAGATCCTGAGCATCTTCCTGCCCAGAGCCACAAAAGAGCTCAGGCTCTGCCTGAACTGGGTTTTCAGGGGAGGTTTCCATATCCCTGCGAGATGTGCTCATCCTTCATCAGGCTGTGCCCAGCCTGGATCAGGGCAGGTTGGATGCCACATGGGATCCATCCTTTGCCCTGCCATGTGATCCTCCATGCAGTGGGGATAAAAAGCCCAGCACTGGGGAACCCCAGGTGCTGCAGCAGTGATAGTTTTGGGAGAAACACGGAGCTGTGCATGGCCAGCTTGAAGTCTGCACTGCTCTGAGCACCAGGCCTGCCATGCTGAGCCCAGGGCCACAACCAGTGCTCACCCAGGCTGGGACATTGAGTCCCAACATGGGATCCCATGGGACAGGGCACTCTGGGATTCGCCCCTGCAGCTGCCCAGTGTGTCCAGAGAGACAGCAAGGAGACAGTGACCTCTGTCAGCGGAACCCTCTGAGTGGGACAACCACTGCTGGGGTGGCTGTGCCAGCTCCCCCATGAACCTCCAGCCCTGGGATCCGGGAGGAAGTGGAAAACACAACTTGGCCAATACTGCCTGTGCCGGAAGCAAATGGAAAGAGAACTGGGGTGTGAAAACCCAAGGTTGTTTATTTACATAAGAACAGCAATGAAAACACAGAACACATTTACTTTTGTAAGAATATTTGTAATAACAACAATTTATAGAATGTATATACCTAAGAACATATCTAACAACAATATTTGAAATGTATTTACAGAAGACAAAACGAAGCCCTAAAACCTATATGGCAAAAACAAGAACAAACTCTAAAAAACTATGTACAAAAGGGTGCCATTTCAGTCCAGGATCTCCATCAGTCCGGGAAGAAAAGCAGGTGCCATGGTCACTCCAGTCAGGCACAGAGGGCTCTTCCGTGTGTCCCCAGGCTGGCACTCTGGGACTCTGCTGCCAGAGCTGAGGCTGGCTGGGTCTGGGGGCTGGGCCCCAGGCACTGCCATGGGGCTTGTGTGGCCCAAAGCAAGCACAGGACAGGCTGGGCATGGCCACCAGAACCCAAGGCACTGGGTACCACGTGCCTGAGCAGGGACCACCCAGCCCAATCCCGCCCCAGCCTGGCTGCAGGGAACCCACTGTGCCTGTGGGGACCACATGCCTGTCGTGCTGCTGGCATTGCTCTTCATCCCAGGACCATGGCCTCCTCTTCATCTTCCTCATCAATGTCCATCTCCTGGGTGTACTCTTCCATTTCCACGTCCATCTCCTCATCCTCATCAACCTCCATCTCTTCCTCTCCAGTCTGTTCTCCATCCACCTCCATCTCCTCCTCCGTATCCATTATTGTGTCCACCTCCATCTCTTCCTCTCCTCTCTTTTCTCCCTCCACTTCCATCTTCTCCTCTCTATCAGTCTGTCTGTCCACCTCCATCTTGTCTTCTCTACCTGCAACAGCCTGCAGAGGTAGCAAAACCTCAGAGTGGGGTCCCTGTCCCACCCCATCCCCCCAGAACTCCAGCCCACACCCGGGCAGCTGGGGGGATCCACCTCCATGGAATGGCACTGTACCTTCCTCAGGACAAATGTGAGCATCCTGCAGGGATGGATGACACAATCCAGGCCTTAGGCAGCTTTTGAGACTGATGAGATGAGGTCTCGGGGGCAGGAACAAGAAGGGTGACAGGAGCAGCAGGAGCAGCGTGCAGCGTGTGCTGAGCCCAGGGCCAACGGTTGTGTTGTGCTGCTTGCTGGCTGCTGGCAGTTCCAGATGGGACATGGATTGTGACATGACCACTGAGCTAGAGAGCCTTTGGTTCCATGCTTAGCAACCTTCCCCCAGACCATGGTGCTCAGAGCCCTGTTCCCAAGGATGGAGCATCCACAGCCTGGGCCAGTGCCTCAGCACCCTCAGTGGAAGAGAGCAGCTTCCTCAGATCCAACTTCATTCAGCCTCCTGCAGCTGAAAGCCGTCCCCCCTTGTCCTGTTGCCACAGGCCCTGTGGAACCCCCTGTCCCAATCTTTCTTGTGGCACCCTTGCAGTCCTGCAGAGCTGCAGTGAGGCCTCCCCAGGGTCTCCTCTTTCCAGGCTGAGCATCCCCAGCCCCACGTGGAAAGCAGGCAGTGTGATCTGGGGGAGTCCAGGCTGGAGTCAAATGGCATCAGGAACTGAGAGACGGAAGCTTGAGGCCCAGGTTTGCCTCTCAATGTACAAAATTAATAAGAGTGGAGGGCAAGACTGTGGGACACTGCTTCTGCTCTAATTGGTGAATATAGTCTCTGTTTTATCTTTTTTTCTCTCATGCTCTTGCAGTTTTGGCTGTTTGAAAGGAAGCTTGGCACAATATCCATTGTCTTCTCCATTTGTGAATCACCGAGCAGAGTCTGGGCAAGCTGATGTTGCAGAGCAAATCCTGCAAATGTACTGGTCATCCTGAGCCTGGAGAATGCAGTTAAACCCAGCCAAAAGTAATTTCTGGAAAGTCAAGCCTGGTGTACATTCTCTTGACTTTGGCTATGCCAACTTCACCTGAGTCTTATGAAAAAGCAAACAAAAGACTCAAACCAAAACAGACAAAACCTAGAAACAAACGAACCCATGCAAACCAATCAAAGAGACTAAAAAAACCCCAAATAAAACCAAAGGGAATGAAGAGTTAGTATTAGTTTTGAGTTCATCACAGCAGGTAAATGGCTGCTTTCCACAGGATCACCATAAAAAGCCACAGATAACAGCTGCTCCAAAATACACCCAACAGGAGAACCATCAAAGTGATACATAGCAACTCTGGGGACAGCTCCCCATTAAGGTGAGGGATGAGCACACAGTGCTACAGCTCGAGCCTTCCCCACCCTGCAGGCTGCTCTTTGCTCCTGATGTAAGAGCCTTGCAGGACTGTGGCCCCTCTCGGTGCATTATAAATCATTCCCACAGCTCTCACTTGAGCCACTGGCATGTCCAGAGCGAGATCCAGGCACAATCCTACTGCCCGCTGAGCCTCTCTGGGAGATCCTGAGCATCTTCCTGCCCAGAGCCACAAAAGAGCTCAGGCTCTGCCTGAACTGGGTTTTCAGGGGAGGTTTCCATATCCCTGCGAGATGTGCTCATCCTTCATCAGGCTGTGCCCAGCCTGGATCAGGGCAGGTTGGATGCCACATGGGATCCATCCTTTGCCCTGCCATGTGATCCTCCATGCAGTGGGGATAAAAAGCCCAGCACTGGGGAACCCCAGGTGCTGCAGCAGTGATAGTTTTGGGAGAAACACGGAGCTGTGCATGGCCAGCTTGAAGTCTGCACTGCTCTGAGCACCAGGCCTGCCATGCTGAGCCCAGGGCCACAACCAGTGCTCACCCTGGCTGGGACATTGAGTCCCAACATGGGATCCCATGGGACAGGGCACTCTGGGATTCGCCCCTGCAGCTGCCCAGTGTGTCCAGAGAGACAGCAAGGAGACAGTGACCTCTGTCAGCGGAACCCTCTGAGTGGGACAACCACTGCTGGGGTGGCTGTGCCAGCTCCCCCATGAACCTCCAGCCCTGGGATCCGGGAGGAAGTGGAAAACACAACTTGGCCAATACTGCCTGTGCCGGAAGCAAATGGAAAGAGAACTGGGGTGTGAAAACCCAAGGTTGTTTATTTACATAAGAACAGCAATGAAAACACAGAACACATTTACTTTTGTAAGAATATTTGTAATAACAACAATTTATAGAATGTATATACCTAAGAACATATCTAACAACAATATTTGAAATGTATTTATAGAAGACAAAACGAAGCCCTAGAACCTATATGGCAAAAACAAGAACAAACTCTAAAAAACTATGTACAAAAGGGTGCCATTTCAGTCCAGGATCTCCATCAGTCCGGGAAGAAAAGCAGGTGCCATGGTCACTCCAGTCAGGCACAGAGGGCTCTACCGTGTGTCCCCAGGCTGGCACACTGGGACTCTGCTGCCAGAGCTGAGGCTGGCTGGGTCTGGGGGCTGGGCCCCAGGCACTGCCATGGGGCTTGTGTGGCCCAAAGCAAGCACAGGACAGGCTGGGCATGGCCACCAGAACCCAAGGCACTGGGTACCACGTGCCTGAGCAGGGACCACCCAGCCCAATCCCGCCCCAGCCTGGCTGCAGGGAACCCACTGTGCCTGTGGGGACCACATGCCTGTCGTGCTGCTGGCATTGCTCTTCATCCCAGGACCATGGCCTCCTCTTCATCTTCCTCATCAATGTCCATCTCCTCGGTGTACTCTTCCATTTCCACGTCCATCTCCTCATCCTCATCAACCTCCATCTCTTCCTCTCCAGTCTGTTCTCCATCCACCTCCATCTCCTCCTCCGTATCCATTATTGTGTCCACCTCCATCTCTTCCTCTCCTCTCTTTTCTCCCTCCACTTCCATCTTCTCCTCTCTATCAGTCTGTCTGTCCACCTCCATCTTGTCTTCTCTACCTGCAACAGCCTGCAGAGGTAGCAAAACCTCAGAGTGGGGTCCCTGTCCCACCCCATCCCCCCAGAACTCCAGCCCACACCCGGGCAGCTGGGGGGATCCACCTCCATGGAATGGCACTGTACCTTCCTCAGGACAAATGTGAGCATCCTGCAGGGATGGATGACACAATCCAGGCCTTAGGCAGCTTTTGAGACTGATGAGATGAGGTCTCGGGGGCAGGAACAAGAAGGGTGACAGGAGCAGCAGGAGCAGCGTGCAGCGTGTGCTGAGCCCAGGGCCAACGGCTGTGTTGTGCTGCTTGCTGGCTGCTGGCAGTTCCAGATGGGACATGGATTGTGACATGACCACTGAGCTAGAGAGCCTTTGGTTCCATGCTTAGCAACCTTCCCCCACACCATGGTGCTCAGAGCCCTGTTCCCAAGGATGGAGCATCCACAGCCTGGGCCAGTGCCTCAGCACCCTCAGTGGAAGAGAGCAGCTTCCTCAGATCCAACTTCAATCAGCCTCCTGCAGCTGAAAGCCGTCCCCCCTTGTCCTGTTGCCACAGGCCCTGTGGAACACCCTGTCCCAATCTTTCTTGTGGCACCCTTGCAGTCCTGCAGAGCTGCAGTGAGGCCTCCCCAGGGTCTCCTCTTTCCAGGCTGAGCATCCCCAGCCCCACGTGGAAAGCAGGCAGTGTGATCTGGGGGAGTCCAGGCTGGAGTCAAATGGCATCAGGAACTGAGAGACGGAAGCTTTAGGCCCAGGTTTGCCTCTCAATGTACAAAATTAATAAGAGTGGAGGGCAAGACTGTGGGACACTGCTTCTGCTCTAATTGGTGAATATAGTCTCTGTTTTATCTTTTTTTCTCTCATGCTCTTGCAGTTTTGGCTGTTTGAAAGGAAGCTTGGCACAATATCCATTGTCTTCTCCATTTGTGAATCACCGAGCAGAGTCTGGGCAAACTGATGTTGCAGAGCAAATCCTGCAAATGTACTGGTCATCCTGAGCCTGGAGAATGCAGTTAAACCCAGCCAAAAGTAATTTCTGGAAAGTCAAGCCTGGTGTACATTCTCTTGACTTTGGCTATGCCAACTTCACCTGAGTCTTATGAAAAAGCAAACAAAAGACTCAAACCAAAACAGACAAAACCTAGAAACAAACGAACCCATGCAAACCAATCAAAGAGACTAAAAAAACCCCAAATAAAACCAAAGGGAATGAAGAGTTAGTATTAGTTTTGAGTTCATCACAGCAGGTAAATGGCTGCTTTCCACAGGATCACCATAAAAAGCCACAGATAACAGCTGCTCCAAAATACACCCAACAGGAGAACCATCAAAGTGATACATAGCAACTCTGGGGACAGCTCCCCATTAAGGTGAGGGATGAGCACACAGTGCTACAGCTCGAGCCTTCCCCACCCTGCAGGCTGCTCTTTGCTCCTGATGTAAGAGCCTTGCAGGACTGTGGCCCCTCTCGGTGCATTATAAATCATTCCCACAGCTCTCACTTGAGCCACTGGCATGTCCAGAGCGAGATCCAGGCACAATCCTACTGCCCGCTGAGCCTCTCTGGGAGATCCTGAGCATCTTCCTGCCCAGAGCCACAAAAGAGCTCAGGCTCTGCCTGAACTGGGTTTTCAGGGGAGGTTTCCATATCCCTGCGAGATGTGCTCATCCTTCATCAGGCTGTGCCCAGCCTGGATCAGGGCAGGTTGGATGCCACATGGGATCCATCCTTTGCCCTGCCATGTGATCCTCCATGCAGTGGGGATAAAAAGCCCAGCACTGGGGAACCCCAGGTGCTGCAGCAGTGATAGTTTTGGGAGAAACACGGAGCTGTGCATGGCCAGCTTGAAGTCTGCACTGCTCTGAGCACCAGGCCTGCCATGCTGAGCCCAGGGCCACAACCAGTGCTCACCCTGGCTGGGACATTGAGTCCCAACATGGGATCCCATGGGACAGGGCACTCTGGGATTCGCCCCTGCAGCTGCCCAGTGTGTCCAGAGAGACAGCAAGGAGACAGTGACCTCTGTCAGCGGAACCCTCTGAGTGGGACAACCACTGCTGGGGTGGCTGTGCCAGCTCCCCCATGAACCTCCAGCCCTGGGATCCGGGAGGAAGTGGAAAACACAACTTGGCCAATACTGCCTGTGCCGGAAGCAAATGGAAAGAGAACTGGGGTGTGAAAACCCAAGGTTGTTTATTTACATAAGAACAGCAATGAAAACACAGAACACATTTACTTTTGTAAGAATATTTGTAATAACAACAATTTATAGAATGTATATACCTAAGAACATATCTAACAACAATATTTGAAATGTATTTATAGAAGACAAAACGAAGCCCTAGAACCTATATGGCAAAAACAAGAACAAACTCTAAAAAACTATGTACAAAAGGGTGCCATTTCAGTCCAGGATCTCCATCAGTCCGGGAAGAAAAGCAGGTGCCATGGTCACTCCAGTCAGGCACAGAGGGCTCTACCGTGTGTCCCCAGGCTGGCACACTGGGACTCTGCTGCCAGAGCTGAGGCTGGCTGGGTCTGGGGGCTGGGCCCCAGGCACTGCCATGGGGCTTGTGTGGCCCAAAGCAAGCACAGGACAGGCTGGGCATGGCCACCAGAACCCAAGGCACTGGGTACCACGTGCCTGAGCAGGGACCACCCAGCCCAATCCCGCCCCAGCCTGGCTGCAGGGAACCCACTGTGCCTGTGGGGACCACATGCCTGTCGTGCTGCTGGCATTGCTCTTCATCCCAGGACCATGGCCTCCTCTTCATCTTCCTCATCAATGTCCATCTCCTCGGTGTACTCTTCCATTTCCACGTCCATCTCCTCATCCTCATCAACCTCCATCTCTTCCTCTCCAGTCTGTTCTCCATCCACCTCCATCTCCTCCTCCGTATCCATTATTGTGTCCACCTCCATCTCTTCCTCTCCTCTCTTTTCTCCCTCCACTTCCATCTTCTCCTCTCTATCAGTCTGTCTGTCCACCTCCATCTTGTCTTCTCTACCTGCAACAGCCTGCAGAGGTAGCAAAACCTCAGAGTGGGGTCCCTGTCCCACCCCATCCCCCCAGAACTCCAGCCCACACCCGGGCAGCTGGGGGGATCCACCTCCATGGAATGGCACTGTACCTTCCTCAGGACAAATGTGAGCATCCTGCAGGGATGGATGACACAATCCAGGCCTTAGGCAGCTTTTGAGACTGATGAGATGAGGTCTCGGGGGCAGGAACAAGAAGGGTGACAGGAGCAGCAGGAGCAGCGTGCAGCGTGTGCTGAGCCCAGGGCCAACGGCTGTGTTGTGCTGCTTGCTGGCTGCTGGCAGTTCCAGATGGGACATGGATTGTGACATGACCACTGAGCTAGAGAGCCTTTGGTTCCATGCTTAGCAACCTTCCCCCACACCATGGTGCTCAGAGCCCTGTTCCCAAGGATGGAGCATCCACAGCCTGGGCCAGTGCCTCAGCACCCTCAGTGGAAGAGAGCAGCTTCCTCAGATCCAACTTCAATCAGCCTCCTGCAGCTGAAAGCCGTCCCCCCTTGTCCTGTTGCCACAGGCCCTGTGGAACACCCTGTCCCAATCTTTCTTGTGGCACCCTTGCAGTCCTGCAGAGCTGCAGTGAGGCCTCCCCAGGGTCTCCTCTTTCCAGGCTGAGCATCCCCAGCCCCACGTGGAAAGCAGGCAGTGTGATCTGGGGGAGTCCAGGCTGGAGTCAAATGGCATCAGGAACTGAGAGACGGAAGCTTTAGGCCCAGGTTTGCCTCTCAATGTACAAAATTAATAAGAGTGGAGGGCAAGACTGTGGGACACTGCTTCTGCTCTAATTGGTGAATATAGTCTCTGTTTTATCTTTTTTTCTCTCATGCTCTTGCAGTTTTGGCTGTTTGAAAGGAAGCTTGGCACAATATCCATTGTCTTCTCCATTTGTGAATCACCGAGCAGAGTCTGGGCAAACTGATGTTGCAGAGCAAATCCTGCAAATGTACTGGTCATCCTGAGCCTGGAGAATGCAGTTAAACCCAGCCAAAAGTAATTTCTGGAAAGTCAAGCCTGGTGTACATTCTCTTGACTTTGGCTATGCCAACTTCACCTGAGTCTTATGAAAAAGCAAACAAAAGACTCAAACCAAAACAGACAAAACCTAGAAACAAACGAACCCATGCAAACCAATCAAAGAGACTAAAAAAACCCCAAATAAAACCAAAGGGAATGAAGAGTTAGTATTAGTTTTGAGTTCATCACAGCAGGTAAATGGCTGCTTTCCACAGGATCACCATAAAAAGCCACAGATAACAGCTGCTCCAAAATACACCCAACAGGAGAACCATCAAAGTGATACATAGCAACTCTGGGGGCAGCTCCCCATGAAGGTGAGGGATGAGCACACAGTGCTACAGCTCCAGCCTTCCCCACCCTGCAGGCTGCTCTTTGCTCCTGATGTAAGAGCCTTGCAGGACTGTGGCCCCTCTCGGTGCATTATAAATCATTCCCACAGCTCTCACTTGAGCCACTGGCATGTCCAGAGCGAGATCCAGGCACAATCCTACTGCCCGCTGAGCCTCTCTGGGAGATCCTGAGCATCTTCCTGCCCAGAGCCACAAAAGAGCTCAGGCTCTGCCTGAACTGGGTTTTCAGGGGAGGTTTCCATATCCCTGCGAGATGTGCTCATCCTTCATCAGGCTGTGCCCAGCCTGGATCAGGGCAGGTTGGATGCCACATGGGATCCATCCTTTGCCCTGCCATGTGATCCTCCATGCAGTGGGGATAAAAAGCCCAGCACTGGGGAACCCCAGGTGCTGCAGCAGTGATAGTTTTGGGAGAAACACGGAGCTGTGCATGGCCAGCTTGAAGTCTGCACTGCTCTGAGCACCAGGCCTGCCATGCTGAGCCCAGGGCCACAACCAGTGCTCACCCTGGCTGGGACATTGAGTCCCAACATGGGATCCCATGGGACAGGGCACTCTGGGATTCGCCCCTGCAGCTGCCCAGTGTGTCCAGAGAGACAGCAAGGAGACAGTGACCTCTGTCAGCGGAACCCTCTGAGTGGGACAACCACTGCTGGGGTGGCTGTGCCAGCTCCCCCATGAACCTCCAGCCCTGGGATCCGGGAGGAAGTGGAAAACACAACTTGGCCAATACTGCCTGTGCCGGAAGCAAATGGAAAGAGAACTGGGGTGTGAAAACCCAAGGTTGTTTATTTACATAAGAACAGCAATGAAAACACAGAACACATTTACTTTTGTAAGAATATTTGTAATAACAACAATTTATAGAATGTATATACCTAAGAACATATCTAACAACAATATTTGAAATGTATTTACAGAAGACAAAACGAAGCCCTAAAACCTATATGGCAAAAACAAGAACAAACTCTAAAAAACTATGTACAAAAGGGTGCCATTTCAGTCCAGGATCTCCATCAGTCCGGGAAGAAAAGCAGGTGCCATGGTCACTCCAGTCAGGCACAGAGGGCTCTTCCGTGTGTCCCCAGGCTGGCACTCTGGGACTCTGCTGCCAGAGCTGAGGCTGGCTGGGTCTGGGGGCTGGGCCCCAGGCACTGCCATGGGGCTTGTGTGGCCCAAAGCAAGCACAGGACAGGCTGGGCATGGCCACCAGAACCCAAGGCACTGGGTACCACGTGCCTGAGCAGGGACCACCCAGCCCAATCCCGCCCCAGCCTGGCTGCAGGGAACCCACTGTGCCTGTGGGGACCACATGCCTGTCGTGCTGCTGGCATTGCTCTTCATCCCAGGACCATGGCCTCCTCTTCATCTTCCTCATCAATGTCCATCTCCTCGGTGTACTCTTCCATTTCCACGTCCATCTCCTCATCCTCATCAACCTCCATCTCTTCCTCTCCAGTCTGTTCTCCATCCACCTCCATCTCCTCCTCCGTATCCATTATTGTGTCCACCTCCATCTCTTCCTCTCCTCTCTTTTCTCCCTCCACTTCCATCTTCTCCTCTCTATCAGTCTGTCTGTCCACCTCCATCTTGTCTTCTCTACCTGCAACAGCCTGCAGAGGTAGCAAAACCTCAGAGTGGGGTCCCTGTCCCACCCCATCCCCCCAGAACTCCAGCCCACACCCGGGCAGCTGGGGGGATCCACCTCCATGGAATGGCACTGTACCTTCCTCAGGACAAATGTGAGCATCCTGCAGGGATGGATGACACAATCCAGGCCTTAGGCAGCTTTTGAGACTGATGAGATGAGGTCTCGGGGGCAGGAACAAGAAGGGTGACAGGAGCAGCAGGAGCAGCGTGCAGCGTGTGCTGAGCCCAGGGCCAACGGTTGTGTTGTGCTGCTTGCTGGCTGCTGGCAGTTCCAGATGGGACATGGATTGTGACATGACCACTGAGCTAGAGAGCCTTTGGTTCCATGCTTAGCAACCTTCCCCCAGACCATGGTGCTCAGAGCCCTGTTCCCAAGGATGGAGCATCCACAGCCTGGGCCAGTGCCTCAGCACCCTCAGTGGAAGAGAGCAGCTTCCTCAGATCCAACTTCATTCAGCCTCCTGCAGCTGAAAGCCGTCCCCCCTTGTCCTGTTGCCACAGGCCCTGTGGAACCCCCTGTCCCAATCTTTCTTGTGGCACCCTTGCAGTCCTGCAGAGCTGCAGTGAGGCCTCCCCAGGGTCTCCTCTTTCCAGGCTGAGCATCCCCAGCCCCACGTGGAAAGCAGGCAGTGTGATCTGGGGGAGTCCAGGCTGGAGTCAAATGGCATCAGGAACTGAGAGACGGAAGCTTGAGGCCCAGGTTTGCCTCTCAATGTACAAAATTAATAAGAGTGGAGGGCAAGACTGTGGGACACTGCTTCTGCTCTAATTGGTGAATATAGTCTCTGTTTTATCTTTTTTTCTCTCATGCTCTTGCAGTTTTGGCTGTTTGAAAGGAAGCTTGGCACAATATCCATTGTCTTCTCCATTTGTGAATCACCGAGCAGAGTCTGGGCAAGCTGATGTTGCAGAGCAAATCCTGCAAATGTACTGGTCATCCTGAGCCTGGAGAATGCAGTTAAACCCAGCCAAAAGTAATTTCTGGAAAGTCAAGCCTGGTGTACATTCTCTTGACTTTGGCTATGCCAACTTCACCTGAGTCTTATGAAAAAGCAAACAAAAGACTCAAACCAAAACAGACAAAACCTAGAAACAAACGAACCCATGCAAACCAATCAAAGAGACTAAAAAAACCCCAAATAAAACCAAAGGGAATGAAGAGTTAGTATTAGTTTTGAGTTCATCACAGCAGGTAAATGGCTGCTTTCCACAGGATCACCGTAAAAAGCCACAGATAACAGCTGCTCCAAAATGCACCCAACAGGAGAACCATCAAAGTGATACATAGCAACTCTGGGGGCAGCTCCCCATTAAGGTGAGGGATGAGCACACAGTGCTACAGCTCCAGCCTTCCCCACCCTGCAGGCTGCTCTTTGCTCCTGATGTAAGAGCCTTGCAGGACTGTGGCCCCTCTCGGTGCATTATAAATCATTCCCACAGCTCTCACTTGAGCCACTGGCATGTCCAGAGCGAGATCCAGGCACAATCCTACTGCCCGCTGAGCCTCTCTGGGAGATCCTGAGCATCTTCCTGCCCAGAGCCACAAAAGAGCTCAGGCTCTGCCTGAACTGGGTTTTCAGGGGAGGTTTCCATATCCCTGCGAGATGTGCTCATCCTTCATCAGGCTGTGCCCAGCCTGGATCAGGGCAGGTTGGATGCCACATGGGATCCATCCTTTGCCCTGCCATGTGATCCTCCATGCAGTGGGGATAAAAAGCCCAGCACTGGGGAACCCCAGGTGCTGCAGCAGTGATAGTTTTGGGAGAAACACGGAGCTGTGCATGGCCAGCTTGAAGTCTGCACTGCTCTGAGCACCAGGCCTGCCATGCTGAGCCCAGGGCCACAACCAGTGCTCACCCAGGCTGGGACATTGAGTCCCAACATGGGATCCCATGGGACAGGGCACTCTGGGATTCGCCCCTGCAGCTGCCCAGTGTGTCCAGAGAGACAGCAAGGAGACAGTGACCTCTGTCAGCGGAACCCTCTGAGTGGGACAACCACTGCTGGGGTGGCTGTGCCAGCTCCCCCATGAACCTCCAGCCCTGGGATCCGGGAGGAAGTGGAAAACACAACTTGGCCAATACTGCCTGTGCCGGAAGCAAATGGAAAGAGAACTGGGGTGTGAAAACCCAAGGTTGTTTATTTACATAAGAACAGCAATGAAAACACAGAACACATTTACTTTTGTAAGAATATTTGTAATAACAACAATTTATAGAATGTATATACCTAAGAACATATCTAACAACAATATTTGAAATGTATTTACAGAAGACAAAACGAAGCCCTAAAACCTATATGGCAAAAACAAGAACAAACTCTAAAAAACTATGTACAAAAGGGTGCCATTTCAGTCCAGGATCTCCATCAGTCCGGGAAGAAAAGCAGGTGCCATGGTCACTACAGTCAGGCACAGAGGGCTCTTCCGTGTGTCCCCAGGCTGGCACTCTGGGACTCTGCTGCCAGAGCTGAGGCTGGCTGGGTCTGGGGGCTGGGCCCCAGGCACTGCCATGGGGCTTGTGTGGCCCAAAGCAAGCACAGGACAGGCTGGGCATGGCCACCAGAACCCAAGGCACTGGGTACCACGTGCCTGAGCAGGGACCACCCAGCCCAATCCCGCCCCAGCCTGGCTGCAGGGAACCCACTGTGCCTGTGGGGACCACATGCCTGTCGTGCTGCTGGCATTGCTCTTCATCCCAGGACCATGGCCTCCTCTTCATCTTCCTCATCAATGTCCATCTCCTCGGTGTACTCTTCCATTTCCACGTCCATCTCCTCATCCTCATCAACCTCCATCTCTTCCTCTCCAGTCTGTTCTCCATCCACCTCCATCTCCTCCTCCGTATCCATTATTGTGTCCACCTCCATCTCTTCCTCTCCTCTCTTTTCTCCCTCCACTTCCATCTTCTCCTCTCTATCAGTCTGTCTGTCCACCTCCATCTTGTCTTCTCTACCTGCAACAGCCTGCAGAGGTAGCAAAACCTCAGAGTGGGGTCCCTGTCCCACCCCATCCCCCCAGAACTCCAGCCCACACCCGGGCAGCTGGGGGGATCCACCTCCATGGAATGGCACTGTACCTTCCTCAGGACAAATGTGAGCATCCTGCAGGGATGGATGACACAATCCAGGCCTTAGGCAGCTTTTGAGACTGATGAGATGAGGTCTCGGGGGCAGGAACAAGAAGGGTGACAGGAGCAGCAGGAGCAGCGTGCAGCGTGTGCTGAGCCCAGGGCCAACGGTTGTGTTGTGCTGCTTGCTGGCTGCTGGCAGTTCCAGATGGGACATGGATTGTGACATGACCACTGAGCTAGAGAGCCTTTGGTTCCATGCTTAGCAACCTTCCCCCAGACCATGGTGCTCAGAGCCCTGTTCCCAAGGATGGAGCATCCACAGCCTGGGCCAGTGCCTCAGCACCCTCAGTGGAAGAGAGCAGCTTCCTCAGATCCAACTTCATTCAGCCTCCTGCAGCTGAAAGCCGTCCCCCCTTGTCCTGTTGCCACAGGCCCTGTGGAACCCCCTGTCCCAATCTTTCTTGTGGCACCCTTGCAGTCCTGCAGAGCTGCAGTGAGGCCTCCCCAGGGTCTCCTCTTTCCAGGCTGAGCATCCCCAGCCCCACGTGGAAAGCAGGCAGTGTGATCTGGGGGAGTCCAGGCTGGAGTCAAATGGCATCAGGAACTGAGAGACGGAAGCTTGAGGCCCAGGTTTGCCTCTCAATGTACAAAATTAATAAGAGTGGAGGGCAAGACTGTGGGACACTGCTTCTGCTCTAATTGGTGAATATAGTCTCTGTTTTATCTTTTTTTCTCTCATGCTCTTGCAGTTTTGGCTGTTTGAAAGGAAGCTTGGCACAATATCCATTGTCTTCTCCATTTGTGAATCACCGAGCAGAGTCTGGGCAAGCTGATGTTGCAGAGCAAATCCTGCAAATGTACTGGTCATCCTGAGCCTGGAGAATGCAGTTAAACCCAGCCAAAAGTAATTTCTGGAAAGTCAAGCCTGGTGTACATTCTCTTGACTTTGGCTATGCCAACTTCACCTGAGTCTTATGAAAAAGCAAACAAAAGACTCAAACCAAAACAGACAAAACCTAGAAACAAACGAACCCATGCAAACCAATCAAAGAGACTAAAAAAACCCCAAATAAAACCAAAGGGAATGAAGAGTTAGTATTAGTTTTGAGTTCATCACAGCAGGTAAATGGCTGCTTTCCACAGGATCACCGTAAAAAGCCACAGATAACAGCTGCTCCAAAATACACCCAACAGGAGAACCATCAAAGTGATACATAGCAACTCTGGGGGCAGCTCCCCATGAAGGTGAGGGATGAGCACACAGTGCTACAGCTCCAGCCTTCCCCACCCTGCAGGCTGCTCTTTGCTCCTGATGTAAGAGCCTTGCAGGACTGTGGCCCCTCTCGGTGCATTATAAATCATTCCCACAGCTCTCACTTGAGCCACTGGCATGTCCAGAGCGAGATCCAGGCACAATCCTACTGCCCGCTGAGCCTCTCTGGGAGACCCTGAGCATCTTCCTGCCCAGAGCCACAAAAGAGCTCAGGCTCTGCCTGAACTGGGTTTTCAGGGGAGGTTTCCATATCCCTGCGAGATGTGCTCATCCTTCATCAGGCTGTGCCCAGCCTGGATCAGGGCAGGTTGGATGCCACATGGGATCCATCCTTTGCCCTGCCATGTGATCCTCCATGCAGTGGGGATAAAAAGCCCAGCACTGGGGAACCCCAGGTGCTGCAGCAGTGATAGTTTTGGGAGAAACACGGAGCTGTGCATGGCCAGCTTGAAGTCTGCACTGCTCTGAGCACCAGGCCTGCCATGCTGAGCCCAGGGCCACAACCAGTGCTCACCCAGGCTGGGACATTGAGTCCCAACATGGGATCCCATGGGACAGGGCACTCTGGGATTCGCCCCTGCAGCTGCCCAGTGTGTCCAGAGAGACAGCAAGGAGACAGTGACCTCTGTCAGCGGAACCCTCTGAGTGGGACAACCACTGCTGGGGTGGCTGTGCCAGCTCCCCCATGAACCTCCAGCCCTGGGATCCGGGAGGAAGTGGAAAACACAACTTGGCCAATACTGCCTGTGCCGGAAGCAAATGGAAAGAGAACTGGGGTGTGAAAACCCAAGGTTGTTTATTTACATAAGAACAGCAATGAAAACACAGAACACATTTACTTTTGTAAGAATATTTGTAATAACAACAATTTATAGAATGTATATACCTAAGAACATATCTAACAACAATATTTGAAATGTATTTACAGAAGACAAAACGAAGCCCTAAAACCTATATGGCAAAAACAAGAACAAACTCTAAAAAACTATGTACAAAAGGGTGCCATTTCAGTCCAGGATCTCCATCAGTCCGGGAAGAAAAGCAGGTGCCATGGTCACTCCAGTCAGGCACAGAGGGCTCTACCGTGTGTTCCCAGGCTGGCACACTGGGACTCTGCTGCCAGAGCTGAGGCTGGCTGGGTCTGGGGGCTGGGCCCCAGGCACTGCCATGGGGCTTGTGTGGCCCAAAGCAAGCACAGGACAGGCTGGGCATGGCCAGCAGAACCCAAGGCACTGGGTACCACGTGCCTGAGCAGGGACCACCCAGCCCAATCCCGCCCCAGCCTGGCTGCAGGGAACCCACTGTGCCTGTGGGGACCACATGCCTGTCGTGCTGCTGGCATTGCTCTTCATCCCAGGACCATGGCCTCCTCTTCATCTTCCTCATCAATGTCCATCTCCTCGGTGTACTCTTCCATTTCCACGTCCATCTCCTCATCCTCATCAACCTCCATCTCTTCCTCTCCAGTCTGTTCTCCATCCACCTCCATCTCCTCCTCCGTATCCATTATTGTGTCCACCTCCATCTCTTCCTCTCCTCTCTTTTCTCCCTCCACTTCCATCTTCTCCTCTCTATCAGTCTGTCTGTCCACCTCCATCTTGTCTTCTCTACCTGCAACAGCCTGCAGAGGTAGCAAAACCTCAGAGTGGGGTCCCTGTCCCACCCCATCCCCCCAGAACTCCAGCCCACACCCGGGCAGCTGGGGGGATCCACCTCCATGGAATGGCACTGTACCTTCCTCAGGACAAATGTGAGCATCCTGCAGGGATGGATGACACAATCCAGGCCTTAGGCAGCTTTTGAGACTGATGAGATGAGGTCTCGGAGGCAGGAACAAGAAGGGTGACAGGAGCAGCAGGAGCAGCGTGCAGCGTGTGCTGAGCCCAGGGCCAACGGTTGTGTTGTGCTGCTTGCTGGCTGCTGGCAGTTCCAGATGGGACATGGATTGTGACATGACCACTGAGCTAGAGAGCCTTTGGTTCCATGCTTAGCAACCTTCCCCCAGACCATGGTGCTCAGAGCCCTGTTCCCAAGGATGGAGCATCCACAGCCTGGGCCAGTGCCTCAGCACCCTCAGTGGAAGAGAGCAGCTTCCTCAGATCCAACTTCATTCAGCCTCCTGCAGCTGAAAGCCGTCCCCCCTTGTCCTGTTGCCACAGGCCCTGTGGAACCCCCTGTCCCAATCTTTCTTGTGGCACCCTTGCAGTCCTGCAGAGCTGCAGTGAGGCCTCCCCAGGGTCTCCTCTTTCCAGGCTGAGCATCCCCAGCCCCACGTGGAAAGCAGGCAGTGTGATCTGGGGGAGTCCAGGCTGGAGTCAAATGGCATCAGGAACTGAGAGACGGAAGCTTGAGGCCCAGGTTTGCCTCTCAATGTACAAAATTAATAAGAGTGGAGGGCAAGACTGTGGGACACTGCTTCTGCTCTAATTGGTGAATATAGTCTCTGTTTTATCTTTTTTTCTCTCATGCTCTTGCAGTTTTGGCTGTTTGAAAGGAAGCTTGGCACAATATCCATTGTCTTCTCCATTTGTGAATCACCGAGCAGAGTCTGGGCAAGCTGATGTTGCAGAGCAAATCCTGCAAATGTACTGGTCATCCTGAGCCTGGAGAATGCAGTTAAACCCAGCCAAAAGTAATTTCTGGAAAGTCAAGCCTGGTGTACATTCTCTTGACTTTGGCTATGCCAACTTCACCTGAGTCTTATGAAAAAGCAAACAAAAGACTCAAACCAAAACAGACAAAACCTAGAAACAAACGAACCCATGCAAACCAATCAAAGAGACTAAAAAAACCCCAAATAAAACCAAAGGGAATGAAGAGTTAGTATTAGTTTTGAGTTCATCACAGCAGGTAAATGGCTGCTTTCCACAGGATCACCGTAAAAAGCCACAGATAACAGCTGCTCCAAAATACATCCAACAGGAGAACCATCAAAGTGATACATAGCAACTCTGGGGGCAGCTCCCCATTAAGGTGAGGGATGAGCACACAGTGCTACAGCTCCAGCCTTCCCCACCCTGCAGGCTGCTCTTTGCTCCTGATGTAAGAGCCTTGCAGGACTGTGGCCCCTCTCGGTGCATTATAAATCATTCCCACAGCTCTCACTTGAGCCACTGGCATGTCCAGAGCGAGATCCAGGCACAATCCTACTGCCCGCTGAGCCTCTCTGGGAGATCCTGAGCATCTTCCTGCCCAGAGCCACAAAAGAGCTCAGGCTCTGCCTGAACTGGGTTTTCAGGGGAGGTTTCCATATCCCTGCGAGATGTGCTCATCCTTCATCAGGCTGTGCCCAGCCTGGATCAGGGCAGGTTGGATGCCACATGGGATCCATCCTTTGCCCTGCCATGTGATCCTCCATGCAGTGGGGATAAAAAGCCCAGCACTGGGGAACCCCAGGTGCTGCAGCAGTGATAGTTTTGGGAGAAACACGGAGCTGTGCATGGCCAGCTTGAAGTCTGCACTGCTCTGAGCACCAGGCCTGCCATGCTGAGCCCAGGGCCACAACCAGTGCTCACCCAGGCTGGGACATTGAGTCCCAACATGGGATCCCATGGGACAGGGCACTCTGGGATTCGCCCCTGCAGCTGCCCAGTGTGTCCAGAGAGACAGCAAGGAGACAGTGACCTCTGTCAGCGGAACCCTCTGAGTGGGACAACCACTGCTGGGGTGGCTGTGCCAGCTCCCCCATGAACCTCCAGCCCTGGGATCCGGGAGGAAGTGGAAAACACAACTTGGCCAATACTGCCTGTGCCGGAAGCAAATGGAAAGAGAACTGGGGTGTGAAAACCCAAGGTTGTTTATTTACATAAGAACAGCAATGAAAACACAGAACACATTTACTTTTGTAAGAATATTTGTAATAACAACAATTTATAGAATGTATATACCTAAGAACATATCTAACAACAATATTTGAAATGTATTTACAGAAGACAAAACGAAGCCCTAAAACCTATATGGCAAAAACAAGAACAAACTCTAAAAAACTATGTACAAAAGGGTGCCATTTCAGTCCAGGATCTCCATCAGTCCGGGAAGAAAAGCAGGTGCCATGGTCACTACAGTCAGGCACAGAGGGCTCTTCCGTGTGTCCCCAGGCTGGCACTCTGGGACTCTGCTGCCAGAGCTGAGGCTGGCTGGGTCTGGGGGCTGGGCCCCAGGCACTGCCATGGGGCTTGTGTGGCCCAAAGCAAGCACAGGACAGGCTGGGCATGGCCACCAGAACCCAAGGCACTGGGTACCACGTGCCTGAGCAGGGACCACCCAGCCCAATCCCGCCCCAGCCTGGCTGCAGGGAACCCACTGTGCCTGTGGGGACCACATGCCTGTCGTGCTGCTGGCATTGCTCTTCATCCCAGGACCATGGCCTCCTCTTCATCTTCCTCATCAATGTCCATCTCCTCGGTGTACTCTTCCATTTCCACGTCCATCTCCTCATCCTCATCAACCTCCATCTCTTCCTCTCCAGTCTGTTCTCCATCCACCTCCATCTCCTCCTCCGTATCCATTATTGTGTCCACCTCCATCTCTTCCTCTCCTCTCTTTTCTCCCTCCACTTCCATCTTCTCCTCTCTATCAGTCTGTCTGTCCACCTCCATCTTGTCTTCTCTACCTGCAACAGCCTGCAGAGGTAGCAAAACCTCAGAGTGGGGTCCCTGTCCCACCCCATCCCCCCAGAACTCCAGCCCACACCCGGGCAGCTGGGGGGATCCACCTCCATGGAATGGCACTGTACCTTCCTCAGGACAAATGTGAGCATCCTGCAGGGATGGATGACACAATCCAGGCCTTAGGCAGCTTTTGAGACTGATGAGATGAGGTCTCGGGGGCAGGAACAAGAAGGGTGACAGGAGCAGCAGGAGCAGCGTGCAGCGTGTGCTGAGCCCAGGGCCAACGGTTGTGTTGTGCTGCTTGCTGGCTGCTGGCAGTTCCAGATGGGACATGGATTGTGACATGACCACTGAGCTAGAGAGCCTTTGGTTCCATGCTTAGCAACCTTCCCCCAGACCATGGTGCTCAGAGCCCTGTTCCCAAGGATGGAGCATCCACAGCCTGGGCCAGTGCCTCAGCACCCTCAGTGGAAGAGAGCAGCTTCCTCAGATCCAACTTCATTCAGCCTCCTGCAGCTGAAAGCCGTCCCCCCTTGTCCTGTTGCCACAGGCCCTGTGGAACCCCCTGTCCCAATCTTTCTTGTGGCACCCTTGCAGTCCTGCAGAGCTGCAGTGAGGCCTCCCCAGGGTCTCCTCTTTCCAGGCTGAGCATCCCCAGCCCCACGTGGAAAGCAGGCAGTGTGATCTGGGGGAGTCCAGGCTGGAGTCAAATGGCATCAGGAACTGAGAGACGGAAGCTTGAGGCCCAGGTTTGCCTCTCAATGTACAAAATTAATAAGAGTGGAGGGCAAGACTGTGGGACACTGCTTCTGCTCTAATTGGTGAATATAGTCTCTGTTTTATCTTTTTTTCTCTCATGCTCTTGCAGTTTTGGCTGTTTGAAAGGAAGCTTGGCACAATATCCATTGTCTTCTCCATTTGTGAATCACCGAGCAGAGTCTGGGCAAGCTGATGTTGCAGAGCAAATCCTGCAAATGTACTGGTCATCCTGAGCCTGGAGAATGCAGTTAAACCCAGCCAAAAGTAATTTCTGGAAAGTCAAGCCTGGTGTACATTCTCTTGACTTTGGCTATGCCAACTTCACCTGAGTCTTATGAAAAAGCAAACAAAAGACTCAAACCAAAACAGACAAAACCTAGAAACAAACGAACCCATGCAAACCAATCAAAGAGACTAAAAAAACCCCAAATAAAACCAAAGGGAATGAAGAGTTAGTATTAGTTTTGAGTTCATCACAGCAGGTAAATGGCTGCTTTCCACAGGATCACCGTAAAAAGCCACAGATAACAGCTGCTCCAAAATACACCCAACAGGAGAACCATCAAAGTGATACATAGCAACTCTGGGGGCAGCTCCCCATGAAGGTGAGGGATGAGCACACAGTGCTACAGCTCCAGCCTTCCCCACCCTGCAGGCTGCTCTTTGCTCCTGATGTAAGAGCCTTGCAGGACTGTGGCCCCTCTCGGTGCATTATAAATCATTCCCACAGCTCTCACTTGAGCCACTGGCATGTCCAGAGCGAGATCCAGGCACAATCCTACTGCCCGCTGAGCCTCTCTGGGAGACCCTGAGCATCTTCCTGCCCAGAGCCACAAAAGAGCTCAGGCTCTGCCTGAACTGGGTTTTCAGGGGAGGTTTCCATATCCCTGCGAGATGTGCTCATCCTTCATCAGGCTGTGCCCAGCCTGGATCAGGGCAGGTTGGATGCCACATGGGATCCATCCTTTGCCCTGCCATGTGATCCTCCATGCAGTGGGGATAAAAAGCCCAGCACTGGGGAACCCCAGGTGCTGCAGCAGTGATAGTTTTGGGAGAAACACGGAGCTGTGCATGGCCAGCTTGAAGTCTGCACTGCTCTGAGCACCAGGCCTGCCATGCTGAGCCCAGGGCCACAACCAGTGCTCACCCTGGCTGGGACATTGAGTCCCAACATGGGATCCCATGGGACAGGGCACGCTGGGATTCGCCCCTGCAGCTGCCCAGTGTGTCCAGAGAGACAGCAAGGAGACAGTGACCTCTGTCAGCGGAACCCTCTGAGTGGGACAACCACTGCTGGGGTGGCTGTGCCAGCTCCCCCATGAACCTCCAGCCCTGGGATCCGGGAGGAAGTGGAAAACACAACTTGGCCAATACTGCCTGTGCCGGAAGCAAATGGAAAGAGAACTGGGGTGTGAAAACCCAAGGTTGTTTATTTACATAAGAACAGCAATGAAAACACAGAACACATTTACTTTTGTAAGAATATTTGTAATAACAACAATTTATAGAATGTATATACCTAAGAACATATCTAACAACAATATTTGAAATGTATTTACAGAAGACAAAACGAAGCCCTAAAACCTATATGGCAAAAACAAGAACAAACTCTAAAAAACTATGTACAAAAGGGTGCCATTTCAGTCCAGGATCTCCATCAGTCCGGGAAGAAAAGCAGGTGCCATGGTCACTCCAGTCAGGCACAGAGGGCTCTACCGTGTGTTCCCAGGCTGGCACACTGGGACTCTGCTGCCAGAGCTGAGGCTGGCTGGGTCTGGGGGCTGGGCCCCAGGCACTGCCATGGGGCTTGTGTGGCCCAAAGCAAGCACAGGACAGGCTGGGCATGGCCAGCAGAACCCAAGGCACTGGGTACCACGTGCCTGAGCAGGGACCACCCAGCCCAATCCCGCCCCAGCCTGGCTGCAGGGAACCCACTGTGCCTGTGGGGACCACATGCCTGTCGTGCTGCTGGCATTGCTCTTCATCCCAGGACCATGGCCTCCTCTTCATCTTCCTCATCAATGTCCATCTCCTCGGTGTACTCTTCCATTTCCACGTCCATCTCCTCATCCTCATCAACCTCCATCTCTTCCTCTCCAGTCTGTTCTCCATCCACCTCCATCTCCTCCTCCGTATCCATTATTGTGTCCACCTCCATCTCTTCCTCTCCTCTCTTTTCTCCCTCCACTTCCATCTTCTCCTCTCTATCAGTCTGTCTGTCCACCTCCATCTTGTCTTCTCTACCTGCAACAGCCTGCAGAGGTAGCAAAACCTCAGAGTGGGGTCCCTGTCCCACCCCATCCCCCCAGAACTCCAGCCCACACCCGGGCAGCTGGGGGGATCCACCTCCATGGAATGGCACTGTACCTTCCTCAGGACAAATGTGAGCATCCTGCAGGGATGGATGACACAATCCAGGCCTTAGGCAGCTTTTGAGACTGATGAGATGAGGTCTCGGAGGCAGGAACAAGAAGGGTGACAGGAGCAGCAGGAGCAGCGTGCAGCGTGTGCTGAGCCCAGGGCCAACGGTTGTGTTGTGCTGCTTGCTGGCTGCTGGCAGTTCCAGATGGGACATGGATTCTGACATGACCACTGAGCTAGAGAGCCTTTGGTTCCATGCTTAGCAACCTTCCCCCAGACCATGGTGCTCAGAGCCCTGTTCCCAAGGATGGAGCATCCACAGCCTGGGCCAGTGCCTCAGCACCCTCAGTGGAAGAGAGCAGCTTCCTCAGATCCAACTTCATTCAGCCTCCTGCAGCTGAAAGCCGTCCCCCCTTGTCCTGTTGCCACAGGCCCTGTGGAACCCCCTGTCCCAATCTTTCTTGTGGCACCCTTGCAGTCCTGCAGAGCTGCAGTGAGGCCTCCCCAGGGTCTCCTCTTTCCAGGCTGAGCATCCCCAGCCCCACGTGGAAAGCAGGCAGTGTGATCTGGGGGAGTCCAGGCTGGAGTCAAATGGCATCAGGAACTGAGAGACGGAAGCTTGAGGCCCAGGTTTGCCTCTCAATGTACAAAATTAATAAGAGTGGAGGGCAAGACTGTGGGACACTGCTTCTGCTCTAATTGGTGAATATAGTCTCTGTTTTATCTTTTTTTCTCTCATGCTCTTGCAGTTTTGGCTGTTTGAAAGGAAGCTTGGCACAATATCCATTGTCTTCTCCATTTGTGAATCACCGAGCAGAGTCTGGGCAAGCTGATGTTGCAGAGCAAATCCTGCAAATGTACTGGTCATCCTGAGCCTGGAGAATGCAGTTAAACCCAGCCAAAAGTAATTTCTGGAAAGTCAAGCCTGGTGTACATTCTCTTGACTTTGGCTATGCCAACTTCACCTGAGTCTTATGAAAAAGCAAACAAAAGACTCAAACCAAAACAGACAAAACCTAGAAACAAACGAACCCATGCAAACCAATCAAAGAGACTAAAAAAACCCCAAATAAAACCAAAGGGAATGAAGAGTTAGTATTAGTTTTGAGTTCATCACAGCAGGTAAATGGCTGCTTTCCACAGGATCACCATAAAAAGCCACAGATAACAGCTGCTCCAAAATACACCCAACAGGAGAACCATCAAAGTGATACATAGCAACTCTGGGGGCAGCTCCCCATTAAGGTGAGGGATGAGCACACAGTGCTACAGCTCCAGCCTTCCCCACCCTGCAGGCTGCTCTTTGCTCCTGATGTAAGAGCCTTGCAGGACTGTGGCCCCTCTCGGTGCATTATAAATCATTCCCACAGCTCTCACTTGAGCCACTGGCATGTCCAGAGCGAGATCCAGGCACAATCCTACTGCCCGCTGAGCCTCTCTGGGAGATCCTGAGCATCTTCCTGCCCAGAGCCACAAAAGAGCTCAGGCTCTGCCTGAACTGGGTTTTCAGGGGAGGTTTCCATATCCCTGCGAGATGTGCTCATCCTTCATCAGGCTGTGCCCAGCCTGGATCAGGGCAGGTTGGATGCCACATGGGATCCATCCTTTGCCCTGCCATGTGATCCTCCATGCAGTGGGGATAAAAAGCCCAGCACTGGGGAACCCCAGGTGCTGCAGCAGTGATAGTTTTGGGAGAAACACGGAGCTGTGCATGGCCAGCTTGAAGTCTGCACTGCTCTGAGCACCAGGCCTGCCATGCTGAGCCCAGGGCCACAACCAGTGCTCACCCTGGCTGGGACATTGAGTCCCAACATGGGATCCCATGGGACAGGGCACTCTGGGATTCGCCCCTGCAGCTGCCCAGTGTGTCCAGAGAGACAGCAAGGAGACAGTGACCTCTGTCAGCGGAACCCTCTGAGTGGGACAACCACTGCTGGGGTGGCTGTGCCAGCTCCCCCATGAACCTCCAGCCCTGGGATCCGGGAGGAAGTGGAAAACACAACTTGGCCAATACTGCCTGTGCCGGAAGCAAATGGAAAGAGAACTGGGGTGTGAAAACCCAAGGTTGTTTATTTACATAAGAACAGCAATGAAAACACAGAACACATTTACTTTTGTAAGAATATTTGTAATAACAACAATTTATAGAATGTATATACCTAAGAACATATCTAACAACAATATTTGAAATGTATTTACAGAAGACAAAACGAAGCCCTAAAACCTATATGGCAAAAACAAGAACAAACTCTAAAAACTATGTACAAAAGGGTGCCATTTCAGTCCAGGATCTCCATCAGTCCGGGAAGAAAAGCAGGTGCCGTGGTCACTCCAGTCAGGCACAGAGGGCTCTACCGTGTGTCCCCAGGCTGGCACACTGGGACTCTGCTGCCAGAGCTGAGGCTGGCTGGGTCTGGGGGCTGGGCCCCAGGCACTGCCATGGGGCTTGTGTGGCCCAAAGCAAGCACAGGACAGGCTGGGCATGGCCACCAGAACCCAAGGCACTGGGTACCACGTGCCTGAGCAGGGACCACCCAGCCCAATCCCGCCCCAGCCTGGCTGCAGGGAACCCACTGTGCCTGTGGGGACCACATGCCTGTCGTGCTGCTGGCATTGCTCTTCATCCCAGGACCATGGCCTCCTCTTCATCTTCCTCATCAATGTCCATCTCCTCGGTGTACTCTTCCATTTCCACGTCCATCTCCTCATCCTCATCAACCTCCATCTCTTCCTCTCCAGTCTGTTCTCCATCCACCTCCATCTCCTCCTCCGTATCCATTATTGTGTCCACCTCCATCTCTTCCTCTCCTCTCTTTTCTCCCTCCACTTCCATCTTCTCCTCTCTATCAGTCTGTCTGTCCACCTCCATCTTGTCTTCTCTACCTGCAACAGCCTGCAGAGGTAGCAAAACCTCAGAGTGGGGTCCCTGTCCCACCCCATCCCCCCAGAACTCCAGCCCACACCCGGGCAGCTGGGGGGATCCACCTCCATGGAATGGCACTGTACCTTCCTCAGGACAAATGTGAGCATCCTGCAGGGATGGATGACACAATCCAGGCCTTAGGCAGCTTTTGAGACTGATGAGATGAGGTCTTGGGGACAGGAACAAGAAGGGTGACAGGAGCAGCAGGAGCAGCGTGCAGCGTGTGCTGAGCCCAGGGCCAGCGGTTGTGTTGTGCTGCTTGCTGGCTGCTGGCAGTTCCAGATGGGACATGGATTGTGACATGACCACTGAGCTAGAGAGCCTTTGGTTCCATGCTTAGCAACGTTCCCCCAGACCATGGTGCTCAGAGCCCTGTTCCCAAGGATGGAGCATCCACAGCCTGGGCCAGTGCCTCAGCACCCTCAGTGGAAGAGAGCAGCTTCCTCAGATCCAACTTCAATCAGCCTCCTGCAGCTGAAAGCCGTCCCCCCTTGTCCTGTTGCCACAGGCCCTGTGGAACCCCCTGTCCCAATCTTTCTTGTGGCACCCTTGCAGTCCTGCAGAGCTGCAGTGAGGCCTCCCCAGGGTCTCCTCTTTCCAGGCTGAGCATCCCCAGCCCCACGTGGAAAGCAGGCAGTGTGATCTGGGGGAGTCCAGGCTGGAGTCAAATGGCATCAGGAACTGAGAGACGGAAGCTTTAGGCCAGGTTTGCCTCTCAATGTACAAATTTAATAAGAGTGGAGGGCAAGACTGTGGGACACTGCTTCTGCTCTAATTGGTGAATATAGTCTCTGTTTTTTCTTTTTTTCTCTCATGCTCTTGCAGTTTTGGCTGTTTGAAAGGAAGCTTGGCACAATATCCATTGTCTTCTCCATTTATGGATCACCGAGCAGAGTCTGGGCAAACTGATGTTGCAGAGCAAATCCTGCAAATGTACTGGTCATCCTGAGCCTGGAGAATGCAGTTAAACCCAGCCAAAAGTAATTTCTGGAAAGTCAAGCCTGGTGTACATTCTCTTGACTTTGGCTATGCCAACTTCACCTGAGTCTTATGAAAAAGCAAACAAAAGACTCAAACCAAAACAGACAAAACCTAGAAACAAACGAACCCATGCAAACCAATCAAACAAAGAGACTAAAAAAACCCCAAATAAAACCAAAGGGAATGAAGAGTTAGTATTAGTTTTGAGTTCATCACAGCAGGTAAATGGCTGCTTTCCACAGGATCACCATAAAAAGCCACAGATAACAGCTGCTCCAAAATACACCCAACAGGAGAACCATCAAAGTGATACATAGCAACTCTGGGGGCAGCTCCCCATGAAGGTGAGGGATGAGCACACAGTGCTACAGCTCCAGCCTTCCCCACCCTGCAGGCTGCTCTTTGCTCCTGATGTAAGAGCCTTGCAGGACTGTGGCCCCTCTCGGTGCATTATAAATCATTCCCACAGCTCTCACTTGAGCCACTGGCATGTCCAGAGCGAGATCCAGGCACAATCCTACTGCCCGCTGAGCCTCTCTGGGAGATCCTGAGCATCTTCCTGCCCAGAGCCACAAAAGAGCTCAGGCTCTGCCTGAACTGGGTTTTCAGGGGAGGTTTCCATATCCCTGCGAGATGTGCTCATCCTTCATCAGGCTGTGCCCAGCCTGGATCAGGGCAGGTTGGATGCCACATGGGATCCATCCTTTGCCCTGCCATGTGATCCTCCATGCAGTGGGGATAAAAAGCCCAGCACTGGGGAACCCCAGGTGCTGCAGCAGTGATAGTTTTGGGAGAAACACGGAGCTGTGCATGGCCAGCTTGAAGTCTGCACTGCTCTGAGCACCAGGCCTGCCATGCTGAGCCCAGGGCCACAACCAGTGCTCACCCGGGCTGGGACATTGAGTCCCAACATGGGATCCCATGGGACAGGGCACTCTGGGATTCGCCCCTGCAGCTGCCCAGTGTGTCCAGAGAGACAGCAAGGAGACAGTGACCTCTGTCAGCGGAACCCTCTGAGTGGGACAACCACTGCTGGGGTGGCTGTGCCAGCTCCCCCATGAACCTCCAGCCCTGGGATCCGGGAGGAAGTGGAAAACACAACTTGGCCAATACTGCCTGTGCCGGAAGCAAATGGAAAGAGAACTGGGGTGTGAAAACCCAAGGTTGTTTATTTACATAAGAACAGCAATGAAAACACAGAACACATTTACTTTTGTAAGAATATTTGTAATAACAACAATTTATAGAATGTATATACCTAAGAACATATCTAACAACAATATTTGAAATGTATTTACAGAAGACAAAACGAAGCCCTAAAACCTATATGGCAAAAACAAGAACAAACTCTAAAAAACTATGTACAAAAGGGTGCCATTTCAGTCCAGGATCTCCATCAGTCCGGGAAGAAAAGCAGGTGCCATGGTCACTCCAGTCAGGCACAGAGGGCTCTACCGTGTGTCCCCAGGCTGGCACACTGGGACTCTGCTGCCAGAGCTGAGGCTGGCTGGGTCTGGGGGCTGGGCCCCAGGCACTGCCATGGGGCTTGTGTGGCCCAAAGCAAGCACAGGACAGGCTGGGCATGGCCACCAGAACCCAAGGCACTGGGTACCACGTGCCTGAGCAGGGACCACCCAGCCCAATCCCGCCCCAGCCTGGCTGCAGGGAACCCACTGTGCCTGTGGGGACCACATGCCTGTCGTGCTGCTGGCATTGCTCTTCATCCCAGGACCATGGCCTCCTCTTCATCTTCCTCATCAATGTCCATCTCCTCGGTGTACTCTTCCATTTCCACGTCCATCTCCTCATCCTCATCAACCTCCATCTCTTCCTCTCCAGTCTGTTCTCCATCCACCTCCATCTCCTCCTCCGTATCCATTATTGTGTCCACCTCCATCTCTTCCTCTCCTCTCTTTTCTCCCTCCACTTCCATCTTCTCCTCTCTATCAGTCTGTCTGTCCACCTCCATCTTGTCTTCTCTACCTGCAACAGCCTGCAGAGGTAGCAAAACCTCAGAGTGGGGTCCCTGTCCCACCCCATCCCCCCAGAACTCCAGCCCACACCCGGGCAGCTGGGGGGATCCACCTCCATGGAATGGCACTGTACCTTCCTCAGGACAAATGTGAGCATCCTGCAGGGATGGATGACACAATCCAGGCCTTAGGCAGCTTTTGAGACTGATGAGATGAGGTCTCGGGGGCAGGAACAAGAAGGGTGACAGGAGCAGCAGGAGCAGCGTGCAGCGTGTGCTGAGTCCAGGGCCAACGGTTGTGTTGTGCTGCTTGCTGGCTGCTGGCAGTTCCAGATGGGACATGGATTGTGACATGACCACTGAGCTAGAGAGCCTTTGGTTCCATGCTTAGCAACCTTCCCCCAGACCATGGTGCTCAGAGCCCTGTTCCCAAGGATGGAGCATCCACAGCCTGGGCCAGTGCCTCAGCACCCTCAGTGGAAGAGAGCAGCTTCCTCAGATCCAACTTCATTCAGCCTCCTGCAGCTGAAAGCCGTCCCCCCTTGTCCTGTTGCCACAGGCCCTGTGGAACCCCCTGTCCCAATCTTTCTTGTGGCACCCTTGCAGTCCTGCAGAGCTGCAGTGAGGCCTCCCCAGGGTCTCCTCTTTCCAGGCTGAGCATCCCCAGCCCCACGTGGAAAGCAGGCAGTGTGATCTGGGGGAGTCCAGGCTGGAGTCAAATGGCATCAGGAACTGAGAGACGGAAGCTTGAGGCCCAGGTTTGCCTCTCAATGTACAAAATTAATAAGAGTGGAGGGCAAGACTGTGGGACACTGCTTCTGCTCTAATTGGTGAATATAGTCTCTGTTTTATCTTTTTTTCTCTCATGCTCTTGCAGTTTTGGCTGTTTGAAAGGAAGCTTGGCACAATATCCATTGTCTTCTCCATTTGTGAATCACCGAGCAGAGTCTGGGCAAACTGATGTTGCAGAGCAAATCCTGCAAATGTACTGGTCATCCTGAGCCTGGAGAATGCAGTTAAACCCAGCCAAAAGTAATTTCTGGAAAGTCAAGCCTGGTGTACATTCTCTTGACTTTGGCTATGCCAACTTCACCTGAGTCTTATGAAAAAGCAAACAAAAGACTCAAACCAAAACAGACAAAACCTAGAAACAAACGAACCCATGCAAACCAATCAAACAAAGAGACTAAAAAAACCCCAAATAAAACCAAAGGGAATGAAGAGTTAGTATTAGTTTTGAGTTCATCACAGCAGGTAAATGGCTGCTTTCCACAGGATCACCGTAAAAAGCCACAGATAACAGCTGCTCCAAAATACACCCAACAGGAGAACCATCAAAGTGATACATAGCAACTCTGGGGGCAGCTCCCCATTAAGGTGAGGGATGAGCACACAGTGCTACAGCTCCAGCCTTCCCCACCCTGCAGGCTGCTCTTTGCTCCTGATGTAAGAGCCTTGCAGGACTGTGGCCCCTCTCGGTGCATTATAAATCATTCCCACAGCTCTCACTTGAGCCACTGGCATGTCCAGAGCGAGATCCAGGCACAATCCTACTGCCCGCTGAGCCTCTCTGGGAGATCCTGAGCATCTTCCTGCCCAGAGCCACAAAAGAGCTCAGGCTCTGCCTGAACTGGGTTTTCAGGGGAGGTTTCCATATCCCTGCGAGATGTGCTCATCCTTCATCAGGCTGTGCCCAGCCTGGATCAGGGCAGGTTGGATGCCACATGGGATCCATCCTTTGCCCTGCCATGTGATCCTCCATGCAGTGGGGATAAAAAGCCCAGCACTGGGGAACCCCAGGTGCTGCAGCAGTGATAGTTTTGGGAGAAACACGGAGCTGTGCATGGCCAGCTTGAAGTCTGCACTGCTCTGAGCACCAGGCCTGCCATGCTGAGCCCAGGGCCACAACCAGTGCTCACCCAGGCTGGGACATTGAGTCCCAACATGGGATCCCATGGGACAGGGCACTCTGGGATTCGCCCCTGCAGCTGCCCAGTGTGTCCAGAGAGACAGCAAGGAGACAGTGACCTCTGTCAGCGGAACCCTCTGAGTGGGACAACCACTGCTGGGGTGGCTGTGCCAGCTCCCCCATGAACCTCCAGCCCTGGGATCCGGGAGGAAGTGGAAAACACAACTTGGCCAATACTGCCTGTGCCGGAAGCAAATGGAAAGAGAACTGGGGTGTGAAAACCCAAGGTTGTTTATTTACATAAGAACAGCAATGAAAACACAGAACACATTTACTTTTGTAAGAATATTTGTAATAACAACAATTTATAGAATGTATATACCTAAGAACATATCTAACAACAATATTTGAAATGTATTTACAGAAGACAAAACGAAGCCCTAAAACCTATATGGCAAAAACAAGAACAAACTCTAAAAAACTATGTACAAAAGGGTGCCATTTCAGTCCAGGATCTCCATCAGTCCGGGAAGAAAAGCAGGTGCCATGGTCACTCCAGTCAGGCACAGAGGGCTCTACCGTGTGTTCCCAGGCTGGCACACTGGGACTCTGCTGCCAGAGCTGAGGCTGGCTGGGTCTGGGGGCTGGGCCCCAGGCACTGCCATGGGGCTTGTGTGGCCCAAAGCAAGCACAGGACAGGCTGGGCATGGCCACCAGAACCCAAGGCACTGGGTACCACGTGCCTGAGCAGGGACCACCCAGCCCAATCCCGCCCCAGCCTGGCTGCAGGGAACCCACTGTGCCTGTGGGGACCACATGCCTGTCGTGCTGCTGGCATTGCTCTTCATCCCAGGACCATGGCCTCCTCTTCATCTTCCTCATCAATGTCCATCTCCTCGGTGTACTCTTCCATTTCCACGTCCATCTCCTCATCCTCATCAACCTCCATCTCTTCCTCTCCAGTCTGTTCTCCATCCACCTCCATCTCCTCCTCCGTATCCATTATTGTGTCCACCTCCATCTCTTCCTCTCCTCTCTTTTCTCCCTCCACTTCCATCTTCTCCTCTCTATCAGTCTGTCTGTCCACCTCCATCTTGTCTTCTCTACCTGCAACAGCCTGCAGAGGTAGCAAAACCTCAGAGTGGGGTCCCTGTCCCACCCCATCCCCCCAGAACTCCAGCCCACACCCGGGCAGCTGGGGGGATCCACCTCCATGGAATGGCACTGTACCTTCCTCAGGACAAATGTGAGCATCCTGCAGGGATGGATGACACAATCCAGGCCTTAGGCAGCTTTTGAGACTGATGAGATGAGGTCTCGGAGGCAGGAACAAGAAGGGTGACAGGAGCAGCAGGAGCAGCGTGCAGCGTGTGCTGAGCCCAGGGCCAACGGTTGTGTTGTGCTGCTTGCTGGCTGCTGGCAGTTCCAGATGGGACATGGATTCTGACATGACCACTGAGCTAGAGAGCCTTTGGTTCCATGCTTAGCAACCTTCCCCCAGACCATGGTGCTCAGAGCCCTGTTCCCAAGGATGGAGCATCCACAGCCTGGGCCAGTGCCTCAGCACCCTCAGTGGAAGAGAGCAGCTTCCTCAGATCCAACTTCATTCAGCCTCCTGCAGCTGAAAGCCGTCCCCCCTTGTCCTGTTGCCACAGGCCCTGTGGAACCCCCTGTCCCAATCTTTCTTGTGGCACCCTTGCAGTCCTGCAGAGCTGCAGTGAGGCCTCCCCAGGGTCTCCTCTTTCCAGGCTGAGCATCCCCAGCCCCACGTGGAAAGCAGGCAGTGTGATCTGGGGGAGTCCAGGCTGGAGTCAAATGGCATCAGGAACTGAGAGACGGAAGCTTGAGGCCCAGGTTTGCCTCTCAATGTACAAAATTAATAAGAGTGGAGGGCAAGACTGTGGGACACTGCTTCTGCTCTAATTGGTGAATATAGTCTCTGTTTTATCTTTTTTTCTCTCATGCTCTTGCAGTTTTGGCTGTTTGAAAGGAAGCTTGGCACAATATCCATTGTCTTCTCCATTTGTGAATCACCGAGCAGAGTCTGGGCAAGCTGATGTTGCAGAGCAAATCCTGCAAATGTACTGGTCATCCTGAGCCTGGAGAATGCAGTTAAACCCAGCCAAAAGTAATTTCTGGAAAGTCAAGCCTGGTGTACATTCTCTTGACTTTGGCTATGCCAACTTCACCTGAGTCTTATGAAAAAGCAAACAAAAGACTCAAACCAAAACAGACAAAACCTAGAAACAAACGAACCCATGCAAACCAATCAAAGAGACTAAAAAAAACCCAAATAAAACCAAAGGGAATGAAGAGTTAGTATTAGTTTTGAGTTCATCACAGCAGGTAAATGGCTGCTTTCCACAGGATCACCATAAAAAGCCACAGATAACAGCTGCTCCAAAATACACCCAACAGGAGAACCATCAAAGTGATACATAGCAACTCTGGGGGCAGCTCCCCATTAAGGTGAGGGATGAGCACACAGTGCTACAGCTCCAGCCTTCCCCACCCTGCAGGCTGCTCTTTGCTCCTGATGTAAGAGCCTTGCAGGACTGTGGCCCCTCTCGGTGCATTATAAATCATTCCCACAGCTCTCACTTGAGCCACTGGCATGTCCAGAGCGAGATCCAGGCACAATCCTACTGCCCGCTGAGCCTCTCTGGGAGATCCTGAGCATCTTCCTGCCCAGAGCCACAAAAGAGCTCAGGCTCTGCCTGAACTGGGTTTTCAGGGGAGGTTTCCATATCCCTGCGAGATGTGCTCATCCTTCATCAGGCTGTGCCCAGCCTGGATCAGGGCAGGTTGGATGCCACATGGGATCCATCCTTTGCCCTGCCATGTGATCCTCCATGCAGTGGGGATAAAAAGCCCAGCACTGGGGAACCCCAGGTGCTGCAGCAGTGATATTTTTGGGAGAAACACGGAGCTGTGCATGGCCAGCTTGAAGTCTGCACTGCTCTGAGCACCAGGCCTGCCATGCTGAGCCCAGGGCCACAACCAGTGCTCACCCTGGCTGGGACATTGAGTCCCAACATGGGATCCCATGGGACAGGGCACTCTGGGATTCGCCCCTGCAGCTGCCCAGTGTGTCCAGAGAGACAGCAAGGAGACAGTGACCTCTGTCAGCGGAACCCTCTGAGTGGGACAACCACTGCTGGGGTGGCTGTGCCAGCTCCCCCATGAACCTCCAGCCCTGGGATCCGGGAGGAAGTGGAAAACACAACTTGGCCAATACTGCCTGTGCCGGAAGCAAATGGAAAGAGAACTGGGGTGTGAAAACCCAAGGTTGTTTATTTACATAAGAACAGCAATGAAAACACAGAACACATTTACTTTTGTAAGAATATTTGTAATAACAACAATTTATAGAATGTATATACCTAAGAACATATCTAACAACAATATTTGAAATGTATTTACAGAAGACAAAACGAAGCCCTAAAACCTATATGGCAAAAACAAGAACAAACTCTAAAAACTATGTACAAAAGGGTGCCATTTCAGTCCAGGATCTCCATCAGTCCGGGAAGAAAAGCAGGTGCCGTGGTCACTCCAGTCAGGCACAGAGGGCTCTTCCGTGTGTCCCCAGGCTGGCACACTGGGACTCTGCTGCCAGAGCTGAGGCTGGCTGGGTCTGGGGGCTGGGCCCCAGGCACTGCCATGGGGCTTGTGTGGCCCAAAGCAAGCACAGGACAGGCTGGGCATGGCCACCAGAACCCAAGGCACTGGGTACCACGTGCCTGAGCAGGGACCACCCAGCCCAATCCCGCCCCAGCCTGGCTGCAGGGAACCCACTGTGCCTGTGGGGACCACATGCCTGTCGTGCTGCTGGCATTGCTCTTCATCCCAGGACCATGGCCTCCTCTTCATCTTCCTCATCAATGTCCATCTCCTCGGTGTACTCTTCCATTTCCACGTCCATCTCCTCATCCTCATCAACCTCCATCTCTTCCTCTCCAGTCTGTTCTCCATCCACCTCCATCTCCTCCTCCGTATCCATTATTGTGTCCACCTCCATCTCTTCCTCTCCTCTCTTTTCTCCCTCCACTTCCATCTTCTCCTCTCTATCAGTCTGTCTGTCCACCTCCATCTTGTCTTCTCTACCTGCAACAGCCTGCAGAGGTAGCAAAACCTCAGAGTGGGGTCCCTGTCCCACCCCATCCCCCCAGAACTCCAGCCCACACCCGGGCAGCTGGGGGGATCCACCTCCATGGAATGGCACTGTACCTTCCTCAGGACAAATGTGAGCATCCTGCAGGGATGGATGACACAATCCAGGCCTTAGGCAGCTTTTGAGACTGATGAGATGAGGTCTTGGGGACAGGAACAAGAAGGGTGACAGGAGCAGCAGGAGCAGCGTGCAGCGTGTGCTGAGCCCAGGGCCAGCGGTTGTGTTGTGCTGCTTGCTGGCTGCTGGCAGTTCCAGATGGGACATGGATTGTGACATGACCACTGAGCTAGAGAGCCTTTGGTTCCATGCTTAGCAACGTTCCCCCAGACCATGGTGCTCAGAGCCCTGTTCCCAAGGATGGAGCATCCACAGCCTGGGCCAGTGCCTCAGCACCCTCAGTGGAAGAGAGCAGCTTCCTCAGATCCAACTTCAATCAGCCTCCTGCAGCTGAAAGCCGTCCCCCCTTGTCCTGTTGCCACAGGCCCTGTGGAACCCCCTGTCCCAATCTTTCTTGTGGCACCCTTGCAGTCCTGCAGAGCTGCAGTGAGGCCTCCCCAGGGTCTCCTCTTTCCAGGCTGAGCATCCCCAGCCCCACGTGGAAAGCAGGCAGTGTGATCTGGGGGAGTCCAGGCTGGAGTCAAATGGCATCAGGAACTGAGAGACGGAAGCTTTAGGCCCAGGTTTGCCTCTCAATGTACAAAATTAATAAGAGTGGAGGGCAAGACTGTGGGACACTGCTTCTGCTCTAATTGGTGAATATAGTCTCTGTTTTTTTTCTTTTTTTCTCTCATGCCGTTGCAGTTTTGGCTGTTTGAAAGGAAGCTTGGCACAATATCCATTGTCTTCTCCATTTGTGAATCACTGAGCAGAGTCTGGGCAAGCTGATGTTGCAGAGCAAATCCTGCAAATGTACTGGTCATCCTGAGCCTGGAGAATGCAGTTAAACCCAGCCAAAAGTAATTTCTGGAAAGTCAAGCCTGGTGTACATTCTCTTGACTTTGGCTATGCCAACTTCACCTGAGTCTTATGAAAAAGCAAACAAAAGACTCAAACCAAAACAGACAAAACCTAGAAACAAACGAACCCATGCAAACCAATCAAACAAAGAGACTAAAAAAACCCCAAATAAAACCAAAGGGAATGAAGAGTTAGTATTAGTTTTGAGTTCATCACAGCAGGTAAATGGCTGCTTTCCACAGGATCACCATAAAAAGCCACAGATAACAGCTGCTCCAAAATACACCCAACAGGAGAACCATCAAAGTGATACATAGCAACTCTGGGGGCAGCTCCCCATTAAGGTGAGGGATGAGCACACAGTGCTACAGCTCCAGCCTTCCCCACCCTGCAGGCTGCTCTTTGCTCCTGATGTAAGAGCCTTGCAGGACTGTGGCCCCTCTCGGTGCATTATAAATCATTCCCACAGCTCTCACTTGAGCCACTGGCATGTCCAGAGCGAGATCCAGGCACAATCCTACTGCCCGCTGAGCCTCTCTGGGAGATCCTGAGCATCTTCCTGCCCAGAGCCACAAAAGAGCTCAGGCTCTGCCTGAACTGGGTTTTCAGGGGAGGTTTCCATATCCCTGCGAGATGTGCTCATCCTTCATCAGGCTGTGCCCAGCCTGGATCAGGGCAGGTTGGATGCCACATGGGATCCATCCTTTGCCCTGCCATGTGATCCTCCATGCAGTGGGGATAAAAAGCCCAGCACTGGGGAACCCCAGGTGCTGCAGCAGTGATAGTTTTGGGAGAAACACGGAGCTGTGCATGGCCAGCTTGAAGTCTGCACTGCTCTGAGCACCAGGCCTGCCATGCTGAGCCCAGGGCCACAACCAGTGCTCACCCTGGCTGGGACATTGAGTCCCAACATGGGATCCCATGGGACAGGGCACTCTGGGATTCGCCCCTGCAGCTGCCCAGTGTGTCCAGAGAGACAGCAAGGAGACAGTGACCTCTGTCAGCGGAACCCTCTGAGTGGGACAACCACTGCTGGGGTGGCTGTGCCAGCTCCCCCATGAACCTCCAGCCCTGGGATCCGGGAGGAAGTGGAAAACACAACTTGGCCAATACTGCCTGTGCCAGAAGCAAATGGAAAGAGAACTGGGGTGTGAAAACCCAAGGTTGTTTATTTACATAAGAACAGCAATGAAAACACAGAACACATTTACTTTTGTAAGAATATTTGTAATAACAACAATTTATAGAATGTATATACCTAAGAACATATCTAACAACAATATTTGAAATGTATTTACAGAAGACAAAACGAAGCCCTAGAACCTATATGGCAAAAACAAGAACAAACTTTAAAAAACTATGTACAAAAGGGTGCCATTTCAGTCCAGGATCTCCATCAGTCCGGGAAGAAAAGCAGGTGCCATGGTCACTCCAGTCAGGCACAGAGGGCTCTTCCGTGTGTCCCCAGGCTGGCACACTGGGACTCTGCTGCCAGAGCTGAGGCTGGCTGGGTCTGGGGGCTGGGCCCCAGGCACTGCCATGGGGCTTGTGTGGCCCAAAGCAAGCACAGGACAGGCTGGGCATGGCCACCAGAACCCAAGGCACTGGGTACCACGTGCCTGAGCAGGGACCACCCAGCCCAATCCCGCCCCAGCCTGGCTGCAGGGAACCCACTGTGCCTGTGGGGACCACATGCCTGTCGTGCTGCTGGCATTGCTCTTCATCCCAGGACCATGGCCTCCTCTTCATCTTCCTCATCAATGTCCATCTCCTCGGTGTACTCTTCCATTTCCACGTCCATCTCCTCATCCTCATCAACCTCCATCTCTTCCTCTCCAGTCTGTTCTCCATCCACCTCCATCTCCTCCTCCGTATCCATTATTGTGTCCACCTCCATCTCTTCCTCTCCTCTCTTTTCTCCCTCCACTTCCATCTTCTCCTCTCTATCAGTCTGTCTGTCCACCTCCATCTTGTCTTCTCTACCTGCAACAGCCTGCAGAGGTAGTAAAACCTCAGAGTGGGGTCCCTGTCCCACCCCATCCCCCCAGAACTCCAGCCCACACCCAGGCAGCTGGGGGGATCCACCTCCATGGAATGGCACTGTACCTTCCTCAGGACAAATGTGAGCATCCTGCAGGGATGGATGACACAATCCAGGCCTTAGGCAGCTTTTGAGACTGATGAGATGAGGTCTTGGGGACAGGAACAAGAAGGGTGACAGGAGCAGCAGGAGCAGCGTGCAGCGTGTGCTGAGCCCAGGGCCAGCGGTTGTGTTGTGCTGCTTGCTGGCTGCTGGCAGTTCCAGATGGGACATGGATTGTGACATGACCACTGAGCTAGAGAGCCTTTGGTTCCATGCTTAGCAACGTTCCCCCAGACCATGGTGCTCAGAGCCCTGTTCCCAAGGATGGAGCATCCACAGCCTGGGCCAGTGCCTCAGCACCCTCAGTGGAAGAGAGCAGCTTCCTCAGATCCAACTTCAATCAGCCTCCTGCAGCTGAAAGCCGTCCCCCCTTGTCCTGTTGCCACAGGCCCTGTGGAACCCCCTGTCCCAATCTTTCTTGTGGCACCCTTTCAGTCCTGCAGAGCTGCAGTGAGGCCTCCCCAGGGTCTCCTCTTTCCAGGCTGAGCATCCCCAGCCCCACGTGGAAAGCAGGCAGTGTGATCTGGGGGAGTCCAGGCTGGAGTCAAATGGCATCAGGAACTGAGAGACGGAAGCTTTAGGCCCAGGTTTGCCTCTCAATGTACAAAATTAATAAGAGTGGAGGGCAAGACTGTGGGACACTGCTTCTGCTCTAATTGGTGAATATAGTCTCTGTTTTTTTTCTTTTTTTCTCTCATGCCGTTGCAGTTTTGGCTGTTTGAAAGGAAGCTTGGCACAATATCCATTGTCTTCTCCATTTGTGAATCACCGAGCAGAGTCTGGGCAAGCTGATGTTGCAGAGCAAATCCTGCAAATGTACTGGTCATCCTGAGCCTGGAGAATGCAGTTAAACCCAGCCAAAAGTAATTTCTGGAAAGTCAAGCCTGGTGTACATTCTCTTGACTTTGGCTATGCCAACTTCACCTGAGTCTTATGAAAAAGCAAACAAAAGACTCAAACCAAAACAGACAAAACCTAGAAACAAACGAACCCATGCAAACCAATCAAACAAAGAGACTAAAAAAACCCCAAATAAAACCAAAGGGAATGAAGAGTTAGTATTAGTTTTGAGTTCATCACAGCAGGTAAATGGCTGCTTTCCACAGGATCACCATAAAAAGCCACAGATAACAGCTGCTCCAAAATACACCCAACAGGAGAACCATCAAAGTGATACATAGCAACTCTGGGGGCAGCTCCCCATGAAGGTGAGGGATGAGCACACAGTGCTACAGCTCCAGCCTTCCCCACCCTGCAGGCTGCTCTTTGCTCCTGATGTAAGAGCCTTGCAGGACTGTGGCCCCTCTCGGTGCATTATAAATCATTCCCACAGCTCTCACTTGAGCCACTGGCATGTCCAGAGCGAGATCCAGGCACAATCCTACTGCCCGCTGAGCCTCTCTGGGAGATCCTGAGCATCTTCCTGCCCAGAGCCACAAAAGAGCTCAGGCTCTGCCTGAACTGGGTTTTCAGGGGAGGTTTCCATATCCCTGCGAGATGTGCTCATCCTTCATCAGGCTGTGCCCAGCCTGGATCAGGGCAGGTTGGATGCCACATGGGATCCATCCTTTGCCCTGCCATGTGATCCTCCATGCAGTGGGGATAAAAAGCCCAGCACTGGGGAACCCCAGGTGCTGCAGCAGTGATAGTTTTGGGAGAAACACGGAGCTGTGCATGGCCAGCTTGAAGTCTGCACTGCTCTGAGCACCAGGCCTGCCATGCTGAGCCCAGGGCCACAACCAGTGCTCACCCGGGCTGGGACATTGAGTCCCAACATGGGATCCCATGGGACAGGGCACTCTGGGATTCGCCCCTGCAGCTGCCCAGTGTGTCCAGAGAGACAGCAAGGAGACAGTGACCTCTGTCAGCGGAACCCTCTGAGTGGGACAACCACTGCTGGGGTGGCTGTGCCAGCTCCCCCATGAACCTCCAGCCCTGGGATCCGGGAGGAAGTGGAAAACACAACTTGGCCAATACTGCCTGTGCCGGAAGCAAATGGAAAGAGAACTGGGGTGTGAAAACCCAAGGTTGTTTATTTACATAAGAACAGCAATGAAAACACAGAACACATTTACTTTTGTAAGAATATTTGTAATAACAACAATTTATAGAATGTATATACCTAAGAACATATCTAACAACAATATTTGAAATGTATTTACAGAAGACAAAACGAAGCCCTAAAACCTATATGGCAAAAACAAGAACAAACTCTAAAAAACTATGTACAAAAGGGTGCCATTTCAGTCCAGGATCTCCATCAGTCCGGGAAGAAAAGCAGGTGCCATGGTCACTCCAGTCAGGCACAGAGGGCTCTACCGTGTGTCCCCAGGCTGGCACACTGGGACTCTGCTGCCAGAGCTGAGGCTGGCTGGGTCTGGGGGCTGGGCCCCAGGCACTGCCATGGGGCTTGTGTGGCCCAAAGCAAGCACAGGACAGGCTGGGCATGGCCACCAGAACCCAAGGCACTGGGTACCACGTGCCTGAGCAGGGACCACCCAGCCCAATCCCGCCCCAGCCTGGCTGCAGGGAACCCACTGTGCCTGTGGGGACCACATGCCTGTCGTGCTGCTGGCATTGCTCTTCATCCCAGGACCATGGCCTCCTCTTCATCTTCCTCATCAATGTCCATCTCCTCGGTGTACTCTTCCATTTCCACGTCCATCTCCTCATCCTCATCAACCTCCATCTCTTCCTCTCCAGTCTGTTCTCCATCCACCTCCATCTCCTCCTCCGTATCCATTATTGTGTCCACCTCCATCTCTTCCTCTCCTCTCTTTTCTCCCTCCACTTCCATCTTCTCCTCTCTATCAGTCTGTCTGTCCACCTCCATCTTGTCTTCTCTACCTGCAACAGCCTGCAGAGGTAGCAAAACCTCAGAGTGGGGTCCCTGTCCCACCCCATCCCCCCAGAACTCCAGCCCACACCCGGGCAGCTGGGGGGATCCACCTCCATGGAATGGCACTGTACCTTCCTCAGGACAAATGTGAGCATCCTGCAGGGATGGATGACACAATCCAGGCCTTAGGCAGCTTTTGAGACTGATGAGATGAGGTCTCGGGGGCAGGAACAAGAAGGGTGACAGGAGCAGCAGGAGCAGCGTGCAGCGTGTGCTGAGTCCAGGGCCAACGGTTGTGTTGTGCTGCTTGCTGGCTGCTGGCAGTTCCAGATGGGACATGGATTGTGACATGACCACTGAGCTAGAGAGCCTTTGGTTCCATGCTTAGCAACCTTCCCCCAGACCATGGTGCTCAGAGCCCTGTTCCCAAGGATGGAGCATCCACAGCCTGGGCCAGTGCCTCAGCACCCTCAGTGGAAGAGAGCAGCTTCCTCAGATCCAACTTCATTCAGCCTCCTGCAGCTGAAAGCCGTCCCCCCTTGTCCTGTTGCCACAGGCCCTGTGGAACCCCCTGTCCCAATCTTTCTTGTGGCACCCTTGCAGTCCTGCAGAGCTGCAGTGAGGCCTCCCCAGGGTCTCCTCTTTCCAGGCTGAGCATCCCCAGCCCCACGTGGAAAGCAGGCAGTGTGATCTGGGGGAGTCCAGGCTGGAGTCAAATGGCATCAGGAACTGAGAGACGGAAGCTTGAGGCCCAGGTTTGCCTCTCAATGTACAAAATTAATAAGAGTGGAGGGCAAGACTGTGGGACACTGCTTCTGCTCTAATTGGTGAATATAGTCTCTGTTTTATCTTTTTTTCTCTCATGCTCTTGCAGTTTTGGCTGTTTGAAAGGAAGCTTGGCACAATATCCATTGTCTTCTCCATTTGTGAATCACCGAGCAGAGTCTGGGCAAACTGATGTTGCAGAGCAAATCCTGCAAATGTACTGGTCATCCTGAGCCTGGAGAATGCAGTTAAACCCAGCCAAAAGTAATTTCTGGAAAGTCAAGCCTGGTGTACATTCTCTTGACTTTGGCTATGCCAACTTCACCTGAGTCTTATGAAAAAGCAAACAAAAGACTCAAACCAAAACAGACAAAACCTAGAAACAAACGAACCCATGCAAACCAATCAAACAAAGAGACTAAAAAAACCCCAAATAAAACCAAAGGGAATGAAGAGTTAGTATTAGTTTTGAGTTCATCACAGCAGGTAAATGGCTGCTTTCCACAGGATCACCGTAAAAAGCCACAGATAACAGCTGCTCCAAAATACACCCAACAGGAGAACCATCAAAGTGATACATAGCAACTCTGGGGGCAGCTCCCCATTAAGGTGAGGGATGAGCACACAGTGCTACAGCTCCAGCCTTCCCCACCCTGCAGGCTGCTCTTTGCTCCTGATGTAAGAGCCTTGCAGGACTGTGGCCCCTCTCGGTGCATTATAAATCATTCCCACAGCTCTCACTTGAGCCACTGGCATGTCCAGAGCGAGATCCAGGCACAATCCTACTGCCCGCTGAGCCTCTCTGGGAGATCCTGAGCATCTTCCTGCCCAGAGCCACAAAAGAGCTCAGGCTCTGCCTGAACTGGGTTTTCAGGGGAGGTTTCCATATCCCTGCGAGATGTGCTCATCCTTCATCAGGCTGTGCCCAGCCTGGATCAGGGCAGGTTGGATGCCACATGGGATCCATCCTTTGCCCTGCCATGTGATCCTCCATGCAGTGGGGATAAAAAGCCCAGCACTGGGGAACCCCAGGTGCTGCAGCAGTGATAGTTTTGGGAGAAACACGGAGCTGTGCATGGCCAGCTTGAAGTCTGCACTGCTCTGAGCACCAGGCCTGCCATGCTGAGCCCAGGGCCACAACCAGTGCTCACCCAGGCTGGGACATTGAGTCCCAACATGGGATCCCATGGGACAGGGCACTCTGGGATTCGCCCCTGCAGCTGCCCAGTGTGTCCAGAGAGACAGCAAGGAGACAGTGACCTCTGTCAGCGGAACCCTCTGAGTGGGACAACCACTGCTGGGGTGGCTGTGCCAGCTCCCCCATGAACCTCCAGCCCTGGGATCCGGGAGGAAGTGGAAAACACAACTTGGCCAATACTGCCTGTGCCGGAAGCAAATGGAAAGAGAACTGGGGTGTGAAAACCCAAGGTTGTTTATTTACATAAGAACAGCAATGAAAACACAGAACACATTTACTTTTGTAAGAATATTTGTAATAACAACAATTTATAGAATGTATATACCTAAGAACATATCTAACAACAATATTTGAAATGTATTTACAGAAGACAAAACGAAGCCCTAAAACCTATATGGCAAAAACAAGAACAAACTCTAAAAAACTATGTACAAAAGGGTGCCATTTCAGTCCAGGATCTCCATCAGTCCGGGAAGAAAAGCAGGTGCCATGGTCACTCCAGTCAGGCACAGAGGGCTCTACCGTGTGTTCCCAGGCTGGCACACTGGGACTCTGCTGCCAGAGCTGAGGCTGGCTGGGTCTGGGGGCTGGGCCCCAGGCACTGCCATGGGGCTTGTGTGGCCCAAAGCAAGCACAGGACAGGCTGGGCATGGCCACCAGAACCCAAGGCACTGGGTACCACGTGCCTGAGCAGGGACCACCCAGCCCAATCCCGCCCCAGCCTGGCTGCAGGGAACCCACTGTGCCTGTGGGGACCACATGCCTGTCGTGCTGCTGGCATTGCTCTTCATCCCAGGACCATGGCCTCCTCTTCATCTTCCTCATCAATGTCCATCTCCTCGGTGTACTCTTCCATTTCCACGTCCATCTCCTCATCCTCATCAACCTCCATCTCTTCCTCTCCAGTCTGTTCTCCATCCACCTCCATCTCCTCCTCCGTATCCATTATTGTGTCCACCTCCATCTCTTCCTCTCCTCTCTTTTCTCCCTCCACTTCCATCTTCTCCTCTCTATCAGTCTGTCTGTCCACCTCCATCTTGTCTTCTCTACCTGCAACAGCCTGCAGAGGTAGCAAAACCTCAGAGTGGGGTCCCTGTCCCACCCCATCCCCCCAGAACTCCAGCCCACACCCGGGCAGCTGGGGGGATCCACCTCCATGGAATGGCACTGTACCTTCCTCAGGACAAATGTGAGCATCCTGCAGGGATGGATGACACAATCCAGGCCTTAGGCAGCTTTTGAGACTGATGAGATGAGGTCTCGGAGGCAGGAACAAGAAGGGTGACAGGAGCAGCAGGAGCAGCGTGCAGCGTGTGCTGAGCCCAGGGCCAACGGTTGTGTTGTGCTGCTTGCTGGCTGCTGGCAGTTCCAGATGGGACATGGATTCTGACATGACCACTGAGCTAGAGAGCCTTTGGTTCCATGCTTAGCAACCTTCCCCCAGACCATGGTGCTCAGAGCCCTGTTCCCAAGGATGGAGCATCCACAGCCTGGGCCAGTGCCTCAGCACCCTCAGTGGAAGAGAGCAGCTTCCTCAGATCCAACTTCATTCAGCCTCCTGCAGCTGAAAGCCGTCCCCCCTTGTCCTGTTGCCACAGGCCCTGTGGAACCCCCTGTCCCAATCTTTCTTGTGGCACCCTTGCAGTCCTGCAGAGCTGCAGTGAGGCCTCCCCAGGGTCTCCTCTTTCCAGGCTGAGCATCCCCAGCCCCACGTGGAAAGCAGGCAGTGTGATCTGGGGGAGTCCAGGCTGGAGTCAAATGGCATCAGGAACTGAGAGACGGAAGCTTGAGGCCCAGGTTTGCCTCTCAATGTACAAAATTAATAAGAGTGGAGGGCAAGACTGTGGGACACTGCTTCTGCTCTAATTGGTGAATATAGTCTCTGTTTTATCTTTTTTTCTCTCATGCTCTTGCAGTTTTGGCTGTTTGAAAGGAAGCTTGGCACAATATCCATTGTCTTCTCCATTTGTGAATCACCGAGCAGAGTCTGGGCAAGCTGATGTTGCAGAGCAAATCCTGCAAATGTACTGGTCATCCTGAGCCTGGAGAATGCAGTTAAACCCAGCCAAAAGTAATTTCTGGAAAGTCAAGCCTGGTGTACATTCTCTTGACTTTGGCTATGCCAACTTCACCTGAGTCTTATGAAAAAGCAAACAAAAGACTCAAACCAAAACAGACAAAACCTAGAAACAAACGAACCCATGCAAACCAATCAAAGAGACTAAAAAAAACCCAAATAAAACCAAAGGGAATGAAGAGTTAGTATTAGTTTTGAGTTCATCACAGCAGGTAAATGGCTGCTTTCCACAGGATCACCATAAAAAGCCACAGATAACAGCTGCTCCAAAATACACCCAACAGGAGAACCATCAAAGTGATACATAGCAACTCTGGGGGCAGCTCCCCATTAAGGTGAGGGATGAGCACACAGTGCTACAGCTCCAGCCTTCCCCACCCTGCAGGCTGCTCTTTGCTCCTGATGTAAGAGCCTTGCAGGACTGTGGCCCCTCTCGGTGCATTATAAATCATTCCCACAGCTCTCACTTGAGCCACTGGCATGTCCAGAGCGAGATCCAGGCACAATCCTACTGCCCGCTGAGCCTCTCTGGGAGATCCTGAGCATCTTCCTGCCCAGAGCCACAAAAGAGCTCAGGCTCTGCCTGAACTGGGTTTTCAGGGGAGGTTTCCATATCCCTGCGAGATGTGCTCATCCTTCATCAGGCTGTGCCCAGCCTGGATCAGGGCAGGTTGGATGCCACATGGGATCCATCCTTTGCCCTGCCATGTGATCCTCCATGCAGTGGGGATAAAAAGCCCAGCACTGGGGAACCCCAGGTGCTGCAGCAGTGATATTTTTGGGAGAAACACGGAGCTGTGCATGGCCAGCTTGAAGTCTGCACTGCTCTGAGCACCAGGCCTGCCATGCTGAGCCCAGGGCCACAACCAGTGCTCACCCTGGCTGGGACATTGAGTCCCAACATGGGATCCCATGGGACAGGGCACTCTGGGATTCGCCCCTGCAGCTGCCCAGTGTGTCCAGAGAGACAGCAAGGAGACAGTGACCTCTGTCAGCGGAACCCTCTGAGTGGGACAACCACTGCTGGGGTGGCTGTGCCAGCTCCCCCATGAACCTCCAGCCCTGGGATCCGGGAGGAAGTGGAAAACACAACTTGGCCAATACTGCCTGTGCCGGAAGCAAATGGAAAGAGAACTGGGGTGTGAAAACCCAAGGTTGTTTATTTACATAAGAACAGCAATGAAAACACAGAACACATTTACTTTTGTAAGAATATTTGTAATAACAACAATTTATAGAATGTATATACCTAAGAACATATCTAACAACAATATTTGAAATGTATTTACAGAAGACAAAACGAAGCCCTAAAACCTATATGGCAAAAACAAGAACAAACTCTAAAAACTATGTACAAAAGGGTGCCATTTCAGTCCAGGATCTCCATCAGTCCGGGAAGAAAAGCAGGTGCCGTGGTCACTCCAGTCAGGCACAGAGGGCTCTTCCGTGTGTCCCCAGGCTGGCACACTGGGACTCTGCTGCCAGAGCTGAGGCTGGCTGGGTCTGGGGGCTGGGCCCCAGGCACTGCCATGGGGCTTGTGTGGCCCAAAGCAAGCACAGGACAGGCTGGGCATGGCCACCAGAACCCAAGGCACTGGGTACCACGTGCCTGAGCAGGGACCACCCAGCCCAATCCCGCCCCAGCCTGGCTGCAGGGAACCCACTGTGCCTGTGGGGACCACATGCCTGTCGTGCTGCTGGCATTGCTCTTCATCCCAGGACCATGGCCTCCTCTTCATCTTCCTCATCAATGTCCATCTCCTCGGTGTACTCTTCCATTTCCACGTCCATCTCCTCATCCTCATCAACCTCCATCTCTTCCTCTCCAGTCTGTTCTCCATCCACCTCCATCTCCTCCTCCGTATCCATTATTGTGTCCACCTCCATCTCTTCCTCTCCTCTCTTTTCTCCCTCCACTTCCATCTTCTCCTCTCTATCAGTCTGTCTGTCCACCTCCATCTTGTCTTCTCTACCTGCAACAGCCTGCAGAGGTAGCAAAACCTCAGAGTGGGGTCCCTGTCCCACCCCATCCCCCCAGAACTCCAGCCCACACCCGGGCAGCTGGGGGGATCCACCTCCATGGAATGGCACTGTACCTTCCTCAGGACAAATGTGAGCATCCTGCAGGGATGGATGACACAATCCAGGCCTTAGGCAGCTTTTGAGACTGATGAGATGAGGTCTTGGGGACAGGAACAAGAAGGGTGACAGGAGCAGCAGGAGCAGCGTGCAGCGTGTGCTGAGCCCAGGGCCAGCGGTTGTGTTGTGCTGCTTGCTGGCTGCTGGCAGTTCCAGATGGGACATGGATTGTGACATGACCACTGAGCTAGAGAGCCTTTGGTTCCATGCTTAGCAACGTTCCCCCAGACCATGGTGCTCAGAGCCCTGTTCCCAAGGATGGAGCATCCACAGCCTGGGCCAGTGCCTCAGCACCCTCAGTGGAAGAGAGCAGCTTCCTCAGATCCAACTTCAATCAGCCTCCTGCAGCTGAAAGCCGTCCCCCCTTGTCCTGTTGCCACAGGCCCTGTGGAACCCCCTGTCCCAATCTTTCTTGTGGCACCCTTGCAGTCCTGCAGAGCTGCAGTGAGGCCTCCCCAGGGTCTCCTCTTTCCAGGCTGAGCATCCCCAGCCCCACGTGGAAAGCAGGCAGTGTGATCTGGGGGAGTCCAGGCTGGAGTCAAATGGCATCAGGAACTGAGAGACGGAAGCTTTAGGCCCAGGTTTGCCTCTCAATGTACAAAATTAATAAGAGTGGAGGGCAAGACTGTGGGACACTGCTTCTGCTCTAATTGGTGAATATAGTCTCTGTTTTTTTTCTTTTTTTCTCTCATGCCGTTGCAGTTTTGGCTGTTTGAAAGGAAGCTTGGCACAATATCCATTGTCTTCTCCATTTGTGAATCACTGAGCAGAGTCTGGGCAAGCTGATGTTGCAGAGCAAATCCTGCAAATGTACTGGTCATCCTGAGCCTGGAGAATGCAGTTAAACCCAGCCAAAAGTAATTTCTGGAAAGTCAAGCCTGGTGTACATTCTCTTGACTTTGGCTATGCCAACTTCACCTGAGTCTTATGAAAAAGCAAACAAAAGACTCAAACCAAAACAGACAAAACCTAGAAACAAACGAACCCATGCAAACCAATCAAACAAAGAGACTAAAAAAACCCCAAATAAAACCAAAGGGAATGAAGAGTTAGTATTAGTTTTGAGTTCATCACAGCAGGTAAATGGCTGCTTTCCACAGGATCACCATAAAAAGCCACAGATAACAGCTGCTCCAAAATACACCCAACAGGAGAACCATCAAAGTGATACATAGCAACTCTGGGGGCAGCTCCCCATTAAGGTGAGGGATGAGCACACAGTGCTACAGCTCCAGCCTTCCCCACCCTGCAGGCTGCTCTTTGCTCCTGATGTAAGAGCCTTGCAGGACTGTGGCCCCTCTCGGTGCATTATAAATCATTCCCACAGCTCTCACTTGAGCCACTGGCATGTCCAGAGCGAGATCCAGGCACAATCCTACTGCCCGCTGAGCCTCTCTGGGAGATCCTGAGCATCTTCCTGCCCAGAGCCACAAAAGAGCTCAGGCTCTGCCTGAACTGGGTTTTCAGGGGAGGTTTCCATATCCCTGCGAGATGTGCTCATCCTTCATCAGGCTGTGCCCAGCCTGGATCAGGGCAGGTTGGATGCCACATGGGATCCATCCTTTGCCCTGCCATGTGATCCTCCATGCAGTGGGGATAAAAAGCCCAGCACTGGGGAACCCCAGGTGCTGCAGCAGTGATAGTTTTGGGAGAAACACGGAGCTGTGCATGGCCAGCTTGAAGTCTGCACTGCTCTGAGCACCAGGCCTGCCATGCTGAGCCCAGGGCCACAACCAGTGCTCACCCTGGCTGGGACATTGAGTCCCAACATGGGATCCCATGGGACAGGGCACTCTGGGATTCGCCCCTGCAGCTGCCCAGTGTGTCCAGAGAGACAGCAAGGAGACAGTGACCTCTGTCAGCGGAACCCTCTGAGTGGGACAACCACTGCTGGGGTGGCTGTGCCAGCTCCCCCATGAACCTCCAGCCCTGGGATCCGGGAGGAAGTGGAAAACACAACTTGGCCAATACTGCCTGTGCCAGAAGCAAATGGAAAGAGAACTGGGGTGTGAAAACCCAAGGTTGTTTATTTACATAAGAACAGCAATGAAAACACAGAACACATTTACTTTTGTAAGAATATTTGTAATAACAACAATTTATAGAATGTATATACCTAAGAACATATCTAACAACAATATTTGAAATGTATTTACAGAAGACAAAACGAAGCCCTAGAACCTATATGGCAAAAACAAGAACAAACTTTAAAAAACTATGTACAAAAGGGTGCCATTTCAGTCCAGGATCTCCATCAGTCCGGGAAGAAAAGCAGGTGCCATGGTCACTCCAGTCAGGCACAGAGGGCTCTTCCGTGTGTCCCCAGGCTGGCACACTGGGACTCTGCTGCCAGAGCTGAGGCTGGCTGGGTCTGGGGGCTGGGCCCCAGGCACTGCCATGGGGCTTGTGTGGCCCAAAGCAAGCACAGGACAGGCTGGGCATGGCCACCAGAACCCAAGGCACTGGGTACCACGTGCCTGAGCAGGGACCACCCAGCCCAATCCCGCCCCAGCCTGGCTGCAGGGAACCCACTGTGCCTGTGGGGACCACATGCCTGTCGTGCTGCTGGCATTGCTCTTCATCCCAGGACCATGGCCTCCTCTTCATCTTCCTCATCAATGTCCATCTCCTCGGTGTACTCTTCCATTTCCACGTCCATCTCCTCATCCTCATCAACCTCCATCTCTTCCTCTCCAGTCTGTTCTCCATCCACCTCCATCTCCTCCTCCGTATCCATTATTGTGTCCACCTCCATCTCTTCCTCTCCTCTCTTTTCTCCCTCCACTTCCATCTTCTCCTCTCTATCAGTCTGTCTGTCCACCTCCATCTTGTCTTCTCTACCTGCAACAGCCTGCAGAGGTAGTAAAACCTCAGAGTGGGGTCCCTGTCCCACCCCATCCCCCCAGAACTCCAGCCCACACCCAGGCAGCTGGGGGGATCCACCTCCATGGAATGGCACTGTACCTTCCTCAGGACAAATGTGAGCATCCTGCAGGGATGGATGACACAATCCAGGCCTTAGGCAGCTTTTGAGACTGATGAGATGAGGTCTTGGGGACAGGAACAAGAAGGGTGACAGGAGCAGCAGGAGCAGCGTGCAGCGTGTGCTGAGCCCAGGGCCAGCGGTTGTGTTGTGCTGCTTGCTGGCTGCTGGCAGTTCCAGATGGGACATGGATTGTGACATGACCACTGAGCTAGAGAGCCTTTGGTTCCATGCTTAGCAACGTTCCCCCAGACCATGGTGCTCAGAGCCCTGTTCCCAAGGATGGAGCATCCACAGCCTGGGCCAGTGCCTCAGCACCCTCAGTGGAAGAGAGCAGCTTCCTCAGATCCAACTTCAATCAGCCTCCTGCAGCTGAAAGCCGTCCCCCCTTGTCCTGTTGCCACAGGCCCTGTGGAACCCCCTGTCCCAATCTTTCTTGTGGCACCCTTTCAGTCCTGCAGAGCTGCAGTGAGGCCTCCCCAGGGTCTCCTCTTTCCAGGCTGAGCATCCCCAGCCCCACGTGGAAAGCAGGCAGTGTGATCTGGGGGAGTCCAGGCTGGAGTCAAATGGCATCAGGAACTGAGAGACGGAAGCTTTAGGCCCAGGTTTGCCTCTCAATGTACAAAATTAATAAGAGTGGAGGGCAAGACTGTGGGACACTGCTTCTGCTCTAATTGGTGAATATAGTCTCTGTTTTTTTTCTTTTTTTCTCTCATGCCGTTGCAGTTTTGGCTGTTTGAAAGGAAGCTTGGCACAATATCCATTGTCTTCTCCATTTGTGAATCACTGAGCAGAGTCTGGGCAAGCTGATGTTGCAGAGCAAATCCTGCAAATGTACTGGTCATCCTGAGCCTGGAGAATGCAGTTAAACCCAGCCAAAAGTAATTTCTGGAAAGTCAAGCCTGGTGTACATTCTCTTGACTTTGGCTATGCCAACTTCACCTGAGTCTTATGAAAAAGCAAACAAAAGACTCAAACCAAAACAGACAAAACCTAGAAACAAACGAACCCATGCAAACCAATCAAACAAAGAGACTAAAAAAACCCCAAATAAAACCAAAGGGAATGAAGAGTTAGTATTAGTTTTGAGTTCATCACAGCAGGTAAATGGCTGCTTTCCACAGGATCACCATAAAAAGCCACAGATAACAGCTGCTCCAAAATACACCCAACAGGAGAACCATCAAAGTGATACATAGCAACTCTGGGGGCAGCTCCCCATTAAGGTGAGGGATGAGCACACAGTGCTACAGCTCCAGCCTTCCCCACCCTGCAGGCTGCTCTTTGCTCCTGATGTAAGAGCCTTGCAGGACTGTGGCCCCTCTCGGTGCATTATAAATCATTCCCACAGCTCTCACTTGAGCCACTGGCATGTCCAGAGCGAGATCCAGGCACAATCCTACTGCCCGCTGAGCCTCTCTGGGAGATCCTGAGCATCTTCCTGCCCAGAGCCACAAAAGAGCTCAGGCTCTGCCTGAACTGGGTTTTCAGGGGAGGTTTCCATATCCCTGCGAGATGTGCTCATCCTTCATCAGGCTGTGCCCAGCCTGGATCAGGGCAGGTTGGATGCCACATGGGATCCATCCTTTGCCCTGCCATGTGATCCTCCATGCAGTGGGGATAAAAAGCCCAGCACTGGGGAACCCCAGGTGCTGCAGCAGTGATAGTTTTGGGAGAAACACGGAGCTGTGCATGGCCAGCTTGAAGTCTGCACTGCTCTGAGCACCAGGCCTGCCATGCTGAGCCCAGGGCCACAACCAGTGCTCACCCTGGCTGGGACATTGAGTCCCAACATGGGATCCCATGGGACAGGGCACTCTGGGATTCGCCCCTGCAGCTGCCCAGTGTGTCCAGAGAGACAGCAAGGAGACAGTGACCTCTGTCAGCGGAACCCTCTGAGTGGGACAACCACTGCTGGGGTGGCTGTGCCAGCTCCCCCATGAACCTCCAGCCCTGGGATCCGGGAGGAAGTGGAAAACACAACTTGGCCAATACTGCCTGTGCCAGAAGCAAATGGAAAGAGAACTGGGGTGTGAAAACCCAAGGTTGTTTATTTACATAAGAACAGCAATGAAAACACAGAACACATTTACTTTTGTAAGAATATTTGTAATAACAACAATTTATAGAATGTATATACCTAAGAACATATCTAACAACAATATTTGAAATGTATTTACAGAAGACAAAACGAAGCCCTAGAACCTATATGGCAAAAACAAGAACAAACTTTAAAAAACTATGTACAAAAGGGTGCCATTTCAGTCCAGGATCTCCATCAGTCCGGGAAGAAAAGCAGGTGCCATGGTCACTCCAGTCAGGCACAGAGGGCTCTTCCGTGTGTCCCCAGGCTGGCACACTGGGACTCTGCTGCCAGAGCTGAGGCTGGCTGGGTCTGGGGGCTGGGCCCCAGGCACTGCCATGGGGCTTGTGTGGCCCAAAGCAAGCACAGGACAGGCTGGGCATGGCCACCAGAACCCAAGGCACTGGGTACCACGTGCCTGAGCAGGGACCACCCAGCCCAATCCCGCCCCAGCCTGGCTGCAGGGAACCCACTGTGCCTGTGGGGACCACATGCCTGTCGTGCTGCTGGCATCGCTCTTCATCCCAGGACCATGGCCTCCTCTTCATCTTCCTCATCAATGTCCATCTCCTCGGTGTACTCTTCCATTTCCACGTCCATCTCCTCATCCTCATCAACCTCCATCTCTTCCTCTCCAGTCTGTTCTCCATCCACCTCCATCTCCTCCTCCGTATCCATTATTGTGTCCACCTCCATCTCTTCCTCTCCTCTCTTTTCTCCCTCCACTTCCATCTTCTCCTCTCTATCAGTCTGTCTGTCCACCTCCATCTTGTCTTCTCTACCTGCAACAGCCTGCAGAGGTAGTAAAACCTCAGAGTGGGGTCCCTGTCCCACCCCATCCCCCCAGAACTCCAGCCCACACCCGGGCAGCTGGGGGGATCCACCTCCATGGAATGGCACTGTACCTTCCTCAGGACAAATGTGAGCATCCTGCAGGGATGGATGACACAATCCAGGCCTTAGGCAGCTTTTGAGACTGATGAGATGAGGTCTTGGGGACAGGAACAAGAAGGGTGACAGGAGCAGCAGGAGCAGCGTGCAGCGTGTGCTGAGCCCAGGGCCAGCGGTTGTGTTGTGCTGCTTGCTGGCTGCTGGCAGTTCCAGATGGGACATGGATTGTGACATGACCACTGAGCTAGAGAGCCTTTGGTTCCATGCTTAGCAACGTTCCCCCAGACCATGGTGCTCAGAGCCCTGTTCCCAAGGATGGAGCATCCACAGCCTGGGCCAGTGCCTCAGCACCCTCAGTGGAAGAGAGCAGCTTCCTCAGATCCAACTTCAATCAGCCTCCTGCAGCTGAAAGCCGTCCCCCCTTGTCCTGTTGCCACAGGCCCTGTGGAACCCCCTTGTCCCAATCTTTCTTGTGGCACCCTTGCAGTCCTGCAGAGCTGCAGTGAGGCCTCCCCAGGGTCTCCTCTTTCCAGGCTGAGCATCCCCAGCCCCACGTGGAAAGCAGGCAGTGTGATCTGGGGGAGTCCAGGCTGGAGTCAAATGGCATCAGGAACTGAGAGACGGAAGCTTTAGGCCCAGGTTTGCCTCTCAATGTACAAAATTAATAAGAGTGGAGGGCAAGACTGTGGGACACTGCTTCTGCTCTAATTGGTGAATATAGTCTCTGTTTTTTTTCTTTTTTTCTCTCATGCCGTTGCAGTTTTGGCTGTTTGAAAGGAAGCTTGGCACAATATCCATTGTCTTCTCCATTTGTGAATCACTGAGCAGAGTCTGGGCAAGCTGATGTTGCAGAGCAAATCCTGCAAATGTACTGGTCATCCTGAGCCTGGAGAATGCAGTTAAACCCAGCCAAAAGTAATTTCTGGAAAGTCAAGCCTGGTGTACATTCTCTTGACTTTGGCTATGCCAACTTCACCTGAGTCTTATGAAAAAGCAAACAAAAGACTCAAACCAAAACAGACAAAACCTAGAAACAAACGAACCCATGCAAACCAATCAAACAAAGAGACTAAAAAAACCCCAAATAAAACCAAAGGGAATGAAGAGTTAGTATTAGTTTTGAGTTCATCACAGCAGGTAAATGGCTGCTTTCCACAGGATCACCATAAAAAGCCACAGATAACAGCTGCTCCAAAATGCACCCAACAGGAGAACCATCAAAGTGATACATAGCAACTCTGGGGGCAGCTCCCCATTAAGGTGAGGGATGAGCACACAGTGCTACAGCTCCAGCCTTCCCCACCCTGCAGGCTGCTCTTTGCTCCTGATGTAAGAGCCTTGCAGGACTGTGGCCCCTCTCGGTGCATTATAAATCATTCCCACAGCTCTCACTTGAGCCACTGGCATGTCCAGAGCGAGATCCAGGCACAATCCTACTGCCCGCTGAGCCTCTCTGGGAGATCCTGAGCATCTTCCTGCCCAGAGCCACAAAAGAGCTCAGGCTCTGCCTGAACTGGGTTTTCAGGGGAGGTTTCCATATCCCTGCGAGATGTGCTCATCCTTCATCAGGCTGTGCCCAGCCTGGATCAGGGCAGGTTGGATGCCACATGGGATCCATCCTTTGCCCTGCCATGTGATCCTCCATGCAGTGGGGATAAAAAGCCCAGCACTGGGGAACCCCAGGTGCTGCAGCAGTGATAGTTTTGGGAGAAACACGGAGCTGTGCATGGCCAGCTTGAAGTCTGCACTGCTCTGAGCACCAGGCCTGCCATGCTGAGCCCAGGGCCACAACCAGTGCTCACCCTGGCTGGGACATTGAGTCCCAACATGGGATCCCATGGGACAGGGCACTCTGGGATTCGCCCCTGCAGCTGCCCAGTGTGTCCAGAGAGACAGCAAGGAGACAGTGACCTCTGTCAGCGGAACCCTCTGAGTGGGACAACCACTGCTGGGGTGGCTGTGCCAGCTCCCCCATGAACCTCCAGCCCTGGGATCCGGGAGGAAGTGGAAAACACAACTTGGCCAATACTGCCTGTGCCGGAAGCAAATGGAAAGAGAACTGGGGTGTGAAAACCCAAGGTTGTTTATTTACATAAGAACAGCAATGAAAACACAGAACACATTTACTTTTGTAAGAATATTTGTAATAACAACAATTTATAGAATGTATATACCTAAGAACATATCTAACAACAATATTTGAAATGTATTTACAGAAGACAAAACGAAGCCCTAGAACCTATATGGCAAAAACAAGAACAAACTTTAAAAAACTATGTACAAAAGGGTGCCATTTCAGTCCAGGATCTCCATCAGTCCGGGAAGAAAAGCAGGTGCCATGGTCACTCCAGTCAGGCACAGAGGGCTCTTCCGTGTGTCCCCAGGCTGGCACACTGGGACTCTGCTGCCAGAGCTGAGGCTGGCTGGGTCTGGGGGCTGGGCCCCAGGCACTGCCATGGGGCTTGTGTGGCCCAAAGCAAGCACAGGACAGGCTGGGCATGGCCACCAGAACCCAAGGCACTGGGTACCACGTGCCTGAGCAGGGACCACCCAGCCCAATCCCGCCCCAGCCTGGCTGCAGGGAACCCACTGTGCCTGTGGGGACCACATGCCTGTCGTGCTGCTGGCATTGCTCTTCATCCCAGGACCATGGCCTCCTCTTCATCTTCCTCATCAATGTCCATCTCCTCGGTGTACTCTTCCATTTCCACGTCCATCTCCTCATCCTCATCAACCTCCATCTCTTCCTCTCCAGTCTGTTCTCCATCCACCTCCATCTCCTCCTCCGTATCCATTATTGTGTCCACCTCCATCTCTTCCTCTCCTCTCTTTTCTCCCTCCACTTCCATCTTCTCCTCTCTATCAGTCTGTCTGTCCACCTCCATCTTGTCTTCTCTACCTGCAACAGCCTGCAGAGGTAGTAAAACCTCAGAGTGGGGTCCCTGTCCCACCCCATCCCCCCAGAACTCCAGCCCACACCCGGGCAGCTGGGGGGATCCACCTCCATGGAATGGCACTGTACCTTCCTCAGGACAAATGTGAGCATCCTGCAGGGATGGATGACACAATCCAGGCCTTAGGCAGCTTTTGAGACTGATGAGATGAGGTCTTGGGGACAGGAACAAGAAGGGTGACAGGAGCAGCAGGAGCAGCGTGCAGCGTGTGCTGAGCCCAGGGCCAGCGGTTGTGTTGTGCTGCTTGCTGGCTGCTGGCAGTTCCAGATGGGACATGGATTGTGACATGACCACTGAGCTAGAGAGCCTTTGGTTCCATGCTTAGCAACGTTCCCCCAGACCATGGTGCTCAGAGCCCTGTTCCCAAGGATGGAGCATCCACAGCCTGGGCCAGTGCCTCAGCACCCTCAGTGGAAGAGAGCAGCTTCCTCAGATCCAACTTCAATCAGCCTCCTGCAGCTGAAAGCCGTCCCCCCTTGTCCTGTTGCCACAGGCCCTGTGGAACCCCCTGTCCCAATCTTTCTTGTGGCACCCTTGCAGTCCTGCAGAGCTGCAGTGAGGCCTCCCCAGGGTCTCCTCTTTCCAGGCTGAGCATCCCCAGCCCCACGTGGAAAGCAGGCAGTGTGATCTGGGGGAGTCCAGGCTGGAGTCAAATGGCATCAGGAACTGAGAGACGGAAGCTTTAGGCCCAGGTTTGCCTCTCAATGTACAAAATTAATAAGAGTGGAGGGCAAGACTGTGGGACACTGCTTCTGCTCTAATTGGTGAATATAGTCTCTGTTTTTTTTCTTTTTTTCTCTCATGCCGTTGCAGTTTTGGCTGTTTGAAAGGAAGCTTGGCACAATATCCATTGTCTTCTCCATTTGTGAATCACTGAGCAGAGTCTGGGCAAGCTGATGTTGCAGAGCAAATCCTGCAAATGTACTGGTCATCCTGAGCCTGGAGAATGCAGTTAAACCCAGCCAAAAGTAATTTCTGGAAAGTCAAGCCTGGTGTACATTCTCTTGACTTTGGCTATGCCAACTTCACCTGAGTCTTATGAAAAAGCAAACAAAAGACTCAAACCAAAACAGACAAAACCTAGAAACAAACGAACCCATGCAAACCAATCAAACAAAGAGACTAAAAAAACCCCAAATAAAACCAAAGGGAATGAAGAGTTAGTATTAGTTTTGAGTTCATCACAGCAGGTAAATGGCTGCTTTCCACAGGATCACCATAAAAAGCCACAGATAACAGCTGCTCCAAAATGCACCCAACAGGAGAACCATCAAAGTGATACATAGCAACTCTGGGGGCAGCTCCCCATTAAGGTGAGGGATGAGCACACAGTGCTACAGCTCCAGCCTTCCCCACCCTGCAGGCTGCTCTTTGCTCCTGATGTAAGAGCCTTGCAGGACTGTGGCCCCTCTCGGTGCATTATAAATCATTCCCACAGCTCTCACTTGAGCCACTGGCATGTCCAGAGCGAGATCCAGGCACAATCCTACTGCCCGCTGAGCCTCTCTGGGAGATCCTGAGCATCTTCCTGCCCAGAGCCACAAAAGAGCTCAGGCTCTGCCTGAACTGGGTTTTCAGGGGAGGTTTCCATATCCCTGCGAGATGTGCTCATCCTTCATCAGGCTGTGCCCAGCCTGGATCAGGGCAGGTTGGATGCCACATGGGATCCATCCTTTGCCCTGCCATGTGATCCTCCATGCAGTGGGGATAAAAAGCCCAGCACTGGGGAACCCCAGGTGCTGCAGCAGTGATAGTTTTGGGAGAAACACGGAGCTGTGCATGGCCAGCTTGAAGTCTGCACTGCTCTGAGCACCAGGCCTGCCATGCTGAGCCCAGGGCCACAACCAGTGCTCACCCTGGCTGGGACATTGAGTCCCAACATGGGATCCCATGGGACAGGGCACTCTGGGATTCGCCCCTGCAGCTGCCCAGTGTGTCCAGAGAGACAGCAAGGAGACAGTGACCTCTGTCAGCGGAACCCTCTGAGTGGGACAACCACTGCTGGGGTGGCTGTGCCAGCTCCCCCATGAACCTCCAGCCCTGGGATCCGGGAGGAAGTGGAAAACACAACTTGGCCAATACTGCCTGTGCCGGAAGCAAATGGAAAGAGAACTGGGGTGTGAAAACCCAAGGTTGTTTATTTACATAAGAACAGCAATGAAAACACAGAACACATTTACTTTTGTAAGAATATTTGTAATAACAACAATTTATAGAATGTATATACCTAAGAACATATCTAACAACAATATTTGAAATGTATTTACAGAAGACAAAACGAAGCCCTAGAACCTATATGGCAAAAACAAGAACAAACTTTAAAAAACTATGTACAAAAGGGTGCCATTTCAGTCCAGGATCTCCATCAGTCCGGGAAGAAAAGCAGGTGCCATGGTCACTCCAGTCAGGCACAGAGGGCTCTTCCGTGTGTCCCCAGGCTGGCACACTGGGACTCTGCTGCCAGAGCTGAGGCTGGCTGGGTCTGGGGGCTGGGCCCCAGGCACTGCCATGGGGCTTGTGTGGCCCAAAGCAAGCACAGGACAGGCTGGGCATGGCCACCAGAACCCAAGGCACTGGGTACCACGTGCCTGAGCAGGGACCACCCAGCCCAATCCCGCCCCAGCCTGGCTGCAGGGAACCCACTGTGCCTGTGGGGACCACATGCCTGTCGTGCTGCTGGCATTGCTCTTCATCCCAGGACCATGGCCTCCTCTTCATCTTCCTCATCAATGTCCATCTCCTCGGTGTACTCTTCCATTTCCACGTCCATCTCCTCATCCTCATCAACCTCCATCTCTTCCTCTCCAGTCTGTTCTCCATCCACCTCCATCTCCTCCTCCGTATCCATTATTGTGTCCACCTCCATCTCTTCCTCTCCTCTCTTTTCTCCCTCCACTTCCATCTTCTCCTCTCTATCAGTCTGTCTGTCCACCTCCATCTTGTCTTCTCTACCTGCAACAGCCTGCAGAGGTAGTAAAACCTCAGAGTGGGGTCCCTGTCCCACCCCATCCCCCCAGAACTCCAGCCCACACCCGGGCAGCTGGGGGGATCCACCTCCATGGAATGGCACTGTACCTTCCTCAGGACAAATGTGAGCATCCTGCAGGGATGGATGACACAATCCAGGCCTTAGGCAGCTTTTGAGACTGATGAGATGAGGTCTTGGGGACAGGAACAAGAAGGGTGACAGGAGCAGCAGGAGCAGCGTGCAGCGTGTGCTGAGCCCAGGGCCAGCGGTTGTGTTGTGCTGCTTGCTGGCTGCTGGCAGTTCCAGATGGGACATGGATTGTGACATGACCACTGAGCTAGAGAGCCTTTGGTTCCATGCTTAGCAACGTTCCCCCAGACCATGGTGCTCAGAGCCCTGTTCCCAAGGATGGAGCATCCACAGCCTGGGCCAGTGCCTCAGCACCCTCAGTGGAAGAGAGCAGCTTCCTCAGATCCAACTTCAATCAGCCTCCTGCAGCTGAAAGCCGTCCCCCCTTGTCCTGTTGCCACAGGCCCTGTGGAACCCCCTGTCCCAATCTTTCTTGTGGCACCCTTGCAGTCCTGCAGAGCTGCAGTGAGGCCTCCCCAGGGTCTCCTCTTTCCAGGCTGAGCATCCCCAGCCCCACGTGGAAAGCAGGCAGTGTGATCTGGGGGAGTCCAGGCTGGAGTCAAATGGCATCAGGAACTGAGAGACGGAAGCTTTAGGCCCAGGTTTGCCTCTCAATGTACAAAATTAATAAGAGTGGAGGGCAAGACTGTGGGACACTGCTTCTGCTCTAATTGGTGAATATAGTCTCTGTTTTTTTTCTTTTTTTCTCTCATGCCGTTGCAGTTTTGGCTGTTTGAAAGGAAGCTTGGCACAATATCCATTGTCTTCTCCATTTGTGAATCACTGAGCAGAGTCTGGGCAAGCTGATGTTGCAGAGCAAATCCTGCAAATGTACTGGTCATCCTGAGCCTGGAGAATGCAGTTAAACCCAGCCAAAAGTAATTTCTGGAAAGTCAAGCCTGGTGTACATTCTCTTGACTTTGGCTATGCCAACTTCACCTGAGTCTTATGAAAAAGCAAACAAAAGACTCAAACCAAAACAGACAAAACCTAGAAACAAACGAACCCATGCAAACCAATCAAACAAAGAGACTAAAAAAACCCCAAATAAAACCAAAGGGAATGAAGAGTTAGTATTAGTTTTGAGTTCATCACAGCAGGTAAATGGCTGCTTTCCACAGGATCACCATAAAAAGCCACAGATAACAGCTGCTCCAAAATACACCCAACAGGAGAACCATCAAAGTGATACATAGCAACTCTGGGGGCAGCTCCCCATTAAGGTGAGGGATGAGCACACAGTGCTACAGCTCCAGCCTTCCCCACCCTGCAGGCTGCTCTTTGCTCCTGATGTAAGAGCCTTGCAGGACTGTGGCCCCTCTCGGTGCATTATAAATCATTCCCACAGCTCTCACTTGAGCCACTGGCATGTCCAGAGCGAGATCCAGGCACAATCCTACTGCCCGCTGAGCCTCTCTGGGAGATCCTGAGCATCTTCCTGCCCAGAGCCACAAAAGAGCTCAGGCTCTGCCTGAACTGGGTTTTCAGGGGAGGTTTCCATATCCCTGCGAGATGTGCTCATCCTTCATCAGGCTGTGCCCAGCCTGGATCAGGGCAGGTTGGATGCCACATGGGATCCATCCTTTGCCCTGCCATGTGATCCTCCATGCAGTGGGGATAAAAAGCCCAGCACTGGGGAACCCCAGGTGCTGCAGCAGTGATAGTTTTGGGAGAAACACGGAGCTGTGCATGGCCAGCTTGAAGTCTGCACTGCTCTGAGCACCAGGCCTGCCATGCTGAGCCCAGGGCCACAACCAGTGCTCACCCTGGCTGGGACATTGAGTCCCAACATGGGATCCCATGGGACAGGGCACTCTGGGATTCGCCCCTGCAGCTGCCCAGTGTGTCCAGAGAGACAGCAAGGAGACAGTGACCTCTGTCAGCGGAACCCTCTGAGTGGGACAACCACTGCTGGGGTGGCTGTGCCAGCTCCCCCATGAACCTCCAGCCCTGGGATCCGGGAGGAAGTGGAAAACACAACTTGGCCAATACTGCCTGTGCCAGAAGCAAATGGAAAGAGAACTGGGGTGTGAAAACCCAAGGTTGTTTATTTACATAAGAACAGCAATGAAAACACAGAACACATTTACTTTTGTAAGAATATTTGTAATAACAACAATTTATAGAATGTATATACCTAAGAACATATCTAACAACAATATTTGAAATGTATTTACAGAAGACAAAACGAAGCCCTAGAACCTATATGGCAAAAACAAGAACAAACTTTAAAAAACTATGTACAAAAGGGTGCCATTTCAGTCCAGGATCTCCATCAGTCCGGGAAGAAAAGCAGGTGCCATGGTCACTCCAGTCAGGCACAGAGGGCTCTTCCGTGTGTCCCCAGGCTGGCACACTGGGACTCTGCTGCCAGAGCTGAGGCTGGCTGGGTCTGGGGGCTGGGCCCCAGGCACTGCCATGGGGCTTGTGTGGCCCAAAGCAAGCACAGGACAGGCTGGGCATGGCCAGCAGAACCCAAGGCACTGGGTACCACGTGCCTGAGCAGGGACCACCCAGCCCAATCCCGCCCCAGCCTGGCTGCAGGGAACCCACTGTGCCTGTGGGGACCACATGCCTGTCGTGCTGCTGGCATTGCTCTTCATCCCAGGACCATGGCCTCCTCTTCATCTTCCTCATCAATGTCCATCTCCTCGGTGTACTCTTCCATTTCCACGTCCATCTCCTCATCCTCATCAACCTCCATCTCTTCCTCTCCAGTCTGTTCTCCATCCACCTCCATCTCCTCCTCCGTATCCATTATTGTGTCCACCTCCATCTCTTCCTCTCCTCTCTTTTCTCCCTCCACTTCCATCTTCTCCTCTCTATCAGTCTGTCTGTCCACCTCCATCTTGTCTTCTCTACCTGCAACAGCCTGCAGAGGTAGTAAAACCTCAGAGTGGGGTCCCTGTCCCACCCCATCCCCCCAGAACTCCAGCCCACACCCGGGCAGCTGGGGGGATCCACCTCCATGGAATGGCACTGTACCTTCCTCAGGACAAATGTGAGCATCCTGCAGGGATGGATGACACAATCCAGGCCTTAGGCAGCTTTTGAGACTGATGAGATGAGGTCTTGGGGACAGGAACAAGAAGGGTGACAGGAGCAGCAGGAGCAGCGTGCAGCGTGTGCTGAGCCCAGGGCCAGCGGTTGTGTTGTGCTGCTTGCTGGCTGCTGGCAGTTCCAGATGGGACATGGATTGTGACATGACCACTGAGCTAGAGAGCCTTTGGTTCCATGCTTAGCAACGTTCCCCCAGACCATGGTGCTCAGAGCCCTGTTCCCAAGGATGGAGCATCCACAGCCTGGGCCAGTGCCTCAGCACCCTCAGTGGAAGAGAGCAGCTTCCTCAGATCCAACTTCAATCAGCCTCCTGCAGCTGAAAGCCGTCCCCCCTTGTCCTGTTGCCACAGGCCCTGTGGAACCCCCTTGTCCCAATCTTTCTTGTGGCACCCTTGCAGTCCTGCAGAGCTGCAGTGAGGCCTCCCCAGGGTCTCCTCTTTCCAGGCTGAGCATCCCCAGCCCCACGTGGAAAGCAGGCAGTGTGATCTGGGGGAGTCCAGGCTGGAGTCAAATGGCATCAGGAACTGAGAGACGGAAGCTTTAGGCCCAGGTTTGCCTCTCAATGTACAAAATTAATAAGAGTGGAGGGCAAGACTGTGGGACACTGCTTCTGCTCTAATTGGTGAATATAGTCTCTGTTTTTTTTCTTTTTTTCTCTCATGCCGTTGCAGTTTTGGCTGTTTGAAAGGAAGCTTGGCACAATATCCATTGTCTTCTCCATTTGTGAATCACTGAGCAGAGTCTGGGCAAGCTGATGTTGCAGAGCAAATCCTGCAAATGTACTGGTCATCCTGAGCCTGGAGAATGCAGTTAAACCCAGCCAAAAGTAATTTCTGGAAAGTCAAGCCTGGTGTACATTCTCTTGACTTTGGCTATGCCAACTTCACCTGAGTCTTATGAAAAAGCAAACAAAAGACTCAAACCAAAACAGACAAAACCTAGAAACAAACGAACCCATGCAAACCAATCAAACAAAGAGACTAAAAAAACCCCAAATAAAACCAAAGGGAATGAAGAGTTAGTATTAGTTTTGAGTTCATCACAGCAGGTAAATGGCTGCTTTCCACAGGATCACCATAAAAAGCCACAGATAACAGCTGCTCCAAAATGCACCCAACAGGAGAACCATCAAAGTGATACATAGCAACTCTGGGGGCAGCTCCCCATTAAGGTGAGGGATGAGCACACAGTGCTACAGCTCCAGCCTTCCCCACCCTGCAGGCTGCTCTTTGCTCCTGATGTAAGAGCCTTGCAGGACTGTGGCCCCTCTCGGTGCATTATAAATCATTCCCACAGCTCTCACTTGAGCCACTGGCATGTCCAGAGCGAGATCCAGGCACAATCCTACTGCCCGCTGAGCCTCTCTGGGAGATCCTGAGCATCTTCCTGCCCAGAGCCACAAAAGAGCTCAGGCTCTGCCTGAACTGGGTTTTCAGGGGAGGTTTCCATATCCCTGCGAGATGTGCTCATCCTTCATCAGGCTGTGCCCAGCCTGGATCAGGGCAGGTTGGATGCCACATGGGATCCATCCTTTGCCCTGCCATGTGATCCTCCATGCAGTGGGGATAAAAAGCCCAGCACTGGGGAACCCCAGGTGCTGCAGCAGTGATAGTTTTGGGAGAAACACGGAGCTGTGCATGGCCAGCTTGAAGTCTGCACTGCTCTGAGCACCAGGCCTGCCATGCTGAGCCCAGGGCCACAACCAGTGCTCACCCTGGCTGGGACATTGAGTCCCAACATGGGATCCCATGGGACAGGGCACTCTGGGATTCGCCCCTGCAGCTGCCCAGTGTGTCCAGAGAGACAGCAAGGAGACAGTGACCTCTGTCAGCGGAACCCTCTGAGTGGGACAACCACTGCTGGGGTGGCTGTGCCAGCTCCCCCATGAACCTCCAGCCCTGGGATCCGGGAGGAAGTGGAAAACACAACTTGGCCAATACTGCCTGTGCCGGAAGCAAATGGAAAGAGAACTGGGGTGTGAAAACCCAAGGTTGTTTATTTACATAAGAACAGCAATGAAAACACAGAACACATTTACTTTTGTAAGAATATTTGTAATAACAACAATTTATAGAATGTATATACCTAAGAACATATCTAACAACAATATTTGAAATGTATTTACAGAAGACAAAACGAAGCCCTAGAACCTATATGGCAAAAACAAGAACAAACTTTAAAAAACTATGTACAAAAGGGTGCCATTTCAGTCCAGGATCTCCATCAGTCCGGGAAGAAAAGCAGGTGCCATGGTCACTCCAGTCAGGCACAGAGGGCTCTTCCGTGTGTCCCCAGGCTGGCACACTGGGACTCTGCTGCCAGAGCTGAGGCTGGCTGGGTCTGGGGGCTGGGCCCCAGGCACTGCCATGGGGCTTGTGTGGCCCAAAGCAAGCACAGGACAGGCTGGGCATGGCCACCAGAACCCAAGGCACTGGGTACCACGTGCCTGAGCAGGGACCACCCAGCCCAATCCCGCCCCAGCCTGGCTGCAGGGAACCCACTGTGCCTGTGGGGACCACATGCCTGTCGTGCTGCTGGCATTGCTCTTCATCCCAGGACCATGGCCTCCTCTTCATCTTCCTCATCAATGTCCATCTCCTCGGTGTACTCTTCCATTTCCACGTCCATCTCCTCATCCTCATCAACCTCCATCTCTTCCTCTCCAGTCTGTTCTCCATCCACCTCCATCTCCTCCTCCGTATCCATTATTGTGTCCACCTCCATCTCTTCCTCTCCTCTCTTTTCTCCCTCCACTTCCATCTTCTCCTCTCTATCAGTCTGTCTGTCCACCTCCATCTTGTCTTCTCTACCTGCAACAGCCTGCAGAGGTAGTAAAACCTCAGAGTGGGGTCCCTGTCCCACCCCATCCCCCCAGAACTCCAGCCCACACCCGGGCAGCTGGGGGGATCCACCTCCATGGAATGGCACTGTACCTTCCTCAGGACAAATGTGAGCATCCTGCAGGGATGGATGACACAATCCAGGCCTTAGGCAGCTTTTGAGACTGATGAGATGAGGTCTTGGGGACAGGAACAAGAAGGGTGACAGGAGCAGCAGGAGCAGCGTGCAGCGTGTGCTGAGCCCAGGGCCAGCGGTTGTGTTGTGCTGCTTGCTGGCTGCTGGCAGTTCCAGATGGGACATGGATTGTGACATGACCACTGAGCTAGAGAGCCTTTGGTTCCATGCTTAGCAACGTTCCCCCAGACCATGGTGCTCAGAGCCCTGTTCCCAAGGATGGAGCATCCACAGCCTGGGCCAGTGCCTCAGCACCCTCAGTGGAAGAGAGCAGCTTCCTCAGATCCAACTTCAATCAGCCTCCTGCAGCTGAAAGCCGTCCCCCCTTGTCCTGTTGCCACAGGCCCTGTGGAACCCCCTGTCCCAATCTTTCTTGTGGCACCCTTGCAGTCCTGCAGAGCTGCAGTGAGGCCTCCCCAGGGTCTCCTCTTTCCAGGCTGAGCATCCCCAGCCCCACGTGGAAAGCAGGCAGTGTGATCTGGGGGAGTCCAGGCTGGAGTCAAATGGCATCAGGAACTGAGAGACGGAAGCTTTAGGCCCAGGTTTGCCTCTCAATGTACAAAATTAATAAGAGTGGAGGGCAAGACTGTGGGACACTGCTTCTGCTCTAATTGGTGAATATAGTCTCTGTTTTTTTTCTTTTTTTCTCTCATGCCGTTGCAGTTTTGGCTGTTTGAAAGGAAGCTTGGCACAATATCCATTGTCTTCTCCATTTGTGAATCACTGAGCAGAGTCTGGGCAAGCTGATGTTGCAGAGCAAATCCTGCAAATGTACTGGTCATCCTGAGCCTGGAGAATGCAGTTAAACCCAGCCAAAAGTAATTTCTGGAAAGTCAAGCCTGGTGTACATTCTCTTGACTTTGGCTATGCCAACTTCACCTGAGTCTTATGAAAAAGCAAACAAAAGACTCAAACCAAAACAGACAAAACCTAGAAACAAACGAACCCATGCAAACCAATCAAACAAAGAGACTAAAAAAACCCCAAATAAAACCAAAGGGAATGAAGAGTTAGTATTAGTTTTGAGTTCATCACAGCAGGTAAATGGCTGCTTTCCACAGGATCACCATAAAAAGCCACAGATAACAGCTGCTCCAAAATGCACCCAACAGGAGAACCATCAAAGTGATACATAGCAACTCTGGGGGCAGCTCCCCATTAAGGTGAGGGATGAGCACACAGTGCTACAGCTCCAGCCTTCCCCACCCTGCAGGCTGCTCTTTGCTCCTGATGTAAGAGCCTTGCAGGACTGTGGCCCCTCTCGGTGCATTATAAATCATTCCCACAGCTCTCACTTGAGCCACTGGCATGTCCAGAGCGAGATCCAGGCACAATCCTACTGCCCGCTGAGCCTCTCTGGGAGATCCTGAGCATCTTCCTGCCCAGAGCCACAAAAGAGCTCAGGCTCTGCCTGAACTGGGTTTTCAGGGGAGGTTTCCATATCCCTGCGAGATGTGCTCATCCTTCATCAGGCTGTGCCCAGCCTGGATCAGGGCAGGTTGGATGCCACATGGGATCCATCCTTTGCCCTGCCATGTGATCCTCCATGCAGTGGGGATAAAAAGCCCAGCACTGGGGAACCCAGGTGCTGCAGCAGTGATAGTTTTGGGAGAAACACGGAGCTGTGCATGGCCAGCTTGAAGTCTGCACTGCTCTGAGCACCAGGCCTGCCATGCTGAGCCCAGGGCCACAACCAGTGCTCACCCTGGCTGGGACATTGAGTCCCAACATGGGATCCCATGGGACAGGGCACTCTGGGATTCGCCCCTGCAGCTGCCCAGTGTGTCCAGAGAGACAGCAAGGAGACAGTGACCTCTGTCAGCGGAACCCTCTGAGTGGGACAACCACTGCTGGGGTGGCTGTGCCAGCTCCCCCATGAACCTCCAGCCCTGGGATCCGGGAGGAAGTGGAAAACACAACTTGGCCAATACTGCCTGTGCCGGAAGCAAATGGAAAGAGAACTGGGGTGTGAAAACCCAAGGTTGTTTATTTACATAAGAACAGCAATGAAAACACAGAACACATTTACTTTTGTAAGAATATTTGTAATAACAACAATTTATAGAATGTATATACCTAAGAACATATCTAACAACAATATTTGAAATGTATTTACAGAAGACAAAACGAAGCCCTAGAACCTATATGGCAAAAACAAGAACAAACTTTAAAAAACTATGTACAAAAGGGTGCCATTTCAGTCCAGGATCTCCATCAGTCCGGGAAGAAAAGCAGGTGCCATGGTCACTCCAGTCAGGCACAGAGGGCTCTTCCGTGTGTCCCCAGGCTGGCACACTGGGACTCTGCTGCCAGAGCTGAGGCTGGCTGGGTCTGGGGGCTGGGCCCCAGGCACTGCCATGGGGCTTGTGTGGCCCAAAGCAAGAACAGGACAGGCTGGGCATGGCCACCAGAACCCAAGGCACTGGGTACCACGTGCCTGAGCAGGGACCACCCAGCCCAATCCCGCCCCAGCCTGGCTGCAGGGAACCCACTGTGCCTGTGGGGACCACATGCCTGTCGTGCTGCTGGCATTGCTCTTCATCCCAGGACCATGGCCTCCTCTTCATCTTCCTCATCAATGTCCATCTCCTCGGTGTACTCTTCCATTTCCACGTCCATCTCCTCATCCTCATCAACCTCCATCTCTTCCTCTCCAGTCTGTTCTCCATCCACCTCCATCTCCTCCTCCGTATCCATTATTGTGTCCACCTCCATCTCTTCCTCTCCTCTCTTTTCTCCCTCCACTTCCATCTTCTCCTCTCTATCAGTCTGTCTGTCCACCTCCATCTTGTCTTCTCTACCTGCAACAGCCTGCAGAGGTAGTAAAACCTCAGAGTGGGGTCCCTGTCCCACCCCATCCCCCCAGAACTCCAGCCCACACCCAGGCAGCTGGGGGGATCCACCTCCATGGAATGGCACTGTACCTTCCTCAGGACAAATGTGAGCATCCTGCAGGGATGGATGACACAATCCAGGCCTTAGGCAGCTTTTGAGACTGATGAGATGAGGTCTTGGGGACAGGAACAAGAAGGGTGACAGGAGCAGCAGGAGCAGCGTGCAGCGTGTGCTGAGCCCAGGGCCAGCGGTTGTGTTGTGCTGCTTGCTGGCTGCTGGCAGTTCCAGATGGGACATGGATTGTGACATGACCACTGAGCTAGAGAGCCTTTGGTTCCATGCTTAGCAACGTTCCCCCAGACCATGGTGCTCAGAGCCCTGTTCCCAAGGATGGAGCATCCACAGCCTGGGCCAGTGCCTCAGCACCCTCAGTGGAAGAGAGCAGCTTCCTCAGATCCAACTTCAATCAGCCTCCTGCAGCTGAAAGCCGTCCCCCCTTGTCCTGTTGCCACAGGCCCTGTGGAACCCCCTGTCCCAATCTTTCTTGTGGCACCCTTGCAGTCCTGCAGAGCTGCAGTGAGGTCTCCCCAGGGTCTCCTCTTTCCAGGCTGAGCATCCCCAGCCCCACGTGGAAAGCAGGCAGTGTGATCTGGGGGAGTCCAGGCTGGAGTCAAATGTCATCAGGAACTGAGAGACGGAAGCTTTAGGCCCAGGTTTGCCTCTCAATGTACAAAATTAATAAGACTGGAGGGCAAGACTGTGGGACACTGCTTCTGCTCTAATTGGTGAATATAGTCTCTGTTTTTTTTCTTTTTTTCTCTCATGCCGTTGCAGTTTTGGCTGTTTGAAAGGAAGCTTGGCACAATATCCATTGTCTTCTCCATTTGTGAATCACCGAGCAGAGTCTGGGCAAGCTGATGTTGCAGAGCAAATCCTGCAAATGTACTGGTCATCCTGAGCCTGGAGAATGCAGTTAAACCCAGCCAAAAGTAATTTCTGGAAAGTCAAGCCTGGTGTACATTCTCTTGACTTTGGCTATGCCAACTTCACCTGAGTCTTATGAAAAAGCAAACAAAAGACTCAAACCAAAACAGACAAAACCTAGAAACAAACGAACCCATGCAAACCAATCAAACAAAGAGACTAAAAAAACCCCAAATAAAACCAAAGGGAATGAAGAGTTAGTATTAGTTTTGAGTTCATCACAGCAGGTAAATGGCTGCTTTCCACAGGATCACCATAAAAAGCCACAGATAACAGCTGCTCCAAAATGCACCCAACAGGAGAACCATCAAAGTGATACATAGCAACTCTGGGGACAGCTCCCCATTAAGGTGAGGGATGAGCACACAGTGCTACAGCTCCAGCCTTCCCCACCCTGCAGGCTGCTCTTTGCTCCTGATGTAAGAGCCTTGCAGGACTGTGGCCCCTCTCGGTGCATTATAAATCATTCCCACAGCTCTCACTTGAGCCACTGGCATGTCCAGAGCGAGATCCAGGCACAATCCTACTGCCCGCTGAGCCTCTCTGGGAGATCCTGAGCATCTTCCTGCCCAGAGCCACAAAAGAGCTCAGGCTCTGCCTGAACTGGGTTTTCAGGGGAGGTTTCCATATCCCTGCGAGATGTGCTCATCCTTCATCAGGCTGTGCCCAGCCTGGATCAGGGCAGGTTGGATGCCACATGGGATCCATCCTTTGCCCTGCCATGTGATCCTCCATGCAGTGGGGATAAAAAGCCCAGCACTGGGGAACCCCAGGTGCTGCAGCAGTGATAGTTTTGGGAGAAACACGGAGCTGTGCATGGCCAGCTTGAAGTCTGCACTGCTCTGAGCACCAGGCCTGCCATGCTGAGCCCAGGGCCACAACCAGTGCTCACCCTGGCTGGGACATTGAGTCCCAACATGGGATCCCATGGGACAGGGCACTCTGGGATTCGCCCCTGCAGCTGCCCAGTGTGTCCAGAGAGACAGCAAGGAGACAGTGACCTCTGTCAGCGGAACCCTCTGAGTGGGACAACCACTGCTGGGGTGGCTGTGCCAGCTCCCCCATGAACCTCCAGCCCTGGGATCCGGGAGGAAGTGGAAAACACAACTTGGCCAATACTGCCTGTGCCGGAAGCAAATGGAAAGAGAACTGGGGTGTGAAAACCCAAGGTTGTTTATTTACATAAGAACAGCAATGAAAACACAGAACACATTTACTTTTGTAAGAATATTTGTAATAACAACAATTTATAGAATGTATATACCTAAGAACATATCTAACAACAATATTTGAAATGTATTTACAGAAGACAAAACGAAGCCCTAGAACCTATATGGCAAAAACAAGAACAAACTTTAAAAAACTATGTACAAAAGGGTGCCATTTCAGTCCAGGATCTCCATCAGTCCGGGAAGAAAAGCAGGTGCCATGGTCACTCCAGTCAGGCACAGAGGGCTCTTCCGTGTGTCCCCAGGCTGGCACACTGGGACTCTGCTGCCAGAGCTGAGGCTGGCTGGGTCTGGGGGCTGGGCCCCAGGCACTGCCATGGGGCTTGTGTGGCCCAAAGCAAGAACAGGACAGGCTGGGCATGGCCACCAGAACCCAAGGCACTGGGTACCACGTGCCTGAGCAGGGACCACCCAGCCCAATCCCGCCCCAGCCTGGCTGCAGGGAACCCACTGTGCCTGTGGGGACCACATGCCTGTCGTGCTGCTGGCATTGCTCTTCATCCCAGGACCATGGCCTCCTCTTCATCTTCCTCATCAATGTCCATCTCCTCGGTGTACTCTTCCATTTCCACGTCCATCTCCTCATCCTCATCAACCTCCATCTCTTCCTCTCCAGTCTGTTCTCCATCCACCTCCATCTCCTCCTCCGTATCCATTATTGTGTCCACCTCCATCTCTTCCTCTCCTCTCTTTTCTCCCTCCACTTCCATCTTCTCCTCTCTATCAGTCTGTCTGTCCACCTCCATCTTGTCTTCTCTACCTGCAACAGCCTGCAGAGGTAGTAAAACCTCAGAGTGGGGTCCCTGTCCCACCCCATCCCCCCAGAACTCCAGCCCACACCCAGGCAGCTGGGGGGATCCACCTCCATGGAATGGCACTGTACCTTCCTCAGGACAAATGTGAGCATCCTGCAGGGATGGATGACACAATCCAGGCCTTAGGCAGCTTTTGAGACTGATGAGATGAGGTCTTGGGGACAGGAACAAGAAGGGTGACAGGAGCAGCAGGAGCAGCGTGCAGCGTGTGCTGAGCCCAGGGCCAGCGGTTGTGTTGTGCTGCTTGCTGGCTGCTGGCAGTTCCAGATGGGACATGGATTGTGACATGACCACTGAGCTAGAGAGCCTTTGGTTCCATGCTTAGCAACGTTCCCCCAGACCATGGTGCTCAGAGCCCTGTTCCCAAGGATGGAGCATCCACAGCCTGGGCCAGTGCCTCAGCACCCTCAGTGGAAGAGAGCAGCTTCCTCAGATCCAACTTCAATCAGCCTCCTGCAGCTGAAAGCCGTCCCCCCTTGTCCTGTTGCCACAGGCCCTGTGGAACCCCCTGTCCCAATCTTTCTTGTGGCACCCTTGCAGTCCTGCAGAGCTGCAGTGAGGTCTCCCCAGGGTCTCCTCTTTCCAGGCTGAGCATCCCCAGCCCCACGTGGAAAGCAGGCAGTGTGATCTGGGGGAGTCCAGGCTGGAGTCAAATGTCATCAGGAACTGAGAGACGGAAGCTTTAGGCCCAGGTTTGCCTCTCAATGTACAAAATTAATAAGACTGGAGGGCAAGACTGTGGGACACTGCTTCTGCTCTAATTGGTGAATATAGTCTCTGTTTTTTTTCTTTTTTTCTCTCATGCCGTTGCAGTTTTGGCTGTTTGAAAGGAAGCTTGGCACAATATCCATTGTCTTCTCCATTTGTGAATCACCGAGCAGAGTCTGGGCAAGCTGATGTTGCAGAGCAAATCCTGCAAATGTACTGGTCATCCTGAGCCTGGAGAATGCAGTTAAACCCAGCCAAAAGTAATTTCTGGAAAGTCAAGCCTGGTGTACATTCTCTTGACTTTGGCTATGCCAACTTCACCTGAGTCTTATGAAAAAGCAAACAAAAGACTCAAACCAAAACAGACAAAACCTAGAAACAAACGAACCCATGCAAACCAATCAAACAAAGAGACTAAAAAAACCCCAAATAAAACCAAAGGGAATGAAGAGTTAGTATTAGTTTTGAGTTCATCACAGCAGGTAAATGGCTGCTTTCCACAGGATCACCATAAAAAGCCACAGATAACAGCTGCTCCAAAATGCACCCAACAGGAGAACCATCAAAGTGATACATAGCAACTCTGGGGACAGCTCCCCATTAAGGTGAGGGATGAGCACACAGTGCTACAGCTCCAGCCTTCCCCACCCTGCAGGCTGCTCTTTGCTCCTGATGTAAGAGCCTTGCAGGACTGTGGCCCCTCTCGGTGCATTATAAATCATTCCCACAGCTCTCACTTGAGCCACTGGCATGTCCAGAGCGAGATCCAGGCACAATCCTACTGCCCGCTGAGCCTCTCTGGGAGATCCTGAGCATCTTCCTGCCCAGAGCCACAAAAGAGCTCAGGCTCTGCCTGAACTGGGTTTTCAGGGGAGGTTTCCATATCCCTGCGAGATGTGCTCATCCTTCATCAGGCTGTGCCCAGCCTGGATCAGGGCAGGTTGGATGCCACATGGGATCCATCCTTTGCCCTGCCATGTGATCCTCCATGCAGTGGGGATAAAAAGCCCAGCACTGGGGAACCCCAGGTGCTGCAGCAGTGATAGTTTTGGGAGAAACACGGAGCTGTGCATGGCCAGCTTGAAGTCTGCACTGCTCTGAGCACCAGGCCTGCCATGCTGAGCCCAGGGCCACAACCAGTGCTCACCCTGGCTGGGACATTGAGTCCCAACATGGGATCCCATGGGACAGGGCACTCTGGGATTCGCCCCTGCAGCTGCCCAGTGTGTCCAGAGAGACAGCAAGGAGACAGTGACCTCTGTCAGCGGAACCCTCTGAGTGGGACAACCACTGCTGGGGTGGCTGTGCCAGCTCCCCCATGAACCTCCAGCCCTGGGATCCGGGAGGAAGTGGAAAACACAACTTGGCCAATACTGCCTGTGCCAGAAGCAAATGGAAAGAGAACTGGGGTGTGAAAACCCAAGGTTGTTTATTTACATAAGAACAGCAATGAAAACACAGAACACATTTACTTTTGTAAGAATATTTGTAATAACAACAATTTATAGAATGTATATACCTAAGAACATATCTAACAACAATATTTGAAATGTATTTACAGAAGACAAAACGAAGCCCTAGAACCTATATGGCAAAAACAAGAACAAACTTTAAAAAACTATGTACAAAAGGGTGCCATTTCAGTCCAGGATCTCCATCAGTCCGGGAAGAAAAGCAGGTGCCATGGTCACTCCAGTCAGGCACAGAGGGCTCTTCCGTGTGTCCCCAGGCTGGCACACTGGGACTCTGCTGCCAGAGCTGAGGCTGGCTGGGTCTGGGGGCTGGGCCCCAGGCACTGCCATGGGGCTTGTGTGGCCCAAAGCAAGCACAGGACAGGCTGGGCATGGCCACCAGAACCCAAGGCACTGGGTACCACGTGCCTGAGCAGGGACCACCCAGCCCAATCCCGCCCCAGCCTGGCTGCAGGGAACCCACTGTGCCTGTGGGGACCACATGCCTGTCGTGCTGCTGGCATTGCTCTTCATCCCAGGACCATGGCCTCCTCTTCATCTTCCTCATCAATGTCCATCTCCTCGGTGTACTCTTCCATTTCCACGTCCATCTCCTCATCCTCATCAACCTCCATCTCTTCCTCTCCAGTCTGTTCTCCATCCACCTCCATCTCCTCCTCCGTATCCATTATTGTGTCCACCTCCATCTCTTCCTCTCCTCTCTTTTCTCCCTCCACTTCCATCTTCTCCTCTCTATCAGTCTGTCTGTCCACCTCCATCTTGTCTTCTCTACCTGCAACAGCCTGCAGAGGTAGCAAAACCTCAGAGTGGGGTCCCTGTCCCACCCCATCCCCCCAGAACTCCAGCCCACACCCGGGCAGCTGGGGGGATCCACCTCCATGGAATGGCACTGTACCTTCCTCAGGACAAATGTGAGCATCCTGCAGGGATGGATGACACAATCCAGGCCTTAGGCAGCTTTTGAGACTGATGAGATGAGGTCTTGGGGACAGGAACAAGAAGGGTGACAGGAGCAGCAGGAGCAGCGTGCAGCGTGTGCTGAGCCCAGGGCCAGCGGTTGTGTTGTGCTGCTTGCTGGCTGCTGGCAGTTCCAGATGGGACATGGATTGTGACATGACCACTGAGCTAGAGAGCCTTTGGTTCCATGCTTAGCAACGTTCCCCCAGACCATGGTGCTCAGAGCCCTGTTCCCAAGGATGGAGCATCCACAGCCTGGGCCAGTGCCTCAGCACCCTCAGTGGAAGAGAGCAGCTTCCTCAGATCCAACTTCAATCAGCCTCCTGCAGCTGAAAGCCGTCCCCCCTTGTCCTGTTGCCACAGGCCCTGTGGAACCCCCTGTCCCAATCTTTCTTGTGGCACCCTTGCAGTCCTGCAGAGCTGCAGTGAGGTCTCCCCAGGGTCTCCTCTTTCCAGGCTGAGCATCCCCAGCCCCACGTGGAAAGCAGGCAGTGTGATCTGGGGGAGTCCAGGCTGGAGTCAAATGTCATCAGGAACTGAGAGACGGAAGCTTTAGGCCCAGGTTTGCCTCTCAATGTACAAAATTAATAAGACTGGAGGGCAAGACTGTGGGACACTGCTTCTGCTCTAATTGGTGAATATAGTCTCTGTTTTTTTTCTTTTTTTCTCTCATGCCGTTGCAGTTTTGGCTGTTTGAAAGGAAGCTTGGCACAATATCCATTGTCTTCTCCATTTGTGAATCACCGAGCAGAGTCTGGGCAAGCTGATGTTGCAGAGCAAATCCTGCAAATGTACTGGTCATCCTGAGCCTGGAGAATGCAGTTAAACCCAGCCAAAAGTAATTTCTGGAAAGTCAAGCCTGGTGTACATTCTCTTGACTTTGGCTATGCCAACTTCACCTGAGTCTTATGAAAAAGCAAACAAAAGACTCAAACCAAAACAGACAAAACCTAGAAACAAACGAACCCATGCAAACCAATCAAACAAAGAGACTAAAAAAACCCCAAATAAAACCAAAGGGAATGAAGAGTTAGTATTAGTTTTGAGTTCATCACAGCAGGTAAATGGCTGCTTTCCACAGGATCACCATAAAAAGCCACAGATAACAGCTGCTCCAAAATGCACCCAACAGGAGAACCATCAAAGTGATACATAGCAACTCTGGGGACAGCTCCCCATTAAGGTGAGGGATGAGCACACAGTGCTACAGCTCCAGCCTTCCCCACCCTGCAGGCTGCTCTTTGCTCCTGATGTAAGAGCCTTGCAGGACTGTGGCCCCTCTCGGTGCATTATAAATCATTCCCACAGCTCTCACTTGAGCCACTGGCATGTCCAGAGCGAGATCCAGGCACAATCCTACTGCCCGCTGAGCCTCTCTGGGAGATCCTGAGCATCTTCCTGCCCAGAGCCACAAAAGAGCTCAGGCTCTGCCTGAACTGGGTTTTCAGGGGAGGTTTCCATATCCCTGCGAGATGTGCTCATCCTTCATCAGGCTGTGCCCAGCCTGGATCAGGGCAGGTTGGATGCCACATGGGATCCATCCTTTGCCCTGCCATGTGATCCTCCATGCAGTGGGGATAAAAAGCCCAGCACTGGGGAACCCCAGGTGCTGCAGCAGTGATAGTTTTGGGAGAAACACGGAGCTGTGCATGGCCAGCTTGAAGTCTGCACTGCTCTGAGCACCAGGCCTGCCATGCTGAGCCCAGGGCCACAACCAGTGCTCACCCAGGCTGGGACATTGAGTCCCAACATGGGATCCCATGGGACAGGGCACTCTGGGATTCGCCCCTGCAGCTGCCCAGCGTGTCCAGAGAGACAGCAAGGAGACAGTGACCTCTGTCAGCGGAACCCTCTGAGTGGGACAACCACTGCTGGGGTGGCTGTGCCAGCTCCCCCATGAACCTCCAGCCCTGGGATCCGGGAGGAAGTGGAAAACACAACTTGGCCAATACTGCCTGTGCCGGAAGCAAATGGAAAGAGAACTGGGGTGTGAAAACCCAAGGTTGTTTATTTACATAAGAACAGCAATGAAAACACAGAACACATTTACTTTTGTAAGAATATTTGTAATAACAACAATTTATAGAATGTATATACCTAAGAACATATCTAACAACAATATTTGAAATGTATTTACAGAAGACAAAACGAAGCCCTAGAACCTATATGGCAAAAACAAGAACAAACTTTAAAAAACTATGTACAAAAGGGTGCCATTTCAGTCCAGGATCTCCATCAGTCCGGGAAGAAAAGCAGGTGCCATGGTCACTCCAGTCAGGCACAGAGGGCTCTTCCGTGTGTCCCCAGGCTGGCACACTGGGACTCTGCTGCCAGAGCTGAGGCTGGCTGGGTCTGGGGGCTGGGCCCCAGGCACTGCCATGGGGCTTGTGTGGCCCAAAGCAAGCACAGGACAGGCTGGGCATGGCCACCAGAACCCAAGGCACTGGGTACCACGTGCCTGAGCAGGGACCACCCAGCCCAATCCCGCCCCAGCCTGGCTGCAGGGAACCCACTGTGCCTGTGGGGACCACATGCCTGTCGTGCTGCTGGCATTGCTCTTCATCCCAGGACCATGGCCTCCTCTTCATCTTCCTCATCAATGTCCATCTCCTCGGTGTACTCTTCCATTTCCACGTCCATCTCCTCATCCTCATCAACCTCCATCTCTTCCTCTCCAGTCTGTTCTCCATCCACCTCCATCTCCTCCTCCGTATCCATTATTGTGTCCACCTCCATCTCTTCCTCTCCTCTCTTTTCTCCCTCCACTTCCATCTTCTCCTCTCTATCAGTCTGTCTGTCCACCTCCATCTTGTCTTCTCTACCTGCAACAGCCTGCAGAGGTAGCAAAACCTCAGAGTGGGGTCCCTGTCCCACCCCATCCCCCCAGAACTCCAGCCCACACCCGGGCAGCTGGGGGGATCCACCTCCATGGAATGGCACTGTACCTTCCTCAGGACAAATGTGAGCATCCTGCAGGGATGGATGACACAATCCAGGCCTTAGGCAGCTTTTGAGACTGATGAGATGAGGTCTTGGGGACAGGAACAAGAAGGGTGACAGGAGCAGCAGGAGCAGCGTGCAGCGTGTGCTGAGCCCAGGGCCAGCGGTTGTGTTGTGCTGCTTGCTGGCTGCTGGCAGTTCCAGATGGGACATGGATTGTGACATGACCACTGAGCTAGAGAGCCTTTGGTTCCATGCTTAGCAACGTTCCCCCAGACCATGGTGCTCAGAGCCCTGTTCCCAAGGATGGAGCATCCACAGCCTGGGCCAGTGCCTCAGCACCCTCAGTGGAAGAGAGCAGCTTCCTCAGATCCAACTTCAATCAGCCTCCTGCAGCTGAAAGCCGTCCCCCCTTGTCCTGTTGCCACAGGCCCTGTGGAACCCCCTGTCCCAATCTTTCTTGTGGCACCCTTGCAGTCCTGCAGAGCTGCAGTGAGGTCTCCCCAGGGTCTCCTCTTTCCAGGCTGAGCATCCCCAGCCCCACGTGGAAAGCAGGCAGTGTGATCTGGGGGAGTCCAGGCTGGAGTCAAATGGCATCAGGAACTGAGAGACGGAAGCTTTAGGCCCAGGTTTGCCTCTCAATGTACAAAATTAATAAGACTGGAGGGCAAGACTGTGGGACACTGCTTCTGCTCTAATTGGTGAATATAGTCTCTGTTTTTTTTCTTTTTTTCTCTCATGCCGTTGCAGTTTTGGCTGTTTGAAAGGAAGCTTGGCACAATATCCATTGTCTTCTCCATTTGTGAATCACCGAGCAGAGTCTGGGCAAACTGATGTTGCAGAGCAAATCCTGCAAATGTACTGGTCATCCTGAGCCTGGAGAATGCAGTTAAACCCAGCCAAAAGTAATTTCTGGAAAGTCAAGCCTGGTGTACATTCTCTTGACTTTGGCTATGCCAACTTCACCTGAGTCTTATGAAAAAGCAAACAAAAGACTCAAACCAAAACAGACAAAACCTAGAAACAAACGAACCCATGCAAACCAATCAAACAAAGAGACTAAAAAAACCCCAAATAAAACCAAAGGGAATGAAGAGTTAGTATTAGTTTTGAGTTCATCACAGCAGGTAAATGGCTGCTTTCCACAGGATCACCATAAAAAGCCACAGATAACAGCTGCTCCAAAATGCACCCAACAGGAGAACCATCAAAGTGATACATAGCAACTCTGGGGACAGCTCCCCATTAAGGTGAGGGATGAGCACACAGTGCTACAGCTCCAGCCTTCCCCACCCTGCAGGCTGCTCTTTGCTCCTGATGTAAGAGCCTTGCAGGACTGTGGCCCCTCTCGGTGCATTATAAATCATTCCCACAGCTCTCACTTGAGCCACTGGCATGTCCAGAGCAAGATCCAGGCACAATCCTACTGCCCGCTGAGCCTCTCTGGGAGATCCTGAGCATCTTCCTGCCCAGAGCCACAAAAGAGCTCAGGCTCTGCCTGAACTGGGTTTTCAGGGGAGGTTTCCATATCCCTGCGAGATGTGCTCATCCTTCATCAGGCTGTGCCCAGCCTGGATCAGGGCAGGTTGGATGCCACATGGGATCCATCCTTTGCCCTGCCATGTGATCCTCCATGCAGTGGGGATAAAAAGCCCAGCACTGGGGAACCCCAGGTGCTGCAGCAGTGATAGTTTTGGGAGAAACACGGAGCTGTGCATGGCCAGCTTGAAGTCTGCACTGCTCTGAGCACCAGGCCTGCCATGCTGAGCCCAGGGCCACAACCAGTGCTCACCCAGGCTGGGACATTGAGTCCCAACATGGGATCCCATGGGACAGGGCACTCTGGGATTCGCCCCTGCAGCTGCCCAGTGTGTCCAGAGAGACAGCAAGGAGACAGTGACCTCTGTCAGCGGAACCCTCTGAGTGGGACAACCACTGCTGGGGTGGCTGTGCCAGCTCCCCCATGAACCTCCAGCCCTGGGATCCGGGAGGAAGTGGAAAACACAACTTGGCCAATACTGCCTGTGCCGGAAGCAAATGGAAAGAGAACTGGGGTGTGAAAACCCAAGGTTGTTTATTTACATAAGAACAGCAATGAAAACACAGAACACATTTACTTTTGTAAGAATATTTGTAATAACAACAATTTATAGAATGTATATACCTAAGAACATATCTAACAACAATATTTGAAATGTATTTACAGAAGACAAAACGAAGCCCTAGAACCTATATGGCAAAAACAAGAACAAACTTTAAAAAACTATGTACAAAAGGGTGCCATTTCAGTCCAGGATCTCCATCAGTCCGGGAAGAAAAGCAGGTGCCATGGTCACTCCAGTCAGGCACAGAGGGCTCTTCCGTGTGTCCCCAGGCTGGCACACTGGGACTCTGCTGCCAGAGCTGAGGCTGGCTGGGTCTGGGGGCTGGGCCCCAGGCACTGCCATGGGGCTTGTGTGGCCCAAAGCAAGCACAGGACAGGCTGGGCATGGCCACCAGAACCCAAGGCACTGGGTACCACGTGCCTGAGCAGGGACCACCCAGCCCAATCCCGCCCCAGCCTGGCTGCAGGGAACCCACTGTGCCTGTGGGGACCACATGCCTGTCGTGCTGCTGGCATTGCTCTTCATCCCAGGACCATGGCCTCCTCTTCATCTTCCTCATCAATGTCCATCTCCTCGGTGTACTCTTCCATTTCCACGTCCATCTCCTCATCCTCATCAACCTCCATCTCTTCCTCTCCAGTCTGTTCTCCATCCACCTCCATCTCCTCCTCCGTATCCATTATTGTGTCCACCTCCATCTCTTCCTCTCCTCTCTTTTCTCCCTCCACTTCCATCTTCTCCTCTCTATCAGTCTGTCTGTCCACCTCCATCTTGTCTTCTCTACCTGCAACAGCCTGCAGAGGTAGCAAAACCTCAGAGTGGGGTCCCTGTCCCACCCCATCCCCCCAGAACTCCAGCCCACACCCGGGCAGCTGGGGGGATCCACCTCCATGGAATGGCACTGTACCTTCCTCAGGACAAATGTGAGCATCCTGCAGGGATGGATGACACAATCCAGGCCTTAGGCAGCTTTTGAGACTGATGAGATGAGGTCTTGGGGACAGGAACAAGAAGGGTGACAGGAGCAGCAGGAGCAGCGTGCAGCATGTGCTGAGCCCAGGGCCAGCGGTTGTGTTGTGCTGCTTGCTGGCTGCTGGCAGTTCCAGATGGGACATGGATTGTGACATGACCACTGAGCTAGAGAGCCTTTGGTTCCATGCTTAGCAACGTTCCCCCAGACCATGGTGCTCAGAGCCCTGTTCCCAAGGATGGAGCATCCACAGCCTGGGCCAGTGCCTCAGCACCCTCAGTGGAAGAGAGCAGCTTCCTCAGATCCAACTTCAATCAGCCTCCTGCAGCTGAAAGCCGTCCCCCCTTGTCCTGTTGCCACAGGCCCTGTGGAACCCCCTGTCCCAATCTTTCTTGTGGCACCCTTGCAGTCCTGCAGAGCTGCAGTGAGGCCTCCCCAGGGTCTCCTCTTTCCAGGCTGAGCATCCCCAGCCCCACGTGGAAAGCAGGCAGTGTGATCTGGGGGAGTCCAGGCTGGAGTCAAATGGCATCAGGAACTGAGAGACGGAAGCTTTAGGCCCAGGTTTGTCTCTCAATGTACAAAATTAATAAGACTGGAGGGCAAGACTGTGGGACACTGCTTCTGCTCTAATTGGTGAATATAGTCTCTGTTTTTTTTCTTTTTTTCTCTCATGCCGTTGCAGTTTTGGCTGTTTGAAAGGAAGCTTGGCACAATATCCATTGTCTTCTCCATTTGTGAATCACCGAGCAGAGTCTGGGCAAACTGATGTTGCAGAGCAAATCCTGCAAATGTACTGGTCATCCTGAGCCTGGAGAATGCAGTTAAACCCAGCCAAAAGTAATTTCTGGAAAGTCAAGCCTGGTGTACATTCTCTTGACTTTGGCTATGCCAACTTCACCTGAGTCTTATGAAAAAGCAAACAAAAGACTCAAACCAAAACAGACAAAACCTAGAAACAAACGAACCCATGCAAACCAATCAAACAAAGAGACTAAAAAAACCCCAAATAAAACCAAAGGGAATGAAGAGTTAGTATTAGTTTTGAGTTCATCACAGCAGGTAAATGGCTGCTTTCCACAGGATCACCATAAAAAGCCACAGATAACAGCTGCTCCAAAATGCACCCAACAGGAGAACCATCAAAGTGATACATAGCAACTCTGGGGACAGCTCCCCATTAAGGTGAGGGATGAGCACACAGTGCTACAGCTCCAGCCTTCCCCACCCTGCAGGCTGCTCTTTGCTCCTGATGTAAGAGCCTTGCAGGACTGTGGCCCCTCTCGGTGCATTATAAATCATTCCCACAGCTCTCACTTGAGCCACTGGCATGTCCAGAGCGAGATCCAGGCACAATCCTACTGCCCGCTGAGCCTCTCTGGGAGATCCTGAGCATCTTCCTGCCCAGAGCCACAAAAGAGCTCAGGCTCTGCCTGAACTGGGTTTTCAGGGGAGGTTTCCATATCCCTGCGAGATGTGCTCATCCTTCATCAGGCTGTGCCCAGCCTGGATCAGGGCAGGTTGGATGCCACATGGGATCCATCCTTTGCCCTGCCATGTGATCCTCCATGCAGTGGGGATAAAAAGCCCAGCACTGGGGAACCCCAGGTGCTGCAGCAGTGATAGTTTTGGGAGAAACACGGAGCTGTGCATGGCCAGCTTGAAGTCTGCACTGCTCTGAGCACCAGGCCTGCCATGCTGAGCCCAGGGCCACAACCAGTGCTCACCCAGGCTGGGACATTGAGTCCCAACATGGGATCCCATGGGACAGGGCACTCTGGGATTCGCCCCTGCAGCTGCCCAGTGTGTCCAGAGAGACAGCAAGGAGACAGTGACCTCTGTCAGCGGAACCCTCTGAGTGGGACAACCACTGCTGGGGTGGCTGTGCCAGCTCCCCCATGAACCTCCAGCCCTGGGATCCGGGAGGAAGTGGAAAACACAACTTGGCCAATACTGCCTGTGCCGGAAGCAAATGGAAAGAGAACTGGGGTGTGAAAACCCAAGGTTGTTTATTTACATAAGAACAGCAATGAAAACACAGAACACATTTACTTTTGTAAGAATATTTGTAATAACAACAATTTATAGAATGTATATACCTAAGAACATATCTAACAACAATATTTGAAATGTATTTACAGAAGACAAAACGAAGCCCTAGAACCTATATGGCAAAAACAAGAACAAACTTTAAAAAACTATGTACAAAAGGGTGCCATTTCAGTCCAGGATCTCCATCAGTCCGGGAAGAAAAGCAGGTGCCATGGTCACTCCAGTCAGGCACAGAGGGCTCTTCCGTGTGTCCCCAGGCTGGCACACTGGGACTCTGCTGCCAGAGCTGAGGCTGGCTGGGTCTGGGGGCTGGGCCCCAGGCACTGCCATGGGGCTTGTGTGGCCCAAAGCAAGCACAGGACAGGCTGGGCATGGCCACCAGAACCCAAGGCACTGGGTACCACGTGCCTGAGCAGGGACCACCCAGCCCAATCCCGCCCCAGCCTGGCTGCAGGGAACCCACTGTGCCTGTGGGGACCACATGCCTGTCGTGCTGCTGGCATTGCTCTTCATCCCAGGACCATGGCCTCCTCTTCATCTTCCTCATCAATGTCCATCTCCTCGGTGTACTCTTCCATTTCCACGTCCATCTCCTCATCCTCATCAACCTCCATCTCTTCCTCTCCAGTCTGTTCTCCATCCACCTCCATCTCCTCCTCCGTATCCATTATTGTGTCCACCTCCATCTCTTCCTCTCCTCTCTTTTCTCCCTCCACTTCCATCTTCTCCTCTCTATCAGTCTGTCTGTCCACCTCCATCTTGTCTTCTCTACCTGCAACAGCCTGCAGAGGTAGCAAAACCTCAGAGTGGGGTCCCTGTCCCACCCCATCCCCCCAGAACTCCAGCCCACACCCGGGCAGCTGGGGGGATCCACCTCCATGGAATGGCACTGTACCTTCCTCAGGACAAATGTGAGCATCCTGCAGGGATGGATGACACAATCCAGGCCTTAGGCAGCTTTTGAGACTGATGAGATGAGGTCTTGGGGACAGGAACAAGAAGGGTGACAGGAGCAGCAGGAGCAGCGTGCAGCGTGTGCTGAGCCCAGGGCCAGCGGTTGTGTTGTGCTGCTTGCTGGCTGCTGGCAGTTCCAGATGGGACATGGATTGTGACATGACCACTGAGCTAGAGAGCCTTTGGTTCCATGCTTAGCAACGTTCCCCCAGACCATGGTGCTCAGAGCCCTGTTCCCAAGGATGGAGCATCCACAGCCTGGGCCAGTGCCTCAGCACCCTCAGTGGAAGAGAGCAGCTTCCTCAGATCCAACTTCAATCAGCCTCCTGCAGCTGAAAGCCGTCCCCCCTTGTCCTGTTGCCACAGGCCCTGTGGAACCCCCTGTCCCAATCTTTCTTGTGGCACCCTTGCAGTCCTGCAGAGCTGCAGTGAGGCCTCCCCAGGGTCTCCTCTTTCCAGGCTGAGCATCCCCAGCCCCACGTGGAAAGCAGGCAGTGTGATCTGGGGGAGTCCAGGCTGGAGTCAAATGGCATCAGGAACTGAGAGACGGAAGCTTTAGGCCCAGGTTTGTCTCTCAATGTACAAAATTAATAAGACTGGAGGGCAAGACTGTGGGACACTGCTTCTGCTCTAATTGGTGAATATAGTCTCTGTTTTTTTTCTTTTTTTCTCTCATGCCGTTGCAGTTTTGGCTGTTTGAAAGGAAGCTTGGCACAATATCCATTGTCTTCTCCATTTGTGAATCACCGAGCAGAGTCTGGGCAAACTGATGTTGCAGAGCAAATCCTGCAAATGTACTGGTCATCCTGAGCCTGGAGAATGCAGTTAAACCCAGCCAAAAGTAATTTCTGGAAAGTCAAGCCTGGTGTACATTCTCTTGACTTTGGCTATGCCAACTTCACCTGAGTCTTATGAAAAAGCAAACAAAAGACTCAAACCAAAACAGACAAAACCTAGAAACAAACAAACCCATGCAAACCAATCAAACAAAGAGACTAAAAAAACCCCAAATAAAACCAAAGGGAATGAAGAGTTAGTATTAGTTTTGAGTTCATCACAGCAGGTAAATGGCTGCTTTCCACAGGATCACCATAAAAAGCCACAGATAACAGCTGCTCCAAAATGCACCCAACAGGAGAACCATCAAAGTGATACATAGCAACTCTGGGGACAGCTCCCCATTAAGGTGAGGGATGAGCACACAGTGCTACAGCTCCAGCCTTCCCCACCCTGCAGGCTGCTCTTTGCTCCTGATGTAAGAGCCTTGCAGGACTGTGGCCCCTCTCGGTGCATTATAAATCATTCCCACAGCTCTCACTTGAGCCACTGGCATGTCCAGAGCGAGATCCAGGCACAATCCTACTGCCCGCTGAGCCTCTCTGGGAGATCCTGAGCATCTTCCTGCCCAGAGCCACAAAAGAGCTCAGGCTCTGCCTGAACTGGGTTTTCAGGGGAGGTTTCCATATCCCTGCGAGATGTGCTCATCCTTCATCAGGCTGTGCCCAGCCTGGATCAGGGCAGGTTGGATGCCACATGGGATCCATCCTTTGCCCTGCCATGTGATCCTCCATGCAGTGGGGATAAAAAGCCCAGCACTGGGGAACCCCAGGTGCTGCAGCAGTGATAGTTTTGGGAGAAACACGGAGCTGTGCATGGCCAGCTTGAAGTCTGCACTGCTCTGAGCACCAGGCCTGCCATGCTGAGCCCAGGGCCACAACCAGTGCTCACCCGGGCTGGGACATTGAGTCCCAACATGGGATCCCATGGGACAGGGCACTCTGGGATTCGCCCCTGCAGCTGCCCAGCGTGTCCAGAGAGACAGCAAGGAGACAGTGACCTCTGTCAGCGGAACCCTCTGAGTGGGACAACCACTGCTGGGGTGGCTGTGCCAGCTCCCCCATGAACCTCCAGCCCTGGGATCCGGGAGGAAGTGGAAAACACAACTTGGCCAATACTGCCTGTGCCGGAAGCAAATGGAAAGAGAACTGGGGTGTGAAAACCCAAGGTTGTTTATTTACATAAGAACAGCAATGAAAACACAGAACACATTTACTTTTGTAAGAATATTTGTAATAACAACAATTTATAGAATGTATATACCTAAGAACATATCTAACAACAATATTTGAAATGTATTTACAGAAGACAAAACGAAGCCCTAGAACCTATATGGCAAAAACAAGAACAAACTTTAAAAAACTATGTACAAAAGGGTGCCATTTCAGTCCAGGATCTCCATCAGTCCGGGAAGAAAAGCAGGTGCCATGGTCACTCCAGTCAGGCACAGAGGGCTCTTCCGTGTGTCCCCAGGCTGGCACACTGGGACTCTGCTGCCAGAGCTGAGGCTGGCTGGGTCTGGGGGCTGGGCCCCAGGCACTGCCATGGGGCTTGTGTGGCCCAAAGCAAGCACAGGACAGGCTGGGCATGGCCACCAGAACCCAAGGCACTGGGTACCACGTGCCTGAGCAGGGACCACCCAGCCCAATCCCGCCCCAGCCTGGCTGCAGGGAACCCACTGTGCCTGTGGGGACCACATGCCTGTCGTGCTGCTGGCATTGCTCTTCATCCCAGGACCATGGCCTCCTCTTCATCTTCCTCATCAATGTCCATCTCCTCGGTGTACTCTTCCATTTCCACGTCCATCTCCTCATCCTCATCAACCTCCATCTCTTCCTCTCCAGTCTGTTCTCCATCCACCTCCATCTCCTCCTCCGTATCCATTATTGTGTCCACCTCCATCTCTTCCTCTCCTCTCTTTTCTCCCTCCACTTCCATCTTCTCCTCTCTATCAGTCTGTCTGTCCACCTCCATCTTGTCTTCTCTACCTGCAACAGCCTGCAGAGGTAGCAAAACCTCAGAGTGGGGTCCCTGTCCCACCCCATCCCCCCAGAACTCCAGCCCACACCCGGGCAGCTGGGGGGATCCACCTCCATGGAATGGCACTGTACCTTCCTCAGGACAAATGTGAGCATCCTGCAGGGATGGATGACACAATCCAGGCCTTAGGCAGCTTTTGAGACTGATGAGATGAGGTCTTGGGGACAGGAACAAGAAGGGTGACAGGAGCAGCAGGAGCAGCGTGCAGCGTGTGCTGAGCCCAGGGCCAGCGGTTGTGTTGTGCTGCTTGCTGGCTGCTGGCAGTTCCAGATGGGACATGGATTGTGACATGACCACTGAGCTAGAGAGCCTTTGGTTCCATGCTTAGCAACCTTCCCCCAGACCATGGTGCTCAGAGCCCTGTTCCCAAGGATGGAGCATCCACAGCCTGGGCCAGTGCCTCAGCACCCTCAGTGGAAGAGAGCAGCTTCCTCAGATCCAACTTCAATCAGCCTCCTGCAGCTGAAAGCCGTCCCCCCTTGTCCTGTTGCCACAGGCCCTGTGGAACCCCCTGTCCCAATCTTTCTTGTGGCACCCTTGCAGTCCTGCAGAGCTGCAGTGAGGTCTCCCCAGGGTCTCCTCTTTCCAGGCTGAGCATCCCCAGCCCCACGTGGAAAGCAGGCAGTGTGATCTGGGGGAGTCCAGGCTGGAGTCAAATGTCATCAGGAACTGAGAGACGGAAGCTTTAGGCCCAGGTTTGCCTCTCAATGTACAAAATTAATAAGACTGGAGGGCAAGACTGTGGGACACTGCTTCTGCTCTAATTGGTGAATATAGTCTCTGTTTTTTTTCTTTTTTTCTCTCATGCCGTTGCAGTTTTGGCTGTTTGAAAGGAAGCTTGGCACAATATCCATTGTCTTCTCCATTTGTGAATCACCGAGCAGAGTCTGGGCAAACTGATGTTGCAGAGCAAATCCTGCAAATGTACTGGTCATCCTGAGCCTGGAGAATGCAGTTAAACCCAGCCAAAAGTAATTTCTGGAAAGTCAAGCCTGGTGTACATTCTCTTGACTTTGGCTATGCCAACTTCACCTGAGTCTTATGAAAAAGCAAACAAAAGACTCAAACCAAAACAGACAAAACCTAGAAACAAACGAACCCATGCAAACCAATCAAACAAAGAGACTAAAAAAACCCCAAATAAAACCAAAGGGAATGAAGAGTTAGTATTAGTTTTGAGTTCATCACAGCAGGTAAATGGCTGCTTTCCACAGGATCACCATAAAAAGCCACAGATAACAGCTGCTCCAAAATGCACCCAACAGGAGAACCATCAAAGTGATACATAGCAACTCTGGGGACAGCTCCCCATTAAGGTGAGGGATGAGCACACAGTGCTACAGCTCCAGCCTTCCCCACCCTGCAGGCTGCTCTTTGCTCCTGATGTAAGAGCCTTGCAGGACTGTGGCCCCTCTCGGTGCATTATAAATCATTCCCACAGCTCTCACTTGAGCCACTGGCATGTCCAGAGCGAGATCCAGGCACAATCCTACTGCCCGCTGAGCCTCTCTGGGAGATCCTGAGCATCTTCCTGCCCAGAGCCACAAAAGAGCTCAGGCTCTGCCTGAACTGGGTTTTCAGGGGAGGTTTCCATATCCCTGCGAGATGTGCTCATCCTTCATCAGGCTGTGCCCAGCCTGGATCAGGGCAGGTTGGATGCCACATGGGATCCATCCTTTGCCCTGCCATGTGATCCTCCATGCAGTGGGGATAAAAAGCCCAGCACTGGGGAACCCCAGGTGCTGCAGCAGTGATAGTTTTGGGAGAAACACGGAGCTGTGCATGGCCAGCTTGAAGTCTGCACTGCTCTGAGCACCAGGCCTGCCATGCTGAGCCCAGGGCCACAACCAGTGCTCACCCAGGCTGGGACATTGAGTCCCAACATGGGATCCCATGGGACAGGGCACTCTGGGATTCGCCCCTGCAGCTGCCCAGTGTGTCCAGAGAGACAGCAAGGAGACAGTGACCTCTGTCAGCGGAACCCTCTGAGTGGGACAACCACTGCTGGGGTGGCTGTGCCAGCTCCCCCATGAACCTCCAGCCCTGGGATCCGGGAGCAAGTGGAAAACACAACTTGGCCAATACTGCCTGTGCCGGAAGCAAATGGAAAGAGAACTGGGGTGTGAAAACCCAAGGTTGTTTATTTACATAAGAACAGCAATGAAAACACAGAACACATTTACTTTTGTAAGAATATTTGTAATAACAACAATTTATAGAATGTATATACCTAAGAACATATCTAACAACAATATTTGAAATGTATTTACAGAAGACAAAACGAAGCCCTAGAACCTATATGGCAAAAACAAGAACAAACTTTAAAAAACTATGTACAAAAGGGTGCCATTTCAGTCCAGGATCTCCATCAGTCCGGGAAGAAAAGCAGGTGCCATGGTCACTCCAGTCAGGCACAGAGGGCTCTTCCGTGTGTCCCCAGGCTGGCACACTGGGACTCTGCTGCCAGAGCTGAGGCTGGCTGGGTCTGGGGGCTGGGCCCCAGGCACTGCCATGGGGCTTGTGTGGCCCAAAGCAAGCACAGGACAGGCTGGGCATGGCCACCAGAACCCAAGGCACTGGGTACCACGTGCCTGAGCAGGGACCACCCAGCCCAATCCCGCCCCAGCCTGGCTGCAGGGAACCCACTGTGCCTGTGGGGACCACATGCCTGTCGTGCTGCTGGCATTGCTCTTCATCCCAGGACCATGGCCTCCTCTTCATCTTCCTCATCAATGTCCATCTCCTCGGTGTACTCTTCCATTTCCACGTCCATCTCCTCATCCTCATCAACCTCCATCTCTTCCTCTCCAGTCTGTTCTCCATCCACCTCCATCTCCTCCTCCGTATCCATTATTGTGTCCACCTCCATCTCTTCCTCTCCTCTCTTTTCTCCCTCCACTTCCATCTTCTCCTCTCTATCAGTCTGTCTGTCCACCTCCATCTTGTCTTCTCTACCTGCAACAGCCTGCAGAGGTAGCAAAACCTCAGAGTGGGGTCCCTGTCCCACCCCATCCCCCCAGAACTCCAGCCCACACCCGGGCAGCTGGGGGGATCCACCTCCATGGAATGGCACTGTACCTTCCTCAGGACAAATGTGAGCATCCTGCAGGGATGGATGACACAATCCAGGCCTTAGGCAGCTTTTGAGACTGATGAGATGAGGTCTTGGGGACAGGAACAAGAAGGGTGACAGGAGCAGCAGGAGCAGCGTGCAGCGTGTGCTGAGCCCAGGGCCAGCGGTTGTGTTGTGCTGCTTGCTGGCTGCTGGCAGTTCCAGATGGGACATGGATTGTGACATGACCACTGAGCTAGAGAGCCTTTGGTTCCATGCTTAGCAACGTTCCCCCAGACCATGGTGCTCAGAGCCCTGTTCCCAAGGATGGAGCATCCACAGCCTGGGCCAGTGCCTCAGCACCCTCAGTGGAAGAGAGCAGCTTCCTCAGATCCAACTTCAATCAGCCTCCTGCAGCTGAAAGCCGTCCCCCCTTGTCCTGTTGCCACAGGCCCTGTGGAACCCCCTGTCCCAATCTTTCTTGTGGCACCCTTGCAGTCCTGCAGAGCTGCAGTGAGGTCTCCCCAGGGTCTCCTCTTTCCAGGCTGAGCATCCCCAGCCCCACGTGGAAAGCAGGCAGTGTGATCTGGGGGAGTCCAGGCTGGAGTCAAATGTCATCAGGAACTGAGAGACGGAAGCTTTAGGCCCAGGTTTGCCTCTCAATGTACAAAATTAATAAGACTGGAGGGCAAGACTGTGGGACACTGCTTCTGCTCTAATTGGTGAATATAGTCTCTGTTTTTTTTCTTTTTTTCTCTCATGCCGTTGCAGTTTTGGCTGTTTGAAAGGAAGCTTGGCACAATATCCATTGTCTTCTCCATTTGTGAATCACCGAGCAGAGTCTGGGCAAACTGATGTTGCAGAGCAAATCCTGCAAATGTACTGGTCATCCTGAGCCTGGAGAATGCAGTTAAACCCAGCCAAAAGTAATTTCTGGAAAGTCAAGCCTGGTGTACATTCTCTTGACTTTGGCTATGCCAACTTCACCTGAGTCTTATGAAAAAGCAAACAAAAGACTCAAACCAAAACAGACAAAACCTAGAAACAAACGAACCCATGCAAACCAATCAAACAAAGAGACTAAAAAAACCCCAAATAAAACCAAAGGGAATGAAGAGTTAGTATTAGTTTTGAGTTCATCACAGCAGGTAAATGGCTGCTTTCCACAGGATCACCATAAAAAGCCACAGATAACAGCTGCTCCAAAATGCACCCAACAGGAGAACCATCAAAGTGATACATAGCAACTCTGGGGACAGCTCCCCATTAAGGTGAGGGATGAGCACACAGTGCTACAGCTCCAGCCTTCCCCACCCTGCAGGCTGCTCTTTGCTCCTGATGTAAGAGCCTTGCAGGACTGTGGCCCCTCTCGGTGCATTATAAATCATTCCCACAGCTCTCACTTGAGCCACTGGCATGTCCAGAGCGAGATCCAGGCACAATCCTACTGCCCGCTGAGCCTCTCTGGGAGATCCTGAGCATCTTCCTGCCCAGAGCCACAAAAGAGCTCAGGCTCTGCCTGAACTGGGTTTTCAGGGGAGGTTTCCATATCCCTGCGAGATGTGCTCATCCTTCATCAGGCTGTGCCCAGCCTGGATCAGGGCAGGTTGGATGCCACATGGGATCCATCCTTTGCCCTGCCATGTGATCCTCCATGCAGTGGGGATAAAAAGCCCAGCACTGGGGAACCCCAGGTGCTGCAGCAGTGATAGTTTTGGGAGAAACACGGAGCTGTGCATGGCCAGCTTGAAGTCTGCACTGCTCTGAGCACCAGGCCTGCCATGCTGAGCCCAGGGCCACAACCAGTGCTCACCCAGGCTGGGACATTGAGTCCCAACATGGGATCCCATGGGACAGGGCACTCTGGGATTCGCCCCTGCAGCTGCCCAGTGTGTCCAGAGAGACAGCAAGGAGACAGTGACCTCTGTCAGCGGAACCCTCTGAGTGGGACAACCACTGCTGGGGTGGCTGTGCCAGCTCCCCCATGAACCTCCAGCCCTGGGATCCGGGAGGAAGTGGAAAACACAACTTGGCCAATACTGCCTGTGCCGGAAGCAAATGGAAAGAGAACTGGGGTGTGAAAACCCAAGGTTGTTTATTTACATAAGAACAGCAATGAAAACACAGAACACATTTACTTTTGTAAGAATATTTGTAATAACAACAATTTATAGAATGTATATACCTAAGAACATATCTAACAACAATATTTGAAATGTATTTACAGAAGACAAAACGAAGCCCTAGAACCTATATGGCAAAAACAAGAACAAACTTTAAAAAACTATGTACAAAAGGGTGCCATTTCAGTCCAGGATCTCCATCAGTCCGGGAAGAAAAGCAGGTGCCATGGTCACTCCAGTCAGGCACAGAGGGCTCTTCCGTGTGTCCCCAGGCTGGCACACTGGGACTCTGCTGCCAGAGCTGAGGCTGGCTGGGTCTGGGGGCTGGGCCCCAGGCACTGCCATGGGGCTTGTGTGGCCCAAAGCAAGCACAGGACAGGCTGGGCATGGCCACCAGAACCCAAGGCACTGGGTACCACGTGCCTGAGCAGGGACCACCCAGCCCAATCCCGCCCCAGCCTGGCTGCAGGGAACCCACTGTGCCTGTGGGGACCACATGCCTGTCGTGCTGCTGGCATTGCTCTTCATCCCAGGACCATGGCCTCCTCTTCATCTTCCTCATCAATGTCCATCTCCTCGGTGTACTCTTCCATTTCCACGTCCATCTCCTCATCCTCATCAACCTCCATCTCTTCCTCTCCAGTCTGTTCTCCATCCACCTCCATCTCCTCCTCCGTATCCATTATTGTGTCCACCTCCATCTCTTCCTCTCCTCTCTTTTCTCCCTCCACTTCCATCTTCTCCTCTCTATCAGTCTGTCTGTCCACCTCCATCTTGTCTTCTCTACCTGCAACAGCCTGCAGAGGTAGCAAAACCTCAGAGTGGGGTCCCTGTCCCACCCCATCCCCCCAGAACTCCAGCCCACACCCGGGCAGCTGGGGGGATCCACCTCCATGGAATGGCACTGTACCTTCCTCAGGACAAATGTGAGCATCCTGCAGGGATGGATGACACAATCCAGGCCTTAGGCAGCTTTTGAGACTGATGAGATGAGGTCTTGGGGACAGGAACAAGAAGGGTGACAGGAGCAGCAGGAGCAGCGTGCAGCGTGTGCTGAGCCCAGGGCCAGCGGTTGTGTTGTGCTGCTTGCTGGCTGCTGGCAGTTCCAGATGGGACATGGATTGTGACATGACCACTGAGCTAGAGAGCCTTTGGTTCCATGCTTAGCAACGTTCCCCCAGACCATGGTGCTCAGAGCCCTGTTCCCAAGGATGGAGCATCCACAGCCTGGGCCAGTGCCTCAGCACCCTCAGTGGAAGAGAGCAGCTTCCTCAGATCCAACTTCAATCAGCCTCCTGCAGCTGAAAGCCGTCCCCCCTTGTCCTGTTGCCACAGGCCCTGTGGAACCCCCTGTCCCAATCTTTCTTGTGGCACCCTTGCAGTCCTGCAGAGCTGCAGTGAGGCCTCCCCAGGGTCTCCTCTTTCCAGGCTGAGCATCCCCAGCCCCACGTGGAAAGCAGGCAGTGTGATCTGGGGGAGTCCAGGCTGGAGTCAAATGTCATCAGGAACTGAGAGACGGAAGCTTTAGGCCCAGGTTTGCCTCTCAATGTACAAAATTAATAAGACTGGAGGGCAAGACTGTGGGACACTGCTTCTGCTCTAATTGGTGAATATAGTCTCTGTTTTTTTTCTTTTTTTCTCTCATGCCGTTGCAGTTTTGGCTGTTTGAAAGGAAGCTTGGCACAATATCCATTGTCTTCTCCATTTGTGAATCACCGAGCAGAGTCTGGGCAAACTGATGTTGCAGAGCAAATCCTGCAAATGTACTGGTCATCCTGAGCCTGGAGAATGCAGTTAAACCCAGCCAAAAGTAATTTCTGGAAAGTCAAGCCTGGTGTACATTCTCTTGACTTTGGCTATGCCAACTTCACCTGAGTCTTATGAAAAAGCAAACAAAAGACTCAAACCAAAACAGACAAAACCTAGAAACAAACGAACCCATGCAAACCAATCAAACAAAGAGACTAAAAAAACCCCAAATAAAACCAAAGGGAATGAAGAGTTAGTATTAGTTTTGAGTTCATCACAGCAGGTAAATGGCTGCTTTCCACAGGATCACCATAAAAAGCCACAGATAACAGCTGCTCCAAAATGCACCCAACAGGAGAACCATCAAAGTGATACATAGCAACTCTGGGGACAGCTCCCCATTAAGGTGAGGGATGAGCACACAGTGCTACAGCTCCAGCCTTCCCCACCCTGCAGGCTGCTCTTTGCTCCTGATGTAAGAGCCTTGCAGGACTGTGGCCCCTCTCGGTGCATTATAAATCATTCCCACAGCTCTCACTTGAGCCACTGGCATGTCCAGAGCGAGATCCAGGCACAATCCTACTGCCCGCTGAGCCTCTCTGGGAGATCCTGAGCATCTTCCTGCCCAGAGCCACAAAAGAGCTCAGGCTCTGCCTGAACTGGGTTTTCAGGGGAGGTTTCCATATCCCTGCGAGATGTGCTCATCCTTCATCAGGCTGTGCCCAGCCTGGATCAGGGCAGGTTGGATGCCACATGGGATCCATCCTTTGCCCTGCCATGTGATCCTCCATGCAGTGGGGATAAAAAGCCCAGCACTGGGGAACCCCAGGTGCTGCAGCAGTGATAGTTTTGGGAGAAACACGGAGCTGTGCATGGCCAGCTTGAAGTCTGCACTGCTCTGAGCACCAGGCCTGCCATGCTGAGCCCAGGGCCACAACCAGTGCTCACCCGGGCTGGGACATTGAGTCCCAACATGGGATCCCATGGGACAGGGCACTCTGGGATTCACCCCTGCAGCTGCCCAGCGTGTCCAGAGAGACAGCAAGGAGACAGTGACCTCTGTCAGCGGAACCCTCTGAGTGGGACAACCACTGCTGGGGTGGCTGTGCCAGCTCCCCCATGAACCTCCAGCCCTGGGATCCGGGAGGAAGTGGAAAACACAACTTGGCCAATACTGCCTGTGCCGGAAGCAAATGGAAAGAGAACTGGGGTGTGAAAACCCAAGGTTGTTTATTTACATAAGAACAGCAATGAAAACACAGAACACATTTACTTTTGTAAGAATATTTGTAATAACAACAATTTATAGAATGTATATACCTAAGAACATATCTAACAACAATATTTGAAATGTATTTACAGAAGACAAAACGAAGCCCTAAAACCTATATGGCAAAAACAAGAACAAACTCTAAAAAACTATGTACAAAAGGGTGCCATTTCAGTCCAGGATCTCCATCAGTCCGGGAAGAAAAGCAGGTGCCATGGTCACTCCAGTCAGGCACAGAGGGCTCTTCCGTGTGTCCCCAGGCTGGCACACTGGGACTCTGCTGCCAGAGCTGAGGCTGGCTGGGTCTGGGGGCTGGGCCCCAGGCACTGCCATGGGGCTTGTGTGGCCCAAAGCAAGCACAGGACAGGCTGGGCATGGCCACCAGAACCCAAGGCACTGGGTACCACGTGCCTGAGCAGGGACCACCCAGCCCAATCCCGCCCAAGCCTGGCTGCAGGGAACCCACTGTGCCTGTGGGGACCACATGCCTGTCGTGCTGCTGGCATTGCTCTTCATCCCAGGACCATGGCCTCCTCTTCATCTTCCTCATCAATGTCCATCTCCTCGGTGTACTCTTCCATTTCCACGTCCATCTCCTCATCCTCATCAACCTCCATCTCTTCCTCTCCAGTCTGTTCTCCATCCACCTCCATCTCCTCCTCCGTATCCATTATTGTGTCCACCTCCATCTCTTCCTCTCCTCTCTTTTCTCCCTCCACTTCCATCTTCTCCTCTCTATCAGTCTGTCTGTCCACCTCCATCTTGTCTTCTCTACCTGCAACAGCCTGCAGAGGTAGCAAAACCTCAGAGTGGGGTCCCTGTCCCACCCCATCCCCCCAGAACTCCAGCCCACACCCGGGCAGCTGGGGGGATCCACCTCCATGGAATGGCACTGTACCTTCCTCAGGACAAATGTGAGCATCCTGCAGGGATGGATGACACAATCCAGGCCTTAGGCAGCTTTTGAGACTGATGAGATGATGTCTCGGGGGCAGGAACAAGAAGGGTGACAGGAGCAGCAGGAGCAGCGTGCAGCGTGTGCTGAGCCCAGGGCCAGCGGTTGTGTTGTGCTGCTTGCTGGATGCTGGCAGTTCCAGATGGGACATGGATTGTGACATGACCACTGAGCTAGAGAGCCTTTGGTTCCATGCTTAGCAACGTTCCCCCAGACCATGGTGCTCAGAGCCCTGTTCCCAAGGATGGAGCATCCACAGCCTGGGCCAGTGCCTCAGCACCCTCAGTGGAAGAGAGCAGCTTCCTCAGATCCAACTTCAATCAGCCTCCTGCAGCTGAAAGCCGTCCCCCCTTGTCCTGTTGCCACAGGCCCTGTGGAACACCCTGTCCCAATCTTTCTTGTGGCACCCTTGCAGTCCTGCAGAGCTGCAGTGAGGCCTACCCAGGGTCTCCTCTTTCCAGGCTGAGCATCCCCAGCCCCACGTGGAAAGCAGGCAGTGTGATCTGGGGGAGTCCAGGCTGGAGTCAAATGGCATCAGGAACTGAGAGACGGAAGCTTTAGGCCCAGGTTTGCCTCTCAATGTACAAAATTAATAAGAGTGGAGGGCAAGACTGTGGGACACTGCTTCTGCTCTAATTGGTGAATATAGTCTCTGTTTTTTTTCTTTTTTTCTCTCATGCCGTTGCAGTTTTGGCTGTTTGAAAGGAAGCTTGGCACAATATCCATTGTCTTCTCCATTTGTGAATCACCGAGCAGAGTCTGGGCAAGCTGATGTTGCAGAGCAAATCCTGCAAATGTACTGGTCATCCTGAGCCTGGAGAATGCAGTTAAACCCAGCCAAAAGTAATTTCTGGAAAGTCAAGCCTGGTGTACATTCTCTTGACTTTGGCTATGCCAACTTCACCTGAGTCTTATGAAAAAGCAAACAAAAGACTCAAACCAAAACAGACAAAACCTAGAAACAAACGAACCCATGCAAACCAATCAAACAAAGAGACTAAAAAAACCCCAAATAAAACCAAAGGGAATGAAGAGTTAGTATTAGTTTTGAGTTCATCACAGCAGGTAAATGGCTGCTTTCCACAGGATCACCATAAAAAGCCACAGATAACAGCTGCTCCAAAATGCACCCAACAGGAGAACCATCAAAGTGATACATAGCAACTCTGGGGACAGCTCCCCATTAAGGTGAGGGATGAGCACACAGTGCTACAGCTCCAGCCTTCCCCACCCTGCAGGCTGCTCTTTGCTCCTGATGTAAGAGCCTTGCAGGACTGTGGCCCCTCTCGGTGCATTATAAATCATTCCCACAGCTCTCACTTGAGCCACTGGCATGTCCAGAGCGAGATCCAGGCACAATCCTACTGCCCGCTGAGCCTCTCTGGGAGATCCTGAGCATCTTCCTGCCCAGAGCCACAAAAGAGCTCAGGCTCTGCCTGAACTGGGTTTTCAGGGGAGGTTTCCATATCCCTGCGAGATGTGCTCATCCTTCATCAGGCTGTGCCCAGCCTGGATCAGGGCAGGTTGGATGCCACATGGGATCCATCCTTTGCCCTGCCATGTGATCCTCCATGCAGTGGGGATAAAAAGCCCAGCACTGGGGAACCCCAGGTGCTGCAGCAGTGATAGTTTTGGGAGAAACACGGAGCTGTGCATGGCCAGCTTGAAGTCTGCACTGCTCTGAGCACCAGGCCTGCCATGCTGAGCCCAGGGCCACAACCAGTGCTCACCCAGGCTGGGACATTGAGTCCCAACATGGGATCCCATGGGACAGGGCACTCTGGGATTCGCCCCTGCAGCTGCCCAGTGTGTCCAGAGAGACAGCAAGGAGACAGTGACCTCTGTCAGCGGAACCCTCTGAGTGGGACAACCACTGCTGGGGTGGCTGTGCCAGCTCCCCCATGAACCTCCAGCCCTGGGATCCGGGAGGAAGTGGAAAACACAACTTGGCCAATACTGCCTGTGCCGGAAGCAAATGGAAAGAGAACTGGGGTGTGAAAACCCAAGGTTGTTTATTTACATAAGAACAGCAATGAAAACACAGAACACATTTACTTTTGTAAGAATATTTGTAATAACAACAATTTATAGAATGTATATACCTAAGAACATATCTAACAACAATATTTGAAATGTATTTACAGAAGACAAAACGAAGCCCTAGAACCTATATGGCAAAAACAAGAACAAACTTTAAAAAACTATGTACAAAAGGGTGCCATTTCAGTCCAGGATCTCCATCAGTCCGGGAAGAAAAGCAGGTGCCATGGTCACTCCAGTCAGGCACAGAGGGCTCTTCCGTGTGTCCCCAGGCTGGCACACTGGGACTCTGCTGCCAGAGCTGAGGCTGGCTGGGTCTGGGGGCTGGGCCCCAGGCACTGCCATGGGGCTTGTGTGGCCCAAAGCAAGCACAGGACAGGCTGGGCATGGCCACCAGAACCCAAGGCACTGGGTACCACGTGCCTGAGCAGGGACCACCCAGCCCAATCCCGCCCCAGCCTGGCTGCAGGGAACCCACTGTGCCTGTGGGGACCACATGCCTGTCGTGCTGCTGGCATTGCTCTTCATCCCAGGACCATGGCCTCCTCTTCATCTTCCTCATCAATGTCCATCTCCTCGGTGTACTCTTCCATTTCCACGTCCATCTCCTCATCCTCATCAACCTCCATCTCTTCCTCTCCAGTCTGTTCTCCATCCACCTCCATCTCCTCCTCCGTATCCATTATTGTGTCCACCTCCATCTCTTCCTCTCCTCTCTTTTCTCCCTCCACTTCCATCTTCTCCTCTCTATCAGTCTGTCTGTCCACCTCCATCTTGTCTTCTCTACCTGCAACAGCCTGCAGAGGTAGCAAAACCTCAGAGTGGGGTCCCTGTCCCACCCCATCCCCCCAGAACTCCAGCCCACACCCGGGCAGCTGGGGGGATCCACCTCCATGGAATGGCACTGTACCTTCCTCAGGACAAATGTGAGCATCCTGCAGGGATGGATGACACAATCCAGGCCTTAGGCAGCTTTTGAGACTGATGAGATGAGGTCTTGGGGACAGGAACAAGAAGGGTGACAGGAGCAGCAGGAGCAGCGTGCAGCGTGTGCTGAGCCCAGGGCCAGCGGTTGTGTTGTGCTGCTTGCTGGCTGCTGGCAGTTCCAGATGGGACATGGATTGTGACATGACCACTGAGCTAGAGAGCCTTTGGTTCCATGCTTAGCAACGTTCCCCCAGACCATGGTGCTCAGAGCCCTGTTCCCAAGGATGGAGCATCCACAGCCTGGGCCAGTGCCTCAGCACCCTCAGTGGAAGAGAGCAGCTTCCTCAGATCCAACTTCAATCAGCCTCCTGCAGCTGAAAGCCGTCCCCCCTTGTCCTGTTGCCACAGGCCCTGTGGAACCCCCTGTCCCAATCTTTCTTGTGGCACCCTTGCAGTCCTGCAGAGCTGCAGTGAGGTCTCCCCAGGGTCTCCTCTTTCCAGGCTGAGCATCCCCAGCCCCACGTGGAAAGCAGGCAGTGTGATCTGGGGGAGTCCAGGCTGGAGTCAAATGTCATCAGGAACTGAGAGACGGAAGCTTTAGGCCCAGGTTTGCCTCTCAATGTACAAAATTAATAAGACTGGAGGGCAAGACTGTGGGACACTGCTTCTGCTCTAATTGGTGAATATAGTCTCTGTTTTTTTTCTTTTTTTCTCTCATGCCGTTGCAGTTTTGGCTGTTTGAAAGGAAGCTTGGCACAATATCCATTGTCTTCTCCATTTGTGAATCACCGAGCAGAGTCTGGGCAAACTGATGTTGCAGAGCAAATCCTGCAAATGTACTGGTCATCCTGAGCCTGGAGAATGCAGTTAAACCCAGCCAAAAGTAATTTCTGGAAAGTCAAGCCTGGTGTACATTCTCTTGACTTTGGCTATGCCAACTTCACCTGAGTCTTATGAAAAAGCAAACAAAAGACTCAAACCAAAACAGACAAAACCTAGAAACAAACGAACCCATGCAAACCAATCAAACAAAGAGACTAAAAAAACCCCAAATAAAACCAAAGGGAATGAAGAGTTAGTATTAGTTTTGAGTTCATCACAGCAGGTAAATGGCTGCTTTCCACAGGATCACCATAAAAAGCCACAGATAACAGCTGCTCCAAAATGCACCCAACAGGAGAACCATCAAAGTGATACATAGCAACTCTGGGGACAGCTCCCCATTAAGGTGAGGGATGAGCACACAGTGCTACAGCTCCAGCCTTCCCCACCCTGCAGGCTGCTCTTTGCTCCTGATGTAAGAGCCTTGCAGGACTGTGGCCCCTCTCGGTGCATTATAAATCATTCCCACAGCTCTCACTTGAGCCACTGGCATGTCCAGAGCGAGATCCAGGCACAATCCTACTGCCCGCTGAGCCTCTCTGGGAGATCCTGAGCATCTTCCTGCCCAGAGCCACAAAAGAGCTCAGGCTCTGCCTGAACTGGGTTTTCAGGGGAGGTTTCCATATCCCTGCGAGATGTGCTCATCCTTCATCAGGCTGTGCCCAGCCTGGATCAGGGCAGGTTGGATGCCACATGGGATCCATCCTTTGCCCTGCCATGTGATCCTCCATGCAGTGGGGATAAAAAGCCCAGCACTGGGGAACCCCAGGTGCTGCAGCAGTGATAGTTTTGGGAGAAACACGGAGCTGTGCATGGCCAGCTTGAAGTCTGCACTGCTCTGAGCACCAGGCCTGCCATGCTGAGCCCAGGGCCACAACCAGTGCTCACCCAGGCTGGGACATTGAGTCCCAACATGGGATCCCATGGGACAGGGCACTCTGGGATTCGCCCCTGCAGCTGCCCAGCGTGTCCAGAGAGACAGCAAGGAGACAGTGACCTCTGTCAGCGGAACCCTCTGAGTGGGACAACCACTGCTGGGGTGGCTGTGCCAGCTCCCCCATGAACCTCCAGCCCTGGGATCCGGGAGGAAGTGGAAAACACAACTTGGCCAATACTGCCTGTGCCGGAAGCAAATGGAAAGAGAACTGGGGTGTGAAAACCCAAGGTTGTTTATTTACATAAGAACAGCAATGAAAACACAGAACACATTTACTTTTGTAAGAATATTTGTAATAACAACAATTTATAGAATGTATATACCTAAGAACATATCTAACAACAATATTTGAAATGTATTTACAGAAGACAAAACGAAGCCCTAGAACCTATATGGCAAAAACAAGAACAAACTTTAAAAAACTATGTACAAAAGGGTGCCATTTCAGTCCAGGATCTCCATCAGTCCGGGAAGAAAAGCAGGTGCCATGGTCACTCCAGTCAGGCACAGAGGGCTCTTCCGTGTGTCCCCAGGCTGGCACACTGGGACTCTGCTGCCAGAGCTGAGGCTGGCTGGGTCTGGGGGCTGGGCCCCAGGCACTGCCATGGGGCTTGTGTGGCCCAAAGCAAGCACAGGACAGGCTGGGCATGGCCACCAGAACCCAAGGCACTGGGTACCACGTGCCTGAGCAGGGACCACCCAGCCCAATCCCGCCCCAGCCTGGCTGCAGGGAACCCACTGTGCCTGTGGGGACCACATGCCTGTCGTGCTGCTGGCATTGCTCTTCATCCCAGGACCATGGCCTCCTCTTCATCTTCCTCATCAATGTCCATCTCCTCGGTGTACTCTTCCATTTCCACGTCCATCTCCTCATCCTCATCAACCTCCATCTCTTCCTCTCCAGTCTGTTCTCCATCCACCTCCATCTCCTCCTCCGTATCCATTATTGTGTCCACCTCCATCTCTTCCTCTCCTCTCTTTTCTCCCTCCACTTCCATCTTCTCCTCTCTATCAGTCTGTCTGTCCACCTCCATCTTGTCTTCTCTACCTGCAACAGCCTGCAGAGGTAGCAAAACCTCAGAGTGGGGTCCCTGTCCCACCCCATCCCCCCAGAACTCCAGCCCACACCCGGGCAGCTGGGGGGATCCACCTCCATGGAATGGCACTGTACCTTCCTCAGGACAAATGTGAGCATCCTGCAGGGATGGATGACACAATCCAGGCCTTAGGCAGCTTTTGAGACTGATGAGATGATGTCTCGGGGGCAGGAACAAGAAGGGTGACAGGAGCAGCAGGAGCAGCGTGCAGCGTGTGCTGAGCCCAGGGCCAGCGGTTGTGTTGTGCTGCTTGCTGGATGCTGGCAGTTCCAGATGGGACATGGATTGTGACATGACCACTGAGCTAGAGAGCCTTTGGTTCCATGCTTAGCAACGTTCCCCCAGACCATGGTGCTCAGAGCCCTGTTCCCAAGGATGGAGCATCCACAGCCTGGGCCAGTGCCTCAGCACCCTCAGTGGAAGAGAGCAGCTTCCTCAGATCCAACTTCAATCAGCCTCCTGCAGCTGAAAGCCGTCCCCCCTTGTCCTGTTGCCACAGGCCCTGTGGAACACCCTGTCCCAATCTTTCTTGTGGCACCCTTGCAGTCCTGCAGAGCTGCAGTGAGGCCTACCCAGGGTCTCCTCTTTCCAGGCTGAGCATCCCCAGCCCCACGTGGAAAGCAGGCAGTGTGATCTGGGGGAGTCCAGGCTGGAGTCAAATGGCATCAGGAACTGAGAGACGGAAGCTTTAGGCCCAGGTTTGCCTCTCAATGTACAAAATTAATAAGAGTGGAGGGCAAGACTGTGGGACACTGCTTCTGCTCTAATTGGTGAATATAGTCTCTGTTTTTTTTCTTTTTTTCTCTCATGCCGTTGCAGTTTTGGCTGTTTGAAAGGAAGCTTGGCACAATATCCATTGTCTTCTCCATTTGTGAATCACCGAGCAGAGTCTGGGCAAGCTGATGTTGCAGAGCAAATCCTGCAAATGTACTGGTCATCCTGAGCCTGGAGAATGCAGTTAAACCCAGCCAAAAGTAATTTCTGGAAAGTCAAGCCTGGTGTACATTCTCTTGACTTTGGCTATGCCAACTTCACCTGAGTCTTATGAAAAAGCAAACAAAAGACTCAAACCAAAACAGACAAAACCTAGAAACAAACGAACCCATGCAAACCAATCAAACAAAGAGACTAAAATAACCCCAAATAAAACCAAAGGGAATGAAGAGTTAGTATTAGTTTTGAGTTCATCACAGCAGGTAAATGGCTGCTTTCCACAGGATCACCATAAAAAGCCACAGATAACAGCTGCTCCAAAATGCACCCAACAGGAGAACCATCAAAGTGATACATAGCAACTCTGGGGACAGCTCCCCATTAAGGTGAGGGATGAGCACACAGTGCTACAGCTCCAGCCTTCCCCACCCTGCAGGCTGCTCTTTGCTCCTGATGTAAGAGCCTTGCAGGACTGTGGCCCCTCTCGGTGCATTATAAATCATTCCCACAGCTCTCACTTGAGCCACTGGCATGTCCAGAGCGAGATCCAGGCACAATCCTACTGCCCGCTGAGCCTCTCTGGGAGATCCTGAGCATCTTCCTGCCCAGAGCCACAAAAGAGCTCAGGCTCTGCCTGAACTGGGTTTTCAGGGGAGGTTTCCATATCCCTGCGAGATGTGCTCATCCTTCATCAGGCTGTGCCCAGCCTGGATCAGGGCAGGTTGGATGCCACATGGGATCCATCCTTTGCCCTGCCATGTGATCCTCCATGCAGTGGGGATAAAAAGCCCAGCACTGGGGAACCCCAGGTGCTGCAGCAGTGATAGTTTTGGGAGAAACACGGAGCTGTGCATGGCCAGCTTGAAGTCTGCACTGCTCTGAGCACCAGGCCTGCCATGCTGAGCCCAGGGCCACAACCAGTGCTCACCCAGGCTGGGACATTGAGTCCCAACATGGGATCCCATGGGACAGGGCACTCTGGGATTCGCCCCTGCAGCTGCCCAGCGTGTCCAGAGAGACAGCAAGGAGACAGTGACCTCTGTCAGCGGAACCCTCTGAGTGGGACAACCACTGCTGGGGTGGCTGTGCCAGCTCCCCCATGAACCTCCAGCCCTGGGATCCGGGAGGAAGTGGAAAACACAACTTGGCCAATACTGCCTGTGCCGGAAGCAAATGGAAAGAGAACTGGGGTGTGAAAACCCAAGGTTGTTTATTTACATAAGAACAGCAATGAAAACACAGAACACATTTACTTTTGTAAGAATATTTGTAATAACAACAATTTATAGAATGTATATACCTAAGAACATATCTAACAACAATATTTGAAATGTATTTACAGAAGACAAAACGAAGCCCTAGAACCTATATGGCAAAAACAAGAACAAACTTTAAAAAACTATGTACAAAAGGGTGCCATTTCAGTCCAGGATCTCCATCAGTCCGGGAAGAAAAGCAGGTGCCATGGTCACTCCAGTCAGGCACAGAGGGCTCTTCCGTGTGTCCCCAGGCTGGCACACTGGGACTCTGCTGCCAGAGCTGAGGCTGGCTGGGTCTGGGGGCTGGGCCCCAGGCACTGCCATGGGGCTTGTGTGGCCCAAAGCAAGCACAGGACAGGCTGGGCATGGCCACCAGAACCCAAGGCACTGGGTACCACGTGCCTGAGCAGGGACCCCCCAGCCCAATCCCGCCCCAGCCTGGCTGCAGGGAACCCACTGTGCCTGTGGGGACCACATGCCTGTCGTGCTGCTGGCATTGCTCTTCATCCCAGGACCATGGCCTCCTCTTCATCTTCCTCATCAATGTCCATCTCCTCGGTGTACTCTTCCATTTCCACGTCCATCTCCTCATCCTCATCAACCTCCATCTCTTCCTCTCCAGTCTGTTCTCCATCCACCTCCATCTCCTCCTCCGTATCCATTATTGTGTCCACCTCCATCTCTTCCTCTCCTCTCTTTTCTCCCTCCACTTCCATCTTCTCCTCTCTATCAGTCTGTCTGTCCACCTCCATCTTGTCTTCTCTACCTGCAACAGCCTGCAGAGGTAGCAAAACCTCAGAGTGGGGTCCCTGTCCCACCCCATCCCCCCAGAACTCCAGCCCACACCCGGGCAGCTGGGGGGATCCACCTCCATGGAATGGCACTGTACCTTCCTCAGGACAAATGTGAGCATCCTGCAGGGATGGATGACACAATCCAGGCCTTAGGCAGCTTTTGAGACTGATGAGATGATGTCTCGGGGGCAGGAACAAGAAGGGTGACAGGAGCAGCAGGAGCAGCGTGCAGCATGTGCTGAGCCCAGGGCCAGCGGTTGTGTTGTGCTGCTTGCTGGATGCTGGCAGTTCCAGATGGGACATGGATTGTGACATGACCACTGAGCTAGAGAGCCTTTGGTTCCATGCTTAGCAACGTTCCCCCAGACCATGGTGCTCAGAGCCCTGTTCCCAAGGATGGAGCATCCACAGCCTGGGCCAGTGCCTCAGCACCCTCAGTGGAAGAGAGCAGCTTCCTCAGATCCAACTTCAATCAGCCTCCTGCAGCTGAAAGCCGTCCCCCCTTGTCCTGTTGCCACAGGCCCTGTGGAACACCCTGTCCCAATCTTTCTTGTGGCACCCTTGCAGTCCTGCAGAGCTGCAGTGAGGCCTACCCAGGGTCTCCTCTTTCCAGGCTGAGCATCCCCAGCCCCACGTGGAAAGCAGGCAGTGTGATCTGGGGGAGTCCAGGCTGGAGTCAAATGGCATCAGGAACTGAGAGACGGAAGCTTTAGGCCCAGGTTTGCCTCTCAATGTACAAAATTAATAAGAGTGGAGGGCAAGACTGTGGGACACTGCTTCTGCTCTAATTGGTGAATATAGTCTCTGTTTTTTTTCTTTTTTTCTCTCATGCCGTTGCAGTTTTGGCTGTTTGAAAGGAAGCTTGGCACAATATCCATTGTCTTCTCCATTTGTGAATCACCGAGCAGAGTCTGGGCAAGCTGATGTTGCAGAGCAAATCCTGCAAATGTACTGGTCATCCTGAGCCTGGAGAATGCAGTTAAACCCAGCCAAAAGTAATTTCTGGAAAGTCAAGCCTGGTGTACATTCTCTTGACTTTGGCTATGCCAACTTCACCTGAGTCTTATGAAAAAGCAAACAAAAGACTCAAACCAAAACAGACAAAACCTAGAAACAAACGAACCCATGCAAACCAATCAAACAAAGAGACTAAAAAAAACCCAAATAAAACCAAAGGGAATGAAGAGTTAGTATTAGTTTTGAGTTCATCACAGCAGGTAAATGGCTGCTTTCCACAGGATCACCATAAAAAGCCACAGATAACAGCTGCTCCAAAATACACCCAACAGGAGAACCATCAAAGTGATACATAACAACTCTGGGGACAGCTCCCCATTAAGGTGAGGGATGAGCACACAGTGCTACAGCTCCAGCCTTCCCCACCCTGCAGGCTGCTCTTTGCTCCTGATGTAAGAGCCTTGCAGGACTGTGGCCCCTCTCGGTGCATTATAAATCATTCCCACAGCTCTCACTTGAGCCACTGGCATGTCCAGAGCGAGATCCAGGCACAATCCTACTGCCCGCTGAGCCTCTCTGGAAGATCCTGAGCATCTTCCTGCCCAGAGCCACAAAAGAGCTCAGGCTCTGCCTGAACTGGGTTTTCAGGGGAGGTTTCCATATCCCTGCGAGATGTGCTCATCCTTCATCAGGCTGTGCCCAGCCTGGATCAGGGCAGGTTGGATGCCACATGGGATCCATCCTTTGCCCTGCCATGTGATCCTCCATGCAGTGGGGATAAAAAGCCCAGCACTGGGGAACCCCAGGTGCTGCAGCAGTGATAGTTTTGGGAGAAACACGGAGCTGTGCATGGCCAGCTTGAAGTCTGCACTGCTGTGAGCACCAGGCCTGCCATGCTGAGCCCAGGGCCACAACCAGTGCTCACCCGGGCTGGGACATTGAGTCCCAACATGGGATCCCATGGGACAGGGCACGCTGGGATTCGCCCCTGCAGCTGCCCAGTGTGTCCAGAGAGACAGCAAGGAGACAGTGACCTCTGTCAGCGGAACCCTCTGAGTGGGACAACCACTGCTGGGGTGGCTGTGCCAGCTCCCCCATGAACCTCCAGCCCTGGGATCCGGGAGGAAGTGGAAAACACAACTTGGCCAATACTGCCGGTGCCGGAAGCAAATGGAAAGAGAACTGGGGTGTGAAAACCCAAGGTTGTTTATTTACATAAGAACTGTGGGAGGGGACTTGGGAAACTGTCCCCCCGAACTACCCTGGGAGGTGACAGGTGTGTCGTTCCCCGCCTCCCCTGTTGTCAATCATTTTGTCATCCCTTCCCCTTGTTAATCAGTATGTCTGTCATCCCTTGGTTCTAGAAAGTTCTTTTTTCTTTATACTCCCATTGGTTCCTTCCCTGAAGCCGCTCCTTCCCCTTACCCTCATTGGTTATAACCCTGTCACTCGACCCTGACTCTGCCCCCGAAGCCTTCCTTCACTGAACGCTTCATGCCTGGACCCTCCCTCTCTTGTCCCAGTTATAATCCCCATTCCGCCCCCTGTTCGGGGCTCTCAGAGCGAGCTCCCTCCCGGAGAGGTTGTTTCCCTTCGCTCCCTGAATTGCTGTTCCTCAATAAACCCTCCTGGAATTTAAGCCGCCTGTGAGTCGTCCCGCCTTCATAGAGGAAGATTTCATTACGCTATCCGGCTTCTGAGGACTCGGCTCTCTGACAAGCAGAGTGGTCAGAGACCAAGAAGCCCTCAACTGGCGCCCGAACAGACTGACCCCTCTCAGGAGTCAGTTGCAGAGCGTCTCCTCGGCTCCATCGGCTCTGCGATCCGGCTGCCCGAGGACTAAAAGCGCCGTTCGCCGCCAGTTCCACGAGCGGCTGCTCTTCGTTGAAGAAGATCGCCTACCTCGCGGGCTGCAGACACCTCGTCCTGGTTCGACTTCGAGTTTGGGAGCAGACTCCGAACGGGACGAGACCTGCAGCGCTTCCTCTCCCCCTCAGAGGCTTTTCGTTTTGACAGCGGTCTTCTTTGTGGTGAGTTCCTGGTGCCCTGTCTGGCACCCGACCCTGTCTCTTTTCCTTTTCGTTTCTCTCTTTGTCTCTTTGGGGATTTCCTTTTTTCTGCAGTGAGAATGGGCAATCGCCTGTCTCCTGCCCGGCGAGATTTTTACCTCCACGTTAAATCCTCCCTTGTTTTGGGGAACATTTCTTTTAAAAAGAGGGACCTTAAGGCTTTTGTTAATCTTATTTTCGATAACTTCCCTGACACCTCCAGGGATGATTTTTCTTCTCTTATTTTCTGGGGAAATGTTGGGAAACTGTTATACGCATTACAAGTAAAGGGGAATTTTTCTGTGGGGCATTTTTTTCCACTTTTTCATTCTATTTACACTTTATTTAAACAAAAGGGTGAGAGTTGGGTCCCCGGTTCTCCTAACCCTCATTCCGCCCCCCCCACTCCTAACTCGGTTTCCCCTAAGGGTGGGTCGGGCAGCAGACCCTGCCATAACCAGGCACAGGGCTGCCACCGTCTCCCTGCTGCTCCCCGCCCCACTCTGTCCTCTCCTCGTCCTGGGACTGGCCATCCCAGTGCGAGTCTTTCCTCTCCCCAAAGCCCTCAAACCCCTGTACCCAGTTTAAAACCATGTTATTCGATTCCTGATCTCTGTCACCACACCTCACAAAATGGCGCCGGCCACATGGTCGAGCAGCCCGCCACCGAGGGACAAAATGGCGTCTCCTCTCCACCTCCTCACTCCCTTCGGGCCCCTGCCAGTCCCCCTCAGGTTCCACCCCCGTCGGGTGCCGCCCCTGCGTCGGGTCCCGCCCCTACCACCGCGTCGATTGTTACGTCGTCGGGACCCGCCCCTCCAGCCCCCATGGCCACACCCCTGGGTGGGCCCCCGGTGGGAGGGACCGGCCTGCAGGAAGGCCACGCCCCTGTGGGAGGGAACCCCCTGCCGGAATGCCACACCCCGGTGGGTGAGCCTGGCCACGCCTCCCCTCAGGCCTCTTCTGGTTCCCACTCCACCAGAACCGGAAGTCGGCCTGGCCGGAAGCAGGCCATCTTGGCCTGCCGGGCTTCATGCCACCGAAGCCCACCGGCCAAGGGGAAGGTCCGAGCCCTTGCTCGTCCTGCCTCATCCTCCGATGAGGATGAGGACAGCGACAGCCCCCGGCCCACACCTAGGCCGGGAGGTGGGTGGGCCCGGATCAGGGCAGAGGCAATTAAGGATGGGGATTTGGAATTCGCAAGAGATCTGGGGCCATTCGCAGCACCTGTGGTGAGGACCAGGGGGCAGCGGCCACACTGGGAGCAACTCCCATATGTGGAGATTAAAGAACTGAGGAAGGCTGCCAAAGACTATGGTCGAGACTCTCCTTTCTTTAAGAATGTATTGGACCTCGCTTTCTCGGGCCATACATTGGTCCAGCATGACGTTAAATATATTGCCAAGTCCCTGCTCACTCCCACCGAGCTTTTATTGTGGGACATTCAATGGAGAAAGCTCCTCAAGCCTCTTCTGAAAAAACACAATTTAGCGGAGGCAATTGGAGAGGGAGAGGAAGCCATAGAAGCCCTGGCAGGGGAGGGGGAGTTCAGCCAGCCAGAGGACCAAATACTGTTACCCACGGAGGTCCTAGATGACATCAAGGAGGCTGGCCGAGCGGCACTGTTAAAAATCCCCGATGGGAAAACCCCCCTCCAGAACTTTTCAGCTATTACCCAGGGCCCAGAGGAATCTTTCATAAAATTCGTGGACCGGCTGAGGGAGGCCATCGACCGGCAGATAGACCATCCTGCAGCGAGGGAAGAGCTCCTGAGAAAGATGGCCATGACCAACGCGACAGCCGAGACAAAGAAGATATTAAGGACTTTACCTCAGGACCCCGAACCCACCATCGCACAGATGGTGGAGGCCTGCACGAAAGCCGCCTCCACCGAGACCACTGTCGCCCTTGCAGTAAGTAAGGGGATTGGGGAGGCGATGTTGACGATGAACACCATCCGGTGCTTCGGGTGTGGCCAGATGGGCCACATACAAGCCAACTGCCCATACTGGCCCCCGGAGCAACCACACTACTCGTACACACCCTCCCCAAGACCAATACCCAGGAACCCGATGCCCTACCATCAGCAGGCAGGAAACAGGTCACGGAGCGCGGGGAGGGGCCGCGCGAGGACAACAAGTGGCCCCTCACAGCACCCAGGCATCCCCACCATCCGGGAGGACCGGTGGCCCAGTGGACAGTTCCGGAGGGTTGGCGGAGCCACGACGACGGGCTCCGCCTCTTCCGTAGAACCCGCAACTTAGATTCAGACACTCACCGGGTCCTCAAAAGCTCCATCACTGTGACTCTCCAGGATGAGGACCTGGTGAGAGTTCCCGCTGGGTTCCTGGAACCCCCTTACCGCAATTGTGAGGTGACAGTGTTAATACTCGGAGATTGCAGGCTCACACCAGACCGTGTTACCGTCGTTCCTGAAGTGGTGTGTTTTCAGCCGGGGTCCGAGGTCACCGTCTCGGTCGCCTGCCATCAACCACCTTGCACCATCACCAAGGGGCTCCCCTTCGCTGCCATGTACCTCCTCGACGTGGCCGACCTCACCGATCCACCAGTACAGGACTATTTCGCTGGACATGACTCCGGGGAAGACAATTTTGTCTTCCTCACACAAAATGTTTGCAAATCCAGACCAATGATTGAGACTGTTTTATCGCTTCAGGGAAAGTCCATCAAACTGGACCTGATGGCGGACACCGGGGCAGACGTCACCATCATTCCCCGGTCAAAGTGGCCCCGCGACTGGGAGTTGGTGCCCCCTTGTGGCACAATCTCCGGAGTGGGAGGAGCTGTCAACTCCATGCGCAGCAAACACCTGGTAAGTGTGGAGGGCCCTGAGGGACAGATTGCCACCATTCGGCCTTTTGTTGTTTCATCTAACATCATGTTATTAGGCAGGGACGTTTTGTCCCAATGGGGTGCCCGCCTCGATATCCCTAGCCCTGCATGGGATTTTTAGTATGGGCCACTACGGAGCGCACCTCCCCACTGCTGAATTGGAAGACCGATGTTCCAGTGTGGGTGGACCAGTGGCCCCTTGTGGAGGAGAAATTAAAAGCGCTCCATGAATTAGTAGAGGAGCAGGTCCGCCTGGGGCATTTAATACCCTCCACCAGCCCCTGGAACACTCCTGTCTTTGTTATTAAAAAACCTGGCAAAGACAAATGGCGCCTGCTCCAAGACCTGCACAGGGTCAATGAGGTAATCGAGGACATGGGCCCCCTGCAGCCTGGCCTTCCCTCACCCTCCATGCTTCCCCGGGATTGGCAGCTCGCAGTCATTGACATCAAGGACTGCTTTTTCAACATCCCATTGTATCCCGGAGATGCCCCCAGATTCGCGTTCTCCGTCCCTTCCATCAATAGGGCGGAGCCTTATAAGAGGTACCAATGGACCACTTTGCCCCAGGGAATGAAAAATTCCCCGGTGCTCTGCCAAACTTTTGTGGCCCAGGTGCTTTCGCCGATCAGGAAGCTGTTCCCTGAAGCGATCATCCTGCATTATATGGATGATGTCTTGATCTGCGCTGAAACACAAGCTTATCTGCAGATCACACTTTCCAAGACTGTTAAGGCCATTAAAGCTGCAGGGTTTGAAATTGCTGAAGAAAAGATCCAGCTGTCAGCGCCATGGAAGTATTTGGGCTTTCACATTATGGGAAGGACTGTCGTGCCCCAATCTGTCACCGTCAAAGACGACCCACGGACCCTGCGGGATCTCCAGCAGATCTGCGGTACCATCACGTGGATCCGACCTCTCCTGGGACTCACCACGGAGGAGCTGGCGCCGCTCTTCAACCTGCTACGAGGAGATGGCGACCTAGCTTCCCCTCGCGAGCTAACACCTGCCGCCAAAGGAGCCCTGGAGAGAGTCGCTGAGGCCATACGATCCCGTCAGGCCCACCGTGTGGATCGGCTCCTTCCCGTCACCTTTGCCATACTGGGTAAGTGCCCAAACTTCCATGGTCTGCTTTTTCAATGGGACGCTGGGCGGAAGGACCCACTCCTTATCATTGAGTGGCTGTTTCTCCCGCACCAGCCAGCGAAAACTATTTCAACTCCTGCAGAGTTAATGGCTAGGATAATAATAAAGGCCAGACAACGCCTCCGGACCCTCGCAGGGTGTGACCCGGCGTGCATTTACCTACCTCTTAATTTGGAACAATTGGAATCCCTGCTTCAGACAAACGAAAGTTTGCAAATTGCTTTAGACAGTTACCCTGGACAGATTTCCATTCATTACCCTAAACATAAAATATTCAAAGACACGTTATATTTGGCCCCAAAGTCATTCAAAAATAAAACACCTATTAAAGGTGCTCTCACGGTGTTCACCGATGGGTCGGGAAAATCCCACAAATCGGTGATCACTTGGAAGGACCCGGAGAGTCAGAAGTGGGAGTCTGACATCCAACTGGTTGAGGGTTCCCCTCAGATCGCAGAACTTGCTGCGGTCGTGAGAGCATTCAAAAAATTTCAGCAACCTTTCAATCTGGTAACAGATTCGGCTTATGTTGCCGGGGTAGCAGAACGGGCAGAACACGCCCTGCTCAAAGAAGTTCAAAACAAACAGTTATTCGATTTGCTCACGGAATTAATCTGGCTGATCTCCCACCGAGAGCAACTCTATTATATTATGCACGTCCGGGCTCACACAGACCTGCCAGGAGCTATTGCAGAGGGGAACCGGATGGCCGACCTCCTTGCAATGACATCTCATTACTCTGCACCTGCACTTTCATTAACCTTACCAGACATCTTTGCACAGGCAAGGCTCAGCCATGCGTTTTTCCATCAAAATGCACCTGCCCTTGCCCGACAATTTAAAATATCAAAAGAACAAGCCAAAGCCATACTAGCCACATGCCCAAGCTGTCAGTCCTTCGCCCTTCCACCGCTGCCAACGGGGATAAACCCCCGAGGGTTGGCAGCATTGGAGCTGTGGCAAACAGACATCACTCACTATAATCCTTTTGGCCGCCTGAAATACCTGCATGTGTCCATAGACACATTTTCTGGGGCCGTGTTCGCGTCACTCCACACTGGTGAGAAAACAAAAGATATCATCAAACATCTATTCATGGCATTTGCCACATTAGGAGTCCCAAAAGCCATCAAAACGGACAATGGGCCTGGATTCACCTCGACAAGATTCGCACAATTTCTACAACAATGGGGAATTGCCCATTCCACCGGCATTCCCCATAACCCCACAGGACAGGCAATAGTGGAACGCTCCCACAAAGAGTTAAAAAGGCTGCTAGAACAACAACATGATTCGGCTCTGGCCATGACACCAGTTGAAAGATTATGCAAGGCACTTTATGTTCTTAATTTCTTAAATTGTTCTGACCGGGAGCCGAATCCCCCTGCACTCAGACACTTTTGCAATAACACCAGGGCAGTTTTGAAAGAGCGTCCGCCAGTCCTCATCAGAGACCCAGAATCAAAAATCATCTCAGGGCCGTACCCTCTGATAACGTGGGGGAGAGGGTACGCTTGTGTTTCCACAGCCCAGGGTCCCAAATGGATTCCTGGAAAATACGTCAAACCGTACCTGGAGAGCACTACCACGGACCCCCCAGCGAGGAGCAACCCAGCGACCCCATCACGATCACCACCAGATAATGCAGTGGCGTGGCGACGGAGAAAAAAGAAGAGGACCGGAAGACCACCCAACATCGTCTCCCGGGTCCTCATCACAAGGACATACCTACCTCTGCAGGACTTAACAACTTCCGCCACCCCATCCCCTCCTGTGCCGTTCCCTCTACCCTCATACCTAACCCGTCATCCCTTTACCCCTCCGTCCTGAAATTTATTTTTATTTTAACCCAAAAGGGGGAGCTGGGGGAGGGGAGGGAACCAAATGTATGTTGGTAATATTGTTTTGTTTAATTTTAGTACTAGGATGGCTGCCAGAACATCATTCACCCAAAAGGAACAACAGAAGATGTCCCACTGCGCCCAGCTGGTTGCAGCCACGCTTTCCATCCTCCTGTGGCTGCATGTAGCAGATGGCTGGGTGGTACCACAGCCGAAAGAAAACGTCTGGATCACGCTGGCAAAGTCCTTGCAGCAGGATAACCTATGTCTGGCCATGGGCAACGTGGACAATCCCCTGTCCACTTGCCTGGTGGGGGTCCCCTTGGTAGCTGATGATTGGCCGGTATCCAATTCCGACCTGCTCCGAACCACGGGTAGGAGGCCTAACCCGGTCGATACTTGGGATGAGTGGACCAAAATTTTGCCCAACAGCAAAGAGGAACCCCAAGAATTGGACTTACTGGGGTCCTCCACAGCTAGATGTTGTGTCAAATTCTATTATAGGAGGCCAAGTCAAAATTGGCACGGAATTGACTTGGCCAAAGACACATACCGGAAAGATGTAACACCTATCAGTAAAAAATATAACAGCCAAACCTGGTGCAATTATACTAGCCAGGTGATTTCGGTTTCATCCACTCGTCCCAAGACATTGCCCAGGGGGATGTTTCTTATCTGTGGGGACAGAGTATGGTTGGGAATTCCATCTCGGCTCCAGGGAGGCCCATGCAGCCTTGGCAAGCTTGCTACCCTCACTCCAAACAGAACTCAAATTCTAGATTGGAAAAAAGAAAGACAATTGGCACGCACCAAAAGATCATATGCTCAATTCGACGAAAATTGTGACTCCGAAATTTACGATTGGGGAAAAACAAAGAGGGTCGCTGTATCCATCTTTTTACCATGGTATGCAGCAGCTAAGGCCCTCGGTGAGCTTTCTCACCTGGAGTGTTGGATAAGCAAGCATGCCAACGCCTCGTCTGCCGCCCTCTCCGATCTTCTGGCAGACCAGCAAACCACCAGGCAAGCCACATTACAAAACAGAGCGGCTATTGATTTCCTGCTGCTCGCCCATGGCCACAGCTGCGAGGACTTCGAAGGATTGTGTTGCTTCAATTTAACATCACGGAGCACTTCCATCCAAGCCAACATCCAGCGGATCCGGACCGAAGTACAGGACATCAAAACGGAAACTTCGGCTGTGGACCCCGTCCACAAACTATTGATGCAGTGGGGCATTCCCGGGTGGGCAGCCACCATTTTAAAAGGACTCTTTTAGATTTTCATAATTATCCTTCTCATTTCAGTTGCCTTAACCATCTTCAAAAAGACGCTTACCAAGACTTTGGCAAATATTTATTTAATTAACAAAAACGGGGGAGATGTGGGAGGGGACTTGGGAAACTGTCCCCCCGAACTACCCTGGGAGGTGACAGGTGTGTAGTTCCCCGCCTCCCCTGTTGTCAATCATTTTGTCATCCCTTCCCCTTGTTAATCAGTATGTCTGTCATCCCTTGGTTCTAGAAAGTTCTTTGTTCTTTATACCCCCATTGGTTCCTTCCCTGAAGCCACTCCTTCCCCTTACCCTCATTGGTTATAACCCTGTCACTCGACCCTGACTCTGCCCCCGAAGCCTTCCTTCACTGAACGCTTCATGCCTGGACCCTCCCTCTCTTGTCCCAGTTATAATCCCCATTCCGCCCCCTGTTCGGGGCTCTCAGAGCGAGCTCCCTCCCGGAGAGGTTGTTTTCCCTTCGCTCCCTGAATTGCTGTTCCTCAATAAACCCTCCTGGAATTAAAGCCACCTGTGAGTCGTCCCGCCTTCATAGAGGAAGATTTCATTACGCTATCCGGCTTCTGAGGACTCGGCTCTCTGACAAGCAGAGTGGTCAGAGACCAAGAAGCCCTCACCACCTGCCTCCAAGGAGATAAGTAAAGCTCAAAATAAACAATCTACATTATATATACTTCCATTCATCTACATTTACTCACTTCTATTTTTCACTCACTTTCACATACAAGGTACCTTTTACTTTCAAACAGTCTACATTACATATCTACACCCTGAGTGCTCATGGAATGTTAATCCATCAACCCAGCAGGTTTAATCCTGGATTTCTCCCAACCCAGCAGAATTTTAGGTGTTACTGTTTTCCAACCCCAGATCCCCTTGGACATTTTTAACCTACAGTCCAGCTGTGTTGTCCAACCCCAGATCCCCTTGGGCATAACCTCAATCCGCAACCCTGAGTGCTCTTGGAATGCAAATCCCCCAACCCTCTGGAAGGAGCCCCTAGAAAACAAACCCCCACGGCTCCTCCCCACCCACCTGATTTGGGAAGAACTTTCTCTGAGAGAAGTGGAAAAGAACCTGTTTATTTAACAAACAAAACACTCCCCAGCACTAAAAAAAATGAACAACACTAGATGACAACAAAACTCTTTCACCACTCTGCAGAGATGACAAATCCAGGAAGTCTCTCCTGGGGGTGGTCGCCCGGGTCTGGGCGCTGGGGATTGCTCTGGGCACTGGGGATGGCTGCTGCAGATCACAGAGCGCAGGCTCCCGGTGCTCCTCGGGGTTCCCAGGTCCCAGTCCAGAGCAGGTTGGATGGTATTCAGAAGAAGGAAAGGGAAAGAAACAGTCAGGGGAGAGAAACAGTCCAGGGAAAGAATTGGACTGCCTAGTTAAAATAACTAACAGGAAAAAGCAAAGGCAAGAGCGGAAGCAAGAGCAAGCAAACAAAGCCAGCAAAAGCAAGCCAAGCCAGCCCGCACAAGCCTCTTGTGGAGAACAGACCATGGGGGGAGGTGAGCCGGCTGATAACAAGGGAAAACAAACCTTCACTTTCAGAGTCAGTTCTGAGAGCACAGAACAGAATATCAAACATGAACAGAACCCACGATTGGGGATACAAACACCAGAACCTCACCCTGGGACACCTGGGTTCCCACATCAGCAGGAGACAGTTCCTGACAGTCGAAGGGTCAGCGGCAGGGTCCTCATCACACCCGTTCCTTAAATGTTATCCGGCCATGCAGACGGTTTTAGCTACTTCCACAAGCATTTTAAATCAACATTGGCTGTTTCACAAATACCTCTGAGTTATTACTGTCAGTTAGTTACAAAAATAAAAGCATTAGTTATTATTTCACAACTACAGCTACTTCTGCAAAAGTTAACATTCTAATGCACAACCCATGGCATCCACTTCAATATTTTGCAAAAGCCAAAACTATCATGTATGTTTTTCACACTGTGCACAAACTAAACTATCAGCCATGAATGATGTTCTGAAGATATGAGCTACACAGGGGCCAGGGCATTGGCCACAAAAAGCTGACAAACGATACTACAGAAAAAGCAGTTAAAAGTGATTACAAACTGTACTGTATCAAAATCGTTGTGATTAAGAATAAGTTGCAGAAGTCAAGACATAAGAGCAAAAGCCACCAACTACATAGCTCTCTATAACAAACCCAGGGCAGGTGTTTCCCTTGCAGGGAGCACTGGGGCCTTCCCCGGGCCCCTTCTGCCCTCTGGCAGAGCCGGTGGCATTTTCCAGCACACGCAGTTTGTAACCAAGAGTCGGGTGCAGCCCAGAAGGCTCCGAGCGCCTCCTCCCAGGCTGACTCTGCAGATCCGAGGCTGCTCTGGGCTCTGCCAGGGCTCTGCTGGGGCTCAGCTCTGGGCCAGGCTGGGCCCGCCCTCCCCTCACATTGCTCCGGGCAGCCGAGTCACGGAGGGAGGAGGAAGGGACACCTCAAGGGAGTTGAGGTTTAAGAGAGTTTTTATTCAAAAAACTGCCATACCAAACAGGCTGTCATAAGAGCCCTAACAAACAGGCTGTCCTAACTACCATAACCAACTAGCACTGCTAGCTACCATCACTAACTAGTTGTCCTAACTAACTACTGTAACTAAAAGCTGTCCTCCAGTGCTTCATCTCCTCCGCTGCTCCCTCAGTTGCTTTGCTGCGGTGATCAGAGGGGTCAGGCTGGAGAGAGGCTTGGCTGATGATAAAAATGGGTGCTGCCCAAAGGATAAAAAAAAGAAAGAAATGAACTGTTACTTTCCAGAGCAACTTTCTCACAGGCATGTTGCAACAGGACAAAGGGAAATGGTCTGAAACTCAGGAGAGGGAAGCAGGCTCAGGTTAGATCGAAGGCAGAATATTTTTGCCAGGAGAGTGGGGAAACACTGACAGAAGGTGCCCAGGGATGTGGGAGGTGCCTCCTCCCTGGGAACATCCAAGCTCAGGCCAGGCAGGGCTCTGAGCACCGGACCTGCCTGAAGATGGCCCTGCTCCTTGTGGGGCACCAGGAGCAGATGCCCTCGAAAGGACCCTGCCAAGCCAAACCCGGCGAGGATTCTGCTTGCTTTGCGTGTGGAATGCAGCGAGGCTGGAGACTATCGGAGGGGCCCCAGCAGAAAACCCCTCCCTGGCGCTGCTGCTTCCCCTCGGCCGCTCGGCATTCACCTGCAGCAGCTCCTGGGCAGACCAGCGCTGCTCCTCGTCCAGCTCCAGGCTGCACTCGAGGAAGTCCTGCAGCAGAGCCGACAGGCGCCGGGGCTCCTGCAGCTGCGGGGTCCCGTTGTGCCGGATCAGAGCGCGAGCCTGCAGGAAAAGCAAACTCAGCGCTCTGCCAGCTTCCTTCCCACCCACAGGTGCTCACAGCGACCCCAGGTTCTCAGCCCCAGCTCCAGGGGCACTTTCCTCCCTGGCACAGATGCTGCTCACAGCTCATTGTCCTGTGCTAACCAAAAAACCCAAACCCTGGTGCTGCCACAGTCATTGGAAACAGCTGATGCACTTGCATCACATTTTCAGGTCATCCTCACAGCCAGAAGAGCTGCAACAGCATAAATCCCAAAGCAAATTGTTGCTGGAGACTACGGAATCTTTGTCTGTGTTGAGGCTCAAGTGCTCTGGGAATTCCCTTCCCCAGGTGCAGAAACCTCCAGCTGCTGCTCCCAGTGCAGGGTCACCCTGTGCTCACAGGACTCTGCAGCCCCTGGAGAATTTGCCTCTTACCATGGCCCTCGTTTCCTTGAAGTAAGGAGGTTCTCCTTCCACCATCTCGATGGTCACAATGCCAAAGGACCAGATGTCCACCTTGGGGCCATAAGGAGAACTGGTCACAACTTCTGGGGCCATCCAGTGAGCAGTGCCCACCATGGAGCTGCGCCGGTCCTGCTCAGAGCTGAGCTGAGCACAGAGGCCAAAATCAGCTGAGGACAGAAACAAACACTGTCAAAGGCAGCTGGAATGAGCAAACCAAGCACCAAGACTCCCCACTCTCAGTCTGAGAATGCAGTAGTGAAATCAGCTGGAAAAGTGCTCAGGGCTGTAGCCAAGGGAAGGTGGAACTGGACCCTTAAAGAAACCCTCAGCTTTTGTGCAGTGGCTTTTACTGATTCCCTTAAGCTTTAGATTCCAACTCCTGCCCCTCTGGCAGGGCCATACCCAGAGCAAAGCCACCCCTGGCACCCTGCTGCTCTCCGGAGCTCTCTGCAGGGGCAGCCACTCTCAGCTGGCAGCAGGGGCCGGGCAGTGCCCCCAGCAGCCCTTGTGGGGCTCTGGCCGGCACTGGGAAGCAGCCCCACAGCCGCACCCGGGAGCGCCGTGCCTGGCCAGGAACACCCACCCAGCTTGACAGAGCCGGCCATGCCCAGGAGGATGTTGGAGCTCTTCAGATCTCTGTGGATCACCCGGTTCGCATGCAGGAAATCCAGGCCCTGCAGGCACTGAGAGAGAACAAGAAACACCAGGACAAAAACCAATGGCCGGAATCTATCACACAAGAAAGGACAGGTCCGAATTCTGCCAGCAGCAGCTTTGCTGTGACAGGCCAGGAGTGCAGAGCAGACAGGCTCTAGGCAAACGGTTCAGGGCAAAGCTGAGAACAGCACATCAAATCCAGAACAGACAGAGAGTGCCACAACAGCAGGAAAGAGAGCAAGAACAGAGCAGAAGTGCAGCGATGCTGGCAGGCCGTTCACTGCAGAGGCTCTTTCTTCTCCAGCTCATAAAAACAACAGAGAAACAGAGCCCTGAGCATGGAGCCACTCCTGTTCTCACGCCTCTGTGGAAGGACCATCGTGTCCAAGCCGTGGCAGCCACAGGCAGGATCCCTCACCTCCCGACTGACAGCTGCCATCTCTCCTTCAGCCATGCGTGTCTGTCTGACAACGTCCTGCAAAGTTCCTCCATCCATGTATTCCATCACCAGCCAGAGATCTCCGTCAACAAGGAAGCTGGAAGAGAAAAGCAGTGACATGGAGACGAATGTGCAGTGCTCAATTCCCCCATGGAAAAGTCTGGAGTGGAGTTTTGTTTCCAGGTCACTTGTCCATGAGGACAGAATCAGATGGAGAGACATTCCTTCCAGGCTGCAGAGTCCTTGGAATCTGCACAGTCTAAAGGAAGAGACACCTGTGAGAAAGGAGAGGCCTTAGATGGCAAGCAGGTGAAAAATGCAGTTTAGCAACAGCCCAGATCAGTGTGGAACCACAACACTGGCCCCCAGCTGGTTCAGCGTCTGAGCTCATCAGTTCCACCATTCCCTGCAGAACAAGGCAACACAACTCCCAGGGTTATCCAGGGGAGGAGGCCGTGCAGCACTTGGGACAAAAGCAATCAGAAAACCTTTCAGAAAGTCCCTTCAGAAACAGGCAAGGCCAGTGCAAAATGGGCAAATGAGGCATTTCTGGAAACAAGGCCCTGGTTTTCCTGGCATCTGCAGCAATGGAAAAGGGCTGGGAAGAAGAAGCCAAGGGAAATAATTTCTGCTGTGGTTTATCAGCACTTGCTGTAAGACACAGAAAACGGGGTCAACTTGAAGGAAAAAACAAACCAAAGCAACCAAAGCACATGGAGGGAGCGAACTGCCAGGCTGTTGTTTTGGGAAGATACGGCTGGGTCAGGCATTTTCAAAACAGGCTACAGACTACGGGTGCCAGGAAAGGTTAAGGCAGGGCCCGTGCATGGGATGAGGCCTGGAGCACTCACCTGTCCAAAGAGTTGACAATGTTGGGGTTCTTCTTGTCCTTCAGGAGCAGGAGCTCATTCACAGCGCGTTCCCTGTTCTGCCCTCTGAGACTCATTTTCTTTATGGCCACCTGAGGGGACATTGCAGACCTTTAACTGGAGGAGTCTGTGGCAGGAGGCCACAGCCAACACGGGGCGAGGCTTTTTGGAGCGACGGAGCCAGGCTGTGCCAAACTGCCCTGGGATGGGCACCAGAGCTCAGCAAGGGCCACTCCCACAGCCCATTGCTCTGCTCGCTGGGGCTGCTTACAGGACACATGGCCAGAGACATTTGGCCTTGCAAGCTCTGCAGAAATGGCCCCTCAGCTGTCAGCCTTCAAGCTCTAACCACATTCTCTGCACCTACAGTCTTCTCAAATGGCCTCAACACTCTCATTACTATTCAAACACATTTTGCAAGCAGGAGGTCATTCTGGTTCTGTGAAAACAGAGCAAAACAGCCAGGAACCCTTTAGCAATTCCATGGGATTTGGTCATGATTTCAGATGCAGCTGCTCTGTTTGGGATAGCACAACAAAGCAAACACACACATCCATTGCTCAGGTGATCCCTGCCACAGGCTGTCACTGACCCCAGACACAAACACAACTGCAGGGTTTAGGAGAGAGCTTTGCCCTGGACATCCATCTTCTCATTTCTCTCCCTCTCTCTCTGTGGACAGCTGAAGTGGAATTAAATCCCCAAATTGAGCCCAAGCAGGATCTCACCCTAATTAGGCCTTGAGGTACCCTTTGAAGATGAAAGGCAGTATGGAAAAACTGCTAAATAGTGTTCCTGTCTGCAGCTAAGGTGAAGATAAATTGGGCTTCAGTCTCCAGCCCTGATCCATTCACACTTTTAGATATGAAGAGCAAGCCAGCGCGTCCTGCTCTGACAGACACCGCTGCCCTCCTTGCATCCCTTTGGGCACTCCAGAAGGACCAAGTGTGTCCCAGCTGTGCTCTGCAGGCTGACACTGCTCTGCCTTCAGAGGAGCAGCCTGTGCAGGAAAGCTCTGCTGGCCCCCAGAGCTGCAGCCACAGCTCCCAGCAGAGGGGAGAGCCCTGCAGAGCTGCCAGACGTGCTGGGCGTGTTGGCACTGACCTCTCCTCCAGTGGCCCTGTCGAGTCCTTTGGAAACGGTTCCGAAAGCCCTGGAGACAAAACAGCAGAGAAGAAAGAAGCAGCACTTGAGGCCCTGGGAGTGAAAGCCAGCCCAGACAGGAGATCTCTGCTGCCTGCAGTGCTCACAAACACCTGGGTGCATCGACCCTTGCAACAAAAGCACAGCAGCCACCAGCCCTCTGCCATGCCAGGTGTGCAAGGGAAAACTGAGACCCAACACGAAGGAATTGGGCTGGAGCAAATCCCAAATGTCCACACTTAATTGCTTTAGTTCAAAACCTGTTGTGAGCAATGGGTGTCTAAAGAACTGGAAAAGAATGCATTTCATCCTTTTCCATTTCCTGCCTAAGACCTGCAGGATCCACAAGGGCCCTGCCATCAGGCAGGTGATGCATTTTCCCCCAGAGTGCATCAGCTCTGTGTCTGTTGCTGAATGTATGGGCTCTACGAGCTGTGTTAGAATAGAGCACTTATTAGTTCATCTCTGGTTCCTGTTTCCAAACCATTAGGTTGTTAATGCTGACTGGAGGATATTTTTTGAAGCAAAATATTTGAAAGAAATCTCCTTGAGAGCTGTTGTCTGACAGTCACCAGATGGTGAGTGGCTCTTTTAAGCAATCCAGTTCCAGACACAGAAGATCTCCCAGGTCCTGCTCCTTGCTGCAGGCAGGACACTGCCAGCCTCAGGGGCCTGTGACGGCTCCTTCTGACCACAGTTCTCAATTCTGATCAGGACTGAGAGACAGCAGGATGGCACCCCAGTGTCTGAAGGTGTTTGGAGTTCTCCTGACTTCTCCCTTGATCCTGCACCAGCACAGCCCCTGGGCTGCTTGTGCAGAAGTAGCTGCCGTGCACTTACCCTTGGCCAATCTGCTCCACTTCCAGGTATTTCTCGGCAGGCTCCTCCACGCTCACGATGTTCCCTGAAAGAAACCACGTGGAAGAGGCTCCCTCCCAGAGCGAGACCCCGCCAGAGCAGAGCCAGAATGCAGCCCCACTCCCTGGGGCCGTGAGCCCCTTGGTCTCAGCTGGGGAAGGACAATAAATGCCCCTGTGACATTCAGCTGCAGAGCAACGCTGGCTGCAGCTGATGCCGAGACACACACACAGCCCCCTGCTCTGAACACAGGAACAGAGCAGACGTACTCAGCTGCGCCAGGCACCACTCCCCTCTCCCCTCTGGCTGCAGGGCTGTGCTGCTGTCAGAACCTTCAGCCCAGGATCCCACAGCGGAGGGAGGTTCCGGGTCCTCTTCCCAAGCACAGGGAGGATCAGTGTCCTCTTCCCAACCACAGGGAGGTTCTCCATCCTCTTCCCAAGCACAGGGAGATTCTCCATCCTCTTCCCAAAACGCTGCAGGTTCGCCATCATCTTTCCAAGCCACAGGACATTCACTGTCCTCTTCCCATGCTGGGAGAAGTTCAGCCTCCTCTTCCCAAGGCACAGGATGTCCTCTGTCCTCATCCCACACCATGGGAGCTTGGCCATCCTCGTCCCGCACCAGGGGACATCCACCGCCCTCGTCCCACGCCGGGAGATGTCCACTGTCCTTGTCCCACGCCGCGGGATCCTCGCCGCTGTATTCCCACAGCGCGGGATGTTCGCCCTCGTCTCCCAGAGCAGCGGGAAGTTCACTGTCATCCCCCGGCACTGAGGGAAGTTCACCAGCATCCCCCAGAACAGCGGGGAGCTCACTGCTGTCTTCCTCCTCTTTGGCCTCCTCTTTGGAAGCAGAAGGAACCAGAGGAGGGGCTGGTGCTGCTTTTGTGCCCTGTGGACAGACGGCAGCATGAGGGACGGGAAGTTCTATCTCAGTGATCACCTTATTTACCTTCAGCTGCACATCCACCTGCACGAAGCAGAAATTGGGTTTGGAGTCCTTCAAACTAACAATGGGCTAAAGTCCGCATTGCCACTTATTGTTGGGAATTCCATATTCCACCGTGGCTAAAGCCATCAAGCAATCCTCTGCCTGCAAAACCAGACCTGCAGCTCTTCAAAAGCTCTGCAGCAGAAAAGGAGAAATCTGCTGGGATCCCTTTGCTGCTGCTGCTGCTTCTGCAAAGACTCTGACAGAAACTTTCCTTCAGCCTCCTAAGCTGGCACTCGGCTGCTGCATGCCAAACTCACAGCTTGCTGCACAATTCCAAACACCAAAGGTTCCTTTCCCACTCACCGGAGGAGGAGCTGCTCGGAATCCACACATGAGGTGCCCTGCAACGGGAGAGGGAACATGAACCAGATGCTATCAGGAAAAACTGCCTGTGGTGGGAAATGCCATGGAGCAAGGCAATCCCGAGAGAGCATTTTGCTTTCCCAGCGTCCCTCCAGGAGCCACAGTCCCTTCCCACAGAAAGAGAACAGCACAAAATGCTGGGCTGGGTCAGTTCTTGGCTGGGCAGGGAGTTCCCGGCTCTGCTGCCACAGACTCCCCGCTGGAGGGAACAGAACCCCCCAGGGCTCATTGCAAATGCTGTGCGCGCCCCGCTGGCTGCAGACACCCCCTTTTTCAGCTGCAGCTGCTGGCAGGAGCTCTCCCAAAGCAATGGAGCCTTCATGGCCATTTGGTTACAAAATCAGCTCGGGTCTAGAGGAAGAACAGAAAGCACACTGTGGGAACTCAAAATGTCTCTCAGACATTTTTAGAGGTTCCAGGCCTTGGTCAGAAGCATTCTAGACCCTGGCAGACAACTGAAAAACAGCTGTGATTTTGAGTTTGAGCCATGGAATGAATTGCCAACTTTGGAGGTGGAAAAAGCAGTCACAAAAGGTTAGATAGTATAGTATAAGTAGTTACAAAGTAGAGGGGAATTTTTTTTAGTATTGTACAGGGGAGTTTTAACACATGTACAGGGGGTTTTCACTTTGTACATGGGGGTCAGAAGTTCTAAGATGGAGGAAAGTGGGCTGATCCTGTTCTTCCTCCTTCTTCTTCCTTACCTCCATGTTCTTGGTGATGTTGGCACTCACAGATTGGTTTAGAGTAGAAAAACACTTGGCAACGTAGGTAGTAGGTATTGGGGAATAATTGTAAACATGTTATACGTAATATATCTTATAAAAGATAGCAGCAGCCCTGGGCGGAGGGAGAGACGAAGAAGACAGCAGATAGAGAGGATGTCAGTGTGTGTGTGTGCCTCTACCCAGGCCGCTGATCAAATAGACGCAGTCCAAGAACATAATCTGTTAGATAACTAGCAATAAACTGCCTTGAGACCGAACAGCTAAGCCTGCGGAGTTTTTCTTTGGAAGCACGGGTTGGAGGAGGAATTTCACCACCACATGAGGCCCCAAAGCAAGGCCGGGGTTCTCACAGATGAATCCACACGCAGGGGGATGCTCCCAGATTTGGGCATTGCACAGCCTGGCTGGGAACCAAAGGTTCCCCCTTTGCTGGGGCGGATGCAGCTGATCCTTCAGTCGGCTGCCAGGCTGCTTTTGGCAGGGCTGGGGCATGGGCTGGGGTGGGTACGAAATGGGAGTGGGCTCCTGGCCCTGCCAACAGCCCCCAGCACCCACCATGCCCCGGGCTGGGGCTGGGCTGGGGCAGCCAGCCCGACACAAACAAACCCCCATGGTGGGAGCAGAGGTGGGACTCCAGACCCTGTGCAGGGGCTGCTTTGTTTTGCAGGCAAGGAAAGGCTTGGGATGCTCCACTGCCCTTGTTTGCTTTGGGATCACCATGGGGGCAGTGCAGGGGAAGGGAGAAAGCCTGGGATTCCCTCCCCCATGGTGGGTTTTTCCCTGGCATGCAGGGGTTGGGCCTTCCTTAAGGCCCTGACAGAGATAAGATCTTTGACCTTTTTTCTTGTTCCCCTTTTTGTCTGTAATCTATTATCAATAATTTGATGTTTGTTTTCCTTGAGGAAGCGTTCCAGGTGGGGTCCAGTCTGGATCAGGATGTGCTTGGGAGCAGCTGCGGCGTGCATGGGCCGTGCCCTTGGAGAAGGCTGAGGGCATCGTTTGGGACCAGCTTTTCTTCCAGCGGGGGATGGCATGAGGTGGGTCCTGTCTGCTGGGGATGGTGGGATCAGAGCTCTGGGGAGATGGCAGCGAGCACAGGAGCGTCCTGCTCTGGGCAGCTGCTGAGGGCTGGAGGTGCCGTGGCTGGCTGCAGGCTGGGCACATGTCCTGCCCTCCTGCTCTGCTCCCAAAGGCAGCAGTGATGGGCAGCTCTGGGCACAGCTCTGGCACGGCCAGCATGGCCTGGGCACCGCGGGTGGCTGGGACAAGGGGACAGGAGCCTTCAGCTGATGGGGCTTTCTGGTTTCTCTCCTTGCAGCCGGGCTCTGCAGGTGCTGAGGCTGCTCTGGGCTCTGCCAGGGCCCTGCTGGAGCTCAGCACGGGGCTGCAATCAGCCAAAGGAGAAATGGGGTGCCCTGCAGCACAGACTGGCTTGAGCATTTCAGCAACACAGCTCAAGTCTGCAGAGTGTACACCTCCAAGCAAAAACACACAGCCACCCAAAAAATAAACTTGTTCAATAACTTCTGAAATGAAATCAATCTGGGATGACCCCAAATGACTTTTTGCAGCTTGCTCAAGCAGTAGCTCAGCCCTTCTCTGAACTGTTCTCTCCCACACCTGCTTTTTACTTCCCAACTGCTCCCTCTTTTCCCCCAGTGAGTTCCCAGCCCATTCCAGTCTCCAGCACACTGTTGCCTTCCTTGCTGCCCCTCACCATGAGGAAGGCCGAGCCCCAGGCTTAGGGACTCATCCTGTCACTGGCTGAGGAGCAGCAATGTCTCAGAGGTCTGGTGGGATTTTAGTGTCATTGAGAGCTGCTCTCCAGCCCCCAGCTCTCCTCACTGCTGAGTTCCCGCTCCCTTTTCCTTGTCCTTGCAGCAGGATGAGCTCTGTGAATCCCCTGGAGCCTCCCCACTCTTCCCAGCCCACGCACCCACCTCGTTAGGCTGAAGCTGCAGCTTCTCTGTCCCCTCTGGCACACCAGTGCAGTCCCCTGTGCGGGGAGCCCCAGCCCCAGAGCACAGCACTCAGCAGTGCAGTCGGGGCTGGAGCAGCTGCCCTGCAGCCCTGCCTTGGCTCTTTGTGGCAGGGAATGCTCCCTGTTTGCAGCTGTCCCTGCAGGATGGCCCCAGGGCAGAGCCCAGCCGGGCTCCCACTGCAGCCCCTGAAGCTTGGGGCAGACAGTGGTCCCAGAGCTGAGGTTCACGGGGAGCTCCCGGAGCTGTGCCTCGCACTCTGTTGCCGTGTCACCGTGCAGGCTGGCTTGTACTGGGTGAATGTACCAGCCCTGGTTTGACTGACAGGGGCCGGGCCCATCACATCTCTCCCAAGGCTGCAGGCATTGCCCAGGCCAGAATCTGAAGGGGCACAGAGATCAGAGCAGTGAAATCCAGACTGGGTTTTCAAAGGCCCTTTAGAAGGAAGGGCTTGAGAATAAATGTGCTCTGTTTGCCACATGAACATCGGGGTGAGTGGTCTCTTTGGCTCCAACCCACTTTCCTCCCCGAGCCAACGTTACCCACTCCCTCACACGTCCCCCACGTGCCTTCCCACTGCCTTGTCCTGTCAGGGCTTCCACAGCCCCTCATCCCTTCGTGGCCCCGTCCCCTCAGGGTCTCCCCAGCCCGGCCAACCTGCCCAGCAGCAGCGCCGCAGCCCCACAGGAGCTCCAGAGGAGCCCCACCAAGAGGCACCTGGGAGCCCTCAGCAATCCAGCCAGCAACACGCAGGCAGGAGGACACGGATGGCGCTTCCTGGCTGGGACAGGGCTTGTGGCCATCTCCAGGCACCGCTCTCACAGAGATCCCCACAGCTCCAGCCCCTGCCCATCTGCTCTGTGGGCAGCACAAAGGCTTCAGCAGAGCCACCAAAGGCCAAGGGGCTTCTGGCCATTTTCCCTGCAACCCTGCATGCCTGGGCAGCTTGCTGAGCCCAGGAACCCTTTTACACCCTCTTCCCCTCGGCCCTGCAGAGCCTAGGCAGCCAAAGAAAGATCCTGGGAGTCTGTCTATAGCAACACATCCTATATTTAAAGCTAAAGAAAAACAAAAAGAAAGAAAAGAACAATCTTAAAGAAACTAAACATTCCTGCTGGCTCGGGCGGCCCCAGCAGACAGAGCCTGTGGAATCAGCTCTCTGCAGAGCTCCAGCAGCGCAGCCAGCCGAGCCTCGACAGACGAGGCCGTCTCCTCCATGCCCTGCAGAGCCGATCACGCAGGTTGTCAAAGATGGAATATGGAGCTCTCTCTGCTTCCTGGAGGATGCACAATGTTTGTACTGCCAGGCTTGCAACGGCGACGCTGGTGTCATTTTCCATGCCTTCAAGGGCTGAAAGAGAGAGGAACAGAGCCATGGTCAGTTCCCACATCTGAGGGGACCCGAGGGGACTCTGTGCCAGGGCCATCCCAGCCGGCTCTGGCCATGGCCAGCAGGGAGCAGGGACCAGCTGGATCAGCCCGAAGCTGCTGGCCACGAATCCCCCAGGTGCCCTGAAAGCTCTGTGTGCTCTGCCCACGCCGGCCCTGGTCCGCACAGGGAGCAGAGCCCTCCGCAGCCGGGGCAGGGCTCGCAGCTCCCCCGGCAGCCCCCGCTGGCAGCCCGCTGCCCTCACTCACCCTCAGAGAGGAGCTGGAGCTCTTCCTTCCTCCCCCTCAGGTGCCGCCCGGCCGTCCCTGGGAACACAGAGCCTGTCAGGCCCAGGGCACAGCTCCCTGCCAGCGGCGCCGCCAGCCCTGTGCCCACACGCCCTCCTGGCCCGGCTCGTGGCTCACCCATGAACCTGACGGCCGCCTCTCGCAGGGGCTCCTGTGGGCTCTGCAGGTAGGGCAGGGCCCGGCGCAGGTGCTCGGCCACGCTGCTGCTGTCCTCTGCCAGCTGGAGAGAGCGGCAGGAGGGAAGGGTTGGCCCCGCAGCCCCCCGGGCCGGGGCTCCATGGGCACCCGGCTGGGGCCGCAGGAGCCTGGAGCAGAGCCCGCGCGGCCTCGGGCTGCAGCAGCGGGCAGGGGCACAGCTGCCAGCCCGCACACCGAGCACCGCGCCCAGGGGCTGCTACAGGCTGGGGCTGCGGCTTCCCGGCCCTCCTTACCAGGTACTCGGTGAATTGGCACAGCTTCTGGTTCTGCACCAGCTGTCCAAGATCCCTCCTCTTGAGGAACTCGGCCGCACAGAGCAGTGTTTCCTGAGAAGCCTGGAGAGCAGCAGAGATGCGGAGATGGCCCCAGAGCCCAGGACGCAGGACCCCGTCCCTGTGCCAAGGCCAGCAGGAGCTGCAGCCTGCGAGGTGCCAGGGCAGGGCCAGACCAGCCCCTGCCAGGGGCCAGCGGCAGCTGCCGAGTCCTCACCTCTGCCACTCGCTGGTTCTCATCGTGGCAGTGCAAGGAGAGTGGCAGCAGGCTCTGGCGCACGTGTGCCTTCAGCACCTTTCTCTCCTCTTCCGGAAAAAAATCCAGCATCTCCCGGAAGATAAACATGGAGCACAACTGCACCTGGGTGTCCTCCTGTATGAAAGGAAGGAAGAAAGGCCTCAGCGTCAGCTGCTTCAGGCCCACCTGGGCACAGCCTGTGAGTGCACAGGGCACAAAGTGTGCGGGCAGCACCCGCTGGCCGTGGCTGGAGGCGCAGAGCCTTACGTTGTCAAAGAGTGGCAGAAGCGCCTCAGCCAGCTGCAGGGCGAGGGAGATGGTTATTGGGGCACCATTGCACAGGAACAAACCCCTGAGGAGAACCGTGGTCATCCTGAGCATGGCGCTGTCATCTTCCTGCAGGAGCTCCACGAGCCTTTCATGCAGGCTCCACATCCTTATGGCCATCTACTTGTGGAACACAAGTGTGTGAAACACCATCCTGCTGCCACAGGGCCCAGGGGCCCAAGGCCTGTGCCAAAGCCCTGGGGCAGCTGCAGCAGGAGGCAGGAGAGCTGGCAGCAGCTGCCCCAGTGCCCCAAGGCCAGCCAAGCCCCAGGGACTGCCTTCCCCAGCCCCACGCTGGCAGCACGGCTTCAGCCCCTGCGCTCTTCTCACCGAGACACTGGTGGTGCCGAGCGCCACGAGGCCTCGGAGTGCCAAGCGACGCCTCCCCCTGCACTCGCTCTGCAGGTGCTTGGACAGGAACTGCAGGACGCTGTCCCGGCACTCACTCACGTTCAGGTGCTCCAGGATCTGAAAGGCACAGGCCGGTGACGGGGGATCGGCCGGCGGGAGCCCAGAACCGCCCAGGGCTGGGCCCAGGCAGCAGCACAGGGCGCGGGCTCCGTCCCAGGCACTGCGGCCAAGAGAGGGCAGAGAGCCGGGAGGCAGCTCAGCGAGGCAGCGCCGGCCTTCAGGCTCACCTCCACAAGGAACGCCAGGGTGGCCAAATCCCGGCACGGCGTGTCCTTGCTGAGCAGCCCGAGCAGGTGGAATGCAATGGCGGAACACGCGGCTTTGGATGTGCGGTGCATTTCTCTGACAGGAGGAAACAGGAGCCAAAGCCCTGAGCCAGCGGGGGCAAATCTCTCCCAGGACTGCCTCACAGAGGTCTGGCCTTTCTCCACCACCCTGCAAGGGGCAGCTGAGCCCTCTGGGAGGTTCCTGCTCCTGGGCATGCTCCTCTCCCAGCCTTTTGCAGCCTCCTTGGCCGTCCCTTGGTGACAAGGCCTTCTGGCCCACGGCCACGGGGACTGTGTGGGGCACCTCAGGCACAGGGCACACATGCCGGGGACAGCTGGGGAGCAGGGTGTCTCACCTGGCCAGCACGCCCACAGCACAGTGGTGGGTGTCAGCACAGAGCAGTGTGTCCCAGCCACGCTTCTCTTCCATGGCCACCACCACATCCTCATAGTGCAGTCGGCAGAGCAGGGCCTTGAGGGTCTGCTCTGCAAAGCTGTGCACAGAGCAAAGCCCAGGTCACACTGGGAGCACTGGCCCCTGCCCTGGGCACATGGCAGGGACAGGAGGACTGGCATGGAGCACCTGCTGGGGCTGGTGGCAAGGCCGTGTTGCTGCTGACATCCCTTCCAGAAGGTATCGACCTCCTCTGGCACATCCAGAGTGCTGAAGAGCACTTGGAAGAGCAGATGCACAAAGAGGCCGGGGAAATTCACAGTCACTACATGTGGCACACAGGGCAGCTGGAGGATCTTCCACATCACCACGGTTGCCTGCAAAGGACAGAGCAGCCTGAGACAGCGCTCAGTGCCGAGGTGTCCGTGTGGCAGGGCCCGAGCACAGGAGGGAGATGCCCGGAGAGACACAGGTGGAGCACCGGGCCTGGTGGCCCTGGAGCTGCCCCGAGGCCAGGTTTCAGCCCAGCGCCTGAGGCAGGGAGACGCCGTGGGGGAGGGAGGATGCAGAGCTGCTGGAAAGGTGGCCTTGGGGCCAGCAAAGGCAGAAACTCACAGCCAGGGCAAGGACAGCCGTGTGGTCCCCATCGGAGGTGCACGTGCTGTGCTCTGGCCAGCTCCCCAGCACATCCAGGAGCATGAGCATGGCTGGCTCTGCAGTCCTCAGCGAGCACATGATGCTCTTCCACATGGCCAGAGCAGCTCTGTGGGGTCAGAGCTCTGTCTCAGAGGAGTCTGGGACACAGCAGTGTGGCCTGGGCGGCAGCGGGGAGCTGAGCTGCTCTGCCAGCCCTGCCTCTGCCCACTGCCCCTCACTGGCAGCACGCAGGCAGCCCAGCCCTGTGGGCACTGGCCCCTGAGGGGCAGGAGGAAAGCATGGCAGCACGCTGGGGGGCTGGCAGGGGCCAGGGCTGGCAAAGGGAGCAGCCAGAGGGCCTTGGAATTCTCTGTGTCAGACACCTGCGACAGGCTGCACAGGGGGAAGGGCTGCTGAGCCCTGAGCCCTCTGGGCAGGTGGGCCCCGTACCTGTCACACAATGGGGCCACACGCAGGAGAGCCATCACCACGTCAGAGGGCTGTGCCTCTGTCAGATCCAGAAGGGGCCTGTACAGATTGTACTCAGGAAACTCATTGGCCACGAGCCACTGGTGGATGAACCTCACCATGGCGGGCACCTGGAGAAGGCAGGAGAGACTTGGAAAGCTGCCGGAGGAAGGAATGTGCCCAGCTGCCCCAGAGAAGTGCTTCTCTTGCCACCACACTGCCATGGCCTCAAAGGCTCCCAGGGAGCAGCAGGCGTGGCTTGGGAGGCCAAGCAATTGCTGGGAGAAGAATAGCCAGGCCACAGGCTGCTTACTTGCTTTGGGCTGGAAGGACCCTCCTCCACAAGCATATCCAGCAGGGCAGCGCTGGTCTTGGTTTTGAAGATGGGAGAGTACACTCTGAACACAGTGCCCATGGCGCTGCTCTCTTCCTCCCGAATCCTCTTCATGAATTTGCAAACCATCTGCAGCAGAGAGGCAAGTAGCCTGGGATGCTGCATGGAGTGCTCCGAGCACAGTGCTGGGCTGAGCAGTGCCAGCAGGCCCAGCCCAGGTGGGGATGGCTGCAGGTACCTGCGCTGTTCTGCGGAAGCGGCCACGGGTGCGTTCCTGCTCTCGTGTGCGCTGCACGGCTGCACCTGGCAAAGAGCGAGCGCAGCCCGAGCTGAGGGGCTGCGGGAGAGGCCGGAGAACACAGCCCAGCCCTGCACCGCCCAGGCAGGGACAGCCCCGCGACGGCCCAGGGCACGGAGCACGGCCACTGTGGGGTGTCTGCCCGGCCCCTATTCCATCCTGTCCATGGGCATGGCCCCAGGGGATGGCATGGCATGGCATGGCATGGCATGGCATGACATGGCATGGCATGGCATGGCATGGCATGGCATGACATGGCATGGCATGGGGCCAAGCTGGCTGCAGGCACCAGCCCTGTGGCCCAGCTCTGCCACTCACCCTTCTGCCGCGGCTGGAACTGCTCCACCTCTTCAGGCTGCTGTGCTGGGGCAGCTCCAGGGCCTTCTTTCTCCTCCTTCCCCCAGGCCAGCTTGGGCACGCTCGCAGGTCTGTGCTCTACGTCGCTGCCTGGATTCATGGCTGCTTGCAGAAGGTGAAAAGGAAAAGGTCCGAGTCAGCAAGTGCTGCAGTCGTGCCTTGAGGGCACCTGCAAGAGTGAAGTCTTGGCAAGGCTACAGGACAGCAAGTCCTGCACTCTGGTCCTGGGGGCTCCAGCCACAAGGACAGGAGACTCCTGTCAAGGATGGTGCAAATGCCACGGTCTGCCCTCGAGGGCAGCTGCAGAAGAGATGCCTCGGGAAGGCCAGGGGTCACCAAGTGCTCTGGTCTGGCCACGAGCTCACCTGCAGGAGTAATACCTTGGGAAAGCTCTGGGTCAGCAAGGAACGAGTGGCTGTGCGAGGGCTCCTCACAGCACCGCTCTCTCGCGTCCTCTCTCGTCGTGTGCACCGAGCACTGTGGAGTGTAACTGTAACTTGTAACTGCCAACACCTCTGCCAGAGCGTGTCACCAAGGGCCCTTGGAATCCCTGTCCCGTTCCATTCCACGGTGACCATGCTGCACCGTGTCACCAAGGGCCCTTGGATCCCCTGTCCCGTTCCATTCCATGGTGACCATGCTGCACCGTGTCACCAAGGGCCCTTGGATCCCCTGTCCCGTTCCATTCCACGGTGACCATGCTGCACCGTGTCACCAAGGGCCTTTGCACGCACTGCCACCTGCCCTGGGGCCACCCCCAGCCCCCCAGAGTGGCCCAGGGTGGAAGGAATGCCTTGCCCCAGGTGTGTCAGACAGCCCAACAGGATCTTTAGGAAGGGCTCAGCCCATCAGCAAACGCTGCCCTGCTCTGCGGGCTCAGAGCAGCAGGAGCCCCCGCAGCTGCCGACGCAGCCACGGCGGGAAGGGCACGGGGCCTCCACAGAAGCTGGCACGGCCTCCTCGGGACACGTCCCACATGGTGGCCATCCTAAGCACGGCCGTGGGACACAGACCAGGAACGTGTGGGCCAGGGCAGGAATGCTGCTCTGAGCCCTGGGGCCCGGGCAGCGCTGACAGCAGCAGGTGAGGCACAGTCCCCGCCCAAGCAGAGTTCCCCCGAGCCCTGGCAGCACCGGTGCCCATCTCCTGCCCCAGAAACCTGTGCCCCAAAAGGGCTTCTCTGCCCGAGGGAAGCCAAAGCTGGTGTGCACTGGGGGCTGTGCTCCGTCCTACAGGGGCTGTGGGTAGCAGCACCTGGAGCAACTGGGGGCAACACTTGGTGCGTGTCAGATGTTGTTGCTCCTTCCTGGGATGATTTTTTCATGGAAGGGATTAGCAGCAGCACAGAAACACCAACAGCTACTGAACTTCACAGGACAAAGAGACTCCACCAAAACACTGTCGTGTTTCCTTGTGCTTTTGTGTCATTCTTGCACTCTGAAAGAAGAAGAATTGGCCCAAGCCCTGCTATTCAAATCTCCAGCTGCTGTGTGTCTTCCTGTGGCAGCTCACTGCAAACACAACTGGCTGCCTGCTCAGCTGGGCAATGGACGGCCACAAACAGGGAGGGCCCTGGTGAACATCTCTTTGGTCTCGTGGGGCAGCGAGGGCACAGGAGACAAAGACTGCTCCTCCCGAGTTCATGGGGCAACAGAGAGATTTTATTTCCCAAGCCCCCCCTTACACAGGGCATTTGAAAGACCAGGCCTGGAAGCTCTCATTGGTTTGAGCTCCATGCCCCTTCAGGTTCTGGCCCGTGAGGTGCCTGCAGTTTTGGGAGATATTTGATTGGTCAAGACCCCTGTCAATCATGGTAACACGTCACCCTTCTTTTCTTTATAAAATTCTGTGTATTGTTCTCTGTCACCCATCTGCAAGGGCCCTTTGCAAACATGGGGACAGAGGACAGCGTGCATCTAATTTACACTGGAGCTGCAGCATTCCCCTCCAGGAACTGTTAGGGGAGAACTCAGGCCACAGGCATAATGCTTCTTGGTTACAAATTGAACTTATCTCTAGAAGCAGAAAGCTATTTAACCCTGAGCCCATTTAACACTTAGAGAAAAACCCAATTTTAAAAAACAACCTTTAAGCACTTGATCCCTTGGGGAAAAACTGAACTCCCAGAAAACAGTCTGTAAACAGAAAAACTGTTTGTAAACATGAGAAATAATTTGTAAACAAATCAAATCCATCTATGAACTGTCCATGAGGCAGGTGATCATTTGTAATGCTGTCTGTGGTTTCCAGTGTCCATATTTTAGGCAGCTGTATCGTACTGTTGTAGGATTTATTGTAAAACATGAGAACAAACTCAGAGGGGAGGAGGGTGTACCCTCAATCCAACCCCTTTCCCCTTTTTTCTTTGTCTTAGAAATAATAATAGGAACAGAACATGGATTTTGAATACTATTAACTTATGCAACGTTTCATCCACATTTACTGATAATATTTGTCTTTATCAGCCAGGTTCAGGGCAAAGAACTTGATTGGGAGATGTTTTGATCAGGGCAAGGAACTTGGTTGGGAGACATTTTCTGTATTTATATTTTATCTAGTGCAAACCATATACTTTTTTCCCTTTGTTAGAAGTTAGAAACTTTGTTATTGACTTTAATAGCTGACTTTTCACTTTTACAATGATGACAAGTGGCAGAATTTTAGTGAAAATCTCTGCAACTGCAATTTGCTTATGATAAATCAATGTTCTTTGTGTACCTCAGTGGATATTCTTTGAATCATACCAGTTTATCTTGAAGCAATGCAAGAATAATTACTAGAATATTAAGAAAAGACATGTTAATGCACATACTAGGACTTCTTTAGGACAATGATTTACTAAAATATGAATATCAATCTAATATCGATATCCAACTGAAATGGACAAAAACTCTCTACGGGTTTAAAGTTAGAAAGTGTATGTTTATTGAGTCAGCTGGGCAGTATGTGGGATAATTCCCTAATGCACACTGCAAAAATCACAGGTATTACAAAGCTTTTCTATTTACAGAAGTCTTGAGTACACAAAATATGAATGCATATTCATATCCCTGTCACTTCCTCTGCTCCACTTCATGTGCTAATTGGCAAAAAGGCAATTAAGCATGTGTAGTTCTGTTCCCTGAAATGAGTCAGGGGTCCATTTTGGGGAGGGGTCTCCAAAATGAGGAAGTAAAATAAGTCTTCCTCATTCTGACCTTTCTGCCTTTCCCATGCATACGTGACAAATGAATCCTTGCCGTTTTCCTGTGCTTAATGGATTCCTAAAGTATGGGAAGTCTGCAACTGTTTTTGTGTCCCTGAAATCTGTTTATCACATTCTGTTTATCATGATAAGCACAGCTACCCAAGCATAAAGCTGGCAAGCAATGAGTTAATAGATCCTGGATATCTTATCTAAGATCCAGCTACTGTTAACTATGAACAAAGCCCATTTATCTACTTCCGATAAGTCAGCAACATCTAATTTAACTATCATCTTAACTTTCCTAAAATTCTTAATTCTTCAAAATTAATGACTCACCGGGATTGGGGACAGGGAATGGGAATGGGGACAGGGAATGGGAATGGGGACAGGGAATGGGGAATGGGAATGGAGACAGGGACTGGGAGTGGTGACAGAGACAGGGAATGGGGACAGGGACCAGGAATGGGGACAGGGAATAGGACTGGGACAGGGACAGGGTCAGGGACAGGGAATACGGTACAGGGATCAAGAATGGGGTCCGGATTGGGATGGGAACAGGATGGGAACAGGATAGGGGGGACACGGGAACAGGCAGGGGCAAGGGGAGTATGGAAGGGGAGTAAGGAATGGGGCAGCCGCTGCAGGGGATGAGGCGTTGGGATGGGGCACATGGGGACAGTTCCAGGGCAGGGGATCCTTGACCAGCTGCCCAGAACCTCCACCAGGGTCTCCCAGGGCAACTGGAGCCGCTCAGCCTGGGGTGCCCAAAGCCCTGAGAAACTCCCAGGTCCCTCCCAGGAACCCCCAAGTCCTTCAAACCCAGCATCCCCCACATCCCCTGCAAGACCCCCCCATGTCCCCATCCTTGTCTTAGCTCAACATCTTTATTTTTACCTGCTTTTAAGAGTTTTGAAAGGGCAAAGAGAAATGAAAAGAAAATCCAGGCCACGGGGAGCCAGGAGGATGTGGATCCCCCCAGCCGGGTGTCTTCCCAACATGGATCAGCAGCACCATGGGTCACCAGGACTCTGCCCACCGGGGCTCACTGGGGATCATCCAGCACAGATCCTCTCATGGGGGATGGAGCTGGAGCAGCGCACGGAGCTCTTCCCACACTGGGGCACTCGCAGGGCTGCCCTTCGTGGTGCCTCTGCTGGTCTGGGGTCAAGGTTGAGCTGTGTGATGAGCTCTTCCCACACCTGGGACACTCGTAGGGCCTGGGACATCACCAGGAGCGGGGCTGGGATGTGCCCTGGTGCCTTGGACATCACCAGGAGCGGGGCTGGGATGTGCCCTGGTGCCTGGGACATCACCAGGAGCGGGGCTGGGATGTGCCCTGGTGCCTGGGACATCACCAGGAGCGGGGCTGGGATGTGCCCTGGTGCCTGGGACATCATCAGGAGCGGGGCTGGGATGTGCCCTGGTGCCTGGGACATCACCAGGAGCGGGGCTGGCTCTGATGCTCTCCGGTGCCTGGGACATGACAAGGGGCGGTGCTGGCTGGGGTTTGTTTGGTGCCTGTGCAATCCCAAGGGCAGTGTCACAGCGGGGCAGCTCTCAGTGTCCCCAGCAGGTCACAGTGTCCAGGGCAGCCCGTGCCAGCGGTCACTGCGCACATGGGGCAGGCTGGGCTGGACAGGGGACGGGGCAGAAACGCTGCCCCGGGACTGGGGTCTCCCCCTGCCTCTGGGGCCCAGCCCCTGCTGGGAGCGCCTTGGGCAGGGCACGGGGCTGCTGCTGAGCCAGGGGGACAGGCCGTGCCCCCTGTCCCCTGCTGCTGGGCCAGGGGGACAGGCCGTGCCCCCTGTCCCCTGCTGCTGGGCCAGGGGGACAGGCCGTGCCCCCTGTCCCCTGCTGCTGGGCCAGGGTGTTATGGACAAATTCAATTGGGGAGGCTAATTTTAGATAAATCAATTAACAAGAATTTATTAAGCAAGCGGTATTAAGCAAAAGAACAGGTCTGGGTGGCCAGGGAGCCTCTGCTCTGCCACGGCGCACCTTCCCTATTTGACCTTTTTGTTTTTATAGTCCCTTTTTTTTTTCCGGCTGACATATTTTCTCTCTATGCACTCTGTGCCGGTGCAATTAGTTGCTAGGGGGTCTTTTTTTCTCTTTTTTTCTGCCCTTGGTGGTCGTAGGAATGAATGCTCCTCATCTTCCTTGCAGATTGTCCTTGGCCTAAAAGTTAACTTGTATATAATTACACAGTCTTCTATGCTAGTTGCATTCCCTACTCAGTTCAAATTCTCATCTCCTTTAACGCTCATTTTGATGAACAAAGACCTTTTTATTTATTACAATGTCCCCTTTTCCTCTTTACCAATTTGTTCATTAAAATGCTTAAAGTCTTGGTAGTTTAAGAACAGGGTTTCATCTACTTCTAAGTCCCTGGGCAATGTTTCCTACCTATCTCTATTAAGCATTAGATGAGCTGCCTCTAATCTTCCTTTTACAATGTCTATGATTTTATTAAAAATGTAAGGTTTGAAAGTTAAACTTAGTAACAACAATATTACGGGATCTGCAATCCCCCTTATACAGAATTCTCCTTTAGTGCCATACCCTGCAGTTTTGCACCCCTCAGGGTACCATGAGGTATTTAAACATTTATCTGGATGGGTGACTGCCCAGGCGGTTGCTATGGTTTCACAGCCCCAATCCTCACACAGACATTCCACAGGATAATGACAATATCCCCTCCCAGGATTGGAACTAGGACGCCAATAGGTAGCCTGGAGTTCAGGTTTACTCCATCCCCAGATAGAGTTTATCAAGTCTTTGTTAGTAACAAAAAATGGGAGCTACAGTGGTGGCATTATGCTTAACAGCTTTCCCTTGGTCTGTTTTGGTCAGAGTGCAATTAAATGGCTGGTGTGCATAGTCCCCTTGACCAGGCCAGGTACAACATATAACTAATATGCACAGAATTTGCCAGCAAGGGTGGAGTCCAGACTGCCCCAGGATTTGATTATCATTATCTCCCCATTCCCAGTGTTTGTTTTGACATGTTATTGCCGGGCTCACCTTTACCCTTGGGAGATCAGTATCCTTGAGGCAGTTCTTGAAATACTTTGAATTGTCCCAGTCTGAGGGCTCTTTCCTCCACCACTTCTCATCCCTCTGCCTCGCTCGCCGACTCGGTTGCTCCAAGCCGTGAGGCGCACCATCTTCTCAGCAGCAAGGATATTCTTCAGGAGGACCCTTACTCTGTTTTTGCTGCCTCTTTTTGAATGATTTCCAGTTTTTATTCTTCACTTGTGGTGAGTCACACTGAATCCCAGGTAAAGTTTTCCAGCAATTCCCTTTTATAATTTGAACAATTAAGGGAATTGGTTCATTGGAGTGGAAACAACAATTTTCAGGTCTGGCCCCCTTAGTAAACACCTCCCACCACTCTTGGGATTCCCTTGGTAGGGTCCCGTCCTCTTCTCCAATCCTTAGGACTGACTCTGTCAGTTCTCTTTCTAACTGATAACACCTTTACAAATACCCCTAGGAGGAGTGCCTGTATAACTATGGACCCACCACTGTTCCTGGCAAATTTTACAAATATAGCATACAAAAGGGTAACAATCACAATCCTTATTTGTACAATATACTCTAAAATTCTTAGTTATAGGATATCCATAGTCCAATATCTCACTCTACCAGCTGGTTGGTACAATTCTTACTGAGTCCACTCAGTCCATTTAATGTGACTTTAAGGTCCCCGGGCTGGCTGGTTATTCTCCAGGGCTCTTTGGCAGCAGCAGGAATCGCTCCCTTTATTCGGCTCGCATAGGTCCACCCCTTCTCGGCGGTTCTGACTGCAGTTTCTGTAGTGAGTAAAACAACATAGGGGCCTTCCCAGTTTGGGGTCAGTGAGGTTTCTTTCTAGGTTTCTTATTAACACCTTATCACCTGGATTTATATTGTGGATTGCTAGGTCTAAAGGAGGTTGTTGCACTAGTAACCCAGCTCTTCTAAGCCCTTTCTGAGCCTTCATAAGTTGCATGACATATTGGTTAATTTGTTGATTACTTATTTCAGGGTGATCTATAGGAGAATCCATGTCATAAGGCATCCCATAAAGCATTTCAAATGGAGAAATTCCAATATCGGTTCTGGGCAGAGTTCTTATATTTAACAAGGCTAAAGGTAAACATTTTACCCAAGATAATTGTGTTTTATACATCAATTTAGTTAGTTGTTTCGTAATTTTCCCATTTACCCTTTTCACTTTACCTGAGCTTTGTGGATGCTGGGGAGTATGATATTGCCACTTTGTTCCTAGAATTGTAACTACTTCTTTAATTATTTTGGAGGCAAAGTGTGGCCCTCTGTCTGAGTCTAGTATTTCTGCTAGTCTGTAGCAGGGGATTATCTCTCCTAATAATATTTTTACTACTGTTTGTGTACTTGCCCTGGAGGTAGGGAATGCCTCTACAAAGTGAGTCAAGTGATCTATTATCACCAATAAGTGTTTATACCTTCCTACTTTAGGCAAATCAGTAAAATCGATTTGAATGTGGGAAAACGGTCTATGTGCCAATTCCCGTCTCCCCCATTTCCCACACCACTCAGGATTTCTCACACCTGGGTCTACTCCTGGGTCAGGGGTCTCTTCAGCCCCTCTAGAAATCTCAGCCCTCATTCTAGAGAGACTGCAGACTGTAGAGAGAAAGTTACCAGATTAAACACCAGGAAGATGGTCTTTTTAACAGTCAGGGGAAATGGAACATTCTCTAATAGGGAGCTAAGAGATTCAGAGGAGAAAAAGGAAAGCAACGGCTGAAAAGCCTCATCCCCTGCTTCCCCTCTAACAAACTGGCTGCACAACCATGACTATGAGCCATGCATTCCTGGAACAGACTTCAGCACCTTCATAAACCCCCTGGATGCCATCACACCCTAGCACAGCCTGATGGATATTCTGGTCAGTGCCCTTCTACTGCAAAAACTATGTATTAGTGACAATACTGGAGCTATTCCTGGATAAAAAAATAAACATAGAGACCATAGAGGGATTAAGATCTCAAAAAAATTTAGGGACCAGAAACACATACAGGCCTCCACTCTAAAAGACACTACGAATTCAAACAACAAAGCCAGTAACTGCTCGATACTAACACAAAGTAATTGGAACCAAAATATGATTAGAATGGGGTTTGTTTTTTCATTCTCTCCAGCCACGAGATGGGCAGCAAAATATTTGTCCTCGTTTAGGGCAAATCTGGGGAAAACCCTCTGGAAGGAGCACCCAGAAAACAATCCCCCACAGCCCCTCCCCACCCACCTGATTCGGGAAGAATTTTCTCTGAGAGAAGTGGAAAAGAACCTGTTTATTTAACAAACAAAACCCTTCCCAGCACTAAAAAAATGAACAACACCAGGTGACAACAGAATTCTTTCACCACTCTGCAGAGATGACAAATCCAGGAAGTCTCTCCTGGGGGTGGTCGCCCGGGTCTGGGCGCTGGGGATTGCTCTGGGCACGGGATGGCTGCTGCGGATCACAGAGCACAGGCTCTGGGTGCTCCTCGGTGTTTAGAGGGTCCCAGTCCAGAGCAGGTTGGATGGTATTCAGGAAAGGGAAAGGGAAAAGAAACAGTCCAGGGAAAGAATTGGACTGCTTAGCTAAACTAATTTAAAAAGCAAAGGCAAAAGCAAAAGCAAGCAAAAAAGCAAAGCAAAGCAAGCAGAAGCCAGCAAGCAAAGCAAATCAAGCCAGCCAGCACTGGCCTCTTCTAGACAGCAGAGCATGGGGGGAGGTGAGCCAGCTGATAACAAGGCAAAACAAACCTTCACTTTCTGAGTCAGTTCTGAGAGCAGAGAACAGAATATCAAACATAAACAGAACACACAATTGGAGATACAAACACCATAATGTCACCCTTGGACATTCCACCCCTTATCTCCATATCTTTAACATCATGTTAAAAACTCTATCAAGTTAAAACTTCCATCTTTCACTTACTCATAAACATTTCCTTCCATCTCACTTACTCAAACCTTTGACACACATTTCCTTCTGTCTCATGTCTGTGTGTTTTTGTGTACAGACACTGGCAGCACCATCCAGCAAACAGTGATATTTGCACATGAGTCTCACCCCACAATCAGATCCCCCTGAGGTACACATCGTGTTGCTCCATCTCTCTGCATTATCCACCACGTACAACCTGGTCCCTGAGCAAAGACAATCCCACAAATGGGTTTGTCTGTACTCGAGGCAGAATTGATCCACACTGATTTCCCTAACAAACCTCTGGCATGTGCCACTGGGACTTTATCTCCATCTGCTATATTCAGGGGCTCAGACTGGGCAGGACCTGCTCGATTGGTGGAACCTCGGCTGTTAACTAACCAGGTGGCCTTTGCTAAATGTTGCTCCCAATTTTTGAAAGATCCCCCACCCAATGCTTTTAAGGTGGTTTTTAACAGTCCATTGTGCCTCTCCACTTTGCCTGCAGCTGGTGCATGGTAGGGGATGTGGTACACCCACTCAATACCATGTTCCCTAGCCCAGGTGTTGATAAGGCTGTTCTTGAAATGAGTCCCATTTTCTGACTCAATCCTCTCAGGGGTACCATGCCTCCAAAGGACCTGCTTTTCAAGGCCCAGGATGGTGTTACGGGCTGTAGCATGAGGCACAGGGTAGGCTAGGCTTCCAACCATCCAGTGGTGGCTTTTACCATGGTCAGCAGGTAGCGCTTGCCTTGGCGTATCTGGGGCAGTGTGATGTGGTCAATCTGCCAGGCCTCCCCATACTTGTACTTGGACCACCGCCCACCATACCACAAGGGCTTCACCTGCTTGGCCTGTGATGGCAGCACAGGTCTCACAGTCATGGATCACCTGAGAAATACTGTCCATGGTTAGATCCACCCCTCGGTCTCGTGCCCACTTGTAGGTGGCATCTCTGCCCTGATGGCCTGAGGCATCACTGGCCCATTGTGCTCATAGCAACAGCCACTGGTTGAGGCTCACAGTCTGGTTTAGCTGCTGGCTTAGGCTCCCTGTCTGGTTTAGCTGCTGGCTTAGGCTCACAGTCTGGTTTAGCTGCTGGCTTCGAGCCGGGGCTGTTGGCTGCAGCCTGAGTGACTGGGATAGCTGCTGATTTATCTCCCTGCCCCCATTCCTCTGTCTGCTTCCCTACAGTATCTAGCAGGGTGTGATAAGCACATGCCAGGGCCCAGCTCACTGCAATGATCTTTTTCTCCTTAGACTCAACATGGCATTTCTCTTTAAAGTACTCTGCCACCTCAGCTGGATTCTGAATTTGTTCACATGGGAAGTCCCAGGTTATAGGGTCAGAAAATTCCTTTAAGATTTGGCCCATATGCTCCCATTTCTTTCTTGAACTCCCTCACATCTCCTGAGTTAAGAGGTACCTCCACATAACCTATTCCCAGAATTTGGGTTGGTTGTCCCTGCTGACCAGCACTGGGGTTAGGGATCATTCCCAAAGCTACTTCCCTTCATGGATATAGAGCTTGCCCTTCCCTTTCTCTTTCCCCCCTTGTTAGACTATGAACAATGCAGCGATTTTCCTCAGGGACAGGCTCTGGGATTTCTACCTCTTGGTTATCAAAATCTCCCCCTTGATCTAAATCAGGGTAGCCTGCGGGTGGTGCTGGTCGGGGTGGAGAAGGAGGAGGTATGTATGGTAGACGGGGTGCAGTTGGAACTTCCTCAGGCTTTTTATTTTTCTTTTTCCCTCCCTGGGTGCTTAAGGCAAAAAGTTTTGCTCTTGTTTCCCCCACTATCCAGAGAGCAGCAAACTTGCTCTCTTCCATATCAAAAGGTTCTCTAGAGTTTACATAAATGTTTAATGCCTGGTAAATCCAGACCTTGAAGTTTCCAAACACTGGCCAAAATAAATTATCACTACAGATTTGTTTTCCTCCCTATTCTTTTATACAATAATGTATCATTTTTGCCCTATCCTTCCCTTGAAGGATATTCATCCCAAGATTTTATCATTAGACCTAGCGGACTGTCAGGGGGGATCTGGGGAAGCGTTACCGGGGTTCCCGTCCCCATGGAAGCAGAGGGCTTGCTTTTCCTCTGTCCCATCTTCCAGGACACCTTCAGGCACACACACACTCGCGGCCCCTGTTGGTGCCCAGCCCCTCGCGGGCTCTGCAAACCGCACTACTCAGAGCTCTGCCCGTGCCTCGTCCTACAAGGACGTCTCACGCGTTATGTCCTGGGATCCCAACCCAACCCAGCGGATCCCCACTTTTATACTCACGCTGTCCTGTGTCTTCGCCCAGCTTCGTGCACAAAGATTACGGGGTTACTGGTATCCCTTGTGCTCAATACTGAATTTGGGTTCGTCGGTAAGGGTCTGGGAAGGAAAAGCCTGCACCAGGGCCGCTGCAGAGGCAGCGGGGTGCCTCCCTGATTAGGAATTCCCACCCGGTCGCCCTTATCCGAGTCACGGCACCAAATTTGTTATGGACAAATTCAATTGGGGAGGCTAATTATAGATAAATCAATTAACAAGAATTTATTAAGCAAGCGGTATTAAGCAAAAGAACAGCGCTGGGTGGCTGGGGAGCCTCTGCTCTGCCACGGAGCACCTTCCCCCTTTGACCTTTTTGTTTTTATACGTCCCGGTTGACGTATTTTCTCTCGATGCACTCTGCGTCGGTGCAATTGGTTCCTGGGGGTCTTTTTTTCTGCCCTTGGAGGTCGCAGGAATGAAGGCTCCTCATCTTCCTTGCAGATTGTCCTTGGCCTAAAAGTTAACTTGTATATAATTAGTTACACAGTCTTCTATGCTAGTTGCATTCCCTACTCAGTTCAAATTCTTGTCTCCTTTAACACTCATTTTGATGAACAAAGACCATTTTATTTATTACACCCACTCTCTCCCAGTGCCCCCCAGCGTGTCCATCTCTCTGCTGCCCTCGAGCTCCCGGCCCAGCCCCGGCCGCCTGCTCCCATCCAGCTGAGGTGGTTCCAGGGCCAGCAGGAGCTCTCTGTGGTGGCCACCGACGTGGTCCCCAACGGGGACTGGACCCACCAGCTCCTGGTGCTGCTGGAAACCCCAACCCAGGCTGGGCTCACCTCCACCTGCCAACAACATCAGCCTGGAACAACCTGTGAGCCGGAACTGGGGTATGGGGGAGGAACTGAGGGTGCTCGGAGAGCCACTGGGATGTGCTGGGAGAACCTGGGAGGGAGTTGGAGAGAGCCTGGTTTCAACTGGGAGAGGAAGTTGGGGGTTTAGAAGGGCTAAGAAGGGGTTTGAAGGATACTGGGGAGGGTGGGATGAGGTTCTGGGGGTCCTGTTGGGCACTGGGAGGGAGTTTGGGGGCGCTAGGTTTAAGTGGGAGGGAATAGAGTGAGCCTGAAGGAGCTGGATGGAGATTGGGGATGGAAAAGCAGAGATTGGGATGAGGTTGGTTGTGCTGGGAAGAGACTGGGAGGGCTCTGGGTGAGTCCTGGTGGGGCTGGGAAGGGACTGGGATAGGCTTTAGGGGTCCTGGGGCAGTGGGGGACGACTGGAAGGAGGCTGTGGGATCCTGAGAGGGACAGGAGGGGCTTTGGTGGGTCCTGGGGAGGTCAGGAAGGGATCAAGAGGGAGGTTTCAGGGGATCCTGAGTGGGCTGGGAGAGACTAGGAAAGTGCTTGGAGGGGCTTGTTATAAATTGTGACACGGCAATTTGAAGTGTCTTAATTCAATAAAGCAATTTTATTTAAAATTGGCAAGCAAGTGAGGCAGGCAAAAATTCAGCGCTGGGCGGCCGGGGAATCTCCTGTTCCACCAACGGCGCGCAAAAATGTTCTGTCCCAACCTTCCTTTTATCCCCCCTCTTCTCCTTGCAGACGTGACTCTCCAAATGTAGTCTGAGTCTGGTCGTTGTGATAGCTTCTAAGTCTCTTCAGCAAGCTGACCAGATACACACACGCCCAGGACTTTAATCTCAACCTCCTTATCACCTTGTAAGCAAATAAGCATTTCAAAGACACACCAGTACATTCTTAGCCACTATCTTATGCAAAACAAATTAGGTTAACATACCACAGTACATTCTTATGTAAACTAAGACAAGCAAGCATATTACAGTGAACAAATTATCTTCTACTTATCTCAATTTCCCCCTTTTCTTGTTCATCTTTATTTTGTTCACTGAATCTTTGTAACTCCTGGTGACTTAGTATTAGGGTCTCATCTACATCGTGTATGGGTTCATATTTTGCCCTAATGAGCATTAAATGTGCTGCCTCTAAACGTCCCTTCACTATTTCTATTGCCTTATTGAAGATGCATGGCCCAAAGGTCAGTCCTAATATTATCAGTATCAGAGGTCCTGCAAGGGTGGATAGCAAGGTAGTTAACCAAGGAGATTGATTGAACCATGATTCATACCAACTTTGCTGTGCCTCTCTTTCCCTCTTTCTCTGCTCTAATCTTCTCCTTAATTCTGCCATGGTGTCTGTAACAATTCCAGTATGATCAGCGTATGCACAGCATTCCTCCTTTAGAGCTACACATAATCCCCCTTGTTGTAATAATAGCAAGTCTAAACCCCTTCTGTTCTGCAACACTACTTCAGATAGGGATCTTAATGATTTTACCAATCCATCGATGGCCTGCTCAATTTTACTCAGATCTTCATCTACTGAAATTCTTAATGCTTTAAATTCCTTTTGTTGATTTACTAGGGATGCCACCCCAGTTCCAGCTCCTATTCCCCCAATGGTAAGGAGAGTTGCAATAGTTAGGGCAGTGAGGGGTTCCCTTTTCATTAGATGGTGTTCTGGCACAGTTCGTTGTTCATATATGTAGTCACTTGTATGGTAGGTAATTCTGGGCATAATCGTTACCTGGATGCAGTAGTCTTGGCTTGGATTAAACAGTTTCAGTGAGATGCACGGTGTGACACCCAGAGTGTTACATACCCACTTAGTGTTAGCTGCTGGCAATAGCCAGTCAGCCGGTTTCTTTCCACCTGTTTCTATTACTCCACAAAGGTATTCTCTTTGTGTTGGGATTTTTCCTATGCATCTCCCTTTCCCTGTTACCTGAGCCAAGGTAAGCCCCGGTGTTGTCTCTTTACCCTTTTTCCAAAAACACTGATTCGGATTGGTTCCATTCACTCTCCTGGGCTTTGCAGTGACCCCTATGGCTTCATAAAATGGGGGTCTTAAATTATAGCACAGCCAACAGTCTTCCGTCAGTTTTGGGTTGGTTCTATTTAGGACACCATAACTTGCTTTCATAACTTTCCAGAGTATATTACCTTCCTGGGTTTTTTCCTGTTCGTCTCCTGGAGTGTTTTCATTCTGAATTTTATTCTGGGTCTGATCCCTTTCTTTTGTTTGGTTGGCTAAAACAACCTTCTTTTCTAATAACACTGGGTTTGGCCCTACAGGTTCAGGATCAGGGGGCACAAATTCCTTCTTTATAAATATTAAGCTACCAAAATTGCCAAAATCAGCCGAATATAAGCGAACGCCCCAAGTTTTTCCAATTAACCATATACTATCCTCTGGCCTTAATGCAGTAATTTGTATATTCCTGCAAATATTTTCTGGGGGTTTATGACCTGTCCAGTAGCCGGGAGGAATACAACTATCTGGCTTCCAGACCACCTTAATGTATGGATCAGGAGTGGGGGGGGTCCCATGTACCAGCTATTGTTTCACAACCCCAATATGCACAGTAATATTGTCCAGGACTATTGCAATACCCTTTACCAGGATTTGAAGCAGGACACATATAAAACGATGAAACCCAATGGGAACCCCAACCAGTACCTAAGGATGCCACAGGTAACTGGAAAGTGGGAGTTCCAGCTGTAGTATTGCTCCTTATAACTCGTGAATCCTCCCATCTTCCTAAAGTCCACTTGAAAGGTTCATGAGTAGTTACTTCCGCAGTATTACAATATATACAAAGGAAAATCATAAGCAGTAAGCAAATGGTATGTGGGGTCTGGTTTCTCACACTGCAACAATTATACCTTTGAGCCCAAAAACTATTTCTGCCTTTGTTACTCCCAGTCCCGGGGTAGTTCCGCAAATATTGCTTGCGTATTCCATCCTGAGGGCTCCTTCCTCCACAGCTGTTTACTCCTCTGCCTCGCCTGTCGACTCGGGTGCTTCGAGCCACAGGTTGTACCATCTTCTTGGCAGCAAGAGTATTCTTCAGGAGGGGATTTATGCCCTCTGGTGCCTTGCCGCATGCAATAAGAACGCCAATTCTGATCTTTTACCTCTGATGCGGTACAACTGACCCCTTTTAGGTCTTTCTTACAAAGGCCTTTTATGATCTCTGCCACAAATGGGCTCGGCTCGTTTGTATGGTAGCAGTAATTTGAGAAAATTTCCCACCACTCTTTAGATTCCAATCGGATTTCCCCTCTAGTCACTTTACAAGTCAGTACCTAAGCTGTAATCTCTCTTTGTACGTTCCAACAGGAATTGCAAGTTCCTCGTGGAGGATACCCTCTGTTGCAATGTGACCACTACCGTTCCCCACACACCTTACAGATATAGCATACAAAAGGATAGCAATTACAATTTTGATTTTTACACTTTACTCTAACACTTGAATTACTAATTAGCCCACTATCTAAGTAATATAAGTCTGATGTGTATTCAATCTGATAAGAGTCCATTAGTTTCTCTGTAACTTCAATTTCAGGTTCCCGGGAGGGCTGGTTACTTGCCACACAGCGTTGTTAACTGGTCCTTTTACTCGACTGGCATGTGTCCATCCTCTTTCTGCAGTCCGAATTGCAGTTTCTGTAGTGAGTAACACAAGATAAGGACCTTCCCATTGTGGGGTTAGTGTAGATTCTTTCCAGGATTTTATTAACACATAGTCTCCTGGGTGTATTTTATGTATTTTTAAATCTAAAGGGGGTCTTTGCGTAATGATTCCTTTTTCCCAAAGTTCATTGCGGCGTTTCATTAAGGCAATAATATATGAGGTTATTTTATAGTCCTTCAACCGGGGGTGGTCTCGGGGTTCCTCCAAATCATATGGCATCCCGTATAGCATTTCAAAAGAGGAAATCCCAACATCTGCTCTGGGTCTTGTTCTTATGTACAATAGGGCTAAAGGGAGACACTTGACCCATGTCAATTTTGTTTCTATTATTAATTTGGTTAATTGCTTTTTTAGTTCCCCATTCATTCTTTCCACTCTTCCCGAACTCTGGGGATGCCATGGGGTATGGTATTCCCACTTAATTCCCAGAGCATGTGAGATATCCTCAGTTATTTTGGACACAAAGTGAGGTCCCCTATCAGAATCTATTGTTTCTACTATCCCATATCTAGGGATTATTTCTTCTAATAATATTCTGACCACTGTCTGAGCAGTAGTCCGAGTAGTGGGGTAAGCTTCTACAAAATGGGTGAGATGATCTACTATTACTAACAAATATTTATATCTACCCACTTTAGGCAATTCAGTGAAGTCTATTTGTATTTTGGCAAAAGGCCTGTGAGCTAATTCCCTTCCTCCCATGGGTCTTTCCCTAAGATGTTTTCTGTTTACTTTTTGACAGATCAGACAATCTCCCACTACTCTTTTAGCCAAATCATAGATTCCAATACTCATATATTTAGTGGCAAATTGATCTACTAATGCCTGAGTTCCCCAATGAGTCTGGTCATGCAATCTTTGCAAAATTTCTGAGGCCTTGCTTTTAGGTAAAACAGTTCTCCCATCTGGGAGCTTCCATTGTCCATCAGACCCCTCCTCAATTCCCATCTTTTGTAATTTTTCCTTTTCTTGAGTGGTAAAACTATATATTTGCCATTTTTCTTTGGGGGAGTTCACAGATACAGTGTCGCTCTGCCCCATGTTCTTCTGAGTTCGTAGGGCTGCTTTTTTGGCTTCTTGGTCAGCTAAATTATTTCCTCTGTTTCTAAAGTCCAATCCTCTCTGGTGTCCCCTTAAGTGGACCACAGCAATTTGAGCCGGGCCCCTTAAGGCATTTAAAACTTGGACAATTAGCTCTTGATGAATTAGATCTTTTCCCTGTGAGTTTATAAGTCCCCTTTCTTCCCAAATTTTTCCAAATGTGTGCACTACCCCATATGCATATTTAGAGTCTGTGTATATTGTTCCAATTTTTCCTTTTAATAACCTTAAAGCCCTGAGTACTGCATATAATTCACAAGCTTGTGCAGACCAGGAGTTACTTAGTGGTCCGGATTCAATTACCTTTAAATCTTTTTCCCCAATTATAGCATATCCTGACTTTCTTTTTCCTTCTACAACCCGAGAAGAACCATCTACAAACAATCGCTCCCCTTCGTCTAATTCTTCCTCTTCCAGATCGGGTCTAATTTTTGTTTGACTTTCAATAGTTTGAAAACAGTCATGTGCTAACTTTTCATCACAGGGTTTCCCATACAAAAATTGGGCAGGATTTTGCGAGGTAACCACTTCAAGTGACAAACTGGGGGAATCAATTAAAATACTTTCATACTTCAGAAGTCTAGAATCTGTAATCCATTTATCAGCTTTTTGTTGTAAGATTCCTCTGATATTATGTGGGGATAACACTTTCAATTTTCCATTAAAAGTTATTTTATGAGCCTCTTCTACCAAAAGGGCAGTGGCTACTATAGCCTGCAAGCATGTAGGCCATCCTCTGCTCACTGGATCCAGTAATTTAGATAAATATGCTACAGGCTTCTTTTTATCCGCCCATTCTTGGGTTAAAACCCCGTATGCTGTTCCTCCCTCCGTATTGACAAACAAATAGAAGGGTCTTTTTAAATCAGGTAGGCTGAGGACTGGCGCGTTTACCAAATCATTCTGGAGCTCCTGGAGTCGCTGATCATCCGTGGGGCTCCATTTCATTAGGCTATCTTGGCTTAATTTATCATAGAGGAATCTGACCTTCTGACTGTAATTTTCAATCCATTGTCTGCAATATCCAATTAACCCTAGTAGCTGACGAACTTGCCTTTTATTTCTGGGGGCTGGAATCGAGAGGATTCCTTTTATTCTTTCAGGATCAATCTTCTTTACCCCTCCACTTAAATAATGCCCCAAATACTTCACCTCCTCCTCTACAAACTGTAATTTAGATTTGGATACTTTTAGTCCTTTTAAGCTTAGGAAGTTTAGTAATTTAATACTTTCTTGCCTCACTGTTTCTTCTCCTGTCCCAGCAATAAGCAAATCATCCACATACTGAATCAGGGTCGTCCCTTTATCTACTTTATATTCCTGAAGAATTTGTTCCAAAGCTTGGCCAAATAAGTTAGGTGAATCCGTAAATCCCTGCGGCAAAACCGTCCACCTTAATTGCTGCCGCCGGTGTGTTGCCGGATCCTCCCATTCAAATGCAAAATAATCCCTACTTTTCTCATCCAGGGGGCATGCCCAAAAGGCATCCTTTAGATCAATAACACTATACCATCGATTTTCAGGTCCCAGACGGCTCAACAAAGTATATGGATTTGCAACTACTGGAAACCGGGCCAAAGTCCTCTTATTTATTTCTCTTAAATCGTGCACCAATCTGTAGGACCCATCTGACTTCTTTACAGGCAGGATGGGAGTATTGAAGGGAGACATACAGGGCTCTAAAAGCCCTTTTTCCAATAACCTATCTATTTCAGGTTTTAGTCCTAATTTTCCCTCCCTAGGGATAGGGTATTGTTTTATTCTTACGGGTTTGCCAGGATCACTTATTTCCACTGAAAAAGGCTTAATCTGCAATTTTCCCACCGTTTCTGGGGTATACCACACCTCAGGATTAATTTTCTTTTCATCCTCTACCCTTAAAGGGCAGAGCTTTATCTGTAATTCTTTATTTACAACTTCTAAATTAATACCCAATTCTATTATCAGACCTCTCCCTAATAAATTGTAATCTGCTTCAGGTACCAGTAGTAAAGAACCTATACCAAATTTGGAATCAGTTTCTACCATCACATCCTTGATAACAGATACTTCAAAGGGCTCTCCTTTTGCCCCAATTACATGTACAGTGTCAGATGACTTTTTACATCCAAGCGGCAAGGCTTGCACCGTGGATCTTTCAGCCCCGGTATCCACTAAAAATTCCATCTCTTGTTGTTGGGGTCCCACTTTAAGCTTTACCAAGGGCTCCTTATGATGTTTCTTCCCCAACAAATAGAGCCCTTGACACCCCTAATCTTCCTTAAAGGCCTTCTCATCCGCTATCCGTTGTCTGCATCCCCTCTTCATATGTCCCTTCTTTCCACAGTAGAAGCAGACAATTTCACGACCTCTTTCTTTTCCTTCCCTAGAAATATAACTCTGCTCCCGATTCTCCCTTTGTTCTACATTCCTTGCACGGAAATTAGGGTTAGGCCCTTCCCGCACAACTGCAGCCATAATCTTCGCCTGTCTCTTGAAATTCTCATCCTCCCTTCTCACAAAAACCTTCTGCGCTTCCCTCAAGAGCTCCTCTAATCCCCTAGTCTGCCATCCATCTAACTTTTCTAGTTTCCTCCTAATATCTACCCATGCATTTGCCACAAACTGCATTTTCAACACCGCCTCTCCTTCCTGGGTATCAGGGTCTATCCCAGAATACAAGCGGAAGGCTTTCCTTAAGCGCTCTAACCATTCCGTGGGATCCTCATCTTTTTTTTGTTGTAATCCAAAAGCCTTCTTCACATTCTGCCCCCGCGGAACTGATTGCTTTATTCCCTGAATGATGATGTTTCGCAAATCACCCATGTGAGTGCGATGCAAGGGATCCTGGTTATTCCACTGGGGATTTTGTAGGGGCCACTTTATATCTGCTAAGGGTCCTTGGTGGTGTTCGTCATCCCATATCCTCATACCCGTTTCCCTTATCATCCTCCTTTCCTCTGCCGTGAACAAAATCCTTAGTATTGACTGTAACTCCTCCCATGTGTATACATTGGGCCCCAAAAATTGGTCCAACCGTTCTGCCACTCCTAGAGGATCGTCCAACAAATGTCCCATTTCCTTCTTAAAGTCCCTGACTTGCCCAGAGTCTAAAGGCACAGTTACATAGGCAACCCCTGCTATTTGGGGTGGCTGACCTTCCTGTCCCGCTTGGGGATTCGGGATCATACCAATGCTTTGTTCTCTCAGGGGAAACATCCCCAATTCCTGTTCCTTTTTTCTAGTCTGACTTCTAGTTACTCTACGATTGTTTTCCCTTGTTCCTCCACTCTCTGCCTCATCATCAGAGTCTGAAGGAGCCGTGGGGACCCCGGGGCCAACCGGCTCCGCAGGCAGCTGGGGATATATATTTTGACTAGCAGGGGGTGGGAGTGGAGGAATATATGGAGGAGGAACGTAGGGGGGCATATTATCTTCCTCCTTGTTTTTCTTGTTCTTTTCCCTGGCTGATAAGGCAAATAGTTTTGTCCTTGTCTCCCCAACTGTCCACAGGGAAGCATATTCGCTCTCTTCTGAATCAAAGGCTTCCTTTGAGTTAACATATATATTTAGAGCCTGACAAATCCAATCCTCAAAGGACCCGAATACCGGCCAATACAAATGGTCTCCCCTAATTTGTTTCCCCCCCCACACTTCCATACAATAATGTATCATTTTAACTTTGTCTTTCCCTTTTCTAGATGGGAAATCATCCCAATTAATTATCATCAAACCCAAGGGGCTATCCCTGGGAATCTGGGGAAGCTTAGCATGGGTCCCCTCTCCCATGGGAGCAGAGGGCTTGCTTTTCCTCTGTCCCATCTTCCGGAGTGCACTCAATTTCTCACACACGTGCTCCCCTGGTTCGTGGCCCAGCCCCTCGCGGGGAATGGAAAACGCACTAATACAGAGTCCGCACTCACTTGGTCTCCACGAGACCTCTCACACACAGCACTCCGGGAAAACCACCCCAAACCGAGCGGGAAACCGGCCTATACTCACGCGTCCTACGCCTTCGCTGGTTCTTCGTGCACAAAGATTACAGGGGTAACCGGTTCTCTTTTGCCCGTTACTCAATTTAGGTTCGTCGGCGGAGAGTGATCAGAAAGCCTGGGGCAGCCGGGCCGCCATAAGGGCGGGGCGCCTCCCGATCGTCCCGTAGCGACTGATCTACTTCTCCATCCGAGTCACGGCACCAAATTGTTATAAATTGTGACACGGCAATTTGAAGTGTCTTAATTCAATAAAGCAATTTTATTTAAAATTGGCAAGCAAGTGAGGCAGGCAAAAATTCAGCGCTGGGCGGCCGGGGAATCTCCTGTTCCACCAACGGCGCGCAAAAATGTTCTGTCCCAACCTTCCTTTTATCCCCCCTCTTCTCCTTGCAGACGTGACTCTCCAAATGTAGTCTGAGTCTGGTCGTTGTGATAGCTTCTAAGTCTCTTCAGCAAGCTGACCAGATACACACACGCCCAGGACTTTAATCTCAACCTCCTTATCACCTTGTAAGCAAATAAGCATTTCAAAGACACACCAGTACATTCTTAGCCACTATCTTGAGTGTCTGTGAGAGTTTTTGGGAGATCCTGACCCCTGCGGACCACCCAGAGACGCTGCTGGATGCTGCCGCAGCAAGATGCTGACAGGAACTGGAGACTCCCAAATTGGGCTTCGTCTTCCTGGCACTGGGGATCGGGTTCTACCTGTGCAAGAGAGTCTGGGGGGTCCCGTGTGTCGTGTCCCCCCTCCTCTGGAATGTGTGTGCTCCCCGGGGCCCCCAGCCTGGTGTCACCCCCTTTTCTCTGCCCACAGAGCTCCTGAGACACTGGCGGCCGCAGCCGCTCCCTGTGACCTCGGGCCCGGTCGGGACCCCCCGCTCCATCATGATGCTGATTTTGGGGGGGTCGTGTCCCCCCAGCCCTGCTGTCACTCTGCCCCTGCCCGCCTGCTCCCAGTGTTCCCAGTAAAGCTTCCCAGTTAAACCCAGCCCAGTTCCTGGGGGCACTGGGAGGGACCTGGGGGGACCCCACGGCGGGGCCGGCCCTGGGCAGGGAGGGCGGGTCCAGGTGGGGAACACTGCCTGCTGCGGGTCTGCCCGGCAACTGGTGAGTCATCAGCCCCGCTCTCGCTGATTGGCTGACTCTTCTCCACCGCATTCTCTCATTGGCTGAGGAGAGGCCCGGCAGTGCAGAGAAGGAACGGGAGAGATCCCGCCCCGAGCACCGGCACGGGGACAACAGACCCGGCCTGGGCACAGGGAGGGAATTTATTACCAACCAAACCACGGCAGCACCAGGAGAAGGGAAAGAAATCCCTCCAGCACCTTCCCCCACCCAACGGGGATCACCCACAACAGGGTTATCCACCATGGAGAGACGGGGACATCCGAGTTTAGAGCAAAGCCAATTTTATTGAGTGTACCAGGTGTTTATACAGGGATTGACTTGTATGGGGCTTATAGAGGGCTCTGTTTTTGGTAACAATTTCCCATTGGTTACATATTCTTTGTGACATCCAGTAACCTGGGAACATTTATCTTATCACAAAGACTCACACCATGTTGCCTGGTCACTTCTTGCTTAGGGAGACTTAAACTGTGTCTGTGTCTCCCACAGTTTCTGCTCAGTCAGGCCTCAGATATCGGGCCCCTTGATCAGCTCCATTGCTTTACTCTCTGTTTTATTCCCCATACCGGGGCACCAGGGCTCTGCCCCACGGGGGTCACTGGGGATCATCCAGCCTGGATCCTCCCATGGGGGATGGAGCTGCAGCAGCACACCAAGCTCTTCCCTCACTCTCTTCCCTCACTCCAAGCTCTTCCCAAACCCTCATCCCTCCCTCAGGGCACTCACAGGGCTTCCCTTAGTGGTGCCTCCGTTGGTGTGTGGTCAAGGCTGAGCTCTGTGAGAAGCTCTTCCCACACTTCCCACACTCATAGGGCCTCTCCCTGGTGTGGATGCGCCGGTGCTTGGTGAGGTGGGAGTTTTGCTTGAAGCCCTCCCCGCAGTCGGGGCAGTGGAAGGGCCTCTCCTCTGTGTGAATCCGCTCATGGAGGAGGAGATTGGAGCTGGTCTGAAACCTCTTCCCACACTGGGGACACTCATAGGGCCTCTCCCCAGTGTGGATGCACTGGTGTGCTCGCAGGCCTGAGCTCCTCCCAAAGCTCTTCCCACATTCCAAGCACTCATAGGGCCGTTCCCCAGTGTGGATCACCTGGTGCTGGATCAGGCCAGACATGTCTTTGAAGCCCTTCCCACATTTCCCACACTCGTAGGGCCTCTCCCCGGTGTGGATGCGCTGGTGGATGGTGAGGTTGGAGTTGTGCTTGAAGCCCTTCCCACAGTCGGGGCAGCGGTAGGGCCTCTCCTCTGTGTGACTCCGCTCATGGAGGAGGAGAGTGGAGCTTCTCTGAAACCTCTTCCCACACTCTCCACACTCGTAGGGCCTCTCCCCAGTGTGGATCCTCTGGTGCTCGATCAGGTTGGATCTCCACCTGAAACCCTTCCCACATTCCAAGCACTTGTGGGGCTTCTCCCTGCCATGAGGCTTCTTCACCAGCTCCAAGCTCCGGCTGGATCTCTGCCTGCCTTCCTGGCTCAGGGTGGCTCTTTCCTCCCCGCAGCTCCCTGGGCTGGGTTTGCAGCTCCTCCTCCTGCAGCATCTCCAGGGCTTTTCCTCCTCCTCCATCCAGCCACGCCCTGGAAATGACAAATCCTGATTTGACAGAAAAACAAGAGAAAAGCTCCTTGTACTGGAGGTTCCTCCTTGCCCAAGTTCATCTCAGGAAGTCACTGGGAATCTTGTGTCTATAAGAACCTACAAAACACCAAGATTTAGCTCAAAAATCCTGCAAACTTCAAGACACAGTACAAAACCTCCCCAAACATAACAGCTCAGCAAATCCACCTCCAAAACATAAAGATTCAGCTGCCACATAAAACCAAAGCACCAACATTTAGCCCAAGCAAGCTCAGAAACAAGAAGATTCACCCTGTGAAAATCGTGGATCCCCCTCCACAGTCACCTGCTGCATGTGGGGGGAGCAGCGCTCCTGGGGCTGGGGGGAGGCTGCAGACACAGGGAGGGGTGGAACCTTCTGCTGCTTCCTCTTTCTGCTCCTCCTCCTCCTCCTCCTGTGTCTCTCCTCTTCCTCACACTCCTCTTCCTCCTGCTATTTTTCCTTCTCCTGCACAATCCCACACTCTCCTCTCACATCCATCGTTTGACCATTCTGTTCCTCAAGCCTGCTTCTCCTTCCCTTCTCCTCCTGCCCCCAGGCCCAGCACCCACTGCCGGCTCCCTCTTCCCCCCAGACCCACAGCATCCCAGCGCAGGGGCAGGGATGGAGCTGGGGCAGGTCGGGCTGGGGCAGCGCTGGGCTCTCGGCCGCTCCCGCCCGCACTCGGTCCCCACTGCAGCCGCTCCCGCCAGGACAGCGCGGGGGGGCCCGGCCTTGGCGCTGCCCCACTCCCACCTCCCCAAATTCCCCTCGCGGGGCCATGGGGCCGAGGGGGGGCACAGGTGGGGTCCAGGTGGGGAATGCTGAGATAATTTTAAGAGTGGGTCCCCAAGAAGAAGAATTGGAATTTGTCGTAGACACAGGGGCAAAAAGAACCTTTCTGTTAAATATTCCAAAAGGTTATAGTGTAAGCAAAGATACCGTAATAGTAACAGGAGCAAAAGGAGAGAGTTTCACAGTACCCGTTATTAAAAATGTGGTAATAGAGGGAGAAACTAAATTTTGGATGAGGGATGTTTTCTTGTTCCCAGGGGCAGGTAGCAATTTATTGGGACAAGATTTACAGGTGAAATTAGGAATAGGGGTTGTTCCAGAAGATGGGAAGATGACAGCTAGACTTTTAAAACTAGGCCAGGAGGATGGAAGAAGAATTAACAACGAAGTTTGGGCTGGGGAGGGAAATAGGGGAAGATTAAATATTGACCCCATAAAGATTACAACTGAGGAAAAAAAAATTGTCCCATACATGTATGGCAGTATCCTGTATCTTTAGAAGGACAGGAATGTTTAAAGCCAGTAATAGAAGGACTAATAAAGGATGGACATTAGAACCTTGTATGTCTCCCCATAATACCCCAATACTCCCAGTAAAGAAGCCTGACGGGAGCTATAGACTGGTACAAGACGTAAGGGAGGTTAACAAAGGAACTCAGACCCGCTATCCAGTGGTACCAAATCCTTATACTCTTTTAAGTAAAGTTCCTCCCCAGCATCAGTGGTTTAGTGTAGTGGACCTTAAAGATGCCTTTTGGGCTTGCCCATTAGCCCAGGAGAGCAAGGTATCTTTGATTTTGAATGGAAGGACCCACTAACTGGAGAAAACAGCAATTAAGATGGACAAAACTACCACAGGGGCTTACAGAATCCCCAAACTTATTTGGACAAGCTTTAGAAACAATACTACAAACTTTCCCCACTCCCCCTGGAATACAAATTATCCAATATGTGGATAATCTTTTACTTTCTGGGGAAGTTGAAGCTGAAGTTAGAAAGGCTACTATAAAGCTTTTGAATTTTCTTGGGGAAAAAGGATTAAGGGTATCAAAAGGGAAGCTGCAATTTGTAGAATCAGAGGTAAAATATCTTGGACACTTGCTTAGTAAGGGTAGTTGGAAGCTCAACCCTGACTGAAACACAGGGATTCTATCCCTTCCCCCTCCCTCTTCAAAGGGGGAAATCAGAAAGATACTCAGATTATTGGGATAATTATAGATTGTGGATTGAAGGATATACACAGGCAGTAAAATTTTTGAATAAAAAAAAATGACAGAGGGAGATGATATAAAATGGATCAAAAAGGATAATGAAAAATTAAGAAAAAAGAAGTTAAAACTAGCCCCAATATCAACTTTAAGCTTACCTTCACTAGCAAAACCCTTTCATTTGTATGTAAATGAAAAAAAGGGGGTAGCTCATAGGGTTTTGTTTCAAGAGTGGGGAGGAGTAAAGAGACCCGTGGCTTATTTATCAAAGATGTGGGATCCAGTAAATCAAGGCTGGCCAGTGTGTATTCAAGCTATAGCAGCTACTGCAATCCTAGTAGAGGAAAGTCATAAACTGACTTCTAGAGGTAAATTAATTGTGTGCACACCTCATGCAGTACTAAATTTCTTCCAATTTGCATTGTGATTTTTATCTTGAAATACATAACTTACTGTACTCTAGGATTGAAAAACTAGTTTACAGCTGTGACATAGCAAAACCTGCTATTAATTTGAGTCAATGCAGGCTGTTCAATCAACTGTTCTCAGTGTGTAAAGTTAAACTAAAGGTAACACCAACTGCTTGGTAGGTCAATGAGAAACAATTTTCCTTCCAACCAGTCCTTTTTCATGTACCCAAATGTGTTTTGCTTTCTTAGTTTTTTTGTTTTGTTTGTTTGCTAGTTTTTCTGGAAGTGCTAACTACTTGCAGTGTATCTAGAACAGCAAATAAAATTGTGCATACAAAACACTTGTAAAAAAATAGGGTTCCTTTTTTCCCACAATGGGAGGTGGCTACATATAGAAAAGGGAACCTACAAAGCTAAATGAAGAAAAAGTTTCAGTATCTTCTAATGTAAACAATTTGTTACTTCCAGCATCACAGTGGGTGTGTGACACACACATATGAAAAAGATGGTGAGGGAGATCTCTGTTTACTACAGTTTCCTATTTCTTGAATGAGTTAGAGAGCTATGAAGCAATTGTGATTCCTTGTGTGGATTACCCAGGCCTGCAGGGAGGGCTTGGCCATGGTTCCCTCTGTGCTGCAGGCAGCCCTGCAGCGTGGCAGCAGTGGCTTGCCTCTGGTGAGTTTGCAGGCAAGGTGCTCCAGCACTGCAGTGCTCAGGGGCAGTTTCCTATTTTGACACCAAAGCTTAAATTCAAGAGTGCCTCTTCCCATCCAGTTATTGTTTGTACTGTAAGAACCTCTTCGGAGAGTGTCTCCTGGCAGTCAAAAAGAGAGTATTGCAGAGATAAATTCCTTACTTGCTGTCTCCCCCACTGTATCCACATTTTGTCTATTCCCTCTTCAAATTATAGATTTGTAAAACTCATGCTCTGTGTCCTCAGATGCCCTTCCCAAATCAAACCTTGGCTTCTTTGCAAATTATATTGCACTAACAAGCATTGCCTTAAATTTTTTATTGCAGGCAAGATCACTTCAGAAGTAAGTTTTTGTTTACCTTGTTCCTACAACCCTTTCAAGCTTGTGAATGGAAAATTGTGACAGCAAAATAAGTCTTTAGTTTTAGCACTGTCAGCTGTGGGTAGCTGGTAGCCCTTGGTGGAGGGTGCCGTGAATTACAGGCCTGCAGAACACACATAACAGAAGTAATTAAATTTGTAAGGAAGTAGGAAAAGGAGGGAGAGGTGATTGGCAGACTCACCTCTCCAGGATGTAGGACTAATGTTAGAAAGTGGACTGATATTGGAATGTGGATGTTGAAATGTGAAGAGAGAAAAAGAGAGTGAAAGAGAGAGAAAGGGAGAAGAGAAGAGAGAAAAAGAGAAAGAGAGAGAAAGGGAAAGAGAGAGAAAGAGAAAGATGGAGAGCGAAATACACCCCAAAGTCCCCATACCGTCGCTATTTGTAAGTTCTCCCCCATTCCTGCTAGACAGAGTGACAACAAGGGGAGGGGAGTGAGGAAGTACAGACAAAGGCAAAGCTGTGAAAAAGAGGGAGAGCTGGACCACCAATAGAGATAAGATCAAAGCAGAGATAGCTGACTCTCACAATGTGCTTTATTTTTTTAAACAAGACTTCTTTTTTTTCCTTCTGATTTTTGTTATTAAGGAAAGGAGGCTTTTGTTCTGAAGAATGGGTCTGTAAGACTAAAACAGTTGGATGTTGCCTAAAAAGAAAAAACCAAGAGATGTGATACATCTTGTGTTAAATTTGGGCTAGTCTTTTTTTATTTAACTAATTATAGCTCACAAGAAGAAGAATTGGCCTCTGCAGCAATTAGCACAGCTGGATACAAGAAGAAGAAGCAGCTACAGAAAAAGTTTTTAGTTAAACCCAGAAAGTTTTGAAGAAAACTAATGGTGAAAGTTAATGCAGTATTGTTTTTCTTTTCTTTTAACACTGTGTTATTAAGAAGTCCTTTCCAGGTACTACTAAAGCAGCAATCCCAACCATGGAAAAGAGGGTGAATTCATGCCAGCAAAATAAAAGAATTTGTGAAGAAACGTGAGGAATGGACTATCACATCTAAACCGGGTGATACCAAATTGACTTTCAACCAGGACTGGGTGGTAATGGTTTGGGAAGACCCAAATGATCCAAGGCAGGTACAAAGAATAACACCTAACTGAGAAATAAGGCAAAGCTTGCATCACTGGTTCTAAGCCCTGCCTGAATAAGCCCTGAGACGCCTCCGACACCTCCTTGGCAGAGGAACACTGCCACTTCAAACAGGAGGATCGGGAGTGTTTGAGTCAAAGAGTTCTTATAGTCTGGCCTTAGCCTGTGACTTGTACAGGCAAGAAGGGAAATTACCATTAATACTATGCTGTATACTTTATTTGATTCATCCCCATATTGGACATGGCAGCTGGGTTATAAGTGAATGTTTAAATTATGAGAATAATTGGCATTGTAGCTCACAAAATCTATGTTCTCGTGGCAAGAAGTATTGAGTACTGAATCAATCCCCTATACAGAAAGACCTCAAAAACTGAAGTAATAAATTGGTTTTGTAGATGGGAATTATCAGTGCCTGTGGACTGAGAGATACTTGAGGAATGGTGGAAAACCACAGTTAAAAGGTGTCAAAAACAATTTGCCTGGAAATGAGTAAAAAAGGAGTGACAAGGGAAACAGAGGGCAAGCCTGGATTGAGCACTGTACTCAGCAGCGAGAAGATCACACGTACCTGCTGTGGGCAGCAGCCCCACAGGCAGGGGAGGTGGGGGTATAAGCCATGCCAGACCTCTGTCATTCCTGTTTCTGTCTCTCATTTGTTGTCTTTTCCCTTCTGAGATAGCAGCAAGATCGTGTCACAAATGCTACAGAAAGTATCACATGGAAAGAAACCAAAGTTCCTTTTTGTTACACACACCCATGTCAACAGCCACTGTTATAACCCATCCAAATTAAGTACCTTCAGGAAAAAGGGGGAAAATTATCACATTACAAAGAATTTAGGAAAAAGTAGTAATACTTGGGGCATGGAATGCCCAAAAGGAGAGAGATGGATTTGTTTTACATTTGATCTTAGAAATATAGTCCAAGATTCGGTAAAGAGACAGTTAGTAAAAAAAAAGGTAAAACAAGCACAGCAGTCTAGCTCTGTGTTAACCCCAAATTATATCCTCAGTCATATTAAATGACTCCAAGCAGTTATAGAGAAGATAATAAACAAAGCTGCTCAGGCATTGGAATTAATATGGAGTCTGCAAAGCCAAACATCACCTGCAGTGCATTAAAATAGGTTGGCTTTACGCTATTTATTGGCTAAAGAATGGGCTGTACAGACTGTTGAAAATAGATGGCAATGAGGATGTCATCCTGGAAAAAACAAAGGATATCAGAAAAAAATTATGACCCAGGTATCAGTCCAAAAATGGGAAAATAACGTTAAAAACTAGCAAGTGGGGTAATGTATTGAGAATGGGATGGTGGAAGAAATTAGGATTCTTCCTTTTATGTGTTACATGTCTTTTGATATTTCTTCTTTGTTTAATCCCATGTTTTATTTGATTACCAACAGAGTCCAAAGAATGCAAGAGGACAGGAAATATTCTTTATAAAGTATTTGGCTTTTCGCAAATGTTACAATGAATATTATATGTGTCATGTTAGAAAGTTATGCTGTATTAATTCCCTTACGTATTGTGTTAAGTGTAGTTTTAGGTTACAACATTATGTTAAAATAGAGATTATGTATGTGGGGGGAGTTTTCTTTTTAGGAATGAGATGCTCCCTTCGAAGAACACCTAAATCTTCCAAAGGAGAGGAATTTATGTCTTCTTATCAGGAGAAGCTAATTTCTTCAGGCCTTGCTCAGACTTGAAGACGCCAGGGGATTAAAGGGAACAGTTGACATGCAACAGAGTTTCTTGTTTAGAATAGGATGTATGCATAACCATGAAGGATGTATGAATATGCAACAACTGTCTTGGTTTAAGGGTGATTCCTTTGTTCACAAGTCAAGCTTTTCTTGACTTAGGGTCCAAGAGCATCTGGACATCCGTAATTCTTTGCTCTTTTTGTCTTGTAATTGTCCTAACTCTAATTGTATTATTATTTTTAAAACCATTTTATTATTATTAAACTTTTAAAATTTTAAAAACCAAGTGATTAGAGTTTTTAAAAATTTTCAAAACTAGATGAGATTTAAAGGTGACCCTTTAACTCATAAACAATAAATAGATGATTTGAAGGAAAAAAAAAAAGCAGCAGATTGTGGGGGGGGGGGCACAACTGAGGCTGCTGAAGGCTGCTGTGGAAGAGAAGCTGCATTCCAGGCACCCAGGAGGAGCTTCAGAAATGCAAATTAACACTGCTGGGGCAAACTGGGGACAATGTACCTGGCTCTTCTTGCATAGGGCAGGAATTGGCTGATTCCCTCTGCCCCTCACCCCAAGCTCTGCCTGCTTGCATGGATGGAATCTGCACAGCTGAAGGCAGAGCCCATGCTGAGGATCTCTGACTCTGCAACAGAAATGGCTGAAGCTGCAAAGGGAAACAGCAAATGGAGAATGTTGTGAAAACTTCACTAAAATAAGGGGGGGATCATCCCTCTGCCCACTCCAACATCTGCTGTCCCTGTCTGTGCTGTACAGGGTGTATCACAGCACTGAGAGTTTTGCTAGAACAAGTTCAGGGAAATCAGTTGGAATTCAAGTATATGATGAAGGAGTAAGAAAAAAAAAGGTCAATTGATGCAGCCCCAGCTTGAGGGAGCGCCCAAACATGGGGAAAAGATGAACGGCCACCAGAACAAATCCTACAACACCATGGACCAGCCCCTGGGAACCAAAATGATTTTGTGAAAAATGCATGTTATATGGCTCTGTGCAGATAGTTACTATATGTATTATGTTATAATGATAACTTGTGCTGTATGAACATCTTAATAGTACGGTAAACGTAGCTTTGTAGATAAAATTAAGCTTTAGCAGTTAAAAGAGAAAACATGCATGTGTGTGTGTGGCGGCAGGGGGAGAACACCTAAATTCGCTCCAGGAACACCTAAATTCTCCAGAGAAGAGCAATTTATGGATTTCTTACTAGAAGAAGCTAATTTCTTCAGGCCATGCTCAGACTGGAGGATGCCGTGGGGATTAAAAAAAACAGCTGACATACAACAGACAGAGTTACTTGTTTTAAATAAAATGTATGCATAACCATGAAGGATATAAGAATATGCAACAGTGTATTTTTTTAGGGGCGATTCCTTTATTCACAAGGTGTGCTTGTTGTGGCTTAAGTGCCCAAGAGAGCATCTGTCCATCTGTAAGTCTTTGCTTTTTAATGTCTTGCAATTGTCCTAACTCTAAATTTTTATTAGTCTAATTGTATTCCTACTTTTATAACCATTTTACTAGTATTAAACTTCTAACATTTTAAAAACCAAGTGATTGGCGTTTCTCACAAATTCATATCAGGAGACAGAGAACCCATTTTTCATTTGAATGGCATAATTTGATTACAAGCTGTCCTCAGAATAAGAACCAACCAGACAACTCCAGCTCCTGACCTTCCTGCCGACCAAGCCACTGAAACGAGGAACACAACATTTCACCAGAGAATGGGATCAGATTATCTCTTAGCAGAAAAAGCAGGAGTTTGTGGAAAACTAAATGGCTCAAACTGATGTTGGCAAAGAGATGACGAGAAAACTGCTAAAAAAGATAAGAAAGGAAATAGGAGAGCAGTTTATGTATTGGTCCAAACATGGAAAGGATGGGAATGGGACACGCTTTCCTGGCTCCCCAGCACACCAGGGGTTAAAGGAATGCTGCTTCTCCTCTTCTGTGCTGCAGCAACTCTCATCTTTTTACCATGCTCCACACCTTGGCAGTGCAGCTCATCCAGCAGCTGAGCCAGGGCATGCAGGTGGCAGCCAGGCCTCCTGATCCACAAACGGCGACAAAAAGACAGGGAATGAGGGCACCGAGAATAATCCCAAAACCAAAGAGGACCCGGGAAGGACAAAACAGAGTCAAGGAGTCAATCTGCCCTGCCGGGCACTTGTAGATAAGGGGAGAAACCATCAGTTCCAATAAATGTTACAAATTGACCCAGAGAGCTGCTCAAAGTCCCGCTACATTCCTGAACTTCGAGGAGAAGAACAAAGACTTAACAGAGCCATGAATATCGGCTGTTCTACAAAAGGAGGGTGCACATTAACGAGGACAGGCTCCAGGCGCATCGGGAAGTCGGAACCTTCCAAGGATCTCAGCCGGTGGGCAAAGGCAGAGGGAGATCGGCCGGGAAAATGAGGATAAAAAGGAGGCTGCGGACTACAGCCACGGCAGAGAGCGCACGGCAAATGCCCCACGGCCTCTGCCCCTGCTCGGCAATAAAGTCACTTTGACAGGACTCCTCGCTCTCCCCCGGGCACACGAACCTCCGGCGACGGGAATTTCCCCGCCCGCTCCCGGCCGCGGGGCAGCCCCTCTGTCCTACCCACAGCAGCCGGGCCGAGCCAGCGCTGCTCCGGCAGCGGCTCCTGCCCGGCCCCGGCGGGAAGGAGACCGCGGGCAGCCGCTCCCGCAGCGCCCTCAGCCCGGGGCCGGCACGGGCCGGACACGGCACCGGCGAGCCGCCGGAGCCCCCTGCCGCCCCCTCCGCCCGCAGCCAGCCCCGAGCCCCCGCAGAGCCCAGCGCGGCTCCCACCTGCGCCGGGGCCGCCTCCGAGCTCCGCCGCCGCCGCCTCACCGCGCTCCGGCCGCTGCCGCCGCTGCCGGGCCCGCACAGCCGCTCGGCCAATGGCGGCGCTGCGCGGCCACGGCCGCCCTCAGCCCGCCGCCGGGGCCGCGCCGCGCCCCGCTCCCACCAATCAGCGCGCCGCAACCGCGACTGACGGCACCGGCGGCCAATGGCAGCGAGCTCGGGGCGGGCTCTGCGCACGGCCCCGCCTCGCCCCGCGCTCTCGGCGCCCCCGGGCTGCGTGAGGGGAAAGCCGGAGATGAGGAACAGCCCCGGCACGGGCCCGGGCCGAGCCGGGATTGAGCTGCCCACACAAACAAACTTCTCCGCGCCTCCCGCCACGGCTTTCCCGGCCCTGCGCCTCCCGTGCCTCCGCCTCTGCGGGAAGCCCAGGAGCCTCACTTCTCCTGCCCCTCGTTAGCGCATCAGTGCTTCGCTTTGATTTCCCCCGAAAAGGGAAACCTGCCCGAAGCCCTGTGGGTGAGTGGGGCAGGGGAGAGATTTCTGGCGGAAAACTCCAAAGACTCGGAGCAGGAGAAGGAGAAGTCAGTGCAGAGCCTTAAATGCAGCTTTCCCCACGGCTCCCTGCTCCCAGCTGCACCTCCTCCCCCGGCAGGGCAGGAGACAGGGAATGGGGCCATGCTCAGCTCATCCCCCGGGGCTTCTCCCTCTGCTCAGGGACAGGAGTCGTTCCCTGCTGCACCCTGCGCTCTCTCCCGGCCGAGACTTCTCCAGGAACTTCTCGGAGCGGAGTCCATCCCCTGGGGCACAGCCCCCTCCGAGTGCTGCAGCGTGGGTCACTGTGCCACCGGCTCAGTCCTGCCAGGACAGGCTGCTCCAGCGGGGCCCCTCTGCCCGCGGGCTCACAGCCTCCTCTCAGGCATCGCCGAGCTCCAGCCCGGCTCCTCCAGGGGCTGCGGGGGATCTCTGCATCCCCATGGACCTGCAGGGGATCCCTGCATCCCCATGGACCTGCAGGGGATCTCTGCATCCCCATGGACCTGCAGGGGGATCTCTGCATCCCCATGGACCTGCAGGGGGATCTCTGCAGCCCCATTGTAATATATGTTATGGCATAATTCGTGATTTTGTAAAATATACATCAAGTCAGTTGTGCTTGTAGAAAAAGATTCTTTACGTTTTAAATGACCAGTGGCTGCAGCCGGGGCTGGAGAAACCACAGTTGGCAGAGAAAGAAAGACCTAATTTACAAATGAAAAACGGTGTCTCTGTGCAGAGATGGGCCCTTTCCGGGAACAATCCAGGAGACACCCAATGTTTAACCCCTGATCTGTCGGGGAGCCTGGAAACCAGGCACACAGCCATCCTGCCCTTGCAGCTGCTGAGGAGGCTGCTGGGCTGTGCTTCAGCAGAGGAGATGGAATGTGGCTTACCACTCTGTCCTTCTCTAAAAACGGAGAATGGGTCAGGAGGTTTGGGCTCTGAGCACACAGCAGCCTGGCCCAGGCACAGGCCGTGGTGGGACAGGGGCACAGGAGCCTTCTGTGACTGACCGTGGCTCTCTGGTTTCTCTCTGCAGGCTGCCAGCTCCTCACACCATGGAAACGGCCCCACTCGGCCTGCCAGTCTGGGAGGGCTGGAGGGCTGTGGTTACTCATTTGCTGTCAAAAATAAATTTTGTTTTTTTGTCATTGTCATAATCAGAACATTTCTTTCATCCTTTTCGAACTTTTTGGTCCCTCCAGGGTAATATTTTTGTGTCCTTCCTCAGACAGTTGATGGCATTTGGCAGGGGGCGTTAAGCAATGTGAAAAGTTCAACAACAGCTCCAGTTGCCAACTGCAGCAGCCCCTTCAGGAGCCCTGAGCTACCAGCGAGGTCCACGTGTGCCTTGCAAAAGGGAGTGGTTTGCAGCGATGGGGTTGGTGCCCTGCTGCAAAAGCTGGGAGCAGATCAGAAGTGGCAAAATGCCATTTTGGCTCCACCCCCACCCAGGTTCTTTATCTTTTCCGTCTGCTCTTTGATAGGCAGACAGGGCTGGATCCAGCGAGGTTCAAGTTCTGGCTGCTCCCTGGCATCAAAGGGATCAACTAAACTCTTGTATGCAGTGACTGCAATAGGGCTACTGAAGGAAAAAAGGGAATGTCATGAGATGGGGAATCCTTCTTGTCTCCTCTGTCTCCCCAGAAGCCCCTTGGAAAGGGAAATACCCACTGGGTTTATCTGACTCCTTCCCAGCCAGCCCTTCCCTCGCTCCCGGGTCTCATTTGCTCCGCAGGATTCACCAGCTCGCTCAGCTCAGAGGAGCTCTCAGAGGAGAAAACGCTGCCTGGCGTGGGGCTGCCTGATCCCTGTCTCACCTTGATTCCATTTGCCCCCTCCCTGCCCCATCCAAGAGACCGAAGGATCCCCCACAGCCCCACGATCCTGCAGCAGATCCCGGCACGTTCCCTGCTCCGCTCCTTGGTGCCCTGGGAGGCTCCAGAGCCCTCCCTGCCTCATCCAAGAGACCGAAGGATCCCCCACAGCCCCACGATCCTGCAGCAGATCCCGGCACGTTCCCTGCTCCGTTCCTTGGTGCCCTGGGAGGCTCCAGAGCCCTCCCTGTGTGCGGGACAGCGGCTGCAGCACCGCTGCGCCTGCGGGCGAGCAGCGCCCAGGAGCAGCTGCGCCAGCTCCAAGCCTGAAGGGAATCCTCAGCGCACACAAATGACAGCTGGCACTTCAGGGGCTGGCAGGAGAAGCTCAACCCATCTGCTCACTGCCCTTCCCAGCCATGGCCACGCTGATGCAATTGGAAGAGTCGCCCCTGCCCAGGAAGCTCTCAGGTTGAAGAGAGGAGCAAAAGCCACGGGTTTCTGAGGTGTTAGCTGCCACTGCCTCTGGTTTTCCTTCCAATTCCTAAGGGGTTTTGACTGGTTTTACCATTTCAACACTTTCTGTGTAGAATGCTTATTTTTATGATTGGCTTTTCACAAATGTTACAATGAATATTATATGTGTAATGTTAGAAAGTGTTACCCTAATTCTTAAGACTTCCTAAAGCCTTTTAAGTTTACATTCCTTTAGAGAACTTTCCCACACAATTTCTGTAAACAACGTATTGTTTACATTCTTTTATGGGGGTGGAGAGCACTTGATGTACTAGTGGTTTGTCCAATGTCTTTGGAGAGGTGGCCCGTTCACTCTCCAATCCAATGTCACCCTTGGGAAGGTATAAAAGACAGAGTCAGATAATAAACGTTCCTTTTTACCTTGCAAGCAGCAGGTGGTCCGCGTGGTGCTTTCACGTGTCCCACAGCGACAGAAAGTTATGCTGTATTCATTCTCTTAAGTAGTGTGTTAAATAGAGTTTTAGGTAACAACATAATATTAAAATAGAAACTCTGCGATGTAGGATTTTTTTACTTGCCCAAGCAAGAGATGAGATAATCAATAAACTCTTCACACAGGGATGGCGGTGACTTGGGGCACATAAAGAGTTACAACCTCCTTATCAGAAAAGACAAACATTCTTCCATCTTGTCTCCATCTTTATGGAAGCACCAGGATTAAGGGAAAGAAGTTGACAAAATCCAGAAAAGTTCCTAATTTGCAAGGAATTTATGCATCATGTATGAGATACATGAATATGCAATAGGCTATTGCTTTTAAGGTTATTCCTTTGTTCACAAGGCATGCTTGTCCTGGCTTAAGTGTCTGAGAGCATCTGGACATCTATAATTTTTTGCTTTTTATTGTCTTGTAATTGTCCTAACTCTAAATTTGATTACTCTAATTGTGTTACTATTTTTATAACCATTTTATTATTATTAAACGTTTAAAATTTTAAAAACCAAGTGATTGGCGTTTTTCACAACGTTCCAGGCTCCCGGGGACCCCCTTATCGGTATGTCCGACCCCGCAGGCTGCAGAGGGTCCCCCAGCTCCGGTGCCGCCCTTCTCCGCTCCCCAGCCCCGCCCCGCCGGTACCGGGCGATCCCCGGTGGCTCCGGGCTGACGATGCAGCGCCTGCCCCGGGCAGCCCAACCCCACCGCGGGAGGGTCCCACGCATCCCCGGCCCAGCGCCGGGGCTCTGCCGGCAGCCAGCACCGGCACCCCAAAATTCTGCTGTCCCGGGGCCACCGAGCGGGCACCCGGCCCTTGGCCCTGTCATAGATACATATTATAATATTGGCTTTTTGCAAATATTCCACTGGATTTTATATGTGTGGTGTTACAATAACTTTGTTATATAGTTTTTATTTCTGTTGTTCATTGATTAAGCTCACATATAGTCGTGCCATAGCTGATAGAAGCATGCTTGTGTTAAAATTCCTGCTTGGACGGGAAAACATCCAGTGAGCACAGGATGAGGACACCTGTACAGATCTGCCAACCATCAGCACTCACCGTCTGAAGGCAGTGTGGGCCGGGGCCAAACCTGAAGATGATGATAAAAAAGGACCAAAACCACAACCAAGGAATACACATGCCCTAAAAAGGTGGAACCGAGGAGGAGCCATGCTGAACAGTTCTTGGAATATGTAAACTAGCTTGGGAAAAATTTTACTATGCATAAGGGACTATGAATATGCAACCGGCTGGTGTAAGGGAAAAGGTATTCAAGGGGTATCTCCGGAGATAAGCGTGTGCTCTTGGCTCAGTGCCGAGATGCACCCGGCCCTAACAACCTTTGCTCTATGGCCCTTGTTCCTCTTGTCCCGTATTAAACATTTTAAACGTTCCCAGGGCAGTGAAGGTGTTTTTCCCAGCCCCGAGCAGAGAGCTCTGCCCGGCGGCTCCCGGGAAAGGCGGCGGCGCTCGGCAGCGGCCCCGGCCCGCCCGGCCCGCGGGAATTCCCCGCAGCGGGACAAAATCCTGCCCCGAAGGAGCGCTCGGAACGCCGCCTGCGGCTCCTCCGTGCCCCGCAGGTGCCGCAGCTGCCCCGCTGCGGCAGGCGCGGCTCTGGAGCAGGGAGGCTCTGCGGGACCCCCGGGCTGTGCCCCTCCCGGGCCGTGCCCCGGGGCTGATGCTCGGCCCGGGCTCTCTCGCTGTCCCGGCTCCCGCAGGCTCCCGGCGGGAGCGGCACCGCCCGCCCGGCGCCGCAGGGCCGAGCCCTGCCCAGCAAAGGCTCCGTGTCCACGGCCGGGCCCTGCCGGGGCTGCGGCCGCTGCCCGGCCCGGCACAACCCGCAGCGCCCGGCGCGGCTCCCTCCAGCCGGGCCTGCGGCTCCAACCAGGCGGAATATTCAGCGCACGGAATCTCTGTCAGCGCTGCTCACATTGCAAAACCAGCTGCTGCCGAGGCAATCCCACCTCCCACTGAAGCCTCCCACCCAAAATGCTGCCGTCAGCTCGGACACACCGGTAAGAAACCCAAAAGCAAACTGAAAGCTGATTAGAGAATCTTGCACAATCACATCCAAGAACATTTTGTTATAAAATCACAAATATTAACAGAAGCTGAGAAAGTCAACAATGTTAGAAAACAAGCTTCCAACAATGGGACTCAAAGAGCTAAGGGCATGCGTTTGAATGGAATGAGCTCTCTCTTTCTGACATGTCAGCAATGCCATGGAATTTCCAAACCAGAGAAATAGGGAGGCCTGGCAGCAGCAGCTTCATACACAGACACAGCAATGACACAGAACAGGGCAGGGCAAGAGGCTGACAAAACTCTAACCGCTACTTGCAATGAAATACCTTTTTCTCCAGTTCTAATCTAGCCACTATTAATATAGAGTCCAAAAGACAAAAAATACTAGTAATAATAATAACAACTGTACCATTAATAGCAAAAATAGAGGTAATAGAAACAATAACAATTAAGAGTGGTAATAAAAATTCTACCATACTTATACCAGGTTTGCATGGCCAGGTTTTGGTAAGGGAGGGGCTCTAGGAGGAGCTTCTGTGAGAGCAGCTGCTCCTCCATGTCCCACAGAGTCAATTCCAGCCGGCTCCAGGACAGACTGGCTGCTGGCCAAGGCTGGCCCAGTTAGAAATGGTGGTAACACCTTTGGGATAAGAGATTTAAGGAAATGGGTGATCCTGGAGTTGTGACTGTGAGCAAGGAGGAGCAGGGTGAGGACATGTGAGAGGAACAGCTCTGCACACCCCCAGGGCAGGGCAGGGCAGGGCAGGAGGGGCAGGAGCTGCTCCAGCTGCTGGAGCTGATTGCCCTGAGATTCCCTGGTCAGTCCCTGGGGAGGCAGCTGGGCCCTGCAGCCCGTGGAGGGCACGGAGGGCAGAGATGCACCTGCAGCGCCTGGAGGAGCCCGTGCGGGAGCAGGGGGATGCCTGAGCGGAGGCTGCGACCCCGTGAGAAACCTGTGCTGGAGCAGGGACCTGGCAGGGACATGCAAACGCCTGGAGAGGAGCCCACGCTGGAGCAGGGCCCTGCCAGGACTTGTGAGCCCATGGAGGAGCGAGCCACGCTGCAGCAGTTTGTGGAAAACTGCTGTCCATGGGATGAACTCACCGTGGAGAAGTTCATGGAGAAGTGTCTCCAGGAGGGACCCCTGGCACAGCAGGGGAATGACTCCTCTCCCCAAGCAGCAGGAGAAACAACAGGGGATGAACTGACCAGAGCCCCCATTCCCTGTCTCCCTGCACCCACTGCGGGGGGAGGTAGAGCTGGGAAGGAGGGAGGAAAGGGCAGAAGGTGTTTTTAAAGCTTTGTTTTACTTCTCACTATCCTGCCCTGATCCAGATAGCAAAAATTCCATTATTATCTCCAATTTTGAAAATGGTTTGCCCATGATGGCATTTGCTGAGTGATCTGTCCCAGTCCTTAGCTCAACCCATGAAGCCTTCATTCTGTTTTCTCCCTCCTGTCCATCTCTGGAGGGGAGTGAGAGAGCAGCTTTGGTGGGTGCCTGACATCTAGCCAGGGTGAACAGCCAACACTTCCTTTCCTTCACTCATTCTTTCTTTCCAAAGGTCACTGTGAAGGGGTTGAGTGGGGCTTTGAAGGAGGGAGTGAAGGTGGTGGGGAGTGGTGGGGACAGGAGCCACAGGGACGAGGGACAGGCATCAGAGGGGCCTGGGCAGCTGGCAGGGGGCACAGCCTGTCCCTGGCCCAGCAGCAGGGGACAGGGGGCATGGCCTGTCCCTTGGCCCAGCAGCAGGGGACAGGGGGCACGGCCTGTCCCCCTGGCCCAGCAGCAGGGGACAGGGGGCACGGCCTGTCCCCCTGGCCCAGCAGCAGCCCCGTGCCCTGCCCAAGGAGCTCCCAGCAGGGGCTGGGCCCCAAAGGCAGGGGGAGACCCCAGTCCCAAGGCAGCGTTTCTGCCCCGTCCCCTGTCCAGCCCAGCCTGCCCCGTGTACGCAGTGACCGCTGGCACGGGCTGCCCTGGACACTGTGACCTGCTGGGGGCACTGAGAGCTGCCCCGCTGTGACACTGCCCTTGGGATTGCACAGGCACCAAACAAACCCCAGCCAGCACAGCCCTTTGTCATGTCCCAGGCACCAGAGAGCATCAGAGCCAGCCCCGCTCCTGGTGATGTCCCAGGCACCAGGGCACATCCCAGCCCCGCTCCTGATGATGTCCCAGACACCAGGGCACATCCCAGCCCCGCTCCTGGTGATGTCCCAGACACCAGGGCACATCCCAGCCCCGCTCCTGGTGATGTCCCAGGCACCAGGGCACACCCCAGCCCTGCTCCTGCTGATAAACAGATTTCAGGGGCACAAAAACAGTTGCAGACTTCCCATACTTTAGGGATCCATTAAGCACAGGAAAACGGCAAGGATTCATTTGTCACGTATGCATGGGAAAGGCAGAAAGGTCAGAACGAGGAAGACTTATTTTGCTTCTTCATTTTGGAGACCCCTCCCCAAAATGGACCCCTGACTCATTTCAGGGAACAGAACCACACATGCTTAATTACCTTTTTGCCAATTAGCACATGAAGCTGAGCAGAGGAAGTGACATGGATATGAATATGCATTCATATTTTGTGTATTCAGGACTTCTGTAAATAAAAAAGCTTTGTAATACCTGTGATTTTTGCAGTGTGCATTAGGGAATTATCCCACCTACTGCCCAGCTGTCTCAATAAACATACACTTTCTAACTTTAAAATCTTAGGGAGTTTTTGTCTGTCTCAGTTGGATATCGATATTAGATTGATATTCATATTTTAGTAAATCATTGTCCTAAAGAAGTCCGATTATGTGTATTAACATGTCTTTTCTTAATATTCGAGTAATTATTCTAGCATTGCTTCAACATAAACTGGTATGATTCAAAGAATATCCACTGAGGTACACACAGAGCTTGGATATTTCATAAGCAAATTGCAGTTGTAAAGTTTTTTCACTGAATTCTGCCACTTGTCCTCATTTTAAAAGTGAAAAGTCAGCTATTAAAGTCAATAACAAAATTCTAACTTCTAACAAAGGGAAAAAGTATATGGTTTGCACTAGATAAAATATAAATACAGAAAATGTCTCCCAACCGAGTTCCTTGCCCTTATCAAAACATCTCCCAATCAAGTTCTTTGCCCTGAACCTGGCTGGTAAAGAAAAATATTATCAATAAACCTGGATGAAACTTTGCATAAGTTAATAGTATTCAAAATCCATGTGCTGTTCCTCTTATTATTTCTTTTACAAAGAAAAAAGGGGAATGGGGTTGGATTGAGGCTATACCCTCCTCCCCTCTGAGTCTGTTCACATGTTTTACAATAAATCCTACAACAGTACAATACAGCTGCCTAAAATATGGACACTGGAAACCACAGACAGCATTACAAATGATCACCTGCCTCATGGACAGTTCATAGAAGGACTTGATTTATTTACAAATTATTTCTCATGTTTGCAAACAGTTTTTCTGTTTACAGACTCTTTTCTGGAAGTTCAGTTTTTGTCCAAGGGATCAAGTGCTTAAAGGTTGTTTTTTAAAATTGGGTTTTTCTCTAAGGGTTAAATGGGCTCAGGGTTAAATAGCTTTCTGCTTTTAGAGATAAGTTCAATTTGTAACCAAGAAGCATTATGCCTGTGGCCTGAGTTCTCCCCTAACAGTTCCTGGAGGGGAATGCTGCAGCTCCAGTGTAAATTAGATGCACGCTGTCCTCTGTCCCCATGTTTGCAAAGGGCCCTTGCAGATGGGTGACAGAGAACAATACACAGAATTTTATAAAGAAAAGAAGGGTGACGTGTTACCATGATTGACAGGGGTCTTGACCAATCAAATATCTCCCAAAACTGCAGGCACCTCACGGGCCAGAACCTGAAGGGGCGTGGAGCTCAAACCAATGAGAGCTTCCAGGCCTGGTCTTTCAAATGCCCTGTGTAAGGGGGGGCTTGGGAAATAAAATCTCTCTGTTGCCCCATGAACTCGGGAGGAGCAGTCTTTGTCTCCTGTGCCCTCGCTGCCCCATGAGACCAAAGAGATGTTCACCAGGGCCCTCCCTGTTTGTGGCCGTCCATTGCCCAGCTGAGCAGGCAGCCAGTTGTGTTTGCAGTGAGCTGCCACAGGAAGACACACAGCAGCTGGAGATTTGAATAGCAGGGCTTGGGCCAATTCTTTTTCTTTCAGAGTGCAAGAAAGACGCAAAAGCACAAGGAAACATGGCAGTGTTTCGGTGGAGTCCCTTTGTCCTGTGAAGTTCAGTAGCTGTTGGTGTTTCTGTGCTACTGCTAATCCCCTCCATGAAAAAATCATTCTGGGAAGGAGCAACAACATCTGACACGCACCAAATGTTGCCACCAGTTGCTCCAGGTGCTGCTACCAATAGCCCCTGTAGGACAGAGCACAGCCCCCAGTGCACACCAGCTTTCGCTGCCCTCTGGCAGAGAAGCCCTTTTGGGGCACAGGTTTCTGGGGCAGGAGACGGGCACCGGTGCTGCCAGGGCTCGGGGGAACTCTGCTTGGGCGGGGACTGTGCCTCACCTGCTGCTGTCAGCGCTGCCCGGGCCCCAGGGCTCAGAGCAGCATTCCTGCCCTGGTCCACATGTTCCCGGTCTGTGTCCCACGGCCGTGCTTAGGAGGGCCACCATGTGGGACGTGTCCCGAGGAGGCCGTGCCAGCTTCTGTGGAGGCCCCGTGCCCTTCCCGCCGCGGCTGCGTCGGCAGCTGCGGGGGCTCCTGCTGCTCTGAGCCCGCAGAGCAGGGCAGCGTTTGCTGATGGGCTGAGCCCTTCCTAAAGATCCTGTTGGGCTGTCTGACACACCTGGGGCAAGGCATTCCTTCCACCCTGGGCCACTCTGGGGGGCTGGGGGTGGCCCCAGGGCAGGTGGCAGTGCGTGCAAGGGCCCTTTGTGACACGGTGCAGCATGGTCACCGTGGAATGGAACGGGACAGGGGATCCAAGGGCCCTTGGTGACAGGGTGCAGCATGGTCACCGTGGAATGGAACGGGGCAGGGATTCCAAGGGCCCTTGGTGACATGCTCTGGCAGAGGTGTTGGCAGTTACAAGTTACAGTTACACTCCACAGTGCTCGGTGCACACGACGAGAGAGGACGCGAGAGAGCGGTGCTGTGAGGAGCCCTCGCACAGCCACTCGTTCCTTGCTGACCCAGAGCTTTCCCAAGGTATTACTCCTGCAGGTGAGCTCGTGGCCAGAGCAGAGCACTTGGTGACCCCTGGCCTTCCCGAGGCATCTCTTCTGCAGCTGCCCTCGAGGGCAGACTGTGGCATTTGCTTTTCACTGTCCTTGACAGGAGTCTCCTGTCCTTGTGGCTGGAGCCCCAAGAGCAGAGTGCAGGACTTGCCGTCCTGTAGCCTTGCCAAGTCTTCACACTTGCAGGTGCCCTCAAGGCACGACTGCAGCACTTGCTGACTTGGACCTTTTCCTTTTCACCTTCTGCAAGCAGCCATGAATCCAGGCAGTGTCGTAGAGCACAGACCTGCGAGCGTGCCCAAGCTGGCCTGGGGGAAGGAGGAGAAAGAAGGCCCTGGAGCTGCCCCAGCACAGCAGCCTGAAGAGCTGGAGCAGTTCCAGCCACGGCAGAAGGGTGAGTGGCAGAGCTGGGCCACAGGGCTGGTGCCTGCAGCCAGCTTGGCCCCATGCCATGCCATGCCATGCCATGCCATGCCATGCCATGCCATGCCATGCCATGCCATCCCATCCCCTGGGGCCATGCCCATGGTCAGGATGGAATAGGGGCCGGGCAGACACCCCACAGCCGTGCTCCATGCCCTGGGCCGTCGCGGGGCTGTCCCTGCCTGGGCAGCGCAGGGCTGGGCTGTGTTCTCCGGCCTCTCCCGCAGCCCCTCAGCTCGGGCTGCGCTCGCTCTTTGCCAGGTGCAGCCGTGCAGCGCACACGAGAGCAGGAACGCACCCGTGGCCGCTTCCGCAGAACAGCACAGGTACCTGCAGCCATCCCCACCTGGGCTGGGCCTGCTGGCACTGCTCAGCCCAGCAGCACACCTGCAGCATGCCATAGCTTCTTGCTCTTCTCCTACAGCTCGTTTGCAAATTCATCAAGAGAATTCGGCAGGAAGAGACCAGTGTCATGAGCCCTGGGCTCAGAGCATACTCAGAGCTCCTCGGACATGAGACCAGTGCCGCCCTGCTGGATTTGCTTGTGCAGAGTGGTGTTCCCAGAGCAGAGCAAGTAAGCAGATGTGGCCAGGCTTCAATTGCCCCATGAGTCACATAGCTTCCCAAGCCACTAGTGCTGGCCCCTGTGAGCCTTTGAGGCCATCGCAGTGCGGCGGGAAGGGAAGCACTTCTCTGGGGACCCTGGGAACGCTGATCCCTCTGGCAGCTTTCCAAGTCTCCCTGTGCCTTCTCCAGGTGCCCGGCATGGTGAGATACATCCACCAGTGGCTCATGGCCAATGATTCTGCTGAGCACAGGCTGGACAACGCCCTGCTGTATCTCACAGAAGCGCAGCCAAATGAGGCAGTAATGACACTCCTGCGTGTGGCCCCATCCTGTGACAGGTATGGGGCCCATCTGCCCAGAGGGCTCAGGGCTCACCCCAACCCATCGCCCTGTACAGCCTGGGCCAGGTTTCTGACCAACAGAGAGTCCCAGGGCCCTCTGGCTGCTCCCTTTCCAGGCCCTGGCATGTCAGCCCCAAGCCTGCTGCCATGCTCCCTCGCTGCCCCACAGGGGCCTGTCCCCACAGGGCTGGGCTGCCTGGCCGCTGCTGGAGAGGGGCAGTGGGCAAAGGCAGAGCCGGCAGTCAACCCGGGCCTCTAGAGATGCCCAGACCACGGTGCTGTGTCTGAGATGCCCTGAGACAGAGCTCTAACCCCGCAGAGCTGCCATGGCCATGTGGAAGACCATCATGTGCACACCCTGGACTGCAGAGCTGGCACAGCAGATACTCCTGGATGTGCTGGGGAGCTGGCCAGAGCACAGCATGAGCACCTGCGATGGGAACAGAATGACTGTCTTTGCCCTGGCTGTGAGTTTCTGCCAGTGGACTTTGCTGGCCCCAAGGCCACCTGTCCAGCAGCTCTCCATCCTCCTTCCCCCACTGCATCTCCCTGCCTCAGGCACTGGCCTGAAAGCTGGCCTAGGGACAGCTGCAGGGCCACCAGGCCCGCTGCTCCCCCTGTGTCTCTCTGGGCCTCTCCCTGCCACGCTCGGGCCCTGTCCCACGGACACCTTGGCACTGAACGCTGCCTCGGGGGGCTTCGTCCTTTGCAGGCAACTGTGGTGATATGGAAGATCCTCCAGGAGCGCTGTGTCCCAGATATAGTGGATGAGCATTTCCCGCAGTTATTTGTGCATCTGCTCTTCCAAGTGTTCTTCAGCACCAAAGAGATGCCAGAGGAGGTGGATACCTTCTGGAAGGGATGCCAGGAAGAACACGGCCTTGCCAGCAGCCCCAACAGGTGCTCTATCCCAATCCTTCTGTCCCTGCCACATGGCCAGGGCAGGAGCCAGTGCTCCCAGTGTGACCCGGGCTTTGCTCTGCACTCAGGTTTGCAGTGAGGACCCTGAAGTCCCTGCTGTGCCAAATGGACTATGAGGATGTGGTGTTGTCAATGGACCGCAAGCGTGGCTGGGACACGCTGCTCTGTGCTGACACCCACATTTATGCCGTGGGTCTGCTGGCCAGGTGAGACCCCCTTCTCCCCATTGCTTCCAGCATTTGTGCTCTGTGGCTGGGATATCCCACTCAGTCCCCATGGCCATGGGCCAGAGGGACGAGGGACAGCCAAGCAGACTGGGAAAGGCTGGGAGAGGAGGGTGCCCAGTAGCAGCCACATCTCAAAGGGCCCAGGTCCCCCTGCAGGGTGGGGGGTAAAGACAAGAACTGCATCAGTCTGTCCTGGGAGGGGCTTCCCCCCCCGGCTCAGGGTCTTAGTTTTGTAGGGGCGGTCCCCCGGCCAGATAATCATTATCACTGACTCCATATATTTCAGAGGTCCGATCAATAATAATTATTATTAAGAAACCCAGTGTTCTTATAGATAGTTATGATATAGGTTGATTTAATGTGTTTTCTAGTCTAAACACTATCACCATTAGTTACTTAAGAAAGCACCCTTTGGTAGACAAATCTCCGTAACATATTCGGATGTTCACAATACCAGGTGCAGCATGTTAAGATAAGAATGATTCTTCATTCTTTCCTCTGATCTCCTCAGACTTTCTCAGGCGATGCCTGGGAAAGTTGTTTGTTTCTCTCTGAGGCCAGAGAGCTGCTGCCACATCTTAGTGCCATTTTCTGCCTTCCAGGGAGATGGGCAAAGAATCCATCGATGTGTGTAAAAGCATCTTAGATTATCTCCTTCAGTTGCTCCGCAAAGAGATGCCATACTGGCACTTCCCTGCCCTGGCATTCCTTGTGGAGGTGAGTCTGAAGGCCGGCGCTGCCTCCCAGCTCTCTGCCCTCTCGTAGCCGCAGCTGCCTGGGATGGTGCCCACGCCCTGCGCTGCTGCCTGGTCCCCGCCCTGTGCGGCTCTGGGCTCCTGCCGGCCGGGTCCCCTGTCACTGCCCTGTGCCTTTCAGGTCCTGCATTGCCTGGACTTGAGTGCATGCAGTGACAGCATCATGGATCTCTTGTCGAGGCACTTGCTGAGTGAGCACACGGAGATGCGCCGCCAGGTTCTGAGAGCCCTCCTCTTGGTCAGGGATAATCCCTCGCTGGTAAGGAGGGGGCAGCAGCTGAAGCCGTGCAGGCAGCGTGGTGCTGGGGAACACAGTTGCTGGTCTTCATGCACTGGGTCAGCCACTCCCAGCTCTCCTGCCTCCCACTTCAGCTGCCCGAGGGCTGCGGGACAGGCCTTTGGCCTCTGGGCCCTGTGGCAGCAGGGTGGCCTTTCACACACTTTTGTTCCGCACAGGCCAAAAGAATGCGGAGCCTGACCGAAAGCCTCGGGGAGCTCCTGCAGGAAAATGATAGTGATGTGGTCAGGATGAGCATTGTTCTACTTAGTGATTTGTTCTTGGATAATGACACCCCAATACCCAGCCCCATCGCCCTGCAGCTGGCTAAGGTGCTCCTGCCACTCTTTGAACACGTAAGGCTCTGTGCCCTCAGCCACGGCCACTGGCTGCTGCCCAGACACTTGGTGCCCTGTGGAGATGCAGGCCTGCGCCAAGGTGGGCCAGAATCAGCTGATGCCAAGGTCTTGTTTCCTTCCTGTTACACAGGATGACTGGCATGTGCAGTGGATCTCCTTGTTTGTATTTCGAGCCTTGCTGTCTACTGTAGTGGAAGAAGAAAAAACGCTCCTGATGACACAAGTGTGTCACAGCCTGATCCCACTCTTCTTCCACTGCCATGATGAGAATCAGAGTGTGGCAGAGGTAAGGACTCACGGGCTGCTGCTGTCGCCCTGGGAGGGGGCTTGGCTGCCTCCTGCCCTGGCGCCTGGCAGGCTGCATCCTCCTCCTGGCCCTGGCACAGGGATGCTGATCCTGGGCTGTGGGGCCATTTCCGTCTCTACTGCTCTCCAGGCTTCTTGGGAAACCCTGCTTTGTGTGGCCAAATTCTTAAACAGGAGAGATCTTGAAAAACCTGTAAAGAAGGAGAAACTGTGGAGGTTCATTGAGATCCTGGTAAGGAGGGCCGGGAAGCTGCAGCCCCAGCCTGGAGCAGCCCCTGAGCGCGGTGCTCGGTGTGCGGGCTGGCAGCTGTGCCCCTGCCCGCTGCTGCAGCCCGAGGCCGCGCGGGCTCTGCTCCAGGCTCCTGCGGCCCCAGCCGGGTGCCCATGGAGCCCCGGCCCGGGGGGCTGCGGGGCCAACCCTTCCCTCCTGTCGCTCTCTCCAGCTGGCAGAGGACAGCAGCAGCGTGGCCGAGCACCTGCGCCGGGCCCTGCCCTACCTGCAGAGCCCACAGGAGCCCCTGCGAGAGGCGGCCGTCAGGTTCATGGGTGAGCCACGAGCCGGGCCAGGAGGGCGTGTGGGCACAGGGCTGGCGGCGCCGCTGGCAGGGAGCTGTGCCACTGGGCCTGACAGGCTCTGTGTTCCCAGGGACGGCCGGGCGGTACCTGAGGGGGAGGAAAGAAGAGCTCCAGCTCATCTGTGAGGGTGAGTGAGGGCAGCGGGCTGCCAGCGAGGGCTGGCGGGGGAGCTGCGAGCCCTGCCCCGGCTGTGGAGGGCTCTGCTCCCTGTGCAGACCAGGGGCAGCGTGGACGGAGCACACAGAGCTTTCAGGGCACCTGGGGGATTCGTGGCCAGCAGCTTTGGGCTGATCCAGCTGGTCCCTGCTCCCTGCTGGCCATGGCCAGAGCCGGCTGGGATGGCCCTGGCACAGGGATCTCCTCGGGTCCCCTCAGATGCGGGAACTGACCATGGCGCTGTTCCTCTCTCTTTCAGCCCTAGAAGACACGGCCAATGACATCAGTGTCGCCGTTGTGAGCCTGGCAGTTCAAACATTGTCTGTCCTCCAGGGAATAGAGAGAGCTCGATATTCCCGCTTCCACAGCCTGCACGATCGGCTCTGCAGGGCATGGAGGAGACGGCCTCGTCTGTCGGGGCTCGGCTGGCTGCGCTGCTGCAGCTCTGCAGAGAGCTGATCCCAGAGGCTCTGTCTGCTGGGACCACCTGAGCCAGCAGGAATGTTTCATTTATTCAAGATAGCTCTTTCCATTTTTTTGTTTTTCTTTAGCATAGAAATATAGGATGTGTTGTAATAGACAGACTCCCAGGATCTTTCTTTTGCTGCCCAGGCTCTGCAGGGCCTAGAGGAAGAGGGAGAAAAGGGTTCCTGGGCTCAGCAAGCTGCCCAGGCATGCAGGGTTGCAGGGAAAATGGCCAGAAGCCCCTTGGCCTTTGGTGGTTCTGCTGAAGCCTTTGTGCTGCCCACAGAGCAGATGGGCAGGGGCTGGAGCTGTGGGGATCTCTGTGAGAGCGGTGCCTGGAGATGGCCACAAGCCCTGTCCCAGGCAGGAAGCGCCATCCGTGTCCTCCTGCCCGTGTGTTGCTGCCTGGAATGCTGAGGGCTCCCAGGTGCCTCTTGATGGGGCAGGTTGGCCAGGCTGGGGGAGACCCTGAGGGGACGGGGCCACGAAGGGATGAGGGGCTGTGGAAGCCCTGACAGGACAAGGCAGTGGGAAGGCACGGGGGGGATGTGTGAGGGAGTGGGTAACGTTGGCTCAGGGAGGAAAGTGGATTGGAACCAAAGGCACCACTCACCCTCACAAAAATATCACCAAAAGTCCTCACAAAAATATCATCAAAATCCCGTAAAAATCCCCCCCAAAACACCAAAAACCCAACTAAAATCTTCCTAAAAAATCCCCCAAAACTCCCCAAAATCCGATAAAAATCGACTCAAAATCCTCACAAAAAATCCCACCAAAAATATCATAAAAATCCCACAAAAATTCCACCATAGAATCCTTGAAAATGCCAGAAAAACCACACAAAATCCCAGGTAAATCTCCACAAAAATTCCACCCACAAGCCCACAAAACTCACCCAAAAAAATCCCCACAAAAATCACCCCAAGGCTCACAGAAATCCCTCAAAATCCCCATAAAAATCGCCCCCAAAATCCCCTTAAATGCCACACAAAAATCCCACAAAAAGTCCCACTAAATCCCCATGAAAATCCCACAGAATCCACAGAGAAAAATTTGTACAAAAATGCAGCCAAAAATCCCCCAATCACACAAAATCCACACAAAAAATCCCACCAAATCACCCAAAATATCCGACCAAAATTTCCCTAAACCCCCCCAAAATCCACACCAAATCCATTCCAAAAATCCGCGCCGAAATCCCACCAAACCCCTCTCAAATTCCCCAAAAAATGCCCCCAAGTCCTATCACATCCCACCCGAAGTGCGAGGAAATCCACCCAAAAAATCCCCACGAAAACTTCCCTCAAAATGCCAGCCAAACCTCCCAGAAGCAGCCCAAGAATCCCGCAGAGATCGCTGCGAGTGCCCGAATCGCCCGGAACAATCCCCGAGCCATCCCCGCCCGGCCCCGCGCTCCGGCCCCGCTCTCTGTGGGGCCGGGGCCTCTCCCCCCTTGGCTCTGCGCTGGTCCCGTTCGCGCTCCGCTCCCGCTCCCGCCCCACCAGCGCTCCCTGCCCTGGGCCGCGCTGGCCGAGCCCGGCCGGGCGCGCTGGATCCGCTGGGACGGCGCATCCCGGCCCCGGCCCCGGCCCCGCGGGGCTCCCGGGGCAGCTCCGGCCGGGATGCGGCACTGCCGCGGGGCTTTGGGCTTTCCCGGCGCTGCCCGGCGGCTCCCGGGGATCTGCGGCTTCCCGAGGGACTCGGGGAGCTTCCAGAGGGGACCTGGGCTGGCTCCGGGGGGATTTGGGATCAGTCCGGGGGGAGCTGGGGACGGCTCGGGGGGTTTGGGGTTGTTCCCGAGGATTTTGGGGGGATCTGGAAGAGGCTCCAGAGGGGATCTGGGGCTTTCTGAGGGATCTGGGGGAATTCTGAGGGGATCTGGGAGAGTTTCAAGAGGGATTTTGGGGTCTTCCAAGGGATTTTCAGAAGTTCTGAGGGATTTGGGGATGCTCCAGAATGGATCTGGGGCAGTTCCAGAAGCAATCAGGGACGTTTTTGAGGGATTTTGGCAAGTCCTAGAAGGAATTCAGGGAATTTCAGCAGGATTTTGGGGTAATTCAGAGGAATTGGGGAGGTTCCAGCAGGGATTTGGGGTCATTCCCAGGGGATTGGGGGGTGGATTTCTGGTGAGATTTCCGTTTCTTCCCCAGATTTCAGGCTTTTTCCCAAGATTTCCTGTTTTTTCAAGAATCTGTGGATTTTTCCCTGAATTTGGGTCTCACTGTGGGGTAGAAGGGGAAGGTTTAGGAGATTCAGGGTGAATCTCCTTGGGGGCTCCTGGACGGATTTTGGGTGGGTTCCCAATTGAATTTTGTGCTTTTGTCCCAGAATTACAGGATTTTTCCCAAAATTTGGGTATTTGCCTGAAGATTCTGCTATTACCACTGGTTTGTCCCGGAAGGGGAAGCTTTGGCGGGTGGGGGGGGGGGGGGGGCGTTAGGGTGAATTTTAGGGATAACTGAGGCTGGATTTGGGTTTTTTCCCAAGGATTTTGGAGTTTTTCCCAGAATTTCAGGATTGTTCCCAAAATCCCAGGACTTCTACTCTGATTTGTCTCTTACCATGGACATTTGGTAGAAGGGGAAGCTTTGGGGCGGTTCCTGGTTGGATTTTGGGGATATTTGAGGCTGCATTTTGAGTTTTTCCCCCAGGAATTCAGGATTTCTCCCAGAATTTCAGGATTTTTTCCCAAAATGTCAGGATTTTCCCAAGGATTTGGGTCTCACCATGGACTTGTCATAGAAGGGGAAGCTTTGGGGGGTTCCTGGTTGGATTTAGGGGTGTTTCCAACTCAATTTCAGGGATTCTTGATGGGATTTTGGGGGGAATCCTGGTTGGGTTTGTTTTTTTTCCTCAGGATTTTGGGTTTTTTCCATGAGAATTCCAGGATTTCACCCAGCATTTCTGTCTTACCATGGGCTTGTCATAGAAAGGGAAGCTTTGGGGTGTTCAGGGTGAATGAGTTTGGTGGGATTCCAAGTTGGACTTTGGGGGTATCTGAGGCCAGAGTTTGGCGTTTTTTCCCCAGCATTGCAGTTCTTTCCCCAGTGCCAGAACTCCCCCAGTCGCTGTCTCCCCACGGGTTGGCCGCAGGAGGGGAAGCCCTGCAGGGAGCGCAGGGCGTTGGTGGCGCTGCTCATCTCCCTGAAGGTGAGGAAGGCCTGGCCCCGCAGGCCGAGACTGCGCCGCACCAAAATGTCCAAAATCTGCCCAAACGGCGAGGAAACGGCGCAGAGGGACTTCTCCAGCTCGGGGACACCCAGGGGACAGCCTGAGCCCCTGGGGACAGGCACGGACACTCTCAGAGCCCCCAGGACCCCCCAGCCATCCCCGTCCTCCTTGGTGTCCCGGTTCAGGTGGTTGATGGAGATGCTGGGCTGGGGCCGGGGGTCCTGCACCGCCAGGGCCGGGACCCCTCTGTGGGGACAGGGGGGCTTCAGGGGGCGTCTGGGGGGCTGCGACCCCTTCACCCCCTGGCACCCCTTTAGGTGTCCCCAGAGCCCCAAATCCACCCCAGACCCACCTAAACCCCCCAGGTACCCTCAGATCCCCCCACTTTACCCCAAAATTGACCCCAGAGCCACCTCAGAACCCCCAGATCCCCCCAGTTCCTCTCACAACTCCGCCAAAGTCGCCTCGGACCCCCGCAATTTCCCTCAGATCCCCATAAACCCAACGGAGAACGCTCCAGACGCTCTCAAGCTCCCCCCAAAGCTCCCTAAAGCCCCCTCATTCCCCCAAACCCACCAGACACACCCCTATTTCCTGTCAGTTCCCCCAGAAATCCCCAATTTCTCCCCGAGCCGCCCCAAACCCCCCGTTCAGTTTCCCCGGCCCCACCTCAGCCCCTCCTCAGCCGCGCTCCCCTGACAATTTCCCGCCTGCACCGCGCGCGCGGGCTCCTCCAGCCAATAGCGGCGCGCCCCGTGCCGAACCAACCAATCAGCGCGCGGCTGCAGCCAATCAGAGGGAGCCGGGAGCGGCGCCCCTCCCCCGGCGGCCCCGCCCCCCGGGCTCGGGCGGGCCCTGCGGGCGGCGCTGCCAGAGCGGGGGAGGCGCTGGGAGAGGCGGGAGCCGCGGGAGCCGCGGGGGCCGCAACGCTGGGGAGGGGGCTCCGCACAGGGGCCGGGGGCTGGGAGGGGCTGGGGGGGCTGGGGAGGGGTCCTGGGGGGATCGGGGGCCTTTGGGGAGGGATCCGGGGGGAGTTTAGGGAGGGCTCTGGGGGGTCCTGGATGGCTCATGGAGGGGTCCTCGGGGCAGTCTGGGCGTCCTGGAGGGCTCTTGGGTGGGGGATCCTGAGGGGTCCTGGAGGTGTCAGGGAGAGTCTGGGGAGGGGTCTTGGAGCATTGTGGGGGGACCTGGGGGGTGGGGATGGGTCCTGAGAGGGGCCTGGAGGGGGGGTCTTGGGAGGGTCTGGGCGGATTTTGGGGAGCGGTTTGGGGGGTCCTGGGGGCATCCTAGGAGGTTTTGGAAGTTTTGGGGAGGGGCTTTGGGGCATCTGGAAAGGTCCCAGGGAGGGTCTGGGGGGCGGTTGGGCGTTTTCGGGAAAGGTCCTGGAGGGATCTGGGGAGAGGCAGGCGGGTCCCAGGTTGGGTTTGGGGCGGGGTCTGCAGGGTCCTGGAAGGGTCCTGGGTGGGGTCTTGGGAAGGGTCTCAGGGGGTCTCAGGGGGCATCCTGGGCTGGGTGCAATTGGGGTCTGGGGGGCTCTCAGGGGGTCCTGGGCCAACTTTGGGGGGGGGCTCTGGGGAAGATTTGGGGTTCCTGGAGGGGGTCCTATGGAGATCTGGGGGTCCCAGGCAGTCCCAGGCCCACCCTGAATGGGGTATGGGGGATTCGGGGGACGGGGGCACAACAGCGGTGATTTTTAGGGGATTTTGGGTGTTTTTAGTGGCATTTTGGGGGCCTTCATGTAGTAAACAGGGCTCGTGCCTTTATTAATGTTCAGCTCTTTATTAAAAAGATCAGCAGAGCAAGGGAGCTCAATACAGAGCTCACCCCCGCTGTTGTAGCTTTTTCCCGGTAGCCAAAGGGTGAGAAGGCTGCAGAGTCTGTCCCTGGAGTCTCCGTGGCACACTGGTATCCGGAGGTGAAGAGGTGTGCAGTCTGTGTCTGAAGTCCTGGTAGCCGAAGGGTAAGGGCATGTGCAGAGCCTGCTGCCAAAGTGCAGCAGCAGCTGTCCCCTGTCCTTCCCTCCTGGGAACACCAGGAAGAGTTGTTCCTTTGCTCCTGCTTCCCACAGCCCCGTCCAGTCTGGTCCCCTGCAGGCTATGGTGACAGGTCAGACACAGACCAGGGATGTGGTTCCCTTTTCCCCAAGCAGCGCACCCATCCAGCCCCCTCCACTGTGCCCAGCCTTCCATTTAGGGGTGTTTTCATCCCCAAAACCCTCTCCCATGATTCCACTGGTCTCTCTATTTTGCATCCCAGTCCTAGAATGGTAGTGTGGGTGGGGGTGTAGGTGATTCCCAGGAGCAATTCGCTAATTAATATTTCAATGTCAGTACTTAGCCCAAACCGAAGTGTCTCAGCAAGCTGTTTTGTTCATAATAAATCCCTCCACTATTTCTTTGATCGGGCTTAAGCCCGCATCAACTTACAGTCTCTGGCTTTTGAGGGTTAGCTTCTTTGGGTAATTCTCTTAATTCCTAGCAACTAAGTAAGACTTAATAATATTCTAACTAAAACTTTCTTCAGTTGACTTGCTTGGCTAAAGGACACTTATTAAACAATTACAAAGTGTTTAAACTTTTACTGTGGTACTTTAACTCAGAAATGGTTATTACTACCTTACTGTATATCAGCTTCTAGCAAGTTTTTTTAAATTAGTTTTAAGTCTTCTGGTCCCCTAATTACCGTCCATATACAAGAGGAGGTGGGTGACCCTGTTGGGTCTGGTCTGGTGTCTGGTGGTGGCAGATCTTTTTCCAACCATTCTGTTCTGCAAGCTGTCAGAGTTCTATCCCACCCGCAGCTTGAGCACAACCACGAGCACGGCGGCCGTGGAGAGGGGTAGTCCTGATGGCCCCGGGCCGGCCCGGAGCCAGGGTAGACCTTTTGTCCCCCGCCACCACTCACATCCAGGGCACTGCAATGAACCCAGCAGCCCCGGAGCCAGGGTAGACCTGTTGTCCTGGCCACAATACCTTACGGTCACTCAGCATCGGGGTAGACCTGTTGACCCTGGCCATGAAGGTCCTGCCACGAAGCAGGTGACCCTGGAGCTGGGTAGACCTGATAACCCTGGGCCGGCGCGGAGTTGGGGATGACCTGATGTCACCCGTCACTGCCCGTGGCACGGGCACCGCCAAGAGCCGGGAGTCCCCAGATCCTGGTAGACCTGATGGCTCCGGAGACGGGTAGACCTGATTGCCCCAGGCTTGCCTGGAGCAAGAGTAGACCTGCTGCCCCCTGACAACGCTTGCCGCAAGGGTGCCGACCCAGCACCGGCGGCCCTGGAGCCAGGGGAAGCTCACAGCCTCCTTACAGCCCAGAGCCGGACAGCTCTAGCAGCCCCATCGCAGCCCATAAACCGCCCACTTTCAAGACCAACACATATTTTTGTATTTTTCTGGGTTGTATTTCGTTTTTTGGGGTGGTTTTTTGGAGGGCAGGTGAGGTGCAGGGCTTTTGTTTTGGGTTTTCTGGTTTTGTTTTGGATTTTTTGGGTTTTTTTCCTTTGGGTTTTGTGTTTTGTTTTGATTTTTTTTGGTTTGGGGTTTTATTCAGTTTGTCTTTAGGGTTTTATTCCCCCCCATTTTCTCCTTTCTTGAAAGAATGGCTCTTCTATTTGCCTGGTATGAGAAACTTAGCCGAAAAAGAAATTTTCTTGGCAGATTTTGTTCAGTTTCCTTTATTATGCAGAGCACCCGCAGGCGAGCCGACGGGCAGCCCGTGCCCTGTGCTGGGGTCTCCTGAGGTGCAGAACTGTGGAAACGGCGTCCCCAGTGCCCCCCGCCCCCCGTCCGGGAGCCGACACAGCCCTGCCCCGCAGAAGAGAATGTCAGCGGGGCCAGCGGGGAAGAGAAGCCCGTCCGTGCGGCGGAAATCAGCTCGCAGCCGCCGGCCCCGGTGCGACTCGGCCCGGCCCGCCCCGCCGCCGGCAGCACCGCCGGCAAGCGGGCGGCCGCTTTGGGGCCGGTTCCTTCAGGGCCCGCAGAGGTCTTCGGTGCTCGGAAGGAGCCTGGGGGGCCGCGGGGGCTCGGTGCCGAGGCGCCCGGGGCCGGCACGAAGCCGCCCGCCCTCGGGCCTCGTTGACACAGAGAGAGAGACAGACACAGGGACACACGCCCGGCTCCTCAGACACCACCGCTCCCCACCGCCCCCGCCGCTCCCGCTCGCACGGCCGCACACTCTCGCATCCCCTCTCTCCCCGCCCCTGCCCTGCCCCTGCCCCTGCCCCTGCCCCTGCCCCTGCCCCTGCCCCTGCCCCTGTCTGTCGCGGCCCCCGCCCAGCCATGGTTGGGAGCGCCCCGCCCTGCCCCATCAGACTCCCTGGCACCGCCTGCAGACTTTTGCCGCCGCCGCCCGGTCTCTCCTTGGCCAGTTCGCACAGAGGCAGGGGTAGGAGGGTACTGAAAACTTTCTCTTCATGGCCAACATCAAAAAATGTGAATATGATAAATTGAATCAAGCAAAACCCTTCCCTCTGCTCCTTGTGACATCCCAGCAGCATCTGACATGTCCACCATCTACAAGGCATTGCCATAAAGGCAGGATTTTAGACAAAGGCATAAGAAGAGGTGATAGGTAAAACTTACAATAAGATGCTGAGTAAGGAGTTATTTAAACTTCTGAAAAATTGGGAAACTCCCAAAAGCTCAAAGCATGAAGCCATTGAAAGGAGATGCATTGGAATGACCAGAGAACAGCTGCAGGAGGAAATCTGGGAGCAATGGGAAGGACATACATGCAGCTGCTCTAAATGAAGAGATGTCCTTAGATAGGGCCATTTAACCAGGAGTCCTGGAAACACCCAAAGGAAGCGCGTCATGAAATATTATACTGAATGTTGGTGGCAGAGGTAGAGGGGAAGATGAGTATTTCTTCTCCTGCCATCAGTAGAAGAAAGCAGTAGAGCCAGGAAATTGCTGTTCTGGGTGGGAAAACATTACCATTTCTTCAAAGTTCTCCAGTGAGCCAGATAATAAAGATTTGCTTGTATGTTATGGAACAGAGAGATATTGAAACCTGCTCCCCTTTCCATGAACAGGCATGTTCTACTTGTTGGGCCCCAGTACCCTGAGGTGCTGAGCTGGGATTGGCATATCTAAGAGAGGAGCTGAGGTAGAGCAGAGCACCTTGCAGGCTGAGGTGTCTGCTGGAATTGCATGTCCTCCCCATGCCACAGCTTCCCTGCATTTCCCTCCTCCAGCCTCTGTCCCCAGCACAGCCATGGAGGCTCTTTGGCCTCTTGACTTTTCCTGCAGGCATCAAGAGCAGCTGAGCTCTGCCTTTGGCACAGTCAGCCCTGGCCAGCGCAGGCCATGCTCAGCAATTCCTTGTCTGTGCCCGGACTTGCTGCCAGCCCCGGCAGCGGCTGCGGGGCCCCTTTGTGGCCCTGTGCTGGCCCAGCCATGGTGCCACAGCCCCTGTGCAGCCCAGGCCAGGCCAGGAGCATTGGGGCTGGGAACGGCCCCTGTGCCGTGGGGCCCTGGGCAGCCTTGGGGCTCTGTGCCCCATGGCCTCCCTGCTGGGCAGCCTCTGCCAGCTCCTGCAGAGCCCGTGGGGGCTCCTTCTGCTGCCCTGAGCCTGCAGAGCAGGGCAGCCTTGGCTGCTGGTCTGAGTCATTCCTAAAGATCCCGTCGGGCTGTCTCAGACACTTGGGGCCAGGGATTCCTTCCAACCTGGGCAACTTTGGGTGGGCACGGGGTGGCCCCAGGGCAGGTGGCAGTGCGTGCAAGGGCCCTTTGTGACACGGTGCAGCATGGTCACTATGGAATGGAACGGGACAGGGATTCCAAGGGCCCTTGGTGACACCGTGCAGCATGGTCACCATGGAATGGAACGGGGCAGGGATTCCAAGGGCCCTTGGTGACACGCTCTGGCAGAGGTGTTGGCAGTTACAAGTTACAGTTACACTCCACAGTGCTCGGTGCACACGACGAGAGAGGACGCGAGAGAGCGGTGCTGTGAGGAGCCCTCGCACAGCCACTCGTTCCTTGCTGACCCAGAGCTTTCCCGAGGTATTACTCCTGCAGGTGAGCTCGTGGCCAGAGCAGAGCACTTGGTGACCCCTGGCCTTCCCAAGGCAAATCTTCTGCAGCTGCCCTCGAGGGCAGACTGTGGCATTTGCTTTTCACTGTCCTTGACAGGAGTCTCCTGTCCTTGTGGCTGGAGCCCCAAGAGCAGAGTGCAGGACTTGCTGTCCTGTAGCCTTGCCAAGTCTTCACACTTGCAGGTGCCCTCAAGGCACGACTGCAGCACTTGCTGACTTGGACCTTTTCCTTTTCACCTTCTGCAAGCAGCCATGAATCCAGGCAGTGTCGTAGAGCTCAGACCTGCGAGCGTGCCCAAGCTGGCCTGGGGGAAGGAGGAGAAAGAAGGCCCTGGAACTGCCCCAGCACAGCAGCCTGAAGAGCTGGAGCAGTTCCAGCCACGGCAGAAGGGTGAGTGGCAGAGCTGGGCCACAGGGCTGGTGCCTGCAGCCAGCTTGGCCCCATGCCATGCCATGCCATGCCATGCCATGCCATGCCATGCCATGCCATGCCATGCCATGCCATCCCATCCCCTGGGGCCATGCCCATGGTCAGGATGGAATAGGGGCCGGGCAGACACCCCACAGCCGTGCTCCATTCTCTGGGCCGTCACGGGGCTGTCCCTGCCTGGGCAGCGCAGGGCTGGGCTGTGTTCTCCGGCCTCTCCGGCAGCCCCTCAGCTCGGGCTGCGCTCGCTCTTTCCCAGATGCAGCCCTGGACCAGACACAAGAGCAGGAACCCGCCCATGGCCGCTTCCACAGAACAGCACAGGTACCTGCAGCCATCCCCACCTGGGCTGGGCCTGCTGTCACTGCTCAGCCCAGCAGCACACCTGCAGCACCCCATGGCTTCTTGCTCTTCTCCTATAGCTCGTTTGCAAATTCATCAAGAGAATTCGGCAGGAAGAGACCAGTGTCATGAGCCCTGGGCTCAGAGCATACTCAGAGCTCCTCGGACATGAGACCAGTGCCGCCCTGCTGGATTTGCTTGTGCAGAGTGGTGTTCCCAGAGCAGAGCAAGTAAGCAGATGTGGCCAGGCTTCAATTGCCCCATGAGTCACATGGCTTCCCAAGCCACTAGTGCTGGCCCCTGTGAGCCTTTGAGGCCATCGCAGTGCGGCGGGAAGGGAAGCACTTCTCTGGGGACCCTGGGAACGCTGATCCCTCTGGCAGCTTTCCAAGTCTCCCTGTGCCTTCTCCAGGTGCCCGGCATGGTGAGATACGTCCACCAGTGGCTCATGGCCAATGATTCTGCTGAGCACAGGCTGGACAACGCCCTGCTGTATCTCACAGAAGCGCAGCCAAATGAGGCAGTAATGACACTCCTGCGTGTGGCCCCATCCTGTGACAGGTATGGGGCCCATCTGCCCAGAGGGCTCAGGGCTCACCCCAACCCATCGCCCTGTACAGCCTGGGCCAGGTTTCTGACCAACAGAGAGTCCCAGGGCCCTCTGGCTGCTCCCTTTCCAGGCCCTGGCATGTCAGCCCCAAGCCTGCTGCCATGCTCCCTCGTTGTCCCACAGGGGCCTGTCCCCACAGGGCTGGGCTGCCTGGCTGCTGCTGGAGAGGGGCAGTGGGCAAAGGCAGAGCCGGCAGTCAACCCGGGCCTCTAGAGATGCCCAGACCACGGTGCTGTGTCTGAGATGCCCTGAGACAGAGCTCTAACCCCGCAGAGCTGCCATGGCCATGTGGAAGACCATCATGTGCACACCCTGGACTGCAGAGCTGGCACAGCAGATACTCCTGGATGTGCTGGGGAGCTGGCCAGAGCACAGCATGAGCACCTGCGATGGGAACAGAATGACTGTCTTTGCCCTGGCTGTGAGTTTCTGCCAGTGGACTTTGCTGGCCCCAAGGCCACCTGTCCAGCAGCTCTCCATCCTCCTTTCCCCACTGCATCTCCCTGCCTCAGGCACTGGCCTGAAAGCTGGCCTAGGGACAGCTGCAGGGCCACCAGGCCCGCTGCTCCCCCTGTGGCTCTCTGGGCCTCTCCCTGCCACGCTCGGGCCCTGTCCCACGGACACCTTGGCACTGAACGCTGCCTCGGGGGACTTTGTCCTTTGCAGGCAACTGTGGTGATATGGAAGATCCTTCAGGAGCGCTGTGTCCCAGATATAGTGGATGAGCATTTCCCGCAGTTATTTGTGCATCTGCTCTTCCAAGTGTTCTTCAGCACCAAAGAGATGCCAGAGGAGGTGGATACCTTCTGGAAGGGATGCCAGGAAGAACACGGCCTTGCCAGCAGCCCCAACAGGTGCTCTATCCCAATCCTTCTGTCCCTGCCACATGGCCAGGGCAGGAGCCAGTGCTCCCAGTGTGACCCGGGCTTTGCTCTGCACTCAGGTTTGCAGTGAGGACCCTGAAGTCCCTGCTGTGCCAAATGGACTATGAGGATGTGGTGTTGTCAATGGAGCGCAAGCGTGGCTGGGACACGCTGCTCTGTGCTGACACCCACATTTATGCCGTGGGTCTGCTGGCCAGGTGAGACCCCCTTCTCCCCATTGCTTCCAGCATTTGTGCTCTGTGGCTGGGATATCCCACTCAGTCCCCATGGCCATGGGCCAGAGGGACGAGGGACAGCCAAGCAGACTGGGAAAGGCTGGGAGAGGAGGGTGCCCAGCAGCAGCCACATCTCAAAGGGCCCAGGTCCCCCTGCAGGGTGGGGGGTAAAGACAAGAACTGCATCAGTCTGTCCTGGGAGGGGCTTCCCCCCCCGACTCAGGGTCTTAGTGTCGTAGGAGCGGGCCCCCGGCCAGTAATTATCACTGACTCCATGTATTTCAGAGGTCCGATCAATAATAATTATTATTAAGAAACCCATTGTTCTTATAGATAGTTATGATATAGGTTGATTTAATGTGTTTTCTAGTCTAAACACTATACCATTAGTTACTTAAGAAAGCACATTTTGGTAGACAAATCTCTGTAACATATTCCGAATGTTCACAATGCCAGGTGCAGCATGTTAAGATAAGAATGTTTTTTCATTCTTTCCTCTGATCTTCTCAGACTTTCTCAGGCGATGCCTGGGAAAGTTGTTTGTTTCTCTCTGAGGCCAGAGAGCTGCTGCCACATCTTAGTGCCATTTTCTGCCTTCCAGGGAGATGGGCAAAGAATCCATCGATGAGTGTAAAAGCATCTTAGACTATCTCCTTCAGTTGCTCCGCAAAGAGATGCCATACTGGCACTTCCCTGCCCTGGCATTCCTTGTGGAGGTGAGTCTGAAGGCCGGCGCTGCCTCCCAGCTCTCTGCCCTCTCGTAGCCGCAGCTGCCTGGGATGGTGCCCACGCCCTGCGCTGCTGCCTGGTCCCCGCCCTGTGCGGTTCTGGGCTCCTGCCGGCCGGGTCCCCTGTCACTGCCCTGTGCCTTTCAGGTCCTGCATTGCCTGGACTTGAGTGCATGCAGTGACAGCATCATGGATCTCTTGTCGAGGCACTTGCTGAGTGAGCACACAGAGATGCGCCGCCAGGTTCTGAGAGCCCTCCTCTTGGTCAGGGATAATCCCTCGCTGGTAAGGAGGGGGCAGCAGCTGAAGCCGTGCAGGCAGCGTGGTGCTGGGGAACGCAGTTGCTGGTCTTCAGGCACTGGGTCAGCCGCTCCCAGCTCTCCTGCCTCCCACTTCAGCTGCCCGAGGGCTGCGGGACAGGCCTTTGGCCTCTGGGCCCTGTGGCAGCAGGGTGGCCTTTCACACACTTTTGTTCCGCACAGGCCAAAAGAATGCGGAGCCTGACCGAAAGCCTCGGGGAGCTCCTGCAGGAAAATGATAGTGATGTGGTCAGGATGAGCATTGTTCTACTTAGTGATTTGTTCTTGGATAATGACACCCCAATACCCAGCCCCATCGCCCTGCAGCTGGCTAAGGTGCTCCTGCCACTCTTTGAACACGTAAGGCTCTGTGCCCTCAGCCACGGCCACTGGCTGCTGCCCAGACACTTGGTGCCCTGTGGAGATGCAGGCCTGCGCCAAGGTGGGCCAGAATCAGCTGATGCCAAGGTCTTGTTTCCTTCCTGTTACACAGGATGACTGGCATGTGCAGTGGATCTCCATGTTTGTATTTCGAGCCTTGCTGTCTACTGTAGTGGAAGAAGAGAAAAAGCTCCTGATGACACAAGTGTGTCACAGCCTGATCCCACTCTTCTTCCACTGCCATGATGAGAATCAGAGTGTGGCAGAGGTGAGGACTCACGGGCTGCTGCTGTCGCCCTGGGAGGGGGCTTGGCTGCCTCCTGCCCTGGCGCCTGGCAGGCTGCATCCTCCTCCTGGCCCTGGCACAGGGATGCTGATCCTGGGCTGTGGGGCCATTTCCGTGTCTCTACTGCTCTCCAGGCTTCTTGGGAAACCCTGCTTTGTGTGGCCAAATTCCTGAACAGGAGAGATCTTGAAAAGCCTCTAAAGAAGGAGAAACTGTGGAGGTTCATTGAGATCCTGGTAAGGAGGGCCGGGAAGCCGCAGCCCCAGCCTGGAGCAGCCCCTGAGCGCGGTGCTCGGTGTGCGGGCTGGCAGCTGTGCCCCTGCCCGCTGCTGCAGCCCGAGGCCGCGCGGGCTCTGCTCCAGGCTCCTGCGGCCCCAGCCGGGTGCCCATGGAGCCCCGGCCCGGGGGGCTGCGGGGCCAACCCTTCCCTCCTGTCGCTCTCTCCAGCTGGCAGAGGACAGCAGCAGCGTGGCCGAGCACCTGCGCCGGGCCCTGCCCTACCTGCAGAGCCCACAGGAGCCCCTGCGAGAGGCGGCCGTCAGGTTCATGGGTGAGCCACGAGCCGGGCCAGGAGGGCGTGTGGGCACAGGGCTGGCGGCGCCGCTGGCAGGGAGCTGTGCCACTGGGCCTGACAGGCTCTGTGTTCCCAGGGACGGCCGGGCGGTACCTGAGGGGGAGGAAGGAAGAGCTCCAGCTCATCTGTGAGGGTGAGTGAGGGCAGCGGGCTGCCAGCGAGGGCTGGCGGGGGAGCTGCGAGCCCTGCCCCGGCTGTGGAGGGCTCTGCTCCCTGTGCAGACCAGGGGCAGCGTGGACAGAGCACACAGAGCTTTCAGGGCACCTGGGGGATTCGTGGCCAGCAGCTTTGGGCTGATCCAGCTGGTCCCTGCTCCCTGCTGGCCATGGCCAGAGCCGGCTGGGATGGCCCTGGCACAGGGATGTCCTCGGGTCCCCTCAGATGCGGGAACTGACCATGGCGCTGTTCCTCTCTCTTTCAGCCCTAGAAGACACGGCCAATGACATCAGTGTCGCCGTTGCGAGCCTGGCAGTTCAAACATTGTCTGTCCTCCAGGGAATAGAGAGAGCTCGATATTCCCGCTTCCACAGCCTGCATGATCGGCTCTGCAGGGCATGGAGGAGACGGCCTCGTCTGTCGGGGCTCGGCTGGCTGCGCTGCTGCAGCTCTGCAGAGAGCTGATCCCAGAGGCTCTGTCTGCTGGGACCACCTGAGCCAGCAGGAATGTTTCATTTATTCAAGATAGCTCTTTCCATTTTTTTGTTTTTCTTTAGCATAGAAATATAGGATGTGTTGTAATAGACAGACTCCCAGGATCTTTCTTTTGCTGCCCAGGCTCTGCAGGGCCTAGGGGAAGAGGGAGAAAAGGGTTCCTGGGCTCAGCAAGCTGCCCAGGCATGCAGGGTTGCAGGGAAAATGGCCAGAAGCCCCTTGGCCTTTGGTGGTTCTGCTGAAGCCTTTGTGCTGCCCACAGAGCAGATGGGCAGGGGCTGGAGCTGTGGGGATCTCTGTGAGAGCGGTGCCTGGAGATGGCCACAAGCCCTGTCCCAGGCAGGAAGCGCCATCCGTGTCCTCCTGCCCGTGTGTTGCTGCCTGGAATGCTGAGGGCTCCCAGGTGCCTCTTGATGGATCAGGTTGGCCAGGCTGAGGGAGACCCTGAGGGGACGGGGCCACGAAGGGATGAGGGGCTGTGGAAGCCCAGACAGGACAAGGCAGTGGGAAGGCACGGGGGGACGTGTGAGGGAGTGGGTAACGTTGGCTCGGGGAGGAAAGTTGGTTGGAACCAAAGGCACCACTCACCCTCACAAAAATATCACCAAAAGTCCTCACAAAAATATCATCAAAATCCCATAAAAATCCCCCCCAAAACACCCAAAACCCAACTAAAATCTTCCTAAAAAATCCCCCCAAACTCCCCAAAATCCAATAGAAATCGACTCAAAATCCTCACAAAAAATCCCACCAAAAATACCATAAAATTCCCACAAAAATTCCACTGTAGATTCCTTGAAAATGCCACAAAAACCACACAAAATCCCAGGTAAATCTCCACAAAAATTCCACCCAAAAGCCCACAAAACTCACCCAAAAAAATCCACAAAAAATCACCCCAAGGCTCACAGAAATCCCTCAAAATCCCCATAAAAATCGCCCCCAAAATCCCCTTAAATGCCACACAAAAATCCCACAAAAAGTCCCACTAAATCCCCATGAAAATCCCACAGAATCCACAGAGAAAAATTTGTACAAAAATGCAGCCAAAAATCCCCCAATCACACAAAATCCACACAAAAAATCCCACCAAATCACCCAAAATATGCGACCAAAATTTCCCTAAACCCCCGCAAAATCCACACCAAATACACTCAAAAAATCCGCGCCGAAATCCCACCAAACCCCTCTCAAATTCCCCAAAAAATGCCTCCAAGTCCTATCACATCCCACCCGAAGTGCGAGGAAATCCACCCAAAAAATCCCCACGAAAACTTCCCTCAAAATGCCAGCCAAACCTCCCAGAAGCAGCCCAAGAATCCCGCAGAGATCGCTGCGAGTGCCCGAATCGCCCGGGACAATCCCCGAGCCATCCCCGCCCGGCCCCGCGCTCCGGCCCCGCTCTCTGTGGGGCCGGGGCCTCTCCCCCCTTGACTCTGCGCTGGTCCCGTTCGCGCTCCGCTCCCGCCTTTGAGGCCATCGCAGTGTGGCGGGAAGGGAAGCACTTCTCTGGGGACCCTGGGAACGCTGATCCCTCTGGCAGCTTTCCAAGTCTCCCTGTGCCTTCTCCAGGTGCCCGGCATGGTGAGATACATCCACCAGTGGCTCATGGCCAATGATTCTGCTGAGCACAGGCTGGACAACGCCCTGCTGTATCTCACAGAAGCGCAGCCAAATGAGGCAGTAATGACACTCCTGCGTGTGGCCCCATCCTGTGACAGGTATGGGGCCCATCTGCCCAGAGGGCTCAGGGCTCACCCCAACCCATCGCCCTGTACAGCCTGGGCCAGGTTTCTGACCAACAGAGAGTCCCAGGGCCCTCTGGCTGCTCCCTTTCCAGGCCCTGGCATGTCAGCCCCAAGCCTGCTGCCATGCTCCCTCGTTGTCCCACAGGGGCCTGTCCCCACAGGGCTGGGCTGCCTGGCTGCTGCTGGAGAGGGGCAGTGGGCAAAGGCAGAGCCGGCAGTCAACCCGGGCCTCTAGAGATGCCCAGACCACGGTGCTGTGTCTGAGATGCCCTGAGACAGAGCTCTAACCCCGCAGAGCTGCCATGGCCATGTGGAAGACCATCATGTGCACACCCTGGACTGCAGAGCTGGCACAGCAGATACTCCTGGATGTGCTGGGGAGCTGGCCAGAGCACAGCATGAGCACCTGCGATGGGAACAGAATGACTGTCTTTGCCCTGGCTGTGAGTTTCTGCCAGTGGACTTTGCTGGCCCCAAGGCCACCTGTCCAGCAGCTCTCCATCCTCCTTTCCCCACTGCATCTCCCTGCCTCAGGCACTGGCCTGAAAGCTGGCCTAGGGACAGCTGCAGGGCCACCAGGCCCGCTGCTCCCCCTGTGGCTCTCTGGGCCTCTCCCTGCCACGCTCGGGCCCTGTCCCACGGACACCTTGGCACTGAACGCTGCCTCGGGGGACTTTGTCCTTTGCAGGCAACTGTGGTGATATGGAAGATCCTTCAGGAGCGCTGTGTCCCAGATATAGTGGATGAGCATTTCCCGCAGTTATTTGTGCATCTGCTCTTCCAAGTGTTCTTCAGCACCAAAGAGATGCCAGAGGAGGTGGATACCTTCTGGAAGGGATGCCAGGAAGAACACGGCCTTGCCAGCAGCCCCAACAGGTGCTCTATCCCAATCCTTCTGTCCCTGCCACATGGCCAGGGCAGGAGCCAGTGCTCCCAGTGTGACCCGGGCTTTGCTCTGCACTCAGGTTTGCAGTGAGGACCCTGAAGTCCCTGCTGTGCCAAATGGACTATGAGGATGTGGTGTTGTCAATGGAGCGCAAGCGTGGCTGGGACACGCTGCTCTGTGCTGACACCCACATTTATGCCGTGGGTCTGCTGGCCAGGTGAGACCCCCTTCTCCCCATTGCTTCCAGCATTTGTGCTCTGTGGCTGGGATATCCCACTCAGTCCCCATGGCCATGGGCCAGAGGGACGAGGGACAGCCAAGCAGACTGGGAAAGGCTGGGAGAGGAGGGTGCCCAGCAGCAGCCACATCTCAAAGGGCCCAGGTCCCCCTGCAGGGTGGGGGGTAAAGACAAGAACTGCATCAGTCTGTCCTGGGAGGGGCTTCCCCCCCCGACTCAGGGTCTTAGTGTCGTAGGAGCGGGCCCCCGGCCAGTAATTATCACTGACTCCATGTATTTCAGAGGTCCGATCAATAATAATTATTATTAAGAAACCCATTGTTCTTATAGATAGTTATGATATAGGTTGATTTAATGTGTTTTCTAGTCTAAACACTATACCATTAGTTACTTAAGAAAGCACATTTTGGTAGACAAATCTCTGTAACATATTCCGAATGTTCACAATGCCAGGTGCAGCATGTTAAGATAAGAATGTTTTTTCATTCTTTCCTCTGATCTTCTCAGACTTTCTCAGGCGATGCCTGGGAAAGTTGTTTGTTTCTCTCTGAGGCCAGAGAGCTGCTGCCACATCTTAGTGCCATTTTCTGCCTTCCAGGGAGATGGGCAAAGAATCCATCGATGAGTGTAAAAGCATCTTAGACTATCTCCTTCAGTTGCTCCGCAAAGAGATGCCATACTGGCACTTCCCTGCCCTGGCATTCCTTGTGGAGGTGAGTCTGAAGGCCGGCGCTGCCTCCCAGCTCTCTGCCCTCTCGTAGCCGCAGCTGCCTGGGATGGTGCCCACGCCCTGCGCTGCTGCCTGGTCCCCGCCCTGTGCGGTTCTGGGCTCCTGCCGGCCGGGTCCCCTGTCACTGCCCTGTGCCTTTCAGGTCCTGCATTGCCTGGACTTGAGTGCATGCAGTGACAGCATCATGGATCTCTTGTCGAGGCACTTGCTGAGTGAGCACACAGAGATGCGCCGCCAGGTTCTGAGAGCCCTCCTCTTGGTCAGGGATAATCCCTCGCTGGTAAGGAGGGGGCAGCAGCTGAAGCCGTGCAGGCAGCGTGGTGCTGGGGAACGCAGTTGCTGGTCTTCAGGCACTGGGTCAGCCGCTCCCAGCTCTCCTGCCTCCCACTTCAGCTGCCCGAGGGCTGCGGGACAGGCCTTTGGCCTCTGGGCCCTGTGGCAGCAGGGTGGCCTTTCACACACTTTTGTTCCGCACAGGCCAAAAGAATGCGGAGCCTGACCGAAAGCCTCGGGGAGCTCCTGCAGGAAAATGATAGTGATGTGGTCAGGATGAGCATTGTTCTACTTAGTGATTTGTTCTTGGATAATGACACCCCAATACCCAGCCCCATCGCCCTGCAGCTGGCTAAGGTGCTCCTGCCACTCTTTGAACACGTAAGGCTCTGTGCCCTCAGCCACGGCCACTGGCTGCTGCCCAGACACTTGGTGCCCTGTGGAGATGCAGGCCTGCGCCAAGGTGGGCCAGAATCAGCTGATGCCAAGGTCTTGTTTCCTTCCTGTTACACAGGATGACTGGCATGTGCAGTGGATCTCCATGTTTGTATTTCGAGCCTTGCTGTCTACTGTAGTGGAAGAAGAGAAAAAGCTCCTGATGACACAAGTGTGTCACAGCCTGATCCCACTCTTCTTCCACTGCCATGATGAGAATCAGAGTGTGGCAGAGGTGAGGACTCACGGGCTGCTGCTGTCGCCCTGGGAGGGGGCTTGGCTGCCTCCTGCCCTGGCGCCTGGCAGGCTGCATCCTCCTCCTGGCCCTGGCACAGGGATGCTGATCCTGGGCTGTGGGGCCATTTCCGTGTCTCTACTGCTCTCCAGGCTTCTTGGGAAACCCTGCTTTGTGTGGCCAAATTCCTGAACAGGAGAGATCTTGAAAAGCCTCTAAAGAAGGAGAAACTGTGGAGGTTCATTGAGATCCTGGTAAGGAGGGCCGGGAAGCCGCAGCCCCAGCCTGGAGCAGCCCCTGAGCGCGGTGCTCGGTGTGCGGGCTGGCAGCTGTGCCCCTGCCCGCTGCTGCAGCCCGAGGCCGCGCGGGCTCTGCTCCAGGCTCCTGCGGCCCCAGCCGGGTGCCCATGGAGCCCCGGCCCGGGGGGCTGCGGGGCCAACCCTTCCCTCCTGTCGCTCTCTCCAGCTGGCAGAGGACAGCAGCAGCGTGGCCGAGCACCTGCGCCGGGCCCTGCCCTACCTGCAGAGCCCACAGGAGCCCCTGCGAGAGGCGGCCGTCAGGTTCATGGGTGAGCCACGAGCCGGGCCAGGAGGGCGTGTGGGCACAGGGCTGGCGGCGCCGCTGGCAGGGAGCTGTGCCACTGGGCCTGACAGGCTCTGTGTTCCCAGGGACGGCCGGGCGGTACCTGAGGGGGAGGAAGGAAGAGCTCCAGCTCATCTGTGAGGGTGAGTGAGGGCAGCGGGCTGCCAGCGAGGGCTGGCGGGGGAGCTGCGAGCCCTGCCCCGGCTGTGGAGGGCTCTGCTCCCTGTGCAGACCAGGGGCAGCGTGGACAGAGCACACAGAGCTTTCAGGGCACCTGGGGGATTCGTGGCCAGCAGCTTTGGGCTGATCCAGCTGGTCCCTGCTCCCTGCTGGCCATGGCCAGAGCCGGCTGGGATGGCCCTGGCACAGGGATGTCCTCGGGTCCCCTCAGATGCGGGAACTGACCATGGCGCTGTTCCTCTCTCTTTCAGCCCTAGAAGACACGGCCAATGACATCAGTGTCGCCGTTGCGAGCCTGGCAGTTCAAACATTGTCTGTCCTCCAGGGAATAGAGAGAGCTCGATATTCCCGCTTCCACAGCCTGCATGATCGGCTCTGCAGGGCATGGAGGAGACGGCCTCGTCTGTCGGGGCTCGGCTGGCTGCGCTGCTGCAGCTCTGCAGAGAGCTGATCCCAGAGGCTCTGTCTGCTGGGACCACCTGAGCCAGCAGGAATGTTTCATTTATTCAAGATAGCTCTTTCCATTTTTTTGTTTTTCTTTAGCATAGAAATATAGGATGTGTTGTAATAGACAGACTCCCAGGATCTTTCTTTTGCTGCCCAGGCTCTGCAGGGCCTAGGGGAAGAGGGAGAAAAGGGTTCCTGGGCTCAGCAAGCTGCCCAGGCATGCAGGGTTGCAGGGAAAATGGCCAGAAGCCCCTTGGCCTTTGGTGGTTCTGCTGAAGCCTTTGTGCTGCCCACAGAGCAGATGGGCAGGGGCTGGAGCTGTGGGGATCTCTGTGAGAGCGGTGCCTGGAGATGGCCACAAGCCCTGTCCCAGGCAGGAAGCGCCATCCGTGTCCTCCTGCCCGTGTGTTGCTGCCTGGAATGCTGAGGGCTCCCAGGTGCCTCTTGATGGATCAGGTTGGCCAGGCTGAGGGAGACCCTGAGGGGACGGGGCCACGAAGGGATGAGGGGCTGTGGAAGCCCAGACAGGACAAGGCAGTGGGAAGGCACGGGGGGACGTGTGAGGGAGTGGGTAACGTTGGCTCGGGGAGGAAAGTTGGTTGGAACCAAAGGCACCACTCACCCTCACAAAAATATCACCAAAAGTCCTCACAAAAATATCATCAAAATCCCATAAAAATCCCCCCCAAAACACCCAAAACCCAACTAAAATCTTCCTAAAAAATCCCCCCAAACTCCCCAAAATCCAATAGAAATCGACTCAAAATCCTCACAAAAAATCCCACCAAAAATACCATAAAATTCCCACAAAAATTCCACTGTAGATTCCTTGAAAATGCCACAAAAACCACACAAAATCCCAGGTAAATCTCCACAAAAATTCCACCCAAAAGCCCACAAAACTCACCCAAAAAAATCCACAAAAAATCACCCCAAGGCTCACAGAAATCCCTCAAAATCCCCATAAAAATCGCCCCCAAAATCCCCTTAAATGCCACACAAAAATCCCACAAAAAGTCCCACTAAATCCCCATGAAAATCCCACAGAATCCACAGAGAAAAATTTGTACAAAAATGCAGCCAAAAATCCCCCAATCACACAAAATCCACACAAAAAATCCCACCAAATCACCCAAAATATGCGACCAAAATTTCCCTAAACCCCCGCAAAATCCACACCAAATACACTCAAAAAATCCGCGCCGAAATCCCACCAAACCCCTCTCAAATTCCCCAAAAAATGCCTCCAAGTCCTATCACATCCCACCCGAAGTGCGAGGAAATCCACCCAAAAAATCCCCACGAAAACTTCCCTCAAAATGCCAGCCAAACCTCCCAGAAGCAGCCCAAGAATCCCGCAGAGATCGCTGCGAGTGCCCGAATCGCCCGGGACAATCCCCGAGCCATCCCCGCCCGGCCCCGCGCTCCGGCCCCGCTCTCTGTGGGGCCGGGGCCTCTCCCCCCTTGACTCTGCGCTGGTCCCGTTCGCGCTCCGCTCCCGCCTTTGAGGCCATCGCAGTGTGGCGGGAAGGGAAGCACTTCTCTGGGGACCCTGGGAACGCTGATCCCTCTGGCAGCTTTCCAAGTCTCCCTGTGCCTTCTCCAGGTGCCCGGCATGGTGAGATACATCCACCAGTGGCTCATGGCCAATGATTCTGCTGAGCACAGGCTGGACAACGCCCTGCTGTATCTCACAGAAGCGCAGCCAAATGAGGCAGTAATGACACTCCTGCGTGTGGCCCCATCCTGTGACAGGTATGGGGCCCATCTGCCCAGAGGGCTCAGGGCTCACCCCAACCCATCGCCCTGTACAGCCTGGGCCAGGTTTCTGACCAACAGAGAGTCCCAGGGCCCTCTGGCTGCTCCCTTTCCAGGCCCTGGCATGTCAGCCCCAAGCCTGCTGCCATGCTCCCTCGTTGTCCCACAGGGGCCTGTCCCCACAGGGCTGGGCTGCCTGGCTGCTGCTGGAGAGGGGCAGTGGGCAAAGGCAGAGCCGGCAGTCAACCCGGGCCTCTAGAGATGCCCAGACCACGGTGCTGTGTCTGAGATGCCCTGAGACAGAGCTCTAACCCCGCAGAGCTGCCATGGCCATGTGGAAGACCATCATGTGCACACCCTGGACTGCAGAGCTGGCACAGCAGATACTCCTGGATGTGCTGGGGAGCTGGCCAGAGCACAGCATGAGCACCTGCGATGGGAACAGAATGACTGTCTTTGCCCTGGCTGTGAGTTTCTGCCAGTGGACTTTGCTGGCCCCAAGGCCACCTGTCCAGCAGCTCTCCATCCTCCTTTCCCCACTGCATCTCCCTGCCTCAGGCACTGGCCTGAAAGCTGGCCTAGGGACAGCTGCAGGGCCACCAGGCCCGCTGCTCCCCCTGTGGCTCTCTGGGCCTCTCCCTGCCACGCTCGGGCCCTGTCCCACGGACACCTTGGCACTGAACGCTGCCTCGGGGGACTTTGTCCTTTGCAGGCAACTGTGGTGATATGGAAGATCCTTCAGGAGCGCTGTGTCCCAGATATAGTGGATGAGCATTTCCCGCAGTTATTTGTGCATCTGCTCTTCCAAGTGTTCTTCAGCACCAAAGAGATGCCAGAGGAGGTGGATACCTTCTGGAAGGGATGCCAGGAAGAACACGGCCTTGCCAGCAGCCCCAACAGGTGCTCTATCCCAATCCTTCTGTCCCTGCCACATGGCCAGGGCAGGAGCCAGTGCTCCCAGTGTGACCCGGGCTTTGCTCTGCACTCAGGTTTGCAGTGAGGACCCTGAAGTCCCTGCTGTGCCAAATGGACTATGAGGATGTGGTGTTGTCAATGGAGCGCAAGCGTGGCTGGGACACGCTGCTCTGTGCTGACACCCACATTTATGCCGTGGGTCTGCTGGCCAGGTGAGACCCCCTTCTCCCCATTGCTTCCAGCATTTGTGCTCTGTGGCTGGGATATCCCACTCAGTCCCCATGGCCATGGGCCAGAGGGACGAGGGACAGCCAAGCAGACTGGGAAAGGCTGGGAGAGGAGGGTGCCCAGCAGCAGCCACATCTCAAAGGGCCCAGGTCCCCCTGCAGGGTGGGGGGTAAAGACAAGAACTGCATCAGTCTGTCCTGGGAGGGGCTTCCCCCCCCGACTCAGGGTCTTAGTGTCGTAGGAGCGGGCCCCCGGCCAGTAATTATCACTGACTCCATGTATTTCAGAGGTCCGATCAATAATAATTATTATTAAGAAACCCATTGTTCTTATAGATAGTTATGATATAGGTTGATTTAATGTGTTTTCTAGTCTAAACACTATACCATTAGTTACTTAAGAAAGCACATTTTGGTAGACAAATCTCTGTAACATATTCCGAATGTTCACAATGCCAGGTGCAGCATGTTAAGATAAGAATGTTTTTTCATTCTTTCCTCTGATCTTCTCAGACTTTCTCAGGCGATGCCTGGGAAAGTTGTTTGTTTCTCTCTGAGGCCAGAGAGCTGCTGCCACATCTTAGTGCCATTTTCTGCCTTCCAGGGAGATGGGCAAAGAATCCATCGATGAGTGTAAAAGCATCTTAGACTATCTCCTTCAGTTGCTCCGCAAAGAGATGCCATACTGGCACTTCCCTGCCCTGGCATTCCTTGTGGAGGTGAGTCTGAAGGCCGGCGCTGCCTCCCAGCTCTCTGCCCTCTCGTAGCCGCAGCTGCCTGGGATGGTGCCCACGCCCTGCGCTGCTGCCTGGTCCCCGCCCTGTGCGGTTCTGGGCTCCTGCCGGCCGGGTCCCCTGTCACTGCCCTGTGCCTTTCAGGTCCTGCATTGCCTGGACTTGAGTGCATGCAGTGACAGCATCATGGATCTCTTGTCGAGGCACTTGCTGAGTGAGCACACAGAGATGCGCCGCCAGGTTCTGAGAGCCCTCCTCTTGGTCAGGGATAATCCCTCGCTGGTAAGGAGGGGGCAGCAGCTGAAGCCGTGCAGGCAGCGTGGTGCTGGGGAACGCAGTTGCTGGTCTTCAGGCACTGGGTCAGCCGCTCCCAGCTCTCCTGCCTCCCACTTCAGCTGCCCGAGGGCTGCGGGACAGGCCTTTGGCCTCTGGGCCCTGTGGCAGCAGGGTGGCCTTTCACACACTTTTGTTCCGCACAGGCCAAAAGAATGCGGAGCCTGACCGAAAGCCTCGGGGAGCTCCTGCAGGAAAATGATAGTGATGTGGTCAGGATGAGCATTGTTCTACTTAGTGATTTGTTCTTGGATAATGACACCCCAATACCCAGCCCCATCGCCCTGCAGCTGGCTAAGGTGCTCCTGCCACTCTTTGAACACGTAAGGCTCTGTGCCCTCAGCCACGGCCACTGGCTGCTGCCCAGACACTTGGTGCCCTGTGGAGATGCAGGCCTGCGCCAAGGTGGGCCAGAATCAGCTGATGCCAAGGTCTTGTTTCCTTCCTGTTACACAGGATGACTGGCATGTGCAGTGGATCTCCATGTTTGTATTTCGAGCCTTGCTGTCTACTGTAGTGGAAGAAGAGAAAAAGCTCCTGATGACACAAGTGTGTCACAGCCTGATCCCACTCTTCTTCCACTGCCATGATGAGAATCAGAGTGTGGCAGAGGTGAGGACTCACGGGCTGCTGCTGTCGCCCTGGGAGGGGGCTTGGCTGCCTCCTGCCCTGGCGCCTGGCAGGCTGCATCCTCCTCCTGGCCCTGGCACAGGGATGCTGATCCTGGGCTGTGGGGCCATTTCCGTGTCTCTACTGCTCTCCAGGCTTCTTGGGAAACCCTGCTTTGTGTGGCCAAATTCCTGAACAGGAGAGATCTTGAAAAGCCTCTAAAGAAGGAGAAACTGTGGAGGTTCATTGAGATCCTGGTAAGGAGGGCCGGGAAGCCGCAGCCCCAGCCTGGAGCAGCCCCTGAGCGCGGTGCTCGGTGTGCGGGCTGGCAGCTGTGCCCCTGCCCGCTGCTGCAGCCCGAGGCCGCGCGGGCTCTGCTCCAGGCTCCTGCGGCCCCAGCCGGGTGCCCATGGAGCCCCGGCCCGGGGGGCTGCGGGGCCAACCCTTCCCTCCTGTCGCTCTCTCCAGCTGGCAGAGGACAGCAGCAGCGTGGCCGAGCACCTGCGCCGGGCCCTGCCCTACCTGCAGAGCCCACAGGAGCCCCTGCGAGAGGCGGCCGTCAGGTTCATGGGTGAGCCACGAGCCGGGCCAGGAGGGCGTGTGGGCACAGGGCTGGCGGCGCCGCTGGCAGGGAGCTGTGCCACTGGGCCTGACAGGCTCTGTGTTCCCAGGGACGGCCGGGCGGTACCTGAGGGGGAGGAAGGAAGAGCTCCAGCTCATCTGTGAGGGTGAGTGAGGGCAGCGGGCTGCCAGCGAGGGCTGGCGGGGGAGCTGCGAGCCCTGCCCCGGCTGTGGAGGGCTCTGCTCCCTGTGCAGACCAGGGGCAGCGTGGACAGAGCACACAGAGCTTTCAGGGCACCTGGGGGATTCGTGGCCAGCAGCTTTGGGCTGATCCAGCTGGTCCCTGCTCCCTGCTGGCCATGGCCAGAGCCGGCTGGGATGGCCCTGGCACAGGGATGTCCTCGGGTCCCCTCAGATGCGGGAACTGACCATGGCGCTGTTCCTCTCTCTTTCAGCCCTAGAAGACACGGCCAATGACATCAGTGTCGCCGTTGCGAGCCTGGCAGTTCAAACATTGTCTGTCCTCCAGGGAATAGAGAGAGCTCGATATTCCCGCTTCCACAGCCTGCATGATCGGCTCTGCAGGGCATGGAGGAGACGGCCTCGTCTGTCGGGGCTCGGCTGGCTGCGCTGCTGCAGCTCTGCAGAGAGCTGATCCCAGAGGCTCTGTCTGCTGGGACCACCTGAGCCAGCAGGAATGTTTCATTTATTCAAGATAGCTCTTTCCATTTTTTTGTTTTTCTTTAGCATAGAAATATAGGATGTGTTGTAATAGACAGACTCCCAGGATCTTTCTTTTGCTGCCCAGGCTCTGCAGGGCCTAGGGGAAGAGGGAGAAAAGGGTTCCTGGGCTCAGCAAGCTGCCCAGGCATGCAGGGTTGCAGGGAAAATGGCCAGAAGCCCCTTGGCCTTTGGTGGTTCTGCTGAAGCCTTTGTGCTGCCCACAGAGCAGATGGGCAGGGGCTGGAGCTGTGGGGATCTCTGTGAGAGCGGTGCCTGGAGATGGCCACAAGCCCTGTCCCAGGCAGGAAGCGCCATCCGTGTCCTCCTGCCCGTGTGTTGCTGCCTGGAATGCTGAGGGCTCCCAGGTGCCTCTTGATGGATCAGGTTGGCCAGGCTGAGGGAGACCCTGAGGGGACGGGGCCACGAAGGGATGAGGGGCTGTGGAAGCCCAGACAGGACAAGGCAGTGGGAAGGCACGGGGGGACGTGTGAGGGAGTGGGTAACGTTGGCTCGGGGAGGAAAGTTGGTTGGAACCAAAGGCACCACTCACCCTCACAAAAATATCACCAAAAGTCCTCACAAAAATATCATCAAAATCCCATAAAAATCCCCCCCAAAACACCCAAAACCCAACTAAAATCTTCCTAAAAAATCCCCCCAAACTCCCCAAAATCCAATAGAAATCGACTCAAAATCCTCACAAAAAATCCCACCAAAAATACCATAAAATTCCCACAAAAATTCCACTGTAGATTCCTTGAAAATGCCACAAAAACCACACAAAATCCCAGGTAAATCTCCACAAAAATTCCACCCAAAAGCCCACAAAACTCACCCAAAAAAATCCCCACAAAAATCACCCCAAGGCTCACAGAAATCCCTCAAAATCCCCATAAAAATCGCCCCCAAAATCCCCTTAAATGCCACACAAAAATCCCACAAAAAGTCCCACTAAATCCCCATGAAAATCCCACAGAATCCACAGAGAAAAATTTGTACAAAAATGCAGCCAAAAATCCCCCAATCACACAAAATCCACACAAAAAATCCCACCAAATCACCCAAAATATGCGACCAAAATTTCCCTAAACCCCCGCAAAATCCACACCAAATACACTCAAAAAATCCGCGCCGAAATCCCACCAAACCCCTCTCAAATTCCCCAAAAAATGCCTCCAAGTCCTATCACATCCCACCCGAAGTGCGAGGAAATCCACCCAAAAAATCCCCACGAAAACTTCCCTCAAAATGCCAGCCAAACCTCCCAGAAGCAGCCCAAGAATCCCGCAGAGATCGCTGCGAGTGCCCGAATCGCCCGGGACAATCCCCGAGCCATCCCCGCCCGGCCCCGCGCTCCGGCCCCGCTCTCTGTGGGGCCGGGGCCTCTCCCCCCTTGACTCTGCGCTGGTCCCGTTCGCGCTCCGCTCCCGCCTTTGAGGCCATCGCAGTGTGGCGGGAAGGGAAGCACTTCTCTGGGGACCCTGGGAACGCTGATCCCTCTGGCAGCTTTCCAAGTCTCCCTGTGCCTTCTCCAGGTGCCCGGCATGGTGAGATACATCCACCAGTGGCTCATGGCCAATGATTCTGCTGAGCACAGGCTGGACAACGCCCTGCTGTATCTCACAGAAGCGCAGCCAAATGAGGCAGTAATGACACTCCTGCGTGTGGCCCCATCCTGTGACAGGTATGGGGCCCATCTGCCCAGAGGGCTCAGGGCTCACCCCAACCCATCGCCCTGTACAGCCTGGGCCAGGTTTCTGACCAACAGAGAGTCCCAGGGCCCTCTGGCTGCTCCCTTTCCAGGCCCTGGCATGTCAGCCCCAAGCCTGCTGCCATGCTCCCTCGTTGTCCCACAGGGGCCTGTCCCCACAGGGCTGGGCTGCCTGGCTGCTGCTGGAGAGGGGCAGTGGGCAAAGGCAGAGCCGGCAGTCAACCCGGGCCTCTAGAGATGCCCAGACCACGGTGCTGTGTCTGAGATGCCCTGAGACAGAGCTCTAACCCCGCAGAGCTGCCATGGCCATGTGGAAGACCATCATGTGCACACCCTGGACTGCAGAGCTGGCACAGCAGATACTCCTGGATGTGCTGGGGAGCTGGCCAGAGCACAGCATGAGCACCTGCGATGGGAACAGAATGACTGTCTTTGCCCTGGCTGTGAGTTTCTGCCAGTGGACTTTGCTGGCCCCAAGGCCACCTGTCCAGCAGCTCTCCATCCTCCTTTCCCCACTGCATCTCCCTGCCTCAGGCACTGGCCTGAAAGCTGGCCTAGGGACAGCTGCAGGGCCACCAGGCCCGCTGCTCCCCCTGTGGCTCTCTGGGCCTCTCCCTGCCACGCTCGGGCCCTGTCCCACGGACACCTTGGCACTGAACGCTGCCTCGGGGGACTTTGTCCTTTGCAGGCAACTGTGGTGATATGGAAGATCCTTCAGGAGCGCTGTGTCCCAGATATAGTGGATGAGCATTTCCCGCAGTTATTTGTGCATCTGCTCTTCCAAGTGTTCTTCAGCACCAAAGAGATGCCAGAGGAGGTGGATACCTTCTGGAAGGGATGCCAGGAAGAACACGGCCTTGCCAGCAGCCCCAACAGGTGCTCTATCCCAATCCTTCTGTCCCTGCCACATGGCCAGGGCAGGAGCCAGTGCTCCCAGTGTGACCCGGGCTTTGCTCTGCACTCAGGTTTGCAGTGAGGACCCTGAAGTCCCTGCTGTGCCAAATGGACTATGAGGATGTGGTGTTGTCAATGGAGCGCAAGCGTGGCTGGGACACGCTGCTCTGTGCTGACACCCACATTTATGCCGTGGGTCTGCTGGCCAGGTGAGACCCCCTTCTCCCCATTGCTTCCAGCATTTGTGCTCTGTGGCTGGGATATCCCACTCAGTCCCCATGGCCATGGGCCAGAGGGACGAGGGACAGCCAAGCAGACTGGGAAAGGCTGGGAGAGGAGGGTGCCCAGCAGCAGCCACATCTCAAAGGGCCCAGGTCCCCCTGCAGGGTGGGGGGTAAAGACAAGAACTGCATCAGTCTGTCCTGGGAGGGGCTTCCCCCCCCGACTCAGGGTCTTAGTGTCGTAGGAGCGGGCCCCCGGCCAGTAATTATCACTGACTCCATGTATTTCAGAGGTCCGATCAATAATAATTATTATTAAGAAACCCATTGTTCTTATAGATAGTTATGATATAGGTTGATTTAATGTGTTTTCTAGTCTAAACACTATACCATTAGTTACTTAAGAAAGCACATTTTGGTAGACAAATCTCTGTAACATATTCCGAATGTTCACAATGCCAGGTGCAGCATGTTAAGATAAGAATGTTTTTTCATTCTTTCCTCTGATCTTCTCAGACTTTCTCAGGCGATGCCTGGGAAAGTTGTTTGTTTCTCTCTGAGGCCAGAGAGCTGCTGCCACATCTTAGTGCCATTTTCTGCCTTCCAGGGAGATGGGCAAAGAATCCATCGATGAGTGTAAAAGCATCTTAGACTATCTCCTTCAGTTGCTCCGCAAAGAGATGCCATACTGGCACTTCCCTGCCCTGGCATTCCTTGTGGAGGTGAGTCTGAAGGCCGGCGCTGCCTCCCAGCTCTCTGCCCTCTCGTAGCCGCAGCTGCCTGGGATGGTGCCCACGCCCTGCGCTGCTGCCTGGTCCCCGCCCTGTGCGGTTCTGGGCTCCTGCCGGCCGGGTCCCCTGTCACTGCCCTGTGCCTTTCAGGTCCTGCATTGCCTGGACTTGAGTGCATGCAGTGACAGCATCATGGATCTCTTGTCGAGGCACTTGCTGAGTGAGCACACAGAGATGCGCCGCCAGGTTCTGAGAGCCCTCCTCTTGGTCAGGGATAATCCCTCGCTGGTAAGGAGGGGGCAGCAGCTGAAGCCGTGCAGGCAGCGTGGTGCTGGGGAACGCAGTTGCTGGTCTTCAGGCACTGGGTCAGCCGCTCCCAGCTCTCCTGCCTCCCACTTCAGCTGCCCGAGGGCTGCGGGACAGGCCTTTGGCCTCTGGGCCCTGTGGCAGCAGGGTGGCCTTTCACACACTTTTGTTCCGCACAGGCCAAAAGAATGCGGAGCCTGACCGAAAGCCTCGGGGAGCTCCTGCAGGAAAATGATAGTGATGTGGTCAGGATGAGCATTGTTCTACTTAGTGATTTGTTCTTGGATAATGACACCCCAATACCCAGCCCCATCGCCCTGCAGCTGGCTAAGGTGCTCCTGCCACTCTTTGAACACGTAAGGCTCTGTGCCCTCAGCCACGGCCACTGGCTGCTGCCCAGACACTTGGTGCCCTGTGGAGATGCAGGCCTGCGCCAAGGTGGGCCAGAATCAGCTGATGCCAAGGTCTTGTTTCCTTCCTGTTACACAGGATGACTGGCATGTGCAGTGGATCTCCATGTTTGTATTTCGAGCCTTGCTGTCTACTGTAGTGGAAGAAGAGAAAAAGCTCCTGATGACACAAGTGTGTCACAGCCTGATCCCACTCTTCTTCCACTGCCATGATGAGAATCAGAGTGTGGCAGAGGTGAGGACTCACGGGCTGCTGCTGTCGCCCTGGGAGGGGGCTTGGCTGCCTCCTGCCCTGGCGCCTGGCAGGCTGCATCCTCCTCCTGGCCCTGGCACAGGGATGCTGATCCTGGGCTGTGGGGCCATTTCCGTGTCTCTACTGCTCTCCAGGCTTCTTGGGAAACCCTGCTTTGTGTGGCCAAATTCCTGAACAGGAGAGATCTTGAAAAGCCTCTAAAGAAGGAGAAACTGTGGAGGTTCATTGAGATCCTGGTAAGGAGGGCCGGGAAGCCGCAGCCCCAGCCTGGAGCAGCCCCTGAGCGCGGTGCTCGGTGTGCGGGCTGGCAGCTGTGCCCCTGCCCGCTGCTGCAGCCCGAGGCCGCGCGGGCTCTGCTCCAGGCTCCTGCGGCCCCAGCCGGGTGCCCATGGAGCCCCGGCCCGGGGGGCTGCGGGGCCAACCCTTCCCTCCTGTCGCTCTCTCCAGCTGGCAGAGGACAGCAGCAGCGTGGCCGAGCACCTGCGCCGGGCCCTGCCCTACCTGCAGAGCCCACAGGAGCCCCTGCGAGAGGCGGCCGTCAGGTTCATGGGTGAGCCACGAGCCGGGCCAGGAGGGCGTGTGGGCACAGGGCTGGCGGCGCCGCTGGCAGGGAGCTGTGCCACTGGGCCTGACAGGCTCTGTGTTCCCAGGGACGGCCGGGCGGTACCTGAGGGGGAGGAAGGAAGAGCTCCAGCTCATCTGTGAGGGTGAGTGAGGGCAGCGGGCTGCCAGCGAGGGCTGGCGGGGGAGCTGCGAGCCCTGCCCCGGCTGTGGAGGGCTCTGCTCCCTGTGCAGACCAGGGGCAGCGTGGACAGAGCACACAGAGCTTTCAGGGCACCTGGGGGATTCGTGGCCAGCAGCTTTGGGCTGATCCAGCTGGTCCCTGCTCCCTGCTGGCCATGGCCAGAGCCGGCTGGGATGGCCCTGGCACAGGGATGTCCTCGGGTCCCCTCAGATGCGGGAACTGACCATGGCGCTGTTCCTCTCTCTTTCAGCCCTAGAAGACACGGCCAATGACATCAGTGTCGCCGTTGCGAGCCTGGCAGTTCAAACATTGTCTGTCCTCCAGGGAATAGAGAGAGCTCGATATTCCCGCTTCCACAGCCTGCATGATCGGCTCTGCAGGGCATGGAGGAGACGGCCTCGTCTGTCGGGGCTCGGCTGGCTGCGCTGCTGCAGCTCTGCAGAGAGCTGATCCCAGAGGCTCTGTCTGCTGGGACCACCTGAGCCAGCAGGAATGTTTCATTTATTCAAGATAGCTCTTTCCATTTTTTTGTTTTTCTTTAGCATAGAAATATAGGATGTGTTGTAATAGACAGACTCCCAGGATCTTTCTTTTGCTGCCCAGGCTCTGCAGGGCCTAGGGGAAGAGGGAGAAAAGGGTTCCTGGGCTCAGCAAGCTGCCCAGGCATGCAGGGTTGCAGGGAAAATGGCCAGAAGCCCCTTGGCCTTTGGTGGTTCTGCTGAAGCCTTTGTGCTGCCCACAGAGCAGATGGGCAGGGGCTGGAGCTGTGGGGATCTCTGTGAGAGCGGTGCCTGGAGATGGCCACAAGCCCTGTCCCAGGCAGGAAGCGCCATCCGTGTCCTCCTGCCCGTGTGTTGCTGCCTGGAATGCTGAGGGCTCCCAGGTGCCTCTTGATGGATCAGGTTGGCCAGGCTGAGGGAGACCCTGAGGGGACGGGGCCACGAAGGGATGAGGGGCTGTGGAAGCCCAGACAGGACAAGGCAGTGGGAAGGCACGGGGGGACGTGTGAGGGAGTGGGTAACGTTGGCTCGGGGAGGAAAGTTGGTTGGAACCAAAGGCACCACTCACCCTCACAAAAATATCACCAAAAGTCCTCACAAAAATATCATCAAAATCCCATAAAAATCCCCCCCAAAACACCCAAAACCCAACTAAAATCTTCCTAAAAAATCCCCCCAAACTCCCCAAAATCCAATAGAAATCGACTCAAAATCCTCACAAAAAATCCCACCAAAAATACCATAAAATTCCCACAAAAATTCCACTGTAGATTCCTTGAAAATGCCACAAAAACCACACAAAATCCCAGGTAAATCTCCACAAAAATTCCACCCAAAAGCCCACAAAACTCACCCAAAAAAATCCCCACAAAAATCACCCCAAGGCTCACAGAAATCCCTCAAAATCCCCATAAAAATCGCCCCCAAAATCCCCTTAAATGCCACACAAAAATCCCACAAAAAGTCCCACTAAATCCCCATGAAAATCCCACAGAATCCACAGAGAAAAATTTGTACAAAAATGCAGCCAAAAATCCCCCAATCACACAAAATCCACACAAAAAATCCCACCAAATCACCCAAAATATGCGACCAAAATTTCCCTAAACCCCCGCAAAATCCACACCAAATACACTCAAAAAATCCGCGCCGAAATCCCACCAAACCCCTCTCAAATTCCCCAAAAAATGCCTCCAAGTCCTATCACATCCCACCCGAAGTGCGAGGAAATCCACCCAAAAAATCCCCACGAAAACTTCCCTCAAAATGCCAGCCAAACCTCCCAGAAGCAGCCCAAGAATCCCGCAGAGATCGCTGCGAGTGCCCGAATCGCCCGGGACAATCCCCGAGCCATCCCCGCCCGGCCCCGCGCTCCGGCCCCGCTCTCTGTGGGGCCGGGGCCTCTCCCCCCTTGGCTCTGCGCTGGTCCCGTTCGCGCTCCGCTCCCGCTCCCGCCCCACCAGCGCTCCCTGCCCTGGGCCGCGCTGGCCGAGCCCGGCCGGGCGCGCTGGATCCGCTGGGACGGCGCATCCCGGCCCCGGCCCCGGCCCCGCGGGGCTCCCGGGGCAGCTCCGGCCGGGATGCGGCACTGCCGCGGGGCTTTGGGCTTTCCCGGCGCTGCCCGGCGGCTCCCGGGGATCTGCGGCTTCCCGAGGGACTCGGGGAGCTTCCAGAGGGGACCTGGGCTGGCTCCGGGGGGATTTGGGATCAGTCCGGGGGGAGCTGGGGACGGCTCGGGGGGTTTGGGGTTGTTCCCGAGGATTTTGGGGGGATCTGGAAGAGGCTCCAGAGGGGATCTGGGGCTTTCTGAGGGATCTGGGGGAATTCTGAGGGGATCTGGGAGAGTTTCAAGAGGGATTTTGGGGTCTTCCAAGGGATTTTCAGAAGTTCTGAGGGATTTGGGGATGCTCCAGAATGGATCTGGGGCAGTTCCAGAAGCAATCAGGGACGTTTTTGAGGGATTTTGGCAAGTCCTAGAAGGAATTCAGGGAATTTCACCAGGATTTTGGGGTAATTCAGAGGAATTGGGGAGGTTCCAGCAGGGATTTGGGGTCATTCCCAGGGGATTGGGGGGTGGATTTCTGGTGAGATTTCCGTTTCTTCCCCAGATTTCAGGCTTTTTCCCAAGATTTCCTGTTTTTTCAAGAATCTGTGGATTTTTCCCTGAATTTGGGTCTCACTGTGGGGTAGAAGGGGAAGGTTTAGGAGATTCAGGGTGAATCTCCTTGGGGGCTCCTGGACGGATTTTGGGTGGGTTCCCAATTGAATTTTGTGCTTTTGTCCCAGAATTACAGGATTTTTCCCAAAATTTGGGTATTTGCCTGAAGATTCTGCTATTACCACTGGTTTGTCCCGGAAGGGGAAGCTTTGGCGGGTGGGGGGGGGGGGGGGGGGCGTTAGGGTGAATTTTAGGGATAACTGAGGCTGGATTTGGGTTTTTTCCCAAGGATTTTGGAGTTTTTCCCAGAATTTCAGGATTGTTCCCAAAATCCCAGGACTTCTACTCTGATTTGTCTCTTACCATGGACATTTGGTAGAAGGGGAAGCTTTGGGGCGGTTCCTGGTTGGATTTTGGGGATATTTGAGGCTGCATTTTGAGTTTTTCCCCCAGGAATTCAGGATTTCTCCCAGAATTTCAGGATTTTTTCCCAAAATGTCAGGATTTTCCCAAGGATTTGGGTCTCACCATGGACTTGTCATAGAAGAGGAAGCTTTGGGGGGTTCCTGGTTGGATTTAGGGGTGTTTCCAACTCAATTTCAGGGATTCTTGATGGGATTTTGGGGGGAATCCTGGTTGGGTTTGTTTTTTTTCCTCAGGATTTTGGGTTTTTTCCATGAGAATTCCAGGATTTCACCCAGCATTTCTGTCTTACCATGGGCTTGTCATAGAAAGGGAAGCTTTGGGGTGTTCAGGGTGAATGAGTTTGGTGGGATTCCAAGTTGGACTTTGGGGGTATCTGAGGCCAGAGTTTGGCGTTTTTTCCCCAGCATTGCAGTTCTTTCCCCAGTGCCAGAACTCCCCCAGTCGCTGTCTCCCCACGGGTTGGCCGCAGGAGGGGAAGCCCTGCAGGGAGCGCAGGGCGTTGGTGGCGCTGCTCATCTCCCTGAAGGTGAGGAAGGCCTGGCCCCGCAGGCCGAGACTGCGCCGCACCAAAATGTCCAAAATCTGCCCAAACGGCGAGGAAACGGCGCAGAGGGACTTCTCCAGCTCGGGGACACCCAGGGGACAGCCTGAGCCCCTGGGGACAGGCACGGACACTCTCAGAGCCCCCAGGACCCCCCAGCCATCCCCGTCCTCCTTGGTGTCCCGGTTCAGGTGGTTGATGGAGATGCTGGGCTGGGGCCGGGGGTCCTGCACCGCCAGGGCCGGGACCCCTCTGTGGGGACAGGGGGGCTTCAGGGGGCGTCTGGGGGGCTGCGACCCCTTCACCCCCTGGCACCCCTTTAGGTGTCCCCAGAGCCCCAAATCCACCCCAGACCCACCTAAACCCCCCAGGTACCCTCAGATCCCCCCACTTTACCCCAAATTGACCCCAGAGCCACCTCAGAACCCCCAGATCCCCCCAGTTCCTCTCACAACTCCGCCAAAGTCGCCTCGGACCCCCGCAATTTCCCTCAGATCCCCATAAACCCAACGGAGAACGCTCCAGACGCTCTCAAGCTCCCCCCAAAGCTCCCTAAAGCCCCCTCATTCCCCCAAACCCACCAGACACACGCCTATTTCCTGTCAGTTCCCCCAGAAATCCCCAATTTCTCCCCGAGCCGCCCCAAACCCCCCGTTCAGTTTCCCCGGCCCCACCTCAGCCCCTCCTCAGCCGCGCTCCCCTGACAATTTCCCGCCTGCACCGCGCGCGCGGGCTCCTCCAGCCAATAGCGGCGCGCCCCGTGCCGAACCAACCAATCAGCGCGCGGCTGCAGCCAATCAGAGGGAGCCGGGAGCGGCGCCCCTCCCCCGGCGGCCCCGCCCCCCGGGCTCGGGCGGGCCCTGCGGGCGGCGCTGCCAGAGCGGGGGAGGCGCTGGGAGAGGCGGGAGCCGCGGGAGCCGCGGGGGCCGCAACGCTGGGGAGGGGGCTCCGCACAGGGGCCGGGGGCTGGGAGGGGCTGGGGGGGCTGGGGAGGGGTCCTGGGGGGATCGGGGGCCTTTGGGGAGGGAGCCGGGGGGAGTTTAGGGAGGGCTCTGGGGGGTCCTGGATGGCTCATGGAGGGGTCCTCGGGGCAGTCTGGGCGTCCTGGAGGGCTCTTGGGTGGGGGATCCTGAGGGGTCCTGGAGGTGTCAGGGAGAGTCTGGGGAGGGGTCTTGGAGCATTGTGGGGGGACCTGGGGGGTGGGGATGGGTCCTGAGAGGGGCCTGGAGGGGGGGTCTTGGGAGGGTCTGGGCGGATTTTGGGGAGCGGTTTGGGGGGTCCTGGGGGCGTCCTAGGAGGTTTTGGAGGTTTTGGGGAGGGGCTTTGGGGGATCTGGAAAGGTCCCAGAGAAGGTCTGGGGGGGGTTGGGGGTTTTTGGGAGAGGTCCTGGGGGGATCTGGGGAGAGGCTGGGGGGTCCCAGGTTGGGTTTGGGGAGAGGTCTGGAGGGTCCTGGAAGGGTCCTGGGTGGGGTCTTGGGAACGGTCTGGGGGGGTCTCAGGGGACATCCTAGGCTGGGCCCAATTGGGGTCTGGGGGCTCTCAGGGGGTCCTGGGCCAACCTTGAAGGGGCTCTGGGGAGGATTGGGGTTCCTGGAGGGGGTCCTATGGAGATCTGGGGGTCCCAGGCAGTCTGAGGCCCACCCTGAATGGGGTCTGGGCGTTTCGGGGCGAGGGGGCACAACAGGGGTTCCCCCTTCCCCCATTTTTGGGAGGATCTTCCATGGTGCCCCCTCCCCAAAAATTTCCAAGGGCCCCTGAAGTTGCTCCTGTTCCACTGGCTGGTGCCCCCTGACCCAGGACAGCCCCCAGTGAGTCTGGGGGAATTTTGGGGGGATTTTGGTGGTGGTTGTGGACTTTGGGGGGATTTTCTTCGGAGTTAATGGGGAATTCTTGGAGTCTTTTGGGAGAATTATTAGGTTTTGAGGGCGTTTTGTGGATGTAGGGAGTTTTGGATTTTGGGGGACTTCATTGTCGTTTTGGAAGGGGTTCTTTTTAAAGGGTTTATTGAAATTATTGGGAGGTTTTTTGTTTTTAATTTTAGTGGGTTCCACTGGGATTTTGTGGGATTCTCTGGGGTTCTGGAGGCTCTTCTTCTGATTTTTAGGGGATTTGGGGGCTTTTTAGTGAAATTTTGGGGGGCTTCGTGTAGTAATCAGGGCTCATGCCTTTATTAATGTTCAGCTATTTATTATAAAGATCAGCTGGGCAGGGAGCTCAACACGGAGCTTGCCCCCGCTTTTGTAGCTTTTTCCCAGTAGCCGAGGGGTGAGAAGGCTGCAGAGTCTGTCCCTGGAGTCTCCGTGGCACACTGGTAGCCGGAGGTGAAGAGGTGTGCAGTCTGTGTCTGAAGTCCTGGTCGCCGAAGGGTGAGGGGATGTGCAGAGCCTGCTGCCAAAGTGCAGCAGCAGCTGTCCCCTGTCCTTCCCTCCTGGGAACACCAGGAAGAGTTGTTCCTTTGTTCCTGCTTCCCACAGCCCCGTCCAGTCTGGTCCCCTGCAGGCTATGGTGACAGGTCAGACACAGACCAGGGATGTGGTTCCCTTTTCCCCAAGCAGCTCACCCATCCAGCCCCCTCCACTGTGCCCAGCCTTCCATTTAGGGGTGTTTTCATCCCCAAAACCCCCTCCCGTGATTCCACAGGTCTCTCTATTTTGCATCCCAATCCTAGAATGGTAGTGTGGGTGGGGGTGTAGGTGATTCTCAGGAGCAATTCGCTAATTAATATTTCAATGTCAGTACTTAGCCCAAACCGAAGTGTCTCAGCAAGGCTGTTTTGTTCATAATAAATCCCTCCACTATTTCTTTGATCGGGCTTAAGCCCGCATCAACTTACAGTCTCTGGCTTTTGAGGGTTACCTTCTTTGGGTAATTCTCTTAATTCCTAGAAGCAACATAAGACTGAATAATATTCTAACTAAAAATTTCTTCTGTTGACTTCTTTGACTAAAGGACACGTATTAAACAATTACAAAGTGTTTAAACTTTTACTGTGGTACTTTAACTCAGAAACGGTTATTACTACCTTACTGTATATCAGCTTCTAGCAAGTTTTTTTAAAGTTAATTTTAAGTCTTCTGGTCCCCTAATTACCATCCATATACAAGAGGAGGTGGGTGACCCTATTGGGTCTGGTCTGGTGTCTGGGGGTGGCACTGATCCTTTTACTCTGGTGATATGGGTTCAGCCTTTTTCTTGAACACCTGGAAAGGTCCTTCAAATCTGAGGGTTAGTGGAGTGGTGGTGCTCTAGGATTTTATTAACACCCAATCCTCAGGACTGATGTGGGCATTGGTATCCAGAGGGGAGGTTTGGGGGAGATATTCCTTCTTTCTGAGGCTTTCTAGGGATTTTCTTATGGTTTTTTAATATTTTTGAGTTGCTGCCTCCCCTTCTAAATAATCTGCAGTACTGAAAGGGGTGATTAGAAGAGGGAGTCTAAACATTATTTCATAAGGAGAAGCCCCTATGTCGGACCGAGGTCTTGTTCTAATGCACAAGACAGTAAGAGGTAAATATTTGAGCTAATTCATTTTTGTCTCTTTAATTAATTTGGTTGTTACATTTTTAAGAGTTCTATTCATCCTTTCTGCCCTTCTCGAGCTTTGAAGATGCCATGGGGTGTGCAATCTCTACCTTATCCCCAGGGCTTTTGTTACTTGATGCAAAGTTCAAGCGACAAAATGTGGACCTCAGTGCGAGTCAATGTTACTGACTAGCCCGTATCGAGGTATGATATTTTCTAAGATTATTTTTGCAACTTCTTTTGATTGGGAAAGCCTCCGCCCAGTGAGTGAGATGATCTACGATCACTAGTAAATGTTTGTACCTCTGCACAGAGGGCATTTTACTGAAATCTACTTGTATGTTTTGGAAAGGTCTTAAAGCAAGTTTTCCTCCCCCATGTGCTGTTTTTCTCATTACCTATTGGTCAGCTTTCAGGCAAATCACACATCCACTTGTGACTGCCTTTGCCAGGTCATACACTCCAATAGATAAATTTTCCCATAAAAAGTGGTCACACAAACCTTGGATTCCCCAGTGGATCAATTCATGACTTGAACTATTATCTTTTTATCTCGTGGGATGGTCCTTACCCTTAATTGGATTTGCAAATTGTGAGAACCCTGGGTTTGGTTTGGGGGTCTCGTGTGGTGGTAAAGTCTCTCTTCCAACCCGTGCTTCCAAAGAAAAACTCCACAGTCTCTTGTTGTTTGGTCTCAAGATGATTTATTGTTAGTTATGTAACAGATTATGTTCTTGGGCTGCGGCTGTTTGATCAGCGGCCCGGGCAGAGACGCACACACTCCTGACACCCTGACTGTCCGGTGTCTTCTTCTTCTCCCTCCCCACCCAGGGCTGCTGCTATCTTTTATAAGATATATTACGTATAACATGTTTACAATTATTCCCCAATACCTACTACCTATATTCCCAAGTGCTTTTCTACTCTAAACCAATCTGCGAATGCCAACATCACCAAGAACATGGATGTAAGGAAGAAGAAAGAGGAAAGACAGGAACAGCCCACTTTCCTCCATCTTAGAACTTCTGACCCCCATGTACAAAGTAAAAACCCCCCTGTATATATGCTAAAACCCCCCTGTACAATACTAAAAAAATTTCCCTTCTACTTTGTAACTACTTTTACTATACTATCTAACCCTTTGTGACTGATTTTTCCACCTTAAAAGTTGGTAATTCATTCCATGGCTCAAACTCAAATCACAGCTGATTCCAGCTGCTTGCTGGGGTCTAGAATGCTCTGACAAAGGCCTGGAACCTCTAAAAATGTCTGAGAGACATTTTGAGTTCCCACATCTCCCCTCCCTGTTTGAACCAAAAACACCTGCTTTGCCACTTTGTTCAAGGCCCTTAGAATACACATGAAAATGCATGGCATAATAAGCAGAAGAACTACAAGCCCTATAAGAATGTAAAATATTGTTTTTAAAATTTCTTTCCACACTGGTGAGAGATCAAAAAAGTTAAAGAAATCATCCCACCAGGATCCTGTTACTTTTTTCAACTTGGTGATACTACTTTCTAACTGTTTTATTTTTTCATGAATGGATTTTGAATGATCTGACAAGTTCATGCAGCACATCCCCTCAAATTCTTCACATCCGTGCCCATGTGACAGCAACAAATAGTCAATTGCTGCCCTGTTTTGAAGCACTGCCTGTCTTGCACTGCTGATATCTGTTAACATGTCACTCAGTGCAGACGAAATGGCACGACTGTGTTTGCTCAACCAGCAAGCTATGTGGTCCAATTGTGTCAAGGCCACCTCTGATGCTGTTTGGGGTGAGAAAATTGCAACTGCAATCCTCCGAGCCTTGTCCCAGGTATAAACATCATCATCATCACAATTTGGACTCTATTGATCAAGGGATCTTTTTTCCCTGCATGTCTGTTCCTTTAAAGTTTTCAAATCAGGTGTTATCAATGAGAACTCCCCAATGCTGCATGGACTGCCCTTGACTTTTGCAGGGATATCAGGACAAACTCTGTCCCCACAAATCAAAAACACTCCCTTCGGTAAAGTGGCTGGGTGTTGAAGGGATGATTTGCTCGTCACCTTGGTGTAATTGCACCAGGATGATGCATTTTTATAAAAAGGCTGAATTGGAGTGACATCTATTGTATGATTATCTGTCTTTGCCACTCCCACTGGATTAAATTTGATGCAGTATTTCATTTTTGTTGACCCAAAAATGTCGAACTCTGGGGGTTCCAGGTGAGGCACAGGAAGGTATTGCGTCCAAACATGCCATCCTTCCATAGGATCTGCAAAAGTTTTCAAAACCTTTGGAGGGATATTTTTTGGAATTGGCCACTCCTTCACTGGCACACCTACCAAACATGTTGAAAATTGTTTCCCTGGCTTTGAATGAGTCAGACAAATACTGTCCAGACCTGCTGCCTTTGCCAAAGTTTCCCACACATTTTCCCTCAGTTGTTTCATGGGAAAATCTGTCTCATTGCCCAAAGCAACAGGCAAGAGAATGAGACACATGAACACTACCTGTCTAAACTCCATGTCCATGTCCCCAACCTCTGTGAAAATCCCTGCAATACAGCAACACTTAAATAACACTTAATTTACCCGAAAAAACCCCAAGTCTCTGGGTAATCAATCGTTGTCTGACGAGACGTCTGCAGCGTCGTTGTCTGCCTCCGTCTGTGTGCTCTCTTCTTTGCTTCTCGGGTCCGCGTCCACCTGCGTCCGCACCTGAAAAGGTTTCATGTAACTCGCCGACAACCAATTCGGCCCTCACTGTGTGGAAACACAAGAGAAACCCTTGCCCCAAGATTTAATGTAAATGGACCTTCAATTTGTCCTGATTCCGGATTTCTGATCAAAACCAAAGGATTTTCCCTTAACTTTGCTTGTGCACTGTTTGTAAAATGCCTGACAATTGGTGGTGTGGGCTCTGAGAATGAACTATTTAAAAAATTCAACACATACAGAGCTTTGTTCAGCCACATATAAGGTGTTGTGCCTGCCTCTCCCCTTTTCTGTTTATCCAAAAGGGATTTCAGGGTGTGATGTTCTTTCAATGATTGCTTGACCTGAGGGAGAATAAGGAATACCAAAAGTGTGTTTCACTCCCCATTTTTTCAGAAATTTTTCAAGCACCTTGCCTGTATAAGTTGGACCATTATCTGTTTTTATTTCTTGTGGCACCCCGAGTGATGCAAATGCTTGTAGAAAGTGTCTGCAGGCATGTTCTGCGGTCTCCCCTGTATGTAATGATGCAAAAATCGCCCCTGAAAATGTGTCTACTGAAACATGGATATTTTTGAGCCTCCCAAAGGATGGGTATTTTGTGACATCAGCTTGCCAGAGCTGAAGACTCTGCAATCCCCTTGGATTGACAGTTCCTGTAGATGCAGGAGGCTGCACAAGCTGACAGTCTGGACAAGCACTGATGATCTCCTATGCCTGACTTTTAGAGAGGCGAAAGGATTCCATCAATGGCTGTGCATTTTGATGGAAAAATGCATGGCTCAATTTTGCCTGCTCAAAAATATCTGGCAATGTCTGAGATACGGTCATTGTGAGTCTGTGTGCGTGAGCATTTCTGCTGCTAAGAACCGTGGGAGTGATGAATGTGCCCTGATATGTGTAACAAAATATTCGTGTTCTCTACTTTCTAGAATTGTCCTCATGCATGACAAATATGAATATAAAATTTCATTGTCAGTGTGTTTCAAAAGTGATTCCTCTAACTGTTTGACCACATTCACAACATATGCTGAATCTGTGATCAGATTGAGAGGTTCCTGAAACAATTGAAAAACCCTGACCACTGCTGCCAATTCCACAATTTGTGGCGAACCCTGTACCATTTTAATGTCTGATTACCACTCCCCTGTTTTTGGGTTTTGCCATGTAACTACTGATTTCTGAGTTTTTCCTGAACCATCAGTGAACACTGTCACCCCTTCCACTGGTTCCTGGCTTATTTTTGGTTTTTCCCTGAAACTTACTTTTGCATTCAGCATCCTGTGAGCTGGAAAATGAATTGTACAAACTCCCGGATATCCTAACAAAGCAACTACAAAATCCTATGATTTCTGCATCGCCCATTCAAAATACACTATTTTCAAAAGAACATGAATAACTGAGAAATCTCTGCCTGACATTGTCAGCAACCTGGTTCTCGCCTTGATAATAATCTGTGCTACCATTTCTAGATCTGTGAGAATTGTTTTTGAGGGCCTGTAAGCTAAAATATCCCACTGTATTAACAAAAGAGGGTCCACTTGAGACAAATCCCACTGAGAAATCAACCCATATAGCTGTGCTGTTTCCGCCAACACTGCTAAATGAAAAGGCAATGATTCTACAGAGCGATGTTCTTTTCTCTGCTGAATCATGTCTGTGATCTTTTCAAGGTCTCTTTTTGCTTCAGGCGTCAGAGTTCTGGGAGATTGGATGTTGTTGTCCCCTCTCAAAAGATCGAGCAATGACGAGATGTCATCATTGGTGATTCCCAGGGTCGGTCTCATCCAGTTGATCTCCCCCAAAAGCTGTTGCAAGTCCTGGAGATTGGTGACCTTTGTGTTGATTTCCAGTTTCTGTGGCCTTATCGTTTGCTTTGTGATCTTCCATCCCAAGTATTTCCAAGGTGCAATTTCCTGTATTTCTGGTGTACTAGTTTCCAGTCCTGCTTTTTGCACCTGCGCAATCACACAGTCACGAACCTCTTGCACCTCCTGTTTTGTTGGTGCTGCAATGAGCAGATCATCCATATAATGGATAATTTTTGGTTTTGTATGTTTCTCTCATGATGGATGCAAAGCTTGGGCCATGTACCATTGGCAAATGCTTGGAGAATTTTTGAGCCCCTGAGGAAGAACTGTTCAGTGGTATCTTTGCAGAGGTTCTTCTCTGTTGATGCTTGGGACAGAAAATGCAAAGCGTGGAGCATCATCTGGATGAAGTGGAATGCTGAAAAAACAGTCCTTGAGATCAATGATCACAAGCGACCAGTCCCTCGGGATCATCGAGAGAGATGGAAGCCCAAGCTGCAGTGGCCCCATGTCCTCGATGACCTCGTTGATTTTCCTGAGATCATGAAGCAGTCTCCAAGACCCTGAAGTTTTCTTGCGAATGACAAACATTGGGGAGTTCCATGGGCTGTCTGTTGGTTTGATGTGTCCCTTCTGCAGCTGTTCCTGGACCAACTTTTTCAATGCACTCAATTTTTTCTGCTCTATGGTCCACTGATCCACTCAAACAGGATCATTTGTTTTCCAGGTCAATTTCAGAGTGGCGAGTGCCACAGTGACCCCTGTTAAAAATCCAATTCTAATTTCAGTCCCCATTGTGCCAAAAGGTCCCTTCCCCACACTGTGATGGGCTTTTGCACGATGAAAGGACGGATAACTGCTGTCTTTTTTCCCGGGCCTGTGACAACAATTGCATTCTCTCTCTGCATGCACAGGGAACTCCCCCCTATGCCTGTGAGAGAACCCAAAGATGCAACCAAGTCCCATTCCCGAGGCCAAAAAATGTATGAAATAACTGTAACATCCGCTCCTGTGTCAAGCATCCCTGTAATAGCAATTGTCTTTTCTTTACAAGTCAACTGACAAGTAACAATGGGCCGATCCCGGCTCAAATGTTTCACCCAAGATGCATGCACATCTGCTTGATCACCAGGAAAAGAGTCCCGTTTGTTGAACACCGGCATGGCTTGCCTTTCTGGATGAGATGGCAGAGCCATAGCTCGAGCAATCGGTGTGTTTTGTGGAATTGTCAGAGGTGGTCGCAAGGCTTTTGCCGTGACCATCAGCTCCTCATTATGGTTTGCTGAAATCAAAGATGGATAAACAACAAGTCCAAGGATAGTTCTTCTGTCCCTGGCCATTATTAAAAAGTCCTGCCTTTTCCAAGAAGTCCCTGTGACACCTGTAGGTATCACTGCATGGCTATTGTCCAAAAGACACATCAATTTGGAGGTTGCCAAGACGCATTGGAACCCAGGTGGTACCAAGTCTGGGTTGCTGGGGATTTTGGAGATTGCTCTGCCGAGGGGTTCTGTTTGTTGCTCCCCGAGGATTGTTCCTGTTGGTTCTGTGTCACCGCCAGGATTTTTGCCTGAGCGCACTGGCGTTGATTCGCGCTCTTTTTCCCATTTCCCGGAATCGGGAGAAGTTTCCCATCCACATCTGTCTGTGAATGACACTCACTTGCAAGATGTTTCCCTCTCCTGAATCAATGGCAAAGGTCTGGTGGCTTGTTGGTCTTTGCAAGTTGTGGGCAGTTCCTTTTAATATGTTCTTGTGTCCCACTCCCAAAGCACCGTCTGTCTGCACTGGAGTTGCCCTTTGCATAATTTGCAAGAACTTCCCTAACACGTTTTTCAATTCGATCCCCCAAGTGTTCCTCCATGATGGAAGCAACATGTGGTGTCCCCACCTTGCTGCACGCCCCGATCATGTCTGCCAAGGTGGCCTGGTGCGGCATCATGCTGATGATCCGTCTGCACTCCGGATTGGCATTGGAGAACGCAAGGCTTTTGACCAGGTGTGGTTTCGCTCCCTCTTCGCTCACCTGCCGCTCCACTGCCTGAGAAAGACGATCCACAAATGAAGAAAACGGCTCTGAAGGACCCTGTTTGATCTCAGTGTAGATGTTGTCCTGGACCCCCGTTGGAGCAATCTGAAGAATTGCCCTCCGTGCTGCCTCTTTGATGTCGCTGAGCACGTGATGCGGGAGCCTCACCGCCTGTTGAGTTAGACCGTCCTCAGGAGGATCACCAGCAAGCTGCACCATGGTGAGGTTTGCATTTGGCCCGCCCTGGTATCTGGCTCTCAGCTCCTCTAGGGATCTCCTCCACGCCTTCTGCCACATGAGAGCTTGGGTGTCTGTAAGAACTGATGTTGCAAGGTATTTAAGATCATATGGTGTTAAGTCATACATGCCAAAAATACTTTTTAACATCTGCTTGAAATATGGTGATGACAACCCATTGTCCCAAATGGCCTTAGCTAAATCTTTGATTGCTCCACAATCCAGGTGTTCCCATCTCGGGTTTTGGCCCTGAGCATCATAGTTCACTGGCATCATTATGTTTCCCGAGCCCTGTAATAAACCTTTCTCCTTCTCCAACTCTGCTCGAATGTCCTGCCAGTCCACTTTTGCACTCTGCAAAGCCGTAAATTCAGTGGGTACTTGCCTGTAGAGTGGAGTCATCTGTTGTGGCTGCAGCTCTGGTGCAGTAGCACTCACCGATACCAACGGCGTCTGCAGCATCTGCGAAGATGAAGGCTGAGAGTCTCTGGAGAAAAGTGAAGCATCTGCTGTGGAGGAGAACACACGACTGCCCTGCATTATTTGGAAAATTTTTGGAAGATGAACCAACAGTTCTGGCTGTGACTCCAAGGCTGTGCTTAAATATTGTAAAAGAAATTCAACAACCCCCTTTGATATTAAAATTGACTCTCCCTGCCCCGAAATTTTGGCAGACCTTGATTTTGGAATTGTCCAAGCTGGGACACTCTCCGAAGCAGTGATGCGTATCGTTTCATCCCGTTGCTGCGCCTCAGCAGAAGTGTCTTGAGTCCCGCACTGTTCCGGTGTCAGTGGAGGTTCCTGCTACCGTGCAGATGTGACCTTTTTCACCCTGGAGTTTTTCTTATAAGAAACTGGAAAAAAGTCCTGCAATGTCACGGTCCCACCACTGGGTGGCGCAGTGCCTTGACCGGACAAGTTCTGCGAAGCCTGTTGCAATGTTGTGGTTCCGCCGCTAGATGGCGCTGCCGCCTGACCAGCTGAGGTGGGAACCGCACTCTGCTCTTCAATCTGCACTTCCGATAAACATTTGAGCATTTCTTCTGACAATTGATTTACATTAGCAAATTCCGCAATATTCCTGATAAACCTTTAAGCATTTCTCCTAACAACTGATTCACGTTTGCGATCCCTGCAATCGGAGAAACTGACTCTTGTTGCAATAATTGTTCTAATTTGGCCATGTCTGAAACTGACAGGGATTGGCCCTGGGCTTGGGCTGTCTGTTGCCATAGGAACGATGACGGAACCGTGCCCTGAGGAATTTTTACATCCTGGCCACGCCCCGTCCGTGCCTGCATCATCACGGGGGAGAGAACGCTTCTGCTCCAACCCCGGCTATGCTTCGGCCTCGCTCTGCCCCGCACCGCCTCTGATTCAGAGCCACTATCGTACCCCCCGAGACTGACATAACCACTCTCCTGTTCCCATTCCGGCTTTGGCATCTCCCCAGGGGATGAAGGGTTGAACCTGGAGCAGACAGTGTCTGTGATGAGCTCCAGAGGAGCTGAGCTCAGGGGCTGCTGTCCAAGGCCCAGGCCCAGTGAGCATTTCTCAGCTGGCAGGGCGGCCTGAGAAGGGGAGAGGGGAATGCACCAGACCAGGAACCATGGAACCAAGGGACCATTGTTACACTGTGGGGCCATGTGAGAAGAAGTGACCATTGGGACACTGTGGGGCCTTGTGAGACCAAGGGACCATTGGGACACTGTGGGACCATGTGAGATCAAGAGACCATTGGGACACTGTGAGTCCTCATGGATTCATGGACACCACTGTGACATTGCTGGGCCTCATGGAAGCAAGGGGACCCTAGTGACGCCATGTGCCTCAGTGGAATGTAGGCATCATTGTGACACTGTGAGGCCCCATCCAACCAAGGCTCCATTGGGACACTGCGAGACCCCACGGAAACAAAGTTCCAGGGTAACACAGAGAGGCTGCCTGTAATCAGTGCTCCATTGTGACCCTGTGGAGCCAAAGGAGAGCGTTGTGACACTGCAAAGCCCCATGGTCCATTGGTCCAAAGGTCCATTGTGACATTGCAGGACTCATGGAACAGAGGAGTCACATGACACTGTGGGGCCTGTGGAACCATGGAGAACATTGTGACACTGCAAGGCCTCAAGGAATCATTAGGACTGTTATATGTCTATAGGATAATTCGTGCAAATAAAATTGTCATCTATTTTATAGTTATGTGCTGTTAAATTATACTCTTATAAGAAGTTTTTAAATTGCACAAGCCAGCAACAGTGATTGCAACACCATGTCAAAGCCACCTGGACAAGAGAGGGAGGACTTTATTTACAAGCGAACGAAAGTGGCCAGCCCAGAGAGGGATCGTGCATCAAGGTTTTCCGAGAAACACCCGGACCATAAATACACGATAAATATCCGAGACCGAGATAGTCAGAGCCATCAGGGAGGTACATCTCAAATCCGAATTCCGGGACTGCAAACACAGGTGTTCATCACTCTCCGGACATGTATTGTTCAACTTGCCACAGAGAAAAGAACTCCACATGAATACATGCACTCCAAAAAGGAAGAAAAGGGACTCTGGCTCAGGCATGGAAAATGGTATAAAAATGGGTCAGACAGGACGGTCGGTGTGAAGCATAGAGGACCCTCTGCTGCAGCTGTCAAACCTGTGTCTCACCTGGTGGGAATCCCAAGGTTCCACACTGACTTTTTTTATAGTGGCTTTTTTCCATTTTTCTCAAAATTTATATTTGGTACACTTAATAACTTTTATTAAAATAATAACTAATAACTTGGAGCCTTTCATTTCTAACATGTTTATCACATTCGGTTTCTCATGATAAGCCTATCTACTTCTGCGAATTCTGAGGTGGGGAAAATGAACTGTCATGATTCCCGCTTGCACTAGAGGATTGTGACACGGGCTGACTTTGTGATGCCAGAGTCTTCTGTGCCATCACGGCGCAACTGTATGACATCCCAGAGTGATAGAGCAGCACTGGCTCTGTGACATCACAAGGGGGATTTGTGAGATCCCAGGGTGGGCTGTGACATCCCAGGAGGCAGTGTGACATCTCAGGGGCTCTGTGACCTTACTGGGGAGGTCACTTCAAGCCAGCCCCCACTCACAGTTCCTCCCAGAGAAGTCCAAAGCTGCTCGTGCCCGGTGGCATCCCGTGTCCCTCTGGGTCCCCCTGCCCCTGGCGCTGCAGCCTCCCCCTGAGGATGTTCGAGGAGATCAAGCCCAGAGCCTGACACGGGGACGGGGGCTCAGGGCCCTCAAAGTTGGACGGAACAGGGAGACAGGGACCCCCTAGCAGCATCCCTGTGCCCCAGGGCCAGAGCTTGGCCAGGGCTCCTTCACCCTCTTATGAAGGAGGGCTTGAGAGCACTTATAAAAATCCCCAGCAGGGGAGTAGCATAAAAAAGCTTTAATATTAAGTGACAGCACCACAGGGTTCCTTGGCAAGAGTCACTCTGCTCCTGACTGGACACTTCAGGCACACCAAGGAAACAAAGCAACAACAAAACCAAACAAAATCCAGGCAATCAAACCAAAAAGGAGTCAAGAACTGTCCCGGTGTCTGTGTGTCTCTGAGTGTTTGTGTGTGTGTGTGTGTGTGTGTTTGTGTGTGTGTATGTTAATGTCTGTGTGTGTGTGTGACGAAAGGACAGTGAGGGCAAGGATAAAAGGAATACAGCCTAAAAGCTAAACAGAGCTGTGGAATAACACTTAACAATATTCAACTACGCTTATAACTTCTATTAAGCTTCACAAATTAGCAAAAGAACAACTCTTAGCAGCATTTAACTTTGCTTACAGCTTGTGATTTTGTCGCTATAAGACACGTGAAAGCACGATGCGAGCCACCTGCTATTTGCAAGGTAAAGATAAAAGTTTATTCTCTGACTCCAACTTTTATACTTTCCCAAAGGTGGCATTGGATTGGAGAGTGAATGGGCCACCTCTCCAAAGACATTGGACAAACCACTAGTACATCAAGTTTGTCCAGCCCCATAAAAGATTGTAAACAATATGTTGTTGACAGAAATTGTGTGGGAAGGTTCTCCAACAGAATGTAAACTCAGAAGGCTTTAGAAAATCTTAAGAATCAGGGTGACATGACTTAACCTTACTTCCAGGCCTGACTGGCTCAGCTATCCAAGGCATCCAAAGCCCTCAGGGAGCAGCATTTCTGCCACATTTCCCTGAGCACAGTCACTCCTGTGTGCACACAGACACAAAGAGTCACTACAAGGCACCTGTGCGAAATTCCCCTGAGCAAAGGGAAATGTTCCCTGCGGAGGCTTTGGCATCTCCCCAGGAGATGAAGGGTTGAGCCTGGAGCAGACAGTGTCTGTGATGAGCTCCAGAGGAGCTGAGCCCAGGGGCTGCTGGCCAAGGCCCTGGCCCAGTGAGCATTTCTCAGCTGGCAGGGCGGCCTGAGAAGGGGAGAGGGGAATGCACCAGACCAGGAACCATGGAACCAAGGGACCATTGTTACACTGTGGGGCCATGTGAGAAGAAGTGACCATTGGGACACTGTGGGGCCTTGTGAGACCAAGGGACCATTGGGACACTGTGGGACCGTGTGAGATCAAGAGACCATTGGGATACTGTGAGTCCTCATGGATTCATGGACACCACTGTGACATTGCTGGGCCTCATGGAAGCAAGGGGACCCTAGTGACGCCGTGTGCCTCAGTGGAATGTAGGCATCATTGTGACACTGTGAGGCCCCATCCAACCAAGGCTCCACTGGGACACTGCGAGACCCCACGGAAACAAAGCTCCAGGGTAACACAGAGAGGCTGCCTGTAATCAGTGCTCCATTGTGACCCTGTGGAGCCAAAGGAGAGCGTTGTGACACTGCAAAGCCCCATGGTCCATTGGTCCAAAGGTCCATTGTGACATTGCAGGACTCATGGAACAGAGGAGTCACATGACACTGTGGGGCCTGTGGAACCATGGAGAACATTGTGACACTGCAAGGCCTCAAGGAATCATTAGGACTGTTATATGTCTATAGGATAATTCGTGCAAATAAAATTGTCATCTATTTTATAGTTATGTGCTGTTAAATTATACTCTTATAAGAAGTTTTTAAATTGCACAAGCCAGCAACAGTGATTGCAACACCATGTCAAAGCCACCTGGACAAGGGAGGGAGGACTTTATTTCCAAGCGAACGAAAGTGGCCAGCCCAGAGAGGGATCATGCATCAAGGTTGTCCGAGAAACACCCGGACCATAAATACACGATAAATATCCGAGACCGAGATAGTCAGAGCCATCAGGGAGGTACATCTCAAATCCGAATTCCGGGACTGCAAACACAGGTGTTCATCACTCTCCGGACACGTATTGTTCAACTTGCCACAGAGAAAAGAACTCCACATGAATACATGCACTCCAAAAAGGAAGAAAAGGGACTCTGGCTCAGGCATGGAAAATGGTATAAAAATGGGTCAGACAGGACGGTCGGTGTGAAGCATAGAGGACCCTCTGCTGCAGCTGTCAAACCTGTGTCTCACCCGGTGGCAATCCCGGGCTCCACACTGACTTTTTTTTATAGTGGCTTTTTTCCATTTTTCTCAAAATTTATATTTGGTACACTTAATAACTTTTATTTAAATAATAACTAATAACTTGGAGCCTTTCATTTCTAACATGTTTATCACATTCGGTTTCTCATGATAAGCCTATCCACTTCTGCGAATTCTGAGGTGGGGAAAATGAACTGTCATGATTCCCGCTTGCACTAGAGGATTGTGACACGGGCTGACTTTGTGATGCCAGAGTCTTCTGTGCCATCACAGCGCAACTGTATGACATCCCAGAGTGATAGAGCAGCACTGGCTCTGTGGCATCACAAGGGGGATTTGTGAGATCCCAGGGTGGGCTGTGACATCCCAGGAGGCAGTGTAACATCTCAGGGGCTCTGTGACCTTACTGGGGAGGTCACTTCAAGCCAGCTCCCACTCACAGTTCCTCCCAGAGAAGTCCAAAGCTGCTGGTGCACAGTGGCATCCCGTGTCCCTCTGGGTCCCCCTGCCCCTGGCGCTGCAGCCTCCTCCTGAGGATGTTCGAGGAGATCAAGCCCAGAGCCTGACACGGGGACAGGGGCTCAGGGCCCTGAAAGTTGTAACAGGGAGACAGGGACCCCCTAGCAGCATCCCTGTGCCCCCAGGGCCAGAGCTTGGCCAGGGCTCCTTCACCCTCTTATGAAGGAGGGCTTGAGAGCACTTATAAAAATCCCCAGCAGGGGAGTAGCATAAAACAGCTTTAATATTAAGTGACAGCACCACAGAGTTCCTTGGCAAGAGTCACTCTGCTCCTGACTGGAAACTTCAGGCACAGCAAGGAAACAAAGCAACAACAAAACCAAACAAAATCCAGGCAATCAAACCAAAAAGGAGTCAAGAACTGTCCCGGTGTCTGTGTGTCTCTGTGTGTTTTTGTGTGAGTGTGTATGTTAATGTGTGTGTGTGTGTGTGTGACGAAAGGACAGTGAGGGCAAGGATAAAAGGAATACAGCCTAAAAGCTAAACAGAGCTGTGGAATAACACTTAACAATATTCAACTTCGCTTAGAACTTCTATTAAGCTTCACAAATTAGCAAAAGAACAACTCTTAGCAGCATTTAACTTTGCTTACAGCTTGTGACTTTGTCGCTATAAGACACGTGAAAGCACGACGCGAGCCACCTGCTATTTGCAAGGTAAAGATAAAAGTTTATTCTCTGACTCCAACTTTTATACTTTCCCAAAGGTGACATTGGATTGGAGAGTGAATGGGCCACCTCTCCAAAGACATTGGACAAACCACTAGTACATCAAGTTTGTCCACCCCCATAAAAGATTGTAAACAATATGTTGTTGACAGAAATTGTGTGGGAAGGTTCTCCAACAGAATGTAAACTCAGAAGGCTTTAGAAAATCTTAAGAATCAGGGTAACATGACTTAACCTTACTTCCAGGCCTGACTGGCTCAGCTATCCAAGGCATCCAAAGTCCTCAGGGAGCAGCATATCTGCCACATTTCCCTGAGCACAGGCACTCCTGTGTGCACACAGACACAAAGAGTCACTACAAGGCACCTGTGTGAAATTCCCCTGAGCAAAGGGAAATGTTCCCTGCGGAGGCTTTGGCATCTCCCCAGGGGATGAAGGGTTGAGCCTGGAGCAGACAGTGTCTGTGATGAGCTCCAGAGGAGCTGAGCCCAGGGGCTGCTGGCCAAGGCCCAGGCCCAGTGAGCATTTCTCAGCTGGCAGGGCGGCCTGAGAAGGGGAGAGGGGAATGCACCAGACCAGGAACCATGGAACCAAGGGACCATTGTTACACTGTGGGGCCATGTGAGAAGAAGTGACCATTGGGACACTGTGAGTCGTCATGGATTCATGGACACCACTGTGACATTGCTGGGCCTCATGGAAGCAAGGGGACCCTAGTGACTCCATGTGCCTCAGTGGAATGCAGGCATCATTGTGACACTGTGAGGCCCCATCCAACCAAGGCTCCATTGGGATACTGCGAGACCCCATGGAAACAAAGCTCCAGGGTAACACAGAGAGGCTGCCTGTAATCAGTGCTCCATTGTGACCCTGTGGAGCCAAAGGAGAGCGTTGTGACACTGCAAAGCCCCATGGTCCATTGGTCCAAAGGTCCATTGTGACATTGCAGGACTCATGGAACAAAGGAGTCACATGACACTGTGGGGCCTGTGGAACAATGGAGAACATTGTGACACTGCAAGGCCTCAAGGAATCATTAGGACTGTTATATGTCTATAGGATAATTCGTGCAAATAAAATTGTCATCTATTTTATAGTTATGTGCTGTTAAATTATACTCTTATAAGAAGTTTTTAAATTGCACAAGCCAGGAACAGTGATTGCAACACCATGTCAAAGCCACCTGGACAAGAGAGGGAGGACTTTATTTACAAGCGAACGAAAGTGGCCAGCCCAGAGAGGGATCGTGCATCAAGGTTGTCCGAGAAACACCCGGACCATAAATACACGATAAATATCCGAGACCGAGATAGTCAGAGCCATCAGGGAGGTACATCTCAAATCCGAATTCCGGGACTGCAAACACAGGTGTTCATCACTCTCCGGACATGTATTGTTCAACTTGCCACAGAGAAAAGAACTCCACATGAATACATGCACTCCAAAAAGGAAAAAAAGGGACTCTGGCTCAGGCATGGAAAATGGTATAAAAATGGGTCAGACAGGACGGTCGGTGTGAAGCATAGAGGACCCTCTGCTGCAGCTGTCAAACCTGTGTCTCACCTGGTGGCAATCCCGGGCTCCACACTGACTTTTTATTATAGTGGCTTTTTTCCATTTTTCTCAAAACTTATATTTGGTACACTTAATAACTTTTATTAAAATAATAACTAATAACTTGGAGCCTTGCATTTCTAACATGTTTATCACATTCGGTTTCTCATGATAAGCCTATCTACTTCTGCTAATTCTGAGGTGGGGAAAATGAACTGTCATGATTCCCGCTTGCACTAGAGGATTGTGACACGGGCTGACTTTGTGATGTCAGAGTCTTCTGTGCCATCACAGCGCAACTGTATGACATCCCAGAGTGATAGAGCAGCACTGGCTCTGTGGCATCACAAGGGGGATTTGTGAGATCCCAGGGTGGGCTGTGACATCCCAGGAGGCAGTGTGACATCTCAGGGGCTCTGTGACCTTACTGGGGAGGTCACTTCAAGCCAGCTCCCACTCACAGTTCCTCCCAGAGAAGTCCAAAGCTGCTGGTGCACAGTGGCATCCCGTGTCCCTCTGGGTCCCCCTGCCCCTGGCGCTGCAGCCTCCTCCTGAGGATGTTCGAGGAGATCAAGCCCAGAGCCTGACACGGGGACAGGGGCTCAGGGCCCTGAAAGTTGTAACAGGGAGACAGGGACCCCCTAGCAGCATCCCTGTGCCCCCAGGGCCAGAGCTTGGCCAGGGTTCCTTCACCCTCTTATGAAGGAGGGCTTGAGAGCACTTATAAAAATCCCCAGCAGGGGAGTAGCATAAAACAGCTTTAATATTAAGTGACAGCACCACAGAGTTCCTTGGCAAGAGTCACTCTGCTCCTGACTGGAAACTTCAGGCACAGCAAGGAAACAAAGCAACAACAAAACCAAACAAAATCCAGGCAATCAAACCAAAAAGGAGTCAAGAACTGTCCCGGTGTCTGTGTGTCTCTGTGTGTTTTTGTGTGAGTGTGTATGTTAATGTGTGTGTGTGTGTGTGACGAAAGGACAGTGAGGGCAAGGATAAAAGGAATACAGCCTAAAAGCTAAACAGAGCTGTGGAATAACACTTAACAATATTCAACTTCGCTTAGAACTTCTATTAAGCTTCACAAATTAGCAAAAGAACAACTCTTAGCAGCATTTAACTTTGCTTACAGCTTGTGACTTTGTCGCTATAAGACACGTGAAAGCACGACGCGAGCCACCTGCTATTTGCAAGGTAAAGCTAAAAGTTTATTCTCTGACTCCAACTTTTATACTTTCCCAAAGGTGACATTGGATTGGAGAGTGAATGGGCCACCTCTCCAAAGACATTGGACAAACCACTAGTACATCAAGTTTGTCCACCCCCATAAAAGATTGTAAACAATATGTTGTTGACAGAAATTGTGTGGGAAGGTTCTCCAACAGAATGTAAACTCAGAAGGCTTTAGAAAATCTTAAGAATCAGGGTGACATGCCTTAACCTTACTTCCAGGCCTGACTGGCTCAGCTATCCAAGGCATCCAAAGTCCTCAGGGAGCAGCATATCTGCCACATTTCCCTGAGCACAGGCACTCCTGTGTGCACACAGACACAAAGAATCACTACAAGGCACCTGTGTGAAATTCCCCTGAGCAAAGGGAAATGTTCCCTGCGGAGGCTTTGGCATCTCCCCAGGAAATGAAGGGTTGAGCCTGGAGCAGACAGTGTCTGTGATGAGCTCCAGAGGAGCTGAGCCCAGGGGCTGCTGGCCAAGGCCCAGGCCCAGTGAGCATTTCTCAGCTGGCAGGGCGGCCTGAGAAGGGGAGAGGGGAATGCACCAGACCAGGAACCATGGAACCAAGGGACCATTGTTACACTGTGGGGCCATGTGAGAAGAAGTGACCATTGGGACACTGTGGGGCCTTGTGAGACCAAGGGACCATTGGGACACTGTGGGACCATGTGAGATCAAGAGACCATTGGGATACTGTGAGTCCTCATGGATTCATGGACACCACTGTGACATTGCTGGGCCTCATGGAAGCAAGGGGACCTTGGTGACGCCGTGTGCCTCAGTGGAATGTAGGCATCATTGTGACACTGTGAGGCCCCATCCAGCCAAGGCTCCATTGGGACACTGCGATACCCCATGGAAACAAAGCTCCAGGGTAACACAGAGAGGCTGCCTGTAATCAGTGCTCCATTGTGACCCTGTGGAGCCAAAGGAGAGCGTTGTGACACTGCAAAGCCCCATGGTCCATTGGTCCAAAGGTCCATTGTGACATTGCAGGACTCATGGAACAGAGGAGTCACATGACACTGTGGGGCCTGTGGAACCATGGAGAACATTGTGACACTGCAAGGCCTCAAGGAATCATTAGGACTGTTATATGTCTATAGGATAATTCGTGCAAATAAAATTGTCATCTATTTTATAGTTATGTGCTGTTAAATTATACTCTTATAAGAAGTTTTTAAATTGCACAAGCCAGCAACAGTGATTGCAACACCATGTCAAAGCCACCTGGACAAGAGAGGGAGGACTTTATTTACAAGCGAACGAAAGTGGCCAGCCCAGAGAGGGATCGTGCATCAAGGTTGTCCGAGAAACACCCGGACCATAAATACACGATAAATATCCGAGACCGAGATAGTCAGAGCCATCAGGGAGGTACATCTCAAATCCGAATTCCGGGACTGCAAACACAGGTGTTCATCACTCTCCGGACATGTATTGTTCAACTTGCCACAGAGAAAAGAACTCCACATGAATACATGCACTCCAAAAAGGAAGAAAAGGGACTCTGGCTCAGGCATGGAAAATGGTATAAAAATGGGTCAGACAGGACGGTCGGTGTGAAGCATAGAGGACCCTCTGCTGCAGCTGTCAAACCTGTGTCTCACCCGGTGGCAATCCCGGGCTCCACACTGACTTTTTATTATAGTGGCTTTTTTCCATTTTTCTCAAAACTTATATTTGGTACACTTAATAACTTTTATTAAATTAATAACTAATAACTTGGAGCCTTTCATTTCTAACATGTTTATCACATTCGGTTTCTCATGATAAGCCTATCTACTTCTGCTAATTCTGAGATGGGGAAAATGAACTGTCATGATTCCCGCTTGCACTAGAGGATTGTGACACGGGCTGACTTTGTGATGCCAGAGTCTTCTGTGCCATCACAGCGCAACTGTATGACATCCCAGAGTGCTAGAGCAGCACTGGCTCTGTGGCATCACAAGGGGGATTTGTGAGATCCCAGGGTGGGCTGTGACATCCCAGGAGGCAGTGTGACATCTCAGGGGCTCTGTGACCTTACTGGGGAGGTCACTTCAAGCCAGCTCCCACTCACAGTTCCTCCCAGAGAAGTCCAAAGCTGCTGGTGCACAGTGGCATCCCGTGTCCCTCTGGGTCCCCCTGCCCCTGGCGCTGCAGCCTCCTCCTGAGGATGTTCGAGGAGATCAAGCCCAGAGCCTGACACAGGGACAGGGGCTCAGGGCCCTGAAAGTTGTAACAGGGAGACAGGGACCCCCTAGCAGCATCCCTGTGCCCCCAGGGCCAGAGCTTGGCCAGGGTTCCTTCACCCTCTTATGAAGGAGGGCTTGAGAGCACTTATAAAAATCCCCAGCAGGGGAGTAGCATAAAACAGCTTTAATATTAAGTGACAGCACCACAGAGTTCCTTGGCAAGAGTCACTCTGCTCCTGACTGGAAACTTCAGGCACAGCAAGGAAACAAAGCAACAACAAAACCAAACAAAATCCAGGCAATCAAACCAAAAAGGAGTCAAGAACTGTCCCGGTGTCTGTGTGTCTCTGTGTGTTTTTGTGTGAGTGTGTATGTTAATATGTGTGTGTGTGTGTGACGAAAGGACAGTGAGGGCAAGGATAAAAGGAATACAGCCTAAAAGCTAAACAGAGCTGTGGAATAACACTTAACAATATTCAACTTCGCTTAGAACTTCTATTAAGCTTCACAAATTAGCAAAAGAACAACTCTTAGCAGCATTTAACTTTGCTTACAGCTTGTGACTTTGTCGCTATAAGACACGTGAAAGCACGACGCGAGCCACCTGCTATTTGCAAGGTAAAGATAAAAGTTTATTCTCTGACTCCAACTTTTATACTTTCCCAAAGGTGACATTGGATTGGAGAGTGAATGGGCCACCTCTCCAAAGACATTGGACAAACCACTAGTACATCAAGTTTGTCCACCCCCATAAAAGATTGTAAACAATATGTTGTTGACAGAAATTGTGTGGGAAGGTTCTCCAACAGAATGTAAACTCAGAAGGCTTTAGAAAATCTTAAGAATCAGGGTAACATGACTTAACCTTACTTCCAGGCCTGACTGGCTCAGCTATCCAAGGCATCCAAAGTCCTCAGGGAGCAGCATATCTGCCACATTTCCCTGAGCACAGGCACTCCTGTGTGCACACAGACACAAAGAGTCACTACAAGGCACCTGTGTGAAATTCCCCTGAGCAAAGGGAAATGTTCCCTGCGGAGGCTTTGGCATCTCCCCAGGGGATGAAGGGTTGAGCCTGGAGCAGACAGTGTCTGTGATGAGCTCCAGAGGAGCTGAGCCCAGGGGCTGCTGGCCAAGGCCCAGGCCCAGTGAGCATTTCTCAGCTGGCAGGGCGGCCTGAGAAGGGGAGAGGGGAATGCACCAGACCAGGAACCATGGAACCAAGGGACCATTGTTACACTGTGGGGCCATGTGAGAAGAAGTGACCATTGGGACACTGTGGGGCCTTGTGAGACCAAGGGACCATTGGGACACTGTGGGACCGTGTGAGATCAAGAGACCATTGGGATACTGTGAGTCCTCATGGATTCATGGACACCACTGTGACATTGCTGGGCCTCATGGAAGCAAGGGGACCCTAGTGACGCCGTGTGCCTCAGTGGAATGTAGGCATCATTGTGACACTGTGAGGCCCCATCCAACCAAGGCTCCACTGGGACACTGCGAGACCCCACGGAAACAAAGCTCCAGGGTAACACAGAGAGGCTGCCTGTAATCAGTGCTCCATTGTGACCCTGTGGAGCCAAAGGAGAGCGTTGTGACACTGCAAAGCCCCATGGTCCATTGGTCCAAAGGTCCATTGTGACATTGCAGGACTCATGGAACAGAGGAGTCACATGACACTGTGGGGCCTGTGGAACCATGGAGAACATTGTGACACTGCAAGGCCTCAAGGAATCATTAGGACTGTTATATGTCTATAGGATAATTCGTGCAAATAAAATTGTCATCTATTTTATAGTTATGTGCTGTTAAATTATACTCTTATAAGAAGTTTTTAAATTGCACAAGCCAGCAACAGTGATTGCAACACCATGTCAAAGCCACCTGGACAAGGGAGGGAGGACTTTATTTCCAAGCGAACGAAAGTGGCCAGCCCAGAGAGGGATCGTGCATCAAGGTTGTCCGAGAAACACCCGGACCATAAATACACGATAAATATCCGAGACCGAGATAGTCAGAGCCATCAGGGAGGTACATCTCAAATCCGAATTCCGGGACTGCAAACACAGGTGTTCATCACTCTCCGGACACGTATTGTTCAACTTGCCACAGAGAAAAGAACTCCACATGAATACATGCACTCCAAAAAGGAAGAAAAGGGACTCTGGCTCAGGCATGGAAAATGGTATAAAAATGGGTCAGACAGGACGGTCGGTGTGAAGCATAGAGGACCCTCTGCTGCAGCTGTCAAACCTGTGTCTCACCCGGTGGCAATCCCGGGCTCCACACTGACTTTTTTTTATAGTGGCTTTTTTCCATTTTTCTCAAAATTTATATTTGGTACACTTAATAACTTTTATTTAAATAATAACTAATAACTTGGAGCCTTTCATTTCTAACATGTTTATCACATTCGGTTTCTCATGATAAGCCTATCCACTTCTGCGAATTCTGAGGTGGGGAAAATGAACTGTCATGATTCCCGCTTGCACTAGAGGATTGTGACACGGGCTGACTTTGTGATGCCAGAGTCTTCTGTGCCATCACAGCGCAACTGTATGACATCCCAGAGTGATAGAGCAGCACTGGCTCTGTGGCATCACAAGGGGGATTTGTGAGATCCCAGGGTGGGCTGTGACATCCCAGGAGGCAGTGTAACATCTCAGGGGCTCTGTGACCTTACTGGGGAGGTCACTTCAAGCCAGCTCCCACTCACAGTTCCTCCCAGAGAAGTCCAAAGCTGCTGGTGCACAGTGGCATCCCGTGTCCCTCTGGGTCCCCCTGCCCCTGGCGCTGCAGCCTCCTCCTGAGGATGTTCGAGGAGATCAAGCCCAGAGCCTGACACGGGGACAGGGGCTCAGGGCCCTGAAAGTTGTAACAGGGAGACAGGGACCCCCTAGCAGCATCCCTGTGCCCCCAGGGCCAGAGCTTGGCCAGGGCTCCTTCACCCTCTTATGAAGGAGGGCTTGAGAGCACTTATAAAAATCCCCAGCAGGGGAGTAGCATAAAACAGCTTTAATATTAAGTGACAGCACCACAGAGTTCCTTGGCAAGAGTCACTCTGCTCCTGACTGGAAACTTCAGGCACAGCAAGGAAACAAAGCAACAACAAAACCAAACAAAATCCAGGCAATCAAACCAAAAAGGAGTCAAGAACTGTCCCGGTGTCTGTGTGTCTCTGTGTGTTTTTGTGTGAGTGTGTATGTTAATGTGTGTGTGTGTGTGTGTGACGAAAGGACAGTGAGGGCAAGGATAAAAGGAATACAGCCTAAAAGCTAAACAGAGCTGTGGAATAACACTTAACAATATTCAACTTCGCTTAGAACTTCTATTAAGCTTCACAAATTAGCAAAAGAACAACTCTTAGCAGCATTTAACTTTGCTTACAGCTTGTGACTTTGTCGCTATAAGACACGTGAAAGCACGACGCGAGCCACCTGCTATTTGCAAGGTAAAGATAAAAGTTTATTCTCTGACTCCAACTTTTATACTTTCCCAAAGGTGACATTGGATTGGAGAGTGAATGGGCCACCTCTCCAAAGACATTGGACAAACCACTAGTACATCAAGTTTGTCCACCCCCATAAAAGATTGTAAACAATATGTTGTTGACAGAAATTGTGTGGGAAGGTTCTCCAACAGAATGTAAACTCAGAAGGCTTTAGAAAATCTTAAGAATCAGGGTAACATGACTTAACCTTACTTCCAGGCCTGACTGGCTCAGCTATCCAAGGCATCCAAAGTCCTCAGGGAGCAGCATATCTGCCACATTTCCCTGAGCACAGGCACTCCTGTGTGCACACAGACACAAAGAGTCACTACAAGGCACCTGTGTGAAATTCCCCTGAGCAAAGGGAAATGTTCCCTGCGGAGGCTTTGGCATCTCCCCAGGGGATGAAGGGTTGAGCCTGGAGCAGACAGTGTCTGTGATGAGCTCCAGAGGAGCTGAGCCCAGGGGCTGCTGGCCAAGGCCCAGGCCCAGTGAGCATTTCTCAGCTGGCAGGGCGGCCTGAGAAGGGGAGAGGGGAATGCACCAGACCAGGAACCATGGAACCAAGGGACCATTGTTACACTGTGGGGCCATGTGAGAAGAAGTGACCATTGGGACACTGTGGGGCCTTGTGAGACCAAGGGACCATTGGGACACTGTGGGACCATGTGAGATCAAGAGACCATTGGGATACTGTGAGTCCTCATGGATTCATGGACACCACTGTGACATTGCTGGGCCTCATGGAAGCAAGGGGACCCTAGTGATGCCGTGTGCCTCAGTGGAATGTAGGCATCATTGTGACACTGTGAGGCCCCGTCCAGCCAAGGCTCCATTGGGACACTGCGAGACCCCACGGAAACAAAGCTCCAGGGTAACACAGAGAGGCTGCCTGTAATCAGTGCTCCATTGTGACCCTGTGGAGCCAAAGGAGAGCGTTGTGACACTGCAAAGCCCCATGGTCCATTGGTCCAAAGGTCCATTGTGACATTGCAGGACTCATGGAACAGAGGAGTCACATGACACTGTGGGGCCTGTGGAACCATGGAGAACATTGTGACACTGCAAGGCCTCAAGGAATCATTAGGACTGTTATATGTCTATAGGATAATTCGTGCAAATAAAATTGTCGTCTCTTTTATAGTTATGTGCTGTTAAATTATACTCTTATAGGAAGTTTTTAAATCGCACAAGCCAGCAACAGCGATTGCAACACCATGTCAAAGCCACCTGGACGAGAGAGGGAGGACTTTATTTACAAGCGAACGAAAGTGGCCAGCCCAGAGAGGGATCATGCATCAAGGTTGTCCGAGAAACACCCGGACGATAAATACACGATAAATATCCGAGACCGAGATAGTCAGAGCCATCAGGGAGGTACATCTCAAATCCGAATTCCGGGACTGCAAACACAGGTGTTCATCACTCTCCGGACAGGTATTGTTCAACTTGCCACAGAGAAAAGAACTCCACATGAATACATGCACTTTGAAAAGGAAGAAAGGGGACTCTGGCTCAGGCAAGGAAAATCGTATAAAAATGGGTCAGACAGGACGGTCGGTGTGAAGCATAGAGGACCCTCTGCTGCAGCTGTCAAACCTGTGTCTCACCCGGTGGCAATCCCGGGCTCCACATTGACTTTTTTTTATAGTGGCTTTTTTTCATTTTTCTCAAAGTTTATATTTGGTACACTTAATAACTTTTATTAAATTAAAAATTAATAACTTGGAGCCTTGCATTTCTAACATGTTCATCACATTCGGTTTCTCATGATAAGCCTATCTACTTCTGCTAATTCTGAGATGGGGAAAATGAACTGTCATGATTCCCGCTTGCACTAGAGGATTGTGACACGGGCTGACTTTGTGATGCCAGAGTCTTCTGTGCCATCACAGCGCAACTGTATGACATCCCAGAGTGATAGAGCAGCACTGGCTCTGTGACATCACAAGGGGGATTTGTGAGATCTCAGGGTGGGCTGTGACATCCCAGGAGGCAGTGTGACATCTCAGGGGCTCTGTGACCTTACTGGGGAGGTCACTTCAAGCCAGCTCCCACTCACAGTTCCTCCCAGAGAAGTCCAAAGCTGCTCGTGCCCGGTGGCGTCCCGTGTCCCTCTGGGTCCCCCTGCCCCTAGCGCTGCAGCCTCCCCCTGAGGATGTTCGAGGAGATCAAGCCCAGAGCCTGACACGGGGACAGGGGCTCAGGGCCGTCACAGTTGGAACAGGGAGACAGGGACCCCCTAGCAGCATCCCTGTGCCCCCAAGGCCAGAGCTTGGCCAGGGCTCCTTCACCCTCTTATGAAGGAGGGCTTGAGAGCACTTTAAAAATCCCCAGCAGGGGAGTAGCATAAAACAGCTTTAATATTAAGTGACAGCACCACAGAGTTCCTTGGCAAGAGTCACTCTGCTCCTGACTGGACACTTCAGGCACACCAAGGAAACAAAGCAACAACAAAACCAAACAAAATCCAGGCAATCAAACCAAAAAGGAGTCAAGAACTGTCCCGGTGTCTGTGTGTCTCTGTGTGTTTGTGTGTGTGTGTGGGTGTGGGTGTGTGTGTGTGTGTGTGTGTGTGTGACGAAAGGACAGTGAGGGCAAGGATAAAAGGAATACAGCCTAAAAGCTAAACAGAGCTGTGGAATAACACTTAACAATATTCAACTTCGCTTATAACTTCTATTAAGCTTCACAAATTAGCAAAAGAACAACTCTTAGCAGCATTTAACTTTGCTTACAGCTTGTGACTTTGTCGCTATAAGACACGTGAAAGCACGACGCGAGCCACCTGCTATTTGCAAGGTAAAGAGAAAAGTTTATTCTCTGACTCCAACTTTTACACTTTCCCAAAGGTGACATTGGATTGGAGAGTGAATGGACCACCTGTCCAACGACATCGGACAAAGCACTAGTACATCAAGTTTGTCCAGCCCCACAAAAGATTGTAAACAATACGTTGTTGACAGAAATTGTGTGGGAAGGTTCTCCAACAGAATGGAAACTCAGAAGGCTTTAGAAAATCTTAAGAATCAGGGTGACATGACTTAACCTTACTTCCAGGCCTGACTGGCTCAGCTATCCAAGGCAATCAAAGCCCTCAGAGAGCAGCATTTCTGCCACATTTCCCTGAGCACAGGCACTCCTGTGTGCACACAGACACAAAGAGTCACTACAAGGCACCTGTGAGAAATTCCCCTGAGCAAAGGGAAATGTTCCCTGCGGAGGCTTTGGCATCTCCCCAGGGGATGAAGGGTTGAGCCTGGAGCAGACAGTGTCTTTGATGAACTCCAGAGGAGCTGAGCCCAGGGGCTGCTGGCCAAGGCCCAGGCCCAGTGAGCATTTCTCAGCTGGCAGGGTGGCCTGAGAAGGGGAAAGGGGAATGCACCAGACCAGGAACCATGGAACCAAGGGACCATTGTTACACTGTGGGGCCATGTGAGAAGAAGTGACCATTGGGACACTGTGGGGCCTTGTGAGACCAAGGGACCATTGGGATACTGTGGGACCATGTGAGATCAAGAGACCATTGGGATACTGTGAGTCCTCATGGATTCATGGACACTACTGTGACATTGCTGGGCCTCATGGAAGCAAGGGGACCCTAGTGACGCCGTGTGCCTCAGTGGAATGTAGGCATCATTGTGACACTGTGAGGCCCCATCCAACCAAGGCTCCATTGGGACACTGCGAGACCCCACGGAAACAAAGCTCCAGGGTAACACAGAGAGGCTGCCTGTAATCAGTGCTCCATTGTGACCCTGTGGAGCCAAAGGAGAGCGTTGTGACACTGCAAAGCCCCATGGTCCATTGGTCCAAAGGTCCATTGTGACATTGCAGGACTCATGGAACAGAGGAGTCACATGACACTGTGGGGCCTGTGGAACCATGGAGAACATTGTGACACTGCAAGGCCTCAAGGAATCATTAGGACTGTTATATGTCTATAGGATAATTCGTGCAAATAAAATTGTCGTCTCTTTTATAGTTATGTGCTGTTAAATTACACTCTTATAGGAAGTTTTTAAATCGCACAAGCCAGCAACAGCGATTGCAACACCATGTCAAAGCCACCTGGACGAGAGAGGGAGGACTTTATTTACAAGCGAACGAAAGTGGCCAGCCCAGAGAGGGATCATGCATCAAGGTTGTCCGAGAAACACCCGGACGATAAATACACGATAAATATCCGAGACCGAGATAGTCAGAGCCATCAGGGAGGTACATCTCAAATCCGAATTCCGGGACTGCAAACACAGGTGTTCATCACTCTCCGGACACGTATTGTTCAACTTGCCACAGAGAAAAGAACTCCACATGAATACATGCACTTTGAAAAGGAAGAAAGGGGACTCTGGCTCAGGCAAGGAAAATCGTATAGAAATGGGTCAGACAGGACGGTCGGTGTGAAGCATAGAGGACCCTCTGCTGCAGCTGTCAAACCTGTGTCTCACCCGGTGGCAATCCCGGGCTCCACATTGACTTTTTTTTATAGTGGCTTTTTTTCATTTTTCTCAAAGTTTATATTTGGTACACTTAATAACTTTTATTAAATTAAAAATTAATAACTTGGAGCCTTGCATTTCTAACATGTTCATCACATTCGGTTTCTCATGATAAGCCTATCTACTTCTGCTAATTCTGAGATGGGGAAAATGAACTGTCATGATTCCCGCTTGCACTAGAGGATTGTGACACGGGCTGACTTTGTGATGCCAGAGTCTTCTGTGCCATCACAGCGCAACTGTATGACATCCCAGAGTGATAGAGCAGCACTGGCTCTGTGACATCACAAGGGGGATTTGTGAGATCTCAGGGTGGGCTGTGACATCCCAGGAGGCAGTGTGACATCTCAGGGGCTCTGTGACCTTACTGGGGAGGTCACTTCAAGCCAGCTCCCACTCACAGTTCCTCCCAGAGAAGTCCAAAGCTGCTCGTGCCCGGTGGCGTCCCGTGTCCCTCTGGGTCCGCCTGCCCCTGGCGCTGCAGCCTCCCCCTGAGGATGTTCGAGGAGATCAAGCCCAGAGCCTGACACGGGGACAGGGGCTCAGGGCCGTCACAGTTGGAACAGGGAGACAGGGACCCCCTAGCAGCATCCCTGTGCCCCCAGGGCCAGAGCTTGGCCAGGGCTCCTTCACCCTCTTATGAAGGAGGGCTTGAGAGCACTTTAAAAATCCCCAGCAGGGGAGTAGCATAAAACAGCTTTAATATTAAGTGACAGCACCACAGAGTTCCTTGGCAAGAGTCACTCTGCTCCTGACTGGACACTTCAGGCACACCAAGGAAACAAAGCAACAACAAAACCAAACAAAATCCAGGCAATCAAACCAAAAAGGAGTCAAGAACTGTCCCGGTGTCTGTGTGTCTCTGTGTGTTTGTGTGTGTGTGTGTGTGTGGGTGTGTGTGTGTGTGACGAAAGGACAGTGAGGGCAAGGATAAAAGGAATACAGCCTAAAAGCTAAACAGAGCTGTGGAATAACACTTAACAATATTCAACTTCGCTTATAACTTCTATTAAGCTTCACAAATTAGCAAAAGAACAACTCTTAGCAGCATTTAACTTTGCTTACAGCTTGTGACTTTGTCGCTATAAGACACGTGAAAGCACGACGCGAGCCACCTGCTATTTTCAAGGTAAAGATAAAAGTTTATTCTCTGACTCCAACTTTTACACTTTCCCAAAGGTGACATTGGATTGGAGAGTGAATGGACCACCTGTCCAACGACATCGGACAAAGCACTAGTACATCAAGTTTGTCCAGCCCCACAAAAGATTGTAAACAATACGTTGTTGACAGAAATTGTGTGGGAAGGTTCTCCAACAGAATGGAAACTCAGAAGGCTTTAGAAAATCTTAAGAATCAGGGTGACATGACTTAACCTTACTTCCAGGCCTGACTGGCTCAGCTATCCAAGGCAATCAAAGCCCTCAGAGAGCAGCATTTCTGCCACATTTCCCTGAGCACAGGCACTCCTGTGTGCACACAGACACAAAGAGTCACTACAAGGCACCTGTGAGAAATTCCCCTGAGCAAAGGGAAATGTTCCCTGCGGAGGCTTTGGCATCTCCCCAGGGGATGAAGGGTTGAGCCTGGAGCAGACAGTGTCTTTGATGAACTCCAGAGGAGCTGAGCCCAGGGGCTGCTGGCCAAGGCCCAGGCCCAGTGAGCATTTCTCAGCTGGCAGGGTGGCCTGAGAAGGGGAAAGGGGAATGCACCAGACCAGGAACCATGGAACCAAGGGACCATTGTTACACTGTGGGGCCATGTGAGAAGAAGTGACCATTGGGACACTGTGGGGCCTTGTGAGACCAAGGGACCATTGGGATACTGTGGGACCATGTGAGATCAAGAGACCATTGGGATACTGTGAGTCCTCATGGATTCATGGACACTACTGTGACATTGCTGGGCCTCATGGAAGCAAGGGGACCCTAGTGACGCCGTGTGCCTCAGTGGAATGTAGGCATCATTGTGACACTGTGAGGCCCCATCCAACCAAGGCTCCATTGGGACACTGCGAGACCCCACGGAAACAAAGCTCCAGGGTAACACAGAGAGGCTGCCTGTAATCAGTGCTCCATTGTGACCCTGTGGAGCCAAAGGAGAGCGTTGTGACACTGCAAAGCCCCATGGTCCATTGGTCCAAAGGTCCATTGTGACATTGCAGGACTCATGGAACAGAGGAGTCACATGACACTGTGGGGCCTGTGGAACCATGGAGAACATTGTGACACTGCAAGGCCTCAAGGAATCATTAGGACTGTTATATGTCTATAGGATAATTCGTGCAAATAAAATTGTCGTCTCTTTTATAGTTATGTGCTGTTAAATTATACTCTTATAGGAAGTTTTTAAATCGCACAAGCCAGCAACAGCGATTGCAACACCATGTCAAAGCCACCTGGACGAGAGAGGGAGGACTTTATTTACAAGCGAACGAAAGTGGCCAGCCCAGAGAGGGATCATGCATCAAGGTTGTCCGAGAAACACCCGGACGATAAATACACGATAAATATCCGAGACCGAGATAGTCAGAGCCATCAGGGAGGTACATCTCAAATCCGAATTCCGGGACTGCAAACACAGGTGTTCATCACTCTCCGGACACGTATTGTTCAACTTGCCACAGAGAAAAGAACTCCACATGAATACATGCACTTTGAAAAGGAAGAAAGGGGACTCTGGCTCAGGCAAGGAAAATCGTATAGAAATGGGTCAGACAGGACGGTCGGTGTGAAGCATAGAGGACCCTCTGCTGCAGCTGTCAAACCTGTGTCTCACCCGGTGGCAATCCCGGGCTCCACATTGACTTTTTTTTATAGTGGCCTTTTTTCATTTTTCTCAAAGTTTATATTTGGTACACTTAATAACTTTTATTAAATTAAAAATTAATAACTTGGAGCCTTGCATTTCTAACATGTTCATCACATTCGGTTTCTCATGATAAGCCTATCTACTTCTGCTAATTCTGAGATGGGGAAAATGAACTGTCATGATTCCCGCTTGCACTAGAGGATTGTGACACGGGCTGACTTTGTGATGCCAGAGTCTTCTGTGCCATCACAGCGCAACTGTATGACATCCCAGAGTGATAGAGCAGCACTGGCTCTGTGACATCACAAGGGGGATTTGTGAGATCTCAGGGTGGGCTGTGACATCCCAGGAGGCAGTGTGACATCTCAGGGGCTCTGTGACCTTACTGGGGAGGTCACTTCAAGCCAGCTCCCACTCACAGTTCCTCCCAGAGAAGTCCAAAGCTGCTCGTGCCCGGTGGCGTCCCGTGTCCCTCTGGGTCCGCCTGCCCCTGGCGCTGCAGCCTCCCCCTGAGGATGTTCGAGGAGATCAAGCCCAGAGCCTGACACGGGGACAGGGGCTCAGGGCCGTCACAGTTGGAACAGGGAGACAGGGACCCCCTAGCAGCATCCCTGTGCCCCCAGGGCCAGAGCTTGGCCAGGGCTCCTTCACCCTCTTATGAAGGAGGGCTTGAGAGCACTTTAAAAATCCCCAGCAGGGGAGTAGCATAAAACAGCTTTAATATTAAGTGACAGCACCACAGAGTTCCTTGGCAAGAGTCACTCTGCTCCTGACTGGACACTTCAGGCACACCAAGGAAACAAAGCAACAACAAAACCAAACAAAATCCAGGCAATCAAACCAAAAAGGAGTCAAGAACTGTCCCGGTGTCTGTGTGTCTCTGTGTGTTTGTGTGTGTGTGTGTGTGTGGGTGTGTGTGTGTGTGACGAAAGGACAGTGAGGGCAAGGATAAAAGGAATACAGCCTAAAAGCTAAACAGAGCTGTGGAATAACACTTAACAATATTCAACTTCGCTTATAACTTCTATTAAGCTTCACAAATTAGCAAAAGAACAACTCTTAGCAGCATTTAACTTTGCTTACAGCTTGTGACTTTGTCGCTATAAGACACGTGAAAGCACGACGCGAGCCACCTGCTATTTTCAAGGTAAAGATAAAAGTTTATTCTCTGACTCCAACTTTTACACTTTCCCAAAGGTGACATTGGATTGGAGAGTGAATGGACCACCTGTCCAACGACATCGGACAAAGCACTAGTACATCAAGTTTGTCCAGCCCCACAAAAGATTGTAAACAATACGTTGTTGACAGAAATTGTGTGGGAAGGTTCTCCAACAGAATGGAAACTCAGAAGGCTTTAGAAAATCTTAAGAATCAGGGTGACATGACTTAACCTTACTTCCAGGCCTGACTGGCTCAGCTATCCAAGGCAATCAAAGCCCTCAGAGAGCAGCATTTCTGCCACATTTCCCTGAGCACAGGCACTCCTGTGTGCACACAGACACAAAGAGTCACTACAAGGCACCTGTGAGAAATTCCCCTGAGCAAAGGGAAATGTTCCCTGCGGAGGCTTTGGCATCTCCCCAGGGGATGAAGGGTTGAGCCTGGAGCAGACAGTGTCTTTGATGAACTCCAGAGGAGCTGAGCCCAGGGGCTGCTGGCCAAGGCCCAGGCCCAGTGAGCATTTCTCAGCTGGCAGGGTGGCCTGAGAAGGGGAAAGGGGAATGCACCAGACCAGGAACCATGGAACCAAGGGACCATTGTTACACTGTGGGGCCATGTGAGAAGAAGTGACCATTGGGACACTGTGGGGCCTTGTGAGACCAAGGGACCATTGGGATACTGTGGGACCATGTGAGATCAAGAGACCATTGGGATACTGTGAGTCCTCATGGATTCATGGACACTACTGTGACATTGCTGGGCCTCATGGAAGCAAGGGGACCCTAGTGACGCCGTGTGCCTCAGTGGAATGTAGGCATCATTGTGACACTGTGAGGCCCCATCCAACCAAGGCTCCATTGGGACACTGCGAGACCCCACGGAAACAAAGCTCCAGGGTAACACAGAGAGGCTGCCTGTAATCAGTGCTCCATTGTGACCCTGTGGAGCCAAAGGAGAGCGTTGTGACACTGCAAAGCCCCATGGTCCATTGGTCCAAAGGTCCATTGTGACATTGCAGGACTCATGGAACAGAGGAGTCACATGACACTGTGGGGCCTGTGGAACCATGGAGAACATTGTGACACTGCAAGGCCTCAAGGAATCATTAGGACTGTTATATGTCTATAGGATAATTCGTGCAAATAAAATTGTCGTCTCTTTTATAGTTATGTGCTGTTAAATTATACTCTTATAGGAAGTTTTTAAATCGCACAAGCCAGCAACAGCGATTGCAACACCATGTCAAAGCCACCTGGACGAGAGAGGGAGGACTTTATTTACAAGCGAACGAAAGTGGCCAGCCCAGAGAGGGATCATGCATCAAGGTTGTCCGAGAAACACCCGGACGATAAATACACGATAAATATCCGAGACCGAGATAGTCAGAGCCATCAGGGAGGTACATCTCAAATCCGAATTCCGGGACTGCAAACACAGGTGTTCATCACTCTCCGGACACGTATTGTTCAACTTGCCACAGAGAAAAGAACTCCACATGAATACATGCACTTTGAAAAGGAAGAAAGGGGACTCTGGCTCAGGCAAGGAAAATCGTATAGAAATGGGTCAGACAGGACGGTCGGTGTGAAGCATAGAGGACCCTCTGCTGCAGCTGTCAAACCTGTGTCTCACCCGGTGGCAATCCCGGGCTCCACATTGACTTTTTTTTATAGTGGCTTTTTTTCATTTTTCTCAAAGTTTATATTTGGTACACTTAATAACTTTTATTAAATTAAAAATTAATAACTTGGAGCCTTGCATTTCTAACATGTTCATCACATTCGGTTTCTCATGATAAGCCTATCTACTTCTGCTAATTCTGAGATGGGGAAAATGAACTGTCATGATTCCCGCTTGCACTAGAGGATTGTGACACGGGCTGACTTTGTGATGCCAGAGTCTTCTGTGCCATCACAGCGCAACTGTATGACATCCCAGAGTGATAGAGCAGCACTGGCTCTGTGACATCACAAGGGGGATTTGTGAGATCTCAGGGTGGGCTGTGACATCCCAGGAGGCAGTGTGACATCTCAGGGGCTCTGTGACCTTACTGGGGAGGTCACTTCAAGCCAGCTCCCACTCACAGTTCCTCCCAGAGAAGTCCAAAGCTGCTCGTGCCCGGTGGCGTCCCGTGTCCCTCTGGGTCCGCCTGCCCCTGGCGCTGCAGCCTCCCCCTGAGGATGTTCGAGGAGATCAAGCCCAGAGCCTGACACGGGGACAGGGGCTCAGGGCCGTCACAGTTGGAACAGGGAGACAGGGACCCCCTAGCAGCATCCCTGTGCCCCCAGGGCCAGAGCTTGGCCAGGGCTCCTTCACCCTCTTATGAAGGAGGGCTTGAGAGCACTTTAAAAATCCCCAGCAGGGGAGTAGCATAAAACAGCTTTAATATTAAGTGACAGCACCACAGAGTTCCTTGGCAAGAGTCACTCTGCTCCTGACTGGACACTTCAGGCACACCAAGGAAACAAAGCAACAACAAAACCAAACAAAATCCAGGCAATCAAACCAAAAAGGAGTCAAGAACTGTCCCGGTGTCTGTGTGTCTCTGTGTGTTTGTGTGTGTGTGTGTGTGTGGGTGTGTGTGTGTGTGACGAAAGGACAGTGAGGGCAAGGATAAAAGGAATACAGCCTAAAAGCTAAACAGAGCTGTGGAATAACACTTAACAATATTCAACTTCGCTTATAACTTCTATTAAGCTTCACAAATTAGCAAAAGAACAACTCTTAGCAGCATTTAACTTTGCTTACAGCTTGTGACTTTGTCGCTATAAGACACGTGAAAGCACGACGCGAGCCACCTGCTATTTTCAAGGTAAAGAGAAAAGTTTATTCTCTGACTCCAACTTTTATACTTTCCCAAAGGTGACATTGGATTGGAGAGTGAATGGACCACCTGTCCAACGACATCGGACAAAGCACTAGTACATCAAGTTTGTCCAGCCCCACAAAAGATTGTAAACAATACGTTGTTGACAGAACTTGTGTGGGAAGGTTCTCCAACAGAATGGAAACTCAGAAGGCTTTAGAAAATCTTAAGAATCAGGGTGACATGACTTAACCTTACTTCCAGGCCTGACTGGCTCAGCTATCCAAGGCAATCAAAGCCCTCAGAGAGCAGCATTTCTGCCACATTTCCCTGAGCACAGGCACTCCTGTGTGCACACAGACACAAAGAGTCACTACAAGGCACCTGTGAGAAATTCCCCTGAGCAAAGGGAAATGTTCCCTGCGGAGGCTTTGGCATCTCCCCAGGGGATGAAGGGTTGAGCCTGGAGCAGACAGTGTCTTTGATGAACTCCAGAGGAGCTGAGCCCAGGGGCTGCTGGCCAAGGCCCTGGCCCAGTGAGCATTTCTCAGCTGGCAGGGTGGCCTGAGAAGGGGAAAGGGGAATGCACCAGACCAGGAACCATGGAACCAAGGGACCATTGTTACACTGTGGGGCCATGTGAGAAGAAGTGACCATTGGGACACTGTGGGGCCTTGTGAGACCAAGGGACCATTGGGACACTGTGGGACCATGTGAGATCAAGAGACCATTGGGATACTGTGAGTCCTCGTGGATTCATGGACACCACTGTGACATTGCTGGGCCTCATGGAAGCAAGGGGACCCTAGTGACGCCGTGTGCCTCAGTGGAATGTAGGCATCATTGTGACACTGTGAGGCCCCATCCAACCAAGGCTCCATTGGGACACTGCGAGACCCCACGGAAACAAAGCTCCAGGGTAACACAGAGAGGCTGCCTGTAATCAGTGCTCCATTGTGACCCTGTGGAGCCAAAGGAGAGCGTTGTGACACTGCAAAGCCCCATGGTCCATTGGTCCAAAGGTCCATTGTGACATTGCAGGACTCATGGAACAGAGGAGTCACATGACACTGTGGGGCCTGTGGAACCATGGAGAACATTGTGACACTGCAAGGCCTCAAGGAATCATTAGGACTGTTATATGTCTATAGGATAATTCGTGCAAATAAAATTGTCGTCTCTTTTATAGTTATGTGCTGTTAAATTATACTCTTATAGGAAGTTTTTAAATCGCACAAGCCAGCAACAGCGATTGCAACACCATGTCAAAGCCACCTGGACGAGAGAGGGAGGACTTTATTTACAAGCGAACGAAAGTGGCCAGCCCAGAGAGGGATCATGCATCAAGGTTGTCCGAGAAACACCCGGACGATAAATACACGATAAATATCCGAGACCGAGATAGTCAGAGCCATCAGGGAGGTACATCTCAAATCCGAATTCCGGGACTGCAAACACAGGTGTTCATCACTCTCCGGACACGTATTGTTCAACTTGCCACAGAGAAAAGAACTCCACATGAATACATGCACTTTGAAAAGGAAGAAAGGGGACTCTGGCTCAGGCAAGGAAAATCGTATAGAAATGGGTCAGACAGGACGGTCGGTGTGAAGCATAGAGGACCCTCTGCTGCAGCTGTCAAACCTGTGTCTCACCCGGTGGCAATCCCGGGCTCCACATTGACTTTTTTTTATAGTGGCCTTTTTTCATTTTTCTCAAAGTTTATATTTGGTACACTTAATAACTTTTATTAAATTAAAAATTAATAACTTGGAGCCTTGCATTTCTAACATGTTCATCACATTCGGTTTCTCATGATAAGCCTATCTACTTCTGCTAATTCTGAGATGGGGAAAATGAACTGTCATGATTCCCGCTTGCACTAGAGGATTGTGACACGGGCTGACTTTGTGATGCCAGAGTCTTCTGTGCCATCACAGCGCAACTGTATGACATCCCAGAGTGATAGAGCAGCACTGGCTCTGTGACATCACAAGGGGGATTTGTGAGATCTCAGGGTGGGCTGTGACATCCCAGGAGGCAGTGTGACATCTCAGGGGCTCTGTGACCTTACTGGGGAGGTCACTTCAAGCCAGCTCCCACTCACAGTTCCTCCCAGAGAAGTCCAAAGCTGCTCGTGCCCGGTGGCGTCCCGTGTCCCTCTGGGTCCGCCTGCCCCTGGCGCTGCAGCCTCCCCCTGAGGATGTTCGAGGAGATCAAGCCCAGAGCCTGACACGGGGACAGGGGCTCAGGGCCGTCACAGTTGGAACAGGGAGACAGGGACCCCCTAGCAGCATCCCTGTGCCCCCAGGGCCAGAGCTTGGCCAGGGCTCCTTCACCCTCTTATGAAGGAGGGCTTGAGAGCACTTTAAAAATCCCCAGCAGGGGAGTAGCATAAAACAGCTTTAATATTAAGTGACAGCACCACAGAGTTCCTTGGCAAGAGTCACTCTGCTCCTGACTGGACACTTCAGGCACACCAAGGAAACAAAGCAACAACAAAACCAAACAAAATCCAGGCAATCAAACCAAAAAGGAGTCAAGAACTGTCCCGGTGTCTGTGTGTCTCTGTGTGTTTGTGTGTGTGTGTGTGTGTGGGTGTGTGTGTGTGTGACGAAAGGACAGTGAGGGCAAGGATAAAAGGAATACAGCCTAAAAGCTAAACAGAGCTGTGGAATAACACTTAACAATATTCAACTTCGCTTATAACTTCTATTAAGCTTCACAAATTAGCAAAAGAACAACTCTTAGCAGCATTTAACTTTGCTTACAGCTTGTGACTTTGTCGCTATAAGACACGTGAAAGCACGACGCGAGCCACCTGCTATTTTCAAGGTAAAGATAAAAGTTTATTCTCTGACTCCAACTTTTACACTTTCCCAAAGGTGACATTGGATTGGAGAGTGAATGGACCACCTGTCCAACGACATCGGACAAAGCACTAGTACATCAAGTTTGTCCAGCCCCACAAAAGATTGTAAACAATACGTTGTTGACAGAAATTGTGTGGGAAGGTTCTCCAACAGAATGGAAACTCAGAAGGCTTTAGAAAATCTTAAGAATCAGGGTGACATGACTTAACCTTACTTCCAGGCCTGACTGGCTCAGCTATCCAAGGCAATCAAAGCCCTCAGAGAGCAGCATTTCTGCCACATTTCCCTGAGCACAGGCACTCCTGTGTGCACACAGACACAAAGAGTCACTACAAGGCACCTGTGAGAAATTCCCCTGAGCAAAGGGAAATGTTCCCTGCGGAGGCTTTGGCATCTCCCCAGGGGATGAAGGGTTGAGCCTGGAGCAGACAGTGTCTTTGATGAACTCCAGAGGAGCTGAGCCCAGGGGCTGCTGGCCAAGGCCCAGGCCCAGTGAGCATTTCTCAGCTGGCAGGGTGGCCTGAGAAGGGGAAAGGGGAATGCACCAGACCAGGAACCATGGAACCAAGGGACCATTGTTACACTGTGGGGCCATGTGAGAAGAAGTGACCATTGGGACACTGTGGGGCCTTGTGAGACCAAGGGACCATTGGGATACTGTGGGACCATGTGAGATCAAGAGACCATTGGGATACTGTGAGTCCTCATGGATTCATGGACACTACTGTGACATTGCTGGGCCTCATGGAAGCAAGGGGACCCTAGTGACGCCGTGTGCCTCAGTGGAATGTAGGCATCATTGTGACACTGTGAGGCCCCATCCAACCAAGGCTCCATTGGGACACTGCGAGACCCCACGGAAACAAAGCTCCAGGGTAACACAGAGAGGCTGCCTGTAATCAGTGCTCCATTGTGACCCTGTGGAGCCAAAGGAGAGCGTTGTGACACTGCAAAGCCCCATGGTCCATTGGTCCAAAGGTCCATTGTGACATTGCAGGACTCATGGAACAGAGGAGTCACATGACACTGTGGGGCCTGTGGAACCATGGAGAACATTGTGACACTGCAAGGCCTCAAGGAATCATTAGGACTGTTATATGTCTATAGGATAATTCGTGCAAATAAAATTGTCGTCTCTTTTATAGTTATGTGCTGTTAAATTATACTCTTATAGGAAGTTTTTAAATCGCACAAGCCAGCAACAGCGATTGCAACACCATGTCAAAGCCACCTGGACGAGAGAGGGAGGACTTTATTTACAAGCGAACGAAAGTGGCCAGCCCAGAGAGGGATCATGCATCAAGGTTGTCCGAGAAACACCCGGACGATAAATACACGATAAATATCCGAGACCGAGATAGTCAGAGCCATCAGGGAGGTACATCTCAAATCCGAATTCCGGGACTGCAAACACAGGTGTTCATCACTCTCCGGACACGTATTGTTCAACTTGCCACAGAGAAAAGAACTCCACATGAATACATGCACTTTGAAAAGGAAGAAAGGGGACTCTGGCTCAGGCAAGGAAAATCGTATAGAAATGGGTCAGACAGGACGGTCGGTGTGAAGCATAGAGGACCCTCTGCTGCAGCTGTCAAACCTGTGTCTCACCCGGTGGCAATCCCGGGCTCCACATTGACTTTTTTTTATAGTGGCTTTTTTTCATTTTTCTCAAAGTTTATATTTGGTACACTTAATAACTTTTATTAAATTAAAAATTAATAACTTGGAGCCTTGCATTTCTAACATGTTCATCACATTCGGTTTCTCATGATAAGCCTATCTACTTCTGCTAATTCTGAGATGGGGAAAATGAACTGTCATGATTCCCGCTTGCACTAGAGGATTGTGACACGGGCTGACTTTGTGATGCCAGAGTCTTCTGTGCCATCACAGCGCAACTGTATGACATCCCAGAGTGATAGAGCAGCACTGGCTCTGTGACATCACAAGGGGGATTTGTGAGATCTCAGGGTGGGCTGTGACATCCCAGGAGGCAGTGTGACATCTCAGGGGCTCTGTGACCTTACTGGGGAGGTCACTTCAAGCCAGCTCCCACTCACAGTTCCTCCCAGAGAAGTCCAAAGCTGCTCGTGCCCGGTGGCGTCCCGTGTCCCTCTGGGTCCGCCTGCCCCTGGCGCTGCAGCCTCCCCCTGAGGATGTTCGAGGAGATCAAGCCCAGAGCCTGACACGGGGACAGGGGCTCAGGGCCGTCACAGTTGGAACAGGGAGACAGGGACCCCCTAGCAGCATCCCTGTGCCCCCAGGGCCAGAGCTTGGCCAGGGCTCCTTCACCCTCTTATGAAGGAGGGCTTGAGAGCACTTTAAAAATCCCCAGCAGGGGAGTAGCATAAAACAGCTTTAATATTAAGTGACAGCACCACAGAGTTCCTTGGCAAGAGTCACTCTGCTCCTGACTGGACACTTCAGGCACACCAAGGAAACAAAGCAACAACAAAACCAAACAAAATCCAGGCAATCAAACCAAAAAGGAGTCAAGAACTGTCCCGGTGTCTGTGTGTCTCTGTGTGTTTGTGTGTGTGTGTGTGTGTGGGTGTGTGTGTGTGTGACGAAAGGACAGTGAGGGCAAGGATAAAAGGAATACAGCCTAAAAGCTAAACAGAGCTGTGGAATAACACTTAACAATATTCAACTTCGCTTATAACTTCTATTAAGCTTCACAAATTAGCAAAAGAACAACTCTTAGCAGCATTTAACTTTGCTTACAGCTTGTGACTTTGTCGCTATAAGACACGTGAAAGCACGACGCGAGCCACCTGCTATTTTCAAGGTAAAGAGAAAAGTTTATTCTCTGACTCCAACTTTTATACTTTCCCAAAGGTGACATTGGATTGGAGAGTGAATGGACCACCTGTCCAACGACATCGGACAAAGCACTAGTACATCAAGTTTGTCCAGCCCCACAAAAGATTGTAAACAATACGTTGTTGACAGAACTTGTGTGGGAAGGTTCTCCAACAGAATGGAAACTCAGAAGGCTTTAGAAAATCTTAAGAATCAGGGTGACATGACTTAACCTTACTTCCAGGCCTGACTGGCTCAGCTATCCAAGGCAATCAAAGCCCTCAGAGAGCAGCATTTCTGCCACATTTCCCTGAGCACAGGCACTCCTGTGTGCACACAGACACAAAGAGTCACTACAAGGCACCTGTGAGAAATTCCCCTGAGCAAAGGGAAATGTTCCCTGCGGAGGCTTTGGCATCTCCCCAGGGGATGAAGGGTTGAGCCTGGAGCAGACAGTGTCTTTGATGAACTCCAGAGGAGCTGAGCCCAGGGGCTGCTGGCCAAGGCCCTGGCCCAGTGAGCATTTCTCAGCTGGCAGGGTGGCCTGAGAAGGGGAAAGGGGAATGCACCAGACCAGGAACCATGGAACCAAGGGACCATTGTTACACTGTGGGGCCATGTGAGAAGAAGTGACCATTGGGACACTGTGGGGCCTTGTGAGACCAAGGGACCATTGGGACACTGTGGGACCATGTGAGATCAAGAGACCATTGGGATACTGTGAGTCCTCGTGGATTCATGGACACCACTGTGACATTGCTGGGCCTCATGGAAGCAAGGGGACCCTAGTGACGCCGTGTGCCTCAGTGGAATGTAGGCATCATTGTGACACTGTGAGGCCCCATCCAACCAAGGCTCCATTGGGACACTGCGAGACCCCACGGAAACAAAGCTCCAGGGTAACACAGAGAGGCTGCCTGTAATCAGTGCTCCATTGTGACCCTGTGGAGCCAAAGGAGAGCGTTGTGACACTGCAAAGCCCCATGGTCCATTGGTCCAAAGGTCCATTGTGACATTGCAGGACTCATGGAACAGAGGAGTCACATGACACTGTGGGGCCTGTGGAACCATGGAGAACATTGTGACACTGCAAGGCCTCAAGGAATCATTAGGACTGTTATATGTCTATAGGATAATTCGTGCAAATAAAATTGTCGTCTCTTTTATAGTTATGTGCTGTTAAATTATACTCTTATAGGAAGTTTTTAAATCGCACAAGCCAGCAACAGCGATTGCAACACCATGTCAAAGCCACCTGGACGAGAGAGGGAGGACTTTATTTACAAGCGAACGAAAGTGGCCAGCCCAGAGAGGGATCATGCATCAAGGTTGTCCAAGAAACACCCGGACGATAAATACACGATAAATATCCGAGACCGAGATAGTCAGAGCCATCAGGGAGGTACATCTCAAATCCGAATTCCGGGACTGCAAACACAGGTGTTCATCACTCTCCGGACACGTATTGTTCAACTTGCCACAGAGAAAAGAACTCCACATGAATACATGCACTTTGAAAAGGAAGAAAGGGGACTCTGGCTCAGGCAAGGAAAATCGTATAGAAATGGGTCAGACAGGACGGTCGGTGTGAAGCATAGAGGACCCTCTGCTGCAGCTGTCAAACCTGTGTCTCACCCGGTGGCAATCCCGGGCTCCACATTGACTTTTTTTTATAGTGTCTTTTTTTCATTTTTCTCAAAGTTTATATTTGGTACACTTAATAACTTTTATTAAATTAAAAATTAATAACTTGGAGCCTTGCATTTCTAACATGTTCATCACATTCGGTTTCTCATGATAAGCCTATCTACTTCTGCTAATTCTGAGATGGGGAAAATGAACTGTCATGATTCCCGCTTGCACTAGAGGATTGTGACACGGGCTGACTTTGTGATGCCAGAGTCTTCTGTGCCATCACAGCGCAACTGTATGACATCCCAGAGTGATAGAGCAGCACTGGCTCTGTGACATCACAAGGGGGATTTGTGAGATCTCAGGGTGGGCTGTGACATCCCAGGAGGCAGTGTGACATCTCAGGGGCTCTGTGACCTTACTGGGGAGGTCACTTCAAGCCAGCTCCCACTCACAGTTCCTCCCAGAGAAGTCCAAAGCTGCTCGTGCCCGGTGGCGTCCCGTGTCCCTCTGGGTCCGCCTGCCCCTGGCGCTGCAGCCTCCCCCTGAGGATGTTCGAGGAGATCAAGCCCAGAGCCTGACACGGGGACAGGGGCTCAGGGCCGTCACAGTTGGAACAGGGAGACAGGGACCCCCTAGCAGCATCCCTGTGCCCCCAGGGCCAGAGCTTGGCCAGGGCTCCTTCACCCTCTTATGAAGGAGGGCTTGAGAGCACTTTAAAAATCCCCAGCAGGGGAGTAGCATAAAACAGCTTTAATATTAAGTGACAGCACCACAGAGTTCCTTGGCAAGAGTCACTCTGCTCCTGACTGGACACTTCAGGCACACCAAGGAAACAAAGCAACAACAAAACCAAACAAAATCCAGGCAATCAAACCAAAAAGGAGTCAAGAACTGTCCCGGTGTCTGTGTGTCTCTGTGTGTTTGTGTGTGTGTGTGTGTGTGGGTGTGTGTGTGTGTGACGAAAGGACAGTGAGGGCAAGGATAAAAGGAATACAGCCTAAAAGCTAAACAGAGCTGTGGAATAACACTTAACAATATTCAACTTCGCTTATAACTTCTATTAAGCTTCACAAATTAGCAAAAGAACAACTCTTAGCAGCATTTAACTTTGCTTACAGCTTGTGACTTTGTCGCTATAAGACACGTGAAAGCACGACGCGAGCCACCTGCTATTTTCAAGGTAAAGAGAAAAGTTTATTCTCTGACTCCAACTTTTATACTTTCCCAAAGGTGACATTGGATTGGAGAGTGAATGGACCACCTGTCCAACGACATCGGACAAAGCACTAGTACATCAAGTTTGTCCAGCCCCACAAAAGATTGTAAACAATACGTTGTTGACAGAACTTGTGTGGGAAGGTTCTCCAACAGAATGGAAACTCAGAAGGCTTTAGAAAATCTTAAGAATCAGGGTGACATGACTTAACCTTACTTCCAGGCCTGACTGGCTCAGCTATCCAAGGCAATCAAAGCCCTCAGAGAGCAGCATTTCTGCCACATTTCCCTGAGCACAGGCACTCCTGTGTGCACACAGACACAAAGAGTCACTACAAGGCACCTGTGAGAAATTCCCCTGAGCAAAGGGAAATGTTCCCTGTGGAGGCTTTGGCATCTCCCCAGGGGATGAAGGGTTGAGCCTGGAGCAGACAGTGTCTTTGATGAACTCCAGAGGAGCTGAGCCCAGGGGCTGCTGGCCAAGGCCCTGGCCCAGTGAGCATTTCTCAGCTGGCAGGGTGGCCTGAGAAGGGGAAAGGGGAATGCACCAGACCAGGAACCATGGAACCAAGGGACCATTGTTACACTGTGGGGCCATGTGAGAAGAAGTGACCATTGGGACACTGTGGGGCCTTGTGAGACCAAGGGACCATTGGGACACTGTGGGACCATGTGAGATCAAGAGACCATTGGGATACTGTGAGTCCTCATGGATTCATGGACACCACTGTGACATTGCTGGGCCTCATGGAAGCAAGGGGACCCTAGTGACGCCGTGTGCCTCAGTGGAATGTAGGCATCATTGTGACACTGTGAGGCCCCATCCAACCAAGGCTCCATTGGGACACTGCGAGACCCCACGGAAACAAAGCTCCAGGGTAACACAGAGAGGCTGCCTGTAATCAGTGCTCCATTGTGACCCTGTGGAGCCAAAGGAGAGCGTTGTGACACTGCAAAGCCCCATGGTCCATTGGTCCAAAGGTCCATTGTGACATTGCAGGACTCATGGAACAGAGGAGTCACATGACACTGTGGGGCCTGTGGAACCATGGAGAACATTGTGACACTGCAAGGCCTCAAGGAATCATTAGGACTGTTATATGTCTATAGGATAATTCGTGCAAATAAAATTGTCGTCTCTTTTATAGTTATGTGCTGTTAAATTACACTCTTATAGGAAGTTTTTAAATCGCACAAGCCAGCAACAGCGATTGCAACACCATGTCAAAGCCACCTGGACGAGAGAGGGAGGACTTTATTTACAAGCGAACGAAAGTGGCCAGCCCAGAGAGGGATCATGCATCAAGGTTGTCCGAGAAACACCCGGACGATAAATACACGATAAATATCCGAGACCGAGATAGTCAGAGCCATCAGGGAGGTACATCTCAAATCCGAATTCCGGGACTGCAAACACAGGTGTTCATCACTCTCCGGACACGTATTGTTCAACTTGCCACAGAGAAAAGAACTCCACATGAATACATGCACTTTGAAAAGGAAGAAAGGGGACTCTGGCTCAGGCAAGGAAAATCGTATAGAAATGGGTCAGACAGGACGGTCGGTGTGAAGCATAGAGGACCCTCTGCTGCAGCTGTCAAACCTGTGTCTCACCCGGTGGCAATCCCGGGCTCCACATTGACTTTTTTTTATAGTGGCTTTTTTTCATTTTTCTCAAAGTTTATATTTGGTACACTTAATAACTTTTATTAAATTAAAAATTAATAACTTGGAGCCTTGCATTTCTAACATGTTCATCACATTCGGTTTCTCATGATAAGCCTATCTACTTCTGCTAATTCTGAGATGGGGAAAATGAACTGTCATGATTCCCGCTTGCACTAGAGGATTGTGACACGGGCTGACTTTGTGATGCCAGAGTCTTCTGTGCCATCACAGCGCAACTGTATGACATCCCAGAGTGATAGAGCAGCACTGGCTCTGTGACATCACAAGGGGGATTTGTGAGATCTCAGGGTGGGCTGTGACATCCCAGGAGGCAGTGTGACATCTCAGGGGCTCTGTGACCTTACTGGGGAGGTCACTTCAAGCCAGCTCCCACTCACAGTTCCTCCCAGAGAAGTCCAAAGCTGCTCGTGCCCGGTGGCATCCCGTGTCCCTCTGGGTCCCCCTGCCCCTAGCGCTGCAGCCTCCCCCTGAGGATGTTCGAGGAGATCAAGCCCAGAGCCTGACACGGGGACAGGGGCTCAGGGCCGTCACAGTTGGAACAGGGAGACAGGGACCCCCTAGCAGCATCCCTGTGCCCCCAAGGCCAGAGCTTGGCCAGGGCTCCTTCACCCTCTTATGAAGGAGGGCTTGAGAGCACTTTAAAAATCCCCAGCAGGGGAGTAGCATAAAACAGCTTTAATATTAAGTGACAGCACCACAGAGTTCCTTGGCAAGAGTCACTCTGCTCCTGACTGGACACTTCAGGCACACCAAGGAAACAAAGCAACAACAAAACCAAACAAAATCCAGGCAATCAAACCAAAAAGGAGTCAAGAACTGTCCCGGTGTCTGTGTGTCTCTGTGTGTTTGTGTGTGTGTGTGGGTGTGGGTGTGTGTGTGTGGGTGTGTGTGTGTGTGACGAAAGGACAGTGAGGGCAAGGATAAAAGGAATACAGCCTAAAAGCTAAACAGAGCTGTGGAATAACACTTAACAATATTCAACTTCGCTTATAACTTCTATTAAGCTTCACAAATTAGCAAAAGAACAACTCTTAGCAGCATTTAACTTTGCTTACAGCTTGTGACTTTGTCGCTATAAGACACGTGAAAGCACGACGCGAGCCACCTGCTATTTGCAAGGTAAAGAGAAAAGTTTATTCTCTGACTCCAACTTTTACACTTTCCCAAAGGTGACATTGGATTGGAGAGTGAATGGACCACCTGTCCAACGACATCGGACAAAGCACTAGTACATCAAGTTTGTCCAGCCCCACAAAAGATTGTAAACAATACGTTGTTGACAGAACTTGTGTGGGAAGGTTCTCCAACAGAATGGAAACTCAGAAGGCTTTAGAAAATCTTAAGAATCAGGGTGACATGACTTAACCTTACTTCCAGGCCTGACTGGCTCAGCTATCCAAGGCAATCAAAGCCCTCAGAGAGCAGCATTTCTGCCACATTTCCCTGAGCACAGGCACTCCTGTGTGCACACAGACACAAAGAGTCACTACAAGGCACCTGTGAGAAATTCCCCTGAGCAAAGGGAAATGTTCCCTGCGGAGGCTTTGGCATCTCCCCAGGGGATGAAGGGTTGAGCCTGGAGCAGACAGTGTCTTTGATGAACTCCAGAGGAGCTGAGCCCAGGGGCTTCTGGCCAAGGCCCAGGCCCAGTGAGCATTTCTCAGCTGGCAGGGTGGCCTGAGAAGGGGAAAGGGGAATGCACCAGACCAGGAACCATGGAACCAAGGGACCATTGTTACACTGTGGGGCCATGTGAGAAGAAGTGACCATTGGGACACTGTGGGGCCTTGTGAGACCAAGGGACCATTGGGATACTGTGGGACCATGTGAGATCAAGAGACCATTGGGATACTGTGAGTCCTCATGGATTCATGGACACCACTGTGACATTGCTGGGCCTCATGGAAGCAAGGGGACCCTAGTGACGCCGTGTGCCTCAGTGGAATGTAGGCATCATTGTGACACTGTGAGGCCCCATCCAACCAAGGCTCCATTGGGACACTGCGAGACCCCACGGAAACAAAGCTCCAGGGTAACACAGAGAGGCTGCCTGTAATCAGTGCTCCATTGTGACCCTGTGGAGCCAAAGGAGAGCGTTGTGACACTGCAAAGCCCCATGGTCCATTGGTCCAAAGGTCCATTGTGACATTGCAGGACTCATGGAACAGAGGAGTCACATGACACTGTGGGGCCTGTGGAACCATGGAGAACATTGTGACACTGCAAGGCCTCAAGGAATCATTAGGACTGTTATATGTCTATAGGATAATTCGTGCAAATAAAATTGTCGTCTCTTTTATAGTTATGTGCTGTTAAATTATACTCTTATAGGAAGTTTTTAAATCGCACAAGCCAGCAACAGCGATTGCAACACCATGTCAAAGCCACCTGGACGAGAGAGGGAGGACTTTATTTACAAGCGAACGAAAGTGGCCAGCCCAGAGAGGGATCATGCATCAAGGTTGTCCGAGAAACACCCGGACGATAAATACACGATAAATATCCGAGACCGAGATAGTCAGAGCCATCAGGGAGGTACATCTCAAATCCGAATTCCGGGACTGCAAACACAGGTGTTCATCACTCTCCGGACACGTATTGTTCAACTTGCCACAGAGAAAAGAACTCCACATGAATACATGCACTTTGAAAAGGAAGAAAGGGGACTCTGGCTCAGGCAAGGAAAATCGTATAGAAATGGGTCAGACAGGACGGTCGGTGTGAAGCATAGAGGACCCTCTGCTGCAGCTGTCAAACCTGTGTCTCACCCGGTGGCAATCCCGGGCTCCACATTGACTTTTTTTTATAGTGGCTTTTTTTCATTTTTCTCAAAGTTTATATTTGGTACACTTAATAACTTTTATTAAATTAAAAATTAATAACTTGGAGCCTTGCATTTCTAACATGTTCATCACATTCGGTTTCTCATGATAAGCCTATCTACTTCTGCTAATTCTGAGATGGGGAAAATGAACTGTCATGATTCCCGCTTGCACTAGAGGATTGTGACACGGGCTGACTTTGTGATGCCAGAGTCTTCTGTGCCATCACAGCGCAACTGTATGACATCCCAGAGTGATAGAGCAGCACTGGCTCTGTGACATCACAAGGGGGATTTGTGAGATCTCAGGGTGGGCTGTGACATCCCAGGAGGCAGTGTGACATCTCAGGGGCTCTGTGACCTTACTGGGGGGGTCACTTCAAGCCAGCTCCCACTCACAGTTCCTCCCAGAGAAGTCCAAAGCTGCTCGTGCCCGGTGGCGTCCCGTGTCCCTCTGGGTCCGCCTGCCCCTGGCGCTGCAGCCTCCCCCTGAGGATGTTCGAGGAGATCAAGCCCAGAGCCTGACACGGGGACAGGGGCTCAGGGCCGTCACAGTTGGAACAGGGAGACAGGGACCCCCTAGCAGCATCCCTGTGCCCCCAGGGCCAGAGCTTGGCCAGGGCTCCTTCACCCTCTTATGAAGGAGGGCTTGAGAGCACTTTAAAAATCCCCAGCAGGGGAGTAGCATAAAACAGCTTTAATATTAAGTGACAGCACCACAGAGTTCCTTGGCAAGAGTCACTCTGCTCCTGACTGGACACTTCAGGCACACCAAGGAAACAAAGCAACAACAAAACCAAACAAAATCCAGGCAATCAAACCAAAAAGGAGTCAAGAACTGTCCCGGTGTCTGTGTGTCTCTGTGTGTTTGTGTGTGTGTGTGGGTGTGTGTGTGTGTGTGGGTGTGTGTGTGTGTGTGTGTGACGAAAGGACAGTGAGGGCAAGGATAAAAGGAATACAGCCTAAAAGCTAAACAGAGCTGTGGAATAACACTTAACAATATTCAACTTCGCTTATAACTTCTATTAAGCTTCACAAATTAGCAAAAGAACAACTCTTAGCAGCATTTAACTTTGCTTACAGCTTGTGACTTTGTCGCTATAAGACACGTGAAAGCACGACGCGAGCCACCTGCTATTTTCAAGGTAAAGAGAAAAGTTTATTCTCTGACTCCAACTTTTATACTTTCCCAAAGGTGACATTGGATTGGAGAGTGAATGGACCACCTGTCCAAAGACATTGGACAAAGCACTAGTACATCAAGTTTGTCCAGCCCCATAAAAGATTGTAAACAATATGTTGTTGACAGAACTTGTGTGGGAAGGTTCTCCAACAGAATGTAAACTCAGAAGGCTTTAGAAAATCTTAAGAATCAGGGTGACATGACTTAACCTTACTTCCAGGCCTGACTGGCTCAGCTATCCAAGGCAATCAAAGCCCTCAGAGAGCAGCATTTCTGCCACATTTCCCTGAGCACAGGCACTCCTGTGTGCACACAGACACAAAGAGTCACTACAAGGCACCTGTGAGAAATTCCCCTGAGCAAAGGGAAATGTTCCCTGTGGAGGCTTTGGCATCTCCCCAGGGGATGAAGGGTTGAGCCTGGAGCAGACAGTGTCTTTGATGAGCTCCAGAGGAGCTGAGCCCAGGGGCTGCTGGCCAAGGCCCAGGCCCAGTGAGCATTTCTCAGCTGGCAGGGTGGCCTGAGAAGGGGAAAGGGGAATGCACCAGACCAGGAACCATGGAACCAAGGGACCATTGTTACACTGTGGGGCCATGTGAGAAGAAGTGACCATTGGGACACTGTGGGGCCTTGTGAGACCAAGGGACCATTGGGACACTGTGGGACCATGTGAGATCAAGAGACCATTGGGATACTGTGAGTCCTCATGGATTCATGGACACCACTGTGACATTGCTGGGCCTCATGGAAGCAAGGGGACCCTAGTGACGCCGTGTGCCTCAGTGGAATGTAGGCATCATTGTGACACTGTGAGGCCCCATCCAACCAAGGCTCCATTGGGACACTGCGAGACCCCACGGAAACAAAGCTCCAGGGTAACACAGAGAGGCTGCCTGTAATCAGTGCTCCATTGTGACCCTGTGGAGCCAAAGGAGAGCGTTGTGACACTGCAAAGCCCCATGGTCCATTGGTCCAAAGGTCCATTGTGACATTGCAGGACTCATGGAACAGAGGAGTCACATGACACTGTGGGGCCTGTGGAACCATGGAGAACATTGTGACACTGCAAGGCCTCAAGGAATCATTAGGACTGTTATATGTCTATAGGATAATTCGTGCAAATAAAATTGTCGTCTCTTTTATAGTTATGTGCTGTTAAATTATACTCTTATAGGAAGTTTTTAAATTGCACAAGCCAGCAACAGCGATTGCAACACCATGTCAAAGCCACCTGGACGAGAGAGGGAGGACTTTATTTACAAGCGAACGAAAGTGGCCAGCCCAGAGAGGGATCATGCATCAAGGTTGTCCGAGAAACACCCGGACGATAAATACACGATAAATATCCGAGACCGAGATAGTCAGAGCCATCAGGGAGGTACATCTCAAATCCGAATTCCGGGACTGCAAACACAGGTGTTCATCACTCTCCGGACACGTATTGTTCAACTTGCCACAGAGAAAAGAACTCCACATGAATACATGCACTTTGAAAAGGAAGAAAGGGGACTCTGGCTCAGGCAAGGAAAATCGTATAGAAATGGGTCAGACAGGACGGTCGGTGTGAAGCATAGAGGACCCTCTGCTGCAGCTGTCAAACCTGTGTCTCACCCGGTGGCAATCCCGGGCTCCACACTGACTTTTTTTTATAGTGGCTTTTTTTCATTTTTCTCAAAGTTTATATTTGGTACACTTAATAACTTTTATTAAATTAAAAATTAATAACTTGGAGCCTTGCATTTCTAACATGTTCATCACATTCGGTTTCTCATGATAAGCCTATCTACTTCTGCTAATTCTGAGATGGGGAAAATGAACTGTCATGATTCCCGCTTGCACTAGAGGATTGTGACACGGGCTGACTTTGTGATGCCAGAGTCTTCTGTGCCATCACAGCGCAACTGTATGACATCCCAGAGTGCTAGAGCAGCACTGGCTCTGTGACATCACAAGGGGGATTTGTGAGATCTCAGGGTGGGCTGTGACATCCCAGGAGGCAGTGTGACATCTCAGGGGCTCTGTGACCTTACTGGGGAGGTCACTTCAAGCCAGCTCCCACTCACAGTTCCTCCCAGAGAAGTCCAAAGCTGCTCGTGCCCGGTGGCATTCCGTGTCCCTCTGGGTCCGCCTGCCCCTGGCGCTGCAGCCTCCCCCCGAGGATGTTCGAGGAGATCAAGCCCAGAGCCTGACACGGGGACAGGGGCTCAGGGCCGTCACAGTTGGAACAGGGAGACAGGGACCCCCTAGCAGCATCCCTGTGCCCCCAGGGCCAGAGCTTGGCCAGGGCTCCTTCACCCTCTTATGAAGGAGGGCTTGAGAGCACTTTAAAAATCCCCAGCAGGGGAGTAGCATAAAACAGCTTTAATATTAAGTGACAGCACCACAGAGTTCCTTGGCAAGAGTCACTCTGCTCCTGACTGGACACTTCAGGCACACCAAGGAAACAAAGCAACAACAAAACCAAACAAAATCCAGGCAATCAAACCAAAAAGGAGTCAAGAACTGTCCCGGTGTCTGTGTGTCTCTGTGTGTTTGTGTGTGTGTGTGGGTGTGTGTGTGTGTGTGGGTGTGTGTGTGTGTGTGTGTGACGAAAGGACAGTGAGGGCAAGGATAAAAGGAATACAGCCTAAAAGCTAAACAGAGCTGTGGAATAACACTTAACAATATTCAACTTTGCTTATAACTTCTATTAAGCTTCACAAATTAGCAAAAGAACAACTCTTAGCAGCATTTAACTTTGCTTACAGCTTGTGACTTTGTCGCTATAAGACACGTGAAAGCACGACGCGAGCCACCTGCTATTTTCAAGGTAAAGAGAAAAGTTTATTCTCTGACTCCAACTTTTATACTTTCCCAAAGGTGACATTGGATTGGAGAGTGAATGGACCACCTGTCCAACGACATCGGACAAAGCACTAGTACATCAAGTTTGTCCAGCCCCACAAAAGATTGTAAACAATACGTTGTTGACAGAACTTGTGTGGGAAGGTTCTCCAACAGAATGGAAACTCAGAAGGCTTTAGAAAATCTTAAGAATCAGGGTGACATGACTTAACCTTACTTCCAGGCCTGACTGGCTCAGCTATCCAAGGCAATCAAAGCCCTCAGAGAGCAGCATTTCTGCCACATTTCCCTGAGCACAGGCACTCCTGTGTGCACACAGACACAAAGAGTCACTACAAGGCACCTGTGAGAAATTCCCCTGAGCAAAGGGAAATGTTCCCTGTGGAGGCTTTGGCATCTCCCCAGGGGATGAAGGGTTGAGCCTGGAGCAGACAGTGTCTTTGATGAACTCCAGAGGAGCTGAGCCCAGGGGCTGCTGGCCAAGGCCCTGGCCCAGTGAGCATTTCTCAGCTGGCAGGGTGGCCTGAGAAGGGGAAAGGGGAATGCACCAGACCAGGAACCATGGAACCAAGGGACCATTGTTACACTGTGGGGCCATGTGAGAAGAAGTGACCATTGGGACACTGTGGGGCCTTGTGAGACCAAGGGACCATTGGGACACTGTGGGACCATGTGAGATCAAGAGACCATTGGGATACTGTGAGTCCTCATGGATTCATGGACACCACTGTGACATTGCTGGGCCTCATGGAAGCAAGGGGACCCTAGTGACGCCGTGTGCCTCAGTGGAATGTAGGCATCATTGTGACACTGTGAGGCCCCATCCAACCAAGGCTCCATTGGGACACTGCGAGACCCCACGGAAACAAAGCTCCAGGGTAACACAGAGAGGCTGCCTGTAATCAGTGCTCCATTGTGACCCTGTGGAGCCAAAGGAGAGCGTTGTGACACTGCAAAGCCCCATGGTCCATTGGTCCAAAGGTCCATTGTGACATTGCAGGACTCATGGAACAGAGGAGTCACATGACACTGTGGGGCCTGTGGAACCATGGAGAACATTGTGACACTGCAAGGCCTCAAGGAATCATTAGGACTGTTATATGTCTATAGGATAATTCGTGCAAATAAAATTGTCGTCTCTTTTATAGTTATGTGCTGTTAAATTACACTCTTATAGGAAGTTTTTAAATCGCACAAGCCAGCAACAGCGATTGCAACACCATGTCAAAGCCACCTGGACGAGAGAGGGAGAACTTTATTTACAAGCGAACGAAAGTGGCCAGCCCAGAGAGGGATCATGCATCAAGGTTGTCCGAGAAACACCCGGACGATAAATACACGATAAATATCCGAGACCGAGATAGTCAGAGCCATCAGGGAGGTACATCTCAAATCCGAATTCCGGGACTGCAAACACAGGTGTTCATCACTCTCCGGACACGTATTGTTCAACTTGCCACAGAGAAAAGAACTCCACATGAATACATGCACTTTGAAAAGGAAGAAAGGGGACTCTGGCTCAGGCAAGGAAAATCGTATAGAAATGGGTCAGACAGGACGGTCGGTGTGAAGCATAGAGGACCCTCTGCTGCAGCTGTCCAACCTGTGTCTCACCCGGTGGCAATCCCGGGCTCCACATTGACTTTTTTTTATAGTGTCTTTTTTTCATTTTTCTCAAAGTTTATATTTGGTACACTTAATAACTTTTATTAAATTAAAAATTAATAACTTGGAGCCTTGCATTTCTAACATGTTCATCACATTCGGTTTCTCATGATAAGCCTATCTACTTCTGCTAATTCTGAGATGGGGAAAATGAACTGTCATGATTCCCGCTTGCACTAGAGGATTGTGACACGGGCTGACTTTGTGATGCCAGAGTCTTCTGTGCCATCACAGCGCAACTGTATGACATCCCAGAGTGATAGAGCAGCACTGGCTCTGTGACATCACAAGGGGGATTTGTGAGATCTCAGGGTGGGCTGTGACATCCCAGGAGGCAGTGTGACATCTCAGGGGCTCTGTGACCTTACTGGGGAGGTCACTTCAAGCCAGCTCCCACTCACAGTTCCTCCCAGAGAAGTCCAAAGCTGCTCGTGCCCGGTGGCATCCCGTGTCCCTCTGGGTCCACCTGCCCCTGGCGCTGCAGCCTCCCGCTGAGGATGTTCGAGGAGATCAAGCCCAGAGCCTGACACGGGGACAGGGGCTCAGGGCCGTCACAGTTGGAACAGGGAGACAGGGACCCCCTAGCAGCATCCCTGTGCCCCCAGGGCCAGAGCTTGGCCAGGGCTCCTTCACCCTCTTATGAAGGAGGGCTTGAGAGCACTTTAAAAATCCCCAGCAGGGGAGTAGCATAAAACAGCTTTAATATTAAGTGACAGCACCACAGAGTTCCTTGGCAAGAGTCACTCTGCTCCTGACTGGACACTTCAGGCACACCAAGGAAACAAAGCAACAACAAAACCAAACAAAATCCAGGCAATCAAACCAAAAAGGAGTCAAGAACTGTCCCGGTGTCTGTGTGTCTCTGTGTGTTTGTGTGTGTGTGTGGGTGTGTGTGTGTGTGTGGGTGTGTGTGTGTGTGTGTGTGACGAAAGGACAGTGAGGGCAAGGATAAAAGGAATACAGCCTAAAAGCTAAACAGAGCTGTGGAATAACACTTAACAATATTCAACTTTGCTTATAACTTCTATTAAGCTTCACAAATTAGCAAAAGAACAACTCTTAGCAGCATTTAACTTTGCTTACAGCTTGTGACTTTGTCGCTATAAGACACGTGAAAGCACGACGCGAGCCACCTGCTATTTTCAAGGTAAAGAGAAAAGTTTATTCTCTGACTCCAACTTTTATACTTTCCCAAAGGTGACATTGGATTGGAGAGTGAATGGACCACCTGTCCAAAGACATTGGACAAAGCACTAGTACATCAAGTTTGTCCAGCCCCATAAAAGATTGTAAACAATATTTTATTGACAGAAATTGTGTGGGAAGGTTCTCCAACAGAATGGAAACTCAGAAGGCTTTAGAAAATCTTAAGAATCAGGGTGACATGACTTAACCTTACTTCCAGGCCTGACTGGCTCAGCTATCCAAGGCATCCAAAGCCCTCAGAGAGCAGCATTTCTGCCACATTTCCCTGAGCACAGGCACTCCTGTGTGCACACAGACACAAAGAGTCACTACAAGGCACCTGTGAGAAATTCCCCTGAGCAAAGGGAAATGCTCCCTGTGGAGGCTTTGGCATCTCCCCAGGGGATGAAGGGTTGAGCCTGGAGCAGACAGTGTCTTTGATGAGCTCCAGAGGAGCTGAGCCCAGGGGCTGCTGGCCAAGGCCCAGGCCCAGTGAGCATTTCTCAGCTGGCAGGGTGGCCTGAGAAGGGGAAAGGGGAATGCACCAGACCAGGAACCATGGAACCAAGGGACCATTGTTACACTGTGGGGCCATGTGAGAAGAAGTGACCATTGGGACACTGTGGGGCCTTGTGAGACCAAGGGACCATTGGGACACTGTGGGACCATGTGAGATCAAGAGACCATTGGGATACTGTGAGTCCTCGTGGATTCATGGACACCACTGTGACATTGCTGGGCCTCATGGAAGCAAGGGGACCCTAGTGACGCCGTGTGCCTCAGTGGAATGTAGGCATCATTGTGACACTGTGAGGCCCCATCCAACCAAGGCTCCATTGGGACACTGCGAGACCCCACGGAAACAAAGCTCCAGGGTAACACAGAGAGGCTGCCTGTAATCAGTGCTCCATTGTGACCCTGTGGAGCCAAAGGAGAGCGTTGTGACACTGCAAAGCCCCATGGTCCATTGGTCCAAAGGTCCATTGTGACATTGCAGGACTCATGGAACAGAGGAGTCACATGACACTGTGGGGCCTGTGGAACCTTGGAGAACATTGTGACACTGCAAGGCCTCAAGGAATCATTAGGACTGTTATATGTCTATAGGATAATTCGTGCAAATAAAATTGTCGTCTCTTTTATAGTTATGTGCTGTTAAATTATACTCTTATAGGAAGTTTTTAAATCGCACAAGCCAGCAACAGCGACTGCAACACCATGTCAAAGCCACCTGGACGAGAGAGGGAGGACTTTATTTACAAGCGAACGAAAGTGGCCAGCCCAGAGAGGGATCATGCATCAAGGTTGTCCGAGAAACACCCGGACGATAAATACACGATAAATATCCGAGACCGAGATAGTCAGAGCCATCAGGGAGGTACATCTCAAATCCGAATTCCGGGACTGCAAACACAGGTGTTCATCACTCTCCGGACACGTATTGTTCAACTTGCCACAGAGAAAAGAACTCCACATGAATACATGCACTTTGAAAAGGAAGAAAGGGGACTCTGGCTCAGGCAAGGAAAATCGTATAAAAATGGGTCAGACAGGACGGTCGGTGTGAAGCATAGAGGACCCTCTGCTGCAGCTGTCCAACCTGTGTCTCACCCGGTGGCAATCCCGGGCTCCACATTGACTTTTTTTTATAGTGTCTTTTTTTCATTTTTCTCAAAGTTTATATTTGGTACACTTAATAACTTTTATTAAATTAAAAATTAATAACTTGGAGCCTTGCATTTCTAACATGTTCATCACATTCGGTTTCTCATGATAAGCCTATCTACTTCTGCTAATTCTGAGATGGGGAAAATGAACTGTCATGATTCCCGCTTGCACTAGAGGATTGTGACACGGGCTGACTTTGTGATGCCAGAGTCTTCTGTGCCATCACAGCGCAACTGTATGACATCCCAGAGTGATAGAGCAGCACTGGCTCTGTGACATCACAAGGGGGATTTGTGAGATCTCAGGGTGGGCTGTGACATCCCAGGAGGCAGTGTGACATCTCAGGGGCTCTGTGACCTTACTGGGGAGGTCACTTCAAGCCAGCTCCCACTCACAGTTCCTCCCAGAGAAGTCCAAAGCTGCTCGTGCCTGGTGGCATCCCGTGTCCCTCTGGGTCCGCCTGCCCCTGGCGCTGCAGCCTCCCGCTGAGGATGTTCGAGGAGATCAAGCCCAGAGCCTGACACGGGGACAGGGGCTCAGGGCCGTCACAGTTGGAACAGGGAGACAGGGACCCCCTAGCAGCATCCCTGTGCCCCCAGGGCCAGAGCTTGGCCAGGGCTCCTTCACCCTCTTATGAAGGAGGGCTTGAGAGCACTTTAAAAATCCCCAGCAGGGGAGTAGCATAAAACAGCTTTAATATTAAGTGACAGCACCACAGAGTTCCTTGGCAAGAGTCACTCTGCTCCTGACTGGACACTTCAGGCACACCAAGGAAACAAAGCAACAACAAAACCAAACAAAATCCAGGCAATCAAACCGAAAAGGAGTCAAGAACTGTCCCGGTGTCTGTGTGTCTCTGTGTGTTTGTGTGTGTGTGTGGGTGTGTGTGTGTGTGTGTGTGTGTGTGTGTGTGTGTGTGTGACGAAAGGACAGTGAGGGCAAGGATAAAAGGAATACAGCCTAAAAGCTAAACAGAGCTGTGGAATAACACTTAACAATATTCAACTTTGCTTATAACTTCTATTAAGCTTCACAAATTAGCAAAAGAACAACTCTTAGCAGCATTTAACTTTGCTTACAGCTTGTGACTTTGTCGCTATAAGACACGTGAAAGCACGACGCGAGCCACCTGCTATTTTCAAGGTAAAGAGAAAAGTTTATTCTCTGACTCCAACTTTTATACTTTCCCAAAGGTGACATTGGATTGGAGAGTGAATGGACCACCTGTCCAAAGACATTGGACAAAGCACTAGTACATCAAGTTTGTCCAGCCCCATAAAAGATTGTAAACAATATTTTATTGACAGAAATTGTGTGGGAAGGTTCTCCAACAGAATGGAAACTCAGAAGGCTTTAGAAAATCTTAAGAATCAGGGTGACATGACTTAACCTTACTTCCAGGCCTGACTGGCTCAGCTATCCAAGGCATCCAAAGCCCTCAGAGAGCAGCATTTCTGCCACATTTCCCTGAGCACAGGCACTCCTGTGTGCACACAGACACAAAGAGTCACTACAAGGCACCTGTGAGAAATTCCCCTGAGCAAAGGGAAATGCTCCCTGTGGAGGCTTTGGCATCTCCCCAGGGGATGAAGGGTTGAGCCTGGAGCAGACAGTGTCTTTGATGAGCTCCAGAGGAGCTGAGCCCAGGGGCTGCTGGCCAAGGCCCAGGCCCAGTGAGCATTTCTCAGCTGGCAGGGTGGCCTGAGAAGGGGAAAGGGGAATGCACCAGACCAGGAACCATGGAACCAAGGGACCATTGTTACACTGTGGGGCCATGTGAGAAGAAGTGACCATTGGGACACTGTGGGGCCTTGTGAGACCAAGGGACCATTGGGACACTGTGGGACCATGTGAGATCAAGAGACCATTGGGATACTGTGAGTCCTCGTGGATTCATGGACACCACTGTGACATTGCTGGGCCTCATGGAAGCAAGGGGACCCTAGTGACGCCGTGTGCCTCAGTGGAATGTAGGCATCATTGTGACACTGTGAGGCCCCATCCAACCAAGGCTCCATTGGGACACTGCGAGACCCCACGGAAACAAAGCTCCAGGGTAACACAGAGAGGCTGCCTGTAATCAGTGCTCCATTGTGACCCTGTGGAGCCAAAGGAGAGCGTTGTGACACTGCAAAGCCCCATGGTCCATTGGTCCAAAGGTCCATTGTGACATTGCAGGACTCATGGAACAGAGGAGTCACATGACACTGTGGGGCCTGTGGAACCATGGAGAACATTGTGACACTGCAAGGCCTCAAGGAATCATTAGGACTGTTATATGTCTATAGGATAATTCGTGCAAATAAAATTGTTGTCTCTTTTATAGTTATGTGCTGTTAAATTATACTCTTATAGGAAGTTTTTAAATCGCACAAGCCAGCAACAGCGACTGCAACACCATGTCAAAGCCACCTGGACGAGAGAGGGAGGACTTTATTTACAAGCGAACGAAAGTGGCCAGCCCAGAGAGGGATCATGCATCAAGGTTGTCCGAGAAACACCCGGACGATAAATACACGATAAATATCCGAGACCGAGATAGTCAGAGCCATCAGGGAGGTACATCTCAAATCCGAATTCCGGGACTGCAAACACAGGTGTTCATCACTCTCCGGACACGTATTGTTCAACTTGCCACAGAGAAAAGAACTCCACATGAATACATGCACTTTGAAAAGGAAGAAAGGGGACTCTGGCTCAGGCAAGGAAAATCGTATAAAAATGGGTCAGACAGGACGGTCGGTGTGAAGCATAGAGGACCCTCTGCTGCAGCTGTCCAACCTGTGTCTCACCCGGTGGCAATCCCGGGCTCCACATTGACTTTTTTTTATAGTGTCTTTTTTTCATTTTTCTCAAAGTTTATATTTGGTACACTTAATAACTTTTATTAAATTAAAAATTAATAACTTGGAGCCTTGCATTTCTAACATGTTCATCACATTCGGTTTCTCATGATAAGCCTATCTACTTCTGCTAATTCTGAGATGGGGAAAATGAACTGTCATGATTCCCGCTTGCACTAGAGGATTGTGACACGGGCTGACTTTGTGATGCCAGAGTCTTCTGTGCCATCACAGCGCAACTGTATGACATCCCAGAGTGATAGAGCAGCACTGGCTCTGTGACATCACAAGGGGGATTTGTGAGATCTCAGGGTGGGCTGTGACATCCCAGGAGGCAGTGTGACATCTCAGGGGCTCTGTGACCTTACTGGGGAGGTCACTTCAAGCCAGCTCCCACTCACAGTTCCTCCCAGAGAAGTCCAAAGCTGCTCGTGCCTGGTGGCATCCCGTGTCCCTCTGGGTCCGCCTGCCCCTGGCGCTGCAGCCTCCCGCTGAGGATGTTCGAGGAGATCAAGCCCAGAGCCTGACACGGGGACAGGGGCTCAGGGCCGTCACAGTTGTAACAGGGAGACAGGGACCCCCTAGCAGCATCCCTGTGCCCCCAGGGCCAGAGCTTGGCCAGGGCTCCTTCACCCTCTTATGAAGGAGGGCTTGAGAGCACTTTAAAAATCCCCAGCAGGGGAGTAGCATAAAACAGCTTTAATATTAAGTGACAGCACCACAGAGTTCCTTGGCAAGAGTCACTCTGCTCCTGACTGGACACTTCAGGCACACCAAGGAAACAAAGCAACAACAAAAGCAAACAAAATCCAGGCAATCAAACCGAAAAGGAGTCAAGAACTGTCCCGGTGTCTGTGTGTCTCTGTGTGTTTGTGTGTGTGTGTGGGTGTGTGTGTGTGTGTGTGTGTGTGTGTGTGTGTGTGTGACGAAAGGACAGTGAGGGCAAGGATAAAAGGAATACAGCCTAAAAGCTAAACAGAGCTGTGGAATAACACTTAACAATATTCAACTTTGCTTATAACTTCTATTAAGCTTCACAAATTAGCAAAAGAACAACTCTTAGCAGCATTTAACTTTGCTTACAGCTTGTGACTTTGTCGCTATAAGACACGTGAAAGCACGACGCGAGCCACCTGCTATTTTCAAGGTAAAGAGAAAAGTTTATTCTCTGACTCCAACTTTTATACTTTCCCAAAGGTGACATTGGATTGGAGAGTGAATGGACCACCTGTCCAAAGACATTGGACAAAGCACTAGTACATCAAGTTTGTCCAGCCCCATAAAAGATTGTAAACAATATTTTATTGACAGAAATTGTGTGGGAAGGTTCTCCAACAGAATGGAAACTCAGAAGGCTTTAGAAAATCTTAAGAATCAGGGTGACATGACTTAACCTTACTTCCAGGCCTGACTGGCTCAGCTATCCAAGGCATCCAAAGCCCTCAGAGAGCAGCATTTCTGCCACATTTCCCTGAGCACAGGCACTCCTGTGTGCACACAGACACAAAGAGTCACTACAAGGCACCTGTGAGAAATTCCCCTGAGCAAAGGGAAATGCTCCCTGTGGAGGCTTTGGCATCTCCCCAGGGGATGAAGGGTTGAGCCTGGAGCAGACAGTGTCTTTGATGAGCTCCAGAGGAGCTGAGCCCAGGGGCTGCTGGCCAAGGCCCAGGCCCAGTGAGCATTTCTCAGCTGGCAGGGTGGCCTGAGAAGGGGAAAGGGGAATGCACCAGACCAGGAACCATGGAACCAAGGGACCATTGTTACACTGTGGGGCCATGTGAGAAGAAGTGACCATTGGGACACTGTGGGGCCTTGTGAGACCAAGGGACCATTGGGACACTGTGGGACCATGTGAGATCAAGAGACCATTGGGATACTGTGAGTCCTCGTGGATTCATGGACACCACTGTGACATTGCTGGGCCTCATGGAAGCAAGGGGACCCTAGTGACGCCGTGTGCCTCAGTGGAATGTAGGCATCATTGTGACACTGTGAGGCCCCATCCAACCAAGGCTCCATTGGGACACTGCGAGACCCCACGGAAACAAAGCTCCAGGGTAACACAGAGAGGCTGCCTGTAATCAGTGCTCCATTGTGACCCTGTGGAGCCAAAGGAGAGCGTTGTGACACTGCAAAGCCCCATGGTCCATTGGTCCAAAGGTCCATTGTGACATTGCAGGACTCATGGAACAGAGGAGTCACATGACACTGTGGGGCCTGTGGAACCATGGAGAACATTGTGACACTGCAAGGCCTCAAGGAATCATTAGGACTGTTATATGTCTATAGGATAATTCGTGCAAATAAAATTGTTGTCTCTTTTATAGTTATGTGCTGTTAAATTATACTCTTATAGGAAGTTTTTAAATCGCACAAGCCAGCAACAGCGACTGCAACACCATGTCAAAGCCACCTGGACGAGAGAGGGAGGACTTTATTTACAAGCGAACGAAAGTGGCCAGCCCAGAGAGGGATCATGCATCAAGGTTGTCCGAGAAACACCCGGACGATAAATACACGATAAATATCCGAGACCGAGATAGTCAGAGCCATCAGGGAGGTACATCTCAAATCCGAATTCCGGGACTGCAAACACAGGTGTTCATCACTCTCCGGACACGTATTGTTCAACTTGCCACAGAGAAAAGAACTCCACATGAATACATGCACTTTGAAAAGGAAGAAAGGGGACTCTGGCTCAGGCAAGGAAAATTGTATAAAAATGGGTCAGACAGGACGGTCGGTGTGAAGCATAGAGGACCCTCTGCTGCAGCTGTCCAACCTGTGTCTCACCCGGTGGCAATCCCGGGCTCCACATTGACTTTTTTTTATAGTGTCTTTTTTTCATTTTTCTCAAAGTTTATATTTGGTACACTTAATAACTTTTATTAAATTAAAAATTAATAACTTGGAGCCTTGCATTTCTAACATGTTCATCACATTCGGTTTCTCATGATAAGCCTATCTACTTCTGCTAATTCTGAGATGGGGAAAATGAACTGTCATGATTCCCGCTTGCACTAGAGGATTGTGACACGGGCTGACTTTGTGATGCCAGAGTCTTCTGTGCCATCACAGCGCAACTGTATGACATCCCAGAGTGATAGAGCAGCACTGGCTCTGTGACATCACAAGGGGGATTTGTGAGATCTCAGGGTGGGCTGTGACATCCCAGGAGGCAGTGTGACATCTCAGGGGCTCTGTGACCTTACTGGGGAGGTCACTTCAAGCCAGCTCCCACTCACAGTTCCTCCCAGAGAAGTCCAAAGCTGCTCGTGCCTGGTGGCATCCCGTGTCCCTCTGGGTCCGCCTGCCCCTGGCGCTGCAGCCTCCCGCTGAGGATGTTCGAGGAGATCAAGCCCAGAGCCTGACACGGGGACAGGGGCTCAGGGCCGTCACAGTTGTAACAGGGAGACAGGGACCCCCTAGCAGCATCCCTGTGCCCCCAGGGCCAGAGCTTGGCCAGGGCTCCTTCACCCTCTTATGAAGGAGGGCTTGAGAGCACTTTAAAAATCCCCAGCAGGGGAGTAGCATAAAACAGCTTTAATATTAAGTGACAGCACCACAGAGTTCCTTGGCAAGAGTCACTCTGCTCCTGACTGGACACTTCAGGCACACCAAGGAAACAAAGCAACAACAAAACCAAACAAAATCCAGGCAATCAAACCGAAAAGGAGTCAAGAACTGTCCCGGTGTCTGTGTGTCTCTGTGTGTTTGTGTGTGTGTGTGGGTGTGTGTGTGTGTGTGTGTGTGTGTGTGTGTGTGTGTGTGACGAAAGGACAGTGAGGGCAAGGATAAAAGGAATACAGCCTAAAAGCTAAACAGAGCTGTGGAATAACACTTAACAATATTCAACTTTGCTTATAACTTCTATTAAGCTTCACAAATTAGCAAAAGAACAACTCTTAGCAGCATTTAACTTTGCTTACAGCTTGTGACTTTGTCGCTATAAGACACGTGAAAGCACGACGCGAGCCACCTGCTATTTTCAAGGTAAAGAGAAAAGTTTATTCTCTGACTCCAACTTTTATACTTTCCCAAAGGTGACATTGGATTGGAGAGTGAATGGACCACCTGTCCAAAGACATTGGACAAAGCACTAGTACATCAAGTTTGTCCAGCCCCATAAAAGATTGTAAACAATATTTTATTGACAGAAATTGTGTGGGAAGGTTCTCCAACAGAATGGAAACTCAGAAGGCTTTAGAAAATCTTAAGAATCAGGGTGACATGACTTAACCTTACTTCCAGGCCTGACTGGCTCAGCTATCCAAGGCATCCAAAGCCCTCAGAGAGCAGCATTTCTGCCACATTTCCCTGAGCACAGGCACTCCTGTGTGCACACAGACACAAAGAGTCACTACAAGGCACCTGTGAGAAATTCCCCTGAGCAAAGGGAAATGCTCCCTGTGGAGGCTTTGGCATCTCCCCAGGGGATGAAGGGTTGAGCCTGGAGCAGACAGTGTCTTTGATGAGCTCCAGAGGAGCTGAGCCCAGGGGCTGCTGGCCAAGGCCCAGGCCCAGTGAGCATTTCTCAGCTGGCAGGGTGGCCTGAGAAGGGGAAAGGGGAATGCACCAGACCAGGAACCATGGAACCAAGGGACCATTGTTACACTGTGGGGCCATGTGAGAAGAAGTGACCATTGGGACACTGTGGGGCCTTGTGAGACCAAGGGACCATTGGGACACTGTGGGACCATGTGAGATCAAGAGACCATTGGGATACTGTGAGTCCTCGTGGATTCATGGACACCACTGTGACATTGCTGGGCCTCATGGAAGCAAGGGGACCCTAGTGACGCCGTGTGCCTCAGTGGAATGTAGGCATCATTGTGACACTGTGAGGCCCCATCCAACCAAGGCTCCATTGGGACACTGCGAGACCCCACGGAAACAAAGCTCCAGGGTAACACAGAGAGGCTGCCTGTAATCAGTGCTCCATTGTGACCCTGTGGAGCCAAAGGAGAGCGTTGTGACACTGCAAAGCCCCATGGTCCATTGGTCCAAAGGTCCATTGTGACATTGCAGGACTCATGGAACAGAGGAGTCACATGACACTGTGGGGCCTGTGGAACCATGGAGAACATTGTGACACTGCAAGGCCTCAAGGAATCATTAGGACTGTTATATGTCTATAGGATAATTCGTGCAAATAAAATTGTTGTCTCTTTTATAGTTATGTGCTGTTAAATTATACTCTTATAGGAAGTTTTTAAATCGCACAAGCCAGCAACAGCGACTGCAACACCATGTCAAAGCCACCTGGACGAGAGAGGGAGGACTTTATTTACAAGCGAACGAAAGTGGCCAGCCCAGAGAGGGATCATGCATCAAGGTTGTCCGAGAAACACCCGGACGATAAATACACGATAAATATCCGAGACCGAGATAGTCAGAGCCATCAGGGAGGTACATCTCAAATCCGAATTCCGGGACTGCAAACACAGGTGTTCATCACTCTCCGGACACGTATTGTTCAACTTGCCACAGAGAAAAGAACTCCACATGAATACATGCACTTTGAAAAGGAAGAAAGGGGACTCTGGCTCAGGCAAGGAAAATCGTATAAAAATGGGTCAGACAGGACGGTCGGTGTGAAGCATAGAGGACCCTCTGCTGCAGCTGTCCAACCTGTGTCTCACCCGGTGGCAATCCCGGGCTCCACATTGACTTTTTTTTATAGTGTCTTTTTTTCATTTTTCTCAAAGTTTATATTTGGTACACTTAATAACTTTTATTAAATTAAAAATTAATAACTTGGAGCCTTGCATTTCTAACATGTTCATCACATTCGGTTTCTCATGATAAGCCTATCTACTTCTGCTAATTCTGAGATGGGGAAAATGAACTGTCATGATTCCCGCTTGCACTAGAGGATTGTGACACGGGCTGACTTTGTGATGCCAGAGTCTTCTGTGCCATCACAGCGCAACTGTATGACATCCCAGAGTGATAGAGCAGCACTGGCTCTGTGACATCACAAGGGGGATTTGTGAGATCTCAGGGTGGGCTGTGACATCCCAGGAGGCAGTGTGACATCTCAGGGGCTCTGTGACCTTACTGGGGAGGTCACTTCAAGCCAGCTCCCACTCACAGTTCCTCCCAGAGAAGTCCAAAGCTGCTCGTGCCTGGTGGCATCCCGTGTCCCTCTGGGTCCGCCTGCCCCTGGCGCTGCAGCCTCCCGCTGAGGATGTTCGAGGAGATCAAGCCCAGAGCCTGACACGGGGACAGGGGCTCAGGGCCGTCACAGTTGTAACAGGGAGACAGGGACCCCCTAGCAGCATCCCTGTGCCCCCAGGGCCAGAGCTTGGCCAGGGCTCCTTCACCCTCTTATGAAGGAGGGCTTGAGAGCACTTTAAAAATCCCCAGCAGGGGAGTAGCATAAAACAGCTTTAATATTAAGTGACAGCACCACAGAGTTCCTTGGCAAGAGTCACTCTGCTCCTGACTGGACACTTCAGGCACACCAAGGAAACAAAGCAACAACAAAAGCAAACAAAATCCAGGCAATCAAACCGAAAAGGAGTCAAGAACTGTCCCGGTGTCTGTGTGTCTCTGTGTGTTTGTGTGTGTGTGTGGGTGTGTGTGTGTGTGTGTGTGTGTGTGTGTGTGTGTGTGACGAAAGGACAGTGAGGGCAAGGATAAAAGGAATACAGCCTAAAAGCTAAACAGAGCTGTGGAATAACACTTAACAATATTCAACTTTGCTTATAACTTCTATTAAGCTTCACAAATTAGCAAAAGAACAACTCTTAGCAGCATTTAACTTTGCTTACAGCTTGTGACTTTGTCGCTATAAGACACGTGAAAGCACGACGCGAGCCACCTGCTATTTTCAAGGTAAAGAGAAAAGTTTATTCTCTGACTCCAACTTTTATACTTTCCCAAAGGTGACATTGGATTGGAGAGTGAATGGACCACCTGTCCAAAGACATTGGACAAAGCACTAGTACATCAAGTTTGTCCAGCCCCATAAAAGATTGTAAACAATATTTTATTGACAGAAATTGTGTGGGAAGGTTCTCCAACAGAATGGAAACTCAGAAGGCTTTAGAAAATCTTAAGAATCAGGGTGACATGACTTAACCTTACTTCCAGGCCTGACTGGCTCAGCTATCCAAGGCATCCAAAGCCCTCAGAGAGCAGCATTTCTGCCACATTTCCCTGAGCACAGGCACTCCTGTGTGCACACAGACACAAAGAGTCACTACAAGGCACCTGTGAGAAATTCCCCTGAGCAAAGGGAAATGCTCCCTGTGGAGGCTTTGGCATCTCCCCAGGGGATGAAGGGTTGAGCCTGGAGCAGACAGTGTCTTTGATGAGCTCCAGAGGAGCTGAGCCCAGGGGCTGCTGGCCAAGGCCCAGGCCCAGTGAGCATTTCTCAGCTGGCAGGGTGGCCTGAGAAGGGGAAAGGGGAATGCACCAGACCAGGAACCATGGAACCAAGGGACCATTGTTACACTGTGGGGCCATGTGAGAAGAAGTGACCATTGGGACACTGTGGGGCCTTGTGAGACCAAGGGACCATTGGGACACTGTGGGACCATGTGAGATCAAGAGACCATTGGGATACTGTGAGTCCTCATGGATTCATGGACACCACTGTGACATTGCTGGGCCTCATGGAAGCAAGGGGACCCTAGTGACGCCGTGTGCCTCAGTGGAATGTAGGCATCATTGTGACACTGTGAGGCCCCATCCAACCAAGGCTCCATTGGGACACTGCGAGACCCCACGGAAACAAAGCTCCAGGGTAACACAGAGAGGCTGCCTGTAATCAGTGCTCCATTGTGACCCTGTGGAGCCAAAGGAGAGCGTTGTGACACTGCAAAGCCCCATGGTCCATTGGTCCAAAGGTCCATTGTGACATTGCAGGACTCATGGAACAGAGGAGTCACATGACACTGTGGGGCCTGTGGAACCATGGAGAACATTGTGACACTGCAAGGCCTCAAGGAATCATTAGGACTGTTATATGTCTATAGGATAATTCGTGCAAATAAAATTGTTGTCTCTTTTATAGTTATGTGCTGTTAAATTATACTCTTATAGGAAGTTTTTAAATCGCACAAGCCAGCAACAGCGACTGCAACACCATGTCAAAGCCACCTGGACGAGAGAGGGAGGACTTTATTTACAAGCGAACGAAAGTGGCCAGCCCAGAGAGGGATCATGCATCAAGGTTGTCCGAGAAACACCCGGACGATAAATACACGATAAATATCCGAGACCGAGATAGTCAGAGCCATCAGGGAGGTACATCTCAAATCCGAATTCCGGGACTGCAAACACAGGTGTTCATCACTCTCCGGACACGTATTGTTCAACTTGCCACAGAGAAAAGAACTCCACATGAATACATGCACTTTGAAAAGGAAGAAAGGGGACTCTGGCTCAGGCAAGGAAAATTGTATAAAAATGGGTCAGACAGGACGGTCGGTGTGAAGCATAGAGGACCCTCTGCTGCAGCTGTCCAACCTGTGTCTCACCCGGTGGCAATCCCGGGCTCCACATTGACTTTTTTTTATAGTGTCTTTTTTTCATTTTTCTCAAAGTTTATATTTGGTACACTTAATAACTTTTATTAAATTAAAAATTAATAACTTGGAGCCTTGCATTTCTAACATGTTCATCACATTCGGTTTCTCATGATAAGCCTATCTACTTCTGCTAATTCTGAGATGGGGAAAATGAACTGTCATGATTCCCGCTTGCACTAGAGGATTGTGACACGGGCTGACTTTGTGATGCCAGAGTCTTCTGTGCCATCACAGCGCAACTGTATGACATCCCAGAGTGATAGAGCAGCACTGGCTCTGTGACATCACAAGGGGGATTTGTGAGATCTCAGGGTGGGCTGTGACATCCCAGGAGGCAGTGTGACATCTCAGGGGCTCTGTGACCTTACTGGGGAGGTCACTTCAAGCCAGCTCCCACTCACAGTTCCTCCCAGAGAAGTCCAAAGCTGCTCGTGCCTGGTGGCATCCCGTGTCCCTCTGGGTCCGCCTGCCCCTGGCGCTGCAGCCTCCCGCTGAGGATGTTCGAGGAGATCAAGCCCAGAGCCTGACACGGGGACAGGGGCTCAGGGCCGTCACAGTTGTAACAGGGAGACAGGGACCCCCTAGCAGCATCCCTGTGCCCCCAGGGCCAGAGCTTGGCCAGGGCTCCTTCACCCTCTTATGAAGGAGGGCTTGAGAGCACTTTAAAAATCCCCAGCAGGGGAGTAGCATAAAACAGCTTTAATATTAAGTGACAGCACCACAGAGTTCCTTGGCAAGAGTCACTCTGCTCCTGACTGGACACTTCAGGCACACCAAGGAAACAAAGCAACAACAAAACCAAACAAAATCCAGGCAATCAAACCGAAAAGGAGTCAAGAACTGTCCCGGTGTCTGTGTGTCTCTGTGTGTTTGTGTGTGTGTGTGGGTGTGTGTGTGTGTGTGTGTGTGTGTGTGTGTGTGTGTGACGAAAGGACAGTGAGGGCAAGGATAAAAGGAATACAGCCTAAAAGCTAAACAGAGCTGTGGAATAACACTTAACAATATTCAACTTTGCTTATAACTTCTATTAAGCTTCACAAATTAGCAAAAGAACAACTCTTAGCAGCATTTAACTTTGCTTACAGCTTGTGACTTTGTCGCTATAAGACACGTGAAAGCACGACGCGAGCCACCTGCTATTTTCAAGGTAAAGAGAAAAGTTTATTCTCTGACTCCAACTTTTATACTTTCCCAAAGGTGACATTGGATTGGAGAGTGAATGGACCACCTGTCCAAAGACATTGGACAAAGCACTAGTACATCAAGTTTGTCCAGCCCCATAAAAGATTGTAAACAATATTTTATTGACAGAAATTGTGTGGGAAGGTTCTCCAACAGAATGGAAACTCAGAAGGCTTTAGAAAATCTTAAGAATCAGGGTGACATGACTTAACCTTACTTCCAGGCCTGACTGGCTCAGCTATCCAAGGCAATCAAAGCCCTCAGAGAGCAGCATTTCTGCCACATTTCCCTGAGCACAGGCACTCCTGTGTGCACACAGACACAAAGAGTCACTACAAGGCACCTGTGAGAAATTCCCCTGAGCAAAGGGAAATGTTCCCTGTGGAGGCTTTGGCATCTCCCCAGGGGATGAAGGGTTGAGCCTGGAGCAGACAGTGTCTTTGATGAACTCCAGAGGAGCTGAGCCCAGGGGCTGCTGGCCAAGGCCCTGGCCCAGTGAGCATTTCTCAGCTGGCAGGGTGGCCTGAGAAGGGGAAAGGGGAATGCACCAGACCAGGAACCATGGAACCAAGGGACCATTGTTACACTGTGGGGCCATGTGAGAAGAAGTGACCATTGGGACACTGTGGGGCCTTGTGAGACCAAGGGACCATTGGGACACTGTGGGACCATGTGAGATCAAGAGACCATTGGGATACTGTGAGTCCTCGTGGATTCATGGACACCACTGTGACATTGCTGGGCCTCATGGAAGCAAGGGGACCCTAGTGACGACGTGTGCCTCAGTGGAATGTAGGCATCATTGTGACACTGTGAGGCCCCATCCAACCAAGGCTCCATTGGGACACTGCGAGACCCCACGGAAACAAAGCTCCAGGGTAACACAGAGAGGCTGCCTGTAATCAGTGCTCCATTGTGACCCTGTGGAGCCAAAGGAGAGCGTTGTGACACTGCAAAGCCCCATGGTCCATTGGTCCAAAGGTCCATTGTGACATTGCAGGACTCATGGAACAGAGGAGTCACATGACACTGTGGGGCCTGTGGAACCATGGAGAACATTGTGACACTGCAAGGCCTCAAGGAATCATTAGGACTGTTATATGTCTATAGGATAATTCGTGCAAATAAAATTGTCGTCTCTTTTATAGTTATGTGCTGTTAAATTATACTCTTATAGGAAGTTTTTAAATCGCACAAGCCAGCAACAGCGATTGCAACACCATGTCAAAGCCACCTGGACGAGAGAGGGAGAACTTTATTTACAAGCGAACGAAAGTGGCCAGCCCAGAGAGGGATCATGCATCAAGGTTGTCCGAGAAACACCCGGACGATAAATACACGATAAATATCCGAGACCGAGATAGTCAGAGCCATCAGGGAGGTACATCTCAAATCCGAATTCCGGGACTGCAAACACAGGTGTTCATCACTCTCCGGACACGTATTGTTCAACTTGCCACAGAGAAAAGAACTCCACATGAATACATGCACTTTGAAAAGGAAGAAAGGGGACTCTGGCTCAGGCAAGGAAAATCGTATAAAAATGGGTCAGACAGGACGGTCGGTGTGAAGCATAGAGGACCCTCTGCTGCAGCTGTCAAACCTGTGTCTCACCCGGTGGCAATCCCGGGCTCCACATTGACTTTTTTTTATAGTGTCTTTTTTTCATTTTTCTCAAAGTTTATATTTGGTACACTTAATAACTTTTATTAAATTAAAAATTAATAACTTGGAGCCTTGCATTTCTAACATGTTCATCACATTCGGTTTCTCATGATAAGCCTATCTACTTCTGCTAATTCTGAGATGGGGAAAATGAACTGTCATGATTCCCGCTTGCACTAGAGGATTGTGACACGGGCTGACTTTGTGATGCCAGAGTCTTCTGTGCCATCACAGCGCAACTGTATGACATCCCAGAGTGATAGAGCAGCACTGGCTCTGTGACATCACAAGGGGGATTTGTGAGATCTCAGGGTGGGCTGTGACATCCCAGGAGGCAGTGTGACATCTCAGGGGCTCTGTGACCTTACTGGGGAGGTCACTTCAAGCCAGCTCCCACTCACAGTTCCTCCCAGAGAAGTCCAAAGCTGCTCGTGCCCGGTGGCATCCCGTGTCCCTCTGGGTCCGCCTGCCCCTGGCGCTGCAGCCTCCCGCTGAGGATGTTCGAGGAGATCAAGCCCAGAGCCTGACACGGGGACAGGGACTCAGGGCCGTCACAGTTGGAACAGGGAGACAGGGACCCCCTAGCAGCATCCCTGTGCCCCCAGGGCCAGAGCTTGGCCAGGGCTCCTTCACCCTCTTATGAAGGAGGGCTTGAGAGCACTTTAAAAATCCCCAGCAGGGGAGTAGCATAAAACAGCTTTAATATTAAGTGACAGCACCACAGAGTTCCTTGGCAAGAGTCACTCTGCTCCTGACTGGACACTTCAGGCACACCAAGGAAACAAAGCAACAACAAAACCAAACAAAATCCAGGCAATCAAACCAAAAAGGAGTCAAGAACTGTCCCGGTGTCTGTGTGTCTCTGTGTGTTTGTGTGTGTGTGTGTGTGTGGGTGTGTGTGTGTGTGTGTGTGTGTGTGTGACGAAAGGACAGTGAGGGCAAGGATAAAAGGAATACAGCCTAAAAGCTAAACAGAGCTGTGGAATAACACTTAACAATATTCAACTTCGCTTATAACTTCTATTAAGCTTCACAAATTAGCAAAAGAACAACTCTTAGCAGCATTTAACTTTGCTTACAGCTTGTGACTTTGTCGCTATAAGACACGTGAAAGCACGACGCGAGCCACCTGCTATTTTCAAGGTAAAGAGAAAAGTTTATTCTCTGACTCCAACTTTTATACTTTCCCAAAGGTGACATTGGATTGGAGAGTGAATGGACCACCTGTCCAAAGACATCGGACAAAGCACTAGTACATCAAGTTTGTCCAGCCCCATAAAAGATTGTAAACAATATGTTGTTGACAGAAATTGTGTGGGAAGGTTCTCCAACAGAATGGAAACTCAGAAGGCTTTAGAAAATCTTAAGAATCAGGGTGACATGACTTAACCTTACTTCCAGGCCTGACTGGCTCAGCTATCCAAGGCATCCAAAGCCCTCAGAGAGCAGCATTTCTGCCACATTTCCCTGAGCACAGGCACTCCTGTGTGCACACAGACACAAAGAGTCACTACAAGGCACCTGTGAGAAATTCCCCTGAGCAAAGGGAAATGCTCCCTGTGGAGGCTTTGGCATCTCCCCAGGGGATGAAGGGTTGAGCCTGGAGCAGACAGTGTCTTTGATGAGCTCCAGAGGAGCTGAGCCCAGGGGCTGCTGGCCAAGGCCCAGGCCCAGTGAGCATTTCTCAGCTGGCAGGGTGGCCTGAGAAGGGGAGAGGGGAATGCACCAGACCAGGAACCATGGAACCAAGGGACCATTGTTACACTGTGGGGCCATGTGAGAAGAAGTGACCATTGGGACACTGTGGGGCCTTGTGAGACCAAGGGACCATTGGGACACTGTGGGACCATGTGAGATCAAGAGACCATTGGGATACTGTGAGTCCTCATGGATTCATGGACACCACTGTGACATTGCTGGGCCTCATGGAAGCAAGGGGACCCTAGTGACGCCGTGTGCCTCAGTGGAATGTAGGCATCATTGTGACACTGTGAGGCCCCATCCAACCAAGGCTCCATTGGGACACTGCGAGACCCCACGGAAACAAAGCTCCAGGGTAACACAGAGAGGCTGCCTGTAATCAGTGCTCCATTGTGACCCTGTGGAGCCAAAGGAGAGCGTTGTGACACTGCAAAGCCCCATGGTCCATTGGTCCAAAGGTCCATTGTGACATTGCAGGACTCATGGAACAGAGGAGTCACATGACACTGTGGGGCCTGTGGAACCATGGAGAACATTGTGACACTGCAAGGCCTCAAGGAATCATTAGGACTGTTATATGTCTATAGGATAATTCGTGCAAATAAAATTGTCGTCTCTTTTATAGTTATGTGCTGTTAAATTATACTCTTATAGGAAGTTTTTAAATTGCACAAGCCAGCAACAGCGATTGCAACACCATGTCAAAGCCACCTGGACGAGAGAGGGAGGACTTTATTTACAAGCGAACGAAAGTGGCCAGCCCAGAGAGGGATCATGCATCAAGGTTGTCCGAGAAACACCCGGACGATAAATACACGATAAATATCCGAGACCGAGATAGTCAGAGCCATCAGGGAGGTACATCTCAAATCCGAATTCCGGGACTGCAAACACAGGTGTTCATCACTCTCCGGACACGTATTGTTCAACTTGCCACAGAGAAAAGAACTCCACATGAATACATGCACTTTGAAAAGGAAGAAAGGGGACTCTGGCTCAGGCAAGGAAAATCGTATAAAAATGGGTCAGACAGGACGGTCGGTGTGAAGCATAGAGGACCCTCTGCTGCAGCTGTCAAACCTGTGTCTCACCCGGTGGCAATCCCGGGCTCCACACTGACTTTTTTTTATAGTGGCTTTTTTTCATTTTTCTCAAAGTTTATATTTGGTACACTTAATAACTTTTATTAAATTAAAAATTAATAACTTGGAGCCTTGCATTTCTAACATGTTCATCACATTCGGTTTCTCATGATAAGCCTATCTACTTCTGCTAATTCTGAGATGGGGAAAATGAACTGTCATGATTCCCGCTTGCACTAGAGGATTGTGACACGGACTGACTTTGTGATGCCAGAGTCTTCTGTGCCATCACAGCGCAACTGTATGACATCCCAGAGTGCTAGAGCAGCACTGGCTCTGTGACATCACAAGGGGGATTTGTGAGATCTCAGGGTGGGCTGTGACATCCCAGGAGGCAGTGTGACATCTCAGGGGCTCTGTGACCTTACTGGGGAGGTCACTTCAAGCCAGCTCCCACTCACAGTTCCTCCCAGAGAAGTCCAAAGCTGCTCGTGCCCGGTGGCATTCCGTGTCCCTCTGGGTCCGCCTGCCCCTGGCGCTGCAGCCTCCCCCCGAGGATGTTCGAGGAGATCAAGCCCAGAGCCTGACACGGGGACAGGGGCTCAGGGCCGTCACAGTTGTAACAGGGAGACAGGGACCCCCTAGCAGCATCCCTGTGCCCCCAGGGCCAGAGCTTGGCCAGGGCTCCTTCACCCTCTTATGAAGGAGGGCTTGAGAGCACTTTAAAAATCCCCAGCAGGGGAGTAGCATAAAACAGCTTTAATATTAAGTGACAGCACCACAGAGTTCCTTGGCAAGAGTCACTCTGCTCCTGACTGGACACTTCAGGCACACCAAGGAAACAAAGCAACAACAAAACCAAACAAAATCCAGGCAATCAAACCAAAAAGGAGTCAAGAACTGTCCCGGTGTCTGTGTGTCTCTGTGTGTTTGTGTGTGTGTGTGGGTGTGTGTGTGTGTGTGGGTGTGTGTGTGTGTGTGTGTGACGAAAGGACAGTGAGGGCAAGGATAAAAGGAATACAGCCTAAAAGCTAAACAGAGCTGTGGAATAACACTTAACAATATTCAACTTTGCTTATAACTTCTATTAAGCTTCACAAATTAGCAAAAGAACAACTCTTAGCAGCATTTAACTTTGCTTACAGCTTGTGACTTTGTCGCTATAAGACACGTGAAAGCACGACGCGAGCCACCTGCTATTTTCAAGGTAAAGAGAAAAGTTTATTCTCTGACTCCAACTTTTATACTTTCCCAAAGGTGACATTGGATTGGAGAGTGAATGGACCACCTGTCCAACGACATCGGACAAAGCACTAGTACATCAAGTTTGTCCAGCCCCACAAAAGATTGTAAACAATACGTTGTTGACAGAACTTGTGTGGGAAGGTTCTCCAACAGAATGGAAACTCAGAAGGCTTTAGAAAATCTTAAGAATCAGGGTGACATGACTTAACCTTACTTCCAGGCCTGACTGGCTCAGCTATCCAAGGCAATCAAAGCCCTCAGAGAGCAGCATTTCTGCCACATTTCCCTGAGCACAGGCACTCCTGTGTGCACACAGACACAAAGAGTCACTACAAGGCACCTGTGAGAAATTCCCCTGAGCAAAGGGAAATGTTCCCTGTGGAGGCTTTGGCATCTCCCCAGGGGATGAAGGGTTGAGCCTGGAGCAGACAGTGTCTTTGATGAACTCCAGAGGAGCTGAGCCCAGGGGCTGCTGGCCAAGGCCCTGGCCCAGTGAGCATTTCTCAGCTGGCAGGGTGGCCTGAGAAGGGGAAAGGGGAATGCACCAGACCAGGAACCATGGAACCAAGGGACCATTGTTACACTGTGGGGCCATGTGAGAAGAAGTGACCATTGGGACACTGTGGGGCCTTGTGAGACCAAGGGACCATTGGGACACTGTGGGACCATGTGAGATCAAGAGACCATTGGGATACTGTGAGTCCTCATGGATTCATGGACACCACTGTGACATTGCTGGGCCTCATGGAAGCAAGGGGACCCTAGTGACGCCGTGTGCCTCAGTGGAATGTAGGCATCATTGTGACACTGTGAGGCCCCATCCAACCAAGGCTCCATTGGGACACTGCGAGACCCCACGGAAACAAAGCTCCAGGGTAACACAGAGAGGCTGCCTGTAATCAGTGCTCCATTGTGACCCTGTGGAGCCAAAGGAGAGCGTTGTGACACTGCAAAGCCCCATGGTCCATTGGTCCAAAGGTCCATTGTGACATTGCAGGACTCATGGAACAGAGGAGTCACATGACACTGTGGGGCCTGTGGAACCATGGAGAACATTGTGACACTGCAAGGCCTCAAGGAATCATTAGGACTGTTATATGTCTATAGGATAATTCGTGCAAATAAAATTGTCGTCTCTTTTATAGTTATGTGCTGTTAAATTACACTCTTATAGGAAGTTTTTAAATCGCACAAGCCAGCAACAGCGATTGCAACACCATGTCAAAGCCACCTGGACGAGAGAGGGAGAACTTTATTTACAAGCGAACGAAAGTGGCCAGCCCAGAGAGGGATCATGCATCAAGGTTGTCCGAGAAACACCCGGACCATAAATACACGATAAATATCCGAGACCGAGATAGTCAGAGCCATCAGGGAGGTACATCTCAAATCCGAATTCCGGGACTGCAAACACAGGTGTTCATCACTCTCCGGACACGTATTGTTCAACTTGCCACAGAGAAAAGAACTCCACATGAATACATGCACTTTGAAAAGGAAGAAAGGGGACTCTGGCTCAGGCAAGGAAAATCGTATAAAAATGGGTCAGACAGGACGGTCGGTGTGAAGCATAGAGGACCCTCTGCTGCAGCTGTCCAACCTGTGTCTCACCCGGTGGCAATCCCGGGCTCCACATTGACTTTTTTTTATAGTGTCTTTTTTTCATTTTTCTCAAAGTTTATATTTGGTACACTTAATAACTTTTATTAAATTAAAAATTAATAACTTGGAGCCTTGCATTTCTAACATGTTCATCACATTCGGTTTCTCATGATAAGCCTATCTACTTCTGCTAATTCTGAGATGGGGAAAATGAACTGTCATGATTCCCGCTTGCACTAGAGGATTGTGACACGGGCTGACTTTGTGATGCCAGAGTCTTCTGTGCCATCACAGCGCAACTGTATGACATCCCAGAGTGATAGAGCAGCACTGGCTCTGTGACATCACAAGGGGGATTTGTGAGATCTCAGGGTGGGCTGTGACATCCCAGGAGGCAGTGTGACATCTCAGGGGCTCTGTGACCTTACTGGGGAGGTCACTTCAAGCCAGCTCCCACTCACAGTTCCTCCCAGAGAAGTCCAAAGCTGCTCGTGCCCGGTGGCATCCCGTGTCCCTCTGGGTCCACCTGCCCCTGGCGCTGCAGCCTCCCGCTGAGGATGTTCGAGGAGATCAAGCCCAGAGCCTGACACGGGGACAGGGGCTCAGGGCCGTCACAGTTGTAACAGGGAGACAGGGACCCCCTAGCAGCATCCCTGTGCCCCCAGGGCCAGAGCTTGGCCAGGGCTCCTTCACCCTCTTATGAAGGAGGGCTTGAGAGCACTTTAAAAATCCCCAGCAGGGGAGTAGCATAAAACAGCTTTAATATTAAGTGACAGCACCACAGAGTTCCTTGGCAAGAGTCACTCTGCTCCTGACTGGACACTTCAGGCACACCAAGGAAACAAAGCAACAACAAAACCAAACAAAATCCAGGCAATCAAACCAAAAAGGAGTCAAGAACTGTCCCGGTGTCTGTGTGTCTCTGTGTGTTTGTGTGTGTGTGTGGGTGTGTGTGTGTGTGTGTGTGTGTGTGTGTGTGTGTGTGTGACGAAAGGACAGTGAGGGCAAGGATAAAAGGAATACAGCCTAAAAGCTAAACAGAGCTGTGGAATAACACTTAACAATATTCAACTTTGCTTATAACTTCTATTAAGCTTCACAAATTAGCAAAAGAACAACTCTTAGCAGCATTTAACTTTGCTTACAGCTTGTGACTTTGTCGCTATAAGACACGTGAAAGCACGACGCGAGCCACCTGCTATTTTCAAGGTAAAGAGAAAAGTTTATTCTCTGACTCCAACTTTTATACTTTCCCAAAGGTGACATTGGATTGGAGAGTGAATGGACCACCTGTCCAAAGACATTGGACAAAGCACTAGTACATCAAGTTTGTCCAGCCCCATAAAAGATTGTAAACAATATTTTATTGACAGAAATTGTGTGGGAAGGTTCTCCAACAGAATGGAAACTCAGAAGGCTTTAGAAAATCTTAAGAATCAGGGTGACATGACTTAACCTTACTTCCAGGCCTGACTGGCTCAGCTATCCAAGGCATCCAAAGCCCTCAGAGAGCAGCATTTCTGCCACATTTCCCTGAGCACAGGCACTCCTGTGTGCACACAGACACAAAGAGTCACTACAAGGTACCTGTGAGAAATTCCCCTGAGCAAAGGGAAATGCTCCCTGTGGAGGCTTTGGCATCTCCCCAGGGGATGAAGGGTTGAGCCTGGAGCAGACAGTGTCTTTGATGAGCTCCAGAGGAGCTGAGCCCAGGGGCTGCTGGCCAAGGCCCAGGCCCAGTGAGCATTTCTCAGCTGGCAGGGTGGCCTGAGAAGGGGAAAGGGGAATGCACCAGACCAGGAACCATGGAACCAAGGGACCATTGTTACACTGTGGGGCCATGTGAGAAGAAGTGACCATTGGGACACTGTGGGGCCTTGTGAGACCAAGGGACCATTGGGACACTGTGGGACCATGTGAGATCAAGAGACCATTGGGATACTGTGAGTCCTCGTGGATTCATGGACACCACTGTGACATTGCTGGGCCTCATGGAAGCAAGGGGACCCTAGTGACGCCGTGTGCCTCAGTGGAATGTAGGCATCATTGTGACACTGTGAGGCCCCATCCAACCAAGGCTCCATTGGGACACTGCGAGACCCCACGGAAACAAAGCTCCAGGGTAACACAGAGAGGCTGCCTGTAATCAGTGCTCCATTGTGACCCTGTGGAGCCAAAGGAGAGCGTTGTGACACTGCAAAGCCCCATGGTCCATTGGTCCAAAGGTCCATTGTGACATTGCAGGACTCATGGAACAGAGGAGTCACATGACACTGTGGGGCCTGTGGAACCATGGAGAACATTGTGACACTGCAAGGCCTCAAGGAATCATTAGGACTGTTATATGTCTATAGGATAATTCGTGCAAATAAAATTGTTGTCTCTTTTATAGTTATGTGCTGTTAAATTATACTCTTATAGGAAGTTTTTAAATCGCACAAGCCAGCAACAGCGACTGCAACACCATGTCAAAGCCACCTGGACGAGAGAGGGAGGACTTTATTTACAAGCGAACGAAAGTGGCCAGCCCAGAGAGGGATCATGCATCAAGGTTGTCCGAGAAACACCCGGACGATAAATACACGATAAATATCCGAGACCGAGATAGTCAGAGCCATCAGGGAGGTACATCTCAAATCCGAATTCCGGGACTGCAAACACAGGTGTTCATCACTCTCCGGACAGGTATTGTTCAACTTGCCACAGAGAAAAGAACTCCACATGAATACATGCACTTTGAAAAGGAAGAAAGGGGACTCTGGCTCAGGCAAGGAAAATCGTATAAAAATGGGTCAGACAGGACGGTCGGTGTGAAGCATAGAGGACCCTCTGCTGCAGCTGTCCAACCTGTGTCTCACCCGGTGGCAATCCCGGGCTCCACATTGACTTTTTTTTATAGTGGCTTTTTTTCATTTTTCTCAAAGTTTATATTTGGTACACTTAATAACTTTTATTAAATTAAAAATTAATAACTTGGAGCCTTGCATTTCTAACATGTTCATCACATTCGGTTTCTCATGATAAGCCTATCTACTTCTGCTAATTCTGAGATGGGGAAAATGAACTGTCATGATTCCCGCTTGCACTAGAGGATTGTGACACGGGCTGACTTTGTGATGCCAGAGTCTTCTGTGCCATCACAGCGCAACTGTATGACATCCCAGAGTGATAGAGCAGCACTGGCTCTGTGACATCACAAGGGGGATTTGTGAGATCTCAGGGTGGGCTGTGACATCCCAGGAGGCAGTGTGACATCTCAGGGGCTCTGTGACCTTACTGGGGAGGTCACTTCAAGCCAGCTCCCACTCACAGTTCCTCCCAGAGAAGTCCAAAGCTGCTCGTGCCTGGTGGCATCCCGTGTCCCTCTGGGTCCGCCTGCCCCTGGCGCTGCAGCCTCCCGCTGAGGATGTTCGAGGAGATCAAGCCCAGAGCCTGACACGGGGACAGGGGCTCAGGGCCGTCACAGTTGTAACAGGGAGACAGGGACCCCCTAGCAGCATCCCTGTGCCCCCAGGGCCAGAGCTTGGCCAGGGCTCCTTCACCCTCTTATGAAGGAGGGCTTGAGAGCACTTTAAAAATCCCCAGCAGGGGAGTAGCATAAAACAGCTTTAATATTAACTGACAGCACCACAGAGTTCCTTGGCAAGAGTCACTCTGCTCCTGACTGGACACTTCAGGCACACCAAGGAAACAAAGCAACAACAAAACCAAACAAAATCCAGGCAATCAAACCGAAAAGGAGTCAAGAACTGTCCCGGTGTCTGTGTGTCTCTGTGTGTTTGTGTGTGTGTGTGGGTGTGTGTGTGTGTGTGTGTGTGTGTGTGTGTGTGTGTGTGACGAAAGGACAGTGAGGGCAAGGATAAAAGGAATACAGCCTAAAAGCTAAACAGAGCTGTGGAATAACACTTAACAATATTCAACTTTGCTTATAACTTCTATTAAGCTTCACAAATTAGCAAAAGAACAACTCTTAGCAGCATTTAACTTTGCTTACAGCTTGTGACTTTGTCGCTATAAGACACGTGAAAGCACGACGCGAGCCACCTGCTATTTTCAAGGTAAAGAGAAAAGTTTATTCTCTGACTCCAACTTTTATACTTTCCCAAAGGTGACATTGGATTGGAGAGTGAATGGACCACCTGTCCAAAGACATTGGACAAAGCACTAGTACATCAAGTTTGTCCAGCCCCATAAAAGATTGTAAACAATATTTTATTGACAGAAATTGTGTGGGAAGGTTCTCCAACAGAATGGAAACTCAGAAGGCTTTAGAAAATCTTAAGAATCAGGGTGACATGACTTAACCTTACTTCCAGGCCTGACTGGCTCAGCTATCCAAGGCATCCAAAGCCCTCAGAGAGCAGCATTTCTGCCACATTTCCCTGAGCACAGGCACTCCTGTGTGCACACAGACACAAAGAGTCACTACAAGGCACCTGTGAGAAATTCCCCTGAGCAAAGGGAAATGCTCCCTGTGGAGGCTTTGGCATCTCCCCAGGGGATGAAGGGTTGAGCCTGGAGCAGACAGTGTCTTTGATGAGCTCCAGAGGAGCTGAGCCCAGGGGCTGCTGGCCAAGGCCCAGGCCCAGTGAGCATTTCTCAGCTGGCAGGGTGGCCTGAGAAGGGGAAAGGGGAATGCACCAGACCAGGAACCATGGAACCAAGGGACCATTGTTACACTGTGGGGCCATGTGAGAAGAAGTGACCATTGGGACACTGTGGGGCCTTGTGAGACCAAGGGACCATTGGGACACTGTGGGACCATGTGAGATCAAGAGACCATTGGGATACTGTGAGTCCTCGTGGATTCATGGACACCACTGTGACATTGCTGGGCCTCATGGAAGCAAGGGGACCCTAGTGACGCCGTGTGCCTCAGTGGAATGTAGGCATCATTGTGACACTGTGAGGCCCCATCCAACCAAGGCTCCATTGGGACACTGCGAGACCCCACGGAAACAAAGCTCCAGGGTAACACAGAGAGGCTGCCTGTAATCAGTGCTCCATTGTGACCCTGTGGAGCCAAAGGAGAGCGTTGTGACACTGCAAAGCCCCATGGTCCATTGGTCCAAAGGTCCATTGTGACATTGCAGGACTCATGGAACAGAGGAGTCACATGACACTGTGGGGCCTGTGGAACCATGGAGAACATTGTGACACTGCAAGGCCTCAAGGAATCATTAGGACTGTTATATGTCTATAGGATAATTCGTGCAAATAAAATTGTTGTCTCTTTTATAGTTATGTGCTGTTAAATTATACTCTTATAGGAAGTTTTTAAATCGCACAAGCCAGCAACAGCGACTGCAACACCATGTCAAAGCCACCTGGACGAGAGAGGGAGGACTTTATTTACAAGCGAACGAAAGTGGCCAGCCCAGAGAGGGATCATGCATCAAGGTTGTCCGAGAAACACCCGGACGATAAATACACGATAAATATCCGAGACCGAGATAGTCAGAGCCATCAGGGAGGTACATCTCAAATCCGAATTCCGGGACTGCAAACACAGGTGTTCATCACTCTCCGGACACGTATTGTTCAACTTGCCACAGAGAAAAGAACTCCACATGAATACATGCACTTTGAAAAGGAAGAAAGGGGACTCTGGCTCAGGCAAGGAAAATCGTATAAAAATGGGTCAGACAGGACGGTCGGTGTGAAGCATAGAGGACCCTCTGCTGCAGCTGTCCAACCTGTGTCTCACCCGGTGGCAATCCCGGGCTCCACATTGACTTTTTTTTATAGTGTCTTTTTTTCATTTTTCTCAAAGTTTATATTTGGTACACTTAATAACTTTTATTAAATTAAAAATTAATAACTTGGAGCCTTGCATTTCTAACATGTTCATCACATTCGGTTTCTCATGATAAGCCTATCTACTTCTGCTAATTCTGAGATGGGGAAAATGAACTGTCATGATTCCCGCTTGCACTAGAGGATTGTGACACGGGCTGACTTTGTGATGCCAGAGTCTTCTGTGCCATCACAGCGCAACTGTATGACATCCCAGAGTGATAGAGCAGCACTGGCTCTGTGACATCACAAGGGGGATTTGTGAGATCTCAGGGTGGGCTGTGACATCCCAGGAGGCAGTGTGACATCTCAGGGGCTCTGTGACCTTACTGGGGAGGTCACTTCAAGCCAGCTCCCACTCACAGTTCCTCCCAGAGAAGTCCAAAGCTGCTCGTGCCTGGTGGCATCCCGTGTCCCTCTGGGTCCGCCTGCCCCTGGCGCTGCAGCCTCCCGCTGAGGATGTTCGAGGAGATCAAGCCCAGAGCCTGACACGGGGACAGGGGCTCAGGGCCGTCACAGTTGTAACAGGGAGACAGGGACCCCCTAGCAGCATCCCTGTGCCCCCAGGGCCAGAGCTTGGCCAGGGCTCCTTCACCCTCTTATGAAGGAGGGCTTGAGAGCACTTTAAAAATCCCCAGCAGGGGAGTAGCATAAAACAGCTTTAATATTAAGTGACAGCACCACAGAGTTCCTTGGCAAGAGTCACTCTGCTCCTGACTGGACACTTCAGGCACACCAAGGAAACAAAGCAACAACAAAACCAAACAAAATCCAGGCAATCAAACCGAAAAGGAGTCAAGAACTGTCCCGGTGTCTGTGTGTCTCTGTGTGTTTGTGTGTGTGTGTGGGTGTGTGTGTGTGTGTGTGTGTGTGTGTGTGTGTGTGTGACGAAAGGACAGTGAGGGCAAGGATAAAAGGAATACAGCCTAAAAGCTAAACAGAGCTGTGGAATAACACTTAACAATATTCAACTTTGCTTATAACTTCTATTAAGCTTCACAAATTAGCAAAAGAACAACTCTTAGCAGCATTTAACTTTGCTTACAGCTTGTGACTTTGTCGCTATAAGACACGTGAAAGCACGACGCGAGCCACCTGCTATTTTCAAGGTAAAGAGAAAAGTTTATTCTCTGACTCCAACTTTTATACTTTCCCAAAGGTGACATTGGATTGGAGAGTGAATGGACCACCTGTCCAAAGACATTGGACAAAGCACTAGTACATCAAGTTTGTCCAGCCCCATAAAAGATTGTAAACAATATTTTATTGACAGAAATTGTGTGGGAAGGTTCTCCAACAGAATGGAAACTCAGAAGGCTTTAGAAAATCTTAAGAATCAGGGTGACATGACTTAACCTTACTTCCAGGCCTGACTGGCTCAGCTATCCAAGGCATCCAAAGCCCTCAGAGAGCAGCATTTCTGCCACATTTCCCTGAGCACAGGCACTCCTGTGTGCACACAGACACAAAGAGTCACTACAAGGCACCTGTGAGAAATTCCCCTGAGCAAAGGGAAATGCTCCCTGTGGAGGCTTTGGCATCTCCCCAGGGGATGAAGGGTTGAGCCTGGAGCAGACAGTGTCTTTGATGAGCTCCAGAGGAGCTGAGCCCAGGGGCTGCTGGCTAAGGCCCAGGCCCAGTGAGCATTTCTCAGCTGGCAGGGTGGCCTGAGAAGGGGAAAGGGGAATGCACCAGACCAGGAACCATGGAACCAAGGGACCATTGTTACACTGTGGGGCCATGTGAGAAGAAGTGACCATTGGGACACTGTGGGGCCTTGTGAGACCAAGGGACCATTGGGACACTGTGGGACCATGTGAGATCAAGAGACCATTGGGATACTGTGAGTCCTCGTGGATTCATGGACACCACTGTGACATTGCTGGGCCTCATGGAAGCAAGGGGACCCTAGTGACGCCGTGTGCCTCAGTGGAATGTAGGCATCATTGTGACACTGTGAGGCCCCATCCAACCAAGGCTCCATTGGGACACTGCGAGACCCCACGGAAACAAAGCTCCAGGGTAACACAGAGAGGCTGCCTGTAATCAGTGCTCCATTGTGACCCTGTGGAGCCAAAGGAGAGCGTTGTGACACTGCAAAGCCCCATGGTCCATTGGTCCAAAGGTCCATTGTGACATTGCAGGACTCATGGAACAGAGGAGTCACATGACACTGTGGGGCCTGTGGAACCATGGAGAACATTGTGACACTGCAAGGCCTCAAGGAATCATTAGGACTGTTATATGTCTATAGGATAATTCGTGCAAATAAAATTGTTGTCTCTTTTATAGTTATGTGCTGTTAAATTATACTCTTATAGGAAGTTTTTAAATCGCACAAGCCAGCAACAGCGACTGCAACACCATGTCAAAGCCACCTGGACGAGAGAGGGAGGACTTTATTTACAAGCGAACGAAAGTGGCCAGCCCAGAGAGGGATCATGCATCAAGGTTGTCCGAGAAACACCCGGACGATAAATACACGATAAATATCCGAGACCGAGATAGTCAGAGCCATCAGGGAGGTACATCTCAAATCCGAATTCCGGGACTGCAAACACAGGTGTTCATCACTCTCCGGACACGTATTGTTCAACTTGCCACAGAGAAAAGAACTCCACATGAATACATGCACTTTGAAAAGGAAGAAAGGGGACTCTGGCTCAGGCAAGGAAAATTGTATAAAAATGGGTCAGACAGGACGGTCGGTGTGAAGCATAGAGGACCCTCTGCTGCAGCTGTCCAACCTGTGTCTCACCCGGTGGCAATCCCGGGCTCCACATTGACTTTTTTTTATAGTGGCTTTTTTTCATTTTTCTCAAAGTTTATATTTGGTACACTTAATAACTTTTATTAAATTAAAAATTAATAACTTGGAGCCTTGCATTTCTAACATGTTCATCACATTCGGTTTCTCATGATAAGCCTATCTACTTCTGCTAATTCTGAGATGGGGAAAATGAACTGTCATGATTCCCGCTTGCACTAGAGGATTGTGACACGGGCTGACTTTGTGATGCCAGAGTCTTCTGTGCCATCACAGCGCAACTGTATGACATCCCAGAGTGCTAGAGCAGCACTGGCTCTGTGACATCACAAGGGGGATTTGTGAGATCTCAGGGTGGGCTGTGACATCCCAGGAGGCAGTGTGACATCTCAGGGGCTCTGTGACCTTACTGGGGAGGTCACTTCAAGCCAGCTCCCACTCACAGTTCCTCCCAGAGAAGTCCAAAGCTGCTCGTGCCTGGTGGCATCCCGTGTCCCTCTGGGTCCGCCTGCCCCTGGCGCTGCAGCCTCCCGCTGAGGATGTTCGAGGAGATCAAGCCCAGAGCCTGACACGGGGACAGGGGCTCAGGGCCGTCACAGTTGTAACAGGGAGACAGGGACCCCCTAGCAGCATCCCTGTGCCCCCAGGGCCAGAGCTTGGCCAGGGCTCCTTCACCCTCTTATGAAGGAGGGCTTGAGAGCACTTTAAAAATCCCCAGCAGGGGAGTAGCATAAAACAGCTTTAATATTAAGTGACAGCACCACAGAGTTCCTTGGCAAGAGTCACTCTGCTCCTGACTGGACACTTCAGGCACACCAAGGAAACAAAGCAACAACAAAACCAAACAAAATCCAGGCAATCAAACCGAAAAGGAGTCAAGAACTGTCCCGGTGTCTGTGTGTCTCTGTGTGTTTGTGTGTGTGTGTGGGTGTGTGTGTGTGTGTGTGTGTGTGTGTGTGTGTGTGTGACGAAAGGACAGTGAGGGCAAGGATAAAAGGAATACAGCCTAAAAGCTAAACAGAGCTGTGGAATAACACTTAACAATATTCAACTTTGCTTATAACTTCTATTAAGCTTCACAAATTAGCAAAAGAACAACTCTTAGCAGCATTTAACTTTGCTTACAGCTTGTGACTTTGTCGCTATAAGACACGTGAAAGCACGACGCGAGCCACCTGCTATTTTCAAGGTAAAGAGAAAAGTTTATTCTCTGACTCCAACTTTTATACTTTCCCAAAGGTGACATTGGATTGGAGAGTGAATGGACCACCTGTCCAAAGACATTGGACAAAGCACTAGTACATCAAGTTTGTCCAGCCCCATAAAAGATTGTAAACAATATTTTATTGACAGAAATTGTGTGGGAAGGTTCTCCAACAGAATGGAAACTCAGAAGGCTTTAGAAAATCTTAAGAATCAGGGTGACATGACTTAACCTTACTTCCAGGCCTGACTGGCTCAGCTATCCAAGGCAATAAAAGCCCTCAGAGAGCAGCATTTCTGCCACATTTCCCTGAGCACAGGCACTCCTGTGTGCACACAGACACAAAGAGTCACTACAAGGCACCTGTGAGAAATTCCCCTGAGCAAAGGGAAATGCTCCCTGTGGAGGCTTTGGCATCTCCCCAGGGGATGAAGGGTTGAGCCTGGAGCAGACAGTGTCTTTGATGAGCTCCAGAGGAGCTGAGCCCAGGGGCTGCTGGCCAAGGCCCAGGCCCAGTGAGCATTTCTCAGCTGGCAGGGTGGCCTGAGAAGGGGAAAGGGGAATGCACCAGACCAGGAACCATGGAACCAAGGGACCATTGTTACACTGTGGGGCCATGTGAGAAGAAGTGACCATTGGGACACTGTGGGGCCTTGTGAGACCAAGGGACCATTGGGACACTGTGGGACCATGTGAGATCAAGAGACCATTGGGATACTGTGAGTCCTCATGGATTCATGGACACCACTGTGACATTGCTGGGCCTCATGGAAGCAAGGGGACCCTAGTGACGACGTGTGCCTCAGTGGAATGTAGGCATCATTGTGACACTGTGAGGCCCCATCCAACCAAGGCTCCATTGGGACACTGCGAGACCCCACGGAAACAAAGCTCCAGGGTAACACAGAGAGGCTGCCTGTAATCAGTGCTCCATTGTGACCCTGTGGAGCCAAAGGAGAGCGTTGTGACACTGCAAAGCCCCATGGTCCATTGGTCCAAAGGTCCATTGTGACATTGCAGGACTCATGGAACAGAGGAGTCACATGACACTGTGGGGCCTGTGGAACCTTGGAGAACATTGTGACACTGCAAGGCCTCAAGGAATCATTAGGACTGTTATATGTCTATAGGATAATTCGTGCAAATAAAATTGTCGTCTCTTTTATAGTTATGTGCTGTTAAATTATACTCTTATAGGAAGTTTTTAAATTGCACAAGCCAGCAACAGCGATTGCAACACCATGTCAAAGCCACCTGGACGAGAGAGGGAGGACTTTATTTACAAGCGAACGAAAGTGGCCAGCCCAGAGAGGGATCATGCATCAAGGTTGTCCGAGAAACACCCGGACGATAAATACACGATAAATATCCGAGACCGAGATAGTCAGAGCCATCAGGGAGGTACATCTCAAATCCGAATTCCGGGACTGCAAACACAGGTGTTCATCACTCTCCGGACACGTATTGTTCAACTTGCCACAGAGAAAAGAACTCCACATGAATACATGCACTTTGAAAAGGAAGAAAGGGGACTCTGGCTCAGGCAAGGAAAATCGTATAAAAATGGGTCAGACAGGACGGTCGGTGTGAAGCATAGAGGACCCTCTGCTGCAGCTGTCCAACCTGTGTCTCACCCGGTGGCAATCCCGGGCTCCACATTGACTTTTTTTTATAGTGGCTTTTTTTCATTTTTCTCAAAGTTTATATTTGGTACACTTAATAACTTTTATTAAATTAAAAATTAATAACTTGGAGCCTTGCATTTCTAACATGTTCATCACATTCGGTTTCTCATGATAAGCCTATCTACTTCTGCTAATTCTGAGATGGGGAAAATGAACTGTCATGATTCCCGCTTGCACTAGAGGATTGTGACACGGGCTGACTTTGTGATGCCAGAGTCTTCTGTGCCATCACAGCGCAACTGTATGACATCCCAGAGTGATAGAGCAGCACTGGCTCTGTGACATCACAAGGGGGATTTGTGAGATCTCAGGGTGGGCTGTGACATCCCAGGAGGCATTGTGACATCTCAGGGGCTCTGTGACCTTACTGGGGAGGTCACTTCAAGCCAGCTCCCACTCACAGTTCCTCCCAGAGAAGTCCAAAGCTGCTCGTGCCCGGTGGCATCCCGTGTCCCTCTGGGTCCACCTGCCCCTGGCGCTGCAGCCTCCCGCTGAGGATGTTCGAGGAGATCAAGCCCAGAGCCTGACACGGGGACAGGGGCTCAGGGCCGTCACAGTTGGAACAGGGAGACAGGGACCCCCTAGCAGCATCCCTGTGCCCCCAGGGCCAGAGCTTGGCCAGGGCTCCTTCACCCTCTTATGAAGGAGGGCTTGAGAGCACTTTAAAAATCCCCAGCAGGGGAGTAGCATAAAACAGCTTTAATATTAAGTGACAGCACCACAGAGTTCCTTGGCAAGAGTCACTCTGCTCCTGACTGGACACTTCAGGCACACCAAGGAAACAAAGCAACAACAAAACCAAACAAAATCCAGGCAATCAAACCGAAAAGGAGTCAAGAACTGTCCCGGTGTCTGTGTGTCTCTGTGTGTTTGTGTGTGTGTGTGGGTGTGTGTGTGTGTGTGTGTGTGTGTGTGTGTGTGTGTGTGTGACGAAAGGACAGTGAGGGCAAGGATAAAAGGAATACAGCCTAAAAGCTAAACAGAGCTGTGGAATAACACTTAACAATATTCAACTTTGCTTATAACTTCTATTAAGCTTCACAAATTAGCAAAAGAACAACTCTTAGCAGCATTTAACTTTGCTTACAGCTTGTGACTTTGTCGCTATAAGACACGTGAAAGCACGACGCGAGCCACCTGCTATTTTCAAGGTAAAGAGAAAAGTTTATTCTCTGACTCCAACTTTTATACTTTCCCAAAGGTGACATTGGATTGGAGAGTGAATGGACCACCTGTCCAAAGACATTGGACAAAGCACTAGTACATCAAGTTTGTCCAGCCCCATAAAAGATTGTAAACAATATTTTATTGACAGAAATTGTGTGGGAAGGTTCTCCAACAGAATGGAAACTCAGAAGGCTTTAGAAAATCTTAAGAATCAGGGTGACATGACTTAACCTTACTTCCAGGCCTGACTGGCTCAGCTATCCAAGGCATCCAAAGCCCTCAGAGAGCAGCATTTCTGCCACATTTCCCTGAGCACAGGCACTCCTGTGTGCACACAGACACAAAGAGTCACTACAAGGCACCTGTGAGAAATTCCCCTGAGCAAAGGGAAATGCTCCCTGTGGAGGCTTTGGCATCTCCCCAGGAAATGAAGGGTTGAGCCTGGAGCAGACAGTGTCTTTGATGAGCTCCAGAGGAGCTGAGCCCAGGGGCTGCTGGCCAAGGCCCAGGCCCAGTGAGCATTTCTCAGCTGGCAGGGTGGCCTGAGAAGGGGAAAGGGGAATGCACCAGACCAGGAACCATGGAACCAAGGGACCATTGTTACACTGTGGGGCCATGTGAGAAGAAGTGACCATTGGGACACTGTGGGGCCTTGTGAGACCAAGAGACCATTGGGACACTGTGGGACCATGTGAGATCAAGAGACCATTGGGATACTGTGAGTCCTCGTGGATTCATGGACACCACTGTGACATTGCTGGGCCTCATGGAAGCAAGGGGACCCTAGTGACGCCGTGTGCCTCAGTGGAATGTAGGCATCATTGTGACACTGTGAGGCCCCATCCAACCAAGGCTCCATTGGGACACTGCGAGACCCCACGGAAACAAAGCTCCAGGGTAACACAGAGAGGCTGCCTGTAATCAGTGCTCCATTGTGACCCTGTGGAGCCAAAGGAGAGCGTTGTGACACTGCAAAGCCCCATGGTCCATTGGTCCAAAGGTCCATTGTGACATTGCAGGACTCATGGAACAGAGGAGTCACATGACACTGTGGGGCCTGTGGAACCATGGAGAACATTGTGACACTGCAAGGCCTCAAGGAATCATTAGGACTGTTATATGTCTATAGGATAATTCGTGCAAATAAAATTGTTGTCTCTTTTATAGTTATGTGCTGTTAAATTATACTCTTATAGGAAGTTTTTAAATCGCACAAGCCAGCAACAGCGACTGCAACACCATGTCAAAGCCACCTGGACGAGAGAGGGAGGACTTTATTTACAAGCGAACGAAAGTGGCCAGCCCAGAGAGGGATCATGCATCAAGGTTGTCCGAGAAACACCCGGACGATAAATACACGATAAATATCCGAGACCGAGATAGTCAGAGCCATCAGGGAGGTACATCTCAAATCCGAATTCCGGGACTGCAAACACAGGTGTTCATCACTCTCCGGACACGTATTGTTCAACTTGCCACAGAGAAAAGAACTCCACATGAATACATGCACTTTGAAAAGGAAGAAAGGGGACTCTGGCTCAGGCAAGGAAAATCGTATAAAAATGGGTCAGACAGGACGGTCGGTGTGAAGCATAGAGGACCCTCTGCTGCAGCTGTCCAACCTGTGTCTCACCCGGTGGCAATCCCGGGCTCCACATTGACTTTTTTTTATAGTGGCTTTTTTTCATTTTTCTCAAAGTTTATATTTGGTACACTTAATAACTTTTATTAAATTAAAAATTAATAACTTGGAGCCTTGCATTTCTAACATGTTCATCACATTCGGTTTCTCATGATAAGCCTATCTACTTCTGCTAATTCTGAGATGGGGAAAATGAACTGTCATGATTCCCGCTTGCACTAGAGGATTGTGACACGGGCTGACTTTGTGATGCCAGAGTCTTCTGTGCCATCACAGCGCAACTGTATGACATCCCAGAGTGCTAGAGCAGCACTGGCTCTGTGACATCACAAGGGGGATTTGTGAGATCTCAGGGTGGGCTGTGACATCCCAGGAGGCAGTGTGACATCTCAGGGGCTCTGTGACCTTACTGGGGAGGTCACTTCAAGCCAGCTCCCACTCACAGTTCCTCCCAGAGAAGTCCAAAGCTGCTCGTGCCCGGTGGCATCCCATGTCCCTCTGGGTCCGCCTGCCCCTGGCGCTGCAGCCTCCCGCTGAGGATGTTCGAGGAGATCAAGCCCAGAGCCTGACACGGGGACAGGGGCTCAGGGCCGTCACAGTTGGAACAGGGAGACAGGGACCCCCTAGCAGCATCCCTGTGCCCCCAGGGCCAGAGCTTGGCCAGGGCTCCTTCACCCTCTTATGAAGGAGGGCTTGAGAGCACTTTAAAAATCCCCAGCAGGGGAGTAGCATAAAACAGCTTTAATATTAAGTGACAGCACCACAGAGTTCCTTGGCAAGAGTCACTCTGCTCCTGACTGGACACTTCAGGCACACCAAGGAAACAAAGCAACAACAAAACCAAACAAAATCCAGGCAATCAAACCAAAAAGGAGTCAAGAACTGTCCCGGTGTCTGTGTGTCTCTGTGTGTTTGCGTGTGTGTGTGTGTGTGTGGGTGTGTGTGTGTGTGTGTGTGTGTGTGTGTGTGACGAAAGGACAGTGAGGGCAAGGATAAAAGGAATACAGCCTAAAAGCTAAACAGAGCTGTGGAATAACACTTAACAATATTCAACTTCGCTTATAACTTCTATTAAGCTTCACAAATTAGCAAAAGAACAACTCTTAGCAGCATTTAACTTTGCTTACAGCTTGTGACTTTGTCGCTATAAGACACGTGAAAGCACGACGCGAGCCACCTGCTATTTTCAAGGTAAAGAGAAAAGTTTATTCTCTGACTCCAACTTTTATACTTTCCCAAAGGTGACATTGGATTGGAGAGTGAATGGACCACCTGTCCAAAGACATTGGACAAAGCACTAGTACATCAAGTTTGTCCAGCCCCATAAAAGATTGTAAACAATATGTTGTTGACAGAAATTGTGTGGGAAGGTTCTCCAACAGAATGGAAACTCAGAAGGCTTTAGAAAATCTTAAGAATCAGGGTGACATGACTTAACCTTACTTCCAGGCCTGACTGGCTCAGCTATCCAAGGCAATCAAAGCCCTCAGAGAGCAGCATTTCTGCCACATTTCCCTGAGCACAGGCACTCCTGTGTGCACACAGACACAAAGAGTCACTACAAGGCACCTGTGAGAAATTCCCCTGAGCAAAGGGAAATGTTCCCTGTGGAGGCTTTGGCATCTCCCCAGGAAATGAAGGGTTGAGCCTGGAGCAGACAGTGTCTTTGATGAGCTCCAGAGGAGCTGAGCCCAGGGGCTGCTGGCCAAGGCCCAGGCCCAGTGAGCATTTCTCAGCTGGCAGGGTGGCCTGAGAAGGGGAAAGGGGAATGCACCAGACCAGGAACCATGGAACCAAGGGACCATTGTTACACTGTGGGGCCATGTGAGAAGAAGTGACCATTGGGACACTGTGGGGCCTTGTGAGACCAAGGGACCATTGGGACACTGTGGGACCATGTGAGATCAAGAGACCATTGGGATACTGTGAGTCCTCATGGATTCATGGACACCACTGTGACATTGCTGGGCCTCATGGAAGCAAGGGGACCCTAGTGACGCCGTGTGCCTCAGTGGAATGTAGGCATCATTGTGACACTGTGAGGCCCCATCCAACCAAGGCTCCATTGGGACACTGCGAGACCCCACGGAAACAAAGCTCCAGGGTAACACAGAGAGGCTGCCTGTAATCAGTGCTCCATTGTGACCCTGTGGAGCCAAAGGAGAGCGTTGTGACACTGCAAAGCCCCATGGTCCATTGGTCCAAAGGTCCATTGTGACATTGCAGGACTCATGGAACAGAGGAGTCACATGACACTGTGGGGCCTGTGGAACCATGGAGAACATTGTGACACTGCAAGGCCTCAAGGAATCATTAGGACTGTTATATGTCTATAGGATAATTCGTGCAAATAAAATTGTTGTCTCTTTTATAGTTATGTGCTGTTAAATTATACTCTTATAGGAAGTTTTTAAATCGCACAAGCCAGCAACAGCGACTGCAACACCATGTCAAAGCCACCTGGACGAGAGAGGGAGGACTTTATTTACAAGCGAACGAAAGTGGCCAGCCCAGAGAGGGATCATGCATCAAGGTTGTCCGAGAAACACCCGGACGATAAATACACGATAAATATCCGAGACCGAGATAGTCAGAGCCATCAGGGAGGTACATCTCAAATCTGAATTCCGGGACTGCAAACACAGGTGTTCATCACTCTCCGGACAGGTATTGTTCAACTTGCCACAGAGAAAAGAACTCCACATGAATACATGCACTTTGAAAAGGAAGAAAGGGGACTCTGGCTCAGGCAAGGAAAATCGTATAAAAATGGGTCAGACAGGACGGTCGGTGTGAAGCATAGAGGACCCTCTGCTGCAGCTGTCCAACCTGTGTCTCACCCGGTGGCAATCCCGGGCTCCACATTGACTTTTTTTTATAGTGTCTTTTTTTCATTTTTCTCAAAGTTTATATTTGGTACACTTAATAACTTTTATTAAATTAAAAATTAATAACTTGGAGCCTTGCATTTCTAACATGTTCATCACATTCGGTTTCTCATGATAAGCCTATCTACTTCTGCTAATTCTGAGATGGGGAAAATGAACTGTCATGATTCCTGCTTGCACTAGAGGATTGTGACACGGGCTGACTTTGTGATGCCAGAGTCTTCTGTGCCATCACAGCGCAACTGTATGACATCCCAGAGTGCTAGAGCAGCACTGGCTCTGTGACATCACAAGGGGGATTTGTGAGATCTCAGGGTGGGCTGTGACATCCCAGGAGGCAGTGTGACATCTCAGGGGCTCTGTGACCTTACTGGGGAGGTCACTTCAAGCCAGCTCCCACTCACAGTTCCTCCCAGAGAAGTCCAAAGCTGCTCGTGCCCGGTGGCATCCCATGTCCCTCTGGGTCCGCCTGCCCCTGGCGCTGCAGCCTCCCGCTGAGGATGTTCGAGGAGATCAAGCCCAGAGCCTGACACGGGGACAGGGGCTCAGGGCCGTCACAGTTGGAACAGGGAGACAGGGACCCCCTAGCAGCATCCCTGTGCCCCCAGGGCCAGAGCTTGGCCAGGGCTCCTTCACCCTCTTATGAAGGAGGGCTTGAGAGCACTTTAAAAATCCCCAGCAGGGGAGTAGCATAAAACAGCTTTAATATTAACTGACAGCACCACAGAGTTCCTTGGCAAGAGTCACTCTGCTCCTGACTGGACACTTCAGGCACACCAAGGAAACAAAGCAACAACAAAACCAAACAAAATCCAGGCAATCAAACCAAAAAGGAGTCAAGAACTGTCCCGGTGTCTGTGTGTCTCTGTGTGTTTGCGTGTGTGTGTGTGTGTGTGTGTGTGTGTGTGTGTGTGACGAAAGGACAGTGAGGGCAAGGATAAAAGGAATACAGCCTAAAAGCTAAACAGAGCTGTGGAATAACACTTAACAATATTCAACTTCGCTTATAACTTCTATTAAGCTTCACAAATTAGCAAAAGAACAACTCTTAGCAGCATTTAACTTTGCTTACAGCTTGTGACTTTGTCGCTATAAGACACGTGAAAGCACGACGCGAGCCACCTGCTATTTTCAAGGTAAAGAGAAAAGTTTATTCTCTGACTCCAACTTTTATACTTTCCCAAAGGTGACATTGGATTGGAGAGTGAATGGACCACCTGTCCAAAGACATTGGACAAAGCACTAGTACATCAAGTTTGTCCAGCCCCATAAAAGATTGTAAACAATATGTTGTTGACAGAAATTGTGTGGGAAGGTTCTCCAACAGAATGGAAACTCAGAAGGCTTTAGAAAATCTTAAGAATCAGGGTGACATGACTTAACCTTACTTCCAGGCCTGACTGGCTCAGCTATCCAAGGCAATCAAAGCCCTCAGAGAGCAGCATTTCTGCCACATTTCCCTGAGCACAGGCACTCCTGTGTGCACACAGACACAAAGAGTCACTACAAGGCACCTGTGAGAAATTCCCCTGAGCAAAGGGAAATGTTCCCTGTGGAGGCTTTGGCATCTCCCCAGGAAATGAAGGGTTGAGCCTGGAGCAGACAGTGTCTTTGATGAGCTCCAGAGGAGCTGAGCCCAGGGGCTGCTGGCCAAGGCCCAGGCCCAGTGAGCATTTCTCAGCTGGCAGGGTGGCCTGAGAAGGGGAAAGGGGAATGCACCAGACCAGGAACCATGGAACCAAGGGACCATTGTTACACTGTGGGGCCATGTGAGAAGAAGTGACCATTGGGACACTGTGGGGCCTTGTGAGACCAAGGGACCATTGGGACACTGTGGGACCATGTGAGATCAAGAGACCATTGGGATACTGTGAGTCCTCATGGATTCATGGACACCACTGTGACATTGCTGGGCCTCATGGAAGCAAGGGGACCCTAGTGACGCCGTGTGCCTCAGTGGAATGTAGGCATCATTGTGACACTGTGAGGCCCCATCCAACCAAGGCTCCATTGGGACACTGCGAGACCCCACGGAAACAAAGCTCCAGGGTAACACAGAGAGGCTGCCTGTAATCAGTGCTCCATTGTGACCCTGTGGAGCCAAAGGAGAGCGTTGTGACACTGCAAAGCCCCATGGTCCATTGGTCCAAAGGTCCATTGTGACATTGCAGGACTCATGGAACAGAGGAGTCACATGACACTGTGGGGCCTGTGGAACCATGGAGAACATTGTGACACTGCAAGGCCTCAAGGAATCATTAGGACTGTTATATGTCTATAGGATAATTCGTGCAAATAAAATTGTTGTCTCTTTTATAGTTATGTGCTGTTAAATTATACTCTTATAGGAAGTTTTTAAATCGCACAAGCCAGCAACAGCGACTGCAACACCATGTCAAAGCCACCTGGACGAGAGAGGGAGGACTTTATTTACAAGCGAACGAAAGTGGCCAGCCCAGAGAGGGATCATGCATCAAGGTTGTCCGAGAAACACCCGGACGATAAATACACGATAAATATCCGAGACCGAGATAGTCAGAGCCATCAGGGAGGTACATCTCAAATCTGAATTCCGGGACTGCAAACACAGGTGTTCATCACTCTCCGGACACGTATTGTTCAACTTGCCACAGAGAAAAGAACTCCACATGAATACATGCACTTTGAAAAGGAAGAAAGGGGACTCTGGCTCAGGCAAGGAAAATCGTATAAAAATGGGTCAGACAGGACGGTCGGTGTGAAGCATAGAGGACCCTCTGCTGCAGCTGTCCAACCTGTGTCTCACCCGGTGGCAATCCCGGGCTCCACATTGACTTTTTTTTATAGTGGCTTTTTTTCATTTTTCTCAAAGTTTATATTTGGTACACTTAATAACTTTTATTAAATTAAAAATTAATAACTTGGAGCCTTGCATTTCTAAGATGTTCATCACATTCGGTTTCTCATGATAAGCCTATCTACTTCTGCTAATTCTGAGATGGGGAAAATGAACTGTCATGATTCCCGCTTGCACTAGAGGATTGTGACACGGGCTGACTTTGTGATGCCAGAGTCTTCTGTGCCATCACAGCGCAACTGTATGACATCCCAGAGTGCTAGAGCAGCACTGGCTCTGTGACATCACAAGGGGGATTTGTGAGATCTCAGGGTGGGCTGTGACATCCCAGGAGGCAGTGTGACATCTCAGGGGCTCTGTGACCTTACTGGGGAGGTCACTTCAAGCCAGCTCCCACTCACAGTTCCTCCCAGAGAAGTCCAAAGCTGCTCGTGCCCGGTGGCATCCCATGTCCCTCTGGGTCCGCCTGCCCCTGGCGCTGCAGCCTCCCGCTGAGGATGTTCGAGGAGATCAAGCCCAGAGCCTGACACGGGGACAGGGGCTCAGGGCCGTCACAGTTGGAACAGGGAGACAGGGACCCCCTAGCAGCATCCCTGTGCCCCCAGGGCCAGAGCTTGGCCAGGGCTCCTTCACCCTCTTATGAAGGAGGGCTTGAGAGCACTTTAAAAATCCCCAGCAGGGGAGTAGCATAAAACAGCTTTAATATTAAGTGACAGCACCACAGAGTTCCTTGGCAAGAGTCACTCTGCTCCTGACTGGACACTTCAGGCACACCAAGGAAACAAAGCAACAACAAAACCAAACAAAATCCAGGCAATCAAACCAAAAAGGAGTCAAGAACTGTCCCGGTGTCTGTGTGTCTCTGTGTGTTTGCGTGTGTGTGTGTGTGTGTGGGTGTGTGTGTGTGTGTGTGACGAAAGGACAGTGAGGGCAAGGATAAAAGGAATACAGCCTAAAAGCTAAACAGAGCTGTGGAATAACACTTAACAATATTCAACTTCGCTTATAACTTCTATTAAGCTTCACAAATTAGCAAAAGAACAACTCTTAGCAGCATTTAACTTTGCTTACAGCTTGTGACTTTGTCGCTATAAGACACGTGAAAGCACGACGCGAGCCACCTGCTATTTTCAAGGTAAAGAGAAAAGTTTATTCTCTGACTCCAACTTTTATACTTTCCCAAAGGTGACATTGGATTGGAGAGTGAATGGACCACCTGTCCAAAGACATTGGACAAAGCACTAGTACATCAAGTTTGTCCAGCCCCATAAAAGATTGTAAACAATATGTTGTTGACAGAAATTGTGTGGGAAGGTTCTCCAACAGAATGGAAACTCAGAAGGCTTTAGAAAATCTTAAGAATCAGGGTGACATGACTTAACCTTACTTCCAGGCCTGACTGGCTCAGCTATCCAAGGCAATCAAAGCCCTCAGAGAGCAGCATTTCTGCCACATTTCCCTGAGCACAGGCACTCCTGTGTGCACACAGACACAAAGAGTCACTACAAGGCACCTGTGAGAAATTCCCCTGAGCAAAGGGAAATGTTCCCTGTGGAGGCTTTGGCATCTCCCCAGGAAATGAAGGGTTGAGCCTGGAGCAGACAGTGTCTTTGATGAGCTCCAGAGGAGCTGAGCCCAGGGGCTGCTGGCCAAGGCCCAGGCCCAGTGAGCATTTCTCAGCTGGCAGGGTGGCCTGAGAAGGGGAAAGGGGAATGCACCAGACCAGGAACCATGGAACCAAGGGACCATTGTTACACTGTGGGGCCATGTGAGAAGAAGTGACCATTGGGACACTGTGGGGCCTTGTGAGACCAAGGGACCATTGGGACACTGTGGGACCATGTGAGATCAAGAGACCATTGGGATACTGTGAGTCCTCATGGATTCATGGACACCACTGTGACATTGCTGGGCCTCATGGAAGCAAGGGGACCCTAGTGACGCCGTGTGCCTCAGTGGAATGTAGGCATCATTGTGACACTGTGAGGCCCCATCCAACCAAGGCTCCATTGGGACACTGCGAGACCCCACGGAAACAAAGCTCCAGGGTAACACAGAGAGGCTGCCTGTAATCAGTGCTCCATTGTGACCCTGTGGAGCCAAAGGAGAGCGTTGTGACACTGCAAAGCCCCATGGTCCATTGGTCCAAAGGTCCATTGTGACATTGCAGGACTCATGGAACAGAGGAGTCACATGACACTGTGGGGCCTGTGGAACCATGGAGAACATTGTGACACTGCAAGGCCTCAAGGAATCATTAGGACTGTTATATGTCTATAGGATAATTCGTGCAAATAAAATTGTTGTCTCTTTTATAGTTATGTGCTGTTAAATTATACTCTTATAGGAAGTTTTTAAATCGCACAAGCCAGCAACAGCGACTGCAACACCATGTCAAAGCCACCTGGACGAGAGAGGGAGGACTTTATTTACAAGCGAACGAAAGTGGCCAGCCCAGAGAGGGATCATGCATCAAGGTTGTCCGAGAAACACCCGGACGATAAATACACGATAAATATCCGAGACCGAGATAGTCAGAGCCATCAGGGAGGTACATCTCAAATCTGAATTCCGGGACTGCAAACACAGGTGTTCATCACTCTCCGGACAGGTATTGTTCAACTTGCCACAGAGAAAAGAACTCCACATGAATACATGCACTTTGAAAAGGAAGAAAGGGGACTCTGGCTCAGGCAAGGAAAATCGTATAAAAATGGGTCAGACAGGACGGTCGGTGTGAAGCATAGAGGACCCTCTGCTGCAGCTGTCCAACCTGTGTCTCACCCGGTGGCAATCCCGGGCTCCACATTGACTTTTTTTTATAGTGGCTTTTTTTCATTTTTCTCAAAGTTTATATTTGGTACACTTAATAACTTTTATTAAATTAAAAATTAATAACTTGGAGCCTTGCATTTCTAAGATGTTCATCACATTCGGTTTCTCATGATAAGCCTATCTACTTCTGCTAATTCTGAGATGGGGAAAATGAACTGTCATGATTCCCGCTTGCACTAGAGGATTGTGACACGGGCTGACTTTGTGATGCCAGAGTCTTCTGTGCCATCACAGCGCAACTGTATGACATCCCAGAGTGCTAGAGCAGCACTGGCTCTGTGACATCACAAGGGGGATTTGTGAGATCTCAGGGTGGGCTGTGACATCCCAGGAGGCAGTGTGACATCTCAGGGGCTCTGTGACCTTACTGGGGAGGTCACTTCAAGCCAGCTCCCACTCACAGTTCCTCCCAGAGAAGTCCAAAGCTGCTCGTGCCCGGTGGCATCCCATGTCCCTCTGGGTCCGCCTGCCCCTGGCGCTGCAGCCTCCCGCTGAGGATGTTCGAGGAGATCAAGCCCAGAGCCTGACACGGGGACAGGGGCTCAGGGCCGTCACAGTTGGAACAGGGAGACAGGGACCCCCTAGCAGCATCCCTGTGCCCCCAGGGCCAGAGCTTGGCCAGGGCTCCTTCACCCTCTTATGAAGGAGGGCTTGAGAGCACTTTAAAAATCCCCAGCAGGGGAGTAGCATAAAACAGCTTTAATATTAAGTGACAGCACCACAGAGTTCCTTGGCAAGAGTCACTCTGCTCCTGACTGGACACTTCAGGCACACCAAGGAAACAAAGCAACAACAAAACCAAACAAAATCCAGGCAATCAAACCAAAAAGGAGTCAAGAACTGTCCCGGTGTCTGTGTGTCTCTGTGTGTTTGCGTGTGTGTGTGTGTGTGTGTGTGTGTGTGTGTGTGTGACGAAAGGACAGTGAGGGCAAGGATAAAAGGAATACAGCCTAAAAGCTAAACAGAGCTGTGGAATAACACTTAACAATATTCAACTTCGCTTATAACTTCTATTAAGCTTCACAAATTAGCAAAAGAACAACTCTTAGCAGCATTTAACTTTGCTTACAGCTTGTGACTTTGTCGCTATAAGACACGTGAAAGCACGACGCGAGCCACCTGCTATTTTCAAGGTAAAGAGAAAAGTTTATTCTCTGACTCCAACTTTTATACTTTCCCAAAGGTGACATTGGATTGGAGAGTGAATGGACCACCTGTCCAAAGACATTGGACAAAGCACTAGTACATCAAGTTTGTCCAGCCCCATAAAAGATTGTAAACAATATGTTGTTGACAGAAATTGTGTGGGAAGGTTCTCCAACAGAATGGAAACTCAGAAGGCTTTAGAAAATCTTTAGAATCAGGGTGACATGACTTAACCTTACTTCCAGGCCTGACTGGCTCAGCTATCCAAGGCAATCAAAGCCCTCAGAGAGCAGCATTTCTGCCACATTTCCCTGAGCACAGGCACTCCTGTGTGCACACAGACACAAAGAGTCACTACAAGGCACCTGTGAGAAATTCCCCTGAGCAAAGGGAAATGTTCCCTGTGGAGGCTTTGGCATCTCCCCAGGGGATGAAGGGTTGAGCCTGGAGCAGACAGTGTCTTTGATGAGCTCCAGAGGAGCTGAGCCCAGGGGCTGCTGGCCAAGGCCCAGGCCCAGTGAGCATTTCTCAGCTGGCAGGGTGGCCTGAGAAGGGGAAAGGGGAATGCACCAGACCAGGAACCATGGAACCAAGGGACCATTGTTACACTGTGGGGCCATGTGAGAAGAAGTGACCATTGGGACACTGTGGGGCCTTGTGAGACCAAGGGACCATTGGGACACTGTGGGACCATGTGAGATCAAGAGACCATTGGGATACTGTGAGTCCTCATGGATTCATGGACACCACTGTGACATTGCTGGGCCTCATGGAAGCAAGGGGACCCTAGTGACGCCGTGTGCCTCAGTGGAATGTAGGCATCATTGTGACACTGTGAGGCCCCATCCAACCAAGGCTCCATTGGGACACTGCGAGACCCCACGGAAACAAAGCTCCAGGGTAACACAGAGAGGCTGCCTGTAATCAGTGCTCCATTGTGACCCTGTGGAGCCAAAGGAGAGCGTTGTGACACTGCAAAGCCCCATGGTCCATTGGTCCAAAGGTCCATTGTGACATTGCAGGACTCATGGAACAGAGGAGTCACATGACACTGTGGGGCCTGTGGAACCATGGAGAACATTGTGACACTGCAAGGCCTCAAGGAATCATTAGGACTGTTATATGTCTATAGGATAATTCGTGCAAATAAAATTGTTGTCTCTTTTATAGTTATGTGCTGTTAAATTATACTCTTATAGGAAGTTTTTAAATCGCACAAGCCAGCAACAGCGACTGCAACACCATGTCAAAGCCACCTGGACGAGAGAGGGAGGACTTTATTTACAAGCGAACGAAAGTGGCCAGCCCAGAGAGGGATCATGCATCAAGGTTGTCCGAGAAACACCCGGACGATAAATACACGATAAATATCCGAGACCGAGATAGTCAGAGCCATCAGGGAGGTACATCTCAAATCTGAATTCCGGGACTGCAAACACAGGTGTTCATCACTCTCCGGACACGTATTGTTCAACTTGCCACAGAGAAAAGAACTCCACATGAATACATGCACTTTGAAAAGGAAGAAAGGGGACTCTGGCTCAGGCAAGGAAAATCGTATAAAAATGGGTCAGACAGGACGGTCGGTGTGAAGCATAGAGGACCCTCTGCTGCAGCTGTCCAACCTGTGTCTCACCCGGTGGCAATCCCGGGCTCCACATTGACTTTTTTTTATAGTGGCTTTTTTTCATTTTTCTCAAAGTTTATATTTGGTACACTTAATAACTTTTATTAAATTAAAAATTAATAACTTGGAGCCTTGCATTTCTAACATGTTCATCACATTCGGTTTCTCATGATAAGCCTATCTACTTCTGCTAATTCTGAGATGGGGAAAATGAACTGTCATGATTCCCGCTTGCACTAGAGGATTGTGACACGGGCTGACTTTGTGATGCCAGAGTCTTCTGTGCCATCACAGCGCAACTGTATGACATCCCAGAGTGCTAGAGCAGCACTGGCTCTGTGACATCACAAGGGGGATTTGTGAGATCTCAGGGTGGGCTGTGACATCCCAGGAGGCAGTGTGACATCTCAGGGGCTCTGTGACCTTACTGGGGAGGTCACTTCAAGCCAGCTCCCACTCACAGTTCCTCCCAGAGAAGTCCAAAGCTGCTCGTGCCCGGTGGCATCCCATGTCCCTCTGGGTCCGCCTGCCCCTGGCGCTGCAGCCTCCCGCTGAGGATGTTCGAGGAGATCAAGCCCAGAGCCTGACACGGGGACAGGGGCTCAGGGCCGTCACAGTTGGAACAGGGAGACAGGGACCCCCTAGCAGCATCCCTGTGCCCCCAGGGCCAGAGCTTGGCCAGGGCTCCTTCACCCTCTTATGAAGGAGGGCTTGAGAGCACTTTAAAAATCCCCAGCAGGGGAGTAGCATAAAACAGCTTTAATATTAAGTGACAGCACCACAGAGTTCCTTGGCAAGAGTCACTCTGCTCCTGACTGGACACTTCAGGCACACCAAGGAAACAAAGCAACAACAAAACCAAACAAAATCCAGGCAATCAAACCAAAAAGGAGTCAAGAACTGTCCCGGTGTCTGTGTGTCTCTGTGTGTTTGCGTGTGTGTGTGTGTGTGTGGGTGTGTGTGTGTGTGTGACGAAAGGACAGTGAGGGCAAGGATAAAAGGAATACAGCCTAAAAGCTAAACAGAGCTGTGGAATAACACTTAACAATATTCAACTTCGCTTATAACTTCTATTAAGCTTCACAAATTAGCAAAAGAACAACTCTTAGCAGCATTTAACTTTGCTTACAGCTTGTGACTTTGTCGCTATAAGACACGTGAAAGCACGACGCGAGCCACCTGCTATTTTCAAGGTAAAGAGAAAAGTTTATTCTCTGACTCCAACTTTTATACTTTCCCAAAGGTGACATTGGATTGGAGAGTGAATGGACCACCTGTCCAAAGACATTGGACAAAGCACTAGTACATCAAGTTTGTCCAGCCCCATAAAAGATTGTAAACAATATGTTGTTGACAGAAATTGTGTGGGAAGGTTCTCCAACAGAATGGAAACTCAGAAGGCTTTAGAAAATCTTAAGAATCAGGGTGACATGACTTAACCTTACTTCCAGGCCTGACTGGCTCAGCTATCCAAGGCAATCAAAGCCCTCAGAGAGCAGCATTTCTGCCACATTTCCCTGAGCACAGGCACTCCTGTGTGCACACAGACACAAAGAGTCACTACAAGGCACCTGTGAGAAATTCCCCTGAGCAAAGGGAAATGTTCCCTGTGGAGGCTTTGGCATCTCCCCAGGGGATGAAGGGTTGAGCCTGGAGCAGACAGTGTCTTTGATGAGCTCCAGAGGAGCTGAGCCCAGGGGCTGCTGGCCAAGGCCCAGGCCCAGTGAGCATTTCTCAGCTGGCAGGGTGGCCTGAGAAGGGGAAAGGGGAATGCACCAGACCAGGAACCATGGAACCAAGGGACCATTGTTACACTGTGGGGCCATGTGAGAAGAAGTGACCATTGGGACACTGTGGGGCCTTGTGAGACCAAGGGACCATTGGGACACTGTGGGACCATGTGAGATCAAGAGACCATTGGGATACTGTGAGTCCTCATGGATTCATGGACACCACTGTGACATTGCTGGGCCTCATGGAAGCAAGGGGACCCTAGTGACGCCGTGTGCCTCAGTGGAATGTAGGCATCATTGTGACACTGTGAGGCCCCATCCAACCAAGGCTCCATTGGGACACTGCGAGACCCCACGGAAACAAAGCTCCAGGGTAACACAGAGAGGCTGCCTGTAATCAGTGCTCCATTGTGACCCTGTGGAGCCAAAGGAGAGCGTTGTGACACTGCAAAGCCCCATGGTCCATTGGTCCAAAGGTCCATTGTGACATTGCAGGACTCATGGAACAGAGGAGTCACATGACACTGTGGGGCCTGTGGAACCATGGAGAACATTGTGACACTGCAAGGCCTCAAGGAATCATTAGGACTGTTATATGTCTATAGGATAATTCGTGCAAATAAAATTGTTGTCTCTTTTATAGTTATGTGCTGTTAAATTATACTCTTATAGGAAGTTTTTAAATCGCACAAGCCAGCAACAGCGACTGCAACACCATGTCAAAGCCACCTGGACGAGAGAGGGAGGACTTTATTTACAAGCGAACGAAAGTGGCCAGCCCAGAGAGGGATCATGCATCAAGGTTGTCCGAGAAACACCCGGACGATAAATACACGATAAATATCCGAGACCGAGATAGTCAGAGCCATCAGGGAGGTACATCTCAAATCTGAATTCCGGGACTGCAAACACAGGTGTTCATCACTCTCCGGACACGTATTGTTCAACTTGCCACAGAGAAAAGAACTCCACATGAATACATGCACTTTGAAAAGGAAGAAAGGGGACTCTGGCTCAGGCAAGGAAAATCGTATAAAAATGGGTCAGACAGGACGGTCGGTGTGAAGCATAGAGGACCCTCTGCTGCAGCTGTCCAACCTGTGTCTCACCCGGTGGCAATCCCGGGCTCCACATTGACTTTTTTTTATAGTGGCTTTTTTTCATTTTTCTCAAAGTTTATATTTGGTACACTTAATAACTTTTATTAAATTAAAAATTAATAACTTGGAGCCTTGCATTTCTAACATGTTCATCACATTCGGTTTCTCATGATAAGCCTATCTACTTCTGCTAATTCTGAGATGGGGAAAATGAACTGTCATGATTCCCGCTTGCACTAGAGGATTGTGACACGGGCTGACTTTGTGATGCCAGAGTCTTCTGTGCCATCACAGCGCAACTGTATGACATCCCAGAGTGCTAGAGCAGCACTGGCTCTGTGACATCACAAGGGGGATTTGTGAGATCTCAGGGTGGGCTGTGACATCCCAGGAGGCAGTGTGACATCTCAGGGGCTCTGTGACCTTACTGGGGAGGTCACTTCAAGCCAGCTCCCACTCACAGTTCCTCCCAGAGAAGTCCAAAGCTGCTCGTGCCCGGTGGCATCCCATGTCCCTCTGGGTCCGCCTGCCCCTGGCGCTGCAGCCTCCCGCTGAGGATGTTCGAGGAGATCAAGCCCAGAGCCTGACACGGGGACAGGGGCTCAGGGCCGTCACAGTTGGAACAGGGAGACAGGGACCCCCTAGCAGCATCCCTGTGCCCCCAGGGCCAGAGCTTGGCCAGGGCTCCTTCACCCTCTTATGAAGGAGGGCTTGAGAGCACTTTAAAAATCCCCAGCAGGGGAGTAGCATAAAACAGCTTTAATATTAAGTGACAGCACCACAGAGTTCCTTGGCAAGAGTCACTCTGCTCCTGACTGGACACTTCAGGCACACCAAGGAAACAAAGCAACAACAAAACCAAACAAAATCCAGGCAATCAAACCAAAAAGGAGTCAAGAACTGTCCCGGTGTCTGTGTGTCTCTGTGTGTTTGCGTGTGTGTGTGTGTGTGTGTGTGTGTGTGTGTGTGTGTGACGAAAGGACAGTGAGGGCAAGGATAAAAGGAATACAGCCTAAAAGCTAAACAGAGCTGTGGAATAACACTTAACAATATTCAACTTCGCTTATAACTTCTATTAAGCTTCACAAATTAGCAAAAGAACAACTCTTAGCAGCATTTAACTTTGCTTACAGCTTGTGACTTTGTCGCTATAAGACACGTGAAAGCACGACGCGAGCCACCTGCTATTTTCAAGGTAAAGAGAAAAGTTTATTCTCTGACTCCAACTTTTATACTTTCCCAAAGGTGACATTGGATTGGAGAGTGAATGGACCACCTGTCCAAAGACATTGGACAAAGCACTAGTACATCAAGTTTGTCCAGCCCCATAAAAGATTGTAAACAATATGTTGTTGACAGAAATTGTGTGGGAAGGTTCTCCAACAGAATGGAAACTCAGAAGGCTTTAGAAAATCTTTAGAATCAGGGTGACATGACTTAACCTTACTTCCAGGCCTGACTGGCTCAGCTATCCAAGGCAATCAAAGCCCTCAGAGAGCAGCATTTCTGCCACATTTCCCTGAGCACAGGCACTCCTGTGTGCACACAGACACAAAGAGTCACTACAAGGCACCTGTGAGAAATTCCCCTGAGCAAAGGGAAATGTTCCCTGTGGAGGCTTTGGCATCTCCCCAGGGGATGAAGGGTTGAGCCTGGAGCAGACAGTGTCTTTGATGAGCTCCAGAGGAGCTGAGCCCAGGGGCTGCTGGCCAAGGCCCTGGCCCAGTGAGCATTTCTCAGCTGGCAGGGTGGCCTGAGAAGGGGAAAGGGGAATGCACCAGACCAGGAACCATGGAACCAAGGGACCATTGTTACACTGTGGGGCCATGTGAGAAGAAGTGACCATTGGGACACTGTGGGGCCTTGTGAGACCAAGGGACCATTGGGACACTGTGGGACCATGTGAGATCAAGAGACCATTGGGATACTGTGAGTCCTCATGGATTCATGGACACCACTGTGACATTGCTGGGCCTCATGGAAGCAAGGGGACCCTAGTGACGCCGTGTGCCTCAGTGGAATGTAGGCATCATTGTGACACTGTGAGGCCCCATCCAACCAAGGCTCCATTGGGACACTGCGAGACCCCACGGAAACAAAGCTCCAGGGTAACACAGAGAGGCTGCCTGTAATCAGTGCTCCATTGTGACCCTGTGGAGCCAAAGGAGAGCGTTGTGACACTGCAAAGCCCCATGGTCCATTGGTCCAAAGGTCCATTGTGACATTGCAGGACTCATGGAACAGAGGAGTCACATGACACTGTGGGGCCTGTGGAACCATGGAGAACATTGTGACACTGCAAGGCCTCAAGGAATCATTAGGACTGTTATATGTCTATAGGATAATTCATGCAAATAAAATTGTTGTCTCTTTTATAGTTATGTGCTGTTAAATTATACTCTTATAGGAAGTTTTTAAATCGCACAAGCCAGCAACAGCGACTGCAACACCATGTCAAAGCCACCTGGACGAGAGAGGGAGGACTTTATTTACAAGCGAACGAAAGTGGCCAGCCCAGAGAGGGATCATGCATCAAGGTTGTCCGAGAAACACCCGGACGATAAATACACGATAAATATCCGAGACCGAGATAGTCAGAGCCATCAGGGAGGTACATCTCAAATCTGAATTCCGGGACTGCAAACACAGGTGTTCATCACTCTCCGGACACGTATTGTTCAACTTGCCACAGAGAAAAGAACTCCACATGAATACATGCACTTTGAAAAGGAAGAAAGGGGACTCTGGCTCAGGCAAGGAAAATCGTATAAAAATGGGTCAGACAGGACGGTCGGTGTGAAGCATAGAGGACCCTCTGCTGCAGCTGTCCAACCTGTGTCTCACCCGGTGGCAATCCCGGGCTCCACATTGACTTTTTTTTATAGTGGCTTTTTTTCATTTTTCTCAAAGTTTATATTTGGTACACTTAATAACTTTTATTAAATTAAAAATTAATAACTTGGAGCCTTGCATTTCTAACATGTTCATCACATTCGGTTTCTCATGATAAGCCTATCTACTTCTGCTAATTCTGAGATGGGGAAAATGAACTGTCATGATTCCCGCTTGCACTAGAGGATTGTGACACGGGCTGACTTTGTGATGCCAGAGTCTTCTGTGCCATCACAGCGCAACTGTATGACATCCCAGAGTGCTAGAGCAGCACTGGCTCTGTGACATCACAAGGGGGATTTGTGAGATCTCAGGGTGGGCTGTGACATCCCAGGAGGCAGTGTGACATCTCAGGGGCTCTGTGACCTTACTGGGGAGGTCACTTCAAGCCAGCTCCCACTCACAGTTCCTCCCAGAGAAGTCCAAAGCTGCTCGTGCCCGGTGGCATCCCATGTCCCTCTGGGTCCGCCTGCCCCTGGCGCTGCAGCCTCCCGCTGAGGATGTTCGAGGAGATCAAGCCCAGAGCCTGACACGGGGACAGGGGCTCAGGGCCGTCACAGTTGGAACAGGGAGACAGGGACCCCCTAGCAGCATCCCTGTGCCCCCAGGGCCAGAGCTTGGCCAGGGCTCCTTCACCCTCTTATGAAGGAGGGCTTGAGAGCACTTTAAAAATCCCCAGCAGGGGAGTAGCATAAAACAGCTTTAATATTAAGTGACAGCACCACAGAGTTCCTTGGCAAGAGTCACTCTGCTCCTGACTGGACACTTCAGGCACACCAAGGAAACAAAGCAACAACAAAACCAAACAAAATCCAGGCAATCAAACCAAAAAGGAGTCAAGAACTGTCCCGGTGTCTGTGTGTCTCTGTGTGTTTGCGTGTGTGTGTGTGTGTGTGTGTGTGTGTGTGTGTGTGTGACGAAAGGACAGTGAGGGCAAGGATAAAAGGAATACAGCCTAAAAGCTAAACAGAGCTGTGGAATAACACTTAACAATATTCAACTTCGCTTATAACTTCTATTAAGCTTCACAAATTAGCAAAAGAACAACTCTTAGCAGCATTTAACTTTGCTTACAGCTTGTGACTTTGTCGCTATAAGACACGTGAAAGCACGACGCGAGCCACCTGCTATTTTCAAGGTAAAGAGAAAAGTTTATTCTCTGACTCCAACTTTTATACTTTCCCAAAGGTGACATTGGATTGGAGAGTGAATGGACCACCTGTCCAAAGACATTGGACAAAGCACTAGTACATCAAGTTTGTCCAGCCCCATAAAAGATTGTAAACAATATGTTGTTGACAGAAATTGTGTGGGAAGGTTCTCCAACAGAATGGAAACTCAGAAGGCTTTAGAAAATCTTTAGAATCAGGGTGACATGACTTAACCTTACTTCCAGGCCTGACTGGCTCAGCTATCCAAGGCAATCAAAGCCCTCAGAGAGCAGCATTTCTGCCACATTTCCCTGAGCACAGGCACTCCTGTGTGCACACAGACACAAAGAGTCACTACAAGGCACCTGTGAGAAATTCCCCTGAGCAAAGGGAAATGTTCCCTGTGGAGGCTTTGGCATCTCCCCAGGGGATGAAGGGTTGAGCCTGGAGCAGACAGTGTCTTTGATGAGCTCCAGAGGAGCTGAGCCCAGGGGCTGCTGGCCAAGGCCCAGGCCCAGTGAGCATTTCTCAGCTGGCAGGGTGGCCTGAGAAGGGGAAAGGGGAATGCACCAGACCAGGAACCATGGAACCAAGGGACCATTGTTACACTGTGGGGCCATGTGAGAAGAAGTGACCATTGGGACACTGTGGGGCCTTGTGAGACCAAGGGACCATTGGGACACTGTGGGACCATGTGAGATCAAGAGACCATTGGGATACTGTGAGTCCTCATGGATTCATGGACACCACTGTGACATTGCTGGGCCTCATGGAAGCAAGGGGACCCTAGTGACGCCGTGTGCCTCAGTGGAATGTAGGCATCATTGTGACACTGTGAGGCCCCATCCAACCAAGGCTCCATTGGGACACTGCGAGACCCCACGGAAACAAAGCTCCAGGGTAACACAGAGAGGCTGCCTGTAATCAGTGCTCCATTGTGACCCTGTGGAGCCAAAGGAGAGCGTTGTGACACTGCAAAGCCCCATGGTCCATTGGTCCAAAGGTCCATTGTGACATTGCAGGACTCATGGAACAGAGGAGTCACATGACACTGTGGGGCCTGTGGAACCATGGAGAACATTGTGACACTGCAAGGCCTCAAGGAATCATTAGGACTGTTATATGTCTATAGGATAATTCGTGCAAATAAAATTGTTGTCTCTTTTATAGTTATGTGCTGTTAAATTATACTCTTATAGGAAGTTTTTAAATCGCACAAGCCAGCAACAGCGACTGCAACACCATGTCAAAGCCACCTGGACGAGAGAGGGAGGACTTTATTTACAAGCGAACGAAAGTGGCCAGCCCAGAGAGGGATCATGCATCAAGGTTGTCCGAGAAACACCCGGACGATAAATACACGATAAATATCCGAGACCGAGATAGTCAGAGCCATCAGGGAGGTACATCTCAAATCTGAATTCCGGGACTGCAAACACAGGTGTTCATCACTCTCCGGACACGTATTGTTCAACTTGCCACAGAGAAAAGAACTCCACATGAATACATGCACTTTGAAAAGGAAGAAAGGGGACTCTGGCTCAGGCAAGGAAAATCGTATAAAAATGGGTCAGACAGGACGGTCGGTGTGAAGCATAGAGGACCCTCTGCTGCAGCTGTCCAACCTGTGTCTCACCCGGTGGCAATCCCGGGCTCCACATTGACTTTTTTTTATAGTGGCTTTTTTTCATTTTTCTCAAAGTTTATATTTGGTACACTTAATAACTTTTATTAAATTAAAAATTAATAACTTGGAGCCTTGCATTTCTAAGATGTTCATCACATTCGGTTTCTCATGATAAGCCTATCTACTTCTGCTAATTCTGAGATGGGGAAAATGAACTGTCATGATTCCCGCTTGCACTAGAGGATTGTGACACGGGCTGACTTTGTGATGCCAGAGTCTTCTGTGCCATCACAGCGCAACTGTATGACATCCCAGAGTGCTAGAGCAGCACTGGCTCTGTGACATCACAAGGGGGATTTGTGAGATCTCAGGGTGGGCTGTGACATCCCAGGAGGCAGTGTGACATCTCAGGGGCTCTGTGACCTTACTGGGGAGGTCACTTCAAGCCAGCTCCCACTCACAGTTCCTCCCAGAGAAGTCCAAAGCTGCTCGTGCCCGGTGGCATCCCATGTCCCTCTGGGTCCGCCTGCCCCTGGCGCTGCAGCCTCCCGCTGAGGATGTTCGAGGAGATCAAGCCCAGAGCCTGACACGGGGACAGGGGCTCAGGGCCGTCACAGTTGGAACAGGGAGACAGGGACCCCCTAGCAGCATCCCTGTGCCCCCAGGGCCAGAGCTTGGCCAGGGCTCCTTCACCCTCTTATGAAGGAGGGCTTGAGAGCACTTTAAAAATCCCCAGCAGGGGAGTAGCATAAAACAACTTTAATATTAAGTGACAGCACCACAGAGTTCCTTGGCAAGAGTAACTCTGCTCCTGACTGGACACTTCAGGCACACCAAGGAAACAAAGCAACAACAAAACCAAACAAAATCCAGGCAATCAAACCAAAAAGGAGTCAAGAACTGTCCCGGTGTCTGTGTGTCTCTGTGTGTTTGCGCGTGTGTGTGTGTGTGTGTGTGTGTGTGTGTGTGACGAAAGGACAGTGAGGGCAAGGATAAAAGGAATACAGCCTAAAAGCTAAACAGAGCTGTGGAATAACACTTAACAATATTCAACTTCGCTTATAACTTCTATTAAGCTTCACAAATTAGCAAAAGAACAACTCTTAGCAGCATTTAACTTTGCTTACAGCTTGTGACTTTGTCGCTATAAGACATGTGAAATCACGACGCGAGCCACCTGCTATTTTCAAGGTAAAGAGAAAAGTTTATTCTCTGACTCCAACTTTTATACTTTCCCAAAGGTGACATTGGATTGGAGAGTGAATGGACCACCTGTCCAAAGACATTGGACAAAGCACTAGTACATCAAGTTTGTCCAGCCCCATAAAAGATTGTAAACAATATGTTGTTGACAGAAATTGTGTGGGAAGGTTCTCCAACAGAATGGAAACTCAGAAGGCTTTAGAAAATCTTAAGAATCAGGGTGACATGACTTAACCTTACTTCCAGGCCTGACTGGCTCAGCTATCCAAGGCAATCAAAGCCCTCAGAGAGCAGCATTTCTGCCACATTTCCCTGAGCACAGGCACTCCTGTGTGCACACAGACACAAAGAGTCACTACAAGGCACCTGTGAGAAATTCCCCTGAGCAAAGGGAAATGTTCCCTGCGGAGGCTTTGGCATCTCCCCAGGGGATGAAGGGTTGAGCCTGGAGCAGACAGTGTCTGTGATGAGCTCCAGAGGAGCTGAGCCCAGGGGCTGCTGGCCAAGGCCCTGGCCCAGTGAGCATTTCTCAGCTGGCAGGGCGGCCTGAGAAGGGGAAAGGGGAATGCACCAGACCAGGAACCATGGAACCAAGGGACCATTGTTACACTGTGGGGCCATGTGAGAAGAAGTGACCATTGGGACACTGTGGGGCCTTGTGAGACCAAGGGACCATTGGGACACTGTGGGACCATGTGAGATCAAGAGACCATTGGGATACTGTGAGTCCTCATGGATTCATGGACACCACTGTGACATTGCTGGGCCTCATGGAAGCAAGGGGACCCTAGTGACGCCGTGTGCCTCAGTGGAATGTAGGCATCATTGTGACACTGTGAGGCCCCATCCAGCCAAGGCTCCATTGGGACACTGCGAGACCCCACGGAAACAAAGCTCCAGGGTAACACAGAGAGGCTGCCTGTAATCAGTGCTCCATTGTGACCCTGTGGAGCCAAAGGAGAGCGTTGTGACACTGCAAAGCCCCATGGTCCATTGGTCCAAAGGTCCATTGTGACATTGCAGGACTCATGGAACAGAGGAGTCACATGACACTGTGGGGCCTGTGGAACCTTGGAGAACATTGTGACACTGCAAGGCCTCAAGGAATCATTAGGACTGTTATATGTCTATAGGATAATTCGTGCAAATAAAATTGTCGTCTCTTTTATAGTTATGTGCTGTTAAATTATACTCTTATAGGAAGTTTTTAAATCGCACAAGCCAGCAACAGCGACTGCAACACCATGTCAAAGCCACCTGGACGAGAGAGGGAGGACTTTATTTACAAGCGAACGAAAGTGGCCAGCCCAGAGAGGGATCATGCATCAAGGTTGTCCGAGAAACACCCGGACGATAAATACACGATAAATATCCGAGACCGAGATAGTCAGAGCCATCAGGGAGGTACATCTCAAATCCGAATTCCGGGACTGCAAACACAGGTGTTCATCACTCTCCGGACACGTATTGTTCAACTTGCCACAGAGAAAAGAACTCCACATGAATACATGCACTTTGAAAAGGAAGAAAGGGGACTCTGGCTCAGGCAAGGAAAATCGTATAAAAATGGGTCAGACAGGACGGTCGGTGTGAAGCATAGAGGACCCTCTGCTGCAGCTGTCAAACCTGTGTCTCACCCGGTGGCAATCCCGGGCTCCACATTGACTTTTTTTTATAGTGGCTTTTTTTCATTTTTCTCAAAGTTTATATTTGGTACACTTAATAACTTTTATTAAATTAAAAATTAATAACTTGGAGCCTTGCATTTCTAAGATGTTCATCACATTCGGTTTCTCATGATAAGCCTATCTACTTCTGCTAATTCTGAGATGGGGAAAATGAACTGTCATGATTCCCGCTTGCACTAGAGGATTGTGACACGGGCTGACTTTGTGATGCCAGAGTCTTCTGTGCCATCACAGCGCAACTGTATGACATCCCAGAGTGCTAGAGCAGCACTGGCTCTGTGACATCACAAGGGGGATTTGTGAGATCTCAGGGTGGGCTGTGACATCCCAGGAGGCAGTGTGACATCTCAGGGGCTCTGTGACCTTACTGGGGAGGTCACTTCAAGCCAGCTCCCACTCACAGTTCCTCCCAGAGAAGTCCAAAGCTGCTCGTGCCCGGTGGCATCCCATGTCCCTCTGGGTCCGCCTGCCCCTGGCGCTGCAGCCTCCCGCTGAGGATGTTCGAGGAGATCAAGCCCAGAGCCTGACACGGGGACAGGGGCTCAGGGCCGTCACAGTTGGAACAGGGAGACAGGGACCCCCTAGCAGCATCCCTGTGCCCCCAGGGCCAGAGCTTGGCCAGGGCTCCTTCACCCTCTTATGAAGGAGGGCTTGAGAGCACTTTAAAAATCCCCAGCAGGGGAGTAGCATAAAACAGCTTTAATATTAAGTGACAGCACCACAGAGTTCCTTGGCAAGAGTCACTCTGCTCCTGACTGGACACTTCAGGCACACCAAGGAAACAAAGCAACAACAAAACCAAACAAAATCCAGGCAATCAAACCAAAAAGGAGTCAAGAACTGTCCCGGTGTCTGTGTGTCTCTGTGTGTTTGTGTGTGTGTGTGTGTGTGGGTGTGTGTGTGTGTGACGAAAGGACAGTGAGGGCAAGGATAAAAGGAATACAGCCTAAAAGCTAAACAGAGCTGTGGAATAACACTTAACAATATTCAACTTCGCTTATAACTTCTATTAAGCTTCACAAATTAGCAAAAGAACAACTCTTAGCAGCATTTAACTTTGCTTACAGCTTGTGACTTTGTCGCTATAAGACACGTGAAAGCACGACGCGAGCCACCTGCTATTTTCAAGGTAAAGAGAAAAGTTTATTCTCTGACTCCAACTTTTATACTTTCCCAAAGGTGACATTGGATTGGAGAGTGAATGGACCACCTGTCCAAAGACATTGGACAAAGCACTAGTACATCAAGTTTGTCCAGCCCCATAAAAGATTGTAAACAATATGTTGTTGACAGAAATTGTGTGGGAAGGTTCTCCAACAGAATGGAAACTCAGAAGGCTTTAGAAAATCTTAAGAATCAGGGTGACATGACTTAACCTTACTTCCAGGCCTGACTGGCTCAGCTATCCAAGGCAATCAAAGCCCTCAGAGAGCAGCATTTCTGCCACATTTCCCTGAGCACAGGCACTCCTGTGTGCACACAGACACAAAGAGTCACTACAAGGCACCTGTGAGAAATTCCCCTGAGCAAAGGGAAATGTTCCCTGCGGAGGCTTTGGCATCTCCCCAGGGGATGAAGGGTTGAGCCTGGAGCAGACAGTGTCTGTGATGAGCTCCAGAGGAGCTGAGCCCAGGGGCTGCTGGCCAAGGCCCTGGCCCAGTGAGCATTTCTCAGCTGGCAGGGCGGCCTGAGAAGGGGAAAGGGGAATGCACCAGACCAGGAACCATGGAACCAAGGGACCATTGTTACACTGTGGGGCCATGTGAGAAGAAGTGACCATTGGGACACTGTGGGGCCTTGTGAGACCAAGGGACCATTGGGACACTGTGGGACCATGTGAGATCAAGAGACCATTGGGATACTGTGAGTCCTCATGGATTCATGGACACCACTGTGACATTGCTGGGCCTCATGGAAGCAAGGGGACCCTAGTGACGCCGTGTGCCTCAGTGGAATGTAGGCATCATTGTGACACTGTGAGGCCCCATCCAGCCAAGGCTCCATTGGGACACTGCGAGACCCCACGGAAACAAAGCTCCAGGGTAACACAGAGAGGCTGCCTGTAATCAGTGCTCCATTGTGACCCTGTGGAGCCAAAGGAGAGCGTTGTGACACTGCAAAGCCCCATGGTCCATTGGTCCAAAGGTCCATTGTGACATTGCAGGACTCATGGAACAGAGGAGTCACATGACACTGTGGGGCCTGTGGAACCTTGGAGAACATTGTGACACTGCAAGGCCTCAAGGAATCATTAGGACTGTTATATGTCTATAGGATAATTCGTGCAAATAAAATTGTCGTCTCTTTTATAGTTATGTGCTGTTAAATTATACTCTTATAGGAAGTTTTTAAATCGCACAAGCCAGCAACAGCGACTGCAACACCATGTCAAAGCCACCTGGACGAGAGAGGGAGGACTTTATTTACAAGCGAACGAAAGTGGCCAGCCCAGAGAGGGATCATGCATCAAGGTTGTCCGAGAAACACCCGGACGATAAATACACGATAAATATCCGAGACCGAGATAGTCAGAGCCATCAGGGAGGTACATCTCAAATCCGAATTCCGGGACTGCAAACACAGGTGTTCATCACTCTCCGGACACGTATTGTTCAACTTGCCACAGAGAAAAGAACTCCACATGAATACATGCACTTTGAAAAGGAAGAAAGGGGACTCTGGCTCAGGCAAGGAAAATCGTATAAAAATGGGTCAGACAGGACGGTCGGTGTGAAGCATAGAGGACCCTCTGCTGCAGCTGTCCAACCTGTGTCTCACCCGGTGGCAATCCCGGGCTCCACATTGACTTTTTTTTATAGTGGCTTTTTTTCATTTTTCTCAAAGTTTATATTTGGTACACTTAATAACTTTTATTAAATTAAAAATTAATAACTTGGAGCCTTGCATTTCTAACATGTTCATCACATTCGGTTTCTCATGATAAGCCTATCTACTTCTGCTAATTCTGAGATGGGGAAAATGAACTGTCATGATTCCCGCTTGCACTAGAGGATTGTGACACGGGCTGACTTTGTGATGCCAGAGTCTTCTGTGCCATCACAGCGCAACTGTATGACATCCCAGAGTGCTAGAGCAGCACTGGCTCTGTGACATCACAAGGGGGATTTGTGAGATCTCAGGGTGGGCTGTGACATCCCAGGAGGCAGTGTGACATCTCAGGGGCTCTGTGACCTTACTGGGGAGGTCACTTCAAGCCAGCTCCCACTCACAGTTCCTCCCAGAGAAGTCCAAAGCTGCTCGTGCCCGGTGGCATCCCATGTCCCTCTGGGTCCGCCTGCCCCTGGCGCTGCAGCCTCCCGCTGAGGATGTTCGAGGAGATCAAGCCCAGAGCCTGACACGGGGACAGGGGCTCAGGGCCGTCACAGTTGGAACAGGGAGACAGGGACCCCCTAGCAGCATCCCTGTGCCCCCAGGGCCAGAGCTTGGCCAGGGCTCCTTCACCCTCTTATGAAGGAGGGCTTGAGAGCACTTTAAAAATCCCCAGCAGGGGAGTAGCATAAAACAGCTTTAATATTAAGTGACAGCACCACAGAGTTCCTTGGCAAGAGTCACTCTGCTCCTGACTGGACACTTCAGGCACACCAAGGAAACAAAGCAACAACAAAACCAAACAAAATCCAGGCAATCAAACCAAAAAGGAGTCAAGAACTGTCCCGGTGTCTGTGTGTCTCTGTGTGTTTGCGTGTGTGTGTGTGTGTGTGTGTGTGTGTGTGTGTGTGACGAAAGGACAGTGAGGGCAAGGATAAAAGGAATACAGCCTAAAAGCTAAACAGAGCTGTGGAATAACACTTAACAATATTCAACTTCGCTTATAACTTCTATTAAGCTTCACAAATTAGCAAAAGAACAACTCTTAGCAGCATTTAACTTTGCTTACAGCTTGTGACTTTGTCGCTATAAGACATGTGAAATCACGACGCGAGCCACCTGCTATTTTCAAGGTAAAGAGAAAAGTTTATTCTCTGACTCCAACTTTTATACTTTCCCAAAGGTGACATTGGATTGGAGAGTGAATGGACCACCTGTCCAAAGACATTGGACAAAGCACTAGTACATCAAGTTTGTCCAGCCCCATAAAAGATTGTAAACAATATGTTGTTGACAGAAATTGTGTGGGAAGGTTCTCCAACAGAATGGAAACTCAGAAGGCTTTAGAAAATCTTAAGAATCAGGGTGACATGACTTAACCTTACTTCCAGGCCTGACTGGCTCAGCTATCCAAGGCAATCAAAGCCCTCAGAGAGCAGCATTTCTGCCACATTTCCCTGAGCACAGGCACTCCTGTGTGCACACAGACACAAAGAGTCACTACAAGGCACCTGTGAGAAATTCCCCTGAGCAAAGGGAAATGTTCCCTGTGGAGGCTTTGGCATCTCCCCAGGGGATGAAGGGTTGAGCCTGGAGCAGACAGTGTCTTTGATGAGCTCCAGAGGAGCTGAGCCCAGGGGCTGCTGGCCAAGGCCCAGGCCCAGTGAGCATTTCTCAGCTGGCAGGGTGGCCTGAGAAGGGGAAAGGGGAATGCACCAGACCAGGAACCATGGAACCAAGGGACCATTGTTACACTGTGGGGCCATGTGAGAAGAAGTGACCATTGGGACACTGTGGGGCCTTGTGAGACCAAGGGACCATTGGGACACTGTGGGACCATGTGAGATCAAGAGACCATTGGGATACTGTGAGTCCTCATGGATTCATGGACACCACTGTGACATTGCTGGGCCTCATGGAAGCAAGGGGACCCTAGTGACGCCGTGTGCCTCAGTGGAATGTAGGCATCATTGTGACACTGTGAGGCCCCATCCAACCAAGGCTCCATTGGGACACTGCGAGACCCCACGGAAACAAAGCTCCAGGGTAACACAGAGAGGCTGCCTGTAATCAGTGCTCCATTGTGACCCTGTGGAGCCAAAGGAGAGCGTTGTGACACTGCAAAGCCCCATGGTCCATTGGTCCAAAGGTCCATTGTGACATTGCAGGACTCATGGAACAGAGGAGTCACATGACACTGTGGGGCCTGTGGAACCATGGAGAACATTGTGACACTGCAAGGCCTCAAGGAATCATTAGGACTGTTATATGTCTATAGGATAATTCGTGCAAATAAAATTGTTGTCTCTTTTATAGTTATGTGCTGTTAAATTATACTCTTATAGGAAGTTTTTAAATCGCACAAGCCAGCAACAGCGACTGCAACACCATGTCAAAGCCACCTGGACGAGAGAGGGAGGACTTTATTTACAAGCGAACGAAAGTGGCCAGCCCAGAGAGGGATCATGCATCAAGGTTGTCCGAGAAACACCCGGACGATAAATACACGATAAATATCCGAGACCGAGATAGTCAGAGCCATCAGGGAGGTACATCTCAAATCCGAATTCCGGGACTGCAAACACAGGTGTTCATCACTCTCCGGACACGTATTGTTCAACTTGCCACAGAGAAAAGAACTCCACATGAATACATGCACTTTGAAAAGGAAGAAAGGGGACTCTGGCTCAGGCAAGGAAAATCGTATAAAAATGGGTCAGACAGGACGGTCGGTGTGAAGCATAGAGGACCCTCTGCTGCAGCTGTCAAACCTGTGTCTCACCCGGTGGCAATCCCGGGCTCCACATTGACTTTTTTTTATAGTGGCTTTTTTTCATTTTTCTCAAAGTTTATATTTGGTACACTTAATAACTTTTATTAAATTAAAAATTAATAACTTGGAGCCTTGCATTTCTAACATGTTCATCACATTCGGTTTCTCATGATAAGCCTATCTACTTCTGCTAATTCTGAGATGGGGAAAATGAACTGTCATGATTCCCGCTTGCACTAGAGGATTGTGACACGGGCTGACTTTGTGATGCCAGAGTCTTCTGTGCCATCACAGCGCAACTGTATGACATCCCAGAGTGCTAGAGCAGCACTGGCTCTGTGACATCACAAGGGGGATTTGTGAGATCTCAGGGTGGGCTGTGACATCCCAGGAGGCAGTGTGACATCTCAGGGGCTCTGTGACCTTACTGGGGAGGTCACTTCAAGCCAGCTCCCACTCACAGTTCCTCCCAGAGAAGTCCAAAGCTGCTCGTGCCCGGTGGCATCCCATGTCCCTCTGGGTCCGCCTGCCCCTGGCGCTGCAGCCTCCCGCTGAGGATGTTCGAGGAGATCAAGCCCAGAGCCTGACACGGGGACAGGGGCTCAGGGCCGTCACAGTTGGAACAGGGAGACAGGGACCCCCTAGCAGCATCCCTGTGCCCCCAGGGCCAGAGCTTGGCCAGGGCTCCTTCACCCTCTTATGAAGGAGGGCTTGAGAGCACTTTAAAAATCCCCAGCAGGGGAGTAGCATAAAACAGCTTTAATATTAAGTGACAGCACCACAGAGTTCCTTGGCAAGAGTCACTCTGCTCCTGACTGGACACTTCAGGCACACCAAGGAAACAAAGCAACAACAAAACCAAACAAAATCCAGGCAATCAAACCAAAAAGGAGTCAAGAACTGTCCCGGTGTCTGTGTGTCTCTGTGTGTTTGTGTGTGTGTGTGTGTGTGTGTGTGTGTGTGTGTGTGTGACGAAAGGACAGTGAGGGCAAGGATAAAAGGAATACAGCCTAAAAGCTAAACAGAGCTGTGGAATAACACTTAACAATATTCAACTTCGCTTATAACTTCTATTAAGCTTCACAAATTAGCAAAAGAACAACTCTTAGCAGCATTTAACTTTGCTTACAGCTTGTGACTTTGTCGCTATAAGACATGTGAAATCACGACGCGAGCCACCTGCTATTTTCAAGGTAAAGAGAAAAGTTTATTCTCTGACTCCAACTTTTATACTTTCCCAAAGGTGACATTGGATTGGAGAGTGAATGGACCACCTGTCCAAAGACATTGGACAAAGCACTAGTACATCAAGTTTGTCCAGCCCCATAAAAGATTGTAAACAATATGTTGTTGACAGAAATTGTGTGGGAAGGTTCTCCAACAGAATGGAAACTCAGAAGGCTTTAGAAAATCTTAAGAATCAGGGTGACATGACTTAACCTTACTTCCAGGCCTGACTGGCTCAGCTATCCAAGGCAATCAAAGCCCTCAGAGAGCAGCATTTCTGCCACATTTCCCTGAGCACAGGCACTCCTGTGTGCACACAGACACAAAGAGTCACTACAAGGCACCTGTGAGAAATTCCCCTGAGCAAAGGGAAATGTTCCCTGTGGAGGCTTTGGCATCTCCCCAGGGGATGAAGGGTTGAGCCTGGAGCAGACAGTGTCTTTGATGAGCTCCAGAGGAGCTGAGCCCAGGGGCTGCTGGCCAAGGCCCAGGCCCAGTGAGCATTTCTCAGCTGGCAGGGTGGCCTGAGAAGGGGAAAGGGGAATGCACCAGACCAGGAACCATGGAACCAAGGGACCATTGTTACACTGTGGGGCCATGTGAGAAGAAGTGACCATTGGGACACTGTGGGGCCTTGTGAGACCAAGGGACCATTGGGACACTGTGGGACCATGTGAGATCAAGAGACCATTGGGATACTGTGAGTCCTCATGGATTCATGGACACCACTGTGACATTGCTGGGCCTCATGGAAGCAAGGGGACCCTAGTGACGCCGTGTGCCTCAGTGGAATGTAGGCATCATTGTGACACTGTGAGGCCCCATCCAACCAAGGCTCCATTGGGACACTGCGAGACCCCACGGAAACAAAGCTCCAGGGTAACACAGAGAGGCTGCCTGTAATCAGTGCTCCATTGTGACCCTGTGGAGCCAAAGGAGAGCGTTGTGACACTGCAAAGCCCCATGGTCCATTGGTCCAAAGGTCCATTGTGACATTGCAGGACTCATGGAACAGAGGAGTCACATGACACTGTGGGGCCTGTGGAACCATGGAGAACATTGTGACACTGCAAGGCCTCAAGGAATCATTAGGACTGTTATATGTCTATAGGATAATTCGTGCAAATAAAATTGTTGTCTCTTTTATAGTTATGTGCTGTTAAATTATACTCTTATAGGAAGTTTTTAAATCGCACAAGCCAGCAACAGCGACTGCAACACCATGTCAAAGCCACCTGGACGAGAGAGGGAGGACTTTATTTACAAGCGAACGAAAGTGGCCAGCCCAGAGAGGGATCATGCATCAAGGTTGTCCGAGAAACACCCGGACGATAAATACACGATAAATATCCGAGACCGAGATAGTCAGAGCCATCAGGGAGGTACATCTCAAATCCGAATTCCGGGACTGCAAACACAGGTGTTCATCACTCTCCGGACACGTATTGTTCAACTTGCCACAGAGAAAAGAACTCCACATGAATACATGCACTTTGAAAAGGAAGAAAGGGGACTCTGGCTCAGGCAAGGAAAATCGTATAAAAATGGGTCAGACAGGACGGTCGGTGTGAAGCATAGAGGACCCTCTGCTGCAGCTGTCCAACCTGTGTCTCACCCGGTGGCAATCCCGGGCTCCACATTGACTTTTTTTTATAGTGGCTTTTTTTCATTTTTCTCAAAGTTTATATTTGGTACACTTAATAACTTTTATTAAATTAAAAATTAATAACTTGGAGCCTTGCATTTCTAACATGTTCATCACATTCGGTTTCTCATGATAAGCCTATCTACTTCTGCTAATTCTGAGATGGGGAAAATGAACTGTCATGATTCCCGCTTGCACTAGAGGATTGTGACACGGGCTGACTTTGTGATGCCAGAGTCTTCTGTGCCATCACAGCGCAACTGTATGACATCCCAGAGTGCTAGAGCAGCACTGGCTCTGTGACATCACAAGGGGGATTTGTGAGATCTCAGGGTGGGCTGTGACATCCCAGGAGGCAGTGTGACATCTCAGGGGCTCTGTGACCTTACTGGGGAGGTCACTTCAAGCCAGCTCCCACTCACAGTTCCTCCCAGAGAAGTCCAAAGCTGCTCGTGCCCGGTGGCATCCCATGTCCCTCTGGGTCCGCCTGCCCCTGGCGCTGCAGCCTCCCGCTGAGGATGTTCGAGGAGATCAAGCCCAGAGCCTGACACGGGGACAGGGGCTCAGGGCCGTCACAGTTGGAACAGGGAGACAGGGACCCCCTAGCAGCATCCCTGTGCCCCCAGGGCCAGAGCTTGGCCAGGGCTCCTTCACCCTCTTATGAAGGAGGGCTTGAGAGCACTTTAAAAATCCCCAGCAGGGGAGTAGCATAAAACAGCTTTAATATTAACTGACAGCACCACAGAGTTCCTTGGCAAGAGTCACTCTGCTCCTGACTGGACACTTCAGGCACACCAAGGAAACAAAGCAACAACAAAACCAAACAAAATCCAGGCAATCAAACCAAAAAGGAGTCAAGAACTGTCCCGGTGTCTGTGTGTCTCTGTGTGTTTGCGCGTGTGTGTGTGTGTGTGTGTGTGTGTGTGTGTGTGACGAAAGGACAGTGAGGGCAAGGATAAAAGGAATACAGCCTAAAAGCTAAACAGAGCTGTGGAATAACACTTAACAATATTCAACTTCGCTTATAACTTCTATTAAGCTTCACAAATTAGCAAAAGAACAACTCTTAGCAGCATTTAACTTTGCTTACAGCTTGTGACTTTGTCGCTATAAGACACGTGAAAGCACGACGCGAGCCACCTGCTATTTTCAAGGTAAAGAGAAAAGTTTATTCTCTGACTCCAACTTTTATACTTTCCCAAAGGTGACATTGGATTGGAGAGTGAATGGACCACCTGTCCAAAGACATTGGACAAAGCACTAGTACATCAAGTTTGTCCAGCCCCATAAAAGATTGTAAACAATATGTTGTTGACAGAAATTGTGTGGGAAGGTTCTCCAACAGAATGGAAACTCAGAAGGCTTTAGAAAATCTTTAGAATCAGGGTGACATGACTTAACCTTACTTCCAGGCCTGACTGGCTCAGCTATCCAAGGCAATCAAAGCCCTCAGAGAGCAGCATTTCTGCCACATTTCCCTGAGCACAGGCACTCCTGTGTGCACACAGACACAAAGAGTCACTACAAGGCACCTGTGAGAAATTCCCCTGAGCAAAGGGAAATGTTCCCTGTGGAGGCTTTGGCATCTCCCCAGGGGATGAAGGGTTGAGCCTGGAGCAGACAGTGTCTTTGATGAGCTCCAGAGGAGCTGAGCCCAGGGGCTGCTGGCCAAGGCCCAGGCCCAGTGAGCATTTCTCAGCTGGCAGGGTGGCCTGAGAAGGGGAAAGGGGAATGCACCAGACCAGGAACCATGGAACCAAGGGACCATTGTTACACTGTGGGGCCATGTGAGAAGAAGTGACCATTGGGACACTGTGGGGCCTTGTGAGACCAAGGGACCATTGGGACACTGTGGGACCATGTGAGATCAAGAGACCATTGGGATACTGTGAGTCCTCATGGATTCATGGACACCACTGTGACATTGCTGGGCCTCATGGAAGCAAGGGGACCCTAGTGACGCCGTGTGCCTCAGTGGAATGTAGGCATCATTGTGACACTGTGAGGCCCCATCCAACCAAGGCTCCATTGGGACACTGCGAGACCCCACGGAAACAAAGCTCCAGGGTAACACAGAGAGGCTGCCTGTAATCAGTGCTCCATTGTGACCCTGTGGAGCCAAAGGAGAGCGTTGTGACACTGCAAAGCCCCATGGTCCATTGGTCCAAAGGTCCATTGTGACATTGCAGGACTCATGGAACAGAGGAGTCACATGACACTGTGGGGCCTGTGGAACCATGGAGAACATTGTGACACTGCAAGGCCTCAAGGAATCATTAGGACTGTTATATGTCTATAGGATAATTCGTGCAAATAAAATTGTTGTCTCTTTTATAGTTATGTGCTGTTAAATTATACTCTTATAGGAAGTTTTTAAATCGCACAAGCCAGCAACAGCGACTGCAACACCATGTCAAAGCCACCTGGACGAGAGAGGGAGGACTTTATTTACAAGCGAACGAAAGTGGCCAGCCCAGAGAGGGATCATGCATCAAGGTTGTCCGAGAAACACCCGGACGATAAATACACGATAAATATCCGAGACCGAGATAGTCAGAGCCATCAGGGAGGTACATCTCAAATCTGAATTCCGGGACTGCAAACACAGGTGTTCATCACTCTCCGGACACGTATTGTTCAACTTGCCACAGAGAAAAGAACTCCACATGAATACATGCACTTTGAAAAGGAAGAAAGGGGACTCTGGCTCAGGCAAGGAAAATCGTATAAAAATGGGTCAGACAGGACGGTCGGTGTGAAGCATAGAGGACCCTCTGCTGCAGCTGTCAAACCTGTGTCTCACCCGGTGGCAATCCCGGGCTCCACATTGACTTTTTTTTATAGTGGCTTTTTTTCATTTTTCTCAAAGTTTATATTTGGTACACTTAATAACTTTTATTAAATTAAAAATTAATAACTTGGAGCCTTGCATTTCTAAGATGTTCATCACATTCGGTTTCTCATGATAAGCCTATCTACTTCTGCTAATTCTGAGATGGGGAAAATGAACTGTCATGATTCCCGCTTGCACTAGAGGATTGTGACACGGGCTGACTTTGTGATGCCAGAGTCTTCTGTGCCATCACAGCGCAACTGTATGACATCCCAGAGTGCTAGAGCAGCACTGGCTCTGTGACATCACAAGGGGGATTTGTGAGATCTCAGGGTGGGCTGTGACATCCCAGGAGGCAGTGTGACATCTCAGGGGCTCTGTGACCTTACTGGGGAGGTCACTTCAAGCCAGCTCCCACTCACAGTTCCTCCCAGAGAAGTCCAAAGCTGCTCGTGCCCGGTGGCATCCCATGTCCCTCTGGGTCCGCCTGCCCCTGGCGCTGCAGCCTCCCGCTGAGGATGTTCGAGGAGATCAAGCCCAGAGCCTGACACGGGGACAGGGGCTCAGGGCCGTCACAGTTGGAACAGGGAGACAGGGACCCCCTAGCAGCATCCCTGTGCCCCCAGGGCCAGAGCTTGGCCAGGGCTCCTTCACCCTCTTATGAAGGAGGGCTTGAGAGCACTTTAAAAATCCCCAGCAGGGGAGTAGCATAAAACAACTTTAATATTAAGTGACAGCACCACAGAGTTCCTTGGCAAGAGTAACTCTGCTCCTGACTGGACACTTCAGGCACACCAAGGAAACAAAGCAACAACAAAACCAAACAAAATCCAGGCAATCAAACCAAAAAGGAGTCAAGAACTGTCCCGGTGTCTGTGTGTCTCTGTGTGTTTGTGTGTGTGTGTGTGTGTGGGTGTGTGTGTGTGTGTGTGTGTGTGTGTGTGTGACGAAAGGACAGTGAGGGCAAGGATAAAAGGAATACAGCCTAAAAGCTAAACAGAGCTGTGGAATAACACTTAACAATATTCAACTTCGCTTATAACTTCTATTAAGCTTCACAAATTAGCAAAAGAACAACTCTTAGCAGCATTTAACTTTGCTTACAGCTTGTGACTTTGTCGCTATAAGACATGTGAAATCACGACGCGAGCCACCTGCTATTTTCAAGGTAAAGAGAAAAGTTTATTCTCTGACTCCAACTTTTATACTTTCCCAAAGGTGACATTGGATTGGAGAGTGAATGGACCACCTGTCCAAAGACATTGGACAAAGCACTAGTACATCAAGTTTGTCCAGCCCCATAAAAGATTGTAAACAATATGTTGTTGACAGAAATTGTGTGGGAAGGTTCTCCAACAGAATGGAAACTCAGAAGGCTTTAGAAAATCTTAAGAATCAGGGTGACATGACTTAACCTTACTTCCAGGCCTGACTGGCTCAGCTATCCAAGGCAATCAAAGCCCTCAGAGAGCAGCATTTCTGCCACATTTCCCTGAGCACAGGCACTCCTGTGTGCACACAGACACAAAGAGTCACTACAAGGCACCTGTGAGAAATTCCCCTGAGCAAAGGGAAATGTTCCCTGCGGAGGCTTTGGCATCTCCCCAGGGGATGAAGGGTTGAGCCTGGAGCAGACAGTGTCTGTGATGAGCTCCAGAGGAGCTGAGCCCAGGGGCTGCTGGCCAAGGCCCTGGCCCAGTGAGCATTTCTCAGCTGGCAGGGCGGCCTGAGAAGGGGAAAGGGGAATGCACCAGACCAGGAACCATGGAACCAAGGGACCATTGTTACACTGTGGGGCCATGTGAGAAGAAGTGACCATTGGGACACTGTGGGGCCTTGTGAGACCAAGGGACCATTGGGACACTGTGGGACCATGTGAGATCAAGAGACCATTGGGATACTGTGAGTCCTCATGGATTCATGGACACCACTGTGACATTGCTGGGCCTCATGGAAGCAAGGGGACCCTAGTGACGCCGTGTGCCTCAGTGGAATGTAGGCATCATTGTGACACTGTGAGGCCCCATCCAGCCAAGGCTCCATTGGGACACTGCGAGACCCCACGGAAACAAAGCTCCAGGGTAACACAGAGAGGCTGCCTGTAATCAGTGCTCCATTGTGACCCTGTGGAGCCAAAGGAGAGCGTTGTGACACTGCAAAGCCCCATGGTCCATTGGTCCAAAGGTCCATTGTGACATTGCAGGACTCATGGAACAGAGGAGTCACATGACACTGTGGGGCCTGTGGAACCTTGGAGAACATTGTGACACTGCAAGGCCTCAAGGAATCATTAGGACTGTTATATGTCTATAGGATAATTCGTGCAAATAAAATTGTCGTCTCTTTTATAGTTATGTGCTGTTAAATTATACTCTTATAGGAAGTTTTTAAATCGCACAAGCCAGCAACAGCGACTGCAACACCATGTCAAAGCCACCTGGACGAGAGAGGGAGGACTTTATTTACAAGCGAACGAAAGTGGCCAGCCCAGAGAGGGATCATGCATCAAGGTTGTCCGAGAAACACCCGGACGATAAATACACGATAAATATCCGAGACCGAGATAGTCAGAGCCATCAGGGAGGTACATCTCAAATCCGAATTCCGGGACTGCAAACACAGGTGTTCATCACTCTCCGGACACGTATTGTTCAACTTGCCACAGAGAAAAGAACTCCACATGAATACATGCACTTTGAAAAGGAAGAAAGGGGACTCTGGCTCAGGCAAGGAAAATCGTATAAAAATGGGTCAGACAGGACGGTCGGTGTGAAGCATAGAGGACCCTCTGCTGCAGCTGTCAAACCTGTGTCTCACCCGGTGGCAATCCCGGGCTCCACATTGACTTTTTTTTATAGTGGCTTTTTTTCATTTTTCTCAAAGTTTATATTTGGTACACTTAATAACTTTTATTAAATTAAAAATTAATAACTTGGAGCCTTGCATTTCTAAGATGTTCATCACATTCGGTTTCTCATGATAAGCCTATCTACTTCTGCTAATTCTGAGATGGGGAAAATGAACTGTCATGATTCCCGCTTGCACTAGAGGATTGTGACACGGGCTGACTTTGTGATGCCAGAGTCTTCTGTGCCATCACAGCGCAACTGTATGACATCCCAGAGTGCTAGAGCAGCACTGGCTCTGTGACATCACAAGGGGGATTTGTGAGATCTCAGGGTGGGCTGTGACATCCCAGGAGGCAGTGTGACATCTCAGGGGCTCTGTGACCTTACTGGGGAGGTCACTTCAAGCCAGCTCCCACTCACAGTTCCTCCCAGAGAAGTCCAAAGCTGCTCGTGCCCGGTGGCATCCCGTGTCCCTCTGGGTCCGCCTGCCCCTGGCGCTGCAGCCTCCCGCTGAGGATGTTCGAGGAGATCAAGCCCAGAGCCTGACACGGGGACAGGGGCTCAGGGCCGTCACAGTTGGAACAGGGAGACAGGGACCCCCTAGCAGCATCCCTGTGCCCCCAGGGCCAGAGCTTGGCCAGGGCTCCTTCACCCTCTTATGAAGGAGGGCTTGAGAGCACTTTAAAAATCCCCAGCAGGGGAGTAGCATAAAACAGCTTTAATATTAAGTGACAGCACCACAGAGTTCCTTGGCAAGAGTCACTCTGCTCCTGACTGGACACTTCAGGCACACCAAGGAAACAAAGCAACAACAAAACCAAACAAAATCCAGGCAATCAAACCAAAAAGGAGTCAAGAACTGTCCCGGTGTCTGTGTGTCTCTGTGTGTTTGCGCGTGTGTGTGTGTGTGTGTGTGTGTGTGTGTGTGTGTGTGACGAAAGGACAGTGAGGGCAAGGATAAAAGGAATACAGCCTAAAAGCTAAACAGAGCTGTGGAATAACACTTAACAATATTCAACTTCGCTTATAACTTCTATTAAGCTTCACAAATTAGCAAAAGAACAACTCTTAGCAGCATTTAACTTTGCTTACAGCTTGTGACTTTGTCGCTATAAGACACGTGAAAGCACGACGCGAGCCACCTGCTATTTTCAAGGTAAAGAGAAAAGTTTATTCTCTGACTCCAACTTTTATACTTTCCCAAAGGTGACATTGGATTGGAGAGTGAATGGACCACCTGTCCAAAGACATTGGACAAAGCACTAGTACATCAAGTTTGTCCAGCCCCATAAAAGATTGTAAACAATATGTTGTTGACAGAAATTGTGTGGGAAGGTTCTCCAACAGAATGGAAACTCAGAAGGCTTTAGAAAATCTTTAGAATCAGGGTGACATGACTTAACCTTACTTCCAGGCCTGACTGGCTCAGCTATCCAAGGCAATCAAAGCCCTCAGAGAGCAGCATTTCTGCCACATTTCCCTGAGCACAGGCACTCCTGTGTGCACACAGACACAAAGAGTCACTACAAGGCACCTGTGAGAAATTCCCCTGAGCAAAGGGAAATGTTCCCTGTGGAGGCTTTGGCATCTCCCCAGGGGATGAAGGGTTGAGCCTGGAGCAGACAGTGTCTTTGATGAGCTCCAGAGGAGCTGAGCCCAGGGGCTGCTGGCCAAGGCCCAGGCCCAGTGAGCATTTCTCAGCTGGCAGGGTGGCCTGAGAAGGGGAAAGGGGAATGCACCAGACCAGGAACCATGGAACCAAGGGACCATTGTTACACTGTGGGGCCATGTGAGAAGAAGTGACCATTGGGACACTGTGGGGCCTTGTGAGACCAAGGGACCATTGGGACACTGTGGGACCATGTGAGATCAAGAGACCATTGGGATACTGTGAGTCCTCATGGATTCATGGACACCACTGTGACATTGCTGGGCCTCATGGAAGCAAGGGGACCCTAGTGACGCCGTGTGCCTCAGTGGAATGTAGGCATCATTGTGACACTGTGAGGCCCCATCCAGCCAAGGCTCCATTGGGACACTGCGAGACCCCACGGAAACAAAGCTCCAGGGTAACACAGAGAGGCTGCCTGTAATCAGTGCTCCATTGTGACCCTGTGGAGCCAAAGGAGAGCGTTGTGACACTGCAAAGCCCCATGGTCCATTGGTCCAAAGGTCCATTGTGACATTGCAGGACTCATGGAACAGAGGAGTCACATGACACTGTGGGGCCTGTGGAACCATGGAGAACATTGTGACACTGCAAGGCCTCAAGGAATCATTAGGACTGTTATATGTCTATAGGATAATTCGTGCAAATAAAATTGTTGTCTCTTTTATAGTTATGTGCTGTTAAATTATACTCTTATAGGAAGTTTTTAAATCGCACAAGCCAGCAACAGCGACTGCAACACCATGTCAAAGCCACCTGGACGAGAGAGGGAGGACTTTATTTACAAGCGAACGAAAGTGGCCAGCCCAGAGAGGGATCATGCATCAAGGTTGTCCGAGAAACACCCGGACGATAAATACACGATAAATATCCGAGACCGAGATAGTCAGAGCCATCAGGGAGGTACATCTCAAATCTGAATTCCGGGACTGCAAACACAGGTGTTCATCACTCTCCGGACACGTATTGTTCAACTTGCCACAGAGAAAAGAACTCCACATGAATACATGCACTTTGAAAAGGAAGAAAGGGGACTCTGGCTCAGGCAAGGAAAATCGTATAAAAATGGGTCAGACAGGACGGTCGGTGTGAAGCATAGAGGACCCTCTGCTGCAGCTGTCAAACCTGTGTCTCACCCGGTGGCAATCCCGGGCTCCACATTGACTTTTTTTTATAGTGGCTTTTTTTCATTTTTCTCAAAGTTTATATTTGGTACACTTAATAACTTTTATTAAATTAAAAATTAATAACTTGGAGCCTTGCATTTCTAACATGTTCATCACATTCGGTTTCTCATGATAAGCCTATCTACTTCTGCTAATTCTGAGATGGGGAAAATGAACTGTCATGATTCCCGCTTGCACTAGAGGATTGTGACACGGGCTGACTTTGTGATGCCAGAGTCTTCTGTGCCATCACAGCGCAACTGTATGACATCCCAGAGTGCTAGAGCAGCACTGGCTCTGTGACATCACAAGGGGGATTTGTGAGATCTCAGGGTGGGCTGTGACATCCCAGGAGGCAGTGTGACATCTCAGGGGCTCTGTGACCTTACTGGGGAGGTCACTTCAAGCCAGCTCCCACTCACAGTTCCTCCCAGAGAAGTCCAAAGCTGCTCGTGCCCGGTGGCATCCCGTGTCCCTCTGGGTCCGCCTGCCCCTGGCGCTGCAGCCTCCCGCTGAGGATGTTCGAGGAGATCAAGCCCAGAGCCTGACACGGGGACAGGGGCTCAGGGCCGTCACAGTTGGAACAGGGAGACAGGGACCCCCTAGCAGCATCCCTGTGCCCCCAGGGCCAGAGCTTGGCCAGGGCTCCTTCACCCTCTTATGAAGGAGGGCTTGAGAGCACTTTAAAAATCCCCAGCAGGGGAGTAGCATAAAACAGCTTTAATATTAAGTGACAGCACCACAGAGTTCCTTGGCAAGAGTCACTCTGCTCCTGACTGGACACTTCAGGCACACCAAGGAAACAAAGCAACAACAAAACCAAACAAAATCCAGGCAATCAAACCAAAAAGGAGTCAAGAACTGTCCCGGTGTCTGTGTGTCTCTGTGTGTTTGCGCGTGTGTGTGTGTGTGTGTGTGTGTGTGTGTGTGACGAAAGGACAGTGAGGGCAAGGATAAAAGGAATACAGCCTAAAAGCTAAACAGAGCTGTGGAATAACACTTAACAATATTCAACTTCGCTTATAACTTCTATTAAGCTTCACAAATTAGCAAAAGAACAACTCTTAGCAGCATTTAACTTTGCTTACAGCTTGTGACTTTGTCGCTATAAGACACGTGAAAGCACGACGCGAGCCACCTGCTATTTTCAAGGTAAAGAGAAAAGTTTATTCTCTGACTCCAACTTTTATACTTTCCCAAAGGTGACATTGGATTGGAGAGTGAATGGACCACCTGTCCAAAGACATTGGACAAAGCACTAGTACATCAAGTTTGTCCAGCCCCATAAAAGATTGTAAACAATATGTTGTTGACAGAAATTGTGTGGGAAGGTTCTCCAACAGAATGGAAACTCAGAAGGCTTTAGAAAATCTTTAGAATCAGGGTGACATGACTTAACCTTACTTCCAGGCCTGACTGGCTCAGCTATCCAAGGCAATCAAAGCCCTCAGAGAGCAGCATTTCTGCCACATTTCCCTGAGCACAGGCACTCCTGTGTGCACACAGACACAAAGAGTCACTACAAGGCACCTGTGAGAAATTCCCCTGAGCAAAGGGAAATGTTCCCTGTGGAGGCTTTGGCATCTCCCCAGGGGATGAAGGGTTGAGCCTGGAGCAGACAGTGTCTTTGATGAGCTCCAGAGGAGCTGAGCCCAGGGGCTGCTGGCCAAGGCCCAGGCCCAGTGAGCATTTCTCAGCTGGCAGGGTGGCCTGAGAAGGGGAAAGGGGAATGCACCAGACCAGGAACCATGGAACCAAGGGACCATTGTTACACTGTGGGGCCATGTGAGAAGAAGTGACCATTGGGACACTGTGGGGCCTTGTGAGACCAAGGGACCATTGGGACACTGTGGGACCATGTGAGATCAAGAGACCATTGGGATACTGTGAGTCCTCATGGATTCATGGACACCACTGTGACATTGCTGGGCCTCATGGAAGCAAGGGGACCCTAGTGACGCCGTGTGCCTCAGTGGAATGTAGGCATCATTGTGACACTGTGAGGCCCCATCCAACCAAGGCTCCATTGGGACACTGCGAGACCCCACGGAAACAAAGCTCCAGGGTAACACAGAGAGGCTGCCTGTAATCAGTGCTCCATTGTGACCCTGTGGAGCCAAAGGAGAGCGTTGTGACACTGCAAAGCCCCATGGTCCATTGGTCCAAAGGTCCATTGTGACATTGCAGGACTCATGGAACAGAGGAGTCACATGACACTGTGGGGCCTGTGGAACCATGGAGAACATTGTGACACTGCAAGGCCTCAAGGAATCATTAGGACTGTTATATGTCTATAGGATAATTCGTGCAAATAAAATTGTTGTCTCTTTTATAGTTATGTGCTGTTAAATTATACTCTTATAGGAAGTTTTTAAATCGCACAAGCCAGCAACAGCGACTGCAACACCATGTCAAAGCCACCTGGACGAGAGAGGGAGGACTTTATTTACAAGCGAACGAAAGTGGCCAGCCCAGAGAGGGATCATGCATCAAGGTTGTCCGAGAAACACCCGGACGATAAATACACGATAAATATCCGAGACCGAGATAGTCAGAGCCATCAGGGAGGTACATCTCAAATCTGAATTCCGGGACTGCAAACACAGGTGTTCATCACTCTCCGGACACGTATTGTTCAACTTGCCACAGAGAAAAGAACTCCACATGAATACATGCACTTTGAAAAGGAAGAAAGGGGACTCTGGCTCAGGCAAGGAAAATAGTATAAAAATGGGTCAGACAGGACGGTCGGTGTGAAGCATAGAGGACCCTCTGCTGCAGCTGTCAAACCTGTGTCTCACCCGGTGGCAATCCCGGGCTCCACATTGACTTTTTTTTATAGTGGCTTTTTTTCATTTTTCTCAAAGTTTATATTTGGTACACTTAATAACTTTTATTAAATTAAAAATTAATAACTTGGAGCCTTGCATTTCTAAGATGTTCATCACATTCGGTTTCTCATGATAAGCCTATCTACTTCTGCTAATTCTGAGATGGGGAAAATGAACTGTCATGATTCCCGCTTGCACTAGAGGATTGTGACACGGGCTGACTTTGTGATGCCAGAGTCTTCTGTGCCATCACAGCGCAACTGTATGACATCCCAGAGTGCTAGAGCAGCACTGGCTCTGTGACATCACAAGGGGGATTTGTGAGATCTCAGGGTGGGCTGTGACATCCCAGGAGGCAGTGTGACATCTCAGGGGCTCTGTGACCTTACTGGGGAGGTCACTTCAAGCCAGCTCCCACTCACAGTTCCTCCCAGAGAAGTCCAAAGCTGCTCGTGCCCGGTGGCATCCCATGTCCCTCTGGGTCCGCCTGCCCCTGGCGCTGCAGCCTCCCGCTGAGGATGTTCGAGGAGATCAAGCCCAGAGCCTGACACGGGGACAGGGGCTCAGGGCCGTCACAGTTGGAACAGGGAGACAGGGACCCCCTAGCAGCATCCCTGTGCCCCCAGGGCCAGAGCTTGGCCAGGGCTCCTTCACCCTCTTATGAAGGAGGGCTTGAGAGCACTTTAAAAATCCCCAGCAGGGGAGTAGCATAAAACAGCTTTAATATTAAGTGACAGCACCACAGAGTTCCTTGGCAAGAGTCACTCTGCTCCTGACTGGACACTTCAGGCACACCAAGGAAACAAAGCAACAACAAAACCAAACAAAATCCAGGCAATCAAACCAAAAAGGAGTCAAGAACTGTCCCGGTGTCTGTGTGTCTCTGTGTGTTTGCGCGTGTGTGTGTGTGTGTGTGTGTGTGTGTGTGTGTGACGAAAGGACAGTGAGGGCAAGGATAAAAGGAATACAGCCTAAAAGCTAAACAGAGCTGTGGAATAACACTTAACAATATTCAACTTCGCTTATAACTTCTATTAAGCTTCACAAATTAGCAAAAGAACAACTCTTAGCAGCATTTAACTTTGCTTACAGCTTGTGACTTTGTCGCTATAAGACACGTGAAAGCACGACGCGAGCCACCTGCTATTTTCAAGGTAAAGAGAAAAGTTTATTCTCTGACTCCAACTTTTATACTTTCCCAAAGGTGACATTGGATTGGAGAGTGAATGGACCACCTGTCCAAAGACATTGGACAAAGCACTAGTACATCAAGTTTGTCCAGCCCCATAAAAGATTGTAAACAATATGTTGTTGACAGAAATTGTGTGGGAAGGTTCTCCAACAGAATGGAAACTCAGAAGGCTTTAGAAAATCTTTAGAATCAGGGTGACATGACTTAACCTTACTTCCAGGCCTGACTGGCTCAGCTATCCAAGGCAATCAAAGCCCTCAGAGAGCAGCATTTCTGCCACATTTCCCTGAGCACAGGCACTCCTGTGTGCACACAGACACAAAGAGTCACTACAAGGCACCTGTGAGAAATTCCCCTGAGCAAAGGGAAATGTTCCCTGTGGAGGCTTTGGCATCTCCCCAGGGGATGAAGGGTTGAGCCTGGAGCAGACAGTGTCTTTGATGAGCTCCAGAGGAGCTGAGCCCAGGGGCTGCTGGCCAAGGCCCAGGCCCAGTGAGCATTTCTCAGCTGGCAGGGTGGCCTGAGAAGGGGAAAGGGGAATGCACCAGACCAGGAACCATGGAACCAAGGGACCATTGTTACACTGTGGGGCCATGTGAGAAGAAGTGACCATTGGGACACTGTGGGGCCTTGTGAGACCAAGGGACCATTGGGACACTGTGGGACCATGTGAGATCAAGAGACCATTGGGATACTGTGAGTCCTCATGGATTCATGGACACCACTGTGACATTGCTGGGCCTCATGGAAGCAAGGGGACCCTAGTGACGCCGTGTGCCTCAGTGGAATGTAGGCATCATTGTGACACTGTGAGGCCCCATCCAGCCAAGGCTCCATTGGGACACTGCGAGACCCCACGGAAACAAAGCTCCAGGGTAACACAGAGAGGCTGCCTGTAATCAGTGCTCCATTGTGACCCTGTGGAGCCAAAGGAGAGCGTTGTGACACTGCAAAGCCCCATGGTCCATTGGTCCAAAGGTCCATTGTGACATTGCAGGACTCATGGAACAGAGGAGTCACATGACACTGTGGGGCCTGTGGAACCATGGAGAACATTGTGACACTGCAAGGCCTCAAGGAATCATTAGGACTGTTATATGTCTATAGGATAATTCGTGCAAATAAAATTGTTGTCTCTTTTATAGTTATGTGCTGTTAAATTATACTCTTATAGGAAGTTTTTAAATCGCACAAGCCAGCAACAGCGACTGCAACACCATGTCAAAGCCACCTGGACGAGAGAGGGAGGACTTTATTTACAAGCGAACGAAAGTGGCCAGCCCAGAGAGGGATCATGCATCAAGGTTGTCCGAGAAACACCCGGACGATAAATACACGATAAATATCCGAGACCGAGATAGTCAGAGCCATCAGGGAGGTACATCTCAAATCTGAATTCCGGGACTGCAAACACAGGTGTTCATCACTCTCCGGACACGTATTGTTCAACTTGCCACAGAGAAAAGAACTCCACATGAATACATGCACTTTGAAAAGGAAGAAAGGGGACTCTGGCTCAGGCAAGGAAAATCGTATAAAAATGGGTCAGACAGGACGGTCGGTGTGAAGCATAGAGGACCCTCTGCTGCAGCTGTCAAACCTGTGTCTCACCCGGTGGCAATCCCGGGCTCCACATTGACTTTTTTTTATAGTGTCTTTTTTTCATTTTTCTCAAAGTTTATATTTGGTACACTTAATAACTTTTATTAAATTAAAAATTAATAACTTGGAGCCTTGCATTTCTAAGATGTTCATCACATTCGGTTTCTCATGATAAGCCTATCTACTTCTGCTAATTCTGAGATGGGGAAAATGAACTGTCATGATTCCCGCTTGCACTAGAGGATTGTGACACGGGCTGACTTTGTGATGCCAGAGTCTTCTGTGCCATCACAGCGCAACTGTATGACATCCCAGAGTGATAGAGCAGCACTGGCTCTGTGACATCACAAGGGGGATTTGTGAGATCTCAGGGTGGGCTGTGACATCCCAGGAGGCAGTGTGACATCTCAGGGGCTCTGTGACCTTACTGGGGAGGTCACTTCAAGCCAGCTCCCACTCACAGTTCCTCCCAGAGAAGTCCAAAGCTGCTCGTGCCCGGTGGCATCCCGTGTCCCTCTGGGTCCCCCTGCCCCTGGCGCTGCAGCCTCCCGCTGAGGATGTTCGAGGAGATCAAGCCCAGAGCCTGACACGGGGACAGGGGCTCAGGGCCGTCACAGTTGGAACAGGGAGACAGGGACCCCCTAGCAGCATCCCTGTGCCCCCAGGGCCAGAGCTTGGCCAGGGCTCCTTCACCCTCTTATGAAGGAGGGCTTGAGAGCACTTTAAAAATCCCCAGCAGGGGAGTAGCATAAAACAGCTTTAATATTAAGTGACAGCACCACAGAGTTCCTTGGCAAGAGTCACTCTGCTCCTGACTGGACACTTCAGGCACACCAAGGAAACAAAGCAACAACAAAACCAAACAAAATCCAGGCAATCAAACCAAAAAGGAGTCAAGAACTGTCCCGGTGTCTGTGTGTCTCTGTGTGTTTGCGCGTGTGTGTGTGTGTGTGTGTGTGTGTGTGTGTGTGACGAAAGGACAGTGAGGGCAAGGATAAAAGGAATACAGCCTAAAAGCTAAACAGAGCTGTGGAATAACACTTAACAATATTCAACTTCGCTTATAACTTCTATTAAGCTTCACAAATTAGCAAAAGAACAACTCTTAGCAGCATTTAACTTTGCTTACAGCTTGTGACTTTGTCGCTATAAGACACGTGAAAGCACGACGCGAGCCACCTGCTATTTTCAAGGTAAAGAGAAAAGTTTATTCTCTGACTCCAACTTTTATACTTTCCCAAAGGTGACATTGGATTGGAGAGTGAATGGACCACCTGTCCAAAGACATTGGACAAAGCACTAGTACATCAAGTTTGTCCAGCCCCATAAAAGATTGTAAACAATATGTTGTTGACAGAAATTGTGTGGGAAGGTTCTCCAACAGAATGGAAACTCAGAAGGCTTTAGAAAATCTTTAGAATCAGGGTGACATGACTTAACCTTACTTCCAGGCCTGACTGGCTCAGCTATCCAAGGCAATCAAAGCCCTCAGAGAGCAGCATTTCTGCCACATTTCCCTGAGCACAGGCACTCCTGTGTGCACACAGACACAAAGAGTCACTACAAGGCACCTGTGAGAAATTCCCCTGAGCAAAGGGAAATGTTCCCTGTGGAGGCTTTGGCATCTCCCCAGGGGATGAAGGGTTGAGCCTGGAGCAGACAGTGTCTGTGATGAGCTCCAGAGGAGCTGAGCCCAGGGGCTGCTGGCCAAGGCCCAGGCCCAGTGAGCATTTCTCAGCTGGCAGGGTGGCCTGAGAAGGGGAAAGGGGAATGCACCAGACCAGGAACCATGGAACCAAGGGACCATTGTTACACTGTGGGGCCATGTGAGAAGAAGTGACCATTGGGACACTGTGGGGCCTTGTGAGACCAAGGGACCATTGGGACACTGTGGGACCATGTGAGATCAAGAGACCATTGGGATACTGTGAGTCCTCATGGATTCATGGACACCACTGTGACATTGCTGGGCCTCATGGAAGCAAGGGGACCCTAGTGACGCCGTGTGCCTCAGTGGAATGTAGGCATCATTGTGACACTGTGAGGCCCCATCCAACCAAGGCTCCATTGGGACACTGCGAGACCCCACGGAAACAAAGCTCCAGGGTAACACAGAGAGGCTGCCTGTAATCAGTGCTCCATTGTGACCCTGTGGAGCCAAAGGAGAGCGTTGTGACACTGCAAAGCCCCATGGTCCATTGGTCCAAAGGTCCATTGTGACATTGCAGGACTCATGGAACAGAGGAGTCACATGACACTGTGGGGCCTGTGGAACCATGGAGAACATTGTGACACTGCAAGGCCTCAAGGAATCATTAGGACTGTTATATGTCTATAGGATAATTCGTGCAAATAAAATTGTTGTCTCTTTTATAGTTATGTGCTGTTAAATTATACTCTTATAGGAAGTTTTTAAATCGCACAAGCCAGCAACAGCGACTGCAACACCATGTCAAAGCCACCTGGACGAGAGAGGGAGGACTTTATTTACAAGCGAACGAAAGTGGCCAGCCCAGAGAGGGATCATGCATCAAGGTTGTCCGAGAAACACCCGGACGATAAATACACGATAAATATCCGAGACCGAGATAGTCAGAGCCATCAGGGAGGTACATCTCAAATCTGAATTCCGGGACTGCAAACACAGGTGTTCATCACTCTCCGGACACGTATTGTTCAACTTGCCACAGAGAAAAGAACTCCACATGAATACATGCACTTTGAAAAGGAAGAAAGGGGACTCTGGCTCAGGCAAGGAAAATAGTATAAAAATGGGTCAGACAGGACGGTCGGTGTGAAGCATAGAGGACCCTCTGCTGCAGCTGTCAAACCTGTGTCTCACCCGGTGGCAATCCCGGGCTCCACATTGACTTTTTTTTATAGTGGCTTTTTTTCATTTTTCTCAAAGTTTATATTTGGTACACTTAATAACTTTTATTAAATTAAAAATTAATAACTTGGAGCCTTGCATTTCTAAGATGTTCATCACATTCGGTTTCTCATGATAAGCCTATCTACTTCTGCTAATTCTGAGATGGGGAAAATGAACTGTCATGATTCCCGCTTGCACTAGAGGATTGTGACACGGGCTGACTTTGTGATGCCAGAGTCTTCTGTGCCATCACAGCGCAACTGTATGACATCCCAGAGTGCTAGAGCAGCACTGGCTCTGTGACATCACAAGGGGGATTTGTGAGATCTCAGGGTGGGCTGTGACATCCCAGGAGGCAGTGTGACATCTCAGGGGCTCTGTGACCTTACTGGGGAGGTCACTTCAAGCCAGCTCCCACTCACAGTTCCTCCCAGAGAAGTCCAAAGCTGCTCGTGCCCGGTGGCATCCCATGTCCCTCTGGGTCCGCCTGCCCCTGGCGCTGCAGCCTCCCGCTGAGGATGTTCGAGGAGATCAAGCCCAGAGCCTGACACGGGGACAGGGGCTCAGGGCCGTCACAGTTGGAACAGGGAGACAGGGACCCCCTAGCAGCATCCCTGTGCCCCCAGGGCCAGAGCTTGGCCAGGGCTCCTTCACCCTCTTATGAAGGAGGGCTTGAGAGCACTTTAAAAATCCCCAGCAGGGGAGTAGCATAAAACAACATTAATATTAAGTGACAGCACCACAGAGTTCCTTGGCAAGAGTAACTCTGCTCCTGACTGGACACTTCAGGCACACCAAGGAAACAAAGCAACAACAAAACCAAACAAAATCCAGGCAATCAAACCAAAAAGGAGTCAAGAACTGTCCCGGTGTCTGTGTGTCTCTGTGTGTTTGTGTGTGTGTGTGTGTGTGGGTGTGTGTGTGTGTGTGTGTGTGTGTGTGTGTGACGAAAGGACAGTGAGGGCAAGGATAAAAGGAATACAGCCTAAAAGCTAAACAGAGCTGTGGAATAACACTTAACAATATTCAACTTCGCTTATAACTTCTATTAAGCTTCACAAATTAGCAAAAGAACAACTCTTAGCAGCATTTAACTTTGCTTACAGCTTGTGACTTTGTCGCTATAAGACATGTGAAATCACGACGCGAGCCACCTGCTATTTTCAAGGTAAAGAGAAAAGTTTATTCTCTGACTCCAACTTTTATACTTTCCCAAAGGTGACATTGGATTGGAGAGTGAATGGACCACCTGTCCAAAGACATTGGACAAAGCACTAGTACATCAAGTTTGTCCAGCCCCATAAAAGATTGTAAACAATATGTTGTTGACAGAAATTGTGTGGGAAGGTTCTCCAACAGAATGGAAACTCAGAAGGCTTTAGAAAATCTTAAGAATCAGGGTGACATGACTTAACCTTACTTCCAGGCCTGACTGGCTCAGCTATCCAAGGCAATCAAAGCCCTCAGAGAGCAGCATTTCTGCCACATTTCCCTGAGCACAGGCACTCCTGTGTGCACACAGACACAAAGAGTCACTACAAGGCACCTGTGAGAAATTCCCCTGAGCAAAGGGAAATGCTCCCTGTGGAGGCTTTGGCATCTCCCCAGGGGATGAAGGGTTGAGCCTGGAGCAGACAGTGTCTGTGATGAGCTCCAGAGGAGCTGAGCCCAGGGGCTGCTGGCCAAGGCCCTGGCCCAGTGAGCATTTCTCAGCTGGCAGGGTGGCCTGAGAAGGGGAAAGGGGAATGCACCAGACCAGGAACCATGGAACCAAGGGACCATTGTTACACTGTGGGGCCATGTGAGAAGAAGTGACCATTGGGACACTGTGGGGCCTTGTGAGACCAAGGGACCATTGGGACACTGTGGGACCATGTGAGATCAAGAGACCATTGGGATACTGTGAGTCCTCATGGATTCATGGACACCACTGTGACATTGCTGGGCCTCATGGAAGCAAGGGGACCCTAGTGACGCCGTGTGCCTCAGTGGAATGTAGGCATCATTGTGACACTGTGAGGCCCCATCCAGCCAAGGCTCCATTGGGACACTGCGAGACCCCACGGAAACAAAGCTCCAGGGTGACACAGAGAGGCTGCCTGTAATCAGTGCTCCATTGTGACCCTGTGGAGCCAAAGGAGAGCGTTGTGACACTGCAAAGCCCCATGGTCCATTGGTCCAAAGGTCCATTGTGACATTGAAGGACTCATGGAACAGAGGAGTCACATGACACTGTGGGGCCTGTGGAACCATGGAGAACATTGTGACACTGCAAGGCCTCAAGGAATCATTAGGACTGTTATATGTCTATAGGATAATTCGTGCAAATAAAATTGTCGTCTCTTTTATAGTTATGTGCTGTTAAATTATACTCTTATAAGAAGTTTTTAAATCGCACAAGCCAGCAACAGCGACTGCAACACCATGTCAAAGCCACCTGGACGAGAGAGGGAGGACTTTATTTCCAAGCGAACGAAAGTGGCCAGCCCAGAGAGGGATCATGCATCAAGGTTGTCCGAGAAACACCCGGACGATAAATACACGATAAATATCCGAGACCGAGATAGTCAGAGCCATCAGGGAGGTACATCTCAAATCCGAATTCCGGGACTGCAAACACAGGTGTTCATCACTCTCCGGACACGTATTGTTCAACTTGCCACAGAGAAAAGAACTCCACATGAATACATGCACTTTGAAAAGGAAGAAAGGGGACTCTGGCTCAGGCAAGGAAAATCATATAAAAATGGGTCAGACAGGACGGTCGGTGTGAAGCATAGAGGACCCTCTGCTGCAGCTGTCAAACCTGTGTCTCACCCGGTGGCAATCCCGGGCTCCACATTGACTTTTTTTATAGTGTCTTTTTTTCATTTTTCTCAAAGTTTATATTTGGTACACTTAATAACTTTTATTAAATTAAAAATTAATAACTTGGAGCCTTGCATTTCTAACATGTTCATCACATTCAGTTTCTCATGATAAGCCTATCTACTTCTGCTAATTCTGAGATGGGGAAAATGAACTGTCATGATTCCCGCTTGCACTAGAGGATTGTGACACGGGCTGACTTTGTGATGCCAGAGTCTTCTGTGCCATCACAGCGCAACTGTATGACATCCCAGAGTGATAGAGCAGCACTGGCTCTGTGACATCACAAGGGGGATTTGTGAGATCTCAGGGTGGGCTGTGACCTCCCAGGAGGCAGTGTGACATCTCAGGGGTTCTGTGACCTTACTGGGGAGGTCACTTCAAGCCAGCTCCCACTCACAGTTCCTCCCAGAGAAGTCCAAAGCTGCTCGTGCCCGGTGGCATCCCGTGTCCCTCTGGGTCCCCCTGCCCCTGGCGCTGCAGCCTCCCGCTGAGGATGTTCGAGGAGATCAAGCCCAGAGCCTGACACGGGGACAGGGGCTCAGGGCCGTCACAGTTGGAACAGGGAGACAGGGACCCCCTAGCAGCATCCCTGTGCCCCCAGGGCCAGAGCTTGGCCAGGGCTCCTTCACCCTCTTATGAAGGAGGGCTTGAGAGCACTTTAAAAATCCCCAGCAGGGGAGTAGCATAAAACAGCTTTAATATTAACTGACAGCACCACAGAGTTCCTTGGCAAGAGTCACTCTGCTCCTGACTGGACACTTCAGGCACACCAAGGAAACAAAGCAACAACAAAACCAAACAAAATCCAGGCAATCAAACCGAAAAGGAGTCAAGAACTGTCCCGGTGTCTGTGTGTCTCTGTGTGTTTGTGTGTGTGTGTGTGGGTGGGTGTGTGTGTGTGTGTGTGTGTGTGTGTGTGTGACGAAAGGACAGTGAGGGCAAGGATAAAAGGAATACAGCCTAAAAGCTAAACAGAGCTGTGGAATAACACTTAACAATATTCAACTTCGCTTATAACTTCTATTAAGCTTCACAAATTAGCAAAAGAACAACTCTTAGCAGCATTTAACTTTGCTTACAGCTTGTGACTTTGTCGCTATAAGACACGTGAAAGCACGATGCGAGCCACCTGCTATTTTCAAGGTAAAGAGAAAAGTTTATTCTCTGACTCCAACTTTTATACTTTCCCAAAGGTGACATTGGATTGGAGAGTGAATGGACCACCTGTCCAAAGACATTGGACAAAGCACTAGTACATCAAGTTTGTCCAGCCCCATAAAAGATTGTAAACAATATGTTGTTGACAGAAATTGTGTGGGAAGGTTCTCCAACAGAATGGAAACTCAGAAGGCTTTAGAAAATCTTAAGAATCAGGGTGACATGACTTAACCTTACTTCCAGGCCTGACTGGCTCAGCTATCCAAGGCAATCAAAGCCCTCAGAGAGCAGCATTTCTGCCACATTTCCCTGAGCACAGGCACTCCTGTGTGCACACAGACACAAAGAGTCACTACAAGGCACCTGTGAGAAATTCCCCTGAGCAAAGGGAAATGCTCCCTGTGGAGGCTTTGGCATCTCCCCAGGGGCTGAAGGGTTGAGCCTGGAGCAGACAGTGTCTGTGATGAGCTCCAGCGGAGCTGAGCCCAGGGGCTGCTGGCCAAGGCCCTGGCCCAGTGAGCATTTCTCAGCTGGCAGGGTGGCCTGAGAAGGGGAAAGGGGAATGCACCAGACCAGGAACCATGGAACCAAGGGACCATTGTTACACTGTGGGGCCATGTGAGAAGAAGTGACCATTGGGACACTGTGGGGCCTTGTGAGACCAAGGGACCATTGGGACACTGTGGGACCATGTGAGATCAAGAGACCATTGGGATACTGTGAGTCCTCATGGATTCATGGACACCACTGTGACATTGCTGGGCCTCATGGAAGCAAGGGGACCCTAGTGACGCCGTGTGCCTCAGTGGAATGTAGGCATCATTGTGACACTGTGAGGCCCCATCCAACCAAGGCTCCATTGGGACACTGCGAGACCCCATGGAAACAAAGCTCCAGGGTAACACAGAGAGGCTGCCTGTAATCAGTGCTCCATTGTGACCCTGTGGAGCCAAAGGAGAGCGTTGTGACACTGCAAAGCCCCATGGTCCATTGGTCCAAAGGTCCATTGTGACATTGAAGGACTCATGGAACAGAGGAGTCACATGACACTGTGGGGCCTGTGGAACCATGGAGAACATTGTGACACTGCAAGGCCTCAAGGAATCATTAGGACTGTTATATGTCTATAGGATAATTCGTGCAAATAAAATTGTCGTCTCTTTTATAGTTATGTGCTGTTAAATTATACTCTTATAAGAAGTTTTTAAATCGCACAAGCCAGCAACAGCGACTGCAACACCATGTCAAAGCCACCTGGACGAGAGAGGGAGGACTTTATTTCCAAGCGAACGAAAGTGGCCAGCCCAGAGAGGGATCATGCATCAAGGTTGTCCGAGAAACACCCGGACGATAAATACACGATAAATATCCGAGACCGAGATAGTCAGAGCCATCAGGGAGGTACATCTCAAATCCGAATTCCGGGACTGCAAACACAGGTGTTCATCACTCTCCGGACACGTATTGTTCAACTTGCCACAGAGAAAAGAACTCCACATGAATACATGCACTTTGAAAAGGAAGAAAGGGGACTCTGGCTCAGGCAAGGAAAATCGTATAAAAATGGGTCAGACAGGACGGTCGGTGTGAAGCATAGAGGACCCTCTGCTGCAGCTGTCAAACCTGTGTCTCACCCGGTGGCAATCCCGGGCTCCACATTGACTTTTTTTTATAGTGTCTTTTTTTCATTTTTCTCAAAGTTTATATTTGGTACACTTAATAACTTTTATTAAATTAAAAATTAATAACTTGGAGCCTTGCATTTCTAACATGTTCATCACATTCGGTTTCTCATGATAAGCCTATCTACTTCTGCTAATTCTGAGATGGGGAAAATGAACTGTCATGATTCCCGCTTGCACTAGAGGATTGTGACACGGGCTGACTTTGTGATGCCAGAGTCTTCTGTGCCATCACAGCGCAACTGTATGACATCCCAGAGTGATAGAGCAGCACTGGCTCTGTGACATCACAAGGGGGATTTGTGAGATCCCAGGGTGGGCTGTGACATCCCAGGAGGCAGTGTGACATCTCAGGGGCTCTGTGACCTTACTGGGGAGGTCACTTCAAGCCAGCTCCCACTCACAGTTCCTCCCAGAGAAGTCCAAAGCTGCTCGTGCCCGGTGGCATCCCGTGTCCCTCTGGGTCCCCCTGCCCCTAGCGCTGCAGCCTCCCGCTGAGGATGTTCGAGGAGATCAAGCCCAGAGCCTGACACGGGGACAGGGGCTCAGGGCCGTCACAGTTGGAACAGGGAGACAGGGACCCCCTAGCAGCATCCCTGTGCCCCCAGGGCCAGAGCTTGGCCAGGGCTCCTTCACCCTCTTATGAAGGAGGGCTTGAGAGCACTTTAAAAATCCCCAGCAGGGGAGTAGCATAAAACAGCTTTAATATTAACTGACAGCACCACAGAGTTCCTTGGCAAGAGTCACTCTGCTCCTGACTGGACACTTCAGGCACACCAAGGAAACAAAGCAACAACAAAACCAAACAAAATCCAGGCAATCAAACCAAAAAGGAGTCAAGAACAGTCCCGGTGTCTGTGTGTCTCTGTGTGTTTGTGTGTGTGTGTGTGGGTGTGTGGGTGTGTGTGTGTGTGTGTGTGTGTGTGTGTGTGTGTGTGTGTGTGTGTGACGATAGGACAGTGAGGGCAAGGATAAAAGGAATACAGCCTAAAAGCTAAACAGAGCTGTGGAATAACACTTAACAATATTCAACTTTGCTTATAACTTCTATTAAGCTTCAAAAATTAGCAAAAGAACAACTCTTAGCAGCATTTAACTTTGCTTACAGCTTGTGACTTTGTCGCTATAAGACATGTGAAAGCACGACACGAGCCACCTGCTATTTTCAAGGTAAAGAGAAAAGTTTATTCTCTGACTCCAACTTTTATACTTTCCCAAAGGTGACATTGGATTGGAGAGTGAATGGACCACCTGTCCAAAGACATTGGACAAAGCACTAGTACATCAAGTTTGTCCAGCCCCATAAAAGATTGTAAACAATATGTTGTTGACAGAAATTGTGTGGGAAGGTTCTCCAACAGAATGGAAACTCAGAAGGCTTTAGAAAATCTTAAGAATCAGGGTGACATGACTTAACCTTACTTCCAGGCCTGACTGGCTCAGCTATCCAAGGCAATCAAAGCCCTCAGAGAGCAGCATTTCTGCCACATTTCCCTGAGCACAGGCACTCCTGTGTGCACACAGACACAAAGAGTCACTACAAGGCACCTGTGAGAAATTCCCCTGAGCAAAGGGAAATGTTCCCTGTGGCGGCTTTGGCATCTCCCCAGGGGATGAAGGGTTGAGCCTGGAGCAGACAGTGTCTGTGATGAGCTCCAGCGGAGCTGAGCCCAGGGGCTGCTGGCCAAGGCCCTGGCCCAGTGAGCATTTCTCAGCTGGCAGGGCGGCCTGAGAAGGGGAAAGGGGAATGCACCAGACCAGGAACCATGGAACCAAGGGACCATTGTTACACTGTGGGGCCATGTGAGAAGAAGTGACCATTGGGACACTGTGGGACCATGTGAGATCAAGGGACCATTGGGATACTGTGAGTCCTCATGGATTCATGGACACCACTGTGACATTGCTGGGCCTCATGGAAGCAAGGGGACCCTAGTGACGCCGTGTGCCTCAGTGGAATGTAGGCATCATTGTGACACTGTGAGGCCCCATCCAGCCAAGGCTCCATTGGGACACTGCGAGACCCCACGGAAACAAAGCTCCAGGGTAACACAGAGAGGCTGCCTGTAATCAGTGCTCCATTGTGACCCTGTGGAGCCAAAGGAGAGCGTTGTGACACTGCAAAGCCCCATGGTCCATTGGTCCAAAGGTCCATTGTGATTTTGCAGGACTCATGGAACAGAGGAGTCACATGACACTGTGGGGCCTGTGGAACCATGGAGAACATTGTGACACTGCAAGGCCTCAAGGAATCATTAGGACTGTTATATGTCTATAGGATAATTCGTGCAAATAAAATTGTCGTCTCTTTTAGAGTTATGTGCTGTTAAATTATACTCTTATAGGAAGTTTTTAAATCGCACAAGCCAGCAACAGCGATTGCAACACCATGTCAAAGCCACCTGGACGAGAGAGGGAGGACTTTATTTCCAAGCGAACGAAAGTGGCCAGCCCAGAGAGGGATCATGCATCAAGGTTGTCCGAGAAACACCCGGACGATAAATACACGATAAATATCCGAGACCGAGATAGTCAGAGCCATCAGGGAGGTACATCTCAAATCCGAATTCCGGGACTACAAACACAGGTGTTCATCACTCTCCAGACACGTATTGTTCAACTTGCCACAGAGAAAAGAACTCCACATGAATACATGCACTTTGAAAAGGAAGAAAGGGGACTCTGGCTCAGGCAAGGAAAATCGTATAAAAATGGGTCAGACAGGACGGTCGGTGTGAAGCATAGAGGACCCTCTGCTGCAGCTGTCAAACCTGTGTCTCACCCGGTGGCAATCCCGGGCTCCACATTGACTTTTTTTTATAGTGGCTTTTTTTCATTTTTCTCAAAGTTTATATTTGGTACACTTAATAACTTTTATTAAATTAAAAATTAATAACTTGGAGCCTTGCATTTCTAACATGTTCATCACATTCAGTTTCTCATGATAAGCCTATCTACTTCTGCTAATTCTGAGATGGGGAAAATGAACTGTCATGATTCCCGCTTGCACTAGAGGATTGTGACACGGGCTGACTTTGTGATGCCAGAGTCTTCTGTGCCATCACAGCGCAACTGTATGACATCCCAGAGTGCTAGAGCAGCACTGGCTCTGTGACATCACAAGGGGGATTTGTGAGATCTCAGGGTGGGCTGTGACATCCCAGGAGGCAGTGTGACATCTCAGGGGCTCTGTGACCTTACTGGGGAGGTCACTTCAAGCCAGCTCCCACTCACAGTTCCTCCCAGAGAAGTCCAAAGCTGCTCGTGCCCGGTGGCATCCCGTGTCCCTCTGGGTCCCCCTGCCCCTGGCGCTGCAGCCTCCCGCTGAGGATGTTCGAGGAGATCAAGCCCAGAGCCTGACACGGGGACAGGGGCTCAGGGCCGTCACAGTTGGAACAGGGAGACAGGGACCCCCTAGCAGCATCCCTGTGCCCCCAGGGCCAGAGCTTGGCCAGGGCTCCTTCACCCTCTTATGAAGGAGGGCTTGAGAGCACTTTAAAAATCCCCAGCAGGGGAGTAGCATAAAACAGCTTTAATATTAACTGACAGCACCACAGAGTTCCTTGGCAAGAGTCACTCTGCTCCTGACTGGACACTTCAGGCACACCAAGGAAACAAAGCAACAACAAAACCAAACAAAATCCAGGCAATCAAACCAAAAAGGAGTCAAGAACTGTCCCGGTGTCTGTGTGTCTCTGTGTGTTTGTGTGTGTGTGTGTGTGTGTGTGTGTGTGTGTGTGTGTGTGTGTGTGTGACGAAAGGACAGTGAGGGCAAGGATAAAAGGAATACAGCCTAAAAGCTAAACAGAGCTGTGGAATAACACTTAACAATATTCAACTTCGCTTATAACTTCTATTAAGCTTCACAAATTAGCAAAAGAACAACTCTTAGCAGCATTTAACTTTGCTTACAGCTTGTGACTTTGCCGCTATAAGACATGTGAAAGCACGACGCGAGCCACCTGCTATTTTCAAGGTAAAGAGAAAAGTTTATTCTCTGACTCCAACTTTTATACTTTCCCAAAGGTGACATTGGATTGGAGAGTGAATGGACCACCTGTCCAAAGACATTGGACAAAGCACTAGTACATCAAGTTTGTCCAGCCCCATAAAAGATTGTAAACAATATGTTGTTGACAGAAATTGTGTGGGAAGGTTCTCCAACAGAATGGAAACTCAGAAGGCTTTAGAAAATCTTAAGAATCAGGGTGACATGACTTAACCTTACTTCCAGGCCTGACTGGCTCAGCTATCCAAGGCAATCAAAGCCCTCAGAGAGCAGCATTTCTGCCACATTTCCCTGAGCACAGGCACTCCTGTGTGCACACAGACACAAAGAGTCACTACAAGGCACCTGTGAGAAATTCCCCTGAGCAAAGGGAAATGTTCCCTGTGGCGGCTTTGGCATCTCCCCAGGGGATGAAGGGTTGAGCCTGGAGCAGACAGTGTCTGTGATGAGCTCCAGCGGAGCTGAGCCCAGGGGCTGCTGGCCAAGGCCCTGGCCCAGTGAGCATTTCTCAGCTGGCAGGGCGGCCTGAGAAGGGGAAAGGGGAATGCACCAGACCAGGAACCATGGAACCAAGGGACCATTGTTACACTGTGGGGCCATGTGAGAAGAAGTGACCATTGGGGCACTGTGGGGCCTTGTGAGACCAAGGGACCATTGGGACACTGTGGGACCATGTGAGATCAAGGGACCATTGGGATACTGTGAGTCCTCATGGATTCATGGACACCACTGTGACATTGCTGGGCCTCATGGAAGCAAGGGGACCCTAGTGACGCCGTGTGCCTCAGTGGAATGTAGGCATCATTGTGACACTGTGAGGCCCCATCCAGCCAAGGCTCCATTGGGACACTGCGAGACCCCACGGAAACAAAGCTCCAGGGTAACACAGAGAGGCTGCCTGTAATCAGTGCTCCATTGTGACCCTGTGGAGCCAAAGGAGAGCGTTGTGACACTGCAAAGCCCCATGGTCCATTGGTCCAAAGGTCCATTGTGACATTGCAGGACTCATGGAACAGAGGAGTCACATGACACTGTGGGGCCTGTGGAACCATGGAGAACATTGTGACACTGCAAGGCCTCAAGGAATCATTAGGACTGTTATATGTCTATAGGATAATTCGTGCAAATAAAATTGTCGTCTCTTTTAGAGTTATGTGCTGTTAAATTATACTCTTATAGGAAGTTTTTAAATCGCACAAGCCAGCAACAGCGATTGCAACACCATGTCAAAGCCACCTGGACGAGAGAGGGAGGACTTTATTTACAAGCGAACGAAAGTGGCCAGCCCAGAGAGGGATCATGCATCAAGGTTGTCCGAGAAACACCCGGACGATAAATACACGATAAATATCCGAGACCGAGATAGTCAGAGCCATCAGGGAGGTACATCTCAAATCCGAATTCCGGGACTACAAACACAGGTGTTCATCACTCTCCAGACACGTATTGTTCAACTTGCCACAGAGAAAAGAACTCCACATGAATACATGCACTTTGAAAAGGAAGAAAGGGGACTCTGGCTCAGGCAAGGAAAATCGTATAAAAATGGGTCAGACAGGACGGTCGGTGTGAAGCATAGAGGACCCTCTGCTGCAGCTGTCAAACCTGTGTCTCACCCGGTGGCAATCCCGGGCTCCACATTGACTTTTTTTTATAGTGGCTTTTTTTCATTTTTCTCAAAGTTTATATTTGGTACACTTAATAACTTTTATTAAATTAAAAATTAATAACTTGGAGCCTTGCATTTCTAACATGTTCATCACATTCAGTTTCTCATGATAAGCCTATCTACTTCTGCTAATTCTGAGATGGGGAAAATGAACTGTCATGATTCCCGCTTGCACTAGAGGATTGTGACACGGGCTGACTTTGTGATGCCAGAGTCTTCTGTGCCATCACAGTGCAACTGTATGACATCCCAGAGTGATAGAGCAGCACTGGCTCTGTGACATCACAAGGGGGATTTGTGAGATCTCAGGGTGGGCTGTGACATCCCAGGAGGCAGTGTGACATCTCAGGGGCTCTGTGACCTTACTGGGGAGGTCACTTCAAGCCAGCTCCCACTCACAGTTCCTCCCAGAGAAGTCCAAAGCTGCTCGTGCCCGGTGGCATCCCGTGTCCCTCTGGGTCCCCCTGCCCCTGGCGCTGCAGCCTCCCGCTGAGGATGTTCAAGGAGATCAAGCCCAGAGCCTGACACGGGGACAGGGGCTCAGGGCCGTCACAGTTGGAACAGGGAGACAGGGACCCCCTAGCAGCATCCCTGTGCCCCCAGGGCCAGAGCTTGGCCAGGGCTCCTTCACCCTCTTATGAAGGAGGGCTTGAGAGCACTTTAAAAATCCCCAGCAGGGGAGTAGCATAAAACAGCTTTAATATTAACTGACAGCACCACAGAGTTCCTTGGCAAGAGTCACTCTGCTCCTGACTGGACACTTCAGGCACACCAAGGAAACAAAGCAACAACAAAACCAAACAAAATCCAGGCAATCAAACCAAAAAGGAGTCAAGAACTGTCCCGGTGTCTGTGTGTCTCTGTGTGTTTGTGTGTGTGTGTGTGTGTGTGTGTGTGTGTGTGTGTGTGTGTGTGTGTGTGTGACGAAAGGACAGTGAGGGCAAGGATAAAAGGAATACAGCCTAAAAGCTAAACAGAGCTGTGGAATAACACTTAACAATATTCAACTTTGCTTATAACTTCTATTAAGCTTCACAAATTAGCAAAAGAACAACTCTTAGCAGCATTTAACTTTGCTTACATCTTGTGACTTTGTCGCTATAAGACACGTGAAATCACGACGCGAGCCACCTGCTATTTTCAAGGTAAAGAGAAAAGTTTATTCTCTGACTCCAACTTTTATACTTTCCCAAAGGTGACATTGGATTGGAGAGGGAATGGACCACCTGTCCAAAGACATTGGACAAAGCACTAGTACATCAAGTTTGTCCAGCCCCATAAAAGATTGTAAACAATATGTTGTTGACAGAAATTGTGTGGGAAGGTTCTCCAACAGAATGGAAACTCAGAAGGCTTTAGAAAATCTTAAGAATCAGGGTGACATGACTTAACCTTACTTCCAGGCCTGACTGGCTCAGCTATCCAAGGCAATCAAAGCCCTCAGAGAGCAGCATTTCTGCCACATTTCCCTGAGCACAGGCACTCCTGTGTGCACACAGACACAAAGAGTCACTACAAGGCACCTGTGAGAAATTCCCCTGAGCAAAGGGAAATGCTCCCTGTGGAGGCTTTGGCATCTCCCCAGGGGATGAAGGGTTGAGCCTGGAGCAGACAGTGTCTGTGATGAGCTCCAGAGGAGCTGAGCCCAGGGGCTGCTGGCCAAGGCCCTGGCCCAGTGAGCATTTCTCAGCTGGCAGGGTGGCCTGAGAAGGGGAAAGGGGAATGCACCAGACCAGGAACCATGGAACCAAGGGACCATTGTTACACTGTGGGGCCATGTGAGAAGAAGTGACCATTGGGACACTGTGGGGCCTTGTGAGACCAAGGGACCATTGGGACACTGTGGGACCATGTGAGATCAAGAGACCATTGGGATACTGTGAGTCCTCATGGATTCATGGACACCACTGTGACATTGCTGGGCCTCATGGAAGCAAGGGGACCCTAGTGACGCCGTGTGCCTCAGTGGAATGTAGGCATCATTGTGACACTGTGAGGCCCCATCCAACCAAGGCTCCATTGGGACACTGCGAGACCCCACGGAAACAAAGCTCCAGGGTAACACAGAGAGGCTGCCTGTAATCAGTGCTCCATTGTGACCCTGTGGAGCCAAAGGAGAGCGTTGTGACACTGCAAAGCCCCATGGTCCATTGGTCCAAAGGTCCATTGTGACATTGCAGGACTCATGGAACAGAGGAGTCACATGACACTGTGGGGCCTGTGGAACCATGGAGAACATTGTGACACTGCAAGGCCTCAAGGAATCATTAGGACTGTTATATGTCTATAGGATAATTCGTGCAAATAAAATTGTCGTCTCTTTTATAGTTATGTGCTGTTAAATTATACTCTTATAGGAAGTTTTTAAATCGCACAAGCCAGCAACAGCGATTGCAACACCATGTCAAAGCCACCTGGACGAGAGAGGGAGGACTTTATTTACAAGCGAACGAAAGTGGCCAGCCCAGAGAGGGATCATGCATCAAGGTTGTCCGAGAAACACCCGGACGATAAATACACGATAAATATCCGAGACCGAGATAGTCAGAGCCATCAGGGAGGTACATCTCAAATCCGAATTCCGGGACTGCAAACACAGGTGTTCATCACTCTCCGGACACGTATTGTTCAACTTGCCACAGAGAAAAGAACTCCACATGAATACATGCACTTTGAAAAGGAAGAAAGGGGACTCTGGCTCAGGCAAGGAAAATCGTATAAAAATGGGTCAGACAGGACGGTCGGTGTGAAGCATAGAGGACCCTCTGCTGCAGCTGTCAAACCTGTGTCTCACCCGGTGGCAATCCCGGGCTCCACATTGACTTTTTTTTATAGTGGCTTTTTTTCATTTTTCTCAAAGTTTATATTTGGTACACTTAATAACTTTTATTAAATTAAAAATTAATAACTTGGAGCCTTGCATTTCTAACATGTTCATCACATTCAGTTTCTCATGATAAGCCTATCTACTTCTGCTAATTCTGAGATGGGGAAAATGAACTGTCATGATTCCCGCTTGCACTAGAGGATTGTGACACGGGCTGACTTTGTGATGCCAGAGTCTTCTGTGCCATCACAGCGCAACTGTATGACATCCCAGAGTGATAGAGCAGCACTGGCTCTGTGACATCACAAGGGGGATTTGTGAGATCTCAGGGTGGGCTGTGACATCCCAGGAGGCAGTGTGACATCTCAGGGGCTCTGTGACCTTACTGGGGAGGTCACTTCAAGCCAGCTCCCACTCACAGTTCCTCCCAGAGAAGTCCAAAGCTGCTCGTGCCCGGTGGCATCCCGTGTCCCTCTGGGTCCCCCTGCCCCTGGCGCTGCAGCCTCCCGCTGAGGATGTTCAAGGAGATCAAGCCCAGAGCCTGACACGGGGACAGGGGCTCAGGGCCGTCACAGTTGGAACAGGGAGACAGGGACCCCCTAGCAGCATCCCTGTGCCCCCAGGGCCAGAGCTTGGCCAGGGCTCCTTCACCCTCTTATGAAGGAGGGCTTGAGAGCACTTTAAAAATCCCCAGCAGGGGAGTAGCATAAAACAGCTTTAATATTAACTGACAGCACCACAGAGTTCCTTGGCAAGAGTCACTCTGCTCCTGACTGGACACTTCAGGCACACCAAGGAAACAAAGCAACAACAAAACCAAACAAAATCCAGGCAATCAAACCAAAAAGGAGTCAAGAACTGTCCCGATGTCTGTGTGTCTCTGTGTGTTTGTGTGTGTGTGTGTGTGTGTGTGTGTGTGTGTGTGTGTGTGTGTGTGTGACGAAAGGACAGTGAGGGCAAGGATAAAAGGAATACAGCCTAAAAGCTAAACAGAGCTGTGGAATAACACTTAACAATATTCAACTTTTCTTATAACTTCTATTAAGCTTCACAAATTAGCAAAAGAACAACTCTTAGCAGCATTTAACTTTGCTTACAGCTTGTGACTTTGTCGCTATAAGACATGTGAAATCACGACGCGAGCCACCTGCTATTTTCAAGGTAAAGAGAAAAGTTTATTCTCTGACTCCAACTTTTATACTTTCCCAAAGGTGACATTGGATTGGAGAGTGAATGGACCACCTGTCCAAAGACATTGGACAAAGCACTAGTACATCAAGTTTGTCCAGCCCCATAAAAGATTGTAAACAATATGTTGTTGACAGAAATTGTGTGGGAAGGTTCTCCAACAGAATGGAAACTCAGAAGGCTTTAGAAAATCTTAAGAATCAGGGTGACATGACTTAACCTTACTTCCAGGCCTGACTGGCTCAGCTATCCAAGGCAATCAAAGCCCTCAGAGAGCAGCATTTCTGCCACATTTCCCTGAGCACAGGCACTCCTGTGTGCACACAGACACAAAGAGTCACTACAAGGCACCTGTGAGAAATTCCCCTGAGCAAAGGGAAATGTTCCCTGTGGAGGCTTTGGCATCTCCCCAGGGGATGAAGGGTTGAGCCTGGAGCAGACAGTGTCTGTGATGAGCTCCAGAGGAGCTGAGCCCAGGGGCTGCTGGCCAAGGCCCTGGCCCAGTGAGCATTTCTCAGCTGGCAGGGTGGCCTGAGAAGGGGAAAGGGGAATGCACCAGACCAGGAACCATGGAACCAAGGGACCATTGTTACACTGTGGGGCCATGTGAGAAGAAGTGACCATTGGGACACTGTGGGGCCTTGTGAGACCAAGGGACCATTGGGACACTGTGGGACCATGTGAGATCAAGAGACCATTGGGATACTGTGAGTCCTCATGGATTCATGGACACCACTGTGACATTGCTGGGCCTCATGGAAGCAAGGGGACCCTAGTGACGCCGTGTGCCTCAGTGGAATGTAGGCATCATTGTGACACTGTGAGGCCCCATCCAGCCAAGGCTCCATTGGGACACTGCGAGACCCCACGGAAACAAAGCTCCAGGGTAACACAGAGAGGCTGCCTGTAATCAGTGCTCCATTGTGACCCTGTGGAGCCAAAGGAGAGCGTTGTGACACTGCAAAGCCCCATGGTCCATTGGTCCAAAGGTCCATTGTGACATTGCAGGACTCATGGAACAGAGGAGTCACATGACACTGTGGGGCCTGTGGAACCATGGAGAACATTGTGACACTGCAAGGCCTCAAGGAATCATTAGGACTGTTATATGTCTATAGGATAATTCGTGCAAATAAAATTGTCGTCTCTTTTATAGTTATGTGCTGTTAAATTATACTCTTATAGGAAGTTTTTAAATCGCACAAGCCAGCAACTGCGACTGCAACACCATGTCAAAGCCACCTGGACGAGAGAGGGAGGACTTTATTTCCAAGCGAACGAAAGTGGCCAGCCCAGAGAGGGATAATGCATCAAGGTTGTCCGAGAAACACCCGGACGATAAATACACGATAAATATCCGAGACCGAGATAGTCAGAGCCATCAGGGAGGTACATCTCAAATCCGAATTCCGGGACTGCAAACACAGGTGTTCATCACTCTCCGGACACGTATTGTTCAACTTGCCACAGAGAAAAGAACTCCACATGAATACATGCACTTTGAAAAGGAAGAAAGGGGACTCTGGCTCAGGCAAGGAAAATCGTATAAAAATGGGTCAGACAGGACGGTCGGTGTGAAGCATAGAGGACCCTCTGCTGCAGCTGTCAAACCTGTGTCTCACCCGGTGGCAATCCCGGGCTCCACATTGACTTTTTTTTATAGTGGCTTTTTTTCATTTTTCTCAAAGTTTATATTTGGTACACTTAATAACTTTTATTAAATTAAAAATTAATAACTTGGAGCCTTGCATTTCTAACATGTTCATCACATTCAGTTTCTCATGATAAGCCTATCTACTTCTGCTAATTCTGAGATGGGGAAAATGAACTGTCATGATTCCCGCTTGCACTAGAGGATTGTGACACGGGCTGACTTTGTGATGCCAGAGTCTTCTGTACCATCACAGCGCAACTGTATGACATCCTAGAGTGCTAGAGCAGCACTGGCTCTGTGACATCACAAGGGGGATTTGTGAGATCTCAGGGTGGGCTGTGACATCCCAGGAGGCAGTGTGACATCTCAGGGGCTCTGTGACCTTACTGGGGAGGTCACTTCAAGCCAGCTCCCACTCACAGTTCCTCCCAGAGAAGTCCAAAGCTGCTCGTGCCCGGTGGCATCCCGTGTCCCTCTGGGTTCCCCTGCCCCTGGCGCTGCAGCCTCCCGCTGAGGATGTTCGAGGAGATCAAGCCCAGAGCCTGACACGGGGACAGGGGCTCAGGGCCGTCACAGTTGGAACAGGGAGACAGGGACCCCCTAGCAGCATCCCTGTGCCCCCAGGGCCAGAGCTTGGCCAGGGCTCCTTCACCCTCTTATGAAGGAGGGCTTGAGAGCACTTTAAAAATCCCCAGCAGGGGAGTAGCATAAAACAGCTTTAATATTAAGTGACAGCACCACAGAGTTCCTTGGCAAGAGTCACTCTGCTCCTGACTGGACACTTCAGGCACACCAAGGAAACAAAGCAACAACAAAACCAAACAAAATCCAGGCAATCAAACCAAAAAGGAGTCAAGAACTGTCCCGGTGTCTGTGTGTCTCTGTGTGTTTTTGTGTGTGTGTGTGTGTGTGTGTGTGTGTGTGTGTGTGTGTGTGTGTGTGTGGGTGTGTGTGTGACGAAAGGACAGTGAGGGCAAGGATAAAAGGAATACAGCCTAAAAGCTAAACAGAGCTGTGGAATAACACTTAACAATATTCAACTTTGCTTATAACTTCTATTAAGCTTCACAAATTAGCAAAAGAACAACTCTTAGCAGCATTTAACTTTGCTTACAGCTTGTGACTTTGTCGCTATAAGACATGTGAAAGCACGACACGAGCCACCTGCTATTTTCAAGGTAAAGAGAAAAGTTTATTCTCTGACTCCAACTTTTATACTTTCCCAAAGGTGACATTGGATTGGAGAGTGAATGGACCACCTGTCCAAAGACATTGGACAAAGCACTAGTACATCAAGTTTGTCCAGCCCCATAAAAGATTGTAAACAATATGTTGTTGACAGAAATTGTGTGGGAAGGTTCTCCAACAGAATGGAAACTCAGAAGGCTTTAGAAAATCTTAAGAATCAGGATGACATGACTTAACCTTACTTCCAGGCCTGACTGGCTCAGCTATCCAAGGCAATCAAAGCCCTCAGAGAGCAGCATTTCTGCCACATTTCCCTGAGCACAGGCACTCCTGTGTGCACACAGACACAAAGAGTCACTACAAGGCACCTGTGAGAAATTCCCCTGAGCAAAGGGAAATGTTCCCTGTGGAGGCTTTGGCATCTCCCCAGGGGATGAAGGGTTGAGCCTGGAGCAGACAGTGTCTGTGATGAGCTCCAGCGGAGCTGAGCCCAGGGGCTGCTGGCCAAGGCCCTGGCCCAGTGAGCATTTCTCAGCTGGCAGGGCGGCCTGAGAAGGGGAAAGGGGAATGCACCAGACCAGGAACCATGGAACCAAGGGACCATTGTTACACTGTGGGGCCATGTGAGAAGAAGTGACCATTGGGACACTGTGGGGCCTTGTGAGACCAAGGGACCATTGGGACACTGTGGGACCATGTGAGATCAAGGGACCATTGGGATACTGTGAGTCCTCATGGATTCATGGACACCACTGTGACATTGCTGGGCCTCATGGAAGCAAGGGGACCCTAGTGACGCCGTGTGCCTCAGTGGAATGTAGGCATCATTGTGACACTGTGAGGCCCCATCCAGCCAAGGCTCCATTGGGACACTGCGAGACCCCACGGAAACAAAGCTCCAGGGTAACACAGAGAGGCTGCCTGTAATCAGTGCTCCATTGTGACCCTGTGGAGCCAAAGGAGAGCGTTGTGACACTGCAAAGCCCCATGGTCCATTGGTCCAAAGGTCCATTGTGACATTGCAGGACTCATGGAACAGAGGAGTCACATGACACTGTGGGGCCTGTGGAACCATGGAGAACATTGTGACAATGCAAGGCCTCAAGGAATCATTAGGACTGTTATATGTCTATAGGATAATTCGTGCAAATAAAATTGTCGTCTCTTTTATAGTTATGTGCTGTTAAATTATACTCTTATAAGAAGTTTTTAAATCGCACAAGCCAGCAACTGCGACTGCAACACCATGTCAAAGCCACCTGGACGAGAGAGGGAGGACTTTATTTACAAGCGAACGAAAGTGGCCAGCCCAGAGAGGGATCATGCATCAAGGTTGTCCGAGAAACACCCGGACGATAAATACACGATAAATATCCGAGACCGAGATAGTCAGAGCCATCAGGGAGGTACATCTCAAATCCGAATTCCGGGACTGCAAACACAGGTGTTCATCACTCTCCGGACACGTATTGTTCAACTTGCCACAGAGAAAAGAACTCCACATGAATACATGCACTTTGAAAAGGAAGAAAGGGGATTCTGGCTCAGGCAAGGAAAATCGTATAAAAATGGGTCAGACAGGACGGTCGGTGTGAAGCATAGAGGACCCTCTGCTGCAGCTGTCAAACCTGTGTCTCACCCGGTGGCAATCCCGGGCTCCACATTGACTTTTTTTTATAGTGGCTTTTTTTCATTTTTCTCAAAGTTTATATTTGGTACACTTAATAACTTTTATTAAATTAAAAATTAATAACTTGGAGCCTTGCATTTCTAACATGTTCATCACATTCGGTTTCTCATGATAAGCCTATCTACTTCTGCTAATTCTGAGATGGGGAAAATGAACTGTCATGATTCCCGCTTGCACTAGAGGATTGTGACACGGGCTGACTTTGTGATGCCAGAGTCTTCTGTGCCATCACAGCGCAACTGTATGACATCCCAGAGTGCTAGAGCAGCACTGGCTCTGTGACATCACAAGGGGGATTTGTGAGATCTCAGGGTGGGCTGTGACATCCCAGGAGGCAGTGTGACATCTCAGGGGCTCTGTGACCTTACTGGGGAGGTCACTTCAAGCCAGCTCCCACTCACAGTTCCTCCCAGAGAAGTCCAAAGCTGCTCGTGCCCGGTGGCATCCCGTGTCCCTCTGGGTCCGCCTGCCCCTGGCGCTGCAGCCTCCCGCTGAGGATGTTCGAGGAGATCAAGCCCAGAGCCTGACACGGGGACAGGGGCTCAGGGCCGTCACAGTTGGAACAGGGAGACAGGGACCCCCTAGCAGCATCCCTGTGCCCCCAGGGCCAGAGCTTGGCCAGGGCTCCTTCACCCTCTTATGAAGGAGGGCTTGAGAGCACTTTAAAAATCCCCAGCAGGGGAGTAGCATAAAACAGCTTTAATATTAACTGACAGCACCACAGAGTTCCTTGGCAAGAGTCACTCTGCTCCTGACTGGACACTTCAGGCACACCAAGGAAACAAAGCAACAACAAAACCAAACAAAATCCAGGCAATCAAACCAAAAAGGAGTCAAGAACTGTCCCGATGTCTGTGTGTCTCTGTGTGTTTGTGTGTGTGTGTGTGTGTGTGTGGGTGTGTGTGTGTGTGTGTGTGACGAAAGGACAGTGAGGGCAAGGATAAAAGGAATACAGCCTAAAAGCTAAACAGAGCTGTGGAATAACACTTAACAATATTCAACTTTGCTTATAACTTCTATTAAGCTTCACAAATTAGCAAAAGAACAACTCTTAGCAGCATTTAACTTTGCTTACAGCTTGTGACTTTGTCGCTATAAGACATGTGAAATCACGACGCGAGCCACCTGCTATTTTCAAGGTAAAGAGAAAAGTTTATTCTCTGACTCCAACTTTTATACTTTCCCAAAGGTGACATTGGATTGGAGAGTGAATGGACCACCTGTCCAAAGACATTGGACAAAGCACTAGTACATCAAGTTTGTCCAGCCCCATAAAAGATTGTAAACAATATGTTGTTGACAGAAATTGTGTGGGAAGGTTCTCCAACAGAATGGAAACTCAGAAGGCTTTAGAAAATCTTAAGAATCAGGGTGACATGACTTAACCTTACTTCCAGGCCTGACTGGCTCAGCTATCCAAGGCAATCAAAGCCCTCAGAGAGCAGCATTTCTGCCACATTTCCCTGAGCACAGGCACTCCTGTGTGCACACAGACACAAAGAGTCACTACAAGGCACCTGTGAGAAATTCCCCTGAGCAAAGGGAAATGCTCCCTGTGGAGGCTTTGGCATCTCCCCAGGGGATGAAGGGTTGAGCCTGGAGCAGACAGTGTCTGTGATGAGCTCCAGAGGAGCTGAGCCCAGGGGCTGCTGGCCAAGGCCCTGGCCCAGTGAGCATTTCTCAGCTGGCAGGGCGGCCTGAGAAGGGGAGAGGGGAATGCACCAGACCAGGAACCCTGGAACCAAGGGACCATTGTTACACTGTGGGGCCATGTGAGAAGAAGTGACCATTGGGACACTGTGGGGCCTTGTGAGACCAAGGGACCATTGGGACACTGTGGGACCATGTGAGATCAAGAGACCATTGGGATACTGTGAGTCCTCATGGATTCATGGACACCACTGTGACATTGCTGGGCCTCATGGAAGCAAGGGGACCCTAGTGACGCCGTGTGCCTCAGTGGAATGTAGGCATCATTGTGACACTGTGAGGCCCCATCCAGCCAAGGCTCCATTGGGACACTGCGAGACCCCACGGAAACAAAGCTCCAGGGTAACACAGAGAGGCTGCCTGTAATCAGTGCTCCATTGTGACCCTGTGGAGCCAAAGGAGAGCGTTGTGACACTGCAAAGCCCCATGGTCCATTGGTCCAAAGGTCCATTGTGACATTGAAGGACTCATGGAACAGAGGAGTCACATGACACTGTGGGGCCTGTGGAACCATGGAGAACATTGTGACACTGCAAGGCCTCAAGGAATCATTAGGACTGTTATATGTCTATAGGATAATTCGTGCAAATAAAATTGTCGTCTCTTTTATAGTTATGTGCTGTTAAATTATACTCTTATAGGAAGTTTTTAAATCGCACAAGCCAGCAACTGCGACTGCAACACCATGTCAAAGCCACCTGGACGAGAGAGGGAGGACTTTATTTACAAGCGAACGAAAGTGGCCAGCCCAGAGAGGGATCATGCATCAAGGTTGTCCGAGAAACACCCGGACGATAAATACACGATAAATATCCGAGACCGAGATAGTCAGAGCCATCAGGGAGGTACATCTCAAATCCGAATTCCGGGACTGCAAACACAGGTGTTCATCACTCTCCGGACACGTATTGTTCAACTTGCCACAGAGAAAAGAACTCCACATGAATACATGCACTTTGAAAAGGAAGAAAGGGGACTCTGGCTCAGGCAAGGAAAATCGTATAAAAATGGGTCAGACAGGACGGTCGGTGTGAAGCATAGAGGACCCTCTGCTGCAGCTGTCAAACCTGTGTCTCACCCGGTGGCAATCCCGGGCTCCACATTGACTTTTTTTTATAGTGGCTTTTTTTCATTTTTCTCAAAGTTTATATTTGGTACACTTAATAACTTTTATTAAATTAAAAATTAATAACTTGGAGCCTTGCATTTCTAACATGTTCATCACATTCAGTTTCTCATGATAAGCCTATCTACTTCTGCTAATTCTGAGATGGGGAAAATGAACTGTCATGATTCCCGCTTGCACTAGAGGATTGTGACACGGGCTGACTTTGTGATGCCAGAGTCTTCTGTACCATCACAGCGCAACTGTATGACATCCTAGAGTGCTAGAGCAGCACTGGCTCTGTGACATCACAAGGGGGATTTGTGAGATCTCAGGGTGGGCTGTGACATCCCAGGAGGCAGTGTGACATCTCAGGGGCTCTGTGACCTTACTGGGGAGGTCACTTCAAGCCAGCTCCCACTCACAGTTCCTCCCAGAGAAGTCCAAAGCTGCTCGTGCCCGGTGGCATCCCGTGTCCCTCTGGGTTCCCCTGCCCCTGGCGCTGCAGCCTCCCGCTGAGGATGTTCGAGGAGATCAAGCCCAGAGCCTGACACGGGGACAGGGGCTCAGGGCCGTCACAGTTGGAACAGGGAGACAGGGACCCCCTAGCAGCATCCCTGTGCCCCCAGGGCCAGAGCTTGGCCAGGGCTCCTTCACCCTCTTATGAAGGAGGGCTTGAGGGCACTTTAAAAATCCCCAGCAGGGGAGTAGCATAAAACAGCTTTAATATTAACTGACAGCACCACAGAGTTCCTTGGCAAGAGTCACTCTGCTCCTGACTGGACACTTCAGGCACACCAAGGAAACAAAGCAACAACAAAACCAAACAAAATCCAGGCAATCAAACCAAAAAGGAGTCAAGAACTGTCCCGGTGTCTGTGTGTCTCTGTGTGTTTGTGTGTGTGTGTGTGTGTGTGTGTGTGTGTGTGTGTGTGTGTGTGACGAAAGGACAGTGAGGGCAAGGATAAAAGGAATACAGCCTAAAAGCTAAACAGAGCTGTGGAATAACACTTAACAATATTCAACTTTGCTTATAACTTCTATTAAGCTTCACAAATTAGCAAAAGAACAACTCTTAGCAGCATTTAACTTTGCTTACAGCTTGTGACTTTGTCGCTATAAGACACGTGAAAGCACGATGCGAGCCACCTGCTATTTTCAAGGTAAAGAGAAAAGTTTATTCTCTGACTCCAACTTTTATACTTTCCCAAAGGTGACATTGGATTGGAGAGTGAATGGACCACCTGTCCAAAGACATTGGACAAAGCACTAGTACATCAAGTTTGTCCAGCCCCATAAAAGATTGTAAACAATATGTTGTTGACAGAAATTGTGTGGGAAGGTTCTCCAACAGAATGGAAACTCAGAAGGCTTTAGAAAATCTTAAGAATCAGGGTGACATGACTTAACCTTACTTCCAGGCCTGACTGGCTCAGCTATCCAAGGCAATCAAAGCCCTCAGAGAGCAGCATTTCTGCCACATTTCCCTGAGCACAGGCACTCCTGTGTGCACACAGACACAAAGAGTCACTACAAGGCACCTGTGAGAAATTCCCCTGAGCAAAGGGAAATGCTCCCTGTGGAGGCTTTGGCATCTCCCCAGGGGCTGAAGGGTTGAGCCTGGAGCAGACAGTGTCTGTGATGAGCTCCAGAGGAGCTGAGCCCAGGGGCTGCTGGCCAAGGCCCAGGCCCAGTGAGCATTTCTCAGCTGGCAGGGTGGCCTGAGAAGGGGAAAGGGGAATGCACCAGACCAGGAACCATGGAACCAAGGGACCATTGTTACACTGTGGGGCCATGTGAGAAGAAGTGACCATTGGGACACTGTGGGGCCTTGTGAGACCAAGGGACCATTGGGACACTGTGGGACCATGTGAGATCAAGAGACCATTGGGATACTGTGAGTCCTCATGGATTCATGGACACCACTGTGACATTGCTGGGCCTCATGGAAGCAAGGGGACCCTAGTGACGCCGTGTGCCTCAGTGGAATGTAGGCATCATTGTGACACTGTGAGGCCCCATCCAACCAAGGCTCCATTGGGACACTGCGAGACCCCACGGAAACAAAGCTCCAGGGTAACACAGAGAGGCTGCCTGTAATCAGTGCTCCATTGTGACCCTGTGGAGCCAAAGGAGAGCGTTGTGACACTGCAAAGCCCCATGGTCCATTGGTCCAAAGGTCCATTGTGACATTGAAGGACTCATGGAACAGAGGAGTCACATGACACTGTGGGGCCTGTGGAACCATGGAGAACATTGTGACACTGCAAGGCCTCAAGGAATCATTAGGACTGTTATATGTCTATAGGATAATTCGTGCAAATAAAATTGTCGTCTCTTTTATAGTTATGTGCTGTTAAATTATACTCTTATAAGAAGTTTTTAAATCGCACAAGCCAGCAACAGCGACTGCAACACCATGTCAAAGCCACCTGGACGAGAGAGGGAGGACTTTATTTCCAAGCGAACGAAAGTGGCCAGCCCAGAGAGGGATCATGCATCAAGGTTGTCCGAGAAACACCCGGACGATAAATACACGATAAATATCCGAGACCGAGATAGTCAGAGCCATCAGGGAGGTACATCTCAAATCCGAATTCCGGGACTGCAAACACAGGTGTTCATCACTCTCCGGACACGTATTGTTCAACTTGCCACAGAGAAAAGAACTCCACATGAATACATGCACTTTGAAAAGGAAGAAAGGGGACTCTGGCTCAGGCAAGGAAAATCGTATAAAAATGGGTCAGACAGGACGGTCGGTGTGAAGCATAGAGGACCCTCTGCTGCAGCTGTCAAACCTGTGTCTCACCCGGTGGCAATCCCGGGCTCCACATTGACTTTTTTTTATAGTGTCTTTTTTTCATTTTTCTCAAAGTTTATATTTGGTACACTTAATAACTTTTATTAAATTAAAAATTAATAACTTGGAGCCTTGCATTTCTAACATGTTCATCACATTCGGTTTCTCATGATAAGCCTATCTACTTCTGCTAATTCTGAGATGGGGAAAATGAACTGTCATGATTCCCGCTTGCACTAGAGGATTGTGACACGGGCTGACTTTGTGATGCCAGAGTCTTCTGTGCCATCACAGCGCAACTGTATGACATCCCAGAGTGCTAGAGCAGCACTGGCTCTGTGACATCACAAGGGGGATTTGTGAGATCCCAGGGTGGGCTGTGACATCCCAGGAGGCAGTGTGACATCTCAGGGGCTCTGTGACCTTACTGGGGAGGTCACTTCAAGCCAGCTCCCACTCACAGTTCCTCCCAGAGAAGTCCAAAGCTGCTCGTGCCCGGTGGCATCCCGTGTCCCTCTGGGTCCCCCTGCCCCTAGCGCTGCAGCCTCCCGCTGAGGATGTTCGAGGAGATCAAGCCCAGAGCCTGACACGGGGACAGGGGCTCAGGGCCGTCACAGTTGGAACAGGGAGACAGGGACCCCCTAGCAGCATCCCTGTGCCCCCAGGGCCAGAGCTTGGCCAGGGCTCCTTCACCCTCTTATGAAGGAGGGCTTGAGAGCACTTTAAAAATCCCCAGCAGGGGAGTAGCATAAAACAGCTTTAATATTAAGTGACAGCACCACAGAGTTCCTTGGCAAGAGTCACTCTGCTCCTGACTGGACACTTCAGGCACACCAAGGAAACAAAGCAACAACAAAACCAAACAAAATCCAGGCAATCAAACCAAAAAGGAGTCAAGAACTGTCCCGGTGTCTGTGTGTCTCTGTGTGTTTGTGTGTGTGTGTGTGGGTGTGTGGGTGTGGGTGTGTGTGTGTGTGTGTGGGTGTGTGTGTGTGTGTGACGATAGGACAGTGAGGGCAAGGATAAAAGGAATACAGCCTAAAAGCTAAACAGAGCTGTGGAATAACACTTAACAATATTCAACTTTGCTTATAACTTCTATTAAGCTTCACAAATTAGCAAAAGAACAACTCTTAGCAGCATTTAACTTTGCTTACAGCTTGTGACTTTGTCGCTATAAGACATGTGAAAGCACGACACGAGCCACCTGCTATTTTCAAGGTAAAGAGAAAAGTTTATTCTCTGACTCCAACTTTTATACTTTCCCAAAGGTGACATTGGATTGGAGAGTGAATGGACCACCTGTCCAAAGACATTGGACAAAGCACTAGTACATCAAGTTTGTCCAGCCCCATAAAAGATTGTAAACAATATGTTGTTGACAGAAATTGTGTGGGAAGGTTCTCCAACAGAATGGAAACTCAGAAGGCTTTAGAAAATCTTAAGAATCAGGGTGACATGACTTAACCTTACTTCCAGGCCTGACTGGCTCAGCTATCCAAGGCAATCAAAGCCCTCAGAGAGCAGCATTTCTGCCACATTTCCCTGAGCACAGGCACTCCTGTGTGCACACAGACACAAAGAGTCACTACAAGGCACCTGTGAGAAATTCCCCTGAGCAAAGGGAAATGTTCCCTGTGGAGGCTTTGGCATCTCCCCAGGGGATGAAGGGTTGAGCCTGGAGCAGACAGTGTCTGTGATGAGCTCCAGCGGAGCTGAGCCCAGGGGCTGCTGGCCAAGGCCCTGGCCCAGTGAGCATTTCTCAGCTGGCAGGGCGGCCTGAGAAGGGGAAAGGGGAATGCACCAGACCAGGAACCCTGGAACCAAGGGACCATTGTTACACTGTGGGGCCATGTGAGAAGAAGTGACCATTGGGACACTGTGGGGCCTTGTGAGACCAAGGGACCATTGGGACACTGTGGGACCATGTGAGATCAAGAGACCATTGGGATACTGTGAGTCCTCATGGATTCATGGACACCACTGTGACATTGCTGGGCCTCATGGAAGCAAGGGGACCCTAGTGACGCCGTGTGCCTCAGTGGAATGTAGGCATCATTGTGACACTGTGAGGCCCCATCCAGCCAAGGCTCCATTGGGACACTGCGAGACCCCATGGAAACAAAGCTCCAGGGTAACACAGAGAGGCTGCCTGTAATCAGTGCTCCATTGTGACCCTGTGGAGCCAAAGGAGAGCGTTGTGACACTGCAAAGCCCCATGGTCCATTGGTCCAAAGGTCCATTGTGACATTGCAGGACTCATGGAACAGAGGAGTCACATGACACTGTGGGGCCTGTGGAACCATGGAGAACATTGTGACACTGCAAGGCCTCAAGGAATCATTAGGACTGTTATATGTCTATAGGATAATTCGTGCAAATAAAATTGTCGTCTCTTTTATAGTTATGTGCTGTTAAATTATACTCTTATAAGAAGTTTTTAAATCGCACAAGCCAGCAACAGCGACTGCAACACCATGTCAAAGCCACCTGGACGAGAGAGGGAGGACTTTATTTACAAGCGAACGAAAGTGGCCAGCCCAGAGAGGGATCATGCATCAAGGTTGTCCGAGAAACACCCGGACGATAAATACACGATAAATATCCGAGACCGAGATAGTCAGAGCCATCAGGGAGGTACATCTCAAATCCGAATTCCGGGACTGCAAACACAGGTGTTCATCACTCTCCGGACACGTATTGTTCAACTTGCCACAGAGAAAAGAACTCCACATGAATACATGCACTTTGAAAAGGAAGAAAGGGGATTCTGGCTCAGGCAAGGAAAATCGTATAAAAATGGGTCAGACAGGACGGTCGGTGTGAAGCATAGAGGACCCTCTGCTGCAGCTGTCAAACCTGTGTCTCACCCGGTGGCAATCCCGGGCTCCACATTGACTTTTTTTTATAGTGGCTTTTTTTCATTTTTCTCAAAGTTTATATTTGGTACACTTAATAACTTTTATTAAATTAAAAATTAATAACTTGGAGCCTTGCATTTCTAACATGTTCATCACATTCGGTTTCTCATGATAAGCCTATCTACTTCTGCTAATTCTGAGATGGGGAAAATGAACTGTCATGATTCCCGCTTGCACTAGAGGATTGTGACACGGGCTGACTTTGTGATGCCAGAGTCTTCTGTGCCATCACAGCGCAACTGTATGACATCCCAGAGTGCTAGAGCAGCACTGGCTCTGTGACATCACAAGGGGGATTTGTGAGATCTCAGGGTGGGCTGTGACATCCCAGGAGGCAGTGTGACATCTCAGGGGCTCTGTGACCTTACTGGGGAGGTCACTTCAAGCCAGCTCCCACTCACAGTTCCTCCCAGAGAAGTCCAAAGCTGCTCGTGCCCGGTGGCATCCCGTGTCCCTCTGGGTCCCCCTGCCCCTGGCGCTGCAGCCTCCCGCTGAGGATGTTCGAGGAGATCAAGCCCAGAGCCTGACACGGGGACAGGGGCTCAGGGCCGTCACAGTTGGAACAGGGAGACAGGGACCCCCTAGCAGCATCCCTGTGCCCCCAGGGCCAGAGCTTGGCCAGGGCTCCTTCACCCTCTTATGAAGGAGGGCTTGAGAGCACTTTAAAAATCCCCAGCAGGGGAGTAGCATAAAACAGCTTTAATATTAACTGACAGCACCACAGAGTTCCTTGGCAAGAGTCACTCTGCTCCTGACTGGACACTTCAGGCACACCAAGGAAACAAAGCAACAACAAAACCAAACAAAATCCAGGCAATCAAACCAAAAAGGAGTCAAGAACTGTCCCGGTGTCTGTGTGTCTCTGTGTGTTTGTGTGTGTGTGTGTGGGTGTGTGTGTGTGTGTGTGTGTGTGTGTGTGTGTGTGTGTGTGTGTGTGTGACGAAAGGACAGTGAGGGCAAGGATAAAAGGAATACAGCCTAAAAGCTAAACAGAGCTGTGGAATAACACTTAACAATATTCAACTTTGCTTATAACTTCTATTAAGCTTCACAAATTAGCAAACGAACAACTCTTAGCAGCATTTAACTTTGCTTACAGCTTGTGACTTTGTCGCTATAAGACATGTGAAATCACGACGCGAGCCACCTGCTATTTTCAAGGTAAAGAGAAAAGTTTATTCTCTGACTCCAACTTTTATACTTTCCCAAAGGTGACATTGGATTGGAGAGTGAATGGACCACCTGTCCAAAGACATTGGACAAAGCACTAGTACATCAAGTTTGTCCAGCCCCATAAAAGATTGTAAACAATATGTTGTTGACAGAAATTGTGTGGGAAGGTTCTCCAACAGAATGGAAACTCAGAAGGCTTTAGAAAATCTTAAGAATCAGGGTGACATGACTTAACCTTACTTCCAGGCCTGACTGGCTCAGCTATCCAAGGCAATCAAAGCCCTCAGAGAGCAGCATTTCTGCCACATTTCCCTGAGCACAGGCACTCCTGTGTGCACACAGACACAAAGAGTCACTACAAGGCACCTGTGAGAAATTCCCCTGAGCAAAGGGAAATGTTCCCTGTGGAGGCTTTGGCATCTCCCCAGGGGATGAAGGGTTGAGCCTGGAGCAGACAGTGTCTGTGATGAGCTCCAGAGGAGCTGAGCCCAGGGGCTGCTGGCCAAGGCCCTGGCCCAGTGAGCATTTCTCAGCTGGCAGGGTGGCCTGAGAAGGGGAAAGGGGAATGCACCAGACCAGGAACCATGGAACCAAGGGACCATTGTTACACTGTGGGGCCATGTGAGAAGAAGTGACCATTGGGACACTGTGGGGCCTTGTGAGACCAAGGGACCATTGGGACACTGTGGGACCATGTGAGATCAAGAGACCATTGGGATACTGTGAGTCCTCATGGATTCATGGACACCACTGTGACATTGCTGGGCCTCATGGAAGCAAGGGGACCCTAGTGACGCCGTGTGCCTCAGTGGAATGTAGGCATCATTGTGACACTGTGAGGCCCCATCCAGCCAAGGCTCCATTGGGACACTGCGAGACCCCACGGAAACAAAGCTCCAGGGTAACACAGAGAGGCTGCCTGTAATCAGTGCTCCATTGTGACCCTGTGGAGCCAAAGGAGAGCGTTGTGACACTGCAAAGCCCCATGGTCCATTGGTCCAAAGGTCCATTGTGACATTGCAGGACTCATGGAACAGAGGAGTCACATGACACTGTGGGGCCTGTGGAACCATGGAGAACATTGTGACACTGCAAGGCCTCAAGGAATCATTAGGACTGTTATATGTCTATAGGATAATTCGTGCAAATAAAATTGTCGTCTCTTTTATAGTTATGTGCTGTTAAATTATACTCTTATAGGAAGTTTTTAAATCGCACAAGCCAGCAACTGCGACTGCAACACCATGTCAAAGCCACCTGGACGAGAGAGGGAGGACTTTATTTCCAAGCGAACGAAAGTGGCCAGCCCAGAGAGGGATCATGCATCAAGGTTGTCCGAGAAACACCCGGACGATAAATACACGATAAATATCCGAGACCGAGATAGTCAGAGCCATCAGGGAGGTACATCTCAAATCCGAATTCCGGGACTGCAAACACAGGTGTTCATCACTCTCCGGACACGTATTGTTCAACTTGCCACAGAGAAAAGAACTCCACATGAATACATGCACTTTGAAAAGGAAGAAAGGGGACTCTGGCTCAGGCAAGGAAAATCGTATAAAAATGGGTCAGACAGGACGGTCGGTGTGAAGCATAGAGGACCCTCTGCTGCAGCTGTCAAACCTGTGTCTCACCCGGTGGCAATCCCGGGCTCCACATTGACTTTTTTTTATAGTGTCTTTTTTTCATTTTTCTCAAAGTTTATATTTGGTACACTTAATAACTTTTATTAAATTAAAAATTAATAACTTGGAGCCTTGCATTTCTAACATGTTCATCACATTCAGTTTCTCATGATAAGCCTATCTACTTCTGCTAATTCTGAGATGGGGAAAATGAACTGTCATGATTCCCGCTTGCACTAGAGGATTGTGACACGGGCTGACTTTGTGATGCCAGAGTCTTCTGTGCCATCACAGCGCAACTGTATGACATCCTAGAGTGCTAGAGCAGCACTGGCTCTGTGACATCACAAGGGGGATTTGTGAGATCTCAGGGTGGGCTGTGACATCCCAGGAGGCAGTGTGACATCTCAGGGGCTCTGTGACCTTACTGGGGAGGTCACTTCAAGCCAGCTCCCACTCACAGTTCCTCCCAGAGAAGTCCAAAGCTGCTCGTGCCCGGTGGCATCCCGTGTCCCTCTGGGTCCCCCTGCCCCTGGCGCTGCAGCCTCCCGCTGAGGATGTTCGAGGAGATCAAGCCCAGAGCCTGACACGGGGACAGGGGCTCAGGGCTGTCACAGTTGGAACAGGGAGACAGGGACCCCCTAGCAGCATCCCTGTGCCCCCAGGGCCAGAGCTTGGCCAGGGCTCCTTCACCCTCTTATGAAGGAGGGCTTGAGAGCACTTTAAAAATCCCCAGCAGGGGAGTAGCATAAAACAGCTTTAATATTAACTGACAGCACCACAGAGTTCCTTGGCAAGAGTCACTCTGCTCCTGACTGGACACTTCAGGCACACCAAGGAAACAAAGCAACAACAAAACCAAACAAAATCCAGGCAATCAAACCAAAAAGGAGTCAAGAACTGTCCCGGTGTCTGTGTGTCTCTGTGTGTTTGTGTGTGTGTGTGTGGGTGTGTGTGTGTGTGTGTGTGTGTGTGTGTGTGTGGGTGTGTGTGTGACGAAAGGACAGTGAGGGCAAGGATAAAAGGAATACAGCCTAAAAGCTAAACAGAGCTGTGGAATAACACTTAACAATATTCAACTTTGCTTATAACTTCTATTAAGCTTCACAAATTAGCAAAAGAACAACTCTTAGCAGCATTTAACTTTGCTTACAGCTTGTGACTTTGTCGCTATAAGACATGTGAAATCACGACACGAGCCACCTGCTATTTTCAAGGTAAAGAGAAAAGTTTATTCTCTGACTCCAACTTTTATACTTTCCCAAAGGTGACATTGGATTGGAGAGTGAATGGACCACCTGTCCAAAGACATTGGACAAAGCACTAGTACATCAAGTTTGTCCAGCCCCATAAAAGATTGTAAACAATAGTTGTTGACAGAAATTGTGTGGGAAGGTTCTCCAACAGAATGGAAACTCAGAAGGCTTTAGAAAATCTTAAGAATCAGGGTGACATGACTTAACCTTACTTCCAGGCCTGACTGGCTCAGCTATCCAAGGCAATCAAAGCCCTCAGAGAGCAGCATTTCTGCCACATTTCCCTGAGCACAGGCACTCCTGTGTGCACACAGACACAAAGAGTCACTACAAGGCACCTGTGAGAAATTCCCCTGAGCAAAGGGAAATGTTCCCTGTGGAGGCTTTGGCATCTCCCCAGGGGATGAAGGGTTGAGCCTGGAGCAGACAGTGTCTGTGATGAGCTCCAGAGGAGCTGAGGCCAGGGGCTGCTGGCCAAGGCCCTGGCCCAGTGAGCATTTCTCAGCTGGCAGGGCGGCCTGAGAAGGGGAAAGGGGAATGCACCAGACCAGGAACCCTGGAACCAAGGGACCATTGTTACACTGTGGGGCCATGTGAGAAGAAGTGACCATTGGGACACTGTGGGGCCTTGTGAGACCAAGGGACCATTGGGACACTGTGGGACCATGTGAGATCAAGAGACCATTGGGATACTGTGAGTCCTCATGGATTCATGGACACCACTGTGACATTGCTGGGCCTCATGGAAGCAAGGGGACCCTAGTGACGCCGTGTGCCTCAGTGGAATGTAGGCATCATTGTGACACTGTGAGGCCCCATCCAGCCAAGGCTCCATTGGGACACTGCGAGACCCCATGGAAACAAAGCTCCAGGGTAACACAGAGAGGCTGCCTGTAATCAGTGCTCCATTGTGACCCTGTGGAGCCAAAGGAGAGCGTTGTGACACTGCAAAGCCCCATGGTCCATTGGTCCAAAGGTCCATTGTGACATTGCAGGACTCATGGAACAGAGGAGTCACATGACACTGTGGGGCCTGTGGAACCATGGAGAACATTGTGACAATGCAAGGCCTCAAGGAATCATTAGGACTGTTATATGTCTATAGGATAATTCGTGCAAATAAAATTGTCGTCTCTTTTATAGTTATGTGCTGTTAAATTATACTCTTATAAGAAGTTTTTAAATCGCACAAGCCAGCAACAGCGACTGCAACACCATGTCAAAGCCACCTGGACGAGAGAGGGAGGACTTTATTTACAAGCGAACGAAAGTGGCCAGCCCAGAGAGGGATCATGCATCAAGGTTGTCCGAGAAACACCCGGACGATAAATACACGATAAATATCCGAGACCGAGATAGTCAGAGCCATCAGGGAGGTACATCTCAAATCCGAATTCCGGGACTGCAAACACAGGTGTTCATCACTCTCCGGACACGTATTGTTCAACTTGCCACAGAGAAAAGAACTCCACATGAATACATGCACTTTGAAAAGGAAGAAAGGGGATTCTGGCTCAGGCAAGGAAAATCGTATAAAAATGGGTCAGACAGGACGGTCGGTGTGAAGCATAGAGGACCCTCTGCTGCAGCTGTCAAACCTGTGTCTCACCCGGTGGCAATCCCGGGCTCCACATTGACTTTTTTTTATAGTGGCTTTTTTTCATTTTTCTCAAAGTTTATATTTGGTACACTTAATAACTTTTATTAAATTAAAAATTAATAACTTGGAGCCTTGCATTTCTAACATGTTCATCACATTCGGTTTCTCATGATAAGCCTATCTACTTCTGCTAATTCTGAGATGGGGAAAATGAACTGTCATGATTCCCGCTTGCACTAGAGGATTGTGACACGGGCTGACTTTGTGATGCCAGAGTCTTCTGTGCCATCACAGCGCAACTGTATGACATCCCAGAGTGCTAGAGCAGCACTGGCTCTGTGACATCACAAGGGGGATTTGTGAGATCTCAGGGTGGGCTGTGACATCCCAGGAGGCAGTGTGACATCTCAGGGGCTCTGTGACCTTACTGGGGAGGTCACTTCAAGCCAGCTCCCACTCACAGTTCCTCCCAGAGAAGTCCAAAGCTGCTCGTGCCCGGTGGCATCCCGTGTCCCTCTGGGTCCCCCTGCCCCTGGCGCTGCAGCCTCCCGCTGAGGATGTTCGAGGAGATCAAGCCCAGAGCCTGACACGGGGACAGGGGCTCAGGGCCGTCACAGTTGGAACAGGGAGACAGGGACCCCCTAGCAGCATCCCTGTGCCCCCAGGGCCAGAGCTTGGCCAGGGCTCCTTCACCCTCTTATGAAGGAGGGCTTGAGAGCACTTTAAAAATCCCCAGCAGGGGAGTAGCATAAAACAGCTTTAATATTAACTGACAGCACCACAGAGTTCCTTGGCAAGAGTCACTCTGCTCCTGACTGGACACTTCAGGCACACCAAGGAAACAAAGCAACAACAAAACCAAACAAAATCCAGGCAATCAAACCAAAAAGGAGTCAAGAACTGTCCCGGTGTCTGTGTGTCTCTGTGTGTTTGTGTGTGTGTGTGTGGGTGTGTGTGTGTGGGTGTGTGTGTGTGTGTGTGTGTGTGTGTGTGTGTGTGACGAAAGGACAGTGAGGGCAAGGATAAAAGGAATACAGCCTAAAAGCTAAACAGAGCTGTGGAATAACACTTAACAATATTCAACTTTGCTTATAACTTCTATTAAGCTTCACAAATTAGCAAAAGAACAACTCTTAGCAGCATTTAACTTTGCTTACAGCTTGTGACTTTGTCGCTATAAGACATGTGAAATCACGACGCGAGCCACCTGCTATTTTCAAGGTAAAGAGAAAAGTTTATTCTCTGACTCCAACTTTTATACTTTCCCAAAGGTGACATTGGATTGGAGAGTGAATGGACCACCTGTCCAAAGACATTGGACAAAGCACTAGTACATCAAGTTTGTCCAGCCCCATAAAAGATTGTAAACAATATGTTGTTGACAGAAATTGTGTGGGAAGGTTCTCCAACAGAATGGAAACTCAGAAGGCTTTAGAAAATCTTAAGAATCAGGGTGACATGACTTAACCTTACTTCCAGGCCTGACTGGCTCAGCTATCCAAGGCAATCAAAGCCCTCAGAGAGCAGCATTTCTGCCACATTTCCCTGAGCACAGGCACTCCTGTGTGCACACAGACACAAAGAGTCACTACAAGGCACCTGTGAGAAATTCCCCTGAGCAAAGGGAAATGTTCCCTGTGGAGGCTTTGGCATCTCCCCAGGGGATGAAGGGTTGAGCCTGGAGCAGACAGTGTCTGTGATGAGCTCCAGAGGAGCTGAGCCCAGGGGCTGCTGGCCAAGGCCCTGGCCCAGTGAGCATTTCTCAGCTGGCAGGGTGGCCTGAGAAGGGGAAAGGGGAATGCACCAGACCAGGAACCATGGAACCAAGGGACCATTGTTACACTGTGGGGCCATGTGAGAAGAAGTGACCATTGGGACACTGTGGGGCCTTGTGAGACCAAGGGACCATTGGGACACTGTGGGACCATGTGAGATCAAGAGACCATTGGGATACTGTGAGTCCTCATGGATTCATGGACACCACTGTGACATTGCTGGGCCTCATGGAAGCAAGGGGACCCTAGTGACGCCGTGTGCCTCAGTGGAATGTAGGCATCATTGTGACACTGTGAGGCCCCATCCAGCCAAGGCTCCATTGGGACACTGCGAGACCCCACGGAAACAAAGCTCCAGGGTAACACAGAGAGGCTGCCTGTAATCAGTGCTCCATTGTGACCCTGTGGAGCCAAAGGAGAGCGTTGTGACACTGCAAAGCCCCATGGTCCATTGGTCCAAAGGTCCATTGTGACATTGCAGGACTCATGGAACAGAGGAGTCACATGACACTGTGGGGCCTGTGGAACCATGGAGAACATTGTGACACTGCAAGGCCTCAAGGAATCATTAGGACTGTTATATGTCTATAGGATAATTCGTGCAAATAAAATTGTCGTCTCTTTTATAGTTATGTGCTGTTAAATTATACTCTTATAGGAAGTTTTTAAATCGCACAAGCCAGCAACTGCGACTGCAACACCATGTCAAAGCCACCTGGACGAGAGAGGGAGGACTTTATTTACAAGCGAACGAAAGTGGCCAGCCCAGAGAGGGATCATGCATCAAGGTTGTCCGAGAAACACCCGGACGATAAATACACGATAAATATCCGAGACCGAGATAGTCAGAGCCATCAGGGAGGTACATCTCAAATCCGAATTCCGGGACTGCAAACACAGGTGTTCATCACTCTCCGGACACGTATTGTTCAACTTGCCACAGAGAAAAGAACTCCACATGAATACATGCACTTTGAAAAGGAAGAAAGGGGATTCTGGCTCAGGCAAGGAAAATCGTATAAAAATGGGTCAGACAGGACGGTCGGTGTGAAGCATAGAGGACCCTCTGCTGCAGCTGTCAAACCTGTGTCTCACCCGGTGGCAATCCCGGGCTCCACATTGACTTTTTTTTATAGTGGCTTTTTTTCATTTTTCTCAAAGTTTATATTTGGTACACTTAATAACTTTTATTAAATTAAAAATTAATAACTTGGAGCCTTGCATTTCTAACATGTTCATCACATTCGGTTTCTCATGATAAGCCTATCTACTTCTGCTAATTCTGAGATGGGGAAAATGAACTGTCATGATTCCCGCTTGCACTAGAGGATTGTGACACGGGCTGACTTTGTGATGCCAGAGTCTTCTGTGCCATCACAGCGCAACTGTATGACATCCCAGAGTGCTAGAGCAGCACTGGCTCTGTGACATCACAAGGGGGATTTGTGAGATCTCAGGGTGGGCTGTGACATCCCAGGAGGCAGTGTGACATCTCAGGGGCTCTGTGACCTTACTGGGGAGGTCACTTCAAGCCAGCTCCCACTCACAGTTCCTCCCAGAGAAGTCCAAAGCTGCTCGTGCCCGGTGGCATCCCGTGTCCCTCTGGGTCCCCCTGCCCCTGGCGCTGCAGCCTCCCGCTGAGGATGTTCGAGGAGATCAAGCCCAGAGCCTGACACGGGGACAGGGGCTCAGGGCCGTCACAGTTGGAACAGGGAGACAGGGACCCCCTAGCAGCATCCCTGTGCCCCCAGGGCCAGAGCTTGGCCAGGGCTCCTTCACCCTCTTATGAAGGAGGGCTTGAGAGCACTTTAAAAATCCCCAGCAGGGGAGTAGCATAAAACAGCTTTAATATTAACTGACAGCACCACAGAGTTCCTTGGCAAGAGTCACTCTGCTCCTGACTGGACACTTCAGGCACACCAAGGAAACAAAGCAACAACAAAACCAAACAAAATCCAGGCAATCAAACCAAAAAGGAGTCAAGAACTGTCCCGGTGTCTGTGTGTCTCTGTGTGTTTGTGTGTGTGTGTGTGGGTGTGTGTGTGTGGGTGTGTGTGTGTGTGTGTGTGTGTGTGTGTGTGTGTGACGAAAGGACAGTGAGGGCAAGGATAAAAGGAATACAGCCTAAAAGCTAAACAGAGCTGTGGAATAACACTTAACAATATTCAACTTTGCTTATAACTTCTATTAAGCTTCACAAATTAGCAAAAGAACAACTCTTAGCAGCATTTAACTTTGCTTACAGCTTGTGACTTTGTCGCTATAAGACATGTGAAATCACGACGCGAGCCACCTGCTATTTTCAAGGTAAAGAGAAAAGTTTATTCTCTGACTCCAACTTTTATACTTTCCCAAAGGTGACATTGGATTGGAGAGTGAATGGACCACCTGTCCAAAGACATTGGACAAAGCACTAGTACATCAAGTTTGTCCAGCCCCATAAAAGATTGTAAACAATATGTTGTTGACAGAAATTGTGTGGGAAGGTTCTCCAACAGAATGGAAACTCAGAAGGCTTTAGAAAATCTTAAGAATCAGGGTGACATGACTTAACCTTACTTCCAGGCCTGACTGGCTCAGCTATCCAAGGCAATCAAAGCCCTCAGAGAGCAGCATTTCTGCCACATTTCCCTGAGCACAGGCACTCCTGTGTGCACACAGACACAAAGAGTCACTACAAGGCACCTGTGAGAAATTCCCCTGAGCAAAGGGAAATGTTCCCTGTGGAGGCTTTGGCATCTCCCCAGGGGATGAAGGGTTGAGCCTGGAGCAGACAGTGTCTGTGATGAGCTCCAGAGGAGCTGAGCCCAGGGGCTGCTGGCCAAGGCCCTGGCCCAGTGAGCATTTCTCAGCTGGCAGGGTGGCCTGAGAAGGGGAAAGGGGAATGCACCAGACCAGGAACCATGGAACCAAGGGACCATTGTTACACTGTGGGGCCATGTGAGAAGAAGTGACCATTGGGACACTGTGGGGCCTTGTGAGACCAAGGGACCATTGGGACACTGTGGGACCATGTGAGATCAAGAGACCATTGGGATACTGTGAGTCCTCATGGATTCATGGACACCACTGTGACATTGCTGGGCCTCATGGAAGCAAGGGGACCCTAGTGACGCCGTGTGCCTCAGTGGAATGTAGGCATCATTGTGACACTGTGAGGCCCCATCCAGCCAAGGCTCCATTGGGACACTGCGAGACCCCACGGAAACAAAGCTCCAGGGTAACACAGAGAGGCTGCCTGTAATCAGTGCTCCATTGTGACCCTGTGGAGCCAAAGGAGAGCGTTGTGACACTGCAAAGCCCCATGGTCCATTGGTCCAAAGGTCCATTGTGACATTGCAGGACTCATGGAACAGAGGAGTCACATGACACTGTGGGGCCTGTGGAACCATGGAGAACATTGTGACACTGCAAGGCCTCAAGGAATCATTAGGACTGTTATATGTCTATAGGATAATTCGTGCAAATAAAATTGTCGTCTCTTTTATAGTTATGTGCTGTTAAATTATACTCTTATAGGAAGTTTTTAAATCGCACAAGCCAGCAACTGCGACTGCAACACCATGTCAAAGCCACCTGGACGAGAGAGGGAGGACTTTATTTCCAAGCGAACGAAAGTGGCCAGCCCAGAGAGGGATCATGCATCAAGGTTGTCCGAGAAACACCCGGACGATAAATACACGATAAATATCCGAGACCGAGATAGTCAGAGCCATCAGGGAGGTACATCTCAAATCCGAATTCCGGGACTGCAAACACAGGTGTTCATCACTCTCCGGACACGTATTGTTCAACTTGCCACAGAGAAAAGAACTCCACATGAATACATGCACTTTGAAAAGGAAGAAAGGGGACTCTGGCTCAGGCAAGGAAAATCGTATAAAAATGGGTCAGACAGGACGGTCGGTGTGAAGCATAGAGGACCCTCTGCTGCAGCTGTCAAACCTGTGTCTCACCCGGTGGCAATCCCGGGCTCCACATTGACTTTTTTTTATAGTGTCTTTTTTTCATTTTTCTCAAAGTTTATATTTGGTACACTTAATAACTTTTATTAAATTAAAAATTAATAACTTGGAGCCTTGCATTTCTAACATGTTCATCACATTCAGTTTCTCATGATAAGCCTATCTACTTCTGCTAATTCTGAGATGGGGAAAATGAACTGTCATGATTCCCGCTTGCACTAGAGGATTGTGACACGGGCTGACTTTGTGATGCCAGAGTCTTCTGTGCCATCACAGCGCAACTGTATGACATCCTAGAGTGCTAGAGCAGCACTGGCTCTGTGACATCACAAGGGGGATTTGTGAGATCTCAGGGTGGGCTGTGACATCCCAGGAGGCAGTGTGACATCTCAGGGGCTCTGTGACCTTACTGGGGAGGTCACTTCAAGCCAGCTCCCACTCACAGTTCCTCCCAGAGAAGTCCAAAGCTGCTCGTGCCCGGTGGCATCCCGTGTCCCTCTGGGTCCCCCTGCCCCTGGCGCTGCAGCCTCCCGCTGAGGATGTTCGAGGAGATCAAGCCCAGAGCCTGACACGGGGACAGGGGCTCAGGGCTGTCACAGTTGGAACAGGGAGACAGGGACCCCCTAGCAGCATCCCTGTGCCCCCAGGGCCAGAGCTTGGCCAGGGCTCCTTCACCCTCTTATGAAGGAGGGCTTGAGAGCACTTTAAAAATCCCCAGCAGGGGAGTAGCATAAAACAGCTTTAATATTAACTGACAGCACCACAGAGTTCCTTGGCAAGAGTCACTCTGCTCCTGACTGGACACTTCAGGCACACCAAGGAAACAAAGCAACAACAAAACCAAACAAAATCCAGGCAATCAAACCAAAAAGGAGTCAAGAACTGTCCCGGTGTCTGTGTGTCTCTGTGTGTTTGTGTGTGTGTGTGTGGGTGTGTGTGTGTGTGTGTGTGTGTGTGTGTGTGTGGGTGTGTGTGTGACGAAAGGACAGTGAGGGCAAGGATAAAAGGAATACAGCCTAAAAGCTAAACAGAGCTGTGGAATAACACTTAACAATATTCAACTTTGCTTATAACTTCTATTAAGCTTCACAAATTAGCAAAAGAACAACTCTTAGCAGCATTTAACTTTGCTTACAGCTTGTGACTTTGTCGCTATAAGACATGTGAAATCACGACGCGAGCCACCTGCTATTTTCAAGGTAAAGAGAAAAGTTTATTCTCTGACTCCAACTTTTATACTTTCCCAAAGGTGACATTGGATTGGAGAGTGAATGGACCACCTGTCCAAAGACATTGGACAAAGCACTAGTACATCAAGTTTGTCCAGCCCCATAAAAGATTGTAAACAATATGTTGTTGACAGAAATTGTGTGGGAAGGTTCTCCAACAGAATGGAAACTCAGAAGGCTTTAGAAAATCTTAAGAATCAGGGTGACATGACTTAACCTTACTTCCAGGCCTGACTGGCTCAGCTATCCAAGGCAATCAAAGCCCTCAGAGAGCAGCATTTCTGCCACATTTCCCTGAGCACAGGCACTCCTGTGTGCACACAGACACAAAGAGTCACTACAAGGCACCTGTGAGAAATTCCCCTGGGCAAAGGGAAATGTTCCCTGTGGAGGCTTTGGCATCTCCCCAGGAAATGAAGGGTTGAGCCTGGAGCAGACAGTGTCTGTGATGAGCTCCAGAGGAGCTGAGCCCAGGGGCTGCTGGCCAAGGCCCTGGCCCAGTGAGCATTTCTCAGCTGGCAGGGTGGCCTGAGAAGGGGAAAGGGGAATGCACCAGACCAGGAACCATGGAACCAAGGGACCATTGTTACACTGTGGGGCCATGTGAGAAGAAGTGACCATTGGGACACTGTGGGGCCTTGTGAGACCAAGGGACCATTGGGACACTGTGGGACCATGTGAGATCAAGAGACCATTGGGATACTGTGAGTCCTCATGGATTCATGGACACCACTGTGACATTGCTGGGCCTCATGGAAGCAAGGGGACCCTAGTGACGCCGTGTGCCTCAGTGGAATGTAGGCATCATTGTGACACTGTGAGGCCCCATCCAGCCAAGGCTCCATTGGGACACTGCGAGACCCCACGGAAACAAAGCTCCAGGGTAACACAGAGAGGCTGCCTGTAATCAGTGCTCCATTGTGACCCTGTGGAGCCAAAGGAGAGCGTTGTGACACTGCAAAGCCCCATGGTCCATTGGTCCAAAGGTCCATTGTGACATTGCAGGACTCATGGAACAGAGGAGTCACATGACACTGTGGGGCCTGTGGAACCATGGAGAACATTGTGACACTGCAAGGCCTCAAGGAATCATTAGGACTGTTATATGTCTATAGGATAATTCGTGCAAATAAAATTGTCGTCTCTTTTATAGTTATGTGCTGTTAAATTATACTCTTATAGGAAGTTTTTAAATCGCACAAGCCAGCAACTGCGACTGCAACACCATGTCAAAGCCACCTGGACGAGAGAGGGAGGACTTTATTTCCAAGCGAACGAAAGTGGCCAGCCCAGAGAGGGATCATGCATCAAGGTTGTCCGAGAAACACCCGGACGATAAATACACGATAAATATCCGAGACCGAGATAGTCAGAGCCATCAGGGAGGTACATCTCAAATCCGAATTCCGGGACTGCAAACACAGGTGTTCATCACTCTCCGGACACGTATTGTTCAACTTGCCACAGAGAAAAGAACTCCACATGAATACATGCACTTTGAAAAGGAAGAAAGGGGACTCTGGCTCAGGCAAGGAAAATCGTATAAAAATGGGTCAGACAGGACGGTCGGTGTGAAGCATAGAGGACCCTCTGCTGCAGCTGTCAAACCTGTGTCTCACCCGGTGGCAATCCCGGGCTCCACATTGACTTTTTTTTATAGTGTCTTTTTTTCATTTTTCTCAAAGTTTATATTTGGTACACTTAATAACTTTTATTAAATTAAAAATTAATAACTTGGAGCCTTGCATTTCTAACATGTTCATCACATTCAGTTTCTCATGATAAGCCTATCTACTTCTGCTAATTCTGAGATGGGGAAAATGAACTGTCATGATTCCCGCTTGCACTAGAGGATTGTGACACGGGCTGACTTTGTGATGCCAGAGTCTTCTGTGCCATCACAGCGCAACTGTATGACATCCTAGAGTGCTAGAGCAGCACTGGCTCTGTGACATCACAAGGGGGATTTGTGAGATCTCAGGGTGGGCTGTGACATCCCAGGAGGCAGTGTGACATCTCAGGGGCTCTGTGACCTTACTGGGGAGGTCACTTCAAGCCAGCTCCCACTCACAGTTCCTCCCAGAGAAGTCCAAAGCTGCTCGTGCCCGGTGGCATCCCGTGTCCCTCTGGGTCCCCCTGCCCCTGGCGCTGCAGCCTCCCGCTGAGGATGTTCGAGGAGATCAAGCCCAGAGCCTGACACGGGGACAGGGGCTCAGGGCTGTCACAGTTGGAACAGGGAGACAGGGACCCCCTAGCAGCATCCCTGTGCCCCCAGGGCCAGAGCTTGGCCAGGGCTCCTTCACCCTCTTATGAAGGAGGGCTTGAGAGCACTTTAAAAATCCCCAGCAGGGGAGTAGCATAAAACAGCTTTAATATTAACTGACAGCACCACAGAGTTCCTTGGCAAGAGTCACTCTGCTCCTGACTGGACACTTCAGGCACACCAAGGAAACAAAGCAACAACAAAACCAAACAAAATCCAGGCAATCAAACCAAAAAGGAGTCAAGAACTGTCCCGGTGTCTGTGTGTCTCTGTGTGTTTGTGTGTGTGTGTGTGGGTGTGTGTGTGTGTGTGTGTGTGTGTGTGTGTGTGTGGGTGTGTGTGTGACGAAAGGACAGTGAGGGCAAGGATAAAAGGAATACAGCCTAAAAGCTAAACAGAGCTGTGGAATAACACTTAACAATATTCAACTTTGCTTATAACTTCTATTAAGCTTCACAAATTAGCAAAAGAACAACTCTTAGTAGCATTTAACTTTGCTTACAGCTTGTGACTTTGTCGCTATAAGACATGTGAAAGCACGACACGAGCCACCTGCTATTTTCAAGGTAAAGAGAAAAGTTTATTCTCTGACTCCAACTTTTATACTTTCCCAAAGGTGACATTGGATTGGAGAGTGAATGGACCACCTGTCCAAAGACATTGGACAAAGCACTAGTACATCAAGTTTGTCCAGCCCCATAAAAGATTGTAAACAATATGTTGTTGACAGAAATTGTGTGGGAAGGTTCTCCAACAGAATGGAAACTCAGAAGGCTTTAGAAAATCTTAAGAATCAGGGTGACATGACTTAACCTTACTTCCAGGCCTGACTGGCTCAGCTATCCAAGGCAATCAAAGCCCTCAGAGAGCAGCATTTCTGCCACATTTCCCTGAGCACAGGCACTCCTGTGTGCACACAGACACAAAGAGTCACTACAAGGCACCTGTGAGAAATTCCCCTGAGCAAAGGGAAATGTTCCCTGTGGAGGCTTTGGCATCTCCCCAGGGGATGAAGGGTTGAGCCTGGAGCAGACAGTGTCTGTGATGAGCTCCAGCGGAGCTGAGCCCAGGGGCTGCTGGCCAAGGCCCTGGCCCAGTGAGCATTTCTCAGCTGGCAGGGCGGCCTGAGAAGGGGAAAGGGGAATGCACCAGACCAGGAACCATGGAACCAAGGGACCATTGTTACACTGTGGGGCCATGTGAGAAGAAGTGACCATTGGGACACTGTGGGGCCTTGTGAGACCAAGGGACCATTGGGACACTGTGGGACCATGTGAGATCAAGGGACCATTGGGATACTGTGAGTCCTCATGGATTCATGGACACCACTGTGACATTGCTGGGCCTCATGGAAGCAAGGGGACCCTAGTGACGCCGTGTGCCTCAGTGGAATGTAGGCATCATTGTGACACTGTGAGGCCCCATCCAGCCAAGGCTCCATTGGGACACTGCGAGACCCCACGGAAACAAAGCTCCAGGGTAACACAGAGAGGCTGCCTGTAATCAGTGCTCCATTGTGACCCTGTGGAGCCAAAGGAGAGTGTTGTGACACTGCAAAGCCCCATGGTCCATTGGTCCAAAGGTCCATTGTGACATTGCAGGACTCATGGAACAGAGGAGTCACATGACACTGTGGGGCCTGTGGAACCATGGAGAACATTGTGACACTGCAAGGCCTCAAGGAATCATTAGGACTGTTATATGTCTATAGGATAATTCGTGCAAATAAAATTGTCGTCTCTTTTATAGTTATGTGCTGTTAAATTATACTCTTATAGGAAGTTTTTAAATCGCACAAGCCAGCAACAGCGATTGCAACACCATGTCAAAGCCACCTGGACGAGAGAGGGAGGACTTTATTTCCAAGCGAACGAAAGTGGCCAGCCCAGAGAGGGATCATGCATCAAGGTTGTCCGAGAAACACCCGGACGATAAATACACGATAAATATCCGAGACCGAGATAGTCAGAGCCATCAGGGAGGTACATCTCAAATCCGAATTCCGGGACTGCAAACACAGGTGTTCATCACTCTCCGGACACGTATTGTTCAACTTGCCACAGAGAAAAGAACTCCACATGAATACATGCACTTTGAAAAGGAAGAAAGGGGACTCTGGCTCAGGCAAGGAAAATCGTATAAAAATGGGTCAGACAGGACGGTCGGTGTGAAGCATAGAGGACCCTCTGCTGCAGCTGTCAAACCTGTGTCTCACCCGGTGGCAATCCCGGGCTCCACATTGACTTTTTTTTATAGTGGCTTTTTTTCATTTTTCTCAAAGTTTATATTTGGTACACTTAATAACTTTTATTAAATTAAAAATTAATAACTTGGAGCCTTGCATTTCTAACATGTTCATCACATTCGGTTTCTCATGATAAGCCTATCTACTTCTGCTAATTCTGAGATGGGGAAAATGAACTGTCATGATTCCCGCTTGCACTAGAGGATTGTGACACGGGCTGACTTTGTGATGCCAGAGTCTTCTGTGCCATCACAGCGCAACTGTATGACATCCCAGAGTGATAGAGCAGCACTGGCTCTGTGACATCACAAGGGGGATTTGTGAGATCTCAGGGTGGGCTGTGACATCCCAGGAGGCAGTGTGACATCTCAGGGGCTCTGTGACCTTACTGGGGAGGTCACTTCAAGCCATCTCCCACTCACAGTTCCTCCCAGAGAAGTCCAAAGCTGCTCGTGCCCGGTGGCATCCCGTGTCCCTCTGGGTCCCCCTGCCCCTGGCGCTGCAGCCTCCCGCTGAGGATGTTCGAGGAGATCAAGCCCAGAGCCTGACACGGGGACAGGGGCTCAGGGCCGTCACAGTTGGAACAGGGAGACAGGGACCCCCTAGCAGCATCCCTGTGCCCCCAGGGCCAGAGCTTGGCCAGGGCTCCTTCACCCTCTTATGAAGGAGGGCTTGAGAGCACTTTAAAAATCCCCAGCAGGGGAGTAGCATAAAACAGCTTTAATATTAACTGACAGCACCACAGAGTTCCTTGGCAAGAGTCACTCTGCTCCTGACTGGACACTTCAGGCACACCAAGGAAACAAAGCAACAACAAAACCAAACAAAATCCAGGCAATCAAACCAAAAAGGAGTCAAGAACAGTCCCGGTGTCTGTGTGTCTCTGTGTGTTTGTGTGTGTGTGTGTGTGTGTGTGTGTGTGTGTGTGTGTGTGTGACGAAAGGACAGTGAGGGCAAGGATAAAAGGAATACAGCCTAAAAGCTAAACAGAGCTGTGGAATAACACTTAACAATATTCAACTTTGCTTATAACTTCTATTAAGCTTCACAAATTAGCAAAAGAACAACTCTTAGCAGCATTTAACTTTGCTTACATCTTGTGACTTTGTCGCTATAAGACACGTGAAATCACGACGCGAGCCACCTGCTATTTTCAAGGTAAAGAGAAAAGTTTATTCTCTGACTCCAACTTTTATACTTTCCCAAAGGTGACATTGGATTGGAGAGTGAATGGACCACCTGTCCAAAGACATTGGACAAAGCACTAGTACATCAAGTTTGTCCAGCCCCATAAAAGATTGTAAACAATATGTTGTTGACAGAAGTTGTGTGGGAAGGTTCTCCAACAGAATGGAAACTCAGAAGGCTTTAGAAAATCTTAAGAATCAGGGTGACATGACTTAACCTTACTTCCAGGCCTGACTGGCTCAGCTATCCAAGGCAATCAAAGCCCTCAGAGAGCAGCATTTCTGCCACATTTCCCTGAGCACAGGCACTCCTGTGTGCACACAGACACAAAGAGTCACTACAAGGCACCTGTGAGAAATTCCCCTGAGCAAAGGGAAATGTTCCCTGTGGAGGCTTTGGCATCTCCCCAGGGGATGAAGGGTTGAGCCTGGAGCAGACAGTGTCTGTGATGAGCTCCAGAGGAGCTGAGCCCAGGGGCTGCTGGCCAAGGCCCTGGCCCAGTGAGCATTTCTCAGCTGGCAGGGTGGCCAGAGAAGGGGAAAGGGGAATGCACCAGACCAGGAACCATGGAACCAAGGGACCATTGTTACACTGTGGGGCCATGTGAGAAGAAGTGACCATTGGGACACTGTGGGGCCTTGTGAGACCAAGGGACCATTGGGACACTGTGGGACCATGTGAGATCAAGAGACCATTGGGATACTGTGAGTCCTCATGGATTCATGGACACCACTGTGACATTGCTGGGCCTCATGGAAGCAAGGGGACCCTAGTGACGCCGTGTGCCTCAGTGGAATGTAGGCATCATTGTGACACTGTGAGGCCCCATCCAGCCAAGGCTCCATTGGGACACTGCGAGACCCCACGGAAACAAAGCTCCAGGGTAACACAGAGAGGCTGCCTGTAATCAGTGCTCCATTGTGACCCTGTGGAGCCAAAGGAGAGCGTTGTGACACTGCAAAGCCCCATGGTCCATTGGTCCAAAGGTCCATTGTGACATTGCAGGACTCATGGAACAGAGGAGTCACATGACACTGTGGGGCCTGTGGAACCATGGAGAACATTGTGACACTGCAAGGCCTCAAGGAATCATTAGGACTGTTATATGTCTATAGGATAATTCGTGCAAATAAAATTGTCGTCTCTTTTATAGTTATGTGCTGTTAAATTATACTCTTATAGGAAGTTTTTAAATCGCACAAGCCAGCAACAGCGATTGCAACACCATGTCAAAGCCACCTGGACGAGAGAGGGAGGACTTTATTTCCAAGCGAACGAAAGTGGCCAGCCCAGAGAGGGATCATGCATCAAGGTTGTCCGAGAAACACCCGGACGATAAATACACGATAAATATCCGAGACCGAGATAGTCAGAGCCATCAGGGAGGTACATCTCAAATCCGAATTCCGGGACTGCAAACACAGGTGTTCATCACTCTCCGGACACGTATTGTTCAACTTGCCACAGAGAAAAGAACTCCACATGAATACATGCACTTTGAAAAGGAAGAAAGGGGACTCTGGCTCAGGCAAGGAAAATCGTATAAAAATGGGTCAGACAGGACGGTCGGTGTGAAGCATAGAGGACCCTCTGCTGCAGCTGTCAAACCTGTGTCTCACCCGGTGGCAATCCCGGGCTCCACATTGACTTTTTTTTATAGTGGCTTTTTTTCATTTTTCTCAAAGTTTATATTTGGTACACTTAATAACTTTTATTAAATTAAAAATTAATAACTTGGAGCCTTGCATTTCTAACATGTTCATCACATTCGGTTTCTCATGATAAGCCTATCTACTTCTGCTAATTCTGAGATGGGGAAAATGAACTGTCATGATTCCCGCTTGCACTAGAGGATTGTGACACGGGCTGACTTTGTGATGCCAGAGTCTTCTGTGCCATCACAGCGCAACTGTATGACATCCCAGAGTGATAGAGCAGCACTGGCTCTGTGACATCACAAGGGGGATTTGTGAGATCTCAGGGTGGGCTGTGACATCCCAGGAGGCAGTGTGACATCTCAGGGGCTCTGTGACCTTACTGGGGAGGTCACTTCAAGCCAGCTCCCACTCACAGTTCCTCCCAGAGAAGTCCAAAGCTGCTCGTGCCCGGTGGCATCCCGTGTCCCTCTGGGTCCCCCTGCCCCTGGCGCTGCAGCCTCCCCCTGAGGATGTTCGAGGATATCAAGCCCAGAGCCTGACACGGGGACAGGGGCTCAGGGCCGTCACAGTTGGACAGGGAGACAGGGACCCCCTAGCAGCATCCCTGTGCCCCCAGGGCCAGAGCTTGGCCAGGGCTCCTTCACCCTCTTATGAAGGAGGGCTTGAGAGCACTTTAAAAATCCCCAGCAGGGGAGTAGCATAAAACAGCTTTAATATTAACTGACAGCACCACAGAGTTCCTTGGCAAGAGTCACTCTGCTCCTGACTGGACACTTCAGGCACACCAAGGAAACAAAGCAACAACAAAACCAAACAAAATCCAGGCAATCAAACCAAAAAGGAGTCAAGAACTGTCCCGGTGTCTGTGTGTCTCTGTGTGTTTGTGTGTGTGTGTGTGTGGGTGTGTGTGTGTGTGTGTGTGTGTGTGTGTGTGACGAAAGGACAGTGAGGGCAAGGATAAAAGGAATACAGCCTAAAAGCTAAACAGAGCTGTGGAATAACACTTAACAATATTCAACTTTGCTTATAACTTCTATTAAGCTTCACAAATTAGCAAAAGAACAACTCTTAGCAGCATTTAACTTTGCTTACAGCTTGTGACTTTGTCGCTATAAGACACGTGAAATCACGACGCGAGCCACCTGCTATTTTCAAGGTAAAGAGAAAAGTTTATTCTCTGACTCCAACTTTTATACTTTCCCAAAGGTGACATTGGATTGGAGAGTGAATGGACCACCTGTCCAAAGACATTGGACAAAGCACTAGTACATCAAGTTTGTCCAGCCCCATAAAAGATTGTAAACAATATGTTGTTGACAGAAGTTGTGTGGGAAGGTTCTCCAACAGAATGGAAACTCAGAAGGCTTTAGAAAATCTTAAGAATCAGGGTGACATGACTTAACCTTACTTCCAGGCCTGACTGGCTCAGCTATCCAAGGCAACAAAGCCCTCAGAGAGCAGCATTTCTGCCACATTTCCCTGAGCACAGGCACTCCTGTGTGCACACAGACACAAAGAGTCACTACAAGGCACCTGTGAGAAATTCCCCTGAGCAAAGGGAAATGTTCCCTGTGGAGGCTTTGGCATCTCCCCAGGGGATGAAGGGTTGAGCCTGGAGCAGACAGTGTCTGTGATGAGCTCCAGAGGAGCTGAGCCCAGGGGCTGCTGGCCAAGGCCCTGGCCCAGTGAGCATTTCTCAGCTGGCAGGGTGGCCTGAGAAAGGGAAAGGGGAATGCACCAGACCAGGAACCATGGAACCAAGGGACCATTGTTACACTGTGGGGCCATGTGAGAAGAAGTGACCATTGGGACACTGTGAGGCCTTGTGAGACCAAGGGACCATTGGGACACTGTGGGACCATGTGAGATCAAGAGACCATTGGGATACTGTGAGTCCTCATGGATTCATGGACACCACTGTGACATTGCTGGGCCTCATGGAAGCAAGGGGACCCTAGTGACGCCGTGTGCCTCAGTGGAATGTAGGCATCATTGTGACACTGTGAGGCCCCATCCAGCCAAGGCTCCATTGGGACACTGCGAGACCCCACGGAAACAAAGCTCCAGGGTAACACAGAGAGGCTGCCTGTAATCAGTGCTCCATTGTGACCCTGTGGAGCCAAAGGAGAGCGTTGTGACACTGCAAAGCCCCATGGTCCATTGGTCCAAAGGTCCATTGTGACATTGCAGGACTCATGGAACAGAGGAGTCACATGACACTGTGGGGCCTGTGGAACCATGGAGAACATTGTGACACTGCAAGGCCTCAAGGAATCATTAGGACTGTTATATGTCTATAGGATAATTCGTGCAAATAAAATTGTCGTCTCTTTTATAGTTATGTGCTGTTAAATTATACTCTTATAGGAAGTTTTTAAATCGCACAAGCCAGCAACAGCGATTGCAACACCATGTCAAAGCCACCTGGACGAGAGAGGGAGGACTTTATTTCCAAGCGAACGAAAGTGGCCAGCCCAGAGAGGGATCATGCATCAAGGTTGTCCGAGAAACACCCGGACGATAAATACACGATAAATATCCGAGACCGAGATAGTCAGAGCCATCAGGGAGGTACATCTCAAATCCGAATTCCGGGACTGCAAACACAGGTGTTCATCACTCTCCGGACACGTATTGTTCAACTTGCCACAGAGAAAAGAACTCCACATGAATGCATGCACTTTGAAAAGGAAGAAAGGGGACTCTGGCTCAGGCAAGGAAAATCGTATAAAAATGGGTCAGACAGGACGGTCGGTGTGAAGCATAGAGGACCCTCTGCTGCAGCTGTCAAACCTGTGTCTCACCCGGTGGCAATCCCGGGCTCCACATTGACTTTTTTTTATAGTGGCTTTTTTTCATTTTTCTCAAAGTTTATATTTGGTACACTTAATAACTTTTATTAAATTAAAAATTAATAACTTGGAGCCTTTCATTTCTAACATGTTCATCACATTCAGTTTCTCATGATAAGCCTATCTACTTCTGCTAATTCTGAGATGGGGAAAATGAACTGTCATGATTCCCGCTTGCACTAGAGGATTGTGACACGGGCTGACTTTGTGATGCCAGAGTCTTCTGTGCCATCACAGCGCAACTGTATGACATCCCAGAGTGATAGAGCAGCACTGGCTCTGTGACATCACAAGGGGGATTTGTGAGATCTCAGGGTGGGCTGTGACATCCCAGGAGGCAGTGTGACATCTCAGGGGCTCTGTGACCTTACTGGGGAGGTCACTTCAAGCCAGCTCCCACTCACAGTTCCTCCCAGAGAAGTCCAAAGCTGCTCGTGCCCGGTGGCATCCCGTGTCCCTCTGGGTCCCCCTGCCCCTGGCGCTGCAGCCTCCCCCTGAGGATGTTCGAGGATATCAAGCCCAGAGCCTGACACGGGGACAGGGGCTCAGGGCCGTCACAGTTGGACAGGGAGACAGGGACCCCCTAGCAGCATCCCTGTGCCCCCAGGGCCAGAGCTTGGCCAGGGCTCCTTCACCCTCTTATGAAGGAGGGCTTGAGAGCACTTTAAAAATCCCCAGCAGGGGAGTAGCATAAAACAGCTTTAATATTAACTGACAGCACCACAGAGTTCCTTGGCAAGAGTCACTCTGCTCCTGACTGGACACTTCAGGCACACCAAGGAAACAAAGCAACAACAAAACCAAACAAAATCCAGGCAATCAAACCAAAAAGGAGTCAAGAACTGTCCCGGTGTCTGTGTGTCTCTGTGTGTTTGTGTGTGTGTGTGTGTGGGTGTGTGTGTGTGTGTGTGTGTGTGTGTGACGAAAGGACAGTGAGGGCAAGGATAAAAGGAATACAGCCTAAAAGCTAAACAGAGCTGTGGAATAACACTTAACAATATTCAACTTTGCTTATAACTTCTATTAAGCTTCACAAATTAGCAAAAGAACAACTCTTAGCAGCATTTAACTTTGCTTACAGCTTGTGACTTTGTCGCTATAAGACACGTGAAATCACGACGCGAGCCACCTGCTATTTTCAAGGTAAAGAGAAAAGTTTATTCTCTGACTCCAACTTTTATACTTTCCCAAAGGTGACATTGGATTGGAGAGTGAATGGACCACCTGTCCAAAGACATTGGACAAAGCACTAGTACATCAAGTTTGTCCAGCCCCATAAAAGATTGTAAACAATATGTTGTTGACAGAAGTTGTGTGGGAAGGTTCTCCAACAGAATGGAAACTCAGAAGGCTTTAGAAAATCTTAAGAATCAGGGTGACATGACTTAACCTTACTTCCAGGCCTGACTGGCTCAGCTATCCAAGGCAACAAAGCCCTCAGAGAGCAGCATTTCTGCCACATTTCCCTGAGCACAGGCACTCCTGTGTGCACACAGACACAAAGAGTCACTACAAGGCACCTGTGAGAAATTCCCCTGAGCAAAGGGAAATGTTCCCTGTGGAGGCTTTGGCATCTCCCCAGGGGATGAAGGGTTGAGCCTGGAGCAGACAGTGTCTGTAATGAGCTCCAGAGGAGCTGAGCCCAGGGGCTGCTGGCCAAGGCCCTGGCCCAGTGAGCATTTCTCAGCTGGCAGGGTGGCCTGAGAAAGGGAAAGGGGAATGCACCAGACCAGGAACCATGGAACCAAGGGACCATTGTTACACTGTGGGGCCATGTGAGAAGAAGTGACCATTGGGACACTGTGAGGCCTTGTGAGACCAAGGGACCATTGGGACACTGTGGGACCATGTGAGATCAAGGGACCATTGGGATACTGTGAGTCCTCATGGATTCATGGACACCACTGTGACATTGCTGGGCCTCATGGAAGCAAGGGGACCCTAGTGACGCCGTGTGCCTCAGTGGAATGTAGGCATCATTGTGACACTGTGAGGCCCCATCCAGCCAAGGCTCCATTGGGACACTGCGAGACCCCACGGAAACAAAGCTCCAGGGTAACACAGAGAGGCTGCCTGTAATCAGTGCTCCATTGTGACCCTGTGGAGCCAAAGGAGAGCGTTGTGACACTGCAAAGCCCCATGGTCCATTGGTCCAAAGGTCCATTGTGACATTGCAGGACTCATGGAACAGAGGAGTCACATGACACTGTGGGGCCTGTGGAACCATGGAGAACATTGTGACACTGCAAGGCCTCAAGGAATCATTAGGACTGTTATATGTCTATAGGATAATTCGTGCAAATAAAATTGTCGTCTCTTTTATAGTTATGTGCTGTTAAATTATACTCTTATAGGAAGTTTTTAAATCGCACAAGCCAGCAACTGCGACTGCAACACCATGTCAAAGCCACCTGGACGAGAGAGGGAGGACTTTATTTACAAGCGAACGAAAGTGGCCAGCCCAGAGAGGGATCATGCATCAAGGTTGTCCGAGAAACACCCGGACGATAAATACACGATAAATATCCGAGACCGAGATAGTCAGAGCCATCAGGGAGGTACATCTCAAATCCGAATTCCGGGACTGCAAACACAGGTGTTCATCACTCTCCGGACACGTATTGTTCAACTTGCCACAGAGAAAAGAACTCCACATGAATACATGCACTTTGAAAAGGAAGAAAGGGGACTCTGGCTCAGGCAAGGAAAATCGTATAAAAATGGGTCAGACAGGACGGTCGGTGTGAAGCATAGAGGACCCTCTGCTGCAGCTGTCAAACCTGTGTCTCACCCGGTGGCAATCCCGGGCTCCACATTGACTTTTTTTTATAGTGGCTTTTTTTCATTTTTCTCAAAGTTTATATTTGGTACAATTAATAACTTTTATTAAATTAAAAATTAATAACTTGGAGCCTTGCATTTCTAACATGTTCATCACATTCAGTTTCTCATGATAAGCCTATCTACTTCTGCTAATTCTGAGATGGGGAAAATGAACTGTCATGATTCCCGCTTGCACTAGAGGATTGTGACACGGGCTGACTTTGTGATGCCAGAGTCTTCTGTGCCATCACAGCGCAACTGTATGACATCCTAGAGTGCTAGAGCAGCACTGGCTCTGTGACATCACAAGGGGGATTTGTGAGATCTCAGGGTGGGCTGTGACATCCCAGGAGGCAGTGTGACATCTCAGGGGCTCTGTGACCTTACTGGGGAGGTCACTTCAAGCCAGCTCCCACTCACAGTTCCTCCCAGAGAAGTCCAAAGCTGCTCGTGCCCGGTGGCATCCCGTGTCCCTCTGGGTCCCCCTGCCCCTGGCGCTGCAGCCTCCCGCTGAGGATGTTCGAGGAGATCAAGCCCAGAGCCTGACACGGGGACAGGGGCTCAGGGCCGTCACAGTTGGAACAGGGAGACAGGGACCCCCTAGCAGCATCCCTGTGCCCCCAGGGCCAGAGCTTGGCCAGGGCTCCTTCACCCTCTTATGAAGGAGGGCTTGAGAGCACTTTAAAAATCCCCAGCAGGGGAGTAGCATAAAACAGCTTTAATATTAAGTGACAGCACCACAGAGTTCCTTGGCAAGAGTCACTCTGCTCCTGACTGGACACTTCAGGCACACCAAGGAAACAAAGCAACAACAAAACCAAACAAAATCCAGGCAATCAAACCAAAAAGGAGTCAAGAACTGTCCCGGTGTCTGTGTGTCTCTGTGTGTTTGTGTGTGTGTGTGTGTGTGTGTGTGTGTGTGTGTGTGTGTGTGACGAAAGGACAGTGAGGGCAAGGATAAAAGGAATACAGCCTAAAAGCTAAACAGAGCTGTGGAATAACACTTAACAATATTCAACTTTGCTTATAACTTCTATTAAGCTTCACAAATTAGCAAAAGAACAACTCTTAGCAGCATTTAACTTTGCTTACATCTTGTGACTTTGTCGCTATAAGACACGTGAAATCACGACGCGAGCCACCTGCTATTTTCAAGGTAAAGAGAAAAGTTTATTCTCTGACTCCAACTTTTATACTTTCCCAAAGGTGACATTGGATTGGAGAGTGAATGGACCACCTGTCCAAAGACATTGGACAAAGCACTAGTACATCAAGTTTGTCCAGCCCCATAAAAGATTGTAAACAATATGTTGTTGACAGAAGTTGTGTGGGAAGGTTCTCCAACAGAATGGAAACTCAGAAGGCTTTAGAAAATCTTAAGAATCAGGGTGACATGACTTAACCTTACTTCCAGGCCTGACTGGCTCAGCTATCCAAGGCAATCAAAGCCCTCAGAGAGCAGCATTTCTGCCACATTTCCCTGAGCACAGGCACTCCTGTGTGCACACAGACACAAAGAGTCACTACAAGGCACCTGTGAGAAATTCCCCTGAGCAAAGGGAAATGTTCCCTGTGGAGGCTTTGGCATCTCCCCAGGGGATGAAGGGTTGAGCCTGGAGCAGACAGTGTCTGTGATGAGCTCCAGAGGAGCTGAGCCCAGGGGCTGCTGGCCAAGGCCCTGGCCCAGTGAGCATTTCTCAGCTGGCAGGGTGGCCTGAGAAGGGGAAAGGGGAATGCACCAGACCAGGAACCATGGAACCAAGGGACCATTGTTACACTGTGGGGCCATGTGAGAAGAAGTGACCATTGGGACACTGTGGGGCCTTGTGAGACCAAGGGACCATTGGGACACTGTGGGACCATGTGAGATCAAGAGACCATTGGGATACTGTGAGTCCTCATGGATTCATGGACACCACTGTGACATTGCTGGGCCTCATGGAAGCAAGGGGACCCTAGTGACGCCGTGTGCCTCAGTGGAATGTAGGCATCATTGTGACACTGTGAGGCCCCATCCAGCCAAGGCTCCATTGGGACACTGCGAGACCCCACGGAAACAAAGCTCCAGGGTAACACAGGGAGGCTGCCTGTAATCAGTGCTCCATTGTGACCCTGTGGAGCCAAAGGAGAGCGTTGTGACACTGCAAAGCCCCATGGTCCATTGGTCCAAAGGTCCATTGTGACATTGCAGGACTCATGGAACAGAGGAGTCACATGACACTGTGGGGCCTGTGGAACCATGGAGAACATTGTGACACTGCAAGGCCTCAAGGAATCATTAGGACTGTTATATGTCTATAGGATAATTCGTGCAAATAAAATTGTCGTCTCTTTTATAGTTATGTGCTGTTAAATTATACTCTTATAGGAAGTTTTTAAATCGCACAAGCCAGCAACAGCGATTGCAACACCATGTCAAAGCCACCTGGACGAGAGAGGGAGGACTTTATTTCCAAGCGAACGAAAGTGGCCAGCCCAGAGAGGGATCATGCATCAAGGTTGTCCGAGAAACACCCGGACGATAAATACACGATAAATATCCGAGACCGAGATAGTCAGAGCCATCAGGGAGGTACATCTCAAATCCGAATTCCGGGACTGCAAACACAGGTGTTCATCACTCTCCGGACACGTATTGTTCAACTTGCCACAGAGAAAAGAACTCCACATGAATACATGCACTTTGAAAAGGAAGAAAGGGGACTCTGGCTCAGGCAAGGAAAATCGTATAAAAATGGGTCAGACAGGACGGTCGGTGTGAAGCATAGAGGACCCTCTGCTGCAGCTGTCAAACCTGTGTCTCACCCGGTGGCAATCCCGGGCTCCACATTGACTTTTTTTTATAGTGGCTTTTTTTCATTTTTCTCAAAGTTTATATTTGGTACACTTAATAACTTTTATTAAATTAAAAATTAATAACTTGGAGCCTTGCATTTCTAACATGTTCATCACATTCAGTTTCTCATGATAAGCCTATCTACTTCTGCTAATTCTGAGATGGGGAAAATGAACTGTCATGATTCCCGCTTGCACTAGAGGATTGTGACACGGGCTGACTTTGTGATGCCAGAGTCTTCTGTGCCATCACAGCGCAACTGTATGACATCCCAGAGTGATAGAGCAGCACTGGCTCTGTGACATCACAAGGGGGATTTGTGAGATCTCAGGGTGGGCTGTGACATCCCAGGAGGCAGTGTGACATCTCAGGGGCTCTGTGACCTTACTGGGGAGGTCACTTCAAGCCAGCTCCCACTCACAGTTCCTCCCAGAGAAGTCCAAAGCTGCTCGTGCCCGGTGGCATCCCGTGTCCCTCTGGGTCCCCCTGCCCCTGGCGCTGCAGCCTCCCCCTGAGGATGTTCGAGGATATCAAGCCCAGAGCCTGACACGGGGACAGGGGCTCAGGGCCGTCACAGTTGGACAGGGAGACAGGGACCCCCTAGCAGCATCCCTGTGCCCCCAGGGCCAGAGCTTGGCCAGGGCTCCTTCACCCTCTTATGAAGGAGGGCTTGAGAGCACTTTAAAAATCCCCAGCAGGGGAGTAGCATAAAACAGCTTTAATATTAACTGACAGCACCACAGAGTTCCTTGGCAAGAGTCACTCTGCTCCTGACTGGACACTTCAGGCACACCAAGGAAACAAAGCAACAACAAAACCAAACAAAATCCAGGCAATCAAACCAAAAAGGAGTCAAGAACTGTCCCGGTGTCTGTGTGTCTCTGTGTGTTTGTGTGTGTGTGTGTGTGGGTGTGTGTGTGTGTGTGTGTGTGTGTGTGTGTGTGACGAAAGGACAGTGAGGGCAAGGATAAAAGGAATACAGCCTAAAAGCTAAACAGAGCTGTGGAATAACACTTAACAATATTCAACTTTGCTTATAACTTCTATTAAGCTTCACAAATTAGCAAAAGAACAACTCTTAGCAGCATTTAACTTTGCTTACAGCTTGTGACTTTGTCGCTATAAGACACGTGAAATCACGACGCGAGCCACCTGCTATTTTCAAGGTAAAGAGAAAAGTTTATTCTCTGACTCCAACTTTTATACTTTCCCAAAGGTGACATTGGATTGGAGAGTGAATGGACCACCTGTCCAAAGACATTGGACAAAGCACTAGTACATCAAGTTTGTCCAGCCCCATAAAAGATTGTAAACAATATGTTGTTGACAGAAGTTGTGTGGGAAGGTTCTCCAACAGAATGGAAACTCAGAAGGCTTTAGAAAATCTTAAGAATCAGGGTGACATGACTTAACCTTACTTCCAGGCCTGACTGGCTCAGCTATCCAAGGCAACAAAGCCCTCAGAGAGCAGCATTTCTGCCACATTTCCCTGAGCACAGGCACTCCTGTGTGCACACAGACACAAAGAGTCACTACAAGGCACCTGTGAGAAATTCCCCTGAGCAAAGGGAAATGTTCCCTGTGGCGGCTTTGGCATCTCCCCAGGGGATGAAGGGTTGAGCCTGGAGCAGACAGTGTCTGTGATGAGCTCCAGCGGAGCTGAGCCCAGGGGCTGCTGGCCAAGGCCCTGGCCCAGTGAGCATTTCTCAGCTGGCAGGGTGGCCTGAGAAAGGGAAAGGGGAATGCACCAGACCAGGAACCATGGAACCAAGGGACCATTGTTACACTGTGGGGCCATGTGAGAAGAAGTGACCATTGGGACACTGTGAGGCCTTGTGAGACCAAGGGACCATTGGGACACTGTGGGACCATGTGAGATCAAGAGACCATTGGGATACTGTGAGTCCTCATGGATTCATGGACACCACTGTGACATTGCTGGGCCTCATGGAAGCAAGGGGACCCTAGTGACGCCGTGTGCCTCAGTGGAATGTAGGCATCATTGTGACACTGTGAGGCCCCATCCAGCCAAGGCTCCATTGGGACACTGCGAGACCCCACGGAAACAAAGCTCCAGGGTAACACAGAGAGGCTGCCTGTAATCAGTGCTCCATTGTGACCCTGTGGAGCCAAAGGAGAGCGTTGTGACACTGCAAAGCCCCATGGTCCATTGGTCCAAAGGTCCATTGTGACATTGCAGGACTCATGGAACAGAGGAGTCACATGACACTGTGGGGCCTGTGGAACCATGGAGAACATTGTGACACTGCAAGGCCTCAAGGAATCATTAGGACTGTTATATGTCTATAGGATAATTCGTGCAAATAAAATTGTCGTCTCTTTTATAGTTATGTGCTGTTAAATTATACTCTTATAGGAAGTTTTTAAATCGCACAAGCCAGCAACTGCGACTGCAACACCATGTCAAAGCCACCTGGACGAGAGAGGGAGGACTTTATTTACAAGCGAACGAAAGTGGCCAGCCCAGAGAGGGATCATGCATCAAGGTTGTCCGAGAAACACCCGGACGATAAATACACGATAAATATCCGAGACCGAGATAGTCAGAGCCATCAGGGAGGTACATCTCAAATCCGAATTCCGGGACTGCAAACACAGGTGTTCATCACTCTCCGGACACGTATTGTTCAACTTGCCACAGAGAAAAGAACTCCACATGAATACATGCACTTTGAAAAGGAAGAAAGGGGACTCTGGCTCAGGCAAGGAAAATCGTATAAAAATGGGTCAGACAGGACGGTCGGTGTGAAGCATAGAGGACCCTCTGCTGCAGCTGTCAAACCTGTGTCTCACCCGGTGGCAATCCCGGGCTCCACATTGACTTTTTTTTATAGTGGCTTTTTTTCATTTTTCTCAAAGTTTATATTTGGTACACTTAATAACTTTTATTAAATTAAAAATTAATAACTTGGAGCCTTGCATTTCTAACATGTTCATCACATTCAGTTTCTCATGATAAGCCTATCTACTTCTGCTAATTCTGAGATGGGGAAAATGAACTGTCATGATTCCCGCTTACACTAGAGGATTGTGACACGGGCTGACTTTGTGATGCCAGAGTCTTCTGTGCCATCACAGCGCAACTGTATGACATCCTAGAGTGCTAGAGCAGCACTGGCTCTGTGACATCACAAGGGGGATTTGTGAGATCTCAGGGTGGGCTGTGACATCCCAGGAGGCAGTGTGACATCTCAGGGGCTCTGTGACCTTACTGGGGAGGTCACTTCAAGCCAGCTCCCACTCACAGTTCCTCCCAGAGAAGTCCAAAGCTGCTCGTGCCCGGTGGCATCCCGTGTCCCTCTGGGTCCCCCTGCCCCTGGCGCTGCAGCCTCCCGCTGAGGATGTTCGAGGAGATCAAGCCCAGAGCCTGACACGGGGACAGGGGCTCAGGGCCGTCACAGTTGGAACAGGGAGACAGGGACCCCCTAGCAGCATCCCTGTGCCCCCAGGGCCAGAGCTTGGCCAGGGCTCCTTCACCCTCTTATGAAGGAGGGCTTGAGAGCACTTTAAAAATCCCCAGCAGGGGAGTAGCATAAAACAGCTTTAATATTAACTGACAGCACCACAGAGTTCCTTGGCAAGAGTCACTCTGCTCCTGACTGGACACTTCAGGCACACCAAGGAAACAAAGCAACAACAAAACCAAACAAAATCCAGGCAATCAAACCAAAAAGGAGTCAAGAACTGTCCCGGTGTCTGTGTGTCTCTGTGTGTTTGTGTGTGTGTGTGTGGGTGTGTGTGTGTGACGAAAGGACAGTGAGGGCAAGGATAAAAGGAATACAGCCTAAAAGCTAAACAGAGCTGTGGAATAACACTTAACAATATTCAACTTTGCTTATAACTTCTATTAAGCTTCACAAATTAGCAAAAGAACAACTCTTAGCAGCATTTAACTTTGCTTACAGCTTGTGACTTTGTCGCTATAAGACACGTGAAATCACGACGCGAGCCACCTGCTATTTTCAAGGTAAAGAGAAAAGTTTATTCTCTGACTCCAACTTTTATACTTTCCCAAAGGTGACATTGGATTGGAGAGTGAATGGACCACCTGTCCAAAGACATTGGACAAAGCACTAGTACATCAAGTTTGTCCAGCCCCATAAAAGATTGTAAACAATATGTTGTTGACAGAAGTTGTGTGGGAAGGTTCTCCAACAGAATGGAAACTCAGAAGGCTTTAGAAAATCTTAAGAATCAGGGTGACATGACTTAACCTTACTTCCAGGCCTGACTGGCTCAGCTATCCAAGGCAACAAAGCCCTCAGAGAGCAGCATTTCTGCCACATTTCCCTGAGCACAGGCACTCCTGTGTGCACACAGACACAAAGAGTCACTACAAGGCACCTGTAAGAAATTCCCCTGAGCAAAGGGAAATGTTCCCTGTGGAGGCTTTGGCATCTCCCCAGGGGATGAAGGGTTGAGCCTGGAGCAGACAGTGTCTGTGATGAGCTCCAGAGGAGCTGAGCCCAGGGGCTGCTGGCCAAGGCCCTGGCCCAGTGAGCATTTCTCAGCTGGCAGGGTGGCCTGAGAAAGGGAAAGGGGAATGCACCAGACCAGGAACCATGGAACCAAGGGACCATTGTTACACTGTGGGGCCATGTGAGAAGAAGTGACCATTGGGACACTGTGAGGCCTTGTGAGACCAAGGGACCATTGGGACACTGTGGGACCATGTGAGATCAAGAGACCATTGGGATACTGTGAGTCCTCATGGATTCATGGACACCACTGTGACATTGCTGGGCCTCATGGAAGCAAGGGGACCCTAGTGACGCCGTGTGCCTCAGTGGAATGTAGGCATCATTGTGACACTGTGAGGCCCCATCCAGCCAAGGCTCCATTGGGACACTGCGAGACCCCACGGAAACAAAGCTCCAGGGTAACACAGAGAGGCTGCCTGTAATCAGTGCTCCATTGTGACCCTGTGGAGCCAAAGGAGAGCGTTGTGACACTGCAAAGCCCCATGGTCCATTGGTCCAAAGGTCCATTGTGACATTGCAGGACTCATGGAACAGAGGAGTCACATGACACTGTGGGGCCTGTGGAACCATGGAGAACATTGTGACACTGCAAGGCCTCAAGGAATCATTAGGACTGTTATATGTCTATAGGATAATTCGTGCAAATAAAATTGTCGTCTCTTTTATAGTTATGTGCTGTTAAATTATACTCTTATAGGAAGTTTTTAAATCGCACAAGCCAGCAACTGCGACTGCAACACCATGTCAAAGCCACCTGGACGAGAGAGGGAGGACTTTATTTACAAGCGAACGAAAGTGGCCAGCCCAGAGAGGGATCATGCATCAAGGTTGTCCGAGAAACACCCGGACGATAAATACACGATAAATATCCGAGACCGAGATAGTCAGAGCCATCAGGGAGGTACATCTCAAATCCGAATTCCGGGACTGCAAACACAGGTGTTCATCACTCTCCGGACACGTATTGTTCAACTTGCCACAGAGAAAAGAACTCCACATGAATACATGCACTTTGAAAAGGAAGAAAGGGGACTCTGGCTCAGGCAAGGAAAATCGTATAAAAATGGGTCAGACAGGACGGTCGGTGTGAAGCATAGAGGACCCTCTGCTGCAGCTGTCAAACCTGTGTCTCACCCGGTGGCAATCCCGGGCTCCACATTGACTTTTTTTTATAGTGGCTTTTTTTCATTTTTCTCAAAGTTTATATTTGGTACACTTAATAACTTTTATTAAATTAAAAATTAATAACTTGGAGCCTTGCATTTCTAACATGTTCATCACATTCAGTTTCTCATGATAAGCCTATCTACTTCTGCTAATTCTGAGATGGGGAAAATGAACTGTCATGATTCCCGCTTGCACTAGAGGATTGTGACACGGGCTGACTTTGTGATGCCAGAGTCTTCTGTGCCATCACAGCGCAACTGTATGACATCCTAGAGTGCTAGAGCAGCACTGGCTCTGTGACATCACAAGGGGGATTTGTGAGATCTCAGGGTGGGCTGTGACATCCCAGGAGGCAGTGTGACATCTCAGGGGCTCTGTGACCTTACTGGGGAGGTCACTTCAAGCCAGCTCCCACTCACAGTTCCTCCCAGAGAAGTCCAAAGCTGCTCGTGCCCGGTGGCATCCCGTGTCCCTCTGGGTCCCCCTGCCCCTGGCGCTGCAGCCTCCCGCTGAGGATGTTCGAGGAGATCAAGCCCAGAGCCTGACACGGGGACAGGGGCTCAGGGCCGTCACAGTTGGAACAGGGAGACAGGGACCCCCTAGCAGCATCCCTGTGCCCCCAGGGCCAGAGCTTGGCCAGGGCTCCTTCACCCTCTTATGAAGGAGGGCTTGAGAGCACTTTAAAAATCCCCAGCAGGGGAGTAGCATAAAACAGCTTTAATATTAAGTGACAGCACCACAGAGTTCCTTGGCAAGAGTCACTCTGCTCCTGACTGGACACTTCAGGCACACCAAGGAAACAAAGCAACAACAAAACCAAACAAAATCCAGGCAATCAAACCAAAAAGGAGTCAAGAACTGTCCCGGTGTCTGTGTGTCTCTGTGTGTTTGTGTGTGTGTGTGTGGGTGTGTGTGTGTGTGTGTGTGTGTGTGTGTGTGTGTGTGTGTGTGTGACGAAAGGACAGTGAGGGCAAGGATAAAAGGAATACAGCCTAAAAGCTAAACAGAGCTGTGGAATAACACTTAACAATATTCAACTTTGCTTATAACTTCTATTAAGCTTCACAAATTAGCAAAAGAACAACTCTTAGCAGCATTTAACTTTGCTTACATCTTGTGACTTTGTCGCTATAAGACATGTGAAAGCACGACACGAGCCACCTGCTATTTTCAAGGTAAAGAGAAAAGTTTATTCTCTGACTCCAACTTTTATACTTTCCCAAAGGTGACATTGGATTGGAGAGTGAATGGACCACCTGTCCAAAGACATTGGACAAAGCACTAGTACATCAAGTTTGTCCAGCCCCATAAAAGATTGTAAACAATATGTTGTTGACAGAAATTGTGTGGGAAGGTTCTCCAACAGAATGGAAACTCAGAAGGCTTTAGAAAATCTTAAGAATCAGGGTGACATGACTTAACCTTACTTCCAGGCCTGACTGGCTCAGCTATCCAAGGCAATCAAAGCCCTCAGAGAGCAGCATTTCTGCCACATTTCCCTGAGCACAGGCACTCCTGTGTGCACACAGACACAAAGAGTCACTACAAGGCACCTGTGAGAAATTCCCCTGAGCAAAGGGAAATGTTCCCTGTGGCGGCTTTGGCATCTCCCCAGGGGATGAAGGGTTGAGCCTGGAGCAGACAGTGTCTGTGATGAGCTCCAGCGGAGCTGAGCCCAGGGGCTGCTGGCCAAGGCCCTGGCCCAGTGAGCATTTCTCAGCTGGCAGGGCGGCCTGAGAAGGGGAAAGGGGAATGCACCAGACCAGGAACCATGGAACCAAGGGACCATTGTTACACTGTGGGGCCATGTGAGAAGAAGTGACCATTGGGACACTGTGGGGCCTTGTGAGACCAAGGGACCATTGGGACACTGTGGGACCATGTGAGATCAAGGGACCATTGGGATACTGTGAGTCCTCATGGATTCATGGACACCACTGTGACATTGCTGGGCCTCATGGAAGCAAGGGGACCCTAGTGACGCCGTGTGCCTCAGTGGAATGTAGGCATCATTGTGACACTGTGAGGCCCCATCCAGCCAAGGCTCCATTGGGACACTGCGAGACCCCACGGAAACAAAGCTCCAGGGTAACACAGAGAGGCTGCCTGTAATCAGTGCTCCATTGTGACCCTGTGGAGCCAAAGGAGAGCGTTGTGACACTGCAAAGCCCCATGGTCCATTGGTCCAAAGGTCCATTGTGACGTTGCAGGACTCATGGAACAGAGGAGTCACATGACACTGTGGGGCCTGTGGAACCATGGAGAACATTGTGACACTGCAAGGCCTCAAGGAATCATTAGGACTGTTATATGTCTATAGGATAATTCGTGCAAATAAAATTGTCGTCTCTTTTATAGTTATGTGCTGTTAAATTATACTCTTATAGGAAGTTTTTAAATCGCACAAGCCAGCAACAGCGATTGCAACACCATGTCAAAGCCACCTGGACGAGAGAGGGAGGACTTTATTTACAAGCGAACGAAAGTGGCCAGCCCAGAGAGGGATCATGCATCAAGGTTGTCCGAGAAACACCCGGACGATAAATACACGATAAATATCCGAGACCGAGATAGTCAGAGCCATCAGGGAGGTACATCTCAAATCCGAATTCCGGGACTGCAAACACAGGTGTTCATCACTCTCCGGACACGTATTGTTCAACTTGCCACAGAGAAAAGAACTCCACATGAATACATGCACTTTGAAAAGGAAGAAAGGGGACTCTGGCTCAGGCAAGGAAAATCGTATAAAAATGGGTCAGACAGGACGGTCGGTGTGAAGCATAGAGGACCCTCTGCTGCAGCTGTCAAACCTGTGTCTCACCCGGTGGCAATCCCGGGCTCCACATTGACTTTTTTTTATAGTGGCTTTTTTTCATTTTTCTCAAAGTTTATATTTGGTACACTTAATAACTTTTATTAAATTAAAAATTAATAACTTGGAGCCTTGCATTTCTAACATGTTCATCACATTCAGTTTCTCATGATAAGCCTATCTACTTCTGCTAATTCTGAGATGGGGAAAATGAACTGTCATGATTCCCGCTTGCACTAGAGGATTGTGACACGGGCTGACTTTGTGATGCCAGAGTCTTCTGTGCCATCACAGCGCAACTGTATGACATCCTAGAGTGCTAGAGCAGCACTGGCTCTGTGACATCACAAGGGGGATTTGTGAGATCTCAGGGTGGGCTGTGACATCCCAGGAGGCAGTGTGACATCTCAGGGGCTCTGTGACCTTACTGGGGAGGTCACTTCAAGCCAGCTCCCACTCACAGTTCCTCCCAGAGAAGTCCAAAGCTGCTCGTGCCCGGTGGCATCCCGTGTCCCTCTGGGTCCCCCTGCCCCTGGCGCTGCAGCCTCCCCCTGAGGATGTTCGAGGAGATCAAGCCCAGAGCCTGACACGGGGACAGGGGCTCAGGGCCGTCACAGTTGGAACAGGGAGACAGGGACCCCCTAGCAGCATCCCTGTGCCCCCAGGGCCAGAGCTTGGCCAGGGCTCCTTCACCCTCTTATGAAGGAGGGCTTGAGAGCACTTTAAAAATCCCCAGCAGGGGAGTAGCATAAAACAGCTTTAATATTAAGTGACAGCACCACAGAGTTCCTTGGCAAGAGTCACTCTGCTCCTGACTGGACACTTCAGGCACACCAAGGAAACAAAGCAACAACAAAACCAAACAAAATCCAGGCAATCAAACCAAAAAGGAGTCAAGAACTGTCCCGGTGTCTGTGTGTCTCTGTGTGTTTGTGTGTGTGTGTGTGGGTGTGTGTGTGTGTGTGTGTGTGTGTGTGTGTGTGTGTGTGTGTGTGTGTGACGAAAGGACAGTGAGGGCAAGGATAAAAGGAATACAGCCTAAAAGCTAAACAGAGCTGTGGAATAACACTTAACAATATTCAACTTTGCTTATAACTTCTATTAAGCTTCACAAATTAGCAAAAGAACAACTCTTAGCAGCATTTAACTTTGCTTACAGCTTGTGACTTTGTCGCTATAAGACACGTGAAAGCACGACACGAGCCACCTGCTATTTTCAAGGTAAAGAGAAAAGTTTATTCTCTGACTCCAACTTTTATACTTTCCCAAAGGTGACATTGGATTGGAGAGTGAATGGACCACCTGTCCAAAGACATTGGACAAAGCACTAGTACATCAAGTTTGTCCAGCCCCATAAAAGATTGTAAACAATATGTTGTTGACAGAAATTGTGTGGGAAGGTTCTCCAACAGAATGGAAACTCAGAAGGCTTTAGAAAATCTTAAGAATCAGGGTGACATGACTTAACCTTACTTCCAGGCCTGACTGGCTCAGCTATCCAAGGCAACAAAGCCCTCAGAGAGCAGCATTTCTGCCACATTTCCCTGAGCACAGGCACTCCTGTGTGCACACAGACACAAAGAGTCACTACAAGGCACCTGTGAGAAATTCCCCTGAGCAAAGGGAAATGTTCCCTGTGGAGGCTTTGGCATCTCCCCAGGGGATGAAGGGTTGAGCCTGGAGCAGACAGTGTCTGTGATGAGCTCCAGCGGAGCTGAGCCCAGGGGCTGCTGGCCAAGGCCCTGGCCCAGTGAGCATTTCTCAGCTGGCAGGGCGGCCTGAGAAGGGGAAAGGGGAATGCACCAGACCAGGAACCATGGAACCAAGGGACCATTGTTACACTGTGGGGCCATGTGAGAAGAAGTGACCATTGGGACACTGTGGGGCCTTGTGAGACCAAGGGACCATTGGGACACTGTGGGACCATGTGAGATCAAGGGACCATTGGGATACTGTGAGTCCTCATGGATTCATGGACACCACTGTGACATTGCTGGGCCTCATGGAAGCAAGGGGACCCTAGTGACGCCGTGTGCCTCAGTGGAATGTAGGCATCATTGTGACACTGTGAGGCCCCATCCAGCCAAGGCTCCATTGGGACACTGCGAGACCCCACGGAAACAAAGCTCCAGGGTAACACAGAGAGGCTGCCTGTAATCAGTGCTCCATTGTGACCCTGTGGAGCCAAAGGAGAGCGTTGTGACACTGCAAAGCCCCATGGTCCATTGGTCCAAAGGTCCATTGTGACGTTGCAGGACTCATGGAACAGAGGAGTCACATGACACTGTGGGGCCTGTGGAACCATGGAGAACATTGTGACACTGCAAGGCCTCAAGGAATCATTAGGACTGTTATATGTCTATAGGATAATTCGTGCAAATAAAATTGTCGTCTCTTTTATAGTTATGTGCTGTTAAATTATACTCTTATAGGAAGTTTTTAAATCGCACAAGCCAGCAACAGCGATTGCAACACCATGTCAAAGCCACCTGGACGAGAGAGGGAGGACTTTATTTACAAGCGAACGAAAGTGGCCAGCCCAGAGAGGGATCATGCATCAAGGTTGTCCGAGAAACACCCGGACGATAAATACACGATAAATATCCGAGACCGAGATAGTCAGAGCCATCAGGGAGGTACATCTCAAATCCGAATTCCGGGACTGCAAACACAGGTGTTCATCACTCTCCGGACACGTATTGTTCAACTTGCCACAGAGAAAAGAACTCCACATGAATACATGCACTTTGAAAAGGAAGAAAGGGGACTCTGGCTCAGGCAAGGAAAATCGTATAAAAATGGGTCAGACAGGACGGTCGGTGTGAAGCATAGAGGACCCTCTGCTGCAGCTGTCAAACCTGTGTCTCACCCGGTGGCAATCCCGGGCTCCACATTGACTTTTTTTTATAGTGGCTTTTTTTCATTTTTCTCAAAGTTTATATTTGGTACACTTAATAACTTTTATTAAATTAAAAATTAATAACTTGGAGCCTTGCATTTCTAACATGTTCATCACATTCAGTTTCTCATGATAAGCCTATCTACTTCTGCTAATTCTGAGATGGGGAAAATGAACTGTCATGATTCCCGCTTGCACTAGAGGATTGTGACACGGGCTGACTTTGTGATGCCAGAGTCTTCTGTGCCATCACAGCGCAACTGTATGACATCCTAGAGTGCTAGAGCAGCACTGGCTCTGTGACATCACAAGGGGGATTTGTGAGATCTCAGGGTGGGCTGTGACATCCCAGGAGGCAGTGTGACATCTCAGGGGCTCTGTGACCTTACTGGGGAGGTCACTTCAAGCCAGCTCCCACTCACAGTTCCTCCCAGAGAAGTCCAAAGCTGCTCGTGCCCGGTGGCATCCCGTGTCCCTCTGGGTCCCCCTGCCCCTGGCGCTGCAGCCTCCCGCTGAGGATGTTCGAGGAGATCAAGCCCAGAGCCTGACACGGGGACAGGGGCTCAGGGCTGTCACAGTTGGAACAGGGAGACAGGGACCCCCTAGCAGCATCCCTGTGCCCCCAGGGCCAGAGCTTGGCCAGGGCTCCTTCACCCTCTTATGAAGGAGGGCTTGAGAGCACTTTAAAAATCCCCAGCAGGGGAGTAGCATAAAACAGCTTTAATATTAACTGACAGCACCACAGAGTTCCTTGGCAAGAGTCACTCTGCTCCTGACTGGACACTTCAGGCACACCAAGGAAACAAAGCAACAACAAAACCAAACAAAATCCAGGCAATCAAACCAAAAAGGAGTCAAGAACTGTCCCGGTGTCTGTGTGTCTCTGTGTGTTTGTGTGTGTGTGTGTGGGTGTGTGTGTGTGTGTGTGTGTGTGTGTGTGTGTGGGTGTGTGTGTGACGAAAGGACAGTGAGGGCAAGGATAAAAGGAATACAGCCTAAAAGCTAAACAGAGCTGTGGAATAACACTTAACAATATTCAACTTTGCTTATAACTTCTATTAAGCTTCACAAATTAGCAAAAGAACAACTCTTAGCAGCATTTAACTTTGCTTACAGCTTGTGACTTTGTCGCTATAAGACATGTGAAATCACGACACGAGCCACCTGCTATTTTCAAGGTAAAGAGAAAAGTTTATTCTCTGACTCCAACTTTTATACTTTCCCAAAGGTGACATTGGATTGGAGAGTGAATGGACCACCTGTCCAAAGACATTGGACAAAGCACTAGTACATCAAGTTTGTCCAGCCCCATAAAAGATTGTAAACAATAGTTGTTGACAGAAATTGTGTGGGAAGGTTCTCCAACAGAATGGAAACTCAGAAGGCTTTAGAAAATCTTAAGAATCAGGGTGACATGACTTAACCTTACTTCCAGGCCTGACTGGCTCAGCTATCCAAGGCAATCAAAGCCCTCAGAGAGCAGCATTTCTGCCACATTTCCCTGAGCACAGGCACTCCTGTGTGCACACAGACACAAAGAGTCACTACAAGGCACCTGTGAGAAATTCCCCTGAGCAAAGGGAAATGTTCCCTGTGGAGGCTTTGGCATCTCCCCAGGGGATGAAGGGTTGAGCCTGGAGCAGACAGTGTCTGTGATGAGCTCCAGAGGAGCTGAGGCCAGGGGCTGCTGGCCAAGGCCCTGGCCCAGTGAGCATTTCTCAGCTGGCAGGGCGGCCTGAGAAGGGGAAAGGGGAATGCACCAGACCAGGAACCCTGGAACCAAGGGACCATTGTTACACTGTGGGGCCATGTGAGAAGAAGTGACCATTGGGACACTGTGGGGCCTTGTGAGACCAAGGGACCATTGGGACACTGTGGGACCATGTGAGATCAAGAGACCATTGGGATACTGTGAGTCCTCATGGATTCATGGACACCACTGTGACATTGCTGGGCCTCATGGAAGCAAGGGGACCCTAGTGACGCCGTGTGCCTCAGTGGAATGTAGGCATCATTGTGACACTGTGAGGCCCCATCCAGCCAAGGCTCCATTGGGACACTGCGAGACCCCATGGAAACAAAGCTCCAGGGTAACACAGAGAGGCTGCCTGTAATCAGTGCTCCATTGTGACCCTGTGGAGCCAAAGGAGAGCGTTGTGACACTGCAAAGCCCCATGGTCCATTGGTCCAAAGGTCCATTGTGACATTGCAGGACTCATGGAACAGAGGAGTCACATGACACTGTGGGGCCTGTGGAACCATGGAGAACATTGTGACAATGCAAGGCCTCAAGGAATCATTAGGACTGTTATATGTCTATAGGATAATTCGTGCAAATAAAATTGTCGTCTCTTTTATAGTTATGTGCTGTTAAATTATACTCTTATAAGAAGTTTTTAAATCGCACAAGCCAGCAACAGCGACTGCAACACCATGTCAAAGCCACCTGGACGAGAGAGGGAGGACTTTATTTACAAGCGAACGAAAGTGGCCAGCCCAGAGAGGGATCATGCATCAAGGTTGTCCGAGAAACACCCGGACGATAAATACACGATAAATATCCGAGACCGAGATAGTCAGAGCCATCAGGGAGGTACATCTCAAATCCGAATTCCGGGACTGCAAACACAGGTGTTCATCACTCTCCGGACACGTATTGTTCAACTTGCCACAGAGAAAAGAACTCCACATGAATACATGCACTTTGAAAAGGAAGAAAGGGGATTCTGGCTCAGGCAAGGAAAATCGTATAAAAATGGGTCAGACAGGACGGTCGGTGTGAAGCATAGAGGACCCTCTGCTGCAGCTGTCAAACCTGTGTCTCACCCGGTGGCAATCCCGGGCTCCACATTGACTTTTTTTTATAGTGGCTTTTTTTCATTTTTCTCAAAGTTTATATTTGGTACACTTAATAACTTTTATTAAATTAAAAATTAATAACTTGGAGCCTTGCATTTCTAACATGTTCATCACATTCGGTTTCTCATGATAAGCCTATCTACTTCTGCTAATTCTGAGATGGGGAAAATGAACTGTCATGATTCCCGCTTGCACTAGAGGATTGTGACACGGGCTGACTTTGTGATGCCAGAGTCTTCTGTGCCATCACAGCGCAACTGTATGACATCCCAGAGTGCTAGAGCAGCACTGGCTCTGTGACATCACAAGGGGGATTTGTGAGATCTCAGGGTGGGCTGTGACATCCCAGGAGGCAGTGTGACATCTCAGGGGCTCTGTGACCTTACTGGGGAGGTCACTTCAAGCCAGCTCCCACTCACAGTTCCTCCCAGAGAAGTCCAAAGCTGCTCGTGCCCGGTGGCATCCCGTGTCCCTCTGGGTCCCCCTGCCCCTGGCGCTGCAGCCTCCCGCTGAGGATGTTCGAGGAGATCAAGCCCAGAGCCTGACACGGGGACAGGGGCTCAGGGCCGTCACAGTTGGAACAGGGAGACAGGGACCCCCTAGCAGCATCCCTGTGCCCCCAGGGCCAGAGCTTGGCCAGGGCTCCTTCACCCTCTTATGAAGGAGGGCTTGAGAGCACTTTAAAAATCCCCAGCAGGGGAGTAGCATAAAACAGCTTTAATATTAACTGACAGCACCACAGAGTTCCTTGGCAAGAGTCACTCTGCTCCTGACTGGACACTTCAGGCACACCAAGGAAACAAAGCAACAACAAAACCAAACAAAATCCAGGCAATCAAACCAAAAAGGAGTCAAGAACTGTCCCGGTGTCTGTGTGTCTCTGTGTGTTTGTGTGTGTGTGTGTGGGTGTGTGTGTGTGGGTGTGTGTGTGTGTGTGTGTGTGTGTGTGTGTGTGTGACGAAAGGACAGTGAGGGCAAGGATAAAAGGAATACAGCCTAAAAGCTAAACAGAGCTGTGGAATAACACTTAACAATATTCAACTTTGCTTATAACTTCTATTAAGCTTCACAAATTAGCAAAAGAACAACTCTTAGCAGCATTTAACTTTGCTTACAGCTTGTGACTTTGTCGCTATAAGACATGTGAAATCACGACGCGAGCCACCTGCTATTTTCAAGGTAAAGAGAAAAGTTTATTCTCTGACTCCAACTTTTATACTTTCCCAAAGGTGACATTGGATTGGAGAGTGAATGGACCACCTGTCCAAAGACATTGGACAAAGCACTAGTACATCAAGTTTGTCCAGCCCCATAAAAGATTGTAAACAATATGTTGTTGACAGAAATTGTGTGGGAAGGTTCTCCAACAGAATGGAAACTCAGAAGGCTTTAGAAAATCTTAAGAATCAGGGTGACATGACTTAACCTTACTTCCAGGCCTGACTGGCTCAGCTATCCAAGGCAATCAAAGCCCTCAGAGAGCAGCATTTCTGCCACATTTCCCTGAGCACAGGCACTCCTGTGTGCACACAGACACAAAGAGTCACTACAAGGCACCTGTGAGAAATTCCCCTGAGCAAAGGGAAATGTTCCCTGTGGAGGCTTTGGCATCTCCCCAGGGGATGAAGGGTTGAGCCTGGAGCAGACAGTGTCTGTGATGAGCTCCAGAGGAGCTGAGCCCAGGGGCTGCTGGCCAAGGCCCTGGCCCAGTGAGCATTTCTCAGCTGGCAGGGTGGCCTGAGAAGGGGAAAGGGGAATGCACCAGACCAGGAACCATGGAACCAAGGGACCATTGTTACACTGTGGGGCCATGTGAGAAGAAGTGACCATTGGGACACTGTGGGGCCTTGTGAGACCAAGGGACCATTGGGACACTGTGGGACCATGTGAGATCAAGAGACCATTGGGATACTGTGAGTCCTCATGGATTCATGGACACCACTGTGACATTGCTGGGCCTCATGGAAGCAAGGGGACCCTAGTGACGCCGTGTGCCTCAGTGGAATGTAGGCATCATTGTGACACTGTGAGGCCCCATCCAGCCAAGGCTCCATTGGGACACTGCGAGACCCCACGGAAACAAAGCTCCAGGGTAACACAGAGAGGCTGCCTGTAATCAGTGCTCCATTGTGACCCTGTGGAGCCAAAGGAGAGCGTTGTGACACTGCAAAGCCCCATGGTCCATTGGTCCAAAGGTCCATTGTGACATTGCAGGACTCATGGAACAGAGGAGTCACATGACACTGTGGGGCCTGTGGAACCATGGAGAACATTGTGACACTGCAAGGCCTCAAGGAATCATTAGGACTGTTATATGTCTATAGGATAATTCGTGCAAATAAAATTGTCGTCTCTTTTATAGTTATGTGCTGTTAAATTATACTCTTATAGGAAGTTTTTAAATCGCACAAGCCAGCAACTGCGACTGCAACACCATGTCAAAGCCACCTGGACGAGAGAGGGAGGACTTTATTTACAAGCGAACGAAAGTGGCCAGCCCAGAGAGGGATCATGCATCAAGGTTGTCCGAGAAACACCCGGACGATAAATACACGATAAATATCCGAGACCGAGATAGTCAGAGCCATCAGGGAGGTACATCTCAAATCCGAATTCCGGGACTGCAAACACAGGTGTTCATCACTCTCCGGACACGTATTGTTCAACTTGCCACAGAGAAAAGAACTCCACATGAATACATGCACTTTGAAAAGGAAGAAAGGGGATTCTGGCTCAGGCAAGGAAAATCGTATAAAAATGGGTCAGACAGGACGGTCGGTGTGAAGCATAGAGGACCCTCTGCTGCAGCTGTCAAACCTGTGTCTCACCCGGTGGCAATCCCGGGCTCCACATTGACTTTTTTTTATAGTGGCTTTTTTTCATTTTTCTCAAAGTTTATATTTGGTACACTTAATAACTTTTATTAAATTAAAAATTAATAACTTGGAGCCTTGCATTTCTAACATGTTCATCACATTCGGTTTCTCATGATAAGCCTATCTACTTCTGCTAATTCTGAGATGGGGAAAATGAACTGTCATGATTCCCGCTTGCACTAGAGGATTGTGACACGGGCTGACTTTGTGATGCCAGAGTCTTCTGTGCCATCACAGCGCAACTGTATGACATCCCAGAGTGCTAGAGCAGCACTGGCTCTGTGACATCACAAGGGGGATTTGTGAGATCTCAGGGTGGGCTGTGACATCCCAGGAGGCAGTGTGACATCTCAGGGGCTCTGTGACCTTACTGGGGAGGTCACTTCAAGCCAGCTCCCACTCACAGTTCCTCCCAGAGAAGTCCAAAGCTGCTCGTGCCCGGTGGCATCCCGTGTCCCTCTGGGTCCCCCTGCCCCTGGCGCTGCAGCCTCCCGCTGAGGATGTTCGAGGAGATCAAGCCCAGAGCCTGACACGGGGACAGGGGCTCAGGGCCGTCACAGTTGGAACAGGGAGACAGGGACCCCCTAGCAGCATCCCTGTGCCCCCAGGGCCAGAGCTTGGCCAGGGCTCCTTCACCCTCTTATGAAGGAGGGCTTGAGAGCACTTTAAAAATCCCCAGCAGGGGAGTAGCATAAAACAGCTTTAATATTAACTGACAGCACCACAGAGTTCCTTGGCAAGAGTCACTCTGCTCCTGACTGGACACTTCAGGCACACCAAGGAAACAAAGCAACAACAAAACCAAACAAAATCCAGGCAATCAAACCAAAAAGGAGTCAAGAACTGTCCCGGTGTCTGTGTGTCTCTGTGTGTTTGTGTGTGTGTGTGTGGGTGTGTGTGTGTGGGTGTGTGTGTGTGTGTGTGTGTGTGTGTGTGTGTGTGACGAAAGGACAGTGAGGGCAAGGATAAAAGGAATACAGCCTAAAAGCTAAACAGAGCTGTGGAATAACACTTAACAATATTCAACTTTGCTTATAACTTCTATTAAGCTTCACAAATTAGCAAAAGAACAACTCTTAGCAGCATTTAACTTTGCTTACAGCTTGTGACTTTGTCGCTATAAGACATGTGAAATCACGACGCGAGCCACCTGCTATTTTCAAGGTAAAGAGAAAAGTTTATTCTCTGACTCCAACTTTTATACTTTCCCAAAGGTGACATTGGATTGGAGAGTGAATGGACCACCTGTCCAAAGACATTGGACAAAGCACTAGTACATCAAGTTTGTCCAGCCCCATAAAAGATTGTAAACAATATGTTGTTGACAGAAATTGTGTGGGAAGGTTCTCCAACAGAATGGAAACTCAGAAGGCTTTAGAAAATCTTAAGAATCAGGGTGACATGACTTAACCTTACTTCCAGGCCTGACTGGCTCAGCTATCCAAGGCAATCAAAGCCCTCAGAGAGCAGCATTTCTGCCACATTTCCCTGAGCACAGGCACTCCTGTGTGCACACAGACACAAAGAGTCACTACAAGGCACCTGTGAGAAATTCCCCTGAGCAAAGGGAAATGTTCCCTGTGGAGGCTTTGGCATCTCCCCAGGGGATGAAGGGTTGAGCCTGGAGCAGACAGTGTCTGTGATGAGCTCCAGAGGAGCTGAGCCCAGGGGCTGCTGGCCAAGGCCCTGGCCCAGTGAGCATTTCTCAGCTGGCAGGGTGGCCTGAGAAGGGGAAAGGGGAATGCACCAGACCAGGAACCATGGAACCAAGGGACCATTGTTACACTGTGGGGCCATGTGAGAAGAAGTGACCATTGGGACACTGTGGGGCCTTGTGAGACCAAGGGACCATTGGGACACTGTGGGACCATGTGAGATCAAGAGACCATTGGGATACTGTGAGTCCTCATGGATTCATGGACACCACTGTGACATTGCTGGGCCTCATGGAAGCAAGGGGACCCTAGTGACGCCGTGTGCCTCAGTGGAATGTAGGCATCATTGTGACACTGTGAGGCCCCATCCAGCCAAGGCTCCATTGGGACACTGCGAGACCCCACGGAAACAAAGCTCCAGGGTAACACAGAGAGGCTGCCTGTAATCAGTGCTCCATTGTGACCCTGTGGAGCCAAAGGAGAGCGTTGTGACACTGCAAAGCCCCATGGTCCATTGGTCCAAAGGTCCATTGTGACATTGCAGGACTCATGGAACAGAGGAGTCACATGACACTGTGGGGCCTGTGGAACCATGGAGAACATTGTGACACTGCAAGGCCTCAAGGAATCATTAGGACTGTTATATGTCTATAGGATAATTCGTGCAAATAAAATTGTCGTCTCTTTTATAGTTATGTGCTGTTAAATTATACTCTTATAGGAAGTTTTTAAATCGCACAAGCCAGCAACTGCGACTGCAACACCATGTCAAAGCCACCTGGACGAGAGAGGGAGGACTTTATTTCCAAGCGAACGAAAGTGGCCAGCCCAGAGAGGGATCATGCATCAAGGTTGTCCGAGAAACACCCGGACGATAAATACACGATAAATATCCGAGACCGAGATAGTCAGAGCCATCAGGGAGGTACATCTCAAATCCGAATTCCGGGACTGCAAACACAGGTGTTCATCACTCTCCGGACACGTATTGTTCAACTTGCCACAGAGAAAAGAACTCCACATGAATACATGCACTTTGAAAAGGAAGAAAGGGGACTCTGGCTCAGGCAAGGAAAATCGTATAAAAATGGGTCAGACAGGACGGTCGGTGTGAAGCATAGAGGACCCTCTGCTGCAGCTGTCAAACCTGTGTCTCACCCGGTGGCAATCCCGGGCTCCACATTGACTTTTTTTTATAGTGTCTTTTTTTCATTTTTCTCAAAGTTTATATTTGGTACACTTAATAACTTTTATTAAATTAAAAATTAATAACTTGGAGCCTTGCATTTCTAACATGTTCATCACATTCAGTTTCTCATGATAAGCCTATCTACTTCTGCTAATTCTGAGATGGGGAAAATGAACTGTCATGATTCCCGCTTGCACTAGAGGATTGTGACACGGGCTGACTTTGTGATGCCAGAGTCTTCTGTGCCATCACAGCGCAACTGTATGACATCCTAGAGTGCTAGAGCAGCACTGGCTCTGTGACATCACAAGGGGGATTTGTGAGATCTCAGGGTGGGCTGTGACATCCCAGGAGGCAGTGTGACATCTCAGGGGCTCTGTGACCTTACTGGGGAGGTCACTTCAAGCCAGCTCCCACTCACAGTTCCTCCCAGAGAAGTCCAAAGCTGCTCGTGCCCGGTGGCATCCCGTGTCCCTCTGGGTCCCCCTGCCCCTGGCGCTGCAGCCTCCCGCTGAGGATGTTCGAGGAGATCAAGCCCAGAGCCTGACACGGGGACAGGGGCTCAGGGCTGTCACAGTTGGAACAGGGAGACAGGGACCCCCTAGCAGCATCCCTGTGCCCCCAGGGCCAGAGCTTGGCCAGGGCTCCTTCACCCTCTTATGAAGGAGGGCTTGAGAGCACTTTAAAAATCCCCAGCAGGGGAGTAGCATAAAACAGCTTTAATATTAACTGACAGCACCACAGAGTTCCTTGGCAAGAGTCACTCTGCTCCTGACTGGACACTTCAGGCACACCAAGGAAACAAAGCAACAACAAAACCAAACAAAATCCAGGCAATCAAACCAAAAAGGAGTCAAGAACTGTCCCGGTGTCTGTGTGTCTCTGTGTGTTTGTGTGTGTGTGTGTGGGTGTGTGTGTGTGTGTGTGTGTGTGTGTGTGTGTGGGTGTGTGTGTGACGAAAGGACAGTGAGGGCAAGGATAAAAGGAATACAGCCTAAAAGCTAAACAGAGCTGTGGAATAACACTTAACAATATTCAACTTTGCTTATAACTTCTATTAAGCTTCACAAATTAGCAAAAGAACAACTCTTAGCAGCATTTAACTTTGCTTACAGCTTGTGACTTTGTCGCTATAAGACATGTGAAATCACGACGCGAGCCACCTGCTATTTTCAAGGTAAAGAGAAAAGTTTATTCTCTGACTCCAACTTTTATACTTTCCCAAAGGTGACATTGGATTGGAGAGTGAATGGACCACCTGTCCAAAGACATTGGACAAAGCACTAGTACATCAAGTTTGTCCAGCCCCATAAAAGATTGTAAACAATATGTTGTTGACAGAAATTGTGTGGGAAGGTTCTCCAACAGAATGGAAACTCAGAAGGCTTTAGAAAATCTTAAGAATCAGGGTGACATGACTTAACCTTACTTCCAGGCCTGACTGGCTCAGCTATCCAAGGCAATCAAAGCCCTCAGAGAGCAGCATTTCTGCCACATTTCCCTGAGCACAGGCACTCCTGTGTGCACACAGACACAAAGAGTCACTACAAGGCACCTGTGAGAAATTCCCCTGGGCAAAGGGAAATGTTCCCTGTGGAGGCTTTGGCATCTCCCCAGGAAATGAAGGGTTGAGCCTGGAGCAGACAGTGTCTGTGATGAGCTCCAGAGGAGCTGAGCCCAGGGGCTGCTGGCCAAGGCCCTGGCCCAGTGAGCATTTCTCAGCTGGCAGGGTGGCCTGAGAAGGGGAAAGGGGAATGCACCAGACCAGGAACCATGGAACCAAGGGACCATTGTTACACTGTGGGGCCATGTGAGAAGAAGTGACCATTGGGACACTGTGGGGCCTTGTGAGACCAAGGGACCATTGGGACACTGTGGGACCATGTGAGATCAAGAGACCATTGGGATACTGTGAGTCCTCATGGATTCATGGACACCACTGTGACATTGCTGGGCCTCATGGAAGCAAGGGGACCCTAGTGACGCCGTGTGCCTCAGTGGAATGTAGGCATCATTGTGACACTGTGAGGCCCCATCCAGCCAAGGCTCCATTGGGACACTGCGAGACCCCACGGAAACAAAGCTCCAGGGTAACACAGAGAGGCTGCCTGTAATCAGTGCTCCATTGTGACCCTGTGGAGCCAAAGGAGAGCGTTGTGACACTGCAAAGCCCCATGGTCCATTGGTCCAAAGGTCCATTGTGACATTGCAGGACTCATGGAACAGAGGAGTCACATGACACTGTGGGGCCTGTGGAACCATGGAGAACATTGTGACACTGCAAGGCCTCAAGGAATCATTAGGACTGTTATATGTCTATAGGATAATTCGTGCAAATAAAATTGTCGTCTCTTTTATAGTTATGTGCTGTTAAATTATACTCTTATAGGAAGTTTTTAAATCGCACAAGCCAGCAACTGCGACTGCAACACCATGTCAAAGCCACCTGGACGAGAGAGGGAGGACTTTATTTCCAAGCGAACGAAAGTGGCCAGCCCAGAGAGGGATCATGCATCAAGGTTGTCCGAGAAACACCCGGACGATAAATACACGATAAATATCCGAGACCGAGATAGTCAGAGCCATCAGGGAGGTACATCTCAAATCCGAATTCCGGGACTGCAAACACAGGTGTTCATCACTCTCCGGACACGTATTGTTCAACTTGCCACAGAGAAAAGAACTCCACATGAATACATGCACTTTGAAAAGGAAGAAAGGGGACTCTGGCTCAGGCAAGGAAAATCGTATAAAAATGGGTCAGACAGGACGGTCGGTGTGAAGCATAGAGGACCCTCTGCTGCAGCTGTCAAACCTGTGTCTCACCCGGTGGCAATCCCGGGCTCCACATTGACTTTTTTTTATAGTGTCTTTTTTTCATTTTTCTCAAAGTTTATATTTGGTACACTTAATAACTTTTATTAAATTAAAAATTAATAACTTGGAGCCTTGCATTTCTAACATGTTCATCACATTCAGTTTCTCATGATAAGCCTATCTACTTCTGCTAATTCTGAGATGGGGAAAATGAACTGTCATGATTCCCGCTTGCACTAGAGGATTGTGACACGGGCTGACTTTGTGATGCCAGAGTCTTCTGTGCCATCACAGCGCAACTGTATGACATCCTAGAGTGCTAGAGCAGCACTGGCTCTGTGACATCACAAGGGGGATTTGTGAGATCTCAGGGTGGGCTGTGACATCCCAGGAGGCAGTGTGACATCTCAGGGGCTCTGTGACCTTACTGGGGAGGTCACTTCAAGCCAGCTCCCACTCACAGTTCCTCCCAGAGAAGTCCAAAGCTGCTCGTGCCCGGTGGCATCCCGTGTCCCTCTGGGTCCCCCTGCCCCTGGCGCTGCAGCCTCCCGCTGAGGATGTTCGAGGAGATCAAGCCCAGAGCCTGACACGGGGACAGGGGCTCAGGGCTGTCACAGTTGGAACAGGGAGACAGGGACCCCCTAGCAGCATCCCTGTGCCCCCAGGGCCAGAGCTTGGCCAGGGCTCCTTCACCCTCTTATGAAGGAGGGCTTGAGAGCACTTTAAAAATCCCCAGCAGGGGAGTAGCATAAAACAGCTTTAATATTAACTGACAGCACCACAGAGTTCCTTGGCAAGAGTCACTCTGCTCCTGACTGGACACTTCAGGCACACCAAGGAAACAAAGCAACAACAAAACCAAACAAAATCCAGGCAATCAAACCAAAAAGGAGTCAAGAACTGTCCCGGTGTCTGTGTGTCTCTGTGTGTTTGTGTGTGTGTGTGTGGGTGTGTGTGTGTGTGTGTGTGTGTGTGTGTGTGTGTGGGTGTGTGTGTGACGAAAGGACAGTGAGGGCAAGGATAAAAGGAATACAGCCTAAAAGCTAAACAGAGCTGTGGAATAACACTTAACAATATTCAACTTTGCTTATAACTTCTATTAAGCTTCACAAATTAGCAAAAGAACAACTCTTAGTAGCATTTAACTTTGCTTACAGCTTGTGACTTTGTCGCTATAAGACATGTGAAAGCACGACACGAGCCACCTGCTATTTTCAAGGTAAAGAGAAAAGTTTATTCTCTGACTCCAACTTTTATACTTTCCCAAAGGTGACATTGGATTGGAGAGTGAATGGACCACCTGTCCAAAGACATTGGACAAAGCACTAGTACATCAAGTTTGTCCAGCCCCATAAAAGATTGTAAACAATATGTTGTTGACAGAAATTGTGTGGGAAGGTTCTCCAACAGAATGGAAACTCAGAAGGCTTTAGAAAATCTTAAGAATCAGGGTGACATGACTTAACCTTACTTCCAGGCCTGACTGGCTCAGCTATCCAAGGCAATCAAAGCCCTCAGAGAGCAGCATTTCTGCCACATTTCCCTGAGCACAGGCACTCCTGTGTGCACACAGACACAAAGAGTCACTACAAGGCACCTGTGAGAAATTCCCCTGAGCAAAGGGAAATGTTCCCTGTGGAGGCTTTGGCATCTCCCCAGGGGATGAAGGGTTGAGCCTGGAGCAGACAGTGTCTGTGATGAGCTCCAGCGGAGCTGAGCCCAGGGGCTGCTGGCCAAGGCCCTGGCCCAGTGAGCATTTCTCAGCTGGCAGGGCGGCCTGAGAAGGGGAAAGGGGAATGCACCAGACCAGGAACCATGGAACCAAGGGACCATTGTTACACTGTGGGGCCATGTGAGAAGAAGTGACCATTGGGACACTGTGGGGCCTTGTGAGACCAAGGGACCATTGGGACACTGTGGGACCATGTGAGATCAAGGGACCATTGGGATACTGTGAGTCCTCATGGATTCATGGACACCACTGTGACATTGCTGGGCCTCATGGAAGCAAGGGGACCCTAGTGACGCCGTGTGCCTCAGTGGAATGTAGGCATCATTGTGACACTGTGAGGCCCCATCCAGCCAAGGCTCCATTGGGACACTGCGAGACCCCACGGAAACAAAGCTCCAGGGTAACACAGAGAGGCTGCCTGTAATCAGTGCTCCATTGTGACCCTGTGGAGCCAAAGGAGAGTGTTGTGACACTGCAAAGCCCCATGGTCCATTGGTCCAAAGGTCCATTGTGACATTGCAGGACTCATGGAACAGAGGAGTCACATGACACTGTGGGGCCTGTGGAACCATGGAGAACATTGTGACACTGCAAGGCCTCAAGGAATCATTAGGACTGTTATATGTCTATAGGATAATTCGTGCAAATAAAATTGTCGTCTCTTTTATAGTTATGTGCTGTTAAATTATACTCTTATAGGAAGTTTTTAAATCGCACAAGCCAGCAACAGCGATTGCAACACCATGTCAAAGCCACCTGGACGAGAGAGGGAGGACTTTATTTCCAAGCGAACGAAAGTGGCCAGCCCAGAGAGGGATCATGCATCAAGGTTGTCCGAGAAACACCCGGACGATAAATACACGATAAATATCCGAGACCGAGATAGTCAGAGCCATCAGGGAGGTACATCTCAAATCCGAATTCCGGGACTGCAAACACAGGTGTTCATCACTCTCCGGACACGTATTGTTCAACTTGCCACAGAGAAAAGAACTCCACATGAATACATGCACTTTGAAAAGGAAGAAAGGGGACTCTGGCTCAGGCAAGGAAAATCGTATAAAAATGGGTCAGACAGGACGGTCGGTGTGAAGCATAGAGGACCCTCTGCTGCAGCTGTCAAACCTGTGTCTCACCCGGTGGCAATCCCGGGCTCCACATTGACTTTTTTTTATAGTGGCTTTTTTTCATTTTTCTCAAAGTTTATATTTGGTACACTTAATAACTTTTATTAAATTAAAAATTAATAACTTGGAGCCTTGCATTTCTAACATGTTCATCACATTCGGTTTCTCATGATAAGCCTATCTACTTCTGCTAATTCTGAGATGGGGAAAATGAACTGTCATGATTCCCGCTTGCACTAGAGGATTGTGACACGGGCTGACTTTGTGATGCCAGAGTCTTCTGTGCCATCACAGCGCAACTGTATGACATCCCAGAGTGATAGAGCAGCACTGGCTCTGTGACATCACAAGGGGGATTTGTGAGATCTCAGGGTGGGCTGTGACATCCCAGGAGGCAGTGTGACATCTCAGGGGCTCTGTGACCTTACTGGGGAGGTCACTTCAAGCCATCTCCCACTCACAGTTCCTCCCAGAGAAGTCCAAAGCTGCTCGTGCCCGGTGGCATCCCGTGTCCCTCTGGGTCCCCCTGCCCCTGGCGCTGCAGCCTCCCGCTGAGGATGTTCGAGGAGATCAAGCCCAGAGCCTGACACGGGGACAGGGGCTCAGGGCCGTCACAGTTGGAACAGGGAGACAGGGACCCCCTAGCAGCATCCCTGTGCCCCCAGGGCCAGAGCTTGGCCAGGGCTCCTTCACCCTCTTATGAAGGAGGGCTTGAGAGCACTTTAAAAATCCCCAGCAGGGGAGTAGCATAAAACAGCTTTAATATTAACTGACAGCACCACAGAGTTCCTTGGCAAGAGTCACTCTGCTCCTGACTGGACACTTCAGGCACACCAAGGAAACAAAGCAACAACAAAACCAAACAAAATCCAGGCAATCAAACCAAAAAGGAGTCAAGAACAGTCCCGGTGTCTGTGTGTCTCTGTGTGTTTGTGTGTGTGTGTGTGTGTGTGTGTGTGTGTGTGTGTGTGTGTGACGAAAGGACAGTGAGGGCAAGGATAAAAGGAATACAGCCTAAAAGCTAAACAGAGCTGTGGAATAACACTTAACAATATTCAACTTTGCTTATAACTTCTATTAAGCTTCACAAATTAGCAAAAGAACAACTCTTAGCAGCATTTAACTTTGCTTACATCTTGTGACTTTGTCGCTATAAGACACGTGAAATCACGACGCGAGCCACCTGCTATTTTCAAGGTAAAGAGAAAAGTTTATTCTCTGACTCCAACTTTTATACTTTCCCAAAGGTGACATTGGATTGGAGAGTGAATGGACCACCTGTCCAAAGACATTGGACAAAGCACTAGTACATCAAGTTTGTCCAGCCCCATAAAAGATTGTAAACAATATGTTGTTGACAGAAGTTGTGTGGGAAGGTTCTCCAACAGAATGGAAACTCAGAAGGCTTTAGAAAATCTTAAGAATCAGGGTGACATGACTTAACCTTACTTCCAGGCCTGACTGGCTCAGCTATCCAAGGCAATCAAAGCCCTCAGAGAGCAGCATTTCTGCCACATTTCCCTGAGCACAGGCACTCCTGTGTGCACACAGACACAAAGAGTCACTACAAGGCACCTGTGAGAAATTCCCCTGAGCAAAGGGAAATGTTCCCTGTGGAGGCTTTGGCATCTCCCCAGGGGATGAAGGGTTGAGCCTGGAGCAGACAGTGTCTGTGATGAGCTCCAGAGGAGCTGAGCCCAGGGGCTGCTGGCCAAGGCCCTGGCCCAGTGAGCATTTCTCAGCTGGCAGGGTGGCCAGAGAAGGGGAAAGGGGAATGCACCAGACCAGGAACCATGGAACCAAGGGACCATTGTTACACTGTGGGGCCATGTGAGAAGAAGTGACCATTGGGACACTGTGGGGCCTTGTGAGACCAAGGGACCATTGGGACACTGTGGGACCATGTGAGATCAAGAGACCATTGGGATACTGTGAGTCCTCATGGATTCATGGACACCACTGTGACATTGCTGGGCCTCATGGAAGCAAGGGGACCCTAGTGACGCCGTGTGCCTCAGTGGAATGTAGGCATCATTGTGACACTGTGAGGCCCCATCCAGCCAAGGCTCCATTGGGACACTGCGAGACCCCACGGAAACAAAGCTCCAGGGTAACACAGAGAGGCTGCCTGTAATCAGTGCTCCATTGTGACCCTGTGGAGCCAAAGGAGAGCGTTGTGACACTGCAAAGCCCCATGGTCCATTGGTCCAAAGGTCCATTGTGACATTGCAGGACTCATGGAACAGAGGAGTCACATGACACTGTGGGGCCTGTGGAACCATGGAGAACATTGTGACACTGCAAGGCCTCAAGGAATCATTAGGACTGTTATATGTCTATAGGATAATTCGTGCAAATAAAATTGTCGTCTCTTTTATAGTTATGTGCTGTTAAATTATACTCTTATAGGAAGTTTTTAAATCGCACAAGCCAGCAACAGCGATTGCAACACCATGTCAAAGCCACCTGGACGAGAGAGGGAGGACTTTATTTCCAAGCGAACGAAAGTGGCCAGCCCAGAGAGGGATCATGCATCAAGGTTGTCCGAGAAACACCCGGACGATAAATACACGATAAATATCCGAGACCGAGATAGTCAGAGCCATCAGGGAGGTACATCTCAAATCCGAATTCCGGGACTGCAAACACAGGTGTTCATCACTCTCCGGACACGTATTGTTCAACTTGCCACAGAGAAAAGAACTCCACATGAATACATGCACTTTGAAAAGGAAGAAAGGGGACTCTGGCTCAGGCAAGGAAAATCGTATAAAAATGGGTCAGACAGGACGGTCGGTGTGAAGCATAGAGGACCCTCTGCTGCAGCTGTCAAACCTGTGTCTCACCCGGTGGCAATCCCGGGCTCCACATTGACTTTTTTTTATAGTGGCTTTTTTTCATTTTTCTCAAAGTTTATATTTGGTACACTTAATAACTTTTATTAAATTAAAAATTAATAACTTGGAGCCTTGCATTTCTAACATGTTCATCACATTCGGTTTCTCATGATAAGCCTATCTACTTCTGCTAATTCTGAGATGGGGAAAATGAACTGTCATGATTCCCGCTTGCACTAGAGGATTGTGACACGGGCTGACTTTGTGATGCCAGAGTCTTCTGTGCCATCACAGCGCAACTGTATGACATCCCAGAGTGATAGAGCAGCACTGGCTCTGTGACATCACAAGGGGGATTTGTGAGATCTCAGGGTGGGCTGTGACATCCCAGGAGGCAGTGTGACATCTCAGGGGCTCTGTGACCTTACTGGGGAGGTCACTTCAAGCCAGCTCCCACTCACAGTTCCTCCCAGAGAAGTCCAAAGCTGCTCGTGCCCGGTGGCATCCCGTGTCCCTCTGGGTCCCCCTGCCCCTGGCGCTGCAGCCTCCCCCTGAGGATGTTCGAGGATATCAAGCCCAGAGCCTGACACGGGGACAGGGGCTCAGGGCCGTCACAGTTGGACAGGGAGACAGGGACCCCCTAGCAGCATCCCTGTGCCCCCAGGGCCAGAGCTTGGCCAGGGCTCCTTCACCCTCTTATGAAGGAGGGCTTGAGAGCACTTTAAAAATCCCCAGCAGGGGAGTAGCATAAAACAGCTTTAATATTAACTGACAGCACCACAGAGTTCCTTGGCAAGAGTCACTCTGCTCCTGACTGGACACTTCAGGCACACCAAGGAAACAAAGCAACAACAAAACCAAACAAAATCCAGGCAATCAAACCAAAAAGGAGTCAAGAACTGTCCCGGTGTCTGTGTGTCTCTGTGTGTTTGTGTGTGTGTGTGTGTGGGTGTGTGTGTGTGTGTGTGTGTGTGTGTGTGTGACGAAAGGACAGTGAGGGCAAGGATAAAAGGAATACAGCCTAAAAGCTAAACAGAGCTGTGGAATAACACTTAACAATATTCAACTTTGCTTATAACTTCTATTAAGCTTCACAAATTAGCAAAAGAACAACTCTTAGCAGCATTTAACTTTGCTTACAGCTTGTGACTTTGTCGCTATAAGACACGTGAAATCACGACGCGAGCCACCTGCTATTTTCAAGGTAAAGAGAAAAGTTTATTCTCTGACTCCAACTTTTATACTTTCCCAAAGGTGACATTGGATTGGAGAGTGAATGGACCACCTGTCCAAAGACATTGGACAAAGCACTAGTACATCAAGTTTGTCCAGCCCCATAAAAGATTGTAAACAATATGTTGTTGACAGAAGTTGTGTGGGAAGGTTCTCCAACAGAATGGAAACTCAGAAGGCTTTAGAAAATCTTAAGAATCAGGGTGACATGACTTAACCTTACTTCCAGGCCTGACTGGCTCAGCTATCCAAGGCAACAAAGCCCTCAGAGAGCAGCATTTCTGCCACATTTCCCTGAGCACAGGCACTCCTGTGTGCACACAGACACAAAGAGTCACTACAAGGCACCTGTGAGAAATTCCCCTGAGCAAAGGGAAATGTTCCCTGTGGAGGCTTTGGCATCTCCCCAGGGGATGAAGGGTTGAGCCTGGAGCAGACAGTGTCTGTGATGAGCTCCAGAGGAGCTGAGCCCAGGGGCTGCTGGCCAAGGCCCTGGCCCAGTGAGCATTTCTCAGCTGGCAGGGTGGCCTGAGAAAGGGAAAGGGGAATGCACCAGACCAGGAACCATGGAACCAAGGGACCATTGTTACACTGTGGGGCCATGTGAGAAGAAGTGACCATTGGGACACTGTGAGGCCTTGTGAGACCAAGGGACCATTGGGACACTGTGGGACCATGTGAGATCAAGAGACCATTGGGATACTGTGAGTCCTCATGGATTCATGGACACCACTGTGACATTGCTGGGCCTCATGGAAGCAAGGGGACCCTAGTGACGCCGTGTGCCTCAGTGGAATGTAGGCATCATTGTGACACTGTGAGGCCCCATCCAGCCAAGGCTCCATTGGGACACTGCGAGACCCCACGGAAACAAAGCTCCAGGGTAACACAGAGAGGCTGCCTGTAATCAGTGCTCCATTGTGACCCTGTGGAGCCAAAGGAGAGCGTTGTGACACTGCAAAGCCCCATGGTCCATTGGTCCAAAGGTCCATTGTGACATTGCAGGACTCATGGAACAGAGGAGTCACATGACACTGTGGGGCCTGTGGAACCATGGAGAACATTGTGACACTGCAAGGCCTCAAGGAATCATTAGGACTGTTATATGTCTATAGGATAATTCGTGCAAATAAAATTGTCGTCTCTTTTATAGTTATGTGCTGTTAAATTATACTCTTATAGGAAGTTTTTAAATCGCACAAGCCAGCAACAGCGATTGCAACACCATGTCAAAGCCACCTGGACGAGAGAGGGAGGACTTTATTTCCAAGCGAACGAAAGTGGCCAGCCCAGAGAGGGATCATGCATCAAGGTTGTCCGAGAAACACCCGGACGATAAATACACGATAAATATCCGAGACCGAGATAGTCAGAGCCATCAGGGAGGTACATCTCAAATCCGAATTCCGGGACTGCAAACACAGGTGTTCATCACTCTCCGGACACGTATTGTTCAACTTGCCACAGAGAAAAGAACTCCACATGAATGCATGCACTTTGAAAAGGAAGAAAGGGGACTCTGGCTCAGGCAAGGAAAATCGTATAAAAATGGGTCAGACAGGACGGTCGGTGTGAAGCATAGAGGACCCTCTGCTGCAGCTGTCAAACCTGTGTCTCACCCGGTGGCAATCCCGGGCTCCACATTGACTTTTTTTTATAGTGGCTTTTTTTCATTTTTCTCAAAGTTTATATTTGGTACACTTAATAACTTTTATTAAATTAAAAATTAATAACTTGGAGCCTTTCATTTCTAACATGTTCATCACATTCAGTTTCTCATGATAAGCCTATCTACTTCTGCTAATTCTGAGATGGGGAAAATGAACTGTCATGATTCCCGCTTGCACTAGAGGATTGTGACACGGGCTGACTTTGTGATGCCAGAGTCTTCTGTGCCATCACAGCGCAACTGTATGACATCCCAGAGTGATAGAGCAGCACTGGCTCTGTGACATCACAAGGGGGATTTGTGAGATCTCAGGGTGGGCTGTGACATCCCAGGAGGCAGTGTGACATCTCAGGGGCTCTGTGACCTTACTGGGGAGGTCACTTCAAGCCAGCTCCCACTCACAGTTCCTCCCAGAGAAGTCCAAAGCTGCTCGTGCCCGGTGGCATCCCGTGTCCCTCTGGGTCCCCCTGCCCCTGGCGCTGCAGCCTCCCCCTGAGGATGTTCGAGGATATCAAGCCCAGAGCCTGACACGGGGACAGGGGCTCAGGGCCGTCACAGTTGGACAGGGAGACAGGGACCCCCTAGCAGCATCCCTGTGCCCCCAGGGCCAGAGCTTGGCCAGGGCTCCTTCACCCTCTTATGAAGGAGGGCTTGAGAGCACTTTAAAAATCCCCAGCAGGGGAGTAGCATAAAACAGCTTTAATATTAACTGACAGCACCACAGAGTTCCTTGGCAAGAGTCACTCTGCTCCTGACTGGACACTTCAGGCACACCAAGGAAACAAAGCAACAACAAAACCAAACAAAATCCAGGCAATCAAACCAAAAAGGAGTCAAGAACTGTCCCGGTGTCTGTGTGTCTCTGTGTGTTTGTGTGTGTGTGTGTGTGGGTGTGTGTGTGTGTGTGTGTGTGTGTGTGACGAAAGGACAGTGAGGGCAAGGATAAAAGGAATACAGCCTAAAAGCTAAACAGAGCTGTGGAATAACACTTAACAATATTCAACTTTGCTTATAACTTCTATTAAGCTTCACAAATTAGCAAAAGAACAACTCTTAGCAGCATTTAACTTTGCTTACAGCTTGTGACTTTGTCGCTATAAGACACGTGAAATCACGACGCGAGCCACCTGCTATTTTCAAGGTAAAGAGAAAAGTTTATTCTCTGACTCCAACTTTTATACTTTCCCAAAGGTGACATTGGATTGGAGAGTGAATGGACCACCTGTCCAAAGACATTGGACAAAGCACTAGTACATCAAGTTTGTCCAGCCCCATAAAAGATTGTAAACAATATGTTGTTGACAGAAGTTGTGTGGGAAGGTTCTCCAACAGAATGGAAACTCAGAAGGCTTTAGAAAATCTTAAGAATCAGGGTGACATGACTTAACCTTACTTCCAGGCCTGACTGGCTCAGCTATCCAAGGCAACAAAGCCCTCAGAGAGCAGCATTTCTGCCACATTTCCCTGAGCACAGGCACTCCTGTGTGCACACAGACACAAAGAGTCACTACAAGGCACCTGTGAGAAATTCCCCTGAGCAAAGGGAAATGTTCCCTGTGGAGGCTTTGGCATCTCCCCAGGGGATGAAGGGTTGAGCCTGGAGCAGACAGTGTCTGTAATGAGCTCCAGAGGAGCTGAGCCCAGGGGCTGCTGGCCAAGGCCCTGGCCCAGTGAGCATTTCTCAGCTGGCAGGGTGGCCTGAGAAAGGGAAAGGGGAATGCACCAGACCAGGAACCATGGAACCAAGGGACCATTGTTACACTGTGGGGCCATGTGAGAAGAAGTGACCATTGGGACACTGTGAGGCCTTGTGAGACCAAGGGACCATTGGGACACTGTGGGACCATGTGAGATCAAGGGACCATTGGGATACTGTGAGTCCTCATGGATTCATGGACACCACTGTGACATTGCTGGGCCTCATGGAAGCAAGGGGACCCTAGTGACGCCGTGTGCCTCAGTGGAATGTAGGCATCATTGTGACACTGTGAGGCCCCATCCAGCCAAGGCTCCATTGGGACACTGCGAGACCCCACGGAAACAAAGCTCCAGGGTAACACAGAGAGGCTGCCTGTAATCAGTGCTCCATTGTGACCCTGTGGAGCCAAAGGAGAGCGTTGTGACACTGCAAAGCCCCATGGTCCATTGGTCCAAAGGTCCATTGTGACATTGCAGGACTCATGGAACAGAGGAGTCACATGACACTGTGGGGCCTGTGGAACCATGGAGAACATTGTGACACTGCAAGGCCTCAAGGAATCATTAGGACTGTTATATGTCTATAGGATAATTCGTGCAAATAAAATTGTCGTCTCTTTTATAGTTATGTGCTGTTAAATTATACTCTTATAGGAAGTTTTTAAATCGCACAAGCCAGCAACTGCGACTGCAACACCATGTCAAAGCCACCTGGACGAGAGAGGGAGGACTTTATTTACAAGCGAACGAAAGTGGCCAGCCCAGAGAGGGATCATGCATCAAGGTTGTCCGAGAAACACCCGGACGATAAATACACGATAAATATCCGAGACCGAGATAGTCAGAGCCATCAGGGAGGTACATCTCAAATCCGAATTCCGGGACTGCAAACACAGGTGTTCATCACTCTCCGGACACGTATTGTTCAACTTGCCACAGAGAAAAGAACTCCACATGAATACATGCACTTTGAAAAGGAAGAAAGGGGACTCTGGCTCAGGCAAGGAAAATCGTATAAAAATGGGTCAGACAGGACGGTCGGTGTGAAGCATAGAGGACCCTCTGCTGCAGCTGTCAAACCTGTGTCTCACCCGGTGGCAATCCCGGGCTCCACATTGACTTTTTTTTATAGTGGCTTTTTTTCATTTTTCTCAAAGTTTATATTTGGTACAATTAATAACTTTTATTAAATTAAAAATTAATAACTTGGAGCCTTGCATTTCTAACATGTTCATCACATTCAGTTTCTCATGATAAGCCTATCTACTTCTGCTAATTCTGAGATGGGGAAAATGAACTGTCATGATTCCCGCTTGCACTAGAGGATTGTGACACGGGCTGACTTTGTGATGCCAGAGTCTTCTGTGCCATCACAGCGCAACTGTATGACATCCTAGAGTGCTAGAGCAGCACTGGCTCTGTGACATCACAAGGGGGATTTGTGAGATCTCAGGGTGGGCTGTGACATCCCAGGAGGCAGTGTGACATCTCAGGGGCTCTGTGACCTTACTGGGGAGGTCACTTCAAGCCAGCTCCCACTCACAGTTCCTCCCAGAGAAGTCCAAAGCTGCTCGTGCCCGGTGGCATCCCGTGTCCCTCTGGGTCCCCCTGCCCCTGGCGCTGCAGCCTCCCGCTGAGGATGTTCGAGGAGATCAAGCCCAGAGCCTGACACGGGGACAGGGGCTCAGGGCCGTCACAGTTGGAACAGGGAGACAGGGACCCCCTAGCAGCATCCCTGTGCCCCCAGGGCCAGAGCTTGGCCAGGGCTCCTTCACCCTCTTATGAAGGAGGGCTTGAGAGCACTTTAAAAATCCCCAGCAGGGGAGTAGCATAAAACAGCTTTAATATTAAGTGACAGCACCACAGAGTTCCTTGGCAAGAGTCACTCTGCTCCTGACTGGACACTTCAGGCACACCAAGGAAACAAAGCAACAACAAAACCAAACAAAATCCAGGCAATCAAACCAAAAAGGAGTCAAGAACTGTCCCGGTGTCTGTGTGTCTCTGTGTGTTTGTGTGTGTGTGTGTGTGTGTGTGTGTGTGTGTGTGTGTGTGTGACGAAAGGACAGTGAGGGCAAGGATAAAAGGAATACAGCCTAAAAGCTAAACAGAGCTGTGGAATAACACTTAACAATATTCAACTTTGCTTATAACTTCTATTAAGCTTCACAAATTAGCAAAAGAACAACTCTTAGCAGCATTTAACTTTGCTTACATCTTGTGACTTTGTCGCTATAAGACACGTGAAATCACGACGCGAGCCACCTGCTATTTTCAAGGTAAAGAGAAAAGTTTATTCTCTGACTCCAACTTTTATACTTTCCCAAAGGTGACATTGGATTGGAGAGTGAATGGACCACCTGTCCAAAGACATTGGACAAAGCACTAGTACATCAAGTTTGTCCAGCCCCATAAAAGATTGTAAACAATATGTTGTTGACAGAAGTTGTGTGGGAAGGTTCTCCAACAGAATGGAAACTCAGAAGGCTTTAGAAAATCTTAAGAATCAGGGTGACATGACTTAACCTTACTTCCAGGCCTGACTGGCTCAGCTATCCAAGGCAATCAAAGCCCTCAGAGAGCAGCATTTCTGCCACATTTCCCTGAGCACAGGCACTCCTGTGTGCACACAGACACAAAGAGTCACTACAAGGCACCTGTGAGAAATTCCCCTGAGCAAAGGGAAATGTTCCCTGTGGAGGCTTTGGCATCTCCCCAGGGGATGAAGGGTTGAGCCTGGAGCAGACAGTGTCTGTGATGAGCTCCAGAGGAGCTGAGCCCAGGGGCTGCTGGCCAAGGCCCTGGCCCAGTGAGCATTTCTCAGCTGGCAGGGTGGCCTGAGAAGGGGAAAGGGGAATGCACCAGACCAGGAACCATGGAACCAAGGGACCATTGTTACACTGTGGGGCCATGTGAGAAGAAGTGACCATTGGGACACTGTGGGGCCTTGTGAGACCAAGGGACCATTGGGACACTGTGGGACCATGTGAGATCAAGAGACCATTGGGATACTGTGAGTCCTCATGGATTCATGGACACCACTGTGACATTGCTGGGCCTCATGGAAGCAAGGGGACCCTAGTGACGCCGTGTGCCTCAGTGGAATGTAGGCATCATTGTGACACTGTGAGGCCCCATCCAGCCAAGGCTCCATTGGGACACTGCGAGACCCCACGGAAACAAAGCTCCAGGGTAACACAGGGAGGCTGCCTGTAATCAGTGCTCCATTGTGACCCTGTGGAGCCAAAGGAGAGCGTTGTGACACTGCAAAGCCCCATGGTCCATTGGTCCAAAGGTCCATTGTGACATTGCAGGACTCATGGAACAGAGGAGTCACATGACACTGTGGGGCCTGTGGAACCATGGAGAACATTGTGACACTGCAAGGCCTCAAGGAATCATTAGGACTGTTATATGTCTATAGGATAATTCGTGCAAATAAAATTGTCGTCTCTTTTATAGTTATGTGCTGTTAAATTATACTCTTATAGGAAGTTTTTAAATCGCACAAGCCAGCAACAGCGATTGCAACACCATGTCAAAGCCACCTGGACGAGAGAGGGAGGACTTTATTTACAAGCGAACGAAAGTGGCCAGCCCAGAGAGGGATCATGCATCAAGGTTGTCCGAGAAACACCCGGACGATAAATACACGATAAATATCCGAGACCGAGATAGTCAGAGCCATCAGGGAGGTACATCTCAAATCCGAATTCCGGGACTGCAAACACAGGTGTTCATCACTCTCCGGACACGTATTGTTCAACTTGCCACAGAGAAAAGAACTCCACATGAATACATGCACTTTGAAAAGGAAGAAAGGGGACTCTGGCTCAGGCAAGGAAAATCGTATAAAAATGGGTCAGACAGGACGGTCGGTGTGAAGCATAGAGGACCCTCTGCTGCAGCTGTCAAACCTGTGTCTCACCCGGTGGCAATCCCGGGCTCCACATTGACTTTTTTTTATAGTGGCTTTTTTTCATTTTTCTCAAAGTTTATATTTGGTACACTTAATAACTTTTATTAAATTAAAAATTAATAACTTGGAGCCTTGCATTTCTAACATGTTCATCACATTCAGTTTCTCATGATAAGCCTATCTACTTCTGCTAATTCTGAGATGGGGAAAATGAACTGTCATGATTCCCGCTTGCACTAGAGGATTGTGACACGGGCTGACTTTGTGATGCCAGAGTCTTCTGTGCCATCACAGCGCAACTGTATGACATCCCAGAGTGATAGAGCAGCACTGGCTCTGTGACATCACAAGGGGGATTTGTGAGATCTCAGGGTGGGCTGTGACATCCCAGGAGGCAGTGTGACATCTCAGGGGCTCTGTGACCTTACTGGGGAGGTCACTTCAAGCCAGCTCCCACTCACAGTTCCTCCCAGAGAAGTCCAAAGCTGCTCGTGCCCGGTGGCATCCCGTGTCCCTCTGGGTCCCCCTGCCCCTGGCGCTGCAGCCTCCCCCTGAGGATGTTCGAGGATATCAAGCCCAGAGCCTGACACGGGGACAGGGGCTCAGGGCCGTCACAGTTGGACAGGGAGACAGGGACCCCCTAGCAGCATCCCTGTGCCCCCAGGGCCAGAGCTTGGCCAGGGCTCCTTCACCCTCTTATGAAGGAGGGCTTGAGAGCACTTTAAAAATCCCCAGCAGGGGAGTAGCATAAAACAGCTTTAATATTAACTGACAGCACCACAGAGTTCCTTGGCAAGAGTCACTCTGCTCCTGACTGGACACTTCAGGCACACCAAGGAAACAAAGCAACAACAAAACCAAACAAAATCCAGGCAATCAAACCAAAAAGGAGTCAAGAACTGTCCCGGTGTCTGTGTGTCTCTGTGTGTTTGTGTGTGTGTGTGTGTGGGTGTGTGTGTGTGTGTGTGTGTGTGTGTGTGTGTGACGAAAGGACAGTGAGGGCAAGGATAAAAGGAATACAGCCTAAAAGCTAAACAGAGCTGTGGAATAACACTTAACAATATTCAACTTTGCTTATAACTTCTATTAAGCTTCACAAATTAGCAAAAGAACAACTCTTAGCAGCATTTAACTTTGCTTACAGCTTGTGACTTTGTCGCTATAAGACACGTGAAATCACGACGCGAGCCACCTGCTATTTTCAAGGTAAAGAGAAAAGTTTATTCTCTGACTCCAACTTTTATACTTTCCCAAAGGTGACATTGGATTGGAGAGTGAATGGACCACCTGTCCAAAGACATTGGACAAAGCACTAGTACATCAAGTTTGTCCAGCCCCATAAAAGATTGTAAACAATATGTTGTTGACAGAAGTTGTGTGGGAAGGTTCTCCAACAGAATGGAAACTCAGAAGGCTTTAGAAAATCTTAAGAATCAGGGTGACATGACTTAACCTTACTTCCAGGCCTGACTGGCTCAGCTATCCAAGGCAACAAAGCCCTCAGAGAGCAGCATTTCTGCCACATTTCCCTGAGCACAGGCACTCCTGTGTGCACACAGACACAAAGAGTCACTACAAGGCACCTGTGAGAAATTCCCCTGAGCAAAGGGAAATGTTCCCTGTGGCGGCTTTGGCATCTCCCCAGGGGATGAAGGGTTGAGCCTGGAGCAGACAGTGTCTGTGATGAGCTCCAGCGGAGCTGAGCCCAGGGGCTGCTGGCCAAGGCCCTGGCCCAGTGAGCATTTCTCAGCTGGCAGGGTGGCCTGAGAAAGGGAAAGGGGAATGCACCAGACCAGGAACCATGGAACCAAGGGACCATTGTTACACTGTGGGGCCATGTGAGAAGAAGTGACCATTGGGACACTGTGAGGCCTTGTGAGACCAAGGGACCATTGGGACACTGTGGGACCATGTGAGATCAAGAGACCATTGGGATACTGTGAGTCCTCATGGATTCATGGACACCACTGTGACATTGCTGGGCCTCATGGAAGCAAGGGGACCCTAGTGACGCCGTGTGCCTCAGTGGAATGTAGGCATCATTGTGACACTGTGAGGCCCCATCCAGCCAAGGCTCCATTGGGACACTGCGAGACCCCACGGAAACAAAGCTCCAGGGTAACACAGAGAGGCTGCCTGTAATCAGTGCTCCATTGTGACCCTGTGGAGCCAAAGGAGAGCGTTGTGACACTGCAAAGCCCCATGGTCCATTGGTCCAAAGGTCCATTGTGACATTGCAGGACTCATGGAACAGAGGAGTCACATGACACTGTGGGGCCTGTGGAACCATGGAGAACATTGTGACACTGCAAGGCCTCAAGGAATCATTAGGACTGTTATATGTCTATAGGATAATTCGTGCAAATAAAATTGTCGTCTCTTTTATAGTTATGTGCTGTTAAATTATACTCTTATAGGAAGTTTTTAAATCGCACAAGCCAGCAACTGCGACTGCAACACCATGTCAAAGCCACCTGGACGAGAGAGGGAGGACTTTATTTACAAGCGAACGAAAGTGGCCAGCCCAGAGAGGGATCATGCATCAAGGTTGTCCGAGAAACACCCGGACGATAAATACACGATAAATATCCGAGACCGAGATAGTCAGAGCCATCAGGGAGGTACATCTCAAATCCGAATTCCGGGACTGCAAACACAGGTGTTCATCACTCTCCGGACACGTATTGTTCAACTTGCCACAGAGAAAAGAACTCCACATGAATACATGCACTTTGAAAAGGAAGAAAGGGGACTCTGGCTCAGGCAAGGAAAATCGTATAAAAATGGGTCAGACAGGACGGTCGGTGTGAAGCATAGAGGACCCTCTGCTGCAGCTGTCAAACCTGTGTCTCACCCGGTGGCAATCCCGGGCTCCACATTGACTTTTTTTTATAGTGGCTTTTTTTCATTTTTCTCAAAGTTTATATTTGGTACACTTAATAACTTTTATTAAATTAAAAATTAATAACTTGGAGCCTTGCATTTCTAACATGTTCATCACATTCAGTTTCTCATGATAAGCCTATCTACTTCTGCTAATTCTGAGATGGGGAAAATGAACTGTCATGATTCCCGCTTACACTAGAGGATTGTGACACGGGCTGACTTTGTGATGCCAGAGTCTTCTGTGCCATCACAGCGCAACTGTATGACATCCTAGAGTGCTAGAGCAGCACTGGCTCTGTGACATCACAAGGGGGATTTGTGAGATCTCAGGGTGGGCTGTGACATCCCAGGAGGCAGTGTGACATCTCAGGGGCTCTGTGACCTTACTGGGGAGGTCACTTCAAGCCAGCTCCCACTCACAGTTCCTCCCAGAGAAGTCCAAAGCTGCTCGTGCCCGGTGGCATCCCGTGTCCCTCTGGGTCCCCCTGCCCCTGGCGCTGCAGCCTCCCGCTGAGGATGTTCGAGGAGATCAAGCCCAGAGCCTGACACGGGGACAGGGGCTCAGGGCCGTCACAGTTGGAACAGGGAGACAGGGACCCCCTAGCAGCATCCCTGTGCCCCCAGGGCCAGAGCTTGGCCAGGGCTCCTTCACCCTCTTATGAAGGAGGGCTTGAGAGCACTTTAAAAATCCCCAGCAGGGGAGTAGCATAAAACAGCTTTAATATTAACTGACAGCACCACAGAGTTCCTTGGCAAGAGTCACTCTGCTCCTGACTGGACACTTCAGGCACACCAAGGAAACAAAGCAACAACAAAACCAAACAAAATCCAGGCAATCAAACCAAAAAGGAGTCAAGAACTGTCCCGGTGTCTGTGTGTCTCTGTGTGTTTGTGTGTGTGTGTGTGGGTGTGTGTGTGTGACGAAAGGACAGTGAGGGCAAGGATAAAAGGAATACAGCCTAAAAGCTAAACAGAGCTGTGGAATAACACTTAACAATATTCAACTTTGCTTATAACTTCTATTAAGCTTCACAAATTAGCAAAAGAACAACTCTTAGCAGCATTTAACTTTGCTTACAGCTTGTGACTTTGTCGCTATAAGACACGTGAAATCACGACGCGAGCCACCTGCTATTTTCAAGGTAAAGAGAAAAGTTTATTCTCTGACTCCAACTTTTATACTTTCCCAAAGGTGACATTGGATTGGAGAGTGAATGGACCACCTGTCCAAAGACATTGGACAAAGCACTAGTACATCAAGTTTGTCCAGCCCCATAAAAGATTGTAAACAATATGTTGTTGACAGAAGTTGTGTGGGAAGGTTCTCCAACAGAATGGAAACTCAGAAGGCTTTAGAAAATCTTAAGAATCAGGGTGACATGACTTAACCTTACTTCCAGGCCTGACTGGCTCAGCTATCCAAGGCAACAAAGCCCTCAGAGAGCAGCATTTCTGCCACATTTCCCTGAGCACAGGCACTCCTGTGTGCACACAGACACAAAGAGTCACTACAAGGCACCTGTAAGAAATTCCCCTGAGCAAAGGGAAATGTTCCCTGTGGAGGCTTTGGCATCTCCCCAGGGGATGAAGGGTTGAGCCTGGAGCAGACAGTGTCTGTGATGAGCTCCAGAGGAGCTGAGCCCAGGGGCTGCTGGCCAAGGCCCTGGCCCAGTGAGCATTTCTCAGCTGGCAGGGTGGCCTGAGAAAGGGAAAGGGGAATGCACCAGACCAGGAACCATGGAACCAAGGGACCATTGTTACACTGTGGGGCCATGTGAGAAGAAGTGACCATTGGGACACTGTGAGGCCTTGTGAGACCAAGGGACCATTGGGACACTGTGGGACCATGTGAGATCAAGAGACCATTGGGATACTGTGAGTCCTCATGGATTCATGGACACCACTGTGACATTGCTGGGCCTCATGGAAGCAAGGGGACCCTAGTGACGCCGTGTGCCTCAGTGGAATGTAGGCATCATTGTGACACTGTGAGGCCCCATCCAGCCAAGGCTCCATTGGGACACTGCGAGACCCCACGGAAACAAAGCTCCAGGGTAACACAGAGAGGCTGCCTGTAATCAGTGCTCCATTGTGACCCTGTGGAGCCAAAGGAGAGCGTTGTGACACTGCAAAGCCCCATGGTCCATTGGTCCAAAGGTCCATTGTGACATTGCAGGACTCATGGAACAGAGGAGTCACATGACACTGTGGGGCCTGTGGAACCATGGAGAACATTGTGACACTGCAAGGCCTCAAGGAATCATTAGGACTGTTATATGTCTATAGGATAATTCGTGCAAATAAAATTGTCGTCTCTTTTATAGTTATGTGCTGTTAAATTATACTCTTATAGGAAGTTTTTAAATCGCACAAGCCAGCAACTGCGACTGCAACACCATGTCAAAGCCACCTGGACGAGAGAGGGAGGACTTTATTTACAAGCGAACGAAAGTGGCCAGCCCAGAGAGGGATCATGCATCAAGGTTGTCCGAGAAACACCCGGACGATAAATACACGATAAATATCCGAGACCGAGATAGTCAGAGCCATCAGGGAGGTACATCTCAAATCCGAATTCCGGGACTGCAAACACAGGTGTTCATCACTCTCCGGACACGTATTGTTCAACTTGCCACAGAGAAAAGAACTCCACATGAATACATGCACTTTGAAAAGGAAGAAAGGGGACTCTGGCTCAGGCAAGGAAAATCGTATAAAAATGGGTCAGACAGGACGGTCGGTGTGAAGCATAGAGGACCCTCTGCTGCAGCTGTCAAACCTGTGTCTCACCCGGTGGCAATCCCGGGCTCCACATTGACTTTTTTTTATAGTGGCTTTTTTTCATTTTTCTCAAAGTTTATATTTGGTACACTTAATAACTTTTATTAAATTAAAAATTAATAACTTGGAGCCTTGCATTTCTAACATGTTCATCACATTCAGTTTCTCATGATAAGCCTATCTACTTCTGCTAATTCTGAGATGGGGAAAATGAACTGTCATGATTCCCGCTTGCACTAGAGGATTGTGACACGGGCTGACTTTGTGATGCCAGAGTCTTCTGTGCCATCACAGCGCAACTGTATGACATCCTAGAGTGCTAGAGCAGCACTGGCTCTGTGACATCACAAGGGGGATTTGTGAGATCTCAGGGTGGGCTGTGACATCCCAGGAGGCAGTGTGACATCTCAGGGGCTCTGTGACCTTACTGGGGAGGTCACTTCAAGCCAGCTCCCACTCACAGTTCCTCCCAGAGAAGTCCAAAGCTGCTCGTGCCCGGTGGCATCCCGTGTCCCTCTGGGTCCCCCTGCCCCTGGCGCTGCAGCCTCCCGCTGAGGATGTTCGAGGAGATCAAGCCCAGAGCCTGACACGGGGACAGGGGCTCAGGGCCGTCACAGTTGGAACAGGGAGACAGGGACCCCCTAGCAGCATCCCTGTGCCCCCAGGGCCAGAGCTTGGCCAGGGCTCCTTCACCCTCTTATGAAGGAGGGCTTGAGAGCACTTTAAAAATCCCCAGCAGGGGAGTAGCATAAAACAGCTTTAATATTAAGTGACAGCACCACAGAGTTCCTTGGCAAGAGTCACTCTGCTCCTGACTGGACACTTCAGGCACACCAAGGAAACAAAGCAACAACAAAACCAAACAAAATCCAGGCAATCAAACCAAAAAGGAGTCAAGAACTGTCCCGGTGTCTGTGTGTCTCTGTGTGTTTGTGTGTGTGTGTGTGGGTGTGTGTGTGTGTGTGTGTGTGTGTGTGTGTGTGTGTGTGTGTGTGACGAAAGGACAGTGAGGGCAAGGATAAAAGGAATACAGCCTAAAAGCTAAACAGAGCTGTGGAATAACACTTAACAATATTCAACTTTGCTTATAACTTCTATTAAGCTTCACAAATTAGCAAAAGAACAACTCTTAGCAGCATTTAACTTTGCTTACATCTTGTGACTTTGTCGCTATAAGACATGTGAAAGCACGACACGAGCCACCTGCTATTTTCAAGGTAAAGAGAAAAGTTTATTCTCTGACTCCAACTTTTATACTTTCCCAAAGGTGACATTGGATTGGAGAGTGAATGGACCACCTGTCCAAAGACATTGGACAAAGCACTAGTACATCAAGTTTGTCCAGCCCCATAAAAGATTGTAAACAATATGTTGTTGACAGAAATTGTGTGGGAAGGTTCTCCAACAGAATGGAAACTCAGAAGGCTTTAGAAAATCTTAAGAATCAGGGTGACATGACTTAACCTTACTTCCAGGCCTGACTGGCTCAGCTATCCAAGGCAATCAAAGCCCTCAGAGAGCAGCATTTCTGCCACATTTCCCTGAGCACAGGCACTCCTGTGTGCACACAGACACAAAGAGTCACTACAAGGCACCTGTGAGAAATTCCCCTGAGCAAAGGGAAATGTTCCCTGTGGCGGCTTTGGCATCTCCCCAGGGGATGAAGGGTTGAGCCTGGAGCAGACAGTGTCTGTGATGAGCTCCAGCGGAGCTGAGCCCAGGGGCTGCTGGCCAAGGCCCTGGCCCAGTGAGCATTTCTCAGCTGGCAGGGCGGCCTGAGAAGGGGAAAGGGGAATGCACCAGACCAGGAACCATGGAACCAAGGGACCATTGTTACACTGTGGGGCCATGTGAGAAGAAGTGACCATTGGGACACTGTGGGGCCTTGTGAGACCAAGGGACCATTGGGACACTGTGGGACCATGTGAGATCAAGGGACCATTGGGATACTGTGAGTCCTCATGGATTCATGGACACCACTGTGACATTGCTGGGCCTCATGGAAGCAAGGGGACCCTAGTGACGCCGTGTGCCTCAGTGGAATGTAGGCATCATTGTGACACTGTGAGGCCCCATCCAGCCAAGGCTCCATTGGGACACTGCGAGACCCCACGGAAACAAAGCTCCAGGGTAACACAGAGAGGCTGCCTGTAATCAGTGCTCCATTGTGACCCTGTGGAGCCAAAGGAGAGCGTTGTGACACTGCAAAGCCCCATGGTCCATTGGTCCAAAGGTCCATTGTGACGTTGCAGGACTCATGGAACAGAGGAGTCACATGACACTGTGGGGCCTGTGGAACCATGGAGAACATTGTGACACTGCAAGGCCTCAAGGAATCATTAGGACTGTTATATGTCTATAGGATAATTCGTGCAAATAAAATTGTCGTCTCTTTTATAGTTATGTGCTGTTAAATTATACTCTTATAGGAAGTTTTTAAATCGCACAAGCCAGCAACAGCGATTGCAACACCATGTCAAAGCCACCTGGACGAGAGAGGGAGGACTTTATTTACAAGCGAACGAAAGTGGCCAGCCCAGAGAGGGATCATGCATCAAGGTTGTCCGAGAAACACCCGGACGATAAATACACGATAAATATCCGAGACCGAGATAGTCAGAGCCATCAGGGAGGTACATCTCAAATCCGAATTCCGGGACTGCAAACACAGGTGTTCATCACTCTCCGGACACGTATTGTTCAACTTGCCACAGAGAAAAGAACTCCACATGAATACATGCACTTTGAAAAGGAAGAAAGGGGACTCTGGCTCAGGCAAGGAAAATCGTATAAAAATGGGTCAGACAGGACGGTCGGTGTGAAGCATAGAGGACCCTCTGCTGCAGCTGTCAAACCTGTGTCTCACCCGGTGGCAATCCCGGGCTCCACATTGACTTTTTTTTATAGTGGCTTTTTTTCATTTTTCTCAAAGTTTATATTTGGTACACTTAATAACTTTTATTAAATTAAAAATTAATAACTTGGAGCCTTGCATTTCTAACATGTTCATCACATTCAGTTTCTCATGATAAGCCTATCTACTTCTGCTAATTCTGAGATGGGGAAAATGAACTGTCATGATTCCCGCTTGCACTAGAGGATTGTGACACGGGCTGACTTTGTGATGCCAGAGTCTTCTGTGCCATCACAGCGCAACTGTATGACATCCTAGAGTGCTAGAGCAGCACTGGCTCTGTGACATCACAAGGGGGATTTGTGAGATCTCAGGGTGGGCTGTGACATCCCAGGAGGCAGTGTGACATCTCAGGGGCTCTGTGACCTTACTGGGGAGGTCACTTCAAGCCAGCTCCCACTCACAGTTCCTCCCAGAGAAGTCCAAAGCTGCTCGTGCCCGGTGGCATCCCGTGTCCCTCTGGGTCCCCCTGCCCCTGGCGCTGCAGCCTCCCCCTGAGGATGTTCGAGGAGATCAAGCCCAGAGCCTGACACGGGGACAGGGGCTCAGGGCCGTCACAGTTGGAACAGGGAGACAGGGACCCCCTAGCAGCATCCCTGTGCCCCCAGGGCCAGAGCTTGGCCAGGGCTCCTTCACCCTCTTATGAAGGAGGGCTTGAGAGCACTTTAAAAATCCCCAGCAGGGGAGTAGCATAAAACAGCTTTAATATTAAGTGACAGCACCACAGAGTTCCTTGGCAAGAGTCACTCTGCTCCTGACTGGACACTTCAGGCACACCAAGGAAACAAAGCAACAACAAAACCAAACAAAATCCAGGCAATCAAACCAAAAAGGAGTCAAGAACTGTCCCGGTGTCTGTGTGTCTCTGTGTGTTTGTGTGTGTGTGTGTGGGTGTGTGTGTGTGTGTGTGTGTGTGTGTGTGTGTGTGTGTGTGTGTGTGTGACGAAAGGACAGTGAGGGCAAGGATAAAAGGAATACAGCCTAAAAGCTAAACAGAGCTGTGGAATAACACTTAACAATATTCAACTTTGCTTATAACTTCTATTAAGCTTCACAAATTAGCAAAAGAACAACTCTTAGCAGCATTTAACTTTGCTTACAGCTTGTGACTTTGTCGCTATAAGACACGTGAAAGCACGACACGAGCCACCTGCTATTTTCAAGGTAAAGAGAAAAGTTTATTCTCTGACTCCAACTTTTATACTTTCCCAAAGGTGACATTGGATTGGAGAGTGAATGGACCACCTGTCCAAAGACATTGGACAAAGCACTAGTACATCAAGTTTGTCCAGCCCCATAAAAGATTGTAAACAATATGTTGTTGACAGAAATTGTGTGGGAAGGTTCTCCAACAGAATGGAAACTCAGAAGGCTTTAGAAAATCTTAAGAATCAGGGTGACATGACTTAACCTTACTTCCAGGCCTGACTGGCTCAGCTATCCAAGGCAACAAAGCCCTCAGAGAGCAGCATTTCTGCCACATTTCCCTGAGCACAGGCACTCCTGTGTGCACACAGACACAAAGAGTCACTACAAGGCACCTGTGAGAAATTCCCCTGAGCAAAGGGAAATGTTCCCTGTGGAGGCTTTGGCATCTCCCCAGGGGATGAAGGGTTGAGCCTGGAGCAGACAGTGTCTGTGATGAGCTCCAGCGGAGCTGAGCCCAGGGGCTGCTGGCCAAGGCCCTGGCCCAGTGAGCATTTCTCAGCTGGCAGGGCGGCCTGAGAAGGGGAAAGGGGAATGCACCAGACCAGGAACCATGGAACCAAGGGACCATTGTTACACTGTGGGGCCATGTGAGAAGAAGTGACCATTGGGACACTGTGGGGCCTTGTGAGACCAAGGGACCATTGGGACACTGTGGGACCATGTGAGATCAAGGGACCATTGGGATACTGTGAGTCCTCATGGATTCATGGACACCACTGTGACATTGCTGGGCCTCATGGAAGCAAGGGGACCCTAGTGACGCCGTGTGCCTCAGTGGAATGTAGGCATCATTGTGACACTGTGAGGCCCCATCCAGCCAAGGCTCCATTGGGACACTGCGAGACCCCACGGAAACAAAGCTCCAGGGTAACACAGAGAGGCTGCCTGTAATCAGTGCTCCATTGTGACCCTGTGGAGCCAAAGGAGAGCGTTGTGACACTGCAAAGCCCCATGGTCCATTGGTCCAAAGGTCCATTGTGACGTTGCAGGACTCATGGAACAGAGGAGTCACATGACACTGTGGGGCCTGTGGAACCATGGAGAACATTGTGACACTGCAAGGCCTCAAGGAATCATTAGGACTGTTATATGTCTATAGGATAATTCGTGCAAATAAAATTGTCGTCTCTTTTATAGTTATGTGCTGTTAAATTATACTCTTATAGGAAGTTTTTAAATCGCACAAGCCAGCAACAGCGATTGCAACACCATGTCAAAGCCACCTGGACGAGAGAGGGAGGACTTTATTTACAAGCGAACGAAAGTGGCCAGCCCAGAGAGGGATCATGCATCAAGGTTGTCCGAGAAACACCCGGACGATAAATACACGATAAATATCCGAGACCGAGATAGTCAGAGCCATCAGGGAGGTACATCTCAAATCCGAATTCCGGGACTGCAAACACAGGTGTTCATCACTCTCCGGACACGTATTGTTCAACTTGCCACAGAGAAAAGAACTCCACATGAATACATGCACTTTGAAAAGGAAGAAAGGGGACTCTGGCTCAGGCAAGGAAAATCGTATAAAAATGGGTCAGACAGGACGGTCGGTGTGAAGCATAGAGGACCCTCTGCTGCAGCTGTCAAACCTGTGTCTCACCCGGTGGCAATCCCGGGCTCCACATTGACTTTTTTTTATAGTGGCTTTTTTTCATTTTTCTCAAAGTTTATATTTGGTACACTTAATAACTTTTATTAAATTAAAAATTAATAACTTGGAGCCTTGCATTTCTAACATGTTCATCACATTCAGTTTCTCATGATAAGCCTATCTACTTCTGCTAATTCTGAGATGGGGAAAATGAACTGTCATGATTCCCGCTTGCACTAGAGGATTGTGACACGGGCTGACTTTGTGATGCCAGAGTCTTCTGTGCCATCACAGCGCAACTGTATGACATCCTAGAGTGCTAGAGCAGCACTGGCTCTGTGACATCACAAGGGGGATTTGTGAGATCTCAGGGTGGGCTGTGACATCCCAGGAGGCAGTGTGACATCTCAGGGGCTCTGTGACCTTACTGGGGAGGTCACTTCAAGCCAGCTCCCACTCACAGTTCCTCCCAGAGAAGTCCAAAGCTGCTCGTGCCCGGTGGCATCCCGTGTCCCTCTGGGTCCCCCTGCCCCTGGCGCTGCAGCCTCCCGCTGAGGATGTTCGAGGAGATCAAGCCCAGAGCCTGACACGGGGACAGGGGCTCAGGGCCGTCACAGTTGGAACAGGGAGACAGGGACCCCCTAGCAGCATCCCTGTGCCCCCAGGGCCAGAGCTTGGCCAGGGCTCCTTCACCCTCTTATGAAGGAGGGCTTGAGAGCACTTTAAAAATCCCCAGCAGGGGAGTAGCATAAAACAGCTTTAATATTAAGTGACAGCACCACAGAGTTCCTTGGCAAGAGTCACTCTGCTCCTGACTGGACACTTCAGGCACACCAAGGAAACAAAGCAACAACAAAACCAAACAAAATCCAGGCAATCAAACCAAAAAGGAGTCAAGAACTGTCCCGGTGTCTGTGTGTCTCTGTGTGTTTGTGTGTGTGTGTGTGGGTGTGTGTGTGTGTGTGTGTGTGTGTGTGTGTGTGTGTGTGTGTGTGTGTGACGAAAGGACAGTGAGGGCAAGGATAAAAGGAATACAGCCTAAAAGCTAAACAGAGCTGTGGAATAACACTTAACAATATTCAACTTTGCTTATAACTTCTATTAAGCTTCACAAATTAGCAAAAGAACAACTCTTAGCAGCATTTAACTTTGCTTACAGCTTGTGACTTTGTCGCTATAAGACACGTGAAAGCACGACACGAGCCACCTGCTATTTTCAAGGTAAAGAGAAAAGTTTATTCTCTGACTCCAACTTTTATACTTTCCCAAAGGTGACATTGGATTGGAGAGTGAATGGACCACCTGTCCAAAGACATTGGACAAAGCACTAGTACATCAAGTTTGTCCAGCCCCATAAAAGATTGTAAACAATATGTTGTTGACAGAAATTGTGTGGGAAGGTTCTCCAACAGAATGGAAACTCAGAAGGCTTTAGAAAATCTTAAGAATCAGGGTGACATGACTTAACCTTACTTCCAGGCCTGACTGGCTCAGCTATCCAAGGCAATCAAAGCCCTCAGAGAGCAGCATTTCTGCCACATTTCCCTGAGCACAGGCACTCCTGTGTGCACACAGACACAAAGAGTCACTACAAGGCGCCTGTGAGAAATTCCCCTGAGCAAAGGGAAATGTTCCCTGTGGAGGCTTTGGCATCTCCCCAGGGGATGAAGGGTTGAGCCTGGAGCAGACAGTGTCTGTGATGAGCTCCAGCGGAGCTGAGCCCAGGGGCTGCTGGCCAAGGCCCTGGCCCAGTGAGCATTTCTCAGCTGGCAGGGCGGCCTGAGAAGGGGAAAGGGGAATGCACCAGACCAGGAACCATGGAACCAAGGGACCATTGTTACACTGTGGGGCCATGTGAGAAGAAGTGACCATTGGGACACTGTGGGGCCTTGTGAGACCAAGGGACCATTGGGACACTGTGGGACCATGTGAGATCAAGGGACCATTGGGATACTGTGAGTCCTCATGGATTCATGGACACCACTGTGACATTGCTGGGCCTCATGGAAGCAAGGGGACCCTAGTGACGCCGTGTGCCTCAGTGGAATGTAGGCATCATTGTGACACTGTGAGGCCCCATCCAGCCAAGGCTCCATTGGGACACTGCGAGACCCCACGGAAACAAAGCTCCAGGGTAACACAGAGAGGCTGCCTGTAATCAGTGCTCCATTGTGACCCTGTGGAGCCAAAGGAGAGCGTTGTGACACTGCAAAGCCCCATGGTCCATTGGTCCAAAGGTCCATTGTGACGTTGCAGGACTCATGGAACAGAGGAGTCACATGACACTGTGGGGCCTGTGGAACCATGGAGAACATTGTGACACTGCAAGGCCTCAAGGAATCATTAGGACTGTTATATGTCTATAGGATAATTCGTGCAAATAAAATTGTCGTCTCTTTTATAGTTATGTGCTGTTAAATTATACTCTTATAGGAAGTTTTTAAATCGCACAAGCCAGCAACTGCGACTGCAACACCATGTCAAAGCCACCTGGACGAGAGAGGGAGGACTTTATTTACAAGCGAACGAAAGTGGCCAGCCCAGAGAGGGATCATGCATCAAGGTTGTCCGAGAAACACCCGGACGATAAATACACGATAAATATCCGAGACCGAGATAGTCAGAGCCATCAGGGAGGTACATCTCAAATCCGAATTCCGGGACTGCAAACACAGGTGTTCATCACTCTCCGGACACGTATTGTTCAACTTGCCACAGAGAAAAGAACTCCACATGAATACATGCACTTTGAAAAGGAAGAAAGGGGACTCTGGCTCAGGCAAGGAAAATCGTATAAAAATGGGTCAGACAGGACGGTCGGTGTGAAGCATAGAGGACCCTCTGCTGCAGCTGTCAAACCTGTGTCTCACCCGGTGGCAATCCCGGGCTCCACATTGACTTTTTTTTATAGTGGCTTTTTTTCATTTTTCTCAAAGTTTATATTTGGTACACTTAATAACTTTTATTAAATTAAAAATTAATAACTTGGAGCCTTGCATTTCTAACATGTTCATCACATTCAGTTTCTCATGATAAGCCTATCTACTTCTGCTAATTCTGAGATGGGGAAAATGAACTGTCATGATTCCCGCTTGCACTAGAGGATTGTGACACGGGCTGACTTTGTGATGCCAGAGTCTTCTGTGCCATCACAGCGCAACTGTATGACATCCCAGAGTGCTAGAGCAGCACTGGCTCTGTGACATCACAAGGGGGATTTGTGAGATCTCAGGGTGGGCTGTGACATCCCAGGAGGCAGTGTGACATCTCAGGGGCTCTGTGACCTTACTGGGGAGGTCACTTCAAGCCAGCTCCCACTCACAGTTCCTCCCAGAGAAGTCCAAAGCTGCTCGTGCCCGGTGGCATCCCGTGTCCCTCTGGGTCCCCCTGCCCCTGGCGCTGCAGCCTCCCGCTGAGGATGTTCGAGGAGATCAAGCCCAGAGCCTGACACGGGGACAGGGGCTCAGGGCCGTCACAGTTGGAACAGGGAGACAGGGACCCCCTAGCAGCATCCCTGTGCCCCCAGGGCCAGAGCTTGGCCAGGGCTCCTTCACCCTCTTATGAAGGAGGGCTTGAGAGCACTTTAAAAATCCCCAGCAGGGGAGTAGCATAAAACAGCTTTAATATTAAGTGACAGCACCACAGAGTTCCTTGGCAAGAGTCACTCTGCTCCTGACTGGACACTTCAGGCACACCAAGGAAACAAAGCAACAACAAAACCAAACAAAATCCAGGCAATCAAACCAAAAAGGAGTCAAGAACTGTCCCGGTGTCTGTGTGTCTCTGTGTGTTTGTGTGTGTGTGTGTGTGTGTGTGGGTGTGTGTGTGTGTGTGTGTGACGAAAGGACAGTGAGGGCAAGGATAAAAGGAATACAGCCTAAAAGCTAAACAGAGCTGTGGAATAACACTTAACAATATTCAACTTTGCTTATAACTTCTATTAAGCTTCACAAATTAGCAAAAGAACAACTCTTAGCAGCATTTAACTTTGCTTACATCTTGTGACTTTGTCGCTATAAGACACGTGAAATCACGACGCGAGCCACCTGCTATTTTCAAGGTAAAGAGAAATGTTTATTCTCTGACTCCAACTTTTATACTTTCCCAAAGGTGACATTGGATTGGAGAGGGAATGGACCACCTGTCCAAAGACATTGGACAAAGCACTAGTACATCAAGTTTGTCCAGCCCCATAAAAGATTGTAAACAATATGTTGTTGACAGAAATTGTGTGGGAAGGTTCTCCAACAGAATGGAAACTCAGAAGGCTTTAGAAAATCTTAAGAATCAGGGTGACATGACTTAACCTTACTTCCAGGCCTGACTGGCTCAGCTATCCAAGGCAATCAAAGCCCTCAGAGAGCAGCATTTCTGCCACATTTCCCTGAGCACAGGCACTCCTGTGTGCACACAGGCACAAAGAGTCACTACAAGGCACCTGTGAGAAATTCCCCTGAGCAAAGGGAAATGTTCCCTGTGGAGGCTTTGGCATCTCCCCAGGGGATGAAGGGTTGAGCCTGGAGCAGACAGTGTCTGTGATGAGCTCCAGAGGAGCTGAGCCCAGGGGCTGCTGGCCAAGGCCCTGGCCCAGTGAGCATTTCTCAGCTGGCAGGGTGGCCTGAGAAGGGGAAAGGGGAATGCACCAGACCAGGAACCATGGAACCAAGGGACCATTGTTACACTGTGGGGCCATGTGAGAAGAAGTGACCATTGGGACACTGTGGGGCCTTGTGAGACCAAGGGACCATTGGGACACTGTGGGACCATGTGAGATCAAGAGACCATTGGGATACTGTGAGTCCTCATGGATTCATGGACACCACTGTGACATTGCTGGGCCTCATGGAAGCAAGGGGACCCTAGTGACGCCGTGTGCCTCAGTGGAATGTAGGCATCATTGTGACACTGTGAGGCCCCATCCAGCCAAGGCTCCATTGGGACACTGCGAGACCCCACGGAAACAAAGCTCCAGGGTAACACAGAGAGGCTGCCTGTAATCAGTGCTCCATTGTGACCCTGTGGAGCCAAAGGAGAGCGTTGTGACACTGCAAAGCCCCATGGTCCATTGGTCCAAAGGTCCATTGTGACGTTGCAGGACTCATGGAACAGAGGAGTCACATGACACTGTGGGGCCTGTGGAACCATGGAGAACATTGTGACACTGCAAGGCCTCAAGGAATCATTAGGACTGTTATATGTCTATAGGATAATTCGTGCAAATAAAATTGTCGTCTCTTTTATAGTTATGTGCTGTTAAATTATACTCTTATAGGAAGTTTTTAAATCGCACAAGCCAGCAACTGCGACTGCAACACCATGTCAAAGCCACCTGGACGAGAGAGGGAGGACTTTATTTACAAGCGAACGAAAGTGGCCAGCCCAGAGAGGGATCATGCATCAAGGTTGTCCGAGAAACACCCGGACGATAAATACACGATAAATATCCGAGACCGAGATAGTCAGAGCCATCAGGGAGGTACATCTCAAATCCGAATTCCGGGACTGCAAACACAGGTGTTCATCACTCTCCGGACACGTATTGTTCAACTTGCCACAGAGAAAAGAACTCCACATGAATACATGCACTTTGAAAAGGAAGAAAGGGGACTCTGGCTCAGGCAAGGAAAATCGTATAAAAATGGGTCAGACAGGACGGTCGGTGTGAAGCATAGAGGACCCTCTGCTGCAGCTGTCAAACCTGTGTCTCACCCGGTGGCAATCCCGGGCTCCACATTGACTTTTTTTTATAGTGGCTTTTTTTCATTTTTCTCAAAGTTTATATTTGGTACACTTAATAACTTTTATTAAATTAAAAATTAATAACTTGGAGCCTTGCATTTCTAACATGTTCATCACATTCAGTTTCTCATGATAAGCCTATCTACTTCTGCTAATTCTGAGATGGGGAAAATGAACTGTCATGATTCCCGCTTGCACTAGAGGATTGTGACACGGGCTGACTTTGTGATGCCAGAGTCTTCTGTGCCATCACAGCGCAACTGTATGACATCCCAGAGTGCTAGAGCAGCACTGGCTCTGTGACATCACAAGGGGGATTTGTGAGATCTCAGGGTGGGCTGTGACATCCCAGGAGGCAGTGTGACATCTCAGGGGCTCTGTGACCTTACTGGGGAGGTCACTTCAAGCCAGCTCCCACTCACAGTTCCTCCCAGAGAAGTCCAAAGCTGCTCGTGCCCGGTGGCATCCCGTGTCCCTCTGGGTCCCCCTGCCCCTGGCGCTGCAGCCTCCCGCTGAGGATGTTCGAGGAGATCAAGCCCAGAGCCTGACACGGGGACAGGGGCTCAGGGCCGTCACAGTTGGAACAGGGAGACAGGGACCCCCTAGCAGCATCCCTGTGCCCCCAGGGCCAGAGCTTGGCCAGGGCTCCTTCACCCTCTTATGAAGGAGGGCTTGAGAGCACTTTAAAAATCCCCAGCAGGGGAGTAGCATAAAACAGCTTTAATATTAAGTGACAGCACCACAGAGTTCCTTGGCAAGAGTCACTCTGCTCCTGACTGGACACTTCAGGCACACCAAGGAAACAAAGCAACAACAAAACCAAACAAAATCCAGGCAATCAAACCAAAAAGGAGTCAAGAACTGTCCCGGTGTCTGTGTGTCTCTGTGTGTTTGTGTGTGTGTGTGTGGGTGTGTGTGTGTGTGTGTGTGTGTGTGTGTGTGTGTGTGGGTGTGTGTGTGACGAAAGGACAGTGAGGGCAAGGATAAAAGGAATACAGCCTAAAAGCTAAACAGAGCTGTGGAATAACACTTAACAATATTCAACTTTGCTTATAACTTCTATTAAGCTTCACAAATTAGCAAAAGAACAACTCTTAGCAGCATTTAACTTTGCTTACAGCTTGTGACTTTGTCGCTATAAGACATGTGAAATCACGACGCGAGCCACCTGCTATTTTCAAGGTAAAGAGAAAAGTTTATTCTCTGACTCCAACTTTTATACTTTCCCAAAGGTGACATTGGATTGGAGAGTGAATGGACCACCTGTCCAAAGACATTGGACAAAGCACTAGTACATCAAGTTTGTCCAGCCCCATAAAAGATTGTAAACAATATGTTGTTGACAGAAATTGTGTGGGAAGGTTCTCCAACAGAATGGAAACTCAGAAGGCTTTAGAAAATCTTAAGAATCAGGGTGACATGACTTAACCTTACTTCCAGGCCTGACTGGCTCAGCTATCCAAGGCAATCAAAGCCCTCAGAGAGCAGCATTTCTGCCACATTTCCCTGAGCACAGGCACTCCTGTGTGCACACAGACACAAAGAGTCACTACAAGGCACCTGTGAGAAATTCCCCTGAGCAAAGGGAAATGTTCCCTGTGGAGGCTTTGGCATCTCCCCAGGGGATGAAGGGTTGAGCCTGGAGCAGACAGTGTCTGTGATGAGCTCCAGAGGAGCTGAGCCCAGGGACTGCTGGCCAAGGCCCTGGCCCAGTGAGCATTTCTCAGCTGGCAGGGTGGCCTGAGAAGGGGAAAGGGGAATGCACCAGACCAGGAACCATGGAACCAAGGGACCATTGTTACACTGTGGGGCCATGTGAGAAGAAGTGACCATTGGGACACTGTGAGGCCTTGTGAGACCAAGGGACCATTGGGACACTGTGGGACCATGTGAGATCAAGAGACCATTGGGATACTGTGAGTCCTCATGGATTCATGGACACCACTGTGACATTGCTGGGCCTCATGGAAGCAAGGGGACCCTAGTGATGCCGTGTGCCTCAGTGGAATGTAGGCATCATTGTGACACTGTGAGGCCCCATCCAGCCAAGGCTCCATTGGGACACTGCGAGACCCCACGGAAACAAAGCTCCAGGGTAACACAGAGAGGCTGCCTGTAATCAGTGCTCCATTGTGACCCTGTGGAGCCAAAGGAGAGCGTTGTGACACTGCAAAGCCCCATGGTCCATTGGTCCAAAGGTCCATTGTGACATTGCAGGACTCATGGAACAGAGGAGTCACATGACACTGTGGGGCCTGTGGAACCATGGAGAACATTGTGACACTGCAAGGCCTCAAGGAATCATTAGGACTGTTATATGTCTATAGGATAATTCGTGCAAATAAAATTGTCGTCTCTTTTATAGTTATGTGCTGTTAAATTATACTCTTATAGGAAGTTTTTAAATCGCACAAGCCAGCAACTGCGACTGCAACACCATGTCAAAGCCACCTGGACGAGAGAGGGAGGACTTTATTTACAAGCGAACGAAAGTGGCCAGCCCAGAGAGGGATCATGCATCAAGGTTGTCCGAGAAACACCCGGACGATAAATACACGATAAATATCCGAGACCGAGATAGTCAGAGCCATCAGGGAGGTACATCTCAAATCCGAATTCCGGGACTGCAAACACAGGTGTTCATCACTCTCCGGACACGTATTGTTCAACTTGCCACAGAGAAAAGAACTCCACATGAATACATGCACTTTGAAAAGGAAGAAAGGGGACTCTGGCTCAGGCAAGGAAAATCGTATAAAAATGGGTCAGACAGGACGGTCGGTGTGAAGCATAGAGGACCCTCTGCTGCAGCTGTCAAACCTGTGTCTCACCCGGTGGCAATCCCGGGCTCCACATTGACTTTTTTTTATAGTGGCTTTTTTTCATTTTTCTCAAAGTTTATATTTGGTACACTTAATAACTTTTATTAAATTAAAAATTAATAACTTGGAGCCTTGCATTTCTAACATGTTCATCACATTTAGTTTCTCATGATAAGCCTATCTACTTCTGCTAATTCTGAGATGGGGAAAATGAACTGTCATGATTCCCGCTTGCACTAGAGGATTGTGACACGGGCTGACTTTGTGATGCCAGAGTCTTCTGTGCCATCACAGCGCAACTGTATGACATCCCAGAGTGATAGAGCAGCACTGGCTCTGTGACATCACAAGGGGGATTTGTGAGATCTCAGGGTGGGCTGTGACATCCCAGGAGGCAGTGTGACATCTCAGGGGCTCTGTGACCTTACTGGGGAGGTCACTTCAAGCCAGCTCCCACTCACAGTTCCTCCCAGAGAAGTCCAAAGCTGCTCGTGCCCGGTGGCATCCCGTGTCCCTCTGGGTCCCCCTGCCCCTGGCGCTGCAGCCTCCCGCTGAGGATGTTCGAGGAGATCAAGCCCAGAGCCTGACACGGGGACAGGGGCTCAGGGCTGTCACAGTTGGAACAGGGAGACAGGGACCCCCTAGCAGCATCCCTGTGCCCCCAGGGCCAGAGCTTGGTCAGGGCTCCTTCACCCTCTTATGAAGGAGGGCTTGAGAGCACTTTAAAAATCCCCAGCAGGGGAGTAGCATAAAACAGCTTTAATATTAAGTGACAGCACCACAGAGTTCCTTGGCAAGAGTCACTCTGCTCCTGACTGGACACTTCAGGCACACCAAGGAAACAAAGCAACAACAAAACCAAACAAAATCCAGGCAATCAAACCAAAAAGGAGTCAAGAACTGTCCCGGTGTCTGTGTGTCTCTGTGTGTTTGTGTGTGTGTGTGTGGGTGTGTGGGTGTGTGTGTGGGTGTGTGTGTGTGTGTGTGTGTGTGTGTGTGACGATAGGACAGTGAGGGCAAGGATAAAAGGAATACAGCCTAAAAGCTAAACAGAGCTGTGGAATAACACTTAACAATATTCAACTTTGCTTATAACTTCTATTAAGCTTCACAAATTAGCAAAAGAACAACTCTTAGCAGCATTTAACTTTGCTTACAGCTTGTGACTTTGTCGCTATAAGACACGTGAAAGCACGACGCGAGCTACCTGCTATTTTCAAGGTAAAGAGAAAAGTTTATTCTCTGACTCCAACTTTTATACTTTCCCAAAGGTGACATTGGATTGGAGAGTGAATGGACCACCTGTCCAAAGACATTGGACAAAGCACTAGTACATCAAGTTTGTCCAGCCCCATAAAAGATTGTAAACAATATGTTGTTGACAGAAATTGTGTGGGAAGGTTCTCCAACAGAATGGAAACTTAGAAGGCTTTAGAAAATCTTAAGAATCAGGGTGACATGACTTAACCTTACTTCCAGGCCTGACTGGCTCAGCTATCCAAGGCAACAAAGCCCTCATAGAGCAGCATTTCTGCCACATTTCCCTGAGCACAGGCACTCCTGTGTGCACACAGACACAAAGAGTCACTACAAGGCACCTGTGAGAAATTCCCCTGAGCAAAGGGAAATGTTCCCTGTGGAGGCTTTGGCATCTCCCCAAGGGATGAAGGGTTGAGCCTGGAGCAGACAGTGTCTGTGATGAGCTCAAGAGGAGCTGAGCCCAGGGGCTGCTGGCCAAGGCCCAGGCCCAGTGAGCATTTCTCAGCTGGCAGGGTGGCCTGAGAAGGGGAAAGGGGAATGCACCAGACCAGGAACCATGGAACCAAGGGACCATTGTTACACTGTGGGGCCATGTGAGAAGAAGTGACCATTGGGACACTGTGGGGCCTTGTGAGACCAAGGGACCATTGGGACACTGTGGGACCATGTGAGATCAAGAGACCATTGGGATACTGTGAGTCCTCATGGATTCATGGACACCACTGTGACATTGCTGGGCCTCATGGAAGCAAGGGGACCCTAGTGACGCCGTGTGCCTCAGTGGAATGTAGGCATCATTGTGACACTGTGAGGCCCCATCCAGCCAAGGCTCCATTGGGACACTGCGAGACCCCACGGAAACAAAGCTCCAGGGTAACACAGAGAGGCTGCCTGTAATCAGTGCTCCATTGTGACCCTGTGGAGCCAAAGGAGAGCGTTGTGACACTGCAAAGCCCCATGGTCCATTGGTCCAAAGGTCCATTGTGACATTGCAGGACTCATGGAACAGAGGAGTCACATGACACTGTGGGGCCTGTGGAACCATGGAGAACATTGTGACACTGCAAGGCCTCAAGGAATCATTAGGACTGTTATATGTCTATAGGATAATTCGTGCAAATAAAATTGTCGTCTCTTTTATAGTTATGTGCTGTTAAATTATACTCTTATAGGAAGTTTTTAAATCGCACAAGCCAGCAACAGCGACTGCAACACCATGTCAAAGCCACCTGGACGAGAGAGGGAGGACTTTATTTCCAAGCGAACGAAAGTGGCCAGCCCAGAGAGGGATCATGCATCAAGGTTGTCCGAGAAACACCCGGACGATAAATACACGATAAATATCCGAGACCGAGATAGTCAGAGCCATCAGGGAGGTACATCTCAAATCCGAATTCCGGGACTGCAAACACAGGTGTTCATCACTCTCCGGACACGTATTGTTCAACTTGCCACAGAGAAAAGAACTCCACATGAATACATGCACTTTGAAAAGGAAGAAAGGGGACTCTGGCTCAGGCAAGGAAAATCGTATAAAAATGGGTCAGACAGGACGGTCGGTGTGAAGCATAGAGGACCCTCTGCTGCAGCTGTCCAACCTGTGTCTCACCCGGTGGCAATCCCGGGCTCCACATTGACTTTTTTTTATAGTGGCTTTTTTTCATTTTTCTCAAAGTTTATATTTGGTACACTTAATAACTTTTATTAAATTAAAAATTAATAACTTGGAGCCTTGCATTTCTAACATGTTCATCACATTCAGTTTCTCATGATAAGCCTATCTACTTCTGCTAATTCTGAGATGGGGAAAATGAACTGTCATGATTCCCGCTTGCACTAGAGGATTGTGACACGGGCTGACTTTGTGATGCCAGAGTCTTCTGTGCCATCACAGCGCAACTGTATGACATCCCAGAGTGATAGAGCAGCACTGGCTCTGTGACATCACAAGAGGATTTGTGAGATCTCAGGGTGGGCTGTGACATCCCAGGAGGCAGTGTGACATCTCAGGGGTTCTGTGACCTTACTGGGGAGGTCACTTCAAGCCAGCTCCCACTCACAGTTCCTCCCAGAGAAGTCCAAAGCTGCTCGTGCCCGGTGGCATCCCGTGTCCCTCTGGGTCCCCCTGCCCCTGGCGCTGCAGCCTCCCGCTGAGGATGTTCGAGGAGATCAAGCCCAGAGCCTGACACGGGGACAGGGGCTCAGGGCCGTCACAGTTGGAACAGGGAGACAGGGACCCCCTAGCAGCATCCCTGTGCCCCCAGGGCCAGAGCTTGGCCAGGGCTCCTTCACCCTCTTATGAAGGAGGGCTTGAGAGCACTTTAAAAATCCCCAGCAGGGGAGTAGCATAAAACAGCTTTAATATTAAGTGACAGCACCACAGAGTTCCTTGGCAAGAGTCACTCTGCTCCTGACTGGACACTTCAGGCACACCAAGGAAACAAAGCAACAACAAAACCAAACAAAATCCAGGCAATCAAACCAAAAAGGAGTCAAGAACTGTCCCGGTGTCTGTGTGTCTCTGTGTGTTTGTGTGTGTGTGTGTGTGTGTGTGTGGGTGGGTGTGTGTGTGTGTGTGTGTGTGTGACGAAAGGACAGTGAGGGCAAGGATAAAAGGAATACAGCCTAAAAGCTAAACAGAGCTGTGGAATAACACTTAACAATATTCAACTTTGCTTATAACTTCTATTAAGCTTCACAAATTAGCAAAAGAACAACTCTTAGCAGCATTTAACTTTGCTTACATCTTGTGACTTTGTCGCTATAAGACACGTGAAATCACGACGCGAGCCACCTGCTATTTTCAAGGTAAAGAGAAATGTTTATTCTCTGACTCCAACTTTTATACTTTCCCAAAGGTGACATTGGATTGGAGAGGGAATGGACCACCTGTCCAAAGACATTGGACAAAGCACTAGTACATCAAGTTTGTCCAGCCCCATAAAAGATTGTAAACAATATGTTGTTGACAGAAATTGTGTGGGAAGGTTCTCCAACAGAATGGAAACTCAGAAGGCTTTAGAAAATCTTAAGAATCAGGGTGACATGACTTAACCTTACTTCCAGGCCTGACTGGCTCAGCTATCCAAGGCAATCAAAGCCCTCAGAGAGCAGCATTTCTGCCACATTTCCCTGAGCACAGGCACTCCTGTGTGCACACAGGCACAAAGAGTCACTACAAGGCACCTGTGAGAAATTCCCCTGAGCAAAGGGAAATGTTCCCTGTGGAGGCTTTGGCATCTCCCCAGGGGATGAAGGGTTGAGCCTGGAGCAGACAGTGTCTGTGATGAGCTCCAGAGGAGCTGAGCCCAGGGGCTGCTGGCCAAGGCCCTGGCCCAGTGAGCATTTCTCAGCTGGCAGGGTGGCCTGAGAAGGGGAAAGGGGAATGCACCAGACCAGGAACCATGGAACCAAGGGACCATTGTTACACTGTGGGGCCATGTGAGAAGAAGTGACCATTGGGACACTGTGGGGCCTTGTGAGACCAAGGGACCATTGGGACACTGTGGGACCATGTGAGATCAAGAGACCATTGGGATACTGTGAGTCCTCATGGATTCATGGACACCACTGTGACATTGCTGGGCCTCATGGAAGCAAGGGGACCCTAGTGACGCCGTGTGCCTCAGTGGAATGTAGGCATCATTGTGACACTGTGAGGCCCCATCCAGCCAAGGCTCCATTGGGACACTGCGAGACCCCACGGAAACAAAGCTCCAGGGTAACACAGAGAGGCTGCCTGTAATCAGTGCTCCATTGTGACCCTGTGGAGCCAAAGGAGAGCGTTGTGACACTGCAAAGCCCCATGGTCCATTGGTCCAAAGGTCCATTGTGACGTTGCAGGACTCATGGAACAGAGGAGTCACATGACACTGTGGGGCCTGTGGAACCATGGAGAACATTGTGACACTGCAAGGCCTCAAGGAATCATTAGGACTGTTATATGTCTATAGGATAATTCGTGCAAATAAAATTGTCGTCTCTTTTATAGTTATGTGCTGTTAAATTATACTCTTATAGGAAGTTTTTAAATCGCACAAGCCAGCAACTGCGACTGCAACACCATGTCAAAGCCACCTGGACGAGAGAGGGAGGACTTTATTTACAAGCGAACGAAAGTGGCCAGCCCAGAGAGGGATCATGCATCAAGGTTGTCCGAGAAACACCCGGACGATAAATACACGATAAATATCCGAGACCGAGATAGTCAGAGCCATCAGGGAGGTACATCTCAAATCCGAATTCCGGGACTGCAAACACAGGTGTTCATCACTCTCCGGACACGTATTGTTCAACTTGCCACAGAGAAAAGAACTCCACATGAATACATGCACTTTGAAAAGGAAGAAAGGGGACTCTGGCTCAGGCAAGGAAAATCGTATAAAAATGGGTCAGACAGGACGGTCGGTGTGAAGCATAGAGGACCCTCTGCTGCAGCTGTCAAACCTGTGTCTCACCCGGTGGCAATCCCGGGCTCCACATTGACTTTTTTTTATAGTGGCTTTTTTTCATTTTTCTCAAAGTTTATATTTGGTACACTTAATAACTTTTATTAAATTAAAAATTAATAACTTGGAGCCTTGCATTTCTAACATGTTCATCACATTCAGTTTCTCATGATAAGCCTATCTACTTCTGCTAATTCTGAGATGGGGAAAATGAACTGTCATGATTCCCGCTTGCACTAGAGGATTGTGACACGGGCTGACTTTGTGATGCCAGAGTCTTCTGTGCCATCACAGCGCAACTGTATGACATCCCAGAGTGCTAGAGCAGCACTGGCTCTGTGACATCACAAGGGGGATTTGTGAGATCTCAGGGTGGGCTGTGACATCCCAGGAGGCAGTGTGACATCTCAGGGGCTCTGTGACCTTACTGGGGAGGTCACTTCAAGCCAGCTCCCACTCACAGTTCCTCCCAGAGAAGTCCAAAGCTGCTCGTGCCCGGTGGCATCCCGTGTCCCTCTGGGTCCCCCTGCCCCTGGCGCTGCAGCCTCCCGCTGAGGATGTTCGAGGAGATCAAGCCCAGAGCCTGACACGGGGACAGGGGCTCAGGGCCGTCACAGTTGGAACAGGGAGACAGGGACCCCCTAGCAGCATCCCTGTGCCCCCAGGGCCAGAGCTTGGCCAGGGCTCCTTCACCCTCTTATGAAGGAGGGCTTGAGAGCACTTTAAAAATCCCCAGCAGGGGAGTAGCATAAAACAGCTTTAATATTAAGTGACAGCACCACAGAGTTCCTTGGCAAGAGTCACTCTGCTCCTGACTGGACACTTCAGGCACACCAAGGAAACAAAGCAACAACAAAACCAAACAAAATCCAGGCAATCAAACCAAAAAGGAGTCAAGAACTGTCCCGGTGTCTGTGTGTCTCTGTGTGTTTGTGTGTGTGTGTGTGGGTGTGTGTGTGTGTGTGTGTGTGTGTGTGTGTGTGTGTGGGTGTGTGTGTGACGAAAGGACAGTGAGGGCAAGGATAAAAGGAATACAGCCTAAAAGCTAAACAGAGCTGTGGAATAACACTTAACAATATTCAACTTTGCTTATAACTTCTATTAAGCTTCACAAATTAGCAAAAGAACAACTCTTAGCAGCATTTAACTTTGCTTACAGCTTGTGACTTTGTCGCTATAAGACATGTGAAATCACGACGCGAGCCACCTGCTATTTTCAAGGTAAAGAGAAAAGTTTATTCTCTGACTCCAACTTTTATACTTTCCCAAAGGTGACATTGGATTGGAGAGTGAATGGACCACCTGTCCAAAGACATTGGACAAAGCACTAGTACATCAAGTTTGTCCAGCCCCATAAAAGATTGTAAACAATATGTTGTTGACAGAAATTGTGTGGGAAGGTTCTCCAACAGAATGGAAACTCAGAAGGCTTTAGAAAATCTTAAGAATCAGGGTGACATGACTTAACCTTACTTCCAGGCCTGACTGGCTCAGCTATCCAAGGCAATCAAAGCCCTCAGAGAGCAGCATTTCTGCCACATTTCCCTGAGCACAGGCACTCCTGTGTGCACACAGACACAAAGAGTCACTACAAGGCACCTGTGAGAAATTCCCCTGAGCAAAGGGAAATGTTCCCTGTGGAGGCTTTGGCATCTCCCCAGGGGATGAAGGGTTGAGCCTGGAGCAGACAGTGTCTGTGATGAGCTCCAGAGGAGCTGAGCCCAGGGACTGCTGGCCAAGGCCCTGGCCCAGTGAGCATTTCTCAGCTGGCAGGGTGGCCTGAGAAGGGGAAAGGGGAATGCACCAGACCAGGAACCATGGAACCAAGGGACCATTGTTACACTGTGGGGCCATGTGAGAAGAAGTGACCATTGGGACACTGTGAGGCCTTGTGAGACCAAGGGACCATTGGGACACTGTGGGACCATGTGAGATCAAGAGACCATTGGGATACTGTGAGTCCTCATGGATTCATGGACACCACTGTGACATTGCTGGGCCTCATGGAAGCAAGGGGACCCTAGTGATGCCGTGTGCCTCAGTGGAATGTAGGCATCATTGTGACACTGTGAGGCCCCATCCAGCCAAGGCTCCATTGGGACACTGCGAGACCCCACGGAAACAAAGCTCCAGGGTAACACAGAGAGGCTGCCTGTAATCAGTGCTCCATTGTGACCCTGTGGAGCCAAAGGAGAGCGTTGTGACACTGCAAAGCCCCATGGTCCATTGGTCCAAAGGTCCATTGTGACATTGCAGGACTCATGGAACAGAGGAGTCACATGACACTGTGGGGCCTGTGGAACCATGGAGAACATTGTGACACTGCAAGGCCTCAAGGAATCATTAGGACTGTTATATGTCTATAGGATAATTCGTGCAAATAAAATTGTCGTCTCTTTTATAGTTATGTGCTGTTAAATTATACTCTTATAGGAAGTTTTTAAATCGCACAAGCCAGCAACTGCGACTGCAACACCATGTCAAAGCCACCTGGACGAGAGAGGGAGGACTTTATTTACAAGCGAACGAAAGTGGCCAGCCCAGAGAGGGATCATGCATCAAGGTTGTCCGAGAAACACCCGGACGATAAATACACGATAAATATCCGAGACCGAGATAGTCAGAGCCATCAGGGAGGTACATCTCAAATCCGAATTCCGGGACTGCAAACACAGGTGTTCATCACTCTCCGGACACGTATTGTTCAACTTGCCACAGAGAAAAGAACTCCACATGAATACATGCACTTTGAAAAGGAAGAAAGGGGACTCTGGCTCAGGCAAGGAAAATCGTATAAAAATGGGTCAGACAGGACGGTCGGTGTGAAGCATAGAGGACCCTCTGCTGCAGCTGTCAAACCTGTGTCTCACCCGGTGGCAATCCCGGGCTCCACATTGACTTTTTTTTATAGTGGCTTTTTTTCATTTTTCTCAAAGTTTATATTTGGTACAATTAATAACTTTTATTAAATTAAAAATTAATAACTTGGAGCCTTGCATTTCTAACATGTTCATCACATTTAGTTTCTCATGATAAGCCTATCTACTTCTGCTAATTCTGAGATGGGGAAAATGAACTGTCATGATTCCCGCTTGCACTAGAGGATTGTGACACGGGCTGACTTTGTGATGCCAGAGTCTTCTGTGCCATCACAGCGCAACTGTATGACATCCCAGAGTGATAGAGCAGCACTGGCTCTGTGACATCACAAGGGGGATTTGTGAGATCTCAGGGTGGGCTGTGACATCCCAGGAGGCAGTGTGACATCTCAGGGGCTCTGTGACCTTACTGGGGAGGTCACTTCAAGCCAGCTCCCACTCACAGTTCCTCCCAGAGAAGTCCAAAGCTGCTCGTGCCCGGTGGCATCCCGTGTCCCTCTGGGTCCCCCTGCCCCTGGCGCTGCAGCCTCCCGCTGAGGATGTTCGAGGAGATCAAGCCCAGAGCCTGACACGGGGACAGGGGCTCAGGGCTGTCACAGTTGGAACAGGGAGACAGGGACCCCCTAGCAGCATCCCTGTGCCCCCAGGGCCAGAGCTTGGTCAGGGCTCCTTCACCCTCTTATGAAGGAGGGCTTGAGAGCACTTTAAAAATCCCCAGCAGGGGAGTAGCATAAAACAGCTTTAATATTAAGTGACAGCACCACAGAGTTCCTTGGCAAGAGTCACTCTGCTCCTGACTGGACACTTCAGGCACACCAAGGAAACAAAGCAACAACAAAACCAAACAAAATCCAGGCAATCAAACCAAAAAGGAGTCAAGAACTGTCCCGGTGTCTGTGTGTCTCTGTGTGTTTGTGTGTGTGTGTGTGGGTGTGTGGGTGTGTGTGTGGGTGTGTGTGTGTGTGTGTGTGTGTGTGTGTGACGATAGGACAGTGAGGGCAAGGATAAAAGGAATACAGCCTAAAAGCTAAACAGAGCTGTGGAATAACACTTAACAATATTCAACTTTGCTTATAACTTCTATTAAGCTTCACAAATTAGCAAAAGAACAACTCTTAGCAGCATTTAACTTTGCTTACAGCTTGTGACTTTGTCGCTATAAGACACGTGAAAGCACGACGCGAGCTACCTGCTATTTTCAAGGTAAAGAGAAAAGTTTATTCTCTGACTCCAACTTTTATACTTTCCCAAAGGTGACATTGGATTGGAGAGTGAATGGACCACCTGTCCAAAGACATTGGACAAAGCACTAGTACATCAAGTTTGTCCAGCCCCATAAAAGATTGTAAACAATATGTTGTTGACAGAAATTGTGTGGGAAGGTTCTCCAACAGAATGGAAACTTAGAAGGCTTTAGAAAATCTTAAGAATCAGGGTGACATGACTTAACCTTACTTCCAGGCCTGACTGGCTCAGCTATCCAAGGCAACAAAGCCCTCATAGAGCAGCATTTCTGCCACATTTCCCTGAGCACAGGCACTCCTGTGTGCACACAGACACAAAGAGTCACTACAAGGCACCTGTGAGAAATTCCCCTGAGCAAAGGGAAATGTTCCCTGTGGAGGCTTTGGCATCTCCCCAAGGGATGAAGGGTTGAGCCTGGAGCAGACAGTGTCTGTGATGAGCTCAAGAGGAGCTGAGCCCAGGGGCTGCTGGCCAAGGCCCAGGCCCAGTGAGCATTTCTCAGCTGGCAGGGTGGCCTGAGAAGGGGAAAGGGGAATGCACCAGACCAGGAACCATGGAACCAAGGGACCATTGTTACACTGTGGGGCCATGTGAGAAGAAGTGACCATTGGGACACTGTGGGGCCTTGTGAGACCAAGGGACCATTGGGACACTGTGGGACCATGTGAGATCAAGAGACCATTGGGATACTGTGAGTCCTCATGGATTCATGGACACCACTGTGACATTGCTGGGCCTCATGGAAGCAAGGGGACCCTAGTGACGCCGTGTGCCTCAGTGGAATGTAGGCATCATTGTGACACTGTGAGGCCCCATCCAGCCAAGGCTCCATTGGGACACTGCGAGACCCCACGGAAACAAAGCTCCAGGGTAACACAGAGAGGCTGCCTGTAATCAGTGCTCCATTGTGACCCTGTGGAGCCAAAGGAGAGCGTTGTGACACTGCAAAGCCCCATGGTCCATTGGTCCAAAGGTCCATTGTGACATTGCAGGACTCATGGAACAGAGGAGTCACATGACACTGTGGGGCCTGTGGAACCATGGAGAACATTGTGACACTGCAAGGCCTCAAGGAATCATTAGGACTGTTATATGTCTATAGGATAATTCGTGCAAATAAAATTGTCGTCTCTTTTATAGTTATGTGCTGTTAAATTATACTCTTATAGGAAGTTTTTAAATCGCACAAGCCAGCAACAGCGACTGCAACACCATGTCAAAGCCACCTGGACGAGAGAGGGAGGACTTTATTTCCAAGCGAACGAAAGTGGCCAGCCCAGAGAGGGATCATGCATCAAGGTTGTCCGAGAAACACCCGGACGATAAATACACGATAAATATCCGAGACCGAGATAGTCAGAGCCATCAGGGAGGTACATCTCAAATCCGAATTCCGGGACTGCAAACACAGGTGTTCATCACTCTCCGGACACGTATTGTTCAACTTGCCACAGAGAAAAGAACTCCACATGAATACATGCACTTTGAAAAGGAAGAAAGGGGACTCTGGCTCAGGCAAGGAAAATCGTATAAAAATGGGTCAGACAGGACGGTCGGTGTGAAGCATAGAGGACCCTCTGCTGCAGCTGTCCAACCTGTGTCTCACCCGGTGGCAATCCCGGGCTCCACATTGACTTTTTTTTATAGTGGCTTTTTTTCATTTTTCTCAAAGTTTATATTTGGTACACTTAATAACTTTTATTAAATTAAAAATTAATAACTTGGAGCCTTGCATTTCTAACATGTTCATCACATTCAGTTTCTCATGATAAGCCTATCTACTTCTGCTAATTCTGAGATGGGGAAAATGAACTGTCATGATTCCCGCTTGCACTAGAGGATTGTGACACGGGCTGACTTTGTGATGCCAGAGTCTTCTGTGCCATCACAGCGCAACTGTATGACATCCCAGAGTGATAGAGCAGCACTGGCTCTGTGACATCACAAGGGGATTTGTGAGATCTCAGGGTGGGCTGTGACATCCCAGGAGGCAGTGTGACATCTCAGGGGTTCTGTGACCTTACTGGGGAGGTCACTTCAAGCCAGCTCCCACTCACAGTTCCTCCCAGAGAAGTCCAAAGCTGCTCGTGCCCGGTGGCATCCCGTGTCCCTCTGGGTCCCCCTGCCCCTGGCGCTGCAGCCTCCCGCTGAGGATGTTCGAGGAGATCAAGCCCAGAGCCTGACACGGGGACAGGGGCTCAGGGCCGTCACAGTTGGAACAGGGAGACAGGGACCCCCTAGCAGCATCCCTGTGCCCCCAGGGCCAGAGCTTGGCCAGGGCTCCTTCACCCTCTTATGAAGGAGGGCTTGAGAGCACTTTAAAAATCCCCAGCAGGGGAGTAGCATAAAACAGCTTTAATATTAAGTGACAGCACCACAGAGTTCCTTGGCAAGAGTCACTCTGCTCCTGACTGGACACTTCAGGCACACCAAGGAAACAAAGCAACAACAAAACCAAACAAAATCCAGGCAATCAAACCAAAAAGGAGTCAAGAACTGTCCCGGTGTCTGTGTGTCTCTGTGTGTTTGTGTGTGTGTGTGTGTGTGTGTGTGGGTGGGTGTGTGTGTGTGTGTGTGTGTGTGACGAAAGGACAGTGAGGGCAAGGATAAAAGGAATACAGCCTAAAAGCTAAACAGAGCTGTGGAATAACACTTAACAATATTCAACTTTGCTTATAACTTCTATTAAGCTTCACAAATTAGCAAAAGAACAACTCTTAGCAGCATTTAACTTTGCTTACAGCTTGTGACTTTGTCGCTATAAGACATGTGAAATCACGACGCGAGCCACCTGCTATTTTCAAGGTAAAGAGAAAAGTTTATTCTCTGACTCCAACTTTTATACTTTCCCAAAGGTGACATTGGATTGGAGAGTGAATGGACCACCTGTCCAAAGACATTGGACAAAGCACTAGTACATCAAGTTTGTCCAGCCCCATAAAAGATTGTAAACAATATGTTGTTGACAGAAATTGTGTGGGAAGGTTCTCCAACAGAATGGAAACTCAGAAGGCTTTAGAAAATCTTAAGAATCAGGGTGACATGACTTAACCTTACTTCCAGGCCTGACTGGCTCAGCTATCCAAGGCAATCAAAGCCCTCAGAGAGCAGCATTTCTGCCACATTTCCCTGAGCACAGGCACTCCTGTGTGCACACAGACACAAAGAGTCACTACAAGGCACCTGTGAGAAATTCCCCTGAGCAAAGGGAAATGTTCCCTGTGGAGGCTTTGGCATCTCCCCAGGGGATGAAGGGTTGAGCCTGGAGCAGACAGTGTCTGTGATGAGCTCCAGAGGAGCTGAGCCCAGGGACTGCTGGCCAAGGCCCTGGCCCAGTGAGCATTTCTCAGCTGGCAGGGTGGCCTGAGAAGGGGAAAGGGGAATGCACCAGACCAGGAACCATGGAACCAAGGGACCATTGTTACACTGTGGGGCCATGTGAGAAGAAGTGACCATTGGGACACTGTGGGGCCTTGTGAGACCAAGGGACCATTGGGACACTGTGGGACCATGTGAGATCAAGAGACCATTGGGATACTGTGAGTCCTCATGGATTCATGGACACCACTGTGACATTGCTGGGCCTCATGGAAGCAAGGGGACCCTAGTGACGCCGTGTGCCTCAGTGGAATGTAGGCATCATTGTGACACTGTGAGGCCCCATCCAGCCAAGGCTCCATTGGGACACTGCGAGACCCCACGGAAACAAAGCTCCAGGGTAACACAGAGAGGCTGCCTGTAATCAGTGCTCCATTGTGACCCTGTGGAGCCAAAGGAGAGCGTTGTGACACTGCAAAGCCCCATGGTCCATTGGTCCAAAGGTCCATTGTGACATTGCAGGACTCATGGAACAGAGGAGTCACATGACACTGTGGGGCCTGTGGAACCATGGAGAACATTGTGACACTGCAAGGCCTCAAGGAATCATTAGGACTGTTATATGTCTATAGGATAATTCGTGCAAATAAAATTGTCGTCTCTTTTATAGTTATGTGCTGTTAAATTATACTCTTATAGGAAGTTTTTAAATCGCACAAGCCAGCAACTGCGACTGCAACACCATGTCAAAGCCACCTGGACGAGAGAGGGAGGACTTTATTTACAAGCGAACGAAAGTGGCCAGCCCAGAGAGGGATCATGCATCAAGGTTGTCCGAGAAACACCCGGACGATAAATACACGATAAATATCCGAGACCGAGATAGTCAGAGCCATCAGGGAGGTACATCTCAAATCCGAATTCCGGGACTGCAAACACAGGTGTTCATCACTCTCCGGACACGTATTGTTCAACTTGCCACAGAGAAAAGAACTCCACATGAATACATGCACTTTGAAAAGGAAGAAAGGGGACTCTGGCTCAGGCAAGGAAAATCGTATAAAAATGGGTCAGACAGGACGGTCGGTGTGAAGCATAGAGGACCCTCTGCTGCAGCTGTCAAACCTGTGTCTCACCCGGTGGCAATCCCGGGCTCCACATTGACTTTTTTTTATAGTGGCTTTTTTTCATTTTTCTCAAAGTTTATATTTGGTACACTTAATAACTTTTATTAAATTAAAAATTAATAACTTGGAGCCTTGCATTTCTAACATGTTCATCACATTTAGTTTCTCATGATAAGCCTATCTATTTCTGCTAATTCTTAGATGGGGAAAATGAACTGTCATGATTCCCGCTTGCACTAGAGGATTGTGACACGGGCTGACTTTGTGATGCCAGAGTCTTCTGTGCCATCACAGCGCAACTGTATGACATCCCAGAGTGATAGAGCAGCACTGGCTCTGTGACATCACAAGGGGGATTTGTGAGATCTCAGGGTGGGCTGTGACATCCCAGGAGGCAGTGTGACATCTCAGGGGCTCTGTGACCTTACTGGGGAGGTCACTTCAAGCCAGCTCCCACTCACAGTTCCTCCCAGAGAAGTCCAAAGCTGCTCGTGCCCGGTGGCATCCCGTGTCCCTCTGGGTCCCCCTGCCCCTGGCGCTGCAGCCTCCCGCTGAGGATGTTCGAGGAGATCAAGCCCAGAGCCTGACACGGGGACAGGGGCTCAGGGCTGTCACAGTTGGAACAGGGAGACAGGGACCCCCTAGCAGCATCCCTGTGCCCCCAGGGCCAGAGCTTGGCCAGGGCTCCTTCACCCTCTTATGAAGGAGGGCTTGAGAGCACTTTAAAAATCCCCAGCAGGGGAGTAGCATAAAACAGCTTTAATATTAAGTGACAGCACCACAGAGTTCCTTGGCAAGAGTCACTCTGCTCCTGACTGGACACTTCAGGCACACCAAGGAAACAAAGCAACAACAAAACCAAACAAAATCCAGGCAATCAAACCAAAAAGGAGTCAAGAACTGTCCCGGTGTCTGTGTGTCTCTGTGTGTTTGTGTGTGTGTGTGTGGGTGTGTGGGTGTGTGTGTGGGTGTGTGGGTGTGTGTGTGTGTGTGTGTGTGACGATAGGACAGTGAGGGCAAGGATAAAAGGAATACAGCCTAAAAGCTAAACAGAGCTGTGGAATAACACTTAACAATATTCAACTTTGCTTATAACTTCTATTAAGCTTCACAAATTAGCAAAAGAACAACTCTTAGCAGCATTTAACTTTGCTTACAGCTTGTGACTTTGTCGCTATAAGACACGTGAAAGCACGACGCGAGCTACCTGCTATTTTCAAGGTAAAGAGAAAAGTTTATTCTCTGACTCCAACTTTTATACTTTCCCAAAGGTGACATTGGATTGGAGAGTGAATGGACCACCTGTCCAAAGACATTGGACAAAGCACTAGTACATCAAGTTTGTCCAGCCCCATAAAAGATTGTAAACAATATGTTGTTGACAGAAATTGTGTGGGAAGGTTCTCCAACAGAATGGAAACTTAGAAGGCTTTAGAAAATCTTAAGAATCAGGGTGACATGACTTAACCTTACTTCCAGGCCTGACTGGCTCAGCTATCCAAGGCAATCAAAGCCCTCATAGAGCAGCATTTCTGCCACATTTCCCTGAGCACAGGCACTCCTGTGTGCACACAGACACAAAGAGTCACTACAAGGCACCTGTGAGAAATTCCCCTGAGCAAAGGGAAATGTTCCCTGTGGAGGCTTTGGCATCTCCCCAAGGGATGAAGGGTTGAGCCTGGAGCAGACAGTGTCTGTGATGAGCTCAAGAGGAGCTGAGCCCAGGGGCTGCTGGCCAAGGCCCAGGCCCAGTGAGCATTTCTCAGCTGGCAGGGTGGCCTGAGAAGGGGAAAGGGGAATGCACCAGACCAGGAACCATGGAACCAAGGGACCATTGTTACACTGTGGGGCCATGTGAGAAGAAGTGACCATTGGGACACTGTGGGGCCTTGTGAGACCAAGGGACCATTGGGACACTGTGGGACCATGTGAGATCAAGAGACCATTGGGATACTGTGAGTCCTCATGGATTCATGGACACCACTGTGACATTGCTGGGCCTCATGGAAGCAAGGGGACCCTAGTGACGCCGTGTGCCTCAGTGGAATGTAGGCATCATTGTGACACTGTGAGGCCCCATCCAGCCAAGGCTCCATTGGGACACTGCGAGACCCCACGGAAACAAAGCTCCAGGGTAACACAGAGAGGCTGCCTGTAATCAGTGCTCCATTGTGACCCTGTGGAGCCAAAGGAGAGCGTTGTGACACTGCAAAGCCCCATGGTCCATTGGTCCAAAGGTCCATTGTGACATTGCAGGACTCATGGAACAGAGGAGTCACATGACACTGTGGGGCCTGTGGAACCATGGAGAACATTGTGACACTGCAAGGCCTCAAGGAATCATTAGGACTGTTATATGTCTATAGGATAATTCGTGCAAATAAAATTGTCGTCTCTTTTATAGTTATGTGCTGTTAAATTATACTCTTATAGGAAGTTTTTAAATCGCACAAGCCAGCAACTGCGACTGCAACACCATGTCAAAGCCACCTGGACGAGAGAGGGAGGACTTTATTTCCAAGCGAACGAAAGTGGCCAGCCCAGAGAGGGATCATGCATCAAGGTTGTCCGAGAAACACCCGGACGATAAATACACGATAAATATCCGAGACCGAGATAGTCAGAGCCATCAGGGAGGTACATCTCAAATCCGAATTCCGGGACTGCAAACACAGGTGTTCATCACTCTCCGGACACGTATTGTTCAACTTGCCACAGAGAAAAGAACTCCACATGAATACATGCACTTTGAAAAGGAAGAAAGGGGACTCTGGCTCAGGCAAGGAAAATCGTATAAAAATGGGTCAGACAGGACGGTCGGTGTGAAGCATAGAGGACCCTCTGCTGCAGCTGTCCAACCTGTGTCTCACCCGGTGGCAATCCCGGGCTCCACATTGACTTTTTTTTATAGTGGCTTTTTTTCATTTTTCTCAAAGTTTATATTTGGTACACTTAATAACTTTTATTAAATTAAAAATTAATAACTTGGAGCCTTGCATTTCTAACATGTTCATCACATTCAGTTTCTCATGATAAGCCTATCTACTTCTGCTAATTCTGAGATGGGGAAAATGAACTGTCATGATTCCCGCTTGCACTAGAGGATTGTGACACGGGCTGACTTTGTGATGCCAGAGTCTTCTGTGCCATCACAGCGCAACTGTATGACATCCCAGAGTGATAGAGCAGCACTGGCTCTGTGACATCACAAGGGGGATTTGTGAGATCTCAGGGTGGGCTGTGACATCCCAGGAGGCAGTGTGACATCTCAGGGGCTCTGTGACCTTACTGGGGAGGTCACTTCAAGCCAGCTCCCACTCACAGTTCCTCCCAGAGAAGTCCAAAGCTGCTCGTGCCCGGTGGCATCCCGTGTCCCTCTGGGTCCCCCTGCCCCTGGCGCTGCAGCCTCCCGCTGAGGATGTTCGAGGAGATCAAGCCCAGAGCCTGACACGGGGACAGGGGCTCAGGGCTGTCACAGTTGGAACAGGGAGACAGGGACCCCCTAGCAGCATCCCTGTGCCCCCAGGGCCAGAGCTTGGCCAGGGCTCCTTCACCCTCTTATGAAGGAGGGCTTGAGAGCACTTTAAAAATCCCCAGCAGGGGAGTAGCATAAAACAGCTTTAATATTAAGTGACAGCACCACAGAGTTCCTTGGCAAGAGTCACTCTGCTCCTGACTGGACACTTCAGGCACACCAGGGAAACAAAGCAACAACAAAACCAAACAAAATCCAGGCAATCAAACCAAAAAGGAGTCAAGAACTGTCCCGGTGTCTGTGTGTCTCTGTGTGTTTGTGTGTGTGTGTGTGGGTGTGTGGGTGTGTGTGTGGGTGTGTGGGTGTGTGTGTGTGTGTGTGTGTGACGATAGGACAGTGAGGGCAAGGATAAAAGGAATACAGCCTAAAAGCTAAACAGAGCTGTGGAATAACACTTAACAATATTCAACTTTGCTTATAACTTCTATTAAGCTTCACAAATTAGCAAAAGAACAACTCTTAGCAGCATTTAACTTTGCTTACAGCTTGTGACTTTGTCGCTATAAGACACGTGAAAGCACGACGCGAGCTGCCTGCTATTTTCAAGGTAAAGAGAAAAGTTTATTCTCTGACTCCAACTTTTATACTTTCCCAAAGGTGACATTGGATTGGAGAGTGAATGGACCACCTGTCCAAAGACATTGGACAAAGCACTAGTACATCAAGTTTGTCCAGCCCCATAAAAGATTGTAAACAATATGTTGTTGACAGAAATTGTGTGGGAAGGTTCTCCAACAGAATGGAAACTTAGAAGGCTTTAGAAAATCTTAAGAATCAGGGTGACATGACTTAACCTTACTTCCAGGCCTGACTGGCTCAGCTATCCAAGGCAATCAAAGCCCTCATAGAGCAGCATTTCTGCCACATTTCCCTGAGCACAGGCACTCCTGTGTGCACACAGACACAAAGAGTCACTACAAGGCACCTGTGAGAAATTCCCCTGAGCAAAGGGAAATGTTCCCTGTGGAGGCTTTGGCATCTCCCCAAGGGATGAAGGGTTGAGCCTGGAGCAGACAGTGTCTGTGATGAGCTCAAGAGGAGCTGAGCCCAGGGGCTGCTGGCCAAGGCCCAGGCCCAGTGAGCATTTCTCAGCTGGCAGGGTGGCCTGAGAAGGGGAAAGGGGAATGCACCAGACCAGGAACCATGGAACCAAGGGACCATTGTTACACTGTGGGGCCATGTGAGAAGAAGTGACCATTGGGACACTGTGGGGCCTTGTGAGACCAAGGGACCATTGGGACACTGTGGGACCATGTGAGATCAAGAGACCATTGGGATACTGTGAGTCCTCATGGATTCATGGACACCACTGTGACATTGCTGGGCCTCATGGAAGCAAGGGGACCCTAGTGACGCCGTGTGCCTCAGTGGAATGTAGGCATCATTGTGACACTGTGAGGCCCCATCCAGCCAAGGCTCCATTGGGACACTGCGAGACCCCACGGAAACAAAGCTCCAGGGTAACACAGAGAGGCTGCCTGTAATCAGTGCTCCATTGTGACCCTGTGGAGCCAAAGGAGAGCGTTGTGACACTGCAAAGCCCCATGGTCCATTGGTCCAAAGGTCCATTGTGACATTGCAGGACTCATGGAACAGAGGAGTCACATGACACTGTGGGGCCTGTGGAACCATGGAGAACATTGTGACACTGCAAGGCCTCAAGGAATCATTAGGACTGTTATATGTCTATAGGATAATTCGTGCAAATAAAATTGTCGTCTCTTTTATAGTTATGTGCTGTTAAATTATACTCTTATAGGAAGTTTTTAAATCGCACAAGCCAGCAACTGCGACTGCAACACCATGTCAAAGCCACCTGGACGAGAGAGGGAGGACTTTATTTACAAGCGAACGAAAGTGGCCAGCCCAGAGAGGGATCATGCATCAAGGTTGTCCGAGAAACACCCGGACGATAAATACACGATAAATATCCGAGACCGAGATAGTCAGAGCCATCAGGGAGGTACATCTCAAATCCGAATTCCGGGACTGCAAACACAGGTGTTCATCACTCTCCGGACACGTATTGTTCAACTTGCCACAGAGAAAAGAACTCCACATGAATACATGCACTTTGAAAAGGAAGAAAGGGGACTCTGGCTCAGGCAAGGAAAATCGTATAAAAATGGGTCAGACAGGACGGTCGGTGTGAAGCATAGAGGACCCTCTGCTGCAGCTGTCCAACCTGTGTCTCACCCGGTGGCAATCCCGGGCTCCACATTGACTTTTTTTTATAGTGGCTTTTTTTCATTTTTCTCAAAGTTTATATTTGGTACACTTAATAACTTTTATTAAATTAAAAATTAATAACTTGGAGCCTTGCATTTCTAACATGTTCATCACATTCAGTTTCTCATGATAAGCCTATCTACTTCTGCTAATTCTGAGATGGGGAAAATGAACTGTCATGATTCCCGCTTGCACTAGAGGATTGTGACACGGGCTGACTTTGTGATGCCAGAGTCTTCTGTGCCATCACAGCGCAACTGTATGACATCCCAGAGTGATAGAGCAGCACTGGCTCTGTGACATCACAAGGGGGATTTGTGAGATCTCAGGGTGGGCTGTGACATCCCAGGAGGCAGTGTGACATCTCAGGGGCTCTGTGACCTTACTGGGGAGGTCACTTCAAGCCAGCTCCCACTCACAGTTCCTCCCAGAGAAGTCCAAAGCTGCTCGTGCCCGGTGGCATCCCGTGTCCCTCTGGGTCCCCCTGCCCCTGGCGCTGCAGCCTCCCGCTGAGGATGTTCGAGGAGATCAAGCCCAGAGCCTGACACGGGGACAGGGGCTCAGGGCTGTCACAGTTGGAACAGGGAGACAGGGACCCCCTAGCAGCATCCCTGTGCCCCCAGGGCCAGAGCTTGGCCAGGGCTCCTTCACCCTCTTATGAAGGAGGGCTTGAGAGCACTTTAAAAATCCCCAGCAGGGGAGTAGCATAAAACAGCTTTAATATTAAGTGACAGCACCACAGAGTTCCTTGGCAAGAGTCACTCTGCTCCTGACTGGACACTTCAGGCACACCAAGGAAACAAAGCAACAACAAAACCAAACAAAATCCAGGCAATCAAACCAAAAAGGAGTCAAGAACTGTCCCGGTGTCTGTGTGTCTCTGTGTGTTTGTGTGTGTGTGTGTGGGTGTGTGGGTGTGTGTGTGGGTGTGTGTGTGTGTGTGTGTGTGTGTGTGTGACGATAGGACAGTGAGGGCAAGGATAAAAGGAATACAGCCTAAAAGCTAAACAGAGCTGTGGAATAACACTTAACAATATTCAACTTTGCTTATAACTTCTATTAAGCTTCACAAATTAGCAAAAGAACAACTCTTAGCAGCATTTAACTTTGCTTACAGCTTGTGACTTTGTCGCTATAAGACACGTGAAAGCACGACGCGAGCTACCTGCTATTTTCAAGGTAAAGAGAAAAGTTTATTCTCTGACTCCAACTTTTATACTTTCCCAAAGGTGACATTGGATTGGAGAGTGAATGGACCACCTGTCCAAAGACATTGGACAAAGCACTAGTACATCAAGTTTGTCCAGCCCCATAAAAGATTGTAAACAATATGTTGTTGACAGAAATTGTGTGGGAAGGTTCTCCAACAGAATGGAAACTTAGAAGGCTTTAGAAAATCTTAAGAATCAGGGTGACATGACTTAACCTTACTTCCAGGCCTGACTGGCTCAGCTATCCAAGGCAATCAAAGCCCTCATAGAGCAGCATTTCTGCCACATTTCCCTGAGCACAGGCACTCCTGTGTGCACACAGACACAAAGAGTCACTACAAGGCACCTGTGAGAAATTCCCCTGAGCAAAGGGAAATGTTCCCTGTGGAGGCTTTGGCATCTCCCCAAGGGATGAAGGGTTGAGCCTGGAGCAGACAGTGTCTGTGATGAGCTCAAGAGGAGCTGAGCCCAGGGGCTGCTGGCCAAGGCCCAGGCCCAGTGAGCATTTCTCAGCTGGCAGGGTGGCCTGAGAAGGGGAAAGGGGAATGCACCAGACCAGGAACCATGGAACCAAGGGACCATTGTTACACTGTGGGGCCATGTGAGAAGAAGTGACCATTGGGACACTGTGGGGCCTTGTGAGACCAAGGGACCATTGGGACACTGTGGGACCATGTGAGATCAAGAGACCATTGGGATACTGTGAGTCCTCATGGATTCATGGACACCACTGTGACATTGCTGGGCCTCATGGAAGCAAGGGGACCCTAGTGACGCCGTGTGCCTCAGTGGAATGTAGGCATCATTGTGACACTGTGAGGCCCCATCCAGCCAAGGCTCCATTGGGACACTGCGAGACCCCACGGAAACAAAGCTCCAGGGTAACACAGAGAGGCTGCCTGTAATCAGTGCTCCATTGTGACCCTGTGGAGCCAAAGGAGAGCGTTGTGACACTGCAAAGCCCCATGGTCCATTGGTCCAAAGGTCCATTGTGACATTGCAGGACTCATGGAACAGAGGAGTCACATGACACTGTGGGGCCTGTGGAACCATGGAGAACATTGTGACACTGCAAGGCCTCAAGGAATCATTAGGACTGTTATATGTCTATAGGATAATTCGTGCAAATAAAATTGTCGTCTCTTTTATAGTTATGTGCTGTTAAATTATACTCTTATAGGAAGTTTTTAAATCGCACAAGCCAGCAACTGCGACTGCAACACCATGTCAAAGCCACCTGGACGAGAGAGGGAGGACTTTATTTACAAGCGAACGAAAGTGGCCAGCCCAGAGAGGGATCATGCATCAAGGTTGTCCGAGAAACACCCGGACGATAAATACACGATAAATATCCGAGACCGAGATAGTCAGAGCCATCAGGGAGGTACATCTCAAATCCGAATTCCGGGACTGCAAACACAGGTGTTCATCACTCTCCGGACACGTATTGTTCAACTTGCCACAGAGAAAAGAACTCCACATGAATACATGCACTTTGAAAAGGAAGAAAGGGGACTCTGGCTCAGGCAAGGAAAATCGTATAAAAATGGGTCAGACAGGACGGTCGGTGTGAAGCATAGAGGACCCTCTGCTGCAGCTGTCCAACCTGTGTCTCACCCGGTGGCAATCCCGGGCTCCACATTGACTTTTTTTTATAGTGGCTTTTTTTAATTTTTCTCAAAGTTTATATTTGGTACACTTAATAACTTTTATTAAATTAAAAATTAATAACTTGGAGCCTTGCATTTCTAACATGTTCATCACATTCAGTTTCTCATGATAAGCCTATCTACTTCTGCTAATTCTGAGATGGGGAAAATGAACTGTCATGATTCCCGCTTGCACTAGAGGATTGTGACACGGGCTGACTTTGTGATGCCAGAGTCTTCTGTGCCATCACAGCGCAACTGTATGACATCCCAGAGTGATAGAGCAGCACTGGCTCTGTGACATCACAAGGGGATTTGTGAGATCTCAGGGTGGGCTGTGACATCCCAGGAGGCAGTGTGACATCTCAGGGGTTCTGTGACCTTACTGGGGAGGTCACTTCAAGCCAGCTCCCACTCACAGTTCCTCCCAGAGAAGTCCAAAGCTGCTCGTGCCCGGTGGCATTCCGTGTCCCTCTGGGTCCCCCTGCCCCTGGCGCTGCAGCCTCCCGCTGAGGATGTTCGAGGAGATCAAGCCCAGAGCCTGACACGGGGACAGGGGCTCAGGGCCGTCACAGTTGGAACAGGGAGACAGGGACCCCCTAGCAGCATCCCTGTGCCCCCAGGGCCAGAGCTTGGCCAGGGCTCCTTCACCCTCTTATGAAGGAGGGCTTGAGAGCACTTTAAAAATCCCCAGCAGGGGAGTAGCATAAAACAGCTTTAATATTAAGTGACAGCACCACAGAGTTCCTTGGCAAGAGTCACTCTGCTCCTGACTGGACACTTCAGGCACACCAAGGAAACAAAGCAACAACAAAACCAAACAAAATCCAGGCAATCAAACCAAAAAGGAGTCAAGAACTGTCCCGGTGTCTGTGTGTCTCTGTGTGTTTGTGTGTGTGTGTGTGTGTGTGTGTGTTTGTGTGTGTGTGTGTGTGTGTGTGTGTGACGAAAGGACAGTGAGGGCAAGGATAAAAGGAATACAGCCTAAAAGCTAAACAGAGCTGTGGAATAACACTTAACAATATTCAACTTTGCTTATAACTTCTATTAAGCTTCACAAATTAGCAAAAGAACAACTCTTAGCAGCATTTAACTTTGCTTACATCTTGTGACTTTGTCGCTATAAGACACGTGAAAGCACGACGCGAGCCACCTGCTATTTTCAAGGTAAAGAGAAAAGTTTATTCTCTGACTCCAACTTTTATACTTTCCCAAAGGTGACATTGGATTGGAGAGTGAATGGACCACCTGTCCAAAGACATTGGACAAAGCACTAGTACATCAAGTTTGTCCAGCCCCATAAAAGATTGTAAACAATATGTTGTTGACAGAAATTGTGTGGGAAGGTTCTCCAACAGAATGGAAACTCAGAAGGCTTTAGAAAATCTTAAGAATCAGGGTGACATGACTTAACCTTACTTCCAGGCCTGACTGGCTCAGCTATCCAAGGCAATCAAAGCCCTCAGAGAGCAGCATTTCTGCCACATTTCCCTGAGCACAGGCACTCCTGTGTGCACACAGACACAAAGAGTCACTACAAGGCACCTGTGAGAAATTCCCCTGAGCAAAGGGAAATGTTCCCTGTGGAGGCTTTGGCATCTCCCCAGGGGATGAAGGGTTGAGCCTGGAGCAGACAGTGTCTGTGATGAGCTCCAGAGGAGTTGAGCCCAGGGGCTGCTGGCCAAGGCCCTGGCCCAGTGAGCATTTCTCAGCTGGCAGGGTGGCCTGAGAAGGGGAAAGGGGAATGCACCAGACCAGGAACCATGGAACCAAGGGACCATTGTTACACTGTGGGGCCATGTGAGAAGAAGTGACCATTGGGACACTGTGGGGCCTTGTGACACCAAGGGACCATTGGGACACTGTGGGACCATGTGAGATCAAGAGACCATTGGGATACTGTGAGTCCTCATGGATTCATGGACACCACTGTGACATTGCTGGGCCTCATGGAAGCAAGGGGACCCTAGTGACGCCGTGTGCCTCAGTGGAATGTAGGCATCATTGTGACACTGTGAGGCCCCATCCAGCCAAGGCTCCATTGGGACACTGCGAGACCCCACGGAAACAAAGCTCCAGGGTAACACAGAGAGGCTGCCTGTAATCAGTGCTCCATTGTGACCCTGTGGAGCCAAAGGAGAGCGTTGTGACACTGCAAAGCCCCATGGTCCATTGGTCCAAAGGTCCATTGTGACATTGCAGGACTCATGGAACAGAGGAGTCACATGACACTGTGGGGCCTGTGGAACCATGGAGAACATTGTGACACTGCAAGGCCTCAAGGAATCATTAGGACTGTTATATGTCTATAGGATAATTCGTGCAAATAAAATTGTCGTCTCTTTTATAGTTATGTGCTGTTAAATTATACTCTTATAGGAAGTTTTAAATCGCACAAGCCAGCAACAGCGAATGCAACACCATGCAAAGCCACCTGGACGAGAGAGGGAGGACTTTATTTACAAGCGAACGAAAGTGGCCAGCCCAGAGAGGGATCATGCATCAAGGTTGTCCGAGAAACACCCGGACGATAAATACACGATAAATATCCGAGACCGAGATAGTCAGAGCCATCAGGGAGGTACATCTCAAATCCGAATTCCGGGACTGCAAACACAGGTGTTCATCACTCTCCGGACACGTATTGTTCAACTTGCCACAGAGAAAAGAACTCCACATGAATACATGCACTTTGAAAAGGAAGAAAGGGGACTCTGGCTCAGGCAAGGAAAATCGTATAAAAATGGGTCAGACAGGACGGTCGGTGTGAAGCATAGAGGACCCTCTGCTGCAGCTGTCAAACCTGTGTCTCACCCGGTGGCAATCCCGGGCTCCACATTGACTTTTTTTTATAGTGGCTTTTTTTCATTTTTCTCAAAGTTTATATTTGGTACACTTAATAACTTTTATTAAATTAAAAATTAATAACTTGGAGCCTTGCATTTCTAACATGTTCATCACATTCAGTTTCTCATGATAAGCCTATCTACTTCTGCTAATTCTGAGATGGGGAAAATGAACTGTCATGATTCCCGCTTGCACTAGAGGATTGTGACACGGGCTGACTTTGTGATGCCAGAGTCTTCTGTGCCATCACAGCGCAACTGTATGACATCCCAGAGTGATAGAGCAGCACTGGCTCTGTGACATCACAAGGGGATTTGTGAGATCTCAGGGTGGGCTGTGACATCCCAGGAGGCAGTGTGACATCTCAGGGGTTCTGTGACCTTACTGGGGAGGTCACTTCAAGCCAGCTCCCACTCACAGTTCCTCCCAGAGAAGTCCAAAGCTGCTCGTGCCCGGTGGCATTCCGTGTCCCTCTGGGTCCCCCTGCCCCTGGCGCTGCAGCCTCCCGCTGAGGATGTTCGAGGAGATCAAGCCCAGAGCCTGACACGGGGACAGGGGCTCAGGGCCGTCACAGTTGGAACAGGGAGACAGGGACCCCCTAGCAGCATCCCTGTGCCCCCAGGGCCAGAGCTTGGCCAGGGCTCCTTCACCCTCTTATGAAGGAGGGCTTGAGAGCACTTTAAAAATCCCCAGCAGGGGAGTAGCATAAAACAGCTTTAATATTAAGTGACAGCACCACAGAGTTCCTTGGCAAGAGTCACTCTGCTCCTGACTGGACACTTCAGGCACACCAAGGAAACAAAGCAACAACAAAACCAAACAAAATCCAGGCAATCAAACCAAAAAGGAGTCAAGAACTGTCCCGGTGTCTGTGTGTCTCTGTGTGTTTGTGTGTGTGTGTGTGTGTGTGTGTGTTTGTGTGTGTGTGTGTGTGTGTGTGTGTGTGACGAAAGGACAGTGAGGGCAAGGATAAAAGGAATACAGCCTAAAAGCTAAACAGAGCTGTGGAATAACACTTAACAATATTCAACTTTGCTTATAACTTCTATTAAGCTTCACAAATTAGCAAAAGAACAACTCTTAGCAGCATTTAACTTTGCTTACATCTTGTGACTTTGTCGCTATAAGACACGTGAAAGCACGACGCGAGCCACCTGCTATTTTCAAGGTAAAGAGAAAAGTTTATTCTCTGACTCCAACTTTTATACTTTCCCAAAGGTGACATTGGATTGGAGAGTGAATGGACCACCTGTCCAAAGACATTGGACAAAGCACTAGTACATCAAGTTTGTCCAGCCCCATAAAAGATTGTAAACAATATGTTGTTGACAGAAATTGTGTGGGAAGGTTCTCCAACAGAATGGAAACTCAGAAGGCTTTAGAAAATCTTAAGAATCAGGGTGACATGACTTAACCTTACTTCCAGGCCTGACTGGCTCAGCTATCCAAGGCAATCAAAGCCCTCAGAGAGCAGCATTTCTGCCACATTTCCCTGAGCACAGGCACTCCTGTGTGCACACAGACACAAAGAGTCACTACAAGGCACCTGTGAGAAATTCCCCTGAGCAAAGGGAAATGTTCCCTGTGGAGGCTTTGGCATCTCCCCAGGGGATGAAGGGTTGAGCCTGGAGCAGACAGTGTCTGTGATGAGCTCCAGAGGAGTTGAGCCCAGGGGCTGCTGGCCAAGGCCCTGGCCCAGTGAGCATTTCTCAGCTGGCAGGGTGGCCTGAGAAGGGGAAAGGGGAATGCACCAGACCAGGAACCATGGAACCAAGGGACCATTGTTACACTGTGGGGCCATGTGAGAAGAAGTGACCATTGGGACACTGTGGGGCCTTGTGACACCAAGGGACCATTGGGACACTGTGGGACCATGTGAGATCAAGAGACCATTGGGATACTGTGAGTCCTCATGGATTCATGGACACCACTGTGACATTGCTGGGCCTCATGGAAGCAAGGGGACCCTAGTGACGCCGTGTGCCTCAGTGGAATGTAGGCATCATTGTGACACTGTGAGGCCCCATCCAGCCAAGGCTCCATTGGGACACTGCGAGACCCCACGGAAACAAAGCTCCAGGGTAACACAGAGAGGCTGCCTGTAATCAGTGCTCCATTGTGACCCTGTGGAGCCAAAGGAGAGCGTTGTGACACTGCAAAGCCCCATGGTCCATTGGTCCAAAGGTCCATTGTGACATTGCAGGACTCATGGAACAGAGGAGTCACATGACACTGTGGGGCCTGTGGAACCATGGAGAACATTGTGACACTGCAAGGCCTCAAGGAATCATTAGGACTGTTATATGTCTATAGGATAATTCGTGCAAATAAAATTGTCGTCTCTTTTATAGTTATGTGCTGTTAAATTATACTCTTATAGGAAGTTTTAAATCGCACAAGCCAGCAACAGCGACTGCAACACCATGTCAAAGCCACCTGGACGAGAGAGGGAGGACTTTATTTACAAGCGAACGAAAGTGGCCAGCCCAGAGAGGGATCATGCATCAAGGTTGTCCGAGAAACACCCGGACGATAAATACACGATAAATATCCGAGACCGAGATAGTCAGAGCCATCAGGGAGGTACATCTCAAATCCGAATTCCGGGACTGCAAACACAGGTGTTCATCACTCTCCGGACACGTATTGTTCAACTTGCCACAGAGAAAAGAACTCCACATGAATACATGCACTTTGAAAAGGAAGAAAGGGGACTCTGGCTCAGGCAAGGAAAATCGTATAAAAATGTGTCAGACAGGACGGTCGGTGTGAAGCATAGAGGACCCTCTGCTGCAGCTGTCAAACCTGTGTCTCACCCGGTGGCAATCCCGGGCTCCACATTGACTTTTTTTTATAGTGGCTTTTTTTCATTTTTCTCAAACTTTATATTTGGTACACTTAATAACTTTTATTAAATTAAAAATTAATAACTTGGAGCCTTGCATTTCTAACATGTTCATCACATTCAGTTTCTCATGATAAGCCTATCTACTTCTGCTAATTCTGAGATGGGGAAAATGAACTGTCATGATTCCCGCTTGCACTAGAGGATTGTGACACGGGCTGACTTTGTGATGCCAGAGTCTTCTGTGCCATCACAGCGCAACTGTATGACATCCCAGAGTGATAGAGCAGCACTGGCTCTGTGACATCACAAGGGGATTTGTGAGATCTCAGGGTGGGCTGTGACATCCCAGGAGGCAGTGTGACATCTCAGGGGTTCTGTGACCTTACTGGGGAGGTCACTTCAAGCCAGCTCCCACTCACAGTTCCTCCCAGAGAAGTCCAAAGCTGCTCGTGCCCGGTGGCATTCCGTGTCCCTCTGGGTCCCCCTGCCCCTGGCGCTGCAGCCTCCCGCTGAGGATGTTCGAGGAGATCAAGCCCAGAGCCTGACACGGGGACAGGGGCTCAGGGCCGTCACAGTTGGAACAGGGAGACAGGGACCCCCTAGCAGCATCCCTGTGCCCCCAGGGCCAGAGCTTGGCCAGGGCTCCTTCACCCTCTTATGAAGGAGGGCTTGAGAGCACTTTAAAAATCCCCAGCAGGGGAGTAGCATAAAACAGCTTTAATATTAAGTGACAGCACCACAGAGTTCCTTGGCAAGAGTCACTCTGCTCCTGACTGGACACTTCAGGCACACCAAGGAAACAAAGCAACAACAAAACCAAACAAAATCCAGGCAATCAAACCGAAAAGGAGTCAAGAACTGTCCTGGTGTCTGTGTGTCTCTGTGTGTTTGTGTGTGTGTGTGGGTGTGTGTTTGTGTGTGTGTGTGTGTGTGTGTGTGTGTGTGACGAAAGGACAGTGAGGGCAAGGATAAAAGGAATACAGCCTAAAAGCTAAACAGAGCTGTGGAATAACACTTAACAATATTCAACTTTGCTTATAACTTCTATTAAGCTTCACAAATTAGCAAAAGAACAACTCTTAGCAGCATTTAACTTTGCTTACAGCTTGTGACTTTGTCGCTATAAGACACGTGAAAGCACGATGCGAGCCACCTGCTATTTTCAAGGTAAAGACAAAAGTTTATTCTCTGACTCCAACTTTTATACTTTCCCAAAGGTGACATTGGATATGAGAGTGAATGGGCCACCTGTCCAAAGACATTGGACAAAGCACTAGTACATCAAGTTTGTCCAGCCCCATAAAAGATTGTAAACAATATGTTGTTGACAGAAATTGTGTGGGAAGGTTCTCTGTCGCTGTGGGACACGTGAAAGCACCACGCGGACCACCTGCTGCTTGCAAGGTAAAAAAGGAACGTTTATTGTCTGACTCTGTCTTTTATACCTTCCCAAGGGTGACATTGGATTGGAGAGTGAACGGGCCACCTCTCCAAAGACATTGGACAAACCACCAGTACATCAAGTGCTCTCCACCCCCATAAAAGAATGTAAACAATACGTTGTTTATAGAAATTGTGTGGGAAAGTTCTCCAAAGGAATGTAAACTCAGAAGGCTTTAGGAAGTCTTAAGAATCAGGGTGACATCTCACCCTTTTTAGTTTAAAAGAAAAGGAAGAAAAATAAATAAATAGATAGATAAATAAATAAGGTTCAATGTCCATTCACGGAGGAATCCTCAGAGCGATCACCCGCCATCATCGTCAACTGAGTCATCACTCGACGATCCATCCATTTGATGCCTTTCAGTTTGGTCACGGTTTCCATGTTGCCCGTTGATCGGGTTCTGTCTCTGCGGTTTCAGATCAGGACGAACACACTTCGAAGGTACCCAGCGCACCCCTGTATCTGTGGATACACAAGCATACCCGCGCCCCGAAGCGATAAGGTCATAGGGACCTTCCCATTGTTTGGTGACTAAATTCCGCACTCAAACTTTTGCTCGAGGCTGATGTGCCTCGTCTGAAGCCTGCAACGAGAGATGATGATTTAAAATGACAGGGTTATTTGAATTCTGCTGCACCGTAAGATGATTGATGGTGTACAATGCTTTCTCCAACCGGCTGTGTGGGGTCTCACCCTGCATTCCCCGTTTTTGTTTTTGAAGAACCCGCTTCAGAGTACCATGAGCACGTTCTACAATAGCTTGGCCAGTTGGAGAGTGGGCGATACCAAACTTGTGTGACACCCCCCACAACTGCAGGAACTGCCGCACCTGCTGCGATGCGTAAGCAGGACCATTGTCGGTTTTCACAGCAGAAGGTATGCCTAGAACGGCAAAGGCCTGCCTCCAGTGGGCAATGACATCGCGGGCCTTTTCTCCAGTGTGAGCGGAAGCCCACATTGCAGAGGAGAACGTGTCCACCGTGACACGCACATACTTGAGCCGGCCAAACTCAGCAATCTGGGTGACATCGGTCTGCCAAAGCTCCAGGGCCCTAAGGCCTCTAGGGTTTACCCCTGCTGGTAGAGGTGGAGCAAGTGCATGGCAGTCGTCACAGGACTCAACAATGCCACGAGCCTCTGTCGGTGTCAGCTGAAACTGCTTCTGCAGAGTATGTGCATTCTGATGGAAAAACCCATGCGATGCCTTGGCCTGCGCGAGTGTATCAGGCTGAGGTGCTACCCACGCTGGATTAGCCAACCTGTCAGCCCTCGCGTTACCTTCCGCCACAAACCCTGGTAAATTGGTGTGACTTCTCACATGCAGAACGTAAAAGGGATGAACCCGGGCCTGAATAGCACACCACAAGGTCTTCAGTAAATGAAACAAGGCAGGGTTACTGACCTCCTTCAAAACTGAGTGACCCAACCGCTGTGCGATGTCAGCCACATAGGCAGAATCCGTGACCAAATTGAAAGGTTCCTGGGAAAATCTCTCAAATGCCATAACAGCAGCCCTCAACTCAACCAATTGGGCCGACCCCTCCTGATGAGCTTTCAGAACCTGCCACTCAGATCCGTCCTTCCAAGTAACAATGGCCTTTCCTGTTTTCCCTGAACCATCAGTAAAGACGGTGGGTCCTTGCACGGGTTCCTGACTATTTTTGGGCCGCAAAGAGATCTGCGTAGATTTCGCCACCTGCAGTAGCTTGTGGCTGGGCAAATTATAAGTGATTTGCCCTGAAAAATTTTCCAGAGCACATTGCATGGACACACAGTGTGCAAAGCTCCAGTCAAAGTCCTCCCGGGATATTGGGAGTACGATCTTTGCAGGATCCGCACCCATCAATTGCAAACACCGTTGCCGGCATTTGATTATCAACCGAGCAATCAACTCAGCCAATGTCGTTGCCGTCTTCTGCGGCTGATGGGGCAGGAAAACCCATTCCAAAATGTGCAAGGGATCAGACCATTTGTCACTCCATTGACCAATGATACCTGTGGGATGCAAATCTGGAGTGGTAACGAACACAGTGACATCAACGGAAAGATCAATGCGATAAACCTGACGGGCAGAAACAGCCTGCTGAACCTCCTCCAGTACCTGACGTGCCTCAGGGGTCAATGTGCGAGGTGATTTTAAATCAGGGTCTCCTTTCAACAGATCATACACAGGAGACAGTTGTGCGTCGGTTAGTCCCAAGTATGGACGTAACCAGGTGATGACACCCATCAGTTTTTGAACATCATTCAGTGTCTTCACCGAATGCACAAATTGCACCTCCTGGTGTTGGATTGTCCGTTCCAGAATTTTGACCCCCAAATACTTCCAAGGAGGTTGTTGCTGAACCTTTTCTGGAGCCACCTGCAACCCATGAGCATGCAAAGCATCGAGCAACCGAGGCTGAATCCTCAGCAGCTCCTCCTGAGTGGACGCAGCCACCAGGATGTCGTCCATATAATGATACAGACATGCATCAGGGAACTGCTTGCGAACTCCAGACAAGGCACGAGCCACATACCATTGGCATATAACTGGGGAGTTGCGCATCCCCTGTGGCAGAACTCTCCATTGATATCGCTGTGCGGGATCATCATTGTCAACTGCTGGCACTGTGAAGGCAAATTTTGGTCTGTCATCGGGATGCAAAGGAATTGTAAAGAAGCAATCCTTCAAATCCACGATGAAGATCGGCCAGCCTGCAGGAAGCATGGTAGGCGATGGCATGCCCGCCTGTAATGTTCCCATGCCTTCCATGACAGCATTGACCTTCCGGAGGTCCTGTAACAACCTCCATTTCCCAAACTTCTTTTTGATGCAGAAAACAGGGGTGTTCCAGGGGCTCCTGGAAGGCTCCAAACGACCCTGGTCCAACTGTTCCTGCACTAAATTTTGAAGGGCGGTCAGTTTATCTTGAGGGAGGGGCCACTGGTTTTCCCAAACAGGTGTATCCACCAGCCACCGTATAGGAGGCGTAGGACACTCCTCGCCCTTCGCTGCAGTGGCCCCCATCAAAAACCCGTCCCGATGCGCACCCCCCATGCAGACAAAACATCCCTCCCCCAGAGGTTAGCAGGAGAAGAAGTAACATGAGGCCTGATCCAAGCCGTCTGTCCCTCTGGGTTTGTGACCAGCACGGGCCGCTGGCTCACATAACATCGCGCTGTTCCTCCCAGGCCCGCAACAGACGTCTCCGCTGGATCCAGGGGCCAATCTGGAGGCCAGGCGGCAAGGGAGAGAACCGTGACATCAGCGCCGCTGTCAAGGAGCCCGCGCAGGCGGATCTCTGACAGCGTCGCACCAGGGATGGACAGGGTACACAGCATCTCGGGACGGTCTTTAGTCAGGACAGCGGTCCAGTGAACTTGAGGCGGTCCAGTGGATCCAAAACCACCATCCCCTCGTGACTGGTCAGCCGTCCTGCGAACAGAAGACTTAAAAGGCACAAGTTGAGCAAGCCGTGTCCCTTTTGGGATTGTAACGGGGGGGTGGGCGTGGAGATCATTGCACAGATCTGCCCTGTGAAGTCTGCATCTATAAGACCCAGATGCACAATGATGCCCTGAAGGGTGGCACTAGACCTCCCCATAAGGAAGGCACTCATGCCCTCACAAAAAGGACCAAAGGCGTCCAGGGGAACCTTGTGCACCTTGCAAGAGTCTAAAACAACTGTTGCTGCTGTGCAGACATCCACACCTGCTGACCCGCAGGTGCTGGCTACGAGCTGGCTGAGCAGACCTCCATGGGCTCCGGGGTCTGGAGAGGAACTTGTGTCTGAACGCGCCCCCCTTTCGCGCTCCGCTTCCCGTTTCCCGAGCTCGGGATTGCCTGGCCACTTGCATGAACAGTCGCCTTGCAAACATCTGATAGATGGCCTGGCCTTCCGCACTGGCCACACACATACAAGGGAAATTTTCCCTTCTGTGTTTTCTTCCCTCGTTTGGTGCTTGTCTGAGCAGCCCCCTGCGGCTGCTTCCAGACTGGCTGTGCGGCAGCAGCCCAAGAATCCACCTTCTGAACCGACGGGCCTATGTCTACACAGGCTGCTGCCATCTGTGAAATGGTAGCCCCTTCAGGAAGAGCCTGTATGACTCTTTTGCATTCTGCGTTACAATGGATCCTAGCAAATCTTGCAAGGACCATTCGCCTCAGCTCAGGTTCTACCACCTGCCGCTCTACAGAGGCAGTCAACCTCGATGCAAAGTCTATGAAAGGCTCGTCAGCCCTTTGAACAACAGTCAGAAAGGGCTCCATTGGAGCAGCCATTTCTAGGGCCTGGATTATAGCTGCCAAGCCTAACGTCCGACATTGATCAAGCACAAAAGGATCGTATCCAGCCTGCCCCCGAGGATCAACATAATTTCCTGTGCCCATCAACATGTCAGCGTTAACAATACGCCTGGGATCCTGCTGCCCCCGTGTAGCATTCTTCCGCACTGCACTAGCCACTAGACTAACCCATTTGTCCTCAAACAGGTCAAACTGCACAGGGTTAAAAAGAGCCTGTGCCACAGCGCGAATATCAAAAGGCGTCAGCAGGTCAGTAACAAGTAGCCGAATCGTGTGCATAACCTCATCAGACCCAAGACCATATTGTGCCACAGTGTCTCGGATTTCCTTCAACACCTTAAACGAAAAGGGCTGATGAGTGTTGTGAGTAACACCCCTGAGCACAGGGAAAGCCTGAAGACCCCCTGGCAAGGCTGCATCGTCCACTGTTTCATGTCCCGTGGACTCTGGGATGGTGGAAGCTCCTGGGCTGTGAGGCAGTGCGACATCACTGGACACCACACCCCCTGCAGCATCAGCAGAGCCAGAGGAGCCTTCCCCGTGATCCGGCAGGCTCTGCGAGGGACCAAGGTCACACATCTCCTCAGCCTTATCGAGGACCTCCTGCCAGAACCGCCCGTAGTTTCTCGGGTGCACGGTCACCTGGCAAGGGGGGAGGGTCCACAAGGACGACAGGGAGGATCCACGGCCACGGGGAGTCACCGGTCTCCCGCCAGCCGCGTCAGCAGTCCCAGCCCCCGCGGCAGGCGGGGAAGATGGAGCCGACCCAGCCGGCGTCCCAGCAGTGCCCTCCGCACCATCAGCAGAGGACACTGTGGCGGACGCAGGCAGCGGCGCGGACGGCAACCCCAGCTCAGCACTCCTGTCCCCCGGGGCGGGGGAAGGGCGGGATGTAGAGGGAGACGCGGAGTGCGGAGAAATGTCACTGCGGGACGACACAATGGAGGCCGGCACGCCTCCAAGGAGTTTTGGACCCGCAACACGCAACTGCCCGGCGGGCACCGCCCCCATCAGGCGGGACCGGACGGGCTGCCCGCCTGCTGGGGCAGAGCCCGACGGAACAGAGACCAACGCCCCATCCTTGGCGGCCCCCACCGCCTGCGCACGCCCAGCAGGCTGCGCAGGCTCAGGGATTGGAGCTGACTCATCCTCGGAAGATGAACCCGAAACCGATCCGGGCGAATCCGCCTGGGTCGCTTTCAAGGGGAACGTGACCCCGCAATTCGGGCAATTCACCTTCACTGAGTCAGATGCAACCCGAGGCGAGGGCTGGTCCACAAGCCCCCGTTCGCCCCCGAGCGCCGGGAAGGCACAAAGAGGAAGTGCTTTCCCCTTCGTCCCACCACGCCGGCGGCGCGGGGCAGGGCGGGGCGGTCGGACCCGCTCCACCGACCAGACGCTTGGAGCCAGCGGGCTGGGAGCCCGGGGCTCCCCAGAGGAGAAGCCGTCCTCTGACTCACTCTCCTGGGCACAAGGGGAATCCGGGCCACGCCCCAGGGACTCGGCCTCCCCAACATCAGAGGTAGAAAAATTTCTCAGAGAATCACGAGAGCCACCAGTGTCAGAGCCCTGCCATATGGCATCCAGTCTCTTCCACAACATCAGCAGCGGCCCAATGCCTTCAAAACGATTATCAAGCAGGGCATCCATGAGGCGTTCTCCCACAGGCGCCCATTTCTCCCAGGACAGAGCCTCGGCAAGACTGGGAAAGAATCCCTGTTCCCTTGCCCATAAAAACAGCCTCTCAAAATCATCCCAATAAAAAAGAACGCGTTTCCGCTTCAACACGTCCCTCCAAACGCTCAAAGTCACTGACTCCTCCCTGATGCTCTCAAAACTCTCCATTACCAACAATAGCGACAGGCAGAGCGCTGGACAGAGAGACAGAAAAAAAAACCCTCACCCGCGTGCTTTCAGCCTAAGCTGCAATACACGTCGGCGGTCACCAGATGTCGCTGTGGGACACGTGAAAGCACCACGCGGACCACCTGCCGCTTGCAAGGTAAAAAAGGAACGTTTATTATCTGACTCTGTCTTTTATACCTTCCCAAGGGTGACATTGGATTGGAGAGTGCATGGGCCACCTCTCCAAAGACATTGGACAAACCACGAGTACATCAAGTGTTCTCCACCCCCATAAAAGAATGTAAACAATACGTTGTTTACAGAAATTGTGTGGGAAAGTTCTCCAAAGGAATGTAAACTCAGAAGGCTTTAGGAAGTCTTAAGAATCAGGGTCACAGTTCTCCAACAGAATGGAAACTCAGAAGGCTTTAGAAAATCTTAAGAATCAGGGTGACATGACTTAACCTTACTTCCAGGCCTGACTGGCTCAGCTATCCAAGGCAATCAAAGCCCTCAGAGAGCAGCATTTCTGCCACATTTCCCTGAACACAGGCACTCCTGTGTGCACACAGACACAAAGAGTCACTACAAGGCACCTGTGAGAAATTCCCCTGAGCAAAGGGAAATGTTCCCTGTGGAGGCTTTGGCATCTCCCCAGGGGATGAAGGGTTGAGCCTGGAGCAGACAGTGTCTGTGATGAGCTCCAGAGGAGCTGAGCCCAGGGGCTGCTGGCCAAGGCCCTGGCCCAGTGAGCATTTCTCAGCTGGCAGGGCGGCCTGAGAAGGGGAAAGGGGAATGCACCAGACCAGGAACCATGGAACCAAGGGACCATTGTTACACTGTGGGGCCATGTGAGAAGAAGTGACCATTGGGACACTGTGGGGCCTTGTGAGACCAAGGGACCATTGGGACACTGTGGGACCATGTGAGATCAAGGGACCATTGGGATACTGTGAGTCCTCATGGATTCATGGACACCACTGTGACATTGCTGGGCCTCATGGAAGCAAGGGGACCCTAGTGACGCCGTGTGCCTCAGTGGAATGTAGGCATCATTGTGACACTGTGAGGCCCCATCCAGCCAAGGCTCCATTGGGACACTGCGAGACCCCACGGAAACAAAGCTCCAGGGTAACACAGAGAGGCTGCCTGTAATCAGTGCCCCATTGTGACACTGTGGAGCCAAAGGAGAGCGTTGTGACACTGCAAAGCCCCATGGTCCATTGGTCCAAAGGTCCATCGTGACATTGCAGGACTCATGGAACAGAGGAGTCACATGACACTGTGGGGCCTGTGGAACCATGGAGAACATTGTGACACTGCAAGGCCTCAAGGAATCATTAGTGTTATAAACGAGCACAATAGGCTGTCAAATCCAATTAAAAGGGATTTATTAATAGTAGAAAGCGAAAGCTAACCAGCGCGCGCTGGGCGGCAGTCGTTTCAACTACCGCGCTTCGTTCCCCGTTTCCCCCCCACTTATTGGGTCGTCTCTTCCAGATGTGTGACGTTCTGGTGTCTTTTCTGCGCAGGCGCACCCTGTTGTTAGGTGGTCGTTTTCTGCCTCTTGGTGGCGCCAGTAGTCTTCCTCAAGGTTGTCTCTGCGACCTGGAAATTTTCTCAAAACAAGAAATGTTATCTCTAGGCACATTTACATGTTTTGCTAAGTCTGTAACGGAACTGTCCTTGAAAGATATCTACTCGCTTAGGTGTTTAGGTGCCTAGCAGCAACTTTCTCAAAACAGTTTCAACTCCCTAAAAAGTTTGTAACGGAATTGTCCTTGAGAGATATTTACTGGAATGTCTGGCAAAATGAGAACATGTTCAGACAAGTGAAAACTCTAAGTAAAAACTCTATTCTGTGAATGTAAGAAACACTATATTATGAACAAAAAGGCCTTATTTTCCTAACAATATCCCCCCTTTTTATTTTTAACCCCCTTTTTGTTCATTAAAGCGCTCTAATTCCCTTTTGCTCAATTCTAAATACTCTTCAGTCTCTACTCCGCTAAGTGGCTCATACTTTGGCCTTACTATCATTAAATGTGCAGCTTCTAACCTATTTTTCACTAGTGTAATAAGCTTGCTAAGAATACATGGCCCAAAAGTAAGTATTAGAATTAGTAAAATTACTGGTCCTGCAAGGGTGGATAATAGAGTGGTTAGCCAGGGAGAATAGGTGAACCAGGATTCATACCAACTCTGCTGGGATTCTCTTTCTCTTTTTCGTTGTTCTATTTGTTTGCGTAACTCAGCCATCGTGTCTTTTACAATACCTGTGTGATCTACATAAGCACAACATTCTTCTTGCAAAGCAACACACAGTCCCCCTTGCTGTAAGAATAACAAATCTAATCCCCTTCGGTTTTGGAGGACTACCTCAGAAAGGGATTTTATTGATTTAACTAGTTCACTTATGGCTTTATCTATTCTACTCAGATCTTCATCTACAGATGTGCGCAGAGCTTTCATACCCTGGGTTTGACTTACTAAGGAAGCGACCCCTGTTCCTACTCCTGCTCCTCCTATACTGAGCAAGATTGCTACTGTTAGTGCTGTAAGTGGTTCCCTTTTAACCAGGTAGTGTTCAGGGGTCATCTGATGTTCTAATACGTATTCTTTTGGGTGGTATACGATTCTGGGGATTATTAGAATTTGAATGCAGAAGTCTGAATTATCAAAGGCTCTTACCGATAGGCAGGGTGTGACTCCAAGTTGTTGACATACCCACTTAGTATTGACTGCTGGCATAAGCCAATCAGAAGGCTTGTCTGTTCTGCTGATGTTCATTGTTGTGTTGCAGAGGTGTCGCATATCTGCTGGAACTTTCCCTACACATCTTCCTTGTCCACTAACCTGGGACAGGGTAATGCCTGAAACATTATCTCCTTCTTTTTTCCAGAGACACTCTTTTGGATTTGTACCATTTATTTCCCTTGCCTCAGATGTAATCCCAATAGCTTCATAAAAGGGTGGATTTATCATATAGCAAAGCCAACATCCTTTAGTTAGGTTAGGATGGGTATGATTCAAAACTCCAAAAGTAGCTTGCATAATTTTCCATAAGGTTGTATACTTCTGCACTAATAGCTGAGGTTCTTGATTACCTTTGTTTGATTTTATAACATTATCTCTGGTTTTATTACTCTCCTTTAAGTCATTGCTTATTACTGGATTTGGGCCTATAGGGCTAGGGTCATGTGGCGCTACCTCCTTTTTTATTTGAATCAGATTCCCTGGATCATGTCCTTCTATCCAATGCCTAACCCCCCATGTTTTGCCTATTAACCATCCAGAATCACTTGGTTGAGTGACATTTAGGTAAAGAAAGGTGCAGTTCCCAAGTAAGTTTTTCCCAGTCCAAGGCCACTCTCGTGGTCGTTTACACCCTGCTGGTCCATGTCCTACTTTTAAATATTTGTCTAATCCTCCACCCGGAGCCCACGCTGATGCTATTGTTTCACAGCCCCAATAGGCGCAGTAATAATGTTCGGGGTAATTACAGTATTGCTTCCCTGGGTTCGAAGCAGGGCACATATAGAAGCTTGTTAAATTTAACAGTCGCCCGCATTTTAAATTTCGAGTTAGATCACAGATCCCAACCTTGAAGCTTGGTGCTCCAGGTCCCGTTATTGTCTGTAAAATATGACGGGTATCGTGATCCTCCCATCTGCTTAAGGTCCATTTAAAGGGTTCATGTATATTAACTGTGGCACTCTGAAGGGGAAGCCATACAAACATAAAAACCCATAGGATTGAGTGATACGCACTGCAGGGGAGGGTGTTACTTATCATGCTCAGTTTTACATTCCCATTCTCCCTCCTTCCGTTGTCACCATTCTCATACTCATGATGATTTACGTTCTTTTTCAAGGTTTGGGAGGGCGCCTCATCCCCACTACCTACCTCTCTGTCTCGCCTGTCAACTTGGTTGCTACAAGTTACAGGGCAAGCCATCTTCTCGACAGCAGAGATATTCTTCAGGGGTGGGATCGTTCCCTCTCTCCCACTTTGATCTCCGGGAGTTCCAATTTTTCGCATTCAACTGTGGAGTGTCGCACCTGAGCCTTTTGACTAATTTGCGACACTTGACCTGGACTATATCCGTGAGGAACGGACCCAGGGGTTCATTGGAATGGTAACAGTGGAATTCAGGGTTTATTCCTTTTATAAAAACCTCCCACCACTCAGGGGATCCTTTAGTCAATTCCCGAGTGGCAACCTTGTAATTTAGTACTTCAGATGTCAATTTGCGCTGCTCCAGCCAGCAGCGTTGACATACACTTCTTGGAGCTCTCCCCTTTCTGCAGTGAGCCCACCACAATCCTTTACAGATTTTGCAGGAAAAACAGGCAAAAGGGTAACAATGACAATCTAACCAGCTACACCTTACTCTAATACTTTGATGTTCAGCATGGCCCTCCCCTTCCCAAGGTCTCTGTTCTTTTTCAAGTCGGATGAACCGATAAAAGGGCTGCTGGGCTGAATCCTCTAGACGTTTACAGTATCCTGGGGGCTTTGTTTCTCCAACTAGTTGTACTTGCAGTCCCCAGTTATCTCCAACCCAAATGTCCCTAGAGCTGATAGAGTTCATGAAAATTATTTGTAAGTCCTTTTTACTGTTAACTTTAAATCCCCCGTCTTCCCGTCAATTTTCCAGCTCGTTTCTCTGGAAGCTGTATGAAATCGAGTTGGATCCACTGGCCCCTTTATTCTGCTAGCATGAGTCCATCCCTTCTCTGCTGTGCGGACTGCGGAGTCAGTGGTGATTAAAACCAGGTATGGTCCGTCCCACTTTGGGGTGATTGAATCTTCTTTCCAGCTCCGGATGAGGACCCAGTCGCCGGGTTGTACCTGGTGTAACACAAGATCTAGGGGTGGTCTTTGGGCCCACATTCCCTTTTCCCATAACTGTTTTTTATATTTCATTAAAATGGTTAAATATTTATTAATACTTTGATCAGTAATGTTAGGATTGGTTTGAATTTTTTCTAGGGAATAGGGCATCCCATACAGCATTTCAAATGGGGACAGTCCTATATCAGCTCGTGGCTGAGTTCGAACATTTAATAATGCCAACGGCAGACATTTTATCCAGGATAATTTAGTTTCTAGTACTAATTTGGTGAGTTGTTTCTTAATTTCCCCATTCATTCTTTCTACCCTCCCCGAACTCTGTGGATGCCAGGGAGTATGTTGTTCCCATTTTATGCCCAGAGCTTCTGCTAGCATCTGTGTTATTTTTGAAGTGAAATGGGGGCCTTTATCAGAGTCTATCGTCTCTGGGACCCCATATCTAGGTATTATTTCTTCCAGCAAGGCTTTTGTTACTGTCCGAGCTGTCTCTCTGGCAGTGGGGATTACTTCCACATAATGTGTTAAATGATCCACTATAACCAAAAGATATTTTAGTCTCCCTATCTTGGGGAGCTCAGTAAAGTCTACTTGCAGATTTGAAAAAGGCCTCTTTGCCACTGGCCTCCCACCCAGGGGTAGTTTCCTTAGGTTTTTCCTGTTTACCTGTAGACAGGTTGGACAACTCCTAGTAATCCCTTTCGCTAAGTCATGTAGGCCCACCGTCATATAATGGGTGGCAAAGTGATCCACCAGTCCTTGAGTGCCCCAGTGTGTTCTCTGGTGTAATTTACTGAGCATCCGCTGGGCTATGGCTCTAGGTAGAACTTCCCTCCCATCCTTTAACAGCCATTTCCCTGATTCCTCTTTTATTCCTAATTTTGTAAGCTTCTCCTGTTCTTCTATTGTAAATATAAGCTTATCCTGGGTAGTCGATTCAGGGTCCTTTGGGGTATCCACAAAGTCCTTCCTAATTTCCTCACTTAAAGTTAGTGTTTTAATAATTGCAGCCTTCTTTGCCTCATAATCTGCCACATTGTTACCCCTACTCCGGTAATCCATTCCCCGTTGATGCCCTTTTAAATGGACCACTGCTATCCTGGTAGGGCCTCTCAAAGCCCTCAGGAGGGCTATTATTAGTTTCTGATGTATTAAGTCCCTTCCCTGTGAGTTCACGAGGCCCCTCTCTTCCCATAACTTCCCAAAAGTGTGCACCACCCCGTATCCATATTTAGAATCTGTATAGATGGTCCCCTCTTTTCCTTCTAATAGTTCCAAGGCTCTTAGGATAGCGTATATCTCGCAGGCTTGGGCTGACCATGTTTTGTCTAGGGGTCCAGATTCAATTACTTTTAAGTCAGGCCCCCCCACTATGGCATATCCTGATCTTCTTTGACCCTCGACTACTCTGGATGATCCATCAACAAACAATTTTTCCCCAGTCTCTAATTCCTCTTCCTCTAGGTCAGGTCTAATTTTGGTTTGTTCTTCTATAGTGATTACACAGTCATGTATCAGTGATTCAGTTTCGGGCTCTCCGAAGAGGAAGGAGGCTGGATTTTGCAATGAGGTGGTTTCTAAAGTGAAATTAGGGGTTTCTAATAGAATCCCCTCATACTTTAGGAGCCTGGCATCAGAGATCCATTTGTCTGCTTTTTGCTGCATCACACTCCGTATGTTATGTGGAGTTAACACCTTCAGAGTGGCATTAAAGGTGATCTTCCTTGCTTCTTCTACTAACTCCGCACAGCCTGCAATTATTTGTAAACAGCCCGGCCATCCCCTACTTACAGGGTCTAAAATTTTAGACAGATATGCAATAGGTTTCTTTTTCCCCGCCCAGTCCTGGGTAAGTACTCCATAAGTTACCCCATCTGTGATATTGACAAATAAAAAGAAGGGCCTCTTTAAATCTGGGAGGCTTAGGACTGGAGCATGGACCAGAGTTTCTTTTAATTCTTGGAATTTAGATTTTTCCTCTTCTGTCCACTTAAGGTGCCCATCTTGGGTAAGTTTTTGATACAGAAATCTTGCCTTCCCACTATAGTTCTCAATCCACTGCCTACAATACCCTGTAAGTCCTAATATCTGACGAATTTGTCGTTTATTTTGCGGTAGAGGCAGGGATAGGATTGCTTGTACTCTATCTGGATCAATTCTCTTTTCTCCCTTTTTCAAATAATGTCCCAGGTACCTAACTTCCTCTTCTACAAATTGTAGTTTTGCTTTAGAAACTTTTAATCCTTTCAGTCCCAGGAAATGTAATAGTTTGATACTTTCTTTCCGGACTTTGTCTTCTTCTTTACCTGCTATTAACAAATCATCCACATACTGAACTAGCTTTACCTCTGGGTCTGTTTTATAATCTTGCAAAATTTGTTCCAGGGCTTGCCCGAATAAATTGGGCGATTCCGTAAAGCCTTGAGGTAGTACCGCCCACCTGAGTTGCTGTCGCCTCCCCGTGTCAGGGTCCTCCCATTCAAAGGCAAAATAATCTCGACTGGATTCGTCCAGAGGGCAGGCCCAAAAGGCATCTTTCAGGTCTATGACACTATACCACTCGTTCTCAGGTCCCAGTTTGCTTAAAAGAGTATAGGGATTTGCCACTACTGGGAATCGGGCCACGGTTCGCTTATTAATTTCCCTAAGGTCGTGCACCAACCGATAAGATCCATCTGCCTTTTTTACCGGGAGTATAGGGGTGTTAAAAGGCGACATACATGGTTCTAGCAGTCCTTGGTTTAACAGCCTTTCAACCTCAGGTTTTAACCCTCTCCTCCCTTCTAGTGAAATTGGATACTGTTTTATTCTTACCGGGATCTCGGGATTTCTGATTTTTACTGTAAATGGGGTTATATTTAATTTGCCCACGGTCCCTGGATTATACCACACTTCGGGGTTTATTTTCTCTTCATCTTCTAAACGGAGGGAACAGAGTCTGATCTTTAACTCCTTCTCTACCACCTCAATTTGAACTCCTAATTCAACAATCAAGTCTCTCCCTAACAAATTGTAGTCTGCTTCAGGAACTAATAGGAAGTCACCCATCCCCATTTTAGTTCCCGATTCTACCACCACCCCTTTAATAATTTGTACTTCAAATGGTTCCCCCTTAGTCCCTATTACCGTGGCTGTCTGTTTCGATAAATTACAGCCCTGAGGCAGAAATTGAATAGTAGATCTTTCTGCCCCCGTATCGACCAAGAAATCTATTTCCTGGCCCTGGGGACCCACCTTCAATTTTATCAAGGGCTCTTTTTGATGTTTCCTGGTCCCCATAAAGTAGAGCCCCTGACTCCCCTATTCGATTTTGAACTCCTCCTCGTCCCTTAGCCTCCTTCTGCACTCCCTCTTGAAATGTCCCTTCTTACCGCAATAATAACACACCCTTTCTCCTACCTTTCCCTTGTCACCCTCCCTATTCCGAGTGACTCTCTTCTGTCCTTCCTCCGCCCGCCTGCTTTCCCTCACTGCAGCAACCATCATTTTCACTTGTCTCTTCTGACTTTCATCCTCTCTTCGGACATAAACCTTCTGCGCCTCTCGCAATAATTCTGCTAAATCCCTGTCCTGCCAATCATCCATTTTCTGTATCTTTCTCCTAATATCATCCCAGGATTTAGAGACAAACTGGACTTTAAGAATTGCCTGTCCCATTGGGTTATTCGGGTCTAACCCCGAGTACAGCTGAAAACTTTTCCTTAACCTCTCTAACCATTCAGTGGGGGTTTCATCCTTCTTTTGTCTGTCATTAAATGCTTTATTTATATTCTGGCCCCTAGGAACGGACTCTCTTATGCCATCAATTAATATGGTCCGAAAGTCCCGCATGTTAGCTCTATGGGCCGCATCCTGGTTATTCCAATTAGGATTCTGGAGAGGCCATTTGGTATCGGCCGGGTGCTGGGCATGTGCGGGTTGGGCATCCCAGGCCCGCATTCCAGCAGTTCTTATCATGTTCTTTTCCTCAGCCGTGAATAAAATGTTAAGTATAGATTGTAATTCCTCCCAAGTGTATATATTAGGACCTAAAAATTGATCCACCCGCTCTGCCACGCCCAGGGGGTCTTCTAGCAAATTTCCCATCTCCTTCTTAAAGTCTCTAACATCCCCTGAACTCAAGGGCACCGAAATAAACCCAATTCCCGGCTGTGGTCCCCCCATTGGCATTTCCCTTAAAGGAAATAGTTTGCCTCGCATCTTACTTCGGGTAAGAGGACCACGCGAGCCTGAGGGTTGATCAGAGTCCGAGTCTGATTCTTCCTCATCCGATTGTGGAGGAGGAGGGGGTGCATTTGGCGCAGGGGGAATGTAGGGCGGGGGTGCAATAATTACTTCTTCCGCTCGCCCCTTCTTTTTCTTTCCTCCTGAAACCCCCGAGAGTTTAAACACGAGCACCTCCGGCTTTTCTGTCCAGACTCGGGCATAGGCACTCTCCTCGGGGTTAGAAGGTTGTTTAGCGTGTATCCAACCATTCAACAGTTGCTTTACCCAGTCCTCTGAGGACCCAAAGATGGGCCAAAACACACCTTTAGAAATCTCTTGTCCTCCCCATACTTCTATGCAATAGTGTATCATCTTTGCCTTATCCTTCCCAAGTGCCCCTGGAAAGTGCTCCCAATTTGTCAGCATAAACCCTAAGGGACTATCCTTAGGAATTGGGGGAAGTTTTACCCCCACCGGGGAGGGGGATTTACTCTTGCTCTTCCCCTGCCCCATGTCCTCCGGAGTACCTTCAATCACTCACGACAGCACAATCGCTTCCCCTGGTTCGTGGCCCAGGCCCTCGCGGGCTCTGGAAAACGCACTACTAAGGGTCCACATTCGCTTGGAGAATCCGGCTGCCGGTTCTCCTCTCATTCACACACACACTCGCCGTACTCCGGGATCCCGAACCCCGCCCGGACGGATCTCCTTTATACTTACGCGTCCTGCGTCTTCGTCCGGACTTATGTGCACAAAAATTAAGGGGTACCCTGGGCCCGCTTCCCTTTCTTTGCTTTTGCTCTCTATGCTTTTAGGTTCGTCGGTCGGGATGAGGGTAAAAACCCCGGTCTGAGTCCGCTCAAAGGAGCGGAATCGTGGCGCCCCTCTCAGAGAGAGGTTCCCCAGATCCCGATCCGAGTCACGGCACCAAACTGTTATAAACGAGCACAATAGGCTGTCAAATCCAATTAAAAGGGATTTATTAATAGTAGAAAGCGAAAGCAAACCAGCGCGCGCTGGGCGGCAGTCGTTTCAACTACCGCGCTTCGTTCCCCGTTTCCCCCCCACTTATTGGGTCGTCTCTGCCGGATGTGTGACGTTCTGGTGTCTTTTCTGCGCAGGCGCACCCTGTTGTTAGGTGGTCGTTTTCTGCCTCTTGGTGGCGCCAGTAGTCTTCCTCAAGGTTGTCTCTGCGACCTGGAAATTTTCTCAAAACAAGAAATGTTATCTCTAGGCACATTTACATGTTTTGCTAAGTCTGTAACGGAACTGTCCTTGAAAGATATCTACTCGCTTAGGTGTTTAGGTGCCTAGCAGCAACTTTCTCAAAACAGTTTCAACTCCCTAAAAAGTTTGTAACGGAATTGTCCTTGAGAGATATTTACTGGAATGTCTGGCAAAATGAGAACATGTTCAGACAAGTGAAAACTCTAAGTAAAAACTCTATTCTGTGAATGTAAGAAACACTATATTATGAACAAAAAGGCCTTATTTTCCTAACAATTAGGACTGTTATATGTCTATAGGATAATTCGTGCAAATAAAATTGTCGTCTCTTTTATAGTTATGTGCTGTTAAATTATACTCTTATAAGAAGTTTTTAAATCGCACAAGCCAGCAACAGCGATTGCAACACCATGTGAAAGCCACCTGGACAAGAGAGGGAGGACTTTATTTACAAGCGAACGAAAGTGGCCAGCCCAGAGAGGGATCATGCATCAAGGTTGTCCGAGAAACACCCGGACGATAAATACACGATAAATATCCGAGACCGAGATAGTCAGAGCCATCAGGGAGGTACATCTCAAATCCGAATTCCGGGACTGCAAACACAGGTGTTCATCACTCTCCGGACACATATTGTTCAACTTGCCACAGAGAAAAGAACTCCACATGAATACATGCACTTTGAAAAGGAAGAAAGGGGACTCTGGCTCAGGCAAGGAAAATCGTATAAAAATGGGTCAGACAGGACGGTCGGTGTGAAGCATAGAGGACCCTCTGCTGCAGCTGTCCAACCTGTGTCTCACCCGGTGGCAATCCCGGGCTCCACATTGACTTTTTTTTATAGTGGCTTTTTTTCATTTTTCTCAAAGTTTATATTTGGTACACTTAATAACTTTTATTAAATTAAAAATTAATAACTTGGAGCCTTGCATTTCTAACATGTTCATCACATTCAGTTTCTCATGATAAGCCTATCTACTTCTGCTAATTCTGAGATGGGGAAAATGAACTGTCATGATTCCCGCTTGCACTAAAGGATTGTGACACGGGCTGACTTTGTGATGCCAGAGTCTTCTGTGCCATCACAGCGCAACTGTATGACATCCCAGAGTGATAGAGCAGCACTGGCTCTGTGACATCACAAGGGGGATTTGTGAGATCCCAGGGTGGGCTGTGACATCCCAGGAGGCAGTGTGACATCTCAGGGGCTCTGTGACCTTACTGGGGAGGTCACTTCAAGCCAGCTCCCACTCACAGTTCCTCCCAGAGAAGTCCAAAGCTGCTCGTGCCCGGTGGCATCCCGTGTCCCTCTGGGTCCCCCTGCCCCTGGCGCTGCAGCCTCCCGCTGAGGATGTTCGAGGAGATCAAGCCCAGAGCCTGACACGGGGACAGGGGCTCAGGGCCGTCACAGTTGGAACAGGGAGACAGGGACCCCCTAGCAGCATCCCTGTGCCCCCAGGGCCAGAGCTTGGCCAGGGCTCCTTCACCCTCTTATGAAGGAGGGCTTGAGAGCACTTTAAAAATCCCCAGCAGGGGAGTAGCATAAAACAGCTTTAATATTAAGTGACAGCACCACAGAGTTCCTTGGCAAGAGTCACTCTGCTCCTGACTGGACACTTCAGGCACACCAAGGAAACAAAGCAACAACAAAACCAAACAAAATCCAGGCAATCAAACCAAAAAGGAGTCAAGAACTGTCCCGGTGTCTGTGTGTCTCTGTGTGTTTGTGTGTGTGTGTGTGTGTGTGACGAAAGGACAGTGAGGGCAAGGATAAAAGGAATACAGCCTAAAAGCTAAACAGAGCTGTGGAATAACACTTAACAATATTCAACTTTGCTTATAACTTCTATTAAGCTTCACAAATTAGCAAAAGAACAACTCTTAGCAGCATTTAACTTTGCTTACAGCTTGTGACTTTGTCGCTATAAGACACGTGAAAGCACGATGCGAGCCACCTGCTATTTTCAAGGTAAAGCTAAAAGTTTATTCTCTGACTCCAACTTTTATACTTTCCCAAAGGTGACATTGGATTGGAGAGTGAATGGGCCACCTGTCCAAAGACATTGGACAAAGCACTAGTACATCAAGTTTGTCCACCCCCATAAAAGATTGTAAACAATATGTTGTTGACAGAAATTGTGTGGGAAGGTTCTCCAACAGAATGGAAACTCAGAAGGCTTTAGAAAATCTTAAGAATCAGGGTGACATGACTTAACCTTACTATCAGGCCTGACTGGCTCAGCTATCCAAGGCAATCAAAGCCCTCAGAGAGCAGCATTTCTGCCACATTTCCCTGAGCACAGGCACTCCTGTGTGCACACAGACACAAAGAGTCACTACAAGGCACCTGTGAGAAATTCCCCTGAGCAAAGGGAAATGTTCCCTGTGGCGGCTTTGGCATCTCCCCAGGGGATGAAGGGTTGAGCCTGGAGCAGACAGTGTCTGTGATGAGCTCCAGCGGAGCTGAGCCCAGGGGCTGCTGGCCAAGGCCCTGGCCCAGTGAGCATTTCTCAGCTGGCAGGGCGGCCTGAGAAGGGGAAAGGGAAATGCACCAGACCAGGAACCATGGAACCAAGGGACCATTGTTACACTGTGGGGCCATGTGAGAAGAAGTGACCATTGGGACACTGTGGGGCCTTGTGAGACCAAGGGACCATTGGGACACTGTGGGACCATGTGAGATCAAGGGACCATTGGGATACTGTGAGTCCTCATGGATTCATGGACACCACTGTGACATTGCTGGGCCTCATGGAAGCAAGGGGACCCTAGTGACGCCGTGTGCCTCAGTGGAATGTAGGCATCATTGTGACACTGTGAGGCCCCATCCAGCCAAGGCTCCATTGGGACACTGCGAGACCCCACGGAAACAAAGCTCCAGGGTAACACAGAGAGGCTGCCTGTAATCAGTGCTCCATTGTGACCCTGTGGAGCCAAAGGAGAGCGTTGTGACACTGCAAAGCCCCATGGTCCATTGGTCCAAAGGTCCATTGTGACATTGCAGGACTCATGGAACAGAGGAGTCACATGACACTGTGGGGCCTGTGGAACCATGGAGAACATTGTGACACTGCAAGGCCTCAAGGAATCATTAGGACTGTTATATGTCTATAGGATAATTCGTGCAAATAAAATTGTCGTCTATTTTACAGTTATGTGCTGTTAAATTATACTCTTATAAGACGTTTTCAAATCGCAAAAGCCAGCAACAGCGACTGCAACACCATGTCAAAGCCACCTGGACAAGAGAGGGAGGACTTTATTTACAAGCGAACGAAAGTGGCCAGCCCAGAGAGGGATCATGCATCAAGGTTGTCCGAGAAACACCCGGACGATAAATACACGATAAATATCCGAGTCCGAGATAGTCAGAGTACTCAGGGATGTACATCTCAAATCTGAATTCCGGGACTGCAAACACAGGTGTTCATCACTCTCCAGACATGTATTGTTCAACTTGCCACAGAGAAAAGAACTCCACATGAATACATGCACTTTGAAAAGGAAGAAAGGGGACTCTGGCTCAGGCAAGGAAAATCGTATAAAAATGGGTCAGACAGGACGGTCGGTGTGAAGCATAGAGGACCCTCTGCTGCAGCTGTCCAACCTGTGTCTCACCCGGTGGCAATCCCGGGCTCCACATTGACTTTTTTTTATAGTGGCTTTTTTTCATTTTTCTCAAAGTTTATATTTGCTACACTTAATAACTTTTATTAAATTAAAAATTAATAACTTGGAGCCTTGCATTTCTAACATGTTCATCACATTCGGTTTCTCATGATAAGCCTATCTACTTCTGCTAATTCTGAGATGGGGAAAATGAACTGTCATGATTCCCGCTTGCACTAGAGGATTGTGACACGGGCTGACTTTGTGATGCCAGAGTCTTCTGTGCCATCACAGCGCAACTGTATGACATCCCAGAGTGATAGAGCAGCACTGGCTCTGTGACATCACAAGGGGGATTTGTGAGATCTCAGGGTGGGCTGTGACATCCCAGGAGGCAGTGTGACATCTCAGGGGCTCTGTGACCTTACTGGGGAGGTCACTTCAAGCCAGCTCCCACTCACAGTTCCTCCCAGAGAAGTCCAAAGCTGCTCGTGCCCGGTGGCATCCCGTGTCCCTCTGGGTCCCCCTGCCCCTGGCGCTGCAGCCTCCCGCTGAGGATGTTCGAGGAGATCAAGCCCAGAGCCTGACACGGGGACAGGGGCTCAGGGCCGTCACAGTTGGAACAGGGAGACAGGGACGCCCTAGCAGCATCCCTGTGCCCCCAGGGCCAGAGCTTGGCCAGGGCTCCTTCACCCTCTTATGAAGGAGGGCTTGAGAGCACTTTAAAAATCCTAGCAGGGGAGTAGCATAAAACAGCTTTAATATTAAGTGACAGCACCACAGAGTTCCTTGGCAAGAGTCACTCTGCTCCTGACTGGACACTTCAGGCACACCAAGGAAACAAAGCAACAACAAAACCAAACAAAATCCAGGCAATCAAACCAAAAAGGAGTCAAGAACTGTCCTGGTGTCTGTGTGTCTCTGTGTGTTTGTGTGTGTGTGTGTGTGTGTGTGGGTGTGTGTGTGTGTGTGTGTGTGGGAGATGAAAGGACAGTGAGGGCAAGGATAAAAGGAATACAGCCTAAAAGCTAAACAGAGCTGTGGAATAACACTTAACAATATTCAACTTCGCTTATAACTTCTATTAAGCTTCACAAATTAGCAAAAGAACAACTCTTAGCAGCATTTAACTTTGCTTACATCTTCTGACTTTGTCGCTATAAGACGCATGAAAGCACGACGCGAGCCACCTGCTCTTTGCAAGGTAAAGATAAAAGTTTATTCTCTGACTCCAACTTTCATACTTTCCCAACGGTGACATTGGATTGGAGAGTGAATGGGCCACCTGTCCAAAGACATTGGACAAACCACTAGTACATCAAGTTTGTCCACCCCCATAAAAGATTGTAAACAATATGTTGTTGACAGAGATTGTGTGGGAAGCTTCTCCAACAGAATGTAAAGTCAGAAGGCTTTAGAAAATCTTAAGAATCAGGGTGACATGACTTAACCTTACTTCCAGGCCTGACTGGCTCAGCTATCCAAGGCAATCAAAGCCCTCAGAGAGCAGCATTTCTGCCACATTTCCCTGAGCACAGGCACTCCTGTGTGCACACAGACACAAAGAGTCACTACAAGGCACCTGTGAGAAATTCCCCTGAGCAAAGGGAAATGCTCCCTGTGGAGGCTTTGGCATCTCCCCAGGAAATGAAGGGTTGAGCTTGGAGCAGACAGTGTCTGTGATGAGCTCCAGAGGAGCTGAGCCCAGGGGCTGCTGGCCAAGGCCCTGGCCCCATGAACATTTCTCAGCTGGCAGGGTGGCCTGAGAAGGGGAAAGGGGAATGCACCAGACCAGGAACCATGGAACCAAGGGACCATTGTTACACTGTGGGGCCATGTGAGAAGAAGTGACCATTGGGACACTGTGGGGCCTTGTGAGACCAAGGGACCATTGGGACACTGTGGGACCATGTGAGATCAAGAGACCATTGGCATACTGTGAGTCCTCATGGATTCATGGACACCACTGTGACATTGCTGGGCCTCATGGAAGCAAGGGGACCCTAGTGACGCCGTGTGCCTCAGTGGAATGTAGGCATCATTGTGACGCTGTGAGGCCCCATCCAACCAAGGCTCCAATGGGACACTGCGAGACCCCACGGAAACAAAGCTCCAGGGTAACACAGAGAGGCTGCCTGTAATCAGTGCTCCATTGTGACCCTGTGGAGCCAAAGGAGAGCGTTGTGACACTGCAAAGCCCCATGGTCCATTGTTCCAAAGGTCCATTGTGACATTGCAGGACTCATGGAACAGAGGAGTCACATGACACTGTGGGGCCTGTGGAACCATGGAGAACATTGTGACACTGCAAGGCCTCAAGGAATCATTAGGACTGTTATATGTCTATAGGATAATTCGTGCAAATAAAATTGTCGTCTATTTTATAGTTATGTGCTGTTAAATTATACTCTTATAAGAAGTTTTTAAATCGCACAAGCCAGCAACAGCGATTGCAACACCATGTGAAAGCCACCTGGACAAGAGAGGGAGGACTTTATTTCCAAGCGAACGAAAGTGGCCAGCCCAGAGAGGGATCATGCATCAAGGTTGTCCAAGAAACACCTGGACGATAAATACACGATAAATATCCGAGACCGAGATAGTCAGAGCCATCAGGGAGGTACATCTCAAATCCGAATTCCGGGACTGCAAACACAGGTGTTCATCACTCTCCGGACACGTATTGTTCAACTTGCCACAGAGAAAAGAACTCCACATGAATACATGCACTTTGAAAAGGAAGAAAGGGGACTCTGGCTCAGGCAAGGAAAATCGTATAAAAATGGGTCAGACAGGACGGTCGGTGTGAAGCATAGAGGACCCTCTGCTGCAGCTGTCAAACCTGTGTCTCACCCGGTGGCAATCCCGGGCTCCACACTGACTTTATTTTATAGTGGCATTTTTCCATTTTTCTCAAAACTTATATTTGGTACACTTAATAACTTTATTAAAAATAATAACTAATAACTTGGAGCCTTGCATTTCTAACATGTTTATCACATTTGGTTTCTCATGATAAGCGTATCTACTTCTGCTAATTCTGAGATGGGGAAAATGAACTGTCATGATTCCCGCTTGCACTAGAGGATTGTGACACGGGCTGACTTTGTGATGCCAGAGTCTTCTGTGCCATCACAGCGCAACTGTATGACATCCCAGAGTGATAGAGCAGCACTGGCTCTGTGACATCACAAGGGGGATTTGTGAGATCTCAGGGTGGGCTGTGACATCCCAGGAGGCAGTGTGACATCTCAGGGGCTCTGTGACCTTACTGGGGAGGTCACTTCAAGCCAGCTCCCACTCACAGTTCCTCCCAGAGAAGTCCAAAGCTGCTCGTGCCCGGTGGCATCCTGTGTCCCTCTGGGTCCCCCTGCCCCTGGCGCTGCAGCCTCCCCCTGAGGATGTTCGAGGAGATCAAGCCCAGAGCCTGACACGGGGACAGGGGCTCAGGGCCGTCACAGTTGGAACAGGGAGACAGGGACCCCCTAGCAGCATCCCTGTGCCCCCAGGGCCAGAGCTTGGCCAGGGCTCCTTCACCCTCTTATGAAGGAGGGCTTGAGAGCACTTTAAAAATCCTAGCAGGGGAGTAGCATAAAACAGCTTTAATATTAAGTGACAGCACCACAGAGTTCCTTGGCAAGAGTCACTCTGCTCCTGACTGGACACTTCAGGCACACCAAGGAAACAAAGCAACAACAAAACCAAACAAAATCCAGGCAATCAAACCAAAAAGGAGTCAAGAACTGTCCTGGTGTCTGTGTGTCTCTGTGTGTTTGTGTGTGTGTGTGTGTGTGTGTGGGTGTGTGTGTGTGTGTGTGTGTGGGAGATGAAAGGACAGTGAGGGCAAGGATAAAAGGAATACAGCCTAAAAGCTAAACAGAGCTGTGGAATAACACTTAACAATATTCAACTTCGCTTATAACTTCTATTAAGCTTCACAAATTAGCAAAAGAACAACTCTTAGCAGCATTTAACTTTGCTTACATCTTCTGACTTTGTCGCTATAAGACGCATGAAAGCACGACGCGAGCCACCTGCTCTTTGCAAGGTAAAGATAAAAGTTTATTCTCTGACTCCAACTTTCATACTTTCCCAACGGTGACATTGGATTGGAGAGTGAATGGGCCACCTGTCCAAAGACATTGGACAAACCACTAGTACATCAAGTTTGTCCACCCCCATAAAAGATTGTAAACAATATGTTGTTGACAGAGATTGTGTGGGAAGCTTCTCCAACAGAATGTAAAGTCAGAAGGCTTTAGAAAATCTTAAGAATCAGGGTGACATGACTTAACCTTACTTCCAGGCCTGACTGGCTCAGCTATCCAAGGCAATCAAAGCCCTCAGAGAGCAGCATTTCTGCCACATTTCCCTGAGCACAGGCACTCCTGTGTGCACACAGACACAAAGAGTCACTACAAGGCACCTGTGAGAAATTCCCCTGAGCAAAGGGAAATGCTCCCTGTGGAGGCTTTGGCATCTCCCCAGGAAATGAAGGGTTGAGCTTGGAGCAGACAGTGTCTGTGATGAGCTCCAGAGGAGCTGAGCCCAGGGGCTGCTGGCCAAGGCCCTGGCCCCATGAACATTTCTCAGCTGGCAGGGTGGCCTGAGAAGGGGAAAGGGGAATGCACCAGACCAGGAACCATGGAACCAAGGGACCATTGTTACACTGTGGGGCCATGTGAGAAGAAGTGACCATTGGGACACTGTGGGGCCTTGTGAGACCAAGGGACCATTGGGACACTGTGGGACCATGTGAGATCAAGAGACCATTGGCATACTGTGAGTCCTCATGGATTCATGGACACCACTGTGACATTGCTGGGCCTCATGGAAGCAAGGGGACCCTAGTGACGCCGTGTGCCTCAGTGGAATGTAGGCATCATTGTGACGCTGTGAGGCCCCATCCAACCAAGGCTCCAATGGGACACTGCGAGACCCCACGGAAACAAAGCTCCAGGGTAACACAGAGAGGCTGCCTGTAATCAGTGCTCCATTGTGACCCTGTGGAGCCAAAGGAGAGCGTTGTGACACTGCAAAGCCCCATGGTCCATTGTTCCAAAGGTCCATTGTGACATTGCAGGACTCATGGAACAGAGGAGTCACATGACACTGTGGGGCCTGTGGAACCATGGAGAACATTGTGACACTGCAAGGCCTCAAGGAATCATTAGGACTGTTATATGTCTATAGGATAATTCGTGCAAATAAAATTGTCGTCTATTTTATAGTTATGTGCTGTTAAATTATACTCTTATAAGAAGTTTTTAAATCGCACAAGCCAGCAACAGCGATTGCAACACCATGTGAAAGCCACCTGGACAAGAGAGGGAGGACTTTATTTCCAAGCGAACGAAAGTGGCCAGCCCAGAGAGGGATCATGCATCAAGGTTGTCCAAGAAACACCTGGACGATAAATACACGATAAATATCCGAGACCGAGATAGTCAGAGCCATCAGGGAGGTACATCTCAAATCCGAATTCCGGGACTGCAAACACAGGTGTTCATCACTCTCCGGACACGTATTGTTCAACTTGCCACAGAGAAAAGAACTCCACATGAATACATGCACTTTGAAAAGGAAGAAAGGGGACTCTGGCTCAGGCAAGGAAAATCGTATAAAAATGGGTCAGACAGGACGGTCGGTGTGAAGCATAGAGGACCCTCTGCTGCAGCTGTCAAACCTGTGTCTCACCCGGTGGCAATCCCGGGCTCCACACTGACTTTATTTTATAGTGGCATTTTTCCATTTTTCTCAAAACTTATATTTGGTACACTTAATAACTTTATTAAAAATAATAACTAATAACTTGGAGCCTTGCATTTCTAACATGTTTATCACATTTGGTTTCTCATGATAAGCGTATCTACTTCTGCTAATTCTGAGATGGGGAAAATGAACTGTCATGATTCCCGCTTGCACTAGAGGATTGTGACACGGGCTGACTTTGTGATGCCAGAGTCTTCTGTGCCATCACAGCGCAACTGTATGACATCCCAGAGTGATAGAGCAGCACTGGCTCTGTGACATCACAAGGGGGATTTGTGAGATCTCAGGGTGGGCTGTGACATCCCAGGAGGCAGTGTGACATCTCAGGGGCTCTGTGACCTTACTGGGGAGGTCACTTCAAGCCAGCTCCCACTCACAGTTCCTCCCAGAGAAGTCCAAAGCTGCTCGTGCCCGGTGGCATCCTGTGTCCCTCTGGGTCCCCCTGCCCCTGGCGCTGCAGCCTCCCCCTGAGGATGTTCGAGGAGATCAAGCCCAGAGCCTGACACGGGGACAGGGGCTCAGGGCCGTCACAGTTGGAACAGGGAGACAGGGACCCCCTAGCAGCATCCCTGTGCCCCCAGGGCCAGAGCTTGGCCAGGGCTCCTTCACCCTCTTATGAAGGAGGGCTTGAGAGCACTTTAAAAATCCCCAGCAGGGGAGTAGCATAAAACAGCTTTAATATTAAGTGACAGCACCACAGAGTTCCTTGGCAAGAGTCACTCTGCTCCTGACTGGACACTTCAGGCACACCAAGGAAACAAAGCAACAACAAAACCAAACAAAATCCAGGCAATCAAACCAAAAAGGAGTCAAGAACTGTCCCGGTGTCTGTGTGTCTCTGTGTGTTTGTGTGTGTGTGTCTGTGTGTGGGTGTGTGTGTGTGTGTGTGTGTGGGAGCTGAAAGGACAGTGAGGGCAAGGATAAAAGGAATACAGCCTAAAAGCTAAACAGAGCTGTGGAATAACACTTAACAATATTCAACTTTGCTTATAACTTCTATTAAGCTTCACAAATTAGCAAAAGAACAACTCTTAGCAGCATTTAACTTTGCTTACAGCTTGTGACTTTGTCGCTATAAGACACGTGAAAGCACGACACGAGCCACCTGCTATTTTCAAGGTAAAGCGAAAAGTTTATTCTCTGACTCCAACTTTTATACTTTCCCAAAGGTGACATTGGATTGGAGAGTGAATGGGCCACCTGTCCAAAGACATTGGACAAACCACTAGTACATCAAGTTTGTCCAGCCCCATAAAAGATTGTAAACAATATGTTGTTGACAGAAATTGTGTGGGAAGGTTCTCCAACAGAATGGAAACTCAGAAGGCTTTAGAAAATCTTAAGAATCAGGGTGACATGACTTAACCTTACTTCCAGGCCTGACTGGCTCAGCTATCCAAGGCAATCAAAGCCCTCAGAGAGCAGCATTTCTACCACATTTCCCTGAGCACAGGCACTCCTGTGTGCACACAGACACAGAGAGTCACTACAAGGCACCTGTGAGAAATTCCCCTGAGCAAAAGGAAAAGTTCCCTGTGGAGGCTTTGGCATCTCCCCAGGGGATGAAGGGTTGAGCCTGGAGCAGACAGTGTCTGTGATGAGCTCCAGCGGAGCTGAGCCCAGGGGCTGCTGGCCAAGGCCCTGGCCCAGTGAGCATTTCTCAGCTGGCAGGGCAGCCTGAGAAGGGGAAAGGGGAATGCACCAGGAACCATGGAACCAAGGGACCATTGTTACACTGTGGGGCCATGTGAGAAGAAGTGACCATTGGGACACTGCGGGGTCTTGTGAGACCAAGGGACCATTGGGACACTGTGGGACCATGTGAGATCAAGAGACCATTGGGATACTGTGAGTCCTCATGGATTCATGGACACCACTGTGACATTGCTGGGCCTCATGGAAGCAAGGGGACCCTAGTGACGCCGTGTGCCTCAGTGGAATGTAGGCATCATTGTGACACTGTGAGGCCCCATCCAACCAAGGCTCCATTGGGACACTGCGAGACCCCACGGAAACAAAGCTCCAGGGTAACACAGAGAGGCTGCCTGTAATCAGTGCTCCATTGTGACCCTGTGGAGCCAAAGGAGAGCGTTGTGACACTGCAAAGCCCCATGGTCCATTGGTCCAAAGGTCCATTGTGACATTGAAGGACTCATGGAACAGAGGAGTCACATGACACTGTGGGGCCTGTGGAACCATGGAGAACATTGTGACACTGCAAGGCCTCAAGGAATCATTAGGACTGTTATATGTCTATAGGATAATTCGTGCAAATAAAATTGTCGTCTATTTTATAGTTATGTGCTGTTAAATTATACTCTTATAAGAAGTTTTTAAATCGCACAAGCCAGCAACAGCGACTGCAACACCATGTCAAAGCCACCTGGACGAGAGAGGGAGGACTTTATTTACAAGCGAACGAAAGTGGCCAGCCCAGAGAGGGATCATGCATCAAGGTTGTCCGAGAAACACCCGGACGATAAATACACGATAAATATCCGAGACCGAGATAGTCAGAGCCATCAGGGAGGTACATCTCAAATCCGAATTCCGGGACTGCAAACACAGGTGTTCATCACTCTCCGGACACGTATTGTTCAACTTGCCACAGAGAAAGGAACTCCACATGAATACATGCACTTTGAAAAGGAAGAAAGGGGACTCTGGCTCAGGCAAGGAAAATCGTATAGAAATGGGTCAGACAGGACGGTCGGTGTGAAGCATAGAGGACCCTCTGCTGCAGCTGTCCAACCTGTGTCTCACCCGGTGGCAATCCCGGGCTCCACATTGACCTTTTTTTATAGTGGCTTTTTTCATTTTTCTCAAAGTTTATATTTGGTACACTTAATAACTTTTATTAAATTAAAAATTAATAACTTGGAGCTTTGCATTTCTAACATGTTTATCACATTCGGTTTCTCATGATAAGCCTATCTACTTCTGCTAATTCTGAGATGGGGAAAATGAACTGTCATGATTCCCGCTTGCACTAGAGGATTGTGACACGGGCTGACTTTGTGATGCCAGAGTCTTCTGTGCCATCACAGCGCAACTGTATGACATCCCAGAGTGATAGAGCAGCACTGGCTCTGTGACATCACAAGGGGGATTTGTGAGATCTCAGGGTGGGCTGTGACATCCCAGGAGGCAGTGTGACATCTCAGGGGCTCTGTGACCTTACTGGGGAGGTCACTTCAAGCCAGCCCCCACTCACAGTTCCTCCCAGAGAAGTCCAAAGCTGCTCGTGCCCGGTGGCATCCCGTGTCCCTCTGGGTCCCCCTGCCCCTGGCGCTGCAGCCTCCCCCTGAGGATGTTCAAGGAGATCAAGCCCAGAGCCTGACACGGGGACAGGGGCTCAGGGTCGTCAAAGTTGGAACACGGAGACAGGGACGCCCCAGCAGCATCCCTGTGACCCCAGGGCCAGAGCGTGGCCAGGGCTCCTTCACCCTCTTATGAAGGAGGGCTTGAGAGCACTTTAAAAATCCTAGCAGGGGAGTAGCATAAAACAGCTTTAATATTAACTGACAGCACCACAGAGTTCCTTGGCAAGAGTCACTCTGCTCCTGACTGGACACTTCAGGCACACCAAGGAAACAAAGCAACAACAAAACCAAACAAAATCCAGGCAATCAAACCAAAAAGGAGTCAAGAACTGTCCCGGTGTCTGTGTGTCTCTGTGTGTTTGTGTGTGTCTGTGTGTGACGAAAGGACAGTGAGGGCAAGGATAAAAGGAATACAGCCTAAAAGCTAAACAGAGCTGTGGAATAACACTTAACAATATTCAACTTTGCTTATAACTTCTATTAAGCTTCACAAATTAGCAAAAGAACAACTCTTAGCAGCATTTAACTTTGCTTACAGCTTGTGACTTTGTCGCTATAAGACACGTGAAAGCACGACACGAGCCACCTGCTATTTTCAAGGTAAAGCTAAAAGTTTATTCTCTGACTCCAACTTTTATACTTTCCCAAAGGTGACATTGGATTGGAGAGTGAATGGGCCACCTGTCCAAAGACATTGGACAAACCACTAGTACATCAAGTTTGTCCAGCCCCATAAAAGATTGTAAACAATATGTTGTTGACAGAAATTGTGTGGGAAGGTTCTCCAACAGAATGGAAACTCAGAAGGCTTTAGAAAATCTTAAGAATCAGGGTGACATGACTTAACCTTACTTCCAGGCCTGACTGGCTCAGCTATCCAAGGCAATCAAAGCCCTCAGAGAGCAGCATTTCTACCACATTTCCCTGAGCACAGGCACTCCTGTGTGCACACAGACACAGAGAGTCACTACAAGGCACCTGTGAGAAATTCCCCTGAGCAAAAGGAAAAGTTCCCTGTGGAGGCTTTGGCATCTCCCCAGGGGATGAAGGGTTGAGCCTGGAGCAGACAGTGTCTGTGATGAGCTCCAGCGGAGCTGAGCCCAGGGGCTGCTGGCCAAGGCCCTGGCCCAGTGAGCATTTCTCAGCTGGCAGGGCAGCCTGAGAAGGGGAAAGGGGAATGCACCAGGAACCATGGAACCAAGGGACCATTGTTACACTGTGGGGCCATGTGAGAAGAAGTGACCATTGGGACACTGCGGGGTCTTGTGAGACCAAGGGACCATTGGGACACTGTGGGACCATGTGAGATCAAGAGACCATTGGGATACTGTGAGTCCTCATGGATTCATGGACACCACTGTGACATTGCTGGGCCTCATGGAAGCAAGGGGACCCTAGTGACGCCGTGTGCCTCAGTGGAATGTAGGCATCATTGTGACACTGTGAGGCCCCATCCAACCAAGGCTCCATTGGGACACTGCGAGACCCCACGGAAACAAAGCTCCAGGGTAACACAGAGAGGCTGCCTGTAATCAGTGCTCCATTGTGACCCTGTGGAGCCAAAGGAGAGCGTTGTGACACTGCAAAGCCCCATGGTCCATTGGTCCAAAGGTCCATTGTGACATTGAAGGACTCATGGAACAGAGGAGTCACATGACACTGTGGGGCCTGTGGAACCATGGAGAACATTGTGACACTGCAAGGCCTCAAGGAATCATTAGGACTGTTATATGTCTATAGGATAATTCGTGCAAATAAAATTGTCGTCTATTTTATAGTTATGTGCTGTTAAATTATACTCTTATAAGAAGTTTTTAAATCGCACAAGCCAGCAACAGCGACTGCAACACCATGTCAAAGCCACCTGGACGAGAGAGGGAGGACTTTATTTACAAGCGAACGAAAGTGGCCAGCCCAGAGAGGGATCATGCATCAAGGTTGTCCGAGAAACACCCGGACGATAAATACACGATAAATATCCGAGACCGAGATAGTCAGAGCCATCAGGGAGGTACATCTCAAATCCGAATTCCGGGACTGCAAACACAGGTGTTCATCACTCTCCGGACACGTATTGTTCAACTTGCCACAGAGAAAGGAACTCCACATGAATACATGCACTTTGAAAAGGAAGAAAGGGGACTCTGGCTCAGGCAAGGAAAATCGTATAGAAATGGGTCAGACAGGACGGTCGGTGTGAAGCATAGAGGACCCTCTGCTGCAGCTGTCCAACCTGTGTCTCACCCGGTGGCAATCCCGGGCTCCACATTGACCTTTTTTTATAGTGGCTTTTTTCATTTTTCTCAAAGTTTATATTTGGTACACTTAATAACTTTTATTAAATTAAAAATTAATAACTTGGAGCTTTGCATTTCTAACATGTTTATCACATTCGGTTTCTCATGATAAGCCTATCTACTTCTGCTAATTCTGAGATGGGGAAAATGAACTGTCATGATTCCCGCTTGCACTAGAGGATTGTGACACGGGCTGACTTTGTGATGCCAGAGTCTTCTGTGCCATCACAGCGCAACTGTATGACATCCCAGAGTGATAGAGCAGCACTGGCTCTGTGACATCACAAGGGGGATTTGTGAGATCTCAGGGTGGGCTGTGACATCCCAGGAGGCAGTGTGACATCTCAGGGGCTCTGTGACCTTACTGGGGAGGTCACTTCAAGCCAGCCCCCACTCACAGTTCCTCCCAGAGAAGTCCAAAGCTGCTCGTGCCCGGTGGCATCCCGTGTCCCTCTGGGTCCCCCTGCCCCTGGCGCTGCAGCCTCCCCCTGAGGATGTTCAAGGAGATCAAGCCCAGAGCCTGACACGGGGACAGGGGCTCAGGGTCGTCAAAGTTGGAACACGGAGACAGGGACGCCCCAGCAGCATCCCTGTGACCCCAGGGCCAGAGCGTGGCCAGGGCTCCTTCACCCTCTTATGAAGGAGGGCTTGAGAGCACTTTAAAAATCCTAGCAGGGGAGTAGCATAAAACAGCTTTAATATTAACTGACAGCACCACAGAGTTCCTTGGCAAGAGTCACTCTGCTCCTGACTGGACACTTCAGGCACACCAAGGAAACAAAGCAACAACAAAACCAAACAAAATCCAGGCAATCAAACCAAAAAGGAGTCAAGAACTGTCCCGGTGTCTGTGTGTCTCTGTGTGTTTGTGTGTGTCTGTGTGTGACGAAAGGACAGTGAGGGCAAGGATAAAAGGAATACAGCCTAAAAGCTAAACAGAGCTGTGGAATAACACTTAACAATATTCAACTTTGCTTATAACTTCTATTAAGCTTCACAAATTAGCAAAAGAACAACTCTTAGCAGCATTTAACTTTGCTTACAGCTTGTGACTTTGTCGCTATAAGACACGTGAAAGCACGACGCGAGCCACCTGCTATTTTCAAGGTAAAGCTAAAAGTTTATTCTCTGACTCCAACTTTTATACTTTCCCAAAGGTGACATTGGATTGGAGAGTGAATGGGCCACCTGTCCAAAGACATTGGACAAACCACTAGTACATCAAGTTTGTCCAGCCCCATAAAAGATTGTAAACAATATGTTGTTGACAGAAATTGTGTGGGAAGGTTCTCCAACAGAATGGAAACTCAGAAGGCTTTAGAAAATCTTAAGAATCAGGGTGACATGACTTAACCTTACTATCAGGCCTGACTGGCTCAGCTATCCAAGGCAATCAAAGCCCTCAGAGAGCAGCATTTCTGCCACATTTCCCTGAGCACAGGCACTCCTGTGTGCACACAGACACAAAGAGTCACTACAAGGCACCTGTGAGAAATTCCCCTGAGCAAAGGGAAATGTTCCCTGTGAAGGCTTTGGCATCTCCCCAGGAAATGAAGGGTTGAGCCTGGAGCAGACAGTGTCTGTGATGAGCTCCAGCGGAGCTGAGCCCAGGGGCTGCTGGCCAAGGCCCAGGCCCAGTGAGCATTTCTCAGCTGGCAGGGCAGCCTGAGAAGGGGAGAGGGGAATGCACCAGACCAGGAACCATGGAACCAAGGGACCATTGTTACACTGTGGGGCCATGTGAGAAGAAGTGACCATTGGGACACTGTGGGGCCTTGTGAGACCAAGGGACCATTGGGACACTGTGGGACCATGTGAGATCAAGACACCATTGGGATACTGTGAGTCCTCATGGATTCATGGACACCACTGTGACATTGCTGGGCCTCATGGAAGCAAGGGGACCCTAGTGACGCCGTGTGCCTCAGTGGAATGTAGGCATCATTGTGACACTGTGAGGCCCCATCCAACCAAGGCTCCATTGGAACACTGCGATACCCCATGGAAACAAAGCTCCAGGGTAACACAGGGAGGCTGCCTGTAATCAGTGCTCCATTGTGACCCTGTGGAGCCAAAGGAGAGCGTTGTGACACTGCAAAGCCCCATGGTCCATTGGTCCAAAGGTCCATTGTGACATTGCAGGACTCATGGAACAGAGGAGTCACATGACACTGTGGGGCCTGTGGAACCATGGAGAACATTGTGACACTGCAAGGCCTCAAGGAATCATTAGGACTGTTATATGTCTATAGGATAATTCGTGCAAATAAAATTGTCGTCTATTTTATAGTTATGTGCTGTTAAATTATACTCTTATAAGAAGTTTTTAAATCGCACAAGCCAGCAACAGCGACTGCAACACCATGTGAAAGCCACCTGGACGAGAGAGGGAGGACTTTATTTACAAGCGAACGAAAGTGGCCAGCCCAGAGAGGGATCATGCATCAAGGTTGTCCGAGAAACACCCGGACGATAAATACACGATAAATATCCGAGACCGAGATAGTCAGAGCCATCAGGGAGGTACATCTCAAATCCGAATTCCGGGACTGCAAACACAGGTGTTCATCACTCTCCGGACATGTATTGTTCAACTTGCCACAGAGAAAAGAACTCCACATGAATACATGCACTTTGAAAAGGAAGAAAAGGGACTCTGGCTCAGGCAAGGAAAATCGTATAAAAATGGGTCAGACAGGACGGTCGGTGTGAAGCATAGAGGACCCTCTGCTGCAGCTGTCCAACCTGTGTCTCACCCGGTGGCAATCCCGGGCTCCACATTGACCTTTTTTTATAGTGGCTTTTTTCATTTTTCTCAAAGTTTATATTTGGTACACTTAATAACTTTTATTAAATTAAAAATTAATAACTTGGAGCCTTGCATTTCTAACATGTTTATCACATTCGGTTTCTCATGATAAGCCTATCTACTTCTGCTAATTCTGAGATGGGGAAAATGAACTGTCATGATTCCCGCTTGCACTAGAGGATTGTGACACGGGCTGACTTTGTGATGCCAGAGTCTTCTGTGCCATCACAGCGCAACTGTATGACATCCCAGAGTGATAGAGCAGTACTGGCTCTGTGACATCACAAGGGGGATTTGTGAGATCTCAGGGTGGGCTGTGACATCCCAGGAGGCAGTGTGACATCTCAGGGGCTCTGTGACCTTACTGGGGAGGTCACTTCAAGCCAGCCCCCACTCACAGTTCCTCCCAGAGAAGTCCAAAGCTGCTCGTGCCCGGTGGCATCCCGTGTCCCTCTGGGTCCCCCTGCCCCTGGCGCTGCAGCCTCCCCCTGAGGATGTTCTAGGAGATCAAGCCCAGAGCCTGACACGGGGACAGGGGCTCAGGGCCGTCAAAGTTGGTAAAGGGAGACAGGGACCCCCTAGCAGCATCCCTGTGCCCCCAGGGCCAGAGCTTGGCCAGGGCTCCTTCACCCTCTTATGAAGGAGGGCTTGAGAGCACTTTAAAAATCCCCAGCAGGGGAGTAGCATAAAACAGCTTTAATATTAAGTGACAGCACCACAGAGTTCCTTGGCAAGAGTCACTCTGCTCCTGACTGGACACTTCAGGCACACCAAGGAAACAAAGCAACAACAAAACCAAACATAATCCAGGCAATCAACCCCAAAATTAGTCAAGAACTGTCCCAGTGTCTGTGTGTCTTGTTTGGACAAGACAGGAGTCTGTGAAGTAGGGCAAAAGCCTCCTGTGCAATGGAGAAGGTAAACCCCTTCCCTCCGAATTTACAGGATTTTTAAATTTAAAAGCTCTCAGGCAAAGATATGGGAATGGGAGTAAGAATTCTTTGCTAGGAGAAACTTAAGAACAATTTTAAAAGGCAAATGCAATTGGTACAAACAAAACTAGTGATAAAGTCTACAACCTTACACTCTGAGAATTCGGGGTGTTGGTAGCAGTCCAGTTGAAATTACAGCTGCTCCTCTTCAGTGGCTGATGAATTGCAGCTGAAATGGTGATCTTTAGAATGGTACAGTTTTCTCTGAAGATCTGGTGGCAGTTGGGCCAGTCTTCCTCTGTGCGGGGGCCACCTCCCAGCTCCGCCGCCGCTGCCTCACCGCGCTCCGGCCGCTTCTCTCGGGAGTCCTGCCGAAGGAGCTGCTTCTCTGGGAATCTCTCAAAGAGAGAGAGCTGCTCTGTCTCCCCAAAAGGTACCCCTTTATACAATAACAGAGTGCTTGGCTTCCCCCTCTGGGTGGAGCATCTCACAATGGGACGGTGTTATGTTACCAGCCCTGCAGTGATTCAGTCAATGGCCCATTAACAAACCATTACCTCTTCGTAGCAAACCATTGTTCTTGGAAGAGATAACAAACCTGCCCAACCTCCAACAGATGGCAAATAGAATACAAGCTTTTCTTACAAACCAGGACATTATCCACCCCTTATTCTATTTCCATCTGCACACAATGAAATCTTACACCCAGTTCTCACTTAAGACTAAGTTTCCCTGTGGTACACAGCGGGTCTCACCATCTTTCTGCATTACCCACCAAGTGTAACCAGGTCCTTGAGCAAAGACAACCCCACGAATGGGGTGGCCTTTGCCTGAGGTGGGATTAATCTAAACAGATTTCCCTAAAATACCTTTCATATCTACTACAGGGACCTTATCTCCATCTACTGTGTGTAAGGGTTCTGACTGGGCAGGGCCAGCTCAACTGACAGACCCTCGGGTGTTGACCATCCAGGTTGCTTTTGCCAGGTTAATTTCCCAGTTTCTAAATGTTCCCCCACCAAGTGCCTTTAGGGTAGTCTTAAGGAGTCCGTTGCACCGTTCAACTTTGCTGGCAGCTGGAGCATGATAAGGAATATGACATATCCATTCGATACCATGTTCTCTGGCCCAGGTGTTGATAAGGCTGTTCTTGAAACGGGTGCCGTTGTCAGACTCAATTCTCTCAGGTGTGCCGTGTCTCCACAGGACTTGCTTTTCCAAGCCTAAGATGGTGTTCCGGGCAGTGGCATGAGGTACAGGGAAAGTCTCCAGCCATCTAGTGGTGGCTTCCACCATGGTCAGTACGTAGCGCTTGCCTTGGCGTGTCTGGGGCAGTGTGATGTAGTCAATCTGCCGGCCTCCCCATACTTGTACTTGGACCACCACCCACTATACCATAGGGGCTTCACTCTCTTGGCCTGTTTGATGGCAGCACACGTCTCACAGTCATGGATAACCTGAGAAACACTGTCCATGGTTAGATCCACCCCTCGGTCTCGTGCCCACTTGTAGGTGGCATCTCTGCCCTGATGACCTGAGGCATCGAGCCAGGAACAACTCCCCCTTACGGTGCCAATCTAAGTCTATGACACCTCTATTTTTGCTGCCTGATCTACCTGCTCGTTGTTTCGGTGCTCCTCATTAGCCCGACTTTTGGGAACATGGGCATCTACATGACCAACTTTCACCATTAGCTTTTCCACCCGAGAGGCAATGTCTTTCCATATATCAGCAGCCCAGATTGGCTTTCCTCTACGTTGCCAGTTGGCCTTCCTCCACCTTCCCAGCCAGCCCCACAGAGCATTGGCTACCATCCACGAATCAGTATAAAGGTAGAGCTTTGGCCACTTCTCCTTTTCAGCAATGTCTAGAGCCAGCTGAACAGCCTTGAGTTCAGCGAGTTGGCTTGATCCAACTTCTCCTTCAGTAGCTTGTGCAACTTGGCATGTGGGGCTCCATACGGCTGCTTTCCACTTCCGGTTCATCCCTACAATGCGACAGGAACCATCAGTGAAAAGAGCGTAGCAGGACTCCTCTGCTGGTAGTTGGTTGTATGGTGGAGCTTCTTCAGCCCTTGCCACTTGTACCTGCTCCTCATCATCAGTGAGACCAAAGTTTTCACCTTCTGGCCAGTTTGTAATTATCTCCAAAATCCCAGGGCGATTCAGGTTTCCAATACAGGCACGCTGAGTGATGAGGGCAATCCATTTGCTCCATGTGGCGTCAGTGGCATGGTGGGTAGTAGGAACCTTTCCTTTAAACATCCACCCCAGCACTGGTAGTCGGGGTGCCAGGAGGAGTTGTGCTTCTGTGCCAATTACCTCCGAGGCGGCTTGGACTCCTTCAAAGGCAGCCAAGATTTCCTTCTCTGTGGGAGTGTAGTTGGCTTTAGACCCTCTGTAAATTCGGCTCCAGAATCCCAGTGGTCGGCCTCGAGTCTCCCCGGGCACTTTCTGCCAAAGGCTCCAGGACAACCCATGGTTCCCGGCTGCAGAGTAGAGCACGTTCTTGACCTCTGGTCCCGTTCTGACTGGGCCAAGGGCTACAGCATGAGTGATCTCCTGCTTGATCTGGGTGAAGGCTTGTTGCTGCTCAGGGCCCCAGTGGAAATCATTCTTCTTTCGGGTAACCAGATAAAGAGGGCTCACGATCTGGCTATACTCGGGAATGTGCGTTCTCCAGAAACCTATGGCACCTAGGAAAGCTTGTGTTTCCTTTTTGCTGGTTGGTGGGGACATAGCTGTGATCTTGTTGATGACCTCAGTGGGAATCTGGCACCGTCCATCCTGCCATTTCACTCCCAGGAACTGGATCTCTCGGGCAGGTCCCTTGACTTTGCTCTTCTTGATGGTGAAGCCAGCTTCTAGTAGTATCTGGATGATCCTCTCACCTCTCTCAAACACTTCTGCCGCTGTGCTCCCCCACACAATGATGTCATCAATGTATTGCAGGTGTTCTGGAGCCTCACCCTTTTCTAGTGCAGTCTGGATCAGTCCATGGCAGATGGTGGGGCTGTGTTTCCACACCTGGGGCAGTCGGTTCCAGGTGTACTGCACGCCCCTCCAGGTGACAGCAAACTGAGGCCTGCATTCTGCTGCCAGAGGAATGGAGAAAAACGCATTAGCAATATCAATGGTGGCATACCACTTTGCTGCCTTGGACTCCAGCTCGTACTGGAGTTCCAGCATATCCGGTACAGCAGCGCTCAGTGGCGGAGTCACTTCATTTAAGCCACGATAGTCCACAGTCAATCTCCATTCTTTGTCAGATTTGCACACAGGCCAGATGGGGCTGTTGAAGGGTGAGTGGGTTTTGCTGGCCACCCCTTGGCTCTCCAACTCCCGAATCATTTTGTGGGTGGAGATCACGCCATCTCGATCCATCCCATACTGCCGGCGGTGCACTGTCGAGATCGCAATTGGCACGCGTTGTTCTTCCACCCTTAGGAGTCCTACTGCAGAGGGGTTTTCTGACAGTCCAGGCAAGGTGTTCAATTGCTTAATGTCTTCTGCCTCTACAGTGGCTATTCCAAAATCCCACCTGAGTCCCTTTGGGTCTTTGTAATAGCCGTTCCGGAGGAAGTCTATGCCTAGGATACACGGAGCATCTGGGCCAGTCACTATAGGATGTTTCTTCCACTCCTTCCCAGTCAGGCTCACCTCGGCTTCCACCAGAGTCAATTGTTGTGATCCCCCTGTCACACCAGCAATGGAAACAGGCTCTGCCCCCACATGTCCCAATGGTATCAGAGTACACTGTGCACCAGTATCAACTAAAGCATCATATTTTTGTGGCTCTGATGTGCCAGGCCATCGGATCCACACTGTCCAGAAGATCCGGTTTTCCCGTGCCTCTCCCTGGCTAGAGACAGGGCCCCTCTAACACTGGTTATCATTCCTTTCCTGGGCATACATACTAGAGGTCCCTTCAAGGGGGTCTGACAGATCGTACCCACAAGCTTGGTCACGGGAGGTTGAGGCTACCTTTACTTTGTTGGAACTCCCCCAGTTAGAGTTTCCCTCCTTGAGTTGACGGACCCGTGCTGCCAGGACAGAAGTGGGTTTCCCATTCCACCTCCCCATGTCTTCCCCATGGTCACGCAGGAAGAACCACAGATTAGCCCTTGGGGTGTACCCTCTCTCTCTAGCTGGGGATTGTTGGGCACTGATTCTGGGGCCTGTGACTCTCACGGGTTCCTTATCTCCTCCCTCATCTCCTCTTTAAACTCCTTAATCACAGCTGAGATATGAGCCTGCATTGGGCCATTAATCATACTCTCATAATTCCTAAGTTTGTTGGCAACAGAACCCACTGTCTCCCGGTGAGCGTCAGCACTGATTGTTGCAATGAAAGTGGTGTATTGAGATGGCCCAAGATTTGCTAGACTCCACAGCATTTGTCCTGTACACCTGACCTTGTCAGGGTCATTATTGTGTCGTCCATCCCTCCCAAAGAGTACCTCCAATACTGAACTTCCCTCAGCTGTTGGATCCCTTCCTCGAGGGTCTTCCAGCGCATTCTATGATGGTGCTCCTGCATTCTCTCCCTGTGGACAAACCTCTCCCTGACAATCATTAAGAGCCGCTCCCAGAGAGAAAGGGACCCTGGTTCCATTACAAAAATCTGATTTATACCCGAGTCCTGGGTCAAGGGTCCCAAGTTCCTTGCCTCACCACCATCCAGCTGCACGCCTGTACCCATAAGATCCCAAACCCAGAGTAGCCAGGTAGCATAAGCCTCATGCCCTCGTCGCACAATGTCTTTATGCAGATTACGAAGACATTCGTACGTCAGGGACTCGGTGATGATAGCAATCTCTGGGTCCCCTGTGGGTTGTGAGGTTCCTCCATTCATGTCCCTATCTACAGGGTGCTCTGCTTTCACCTTAGACTTCCTTGTTTCTACTGGGGCAACTGCTGCTGACCGTGTCTGCCTTTGTGGTTCAGCTGGAACCTGGACAGTTGTAACATTTGTGGGTTCCACAGCTGTACTATTAGACTATCCCTCCTCAAAGCAAAGGGCCGGTTTCTCACCAGCTGGGGAAATGCACTCCTTCAGCATCTCTTGTATCTCCTTAACCAGAACCCTCACCCAATCTGGGCGGTTCATTTCTGAGGTGGACTGTGGGGCAGGGTCAGGCTCTGGAGCAGCAGCATCTCGAGTCTCTGGGGCAGTGTCAGGTTCTGCAGGAGCATACCTAGCCTCTGGTGTAGGTGTGAGGGTAGTTATCCAGGTTAATCTTCCCTTATCTCTGAGTGCTAAATATAACAGGACTATCAGCAACACCGCCCATTGTATGGTATCATTAGCACTTAGAGAGGATCTTAACCCTTTGAGAACTGGTGGAGCAGACCCAAAAAGATGGTTAAAAGGTTGGGAGAAAGTTTCCCCAGGTGCTATTTCCTTGCAGTAGGTACCGTTATTAAAGTAACCCCAAAAACATACAGTTAGTGTGTGATAGCTATGAATTCATGTACCTGCCTTCCAGAGGAAATTAAAGATCCATGAATTCCTCACCCAATTAACCCAGAAGCCAAACTTGATAACAGACACAGTAGCCTTAGTTATAGGACCCATTTTTAGATAGGGGTCTGCAAATGGGAAAAGTATAGCTATGATCACATGCCACCCAAACCAAGGTAAACTAGACCACAAGGTGATGCTTAAAATGTTTTTACACACAACAAAAAACCAAATCACTTAAGAACTGTTAATACTTTTTCCCTCTCAATGCCCTCGAGCCTCACGTTGATGCGCCAAAATCTGTCTTGGTTCGACAAGACAGGAGTCTGTGAAAGAGGGCAAAGCCTCCTGTGCAATGGAGAACGGCAAACCCCCCTCCCTCTGAATTACCAGGATCTTTAAATTAAAAGGCTCTCAGGCAAATATATGGGAATGGGAGTAACAATTCTTTACTAGGAGAAAACCAGATAAGAATTTAAAAAGGCAAATGCAATCGGTACAAAAAAAACTAGTGAAAAAGTCCACAACCTGAGGATTCGGGGTGTTGGTATCAGTCCGGTCGAAATGATAGCTGCTCCTTTGCAGTGGCTGATGAATTGCAGCTGAAGTGGTGATCTTTAGAAAGGGTATAGTTTTCTCTGAAGATCTGGTGGCAGTTGGGCCGGTCTTCCTCTGCGCCGGGGATGCGTCTGAGCTCCGCTGCCGCTGACTCACGTGCTCCAGCCGCTTCTCTGGGAATCTCCCACCGAAGGAGCTGCTTCTCTCAGGAGTCCTGCCGAAGGAGCTGCTTCTCCGCGAAATCCCGCAAAGGGAGAGCTGCTTCGTCTCCCCAAAAGCTACCCCTTTATACAATAAAAGAGTGCTTGGCTTCCCCCTCTGGGTGGAACATCTCACAATGGGATGGTGTTACGTTACCAGCCCTGCACTGAATCAGTCAATGGCCCATTAAAAACCATTACCTCTTCTAGCACACCATTGTTCTTGAGAGATAACAAACCTGCCCAACTTCCAACAGATGGCAAATAGAATAAAAGCATATCTTACAACCCACCCAGGAAAATTTATCGTCCGGCTGTTTCTCGGACAACCTTGATGCATGATCCCTCTCTGGGCTGGCCACATTCGTTCGCTTGTAAATAAAGTCCTCCCTCTCTTGTCCAGGTGGCTTTGACATGGTGTTGCAATCGCTGTTGCTGGCTTGTGCGATTTAAAACCTTCCTATAAGAGTATAATTTAACAGCACATAACTATAAAAGAGATGACAATTTTATTTGCACGAATTATCCTACACACGTATAACAGTCCTAATGATTCCATGAGGCCTTGCAGTGTCACAATGTTCTCCATGGTTCCACAGGCCCCACAGTGTCATGTGACTCCTCTGTTCCATGAGTCCTGCAATGTCACAATGGACCTTTGGACCAATGGACCATGGGGCTTTGCAGTATCACAACGCTCTCCTTTGGCTCCACAGTGTCACAATGGAGCACTGATTACAGGCAGCCTCTCTGTGTTACCCTGGAGATTTCTTTCCATGGGGTCTAGCAGTGTCCCAATGGAGCCTTGGCTGGATGGGGCCTCACAGTGTCACAATGATGCCTACATTCCACTGAGGCACACGGCATCACTAGGGTCCCCTTGCTTCCATGAGGCCCAGCAATGTCACAGTGGTGTCCATGAATCCATGAGGACTCACAGTATCCCAATGGTCCCTTGGTCTCACAAGAACCCACAGTGTCCCAATGGTCCCTTCTTCTCACAAGGACCCACAGTGTAACAATGGTCCCTTGGTTCCATTGTTCCTGGTCTGGTGCATTCCCCTTTCCCCTTCTCAGGCCGACCTGCCAGCTGAGAAATGCTCACTGGGCCAGGGCCTTGGCCAGCAGCCCCTGGGCTCAGCTCCTCTGGAGCTCATCAAAGACACTGTCTGCTCCAGGCTCAACCCTTCATTTCCTGGGGAGATGCCAAAGCCTCCACAGGGAGCATTTCCCTTTGCTCAGGGGAATTTCTCACAGGTGCCTTGTAGTGACTCTTTGTGTCTGTGTGCACACAGGAGTGCCTGTGCTCAGGGAAATGTGGCAGAAATGCTGCTCTCTGAGGGCTTTGATTGCCTTGGATAGCTGAGCCAGTCAGGCCTGGAAGTAAGGTTAAGTCATGTCACCCTGATTCTTAAGATTTTCTAAAGCCTTCTGAGTTTACGTTCTGTTGGAGAACCTTCCCACACAATTTCTGTCAACAACATATTGTTTACAATCTTTTATGGGGCTGGACAAACTTGATGTACTAGTGGTTTGTCCAATGTCTTTGGACAGGTGGCCCATTCACTCTCCAATCCAATGTCACCTTTGGGAAAGTATAAAAGTTGGAGTCAGAGAATAAACTTTTAGCTTTACCTTGAAAATAGCAGGTGGCTCGCATCGTGCTTTCACGTGTCTTATAGCGACAAAGTCACAAGCTGTAAGCAAAGTTAAATGCTGCTAAGAGTTGTTCTTTTGCTAATTTGTGAAGCTTAATAGAAGTTATAAGCGAAGTTGAATATTGTTAAGTGTTATTCCACAGCTCTGTTTAGCTTTTAGGCTGTATTCCTTTTATCCTTGCCCTCACTGTCCTTTCGTCACACACACACACACACACACACACACAAACACACAGAGACACACAGACACCGGGACAGTTCTTGACTCCTTTTTGGTTTGATTGCCTGGATTTTGTTTGGTTTTGTTGTTGCTTTGTTTCCTTGGTGTGCCTGAAGTGTCCAGTCAGGAGCAGAGTGACTCTTGCCAAGGAACTCTGTGGTGCTGTCACTTAATATTAAAGCTGTTTTATGCTACTCCCCTGATGAAGAGAGCCTGACAGAGGAATGGTTGAACGACAAGGGACACGACACTGTAAAATTAATCCAAATAGGGAGGGCTACATGACTGCTGCAAAGTTTGCATGGCCCTGAAGAGTAGATGGTGTGCAGAAAGCAGTATTTTGAAACTGCTTAGTATGTAGAAGTAGATAGAGAAGAACAAAGGGGTACTAAGCTGTTCCAACTGCAAGGCCAGCTGGACAGGCATGTATCGATCACACAGATACTTTTAAGATAATAGTACAAGTCACATAGCAACCAATCATGAGCTTGGCTTTTGCAATATGTATGAGCTAATTAACGAACATATATAAACTGTGTAATCTGTCACAATAAACTGAGACTTGATGATCATGATATCATGAGTCTTGTCTCCCGCGGCATCCCTCCAACACCCATGTCCCCAAAAGTCGGGCTAATGAGCACCACCAAAACAATGAGCAGGTAGATCAGGCAGCAGCAATAGAGGTGTCAAAGATAGACTTAGACTGGCACCATAAGGGGGAGTTGTCCCTGGCTCGATGGGCCCATGATACCTCAGGTCATCAGGGCAGAGATGCCACCTACAAGTGGGCACAAGACTGAGGGGTGGCTCTAACCATGGACAGTGTTTCTCAGGTGATCCATGACTGTGAGACGTGTGCTGCCATCAAACAGGCCAAGCGGGTGAAGCCCCTGTGGTATGGTGGGCGGTGGTCCAAGTACAAGTATGGGGAGGCCTGGCAGATTGACTACATCACACTGCCCCAGACACGCCAAGGCAAGCGCTACGTGCTGACCATGGTAGAAGCCACCACTGGATGGTTGGAAAGCTACCCTGTGTCTCATGCTATAGCCCGTAACACCATCCTGGGCCTTGAGAAGCAGGTCCTTTGGAGGCATGGTACCCCTGAGAGGATTGAGTCAGACCATGGGACTCATTTCAAGAACAGCCTTATCAACACCTGGGCTAGGGAACATGGCATTGAGTGGGCGTACCACATCCCAAACCATGCACCAGCTGCAGGCAAAGTGGAGAGGTACAATGGACTGTTAAAAACAACCTTAAAAGCTTTGGGTGGGGGTTCTTTCAAAAATTGGGAGCAGCATTTAGCAAAGGCCACCTGGTTAGTTAACAGCCGAGGTTCCACCAATTGAGCAGGTCCTGCCCAGTCTGAGCCCCTGAATATAGTAGATGGAGATAAAGTCCCAGTGGCACATGTCAGAGGTTTGTTAGGGAAATCAGTGTGGATCAATTCTGCCTCAAGTACAGACAAACCCATTTGTGGGATTGTCTTTGCTCAGGGACCAGGTTGTACATGGTGGATAATGCAGAGAGATGGAGCAACACGATGTGTACCTCAGGGGGATCTGACTGTGGGGTGAGACTCGTGCAAATATCACTATTTGCTGGATTTTACTGCCAGTGTCTGTACACGAAAACACACAGACATGAGACAGAAGGAAATGTGTAAGGCTCAAAGGTTTGAGCAAGTGAAATAGAAGGAAATGTGTATGAGTAAGTGAAAGATGGAAGTTTTTACTTGATGGAGTTTTTACATGATGTTGAAGATATGGAGGTAAGGGGTGGAATGTCCAAGGGTGACATTATGGTGTTTGTATCTCCAATCGTGTGTTCTGTTTATGTTTGATATGCTGTTCTGTGCTCTCAGAACTGACTCAGAAAGTGAAGGTTTGTTTTGCCTTGTTATCGGACGGCTCACCTGCCCCCATGGTCTGCTGTCTAGAAGAGGCCAGTGTTGACTGACTTGCTTTCTTTTGCTTGCTGGCTTTTGCTTGCTTTGCTTTGCTTTTTTGCTTGCTTTTCCTTTTGCCTTTGCATTTTAAATTAATTTAGCTAAGCAGTCCAATTCTTTCCCTGGACTGTTTCTTTTCCCTTTCCCTTTCCCTTTCCCTTTCCCTTTCCCTTTCCCTTTCCCTTTCCCTTTCCCTTTCCCTTTCCCTTTCCCTTTCCCTTTCCCTTTCCCTTTCCCTTTCCCTTTCCCTTTCCCTTTCCCTTTCCCTTTCCCTTTCCCTTTCCCTTTCCCTTTCCCTTTCCCTTTCCCTTTCCCTTTCCCTTTCCCTTTCCCTTTCCTGAATGTCACTCCAACCTGCTCTGGACTGGGACCCTCTAAACACCAAGGAGCACCGAGAGCCTGCGCTCTGTGATCTGCAGCAGCCATCCCCAGTGCCCAGAGCAATCCCCAGTGCCCAGACCCGGGCGACCACTCCCAGGAGAGACTTTCTGGATTTGTCATCTCTGCAGAGTGGTGAAAGAATTCGGTTGTCACCTGGTGTTGTTAATTTTTTTAGTGCTGGGAAGGGTTTTGTTTGTTAAATAAACAGGTTATTTTCCACTTCTCTCAGAGAAAATTCTTCCCGAATCAGGTGGGTGGGGAGGGGCCATGGGGGTTTGTTTTCTGGGGGCTCCTTCCAGAGGTTTTTCTCCCAAATTTACCCCAAACTAGGACAAATATTTTGCTGCCCATCTCGTGGCTGGAGAGAATGAAAAAAAAACCAAAAACGTTCTAATCATATTTTGGTTCCAATTACTTTGTGTTAGTATGGAGCAGTTACTGGCTTTGTTGTTTGAATTCATAGTGTCTTTTAGAGCGGAGGCCTGTATGTGTTCCTGGTCCCTAGGGTTTTTTTTGAGATCTTAATCCCTCTATGGTCTCTATGTTTATTTTTTTATCCAGGAATAGCTCTGGTATTGTCCCTAATACGTAGTTTTTGCAGTAGAAGGGCACTGACCAGAATATCCATCAGGCTGTGCTAGGGTGTGGTGGCATCCAGGGGGTTTATGAAGGTGCTGAAGTCTGTTCCAGGAATGCATGGCTCATGGTCCTGCTTGTGCAGCCAGTTTGTTAGAGGGGAAGCAGGGGATGAGGCTTTTCAGCCGTTGCTTTCCTTCTTCTCCTCAGAATGTCTTAGCTCCCTATTAGAGAATGTTCCGTTTCCCCTGACTGTTAAAGAGACCATCTTCCTGGTGTTTAATTTGGTAAGCTTTCTCTACACAGTCTGCAGTCTCTCTAGAATGAGGGCTGAGATTTCTAGAGGGGCTGAAGAGACCCCTGACCCAGGAGTAGACCCAGGTGTGAGAAATCCTGAGTGGTTTGGGAAATGGGGGAAGACGGGAATTGGCACATAGACTGTTTTCCCACATTCAAATCGATTTTATTGATTTGCCTAAAGTAGGAAGGTATAAACACTTATTGGTGATAATAGATCACTTGACTCACTTTGTAGGGACATTCCCTACCTCCAGGGCAACTACACAAACAGTAGTAAAAATACTATTAGAAGAGATAATCCCTTGCTACAGACTAGCAGAAGTAATAGACTCTGACAGAGGGCCGCACTTTGCCTTCAAAATAATCAAAGAAGTAGTTACAGCTCTAGGAACAAAGTGGCAATATCATACTCCCTGACATCCACAAAGCTCAGGTAAAGTGAAAAGGGTAAATGGGAAAATTAAGAAAAACTAACTAAATTGATGTATAAAACACAGTTATCTTGGGTAAAATGTTTACCTTTAGCCTTGTTAAATATAAGAATTCTGCCCAGAACCAATATTGGAATTTCTCCATTTGAAATGCTTTATGGGGTGCCTTATGACATGGATTCTCCTATAGATCACCCTGAAATAAGTAATCAACAAATTAACCAATATGTCATGCAACTTATGAAGGCTCGGGAAGGGCTTAGAAGAGCTGGGTTACTAGTGCAACAACCTCCTTTAGACCTAGCAATCCACAATATAAATCCAGGTGATAAGGTGTTAATAAGAAACCTAGAAAGAAACCTCACTAACCCCAAATTGGCAAGCCCCCTATGTTGTTTTACTCACTACAGAAACTGCAGTCAGAACCTCCGAGAAGGGGTGGACCCATGCGAGCCGAATAAAGGGAGCGATTCCTGCTGCTGCCGAAGAGCCCTGGAGAATAACCAGCCAGCCCGGGGATCTTAAGGTCACATTTAAATGGACTGAGTGGACTCAGTAAGAATTGTACGAACCAGCTGGTAGAGTGAGATATTGGACTATGGATATCCTATAACTAATGATTTTAGAGTATATTGTACAAATTGTGATTGTGATTGTTACCCTTTTGTATGCCATATTTGTAAAATTTGCCGGAACAGTGGTGGGTCCATAGTTACAGAGGCACTCCTCCTAGGGGTATTTGTTAAGGGTGTTATCAGTTAGAAAGAGAACTGACAGAGTCAGTCCTAAGGATTGGAGAAGAGAACGGGACCCTGCCAAGAGAATCCCAAGAGTGGTGGGAGGTGTTTATTAAGGGAGCTAGGCCTGAAAATTTTTGTTTCCACTCCAATGAACTCCAAATTATAAAAGGGAATTGCTGGAAAACTTTACCTGGGATTCAGTGTGACTCATCACAAGTGAAGGATAAAAATTTGGAATCATTCAAAAAGAGGCAACAAAAACAGAGTAAGGGTCCTCCTGAAGAATATCCTTGCTCCGAGAAGATGGTGCGCCTCGCGGCTCAGAGCAACCGAGTCGGCGAGCGAGGCAGAGGGATGAGAAGCGGTGGAGGAAAGAGCCCTCAGACTGGGACAATTCAAAGTATTTCAAGAACTGCCTCAAGGATACTGATCTCCCAAGGGTAAAGGTGAGCCCGGCAATAACATGTCAAAACAAGCACTGGGAATGGGGAGATAATGATAATCAAACCCTGGGGCGGTTTGGACTCCACCCTTGCTTGCAAATTCTGTGCATATTAGTTATATGTTGTACCTGGCCTGGTCAAGGGGACTATGCACACCAGCCATTTAATTGGACTCTGACCAAAACAGACCAAGGGAAAGTTGTTAAGCATAATGCCACCACTGTAGCTCCCATTTTTTTGTTACTAACAAAGACTTGATAAACTCTATCTGGGGATGGAGTAAACCTGAACTCCAGGCTACCTATTGGTGTCCTAGTTCCAATCCTGGGAGGGGATATTGTCATTATCCTGTGGAATGTCTGTGTGAGGATTGGGGCTGTGAAACCATAGCAACCGCCTGGGCAGTCACCCATCAAGATAAATGTTTAAATACCTCATGGTACCCTGAGGGGTGCAAAACTCCGGGGTATGGCACTCAAGGAGAATTCTGTATAAGGGGGATTGCAGATCCCGTAATATTGTTGTTACTAAGTTTAACTTTCAAACCTTACATTTTTAATAAAATCATAGACATTGTAAAAGGAAGACTAGAGGCAGCTCATCTAATGCTTAATAGAGATAGGTAGGAAACATTGCCCAGGGACTTAGAAGTAGATGAAACCCTGTTCTTAAACTACCAAGAGTTTAAGCATTTTAATGAACAAATTGGTAAAGAGGAAAAGGGGACATTGTAATAAATAAAAAGGTCTTTGTTCATCAAAATGAGCGTTAAAGGATATGAGAATTTGAACTGAGTAGGGAATGCAACTAGCATAGAAGACTGTGTAATTATATACAAGTTAACTTTTAGGCCAAGGACAATCTGCAAGGAAGATGAGGAGCATTCATTCCTACGACCACCAAGGGCAGAAAAAAAGACCCCCTAGCAACCAATTGCACGGGTACAGAGTGCATAGAGAGAAAATACGTCAGCCGGAAAAAAAAAGGGACTATAAAAACAAAAAGGTCAAATAGGGAAGGTGCGCTGTGGCAGAGCAGAGGCTCCCTGGCCACCCAGACCTGTTATTTTGCTTAATACCGTTTGCTTAATAAATTCTTGTTAATTGATTTATCTAAAATTAGCCTCCCCAATTGAATTTGTCCATAACACCCTGGCCCAGCAGCAGGGGACAGGGGGCACGGCCTGTCCCCCTGGCCCAGCAGCAGCCCCGTGCCCTGCCCAAGGCACTCCCAGCAGGGGCTGGGCCCCAGAGGCAGGGGGAGACCCCAGTCCCGGGGCAGCGTTTCTGCCCCGTCCCCTGTCCAGCCCAGCCTGCCCTGTGTGCGCAGTGACCGCTGGCACGGGCTGCCCTGGACACTGTGACCTGCTGGGGACACTGAGAGCTGCCCCGCTGTGACACTGCCCTTGGGATTGCACAGGCACCAAACAAACCCCAGCCAGCACTGCCCCTTGTCATGTCCCAGGCACTGGAGAGCATCAGAGCCAGCCCCACTCCTGGTGATGTCCCAGGCACCAGAGCACATCCCAGCCCCGCTCCTGGTGATGTCCCAGGCACCAGAGAACATCCCAGCCCCGCTCCTGGTGATGTCTCAGGCACCAGGGCACATCCCAGCCCCGCTCCTGGTGATGTCCCAAGCACCAGGGCACATCCCAGCCCCACTCCTGGTGATGTCCCAGGCCCTACGAGTGTCCCAGTTGTGGGAAGAGTTCATCACACAGCTCAACCTTGACCCCAAACCAGCAGAGGCACCACGAAGGGCAGCCCTGCGAGTGCCCCAGTGTGGGAAGAGCTCCGTGCACTGCTCCAGCTCCATCCCCCATGGGAGGATCCGTGCTGGATGATCCCCAGTGAGCCCCGGTGGGCAGAGCCCTGGTGACCTGTGGTGCTGCTGATCCATGTTGGGAAGACACCCGGCTGGGGGGATCCACATCCTCCTGGCTCCCCGTGGCCTGGATTTTCTTTTCATTTCTCTTTGCCCTTTCAAAACTCTTAAAAGCAGGCAAAAATAAAGATGTTGAGCTAAGACAAGGATAGGGACATGGAGGGGGGGGTCTTGCAGGGGATATGGGGGATGCTGGGTTTGAAGGACTTGGGGGTTCCTGGGAGGGACCTGGGAGTTGCTCAGGGCTTTGGGCACCCCAGGCTGAGCAGCTCCAGTTGCCCTGGGAGACCCTGGTGGAGGTTCTGGGCAGCTGGTCAAGGATCCCCTGCCCTGGAACTGTCCCCATGTGCCCCATCCCAACACCTCATCCCCTGCAGCAGCTGCCCCATTCCTTACTCCCCTTCCATACTCCCCTTGCCCCTGCCTGTTCCCGTGTCCCCCCGTCCCGTTCCCATCCTGCTCCCATCCCAATCCGGACCCCATTCTTGATCCTTGTACCGTATTCCCTGTCCCTGTCCCAGTCCTATTCCCTGTCCCCATTCCTGGTCCCTGTCCCCATTCCCTGTCTCTGTCACCACTCCCAGTCCCTGTCTCCATTCCCATTCCCCATTCCCTGTCCCCATTCCCATTCCCTGTCCCCATTCCCATTCCCTGTCCCCAATCCTGGTGAGACATTAATTTTGAAGAATTAAGAATTTTAGGAAAGTTAAGATGATAGTTAAATTAGATGTTGCTGACTTATCGGAAGTAGATAAATGGGCTTTGTTCATAGTTAACAGTAGCTGGATCTTAGATAAGATATCCAGGATCTATTAACTCATTGCTTGCCAGCTTTATGCTTGGGTAGCTGTGCTTATCATGTGAAACAGAATGTGATAAACAGATTTCAGGGACACAAAAACAGTTGCAGACTTCCCATACTTTAGGAATCCATTAAGCACAGGAAAACGGCAAGGATTCATTTGTCACGTGTGCATGGGAAAGGCAGAAAGGTCAGAACGAGGAAGACTTATTTTACTTCCTCATTTTGGAAACCCCTCCCCAAAATGGACCCCAGACTCATTTCAGGGAACAGAACTACACATGCTTAATTGCCTTTTTGCCAATTAGCATGTGAAGCAGATCAGAGGAAGTGACAGGGATATGAATATGCATTCATATTTTGTGTATTCAAGACTTCTGTAAATAGAAAAGCTTTGTAATACCTGTGATTTTTGCAGTGTGCATTAGGGAATTATCCCAGGTACTGCCCGGCTGTCTCAATAAACATACACTTTCTAACTTTAAACCCGTAGAGAGTTTTTGTCCATCTCAGTTGGATATCGATATTAGATTGATATTCATATTTTAGTAAATCATTGTCCTAAAGAAGTCCTAGTATGTGCATTAACATGTCTTTTCTTAATATTCGAGTAATTATTCTTGCATTGCTTTAAGATAAACTGGTATGATTCAAAGAATATCCACTGAGGTACACATAGAACATCGATTTATCATAAGCAAATTGCAGTTGCAAAGATTTTCACTGACATTCTGCCACTTGTCATCATTTTAAAAGTGAAAAGTCAGCTATTAAAGTCAATAACAAAATTTCTAACTTCTAACAAAGGGAAAAAGTATATGGTTTGCACTAGATAAAATATAAATACAGAAAATGTCTCCCAACCAAGTTCCTTGCCCTGATCAAAACATCTCCCAATCAAGTTCTTCGCCCTGAACCTGACTGATAAAGACAAATATTTTCAGTAAATGTGGATGAAACGTTGCATAAGTTAATAGTATTCAAAGTCCATGTTCTGTTCCTATTATTATTTTTATACAAAGAAAAAAGGGGAAAGGGGTTGGATTGAGGGTACACCCTCCTCCCCTCTGAGTCTGTTCTCATGTTTTACAATAAATCCTACAACAGGACAATACAGCTGCCTAAAATATGGACACTGGAAACCACAGACAGCATTACAAATGATCACCTGCCTCATGGACAGTTCATAGATGGATTTGATTTGTTTACAAATTATTTCTCAAGTTTGCAAACAGTTTTTCTGTTTACAGATTGTTTTCTGGAAGTTTGGTTTTTCCCCAAGGGATCAAGTGCTTAAAGGTTGTTTTTTAAAATTGGGTTTTTCTCTAAGTGTTTAATGGGCTCAGGGTTAAATAGCTTTCTGCTTTTAGAGATAAGTTCAATTTGTAACCAAGAAGCATTATGCCTGTGGCCTGAGTTCTCCCCTAACAGTTCCTGGAGGGGAATGCTGCAGCTCCAGTGCAAATTAGATGCACACTGTCCTCTGTCACCATGTTGGCAAAGGGCCCTTGCAGATGGGTGACAGAGAACAATAAACAGAATTTTATAAAGAAAAGGAGGGTGAGGTGTTCCCATGATTGACAGGGGTCTTGACCAATCAAATATCTCCCAAAACTGCAGGCACCTCACGGGCCAGAACCTGAAGGGGCGTGGAGCTAAAACCGATGAGAGCTTCCAGGCCTGGTCTTTCAAATGCCCTGTGTAAGGGGGGGCTTGGGAAATAAAATCTCTCTGTTGCCCCATGAACTCGGAAGGAGCAGTCTTTGTCTCCTGTGCCCTCGCTGCCCCACAAGACCAAAGAGATGTTCACCAGGGCCCTCCCTGTTTGTGGCTGTCCATTGCCCAGCTGAGCAGGCAGCCAGTTTTGTTTGCAGAGAGCTGCCACAGGAAGACACACAGCAGCTGGAGATTTGAATAGCAGGGCTTGGGGCAATTCTTTTTCTTTCAGAGTGCAAGAAAGACGCAAAAGCACAAGGAAACATGGCAGTGTTTCGGTGGAGTCCTTTTGTCCTGTGAAGTTCAGTAGCTGTTGGTGTTTCTGTGCTACTGCTAATCCCCTCCATGAAAAAATCATTCTGGGAAGGAGCAACAACATCTGACACGCACCAAATGTTGCCACCAGTTGCTCCAGGTGCTGCTACCAATAGCCCCTGTAGGACAGAGCACAGCCCCCAGTGCACACCAGCTTTGGCTGCCCTCTGGCAGAGAAGCCCTTTTGGGGCACAGGTTTCTGGGGCAGGAGATGGGCACCGGTGCTGCCAGGGCTCGGGGGAACTCTGCTTGGGCAGGGACTGTGCCTCACCTGCTGCTGTCAGCGCTGCCCGGGCCCCAGGGCTCAGAGCAGCATTCCTGCCCTGGTCCACATGTTCCCGGTCTGTGTCCCACGGCCGTGCTTATGATGGCCACCATGTGGGACGTGTCCCGAGGAGGCCGTGCCAGCTTCTGTGGAGGCCCCGTGCCCTTCCCGCCGCGGCTGCGTCGGCAGCTGCGAGGGCTCCTGCTGCTCTGAGCCCGCAGAGCAGGGCAGGGTTTGCTGATGGGCTGAGCCCTTCCTAAAGATCCTGTTGGGCTGTCTGACACACCTGGGGCAAGGCATTCCTTCCACCCTGGGCCACTCTGGGGGGCTGGGGGTGGCCCCAGGGCAGGTGGCAGTGCGTGCAAGGGCCCTTGGTGACACGGTGCAGCATGGTCACCGTGGAATGGAACGGGACAGGGGATCCAAGGGCCCTTGGTGACAGGGTGCAGCATGGTCACCGTGGAATGGAACGGGGCAGGGATTCCAAGGGCCCTTGGTGACACGCTCTGGCAGAGGTGTTGGCAGTTACAAGTTACAGTTACACTCCACAGTGCTCGGTGCACACGACGAGAGAGGACGCGAGAGAGCGGTGCTGTGAGGAGCCCTCGCACAGCCACTCGTTCCTTGCTGACCCAGAGCTTTCCCAAGGTATTACTCCTGCAGGTGAGCTCGTGGCCAGACCAGAGCACTTGGTGACCCCTGGCCTTCCCAAGGCAAATCTTCTGCAGCTGCCCTCGAGGGCAGACTGTGGCATTTGCTTTTCACTGTCCTTGACAGGAGTCTCCTGTCCTTGTGGCTGGAGCCCCAAGAGCAGAGTGCAGGACTTGCTGTCCTGTAGCCTTGCCAAGTCTTCACACTTGCAGGTGCCCTCAAGGCACGACTGCAGCACTTGCTGACTTGGACCTTTTCCTTTTCACCTTCTGCAAGCAGCCATGAATCCAGGCAGTGTCGTAGAGCACAGACCTGCGAGCGTGCCCAAGCTGGCCCGGGGGAAGGAGGAGAAAGAAGGCCCTGGAGCTGCCCCAGCACAGCAGCCTGAAGAGCTGGAGCAGTTCCAGCCACGGCAGAAGGGTGAGTGGCAGAGCTGGGCCACAGGGCTGGTGCCTGCGGCCAGCTTGGCCCCATGCCATGCCATGCCATGCCATGCCATGCCATGCCATGCCATGCCATGCCATGCCATGCCATGCCATCCCATCCCCTGGGGCCATGCCCATGGTCAGGATGGAATAGGGGCCGGGCAGACACCCCACAGCCGTGCTCCGTGCCCTGGGCCGTCACGGGGCTGTCCCTGCCTGGGCAGCGCAGGGCTGGGCTGTGTTCTCCGGCCTCTCCCGCAGCCCCTCAGCTCGGGCTGCGCTCGCTCTTTGCCAGGTGCAGCCGTGCAGCGCACACGAGAGCAGGAACGCACCCGTGGCCGCTTCCGCAGAACAGCGCAGGTACCTGCAGCCATCCCCACCTGGGCTGGGCCTGCTGTCACTGCTCAGCCCAGCAGCACGCCTGCAGCACCCCATGGCTTCTTGCTCTTCTCCTACAGCTCGTTTGCAAATTCATCAAGAGAATTCGGCAGGAAGAGACCAGTGTCATGAGCCCTGGGCTCAGAGCATACTCAGAGCTCCTCGGACATGAGACCAGTGCCGCCCTGCTGGATTTGCTTGTGCAGAGTGGTGTTCCCAGAGCAGAGCAAGTAAGCAGATGTGGCCAGGCTTCAATTGCCCCATGAGTCACATGGCTTCCCAAGCCACTAGTGCTGGCCCCTGTGAGCCTTTGAGGCCATCGCAGTGCGGCGGGAAGGGAAGCACTTCTCTGGGGACCCTGGGAACGCTGATCCCTCTGGCAGCTTTCCAAGTCTCCCTGTGCCTTCTCCAGGTGCCCGGCATGGTGAGATACATCCACCAGTGGCTCATGGCCAATGATTCTGCTGAGCACAGGCTGGACAACGCCCTGCTGTATCTCACAGAAGCGCAGCCAAATGAGGCAGTAATGACACTCCTGCGTGTGGCCCCATCCTGTGACAGGTATGGGGCCCATCTGCCCAGAGGGCTCAGGGCTCACCCCAACCCATCGCCCTGTACAGCCTGGGCCAGGTTTCTGACCAACAGAGAGTCCCAGGGCCCTCTGGCTGCTCCCTTTCCAGGCCCTGGCATGTCAGCCCCAAGCCTGCTGCCATGCTCCCTCGTTGTCCCACAGGGGCCTGTCCCCACAGGGCTGGGCTGCCTGGCTGCTGCTGGAGAGGGGCAGTGGGCAAAGGCAGAGCCGGCAGTCAACCCGGGCCTCTAGAGATGCCCAGACCACGGTGCTGTGTCTGAGATGCCCTGAGACAGAGCTCTAACCCTGCAGAGCTGCCATGGCCATGTGGAAGACCATCATGTGCACACCCTGGACTGCAGAGCTGGCACAGCAGATACTCCTGGATGTGCTGGGGAGCTGGCCAGAGCACAGCACGAGCACCTGCGATGGGAACAGAATGACTGTCTTTGCCCTGGCTGTGAGTTTCTGCCAGTGGACTTTGCTGGCCCCAAGGCCACCTGTCCAGCAGCTCTCCATCCTCCTTTCCCCACTGCATCTCCCTGCCTCAGGCACTGGCCTGAAAGCTGGCCTAGGGACAGCTGCAGGGCCACCAGGCCCGCTGCTCCCCCTGTGTCTCTCTGGGCCTCTCCCTGCCACGCTCGGGCCCTGTCACACGGACACCTTGGCACTGAACGCTGCCTCGGGGGGCTTCGTCCTTTGCAGGCAACTGTGGTGATATGGAAGATCCTCCAGGAGCGCTGTGTCCCAGATATAGTGGATGAGCATTTCCCGCAGTTATTTGTGCATCTGCTCTTCCAAGTGTTCTTCAGCACCAAAGAGATGCCAGAGGAGGTGGATACCTTCTGGAAGGGATGCCAGGAAGAACATGGCCTTGCCAGCAGCCCCAACAGGTGCTCTATCCCAATCCTTCTGTCCCTGCCACATGGCCAGGGCAGGAGCCAGTGCTCCCAGTGTGACCCGGGCTTTGCTCTGCACTCAGGTTTGCAGTGAGGACCCTGAAGTCCCTGCTGTGCCAAATGGACTATGAGGATGTGGTGTTGTCAATGGAGCGCAAGCGTGGCTGGGACACGCTGCTCTGTGCTGACACCCACATTTATGCCGTGGGTCTGCTGGCCAGGTGAGACCCCCTTCTCCCCATTGCTCCCAGCATTTGTGCTCTGTGTCTGGGATATCCCACTCAGTCCCCATGGCCATGGGCCAGAGGGACGAGGGACAGCCAAGCAGACTGGGAAAGGCTGGGAGAGGAGGGTGCCCAGCAGCAGCCACATCTCAAAGGGCCCAGGTCCCCCTGCAGGGTGGGGGGTAAAGACAAGAACTGCATCAGTCTGTCCTGGGAGGGGCTTCCCCCCCCGGCTCAGGGTCTTAGTGTCGTAGGAGCGGGCCCCCGGCCAGTAATTATCACAGACTCCATGTATTTCAGAGGTCCGATCAATAATAATTATTATTAAGAAACCCATTGTTCTTATAGATAGTTATGATATAGGTTGATTTAATGTGTTTTCTAGTCTAAACACTATACCATTAGTTACTTAAGAAAGCACATTTTGGTAGACAAATCTCCGTAACATATTCCGAATGTTCACAATGCCAGGTGCAGCATGTTAAGATAAGAATGTTTTTTCATTCTTTCCTCTGATCTTCTCAGACTTTCTCAGGCAATGCCTGGGAAAGTTGTTTGTTTCTCTCTGAGGCCAGAGAGCTGCTGCCACATCTTAGTGCCATTTTCTGCCTTCCAGGGAGATGGGCAAAGAATCCATCGATGAGTGTAAAAGCATCTTAGACTATCTCCTTCAGTTGCTCCGCAAAGAGATGCCATACTGGCACTTCCCTGCCCTGGCATTCCTTGTGGAGGTGAGTCTGAAGGCTGGCGCTGCCTCCCAGCTCTCTGCCCTCTCGTAGCTGCAGCTGCCTGGGATGGTGCCCACGCCCTGCGCTGCTGCCTGGTCCCCGCCCTGTGCGGTTCTGGGCTCCTGCCGGCCGGGTCCCCTGTCACTGCCCTGTGCCTTTCAGGTCCTGCATTGCCTGGACTTGAGTGCATGCAGTGACAGCATCATGGATCTCTTGTCAAGGCACTTGCTGAGTGAGCACACGGAGATGCGCCGCCAGGTTCTGAGAGCCCTCCTCTTGGTCAGGGATAATCCCTCGCTGGTAAGGAGGGGGCAGCAGCTGAAGCCGTGCAGGCAGCGTGGTGCTGGGGAACGCAGTTGCTGGTCTTCAGGCACTGGGTCAGCCGCTCCCAGCTCTCCTGCCTCCCACTTCAGCTGCCCGAGGGCTGCGGGACAGGCCTTTGGCCTCTGGGCCCTGTGGCAGCAGGGTGGCCTTTCACACACTTTTGTTCCGCACAGGCCAAAAGAATGCGGAGCCTGACCGAAAGCCTCGGGGAGCTCCTGCAGGAAAATGATAGTGATGTGGTCAGGATGAGCATTGTTCTACTTAGTGATTTCTTCTTGGATAATGACACCCCAATACCCAGCCCCATCGCCCTGCAGATGGCTAAGGTGCTCCTGCCACTCTTTGAACACGTAAGGCTCTGTGCCCTCAGCCACGGCCACTGGCTGCTGCCCAGACACTTGGTGCCCTGTGGAGATGCAGGCCTGCGCCAAGGTGGGCCAGAATCAGCTGATGCCAAGGTCTTGTTTCCTTCCTGTTACACAGGATGACTGGCATGTGCAGTGGATCTCCATGTTTGTATTTCGAGCCTTGCTGTCTACTGTAGTGGAAGAAGAGAAAAAGCTCCTGATGACACAAGTGTGTCACAGCCTGATCCCACTCTTCTTCCACTGCCATGATGAGAATCAGAGTGTGGCAGAGGTGAGGACTCACGGGCTGCTGCTGTCACCCTGGGAGGGGGCTTGGCTGCCTCCTGCCCTGGCGCCTGGCAGGCTGCATCCTCCTCCTGGCCCTGGCACAGGGATGCTGATCCTGGGCTGTGGGGCCATTTCCGTGTCTCTACTGCTCTCCAGGCTTCTTGGGAAACCCTGCTTTGTGTGGCCAAATTCTTAAACAGGAGAGATCTTGAAAAACCTGTAAAGAAGGAGAAACTGTGGAGGTTCATTGAGATCCTGGTAAGGAGGGCCGGGAAGCCGCAGCCCCAGCCTGGAGCAGCCCCTGAGCGCGGTGCTCGGTGTGCGGGCTGGCAGCTGTGCCCCTGCCCGCTGCTGCAGCCCGAGGCCGCGCGGGCTCTGCTCCAGGCTCCTGCGGCCCGAGCCGGGTGCCCATGGAGCCCCGGCCCGGGGGGCTGCGGGGCCAACCCTTCCCTCCTGTCGCTCTCTCCAGCTGGCAGAGGACAGCAGCAGCGTGGCCGAGCACCTGCGCCGGGCCCTGCCCTACCTGCAGAGCCCACAGGAGCCCCTGCGAGAGGCGGCCGTCAGGTTCATGGGTGAGCCACAAGCCGGGCCAGGAGGGCGTGTGGGCACAGGGCTGGCGGCGCCGCTGGCAGGGAGCTGTGCCGCTGGGCCTGACAGGCTCTGTGTTCCCAGGGACGGCCGGGCGGTACCTGAGGGGGAGGAAGGAAGAGCTCCAGCTCATCTGTGAGGGTGAGTGAGGGCAGCGGGCTGCCAGCGAGGGCTGGCGGGGAAGCTGCGAGCCCTGCCCCGGCTGTGGAGGGCTCTGCTCCCTGTGCAGACCAGGGGCGGTGTGGACAGAGCACACAGAGCTTTCAGGGCACCTGGGGGATTCGTGGCCAGCAGCTTTGGGCTGATCCAGCTGGTCCCTGCTCCCTGCTGGCCATGGCCAGAGCCGGCTGGGATGGCCCTGGCACAGGGATCTCCTCGGGTCCCCTCAGATGCGGGAACTGACCATGGCGCTGTTCCTCTCTCTTTCAGCCCTAGAAGACACGGCCAATGACATCAGTGTTGCCGTTGCGAGCCTGGCAGTTCAAACATTGTCTGTCCTCCAGGGAATAGAGAGAGCTCGATATTCCCGCTTCCACAGCCTGCATGATCGGCTCTGCAGGGCATGGAGGAGACGGCCTCGTCTGTCGGGGCTCGGCTGGCTGCGCTGCTGCAGCTCTGCAGAGAGCTGATCCCAGAGGCTCTGTCTGCTGGGGCCACCCGAGCCAGCAGGAATGTTTCGTTTCTTTAGGATTGTTCTTTTCTTCTTTTTGTTTTTCTTTAGCATAGAAATATAGGATGTGTTGTAATAGACAGACTCCCAGGATCTTTCTTTTGCTGCCCAGGCTCTGCAGGGCCTAGGGGAAGAGGGAGAAAAGGGTTCCTGGGCTCAGCAAGCTGCCCAGGCATGCAGGGTTGCAGGGAAAATGGCCAGAAGCCCCTTGGCCTTTGGTGGTTCTGCTGAAGCCTTTGTGCTGCCCACAGAGCAGATGGGCAGGGGCTGGAGCTGTGGGGATCTCTGTGAGAGCGGTGCCTGGAGATGGCCACAAGCCCTGTCCCAGGCAGGAAGCGCCATCCGTGTCCTCCTGCCCGTGTGTTGCTGCCTGGAATGCTGAGGGCTCCCAGGTGCCTCTTGATGGGGCAGGTTGGCCAGGCTGGGGGAGACCCTGAGGGGACGGGGCCACGAAGGGATGAGGGGCTGTGGAAGCCCTGACAGGACAAGGCAGTGGGAAGGCACGGGGGGGACGTGTGAGGGAGTGGGTAACGTTGGCTCGGGGAGGAAAGTGGGTTGGAACCAAAGGCACCACTCACCCTCACAAAAATATCACCAAAAGTCCTCACAAAAATATCATCAAAATCCCATAAAAATCCCCCCCAAAACACCCAAAACCCAACTAAAATCTTCCTAAAAAATCCCCCAAAACTCCCCAAAATCCAATAGAAATCGACTCAAAATCCTCACAAAAAATCCCACCAAAAATACCATAAAATTCCCACAAAAATTCCACTGTAGATTCCTTGAAAATGCCAGAAAAACCACACAAAATCCCAGGTAAATCTCCACAAAAATTCCACCCACAAGCCCACAAAACTCACCCAAAAAAATCCACAAAAAATCACCCCAAGGCTCACAGAAATCCCTCAAAATCCCCATAAAAATCGCCCCCAAAATCCCCTTAAATGCCACACAAAAATCCCACAAAAAGTCCCACTAAATCCCCATGAAAATCCCACAGAATCCACAGAGAAAAATTTGTACAAAAATGCAGCCAAAAATCCCCCAATCACACAAAATCCACACAAAAAATCCCACCAAATCACCCAAAATATCCGACCAAAATTTCCCTAAACCCCCCCAAAATCCACACCAAATACACTCAAAAAATCCGCGCCGAAATCCCACCAAACCGCTCTCAAATTCCCCAAAAAATGCCCCCAAGTCCTATCACATCTCACCCGAAGTGCGAGGAAATCCACCCAAAAAATCCCCACGAAAACTTCCCTCAAAATCCCAGCCAAACCTCCCAGAAGCAGCCCAAGAATCCCGCAGAGATCGCTGCGAGTGCCCGAATCGCCCGGAACAATCGCCGAGCCATCCCCGCCCGGCCCCGCGCTCCGGCCCCGCTCTCTGTGGGGCCGGGGCCTCTCCCCCCTTGGCTCTGCGCTGGTCCCGTTCGCGCTCCGCTCCCGCTCCCGCCCCACCAGCGCTCCCTGCCCTGGGCCGCGCTGGCCGAGCCCGGCCGGGCGCGCTGGATCCGCTGGGACGGCGCATCCCGGCCCCGGCCCCGGCCCCGGCCCCGCGGGGCTCCCGGGGCAGCTCCGGCCGGGATGCGGCACTGCCGCGGGGCTTTGGGCTTTCCCGGCGCTGCCCGGCGGCTCCCGGGGATCTGCGGCTTCCCGAGGGACTCGGGGAGCTTCCAGAGGGGACCTGGGCTGGCTCCGGGGGGATTTGGGATCAGTCCGGGGGGAGCTGGGGACGGCTCGGGGGGTTTGGGGTTGTTCCCGAGGATTTTGGGGGGATCTGGAAGAGGCTCCAGAGGGGATCTGGGGCTTTCTGAGGGATCTGGGGGAATTCAGAGGGATTTGGGAGGGCTTCAAGAGGGATTCTGGGGTCTTCCACGGGATTTTCAGAAGTTCTGAGGGATTTGGGGATGCTCCAGAATGGATCTGGGGCAGTTCCAGAAGCAATCAGGGACGTTTTTGAGGGATTTTGGCAAGTCCTAGAAGGAATTCGGGGAATTTCAGCAGGATTTTGGGGTAATTCAGAGGAATTGGGGAGGTTCCAGCAGGGATTTGGGGTCATTCCCAGGGGATTGGGGGGTGGATTTCTGGTGAGATTTCTGTTTCTTCCCCAGATTTCAGGCTTTTTCCCAAGATTTCCTGTTTTTTCAAGAATCTGTGGATTTTTCCCTGAATTTGGGTCTCACTGTGGGGTAGAAGGGGAAGGTTTAGGAGATTCAGGGTGAATCTCCTTGGGGGCTCCTGGACGGAGTTTGGGTGGGTTCCCAATTGAATTTTGTGCTTTTGTCCCAGAATTACAGGATTTTTCCCAAAATTTGGGTATTTGCCAGAAGATTCTGCTATTACCACTGGTTTGTCCCGGAAGGGGAAGCTTTGGCGGGTGAGGGGGGGGGGGGGCGTTAGGGTGAATTTTAGGGATAACTGAGGCTGGATTTGGGTTTTTTCCCAAGGATTTTGGAGTTTTTCCCAGAATTTCAGGATTGTTCCCAAAATCCCAGGACTTCTACTCTGATTTGTCTCTTACCATGGACATTTGGTAGAAGGGGAAGCTTTGGGGCGGTTCCTGGTTGGATTTTGGGGATATTTGAGGCTGCATTTTGAGTTTTTCCCCCAGGAATTCAGGATTTCTCCCAGAATTTCAGGATTTTTTCCCAAAATGTCAGGATTTTCCCAAGGATTTGGGTCTCACCATGGACTTGTCATAGAAGGGGAAGCTTTGGGGGGTTCCTGGTTGGATTTAGGGGTGTTTCCAACTCAATTTCAGGGATTCTTGATGGGATTTTGGGGGGAATCCTGGTTGGGTTTGTTTTTTTTCCTCAGGATTTTGGGTTTTTTCCATGAGAATTCCAGGATTTCACCCAGCATTTCTGTCTTACCATGGGCTTGTCATAGAAAGGGAAGCTTTGGGGTGCTCAGGGTGAATGAATTTGGTGGGATTCCAAGTTGGACTTTGGGGGTATCTGAGGCCAGAGTTTGGCGGTTTTTCCCCAGCATTGCAGTTCTTTCCCCAGTGCCAGAACTCCCCCAGTCGCTGTCTCCCCACGGGTTGGCCGCAGGAGGGGAAGCCCTGCAGGGAGCGCAGGGCGTTGGTGGCGCTGCTCATCTCCCTGAAGGTGAGGAAGGCCTGGCCCCGCAGGCCGAGACTGCGCCGCACCAAAATGTCCAAAATCTGCCCAAACGGCGAGGAAACGGCGCAGAGGGACTTCTCCAGCTCGGGGACACCCAGGGGACAGCCTGAGCCCCTGGGGACAGGCACGGACACTCTCAGAGCCCCCAGGACCCCCCAGCCATCCCCGTCCTCCTTGGTGTCCCGGTTCAGGTGGTTGATGGAGATGCTGGGCTGGGGCCGGGGGTCCTGCACCGCCAGGGCCGGGACCCCTCTGTGGGGACAGGGGGGCTTCAGGGGGCGTCTGGGGGGCTGCGACCCCTTCACCCCCTGGCACCCCTTTAGGTGTCCCCAGAGCCCCAAATCCACCCCAAACCCACCTAAAGCCCCCAAATTACCCTCAGATCCCCCCACTTTACCCCAAAATTGACCCCAGAGCCACCTCAGAACCCCCAGATCCCCCCAGTTCCTCTCACAACTCCGCCAAAGTCGCCTCGGACCCCCGCAATTACCCTCAGATCCCCCTAAACACAACGGAGAACGCTCCAGAAGCTCTCAAGCTCCCCCCAAAGCTCCCTAAAGCCCCCTCATTCCCCCAAACCCAGCAGACACACGCCTATTTCCTGTCAGTTCCCCCAGAAATCCCCAATTTCTCCCCGAGCCGCCCCAAACCCCCCGTTCAGTTTCCCCGGCCCCACCTCAGCCCCTCCTCAGCCGCGCTCCCCTGACAATTTCCCGCCTGCACCGCGCGCGCGGGCTCCTCCAGCCAATAGCGGCGCGCCCCGTGCCGAACCAACCAATCAGCGCGCGGCTGCAGCCAATCAGAGGGAGCCGGGAGCGGCGCCCCTCCCCCGGCGGCCCCGCCCCCCGGGCTCGGGCGGGCCCTGCGGGCGGCGCTGCCAGAGCGGGGGAGGCGCTGGGAGAGGCGGGAGCCGCGGGAGCCGCGGGGGCCGCAACGCTGGGGAGGGGGCTCCGCACAGGGGCCGGGGGCTGGGAGGGGCTGGGGGGGCTGGGGAGGGGTCCTGGGGGGATCGGGGGCCTTTGGGGAGGGATCCGGGGGGAGTTTAGGGAGGGCTCTGGGGGGTCCTGGATGGCTCATGGAGGGGTCCTCGGGGGAGTCTGGGCGTCCTGGAGGGCTCTTGGGTGGGGGATCCTGAGGGGTCCTGGAGGTGTCAGGGAGAGTCTGGGGAGGGGTCTTGGAGCATTGTGGGGGGACCTGGGGGGTGGGGATGGGTCCTGAGAGGGGCCTGGAGGGGGGGTCTTGGGAGGGTCTGGGCGGATTTTGGGGAGCGGTTTGGGGGGTCCTGGGGGCGTCCTAGGAGGTTTTGGAGGTTTTGGGGAGGGGCTTTGGGGGATCTGGAAGGGTCCCAGAGAGGGTCTGGGGGGGGTTGGGGGTTTTTGGGAGAGGTCCTGGAGGGATCTGGGGAGAGGCAGGCGGGTCCAGAGTTGGGTTTGGGGCGGGGTCTGGAGGGTCCTGGAAGGGTCCTGGGGGGGGTCTTGGGAAGGGTCTCAGGGGGCATCCTGGGCTGGGTGCAATTGGGGTCTGGGGGCTCTCAGGGGGTCCTGGGCCAACTTTGGGGGGGGGCTCTGGGGAAGATTTGGGGTTCCTGGAGGGGGTCCTATGGAGATCTGGGGGTCCCAGGCAGTCCCAGGCTCACCCTGAATGGGGTATGGGGGATTCGGGGGACGGGGGCACAACAGCGGTGATTTTTAGGGGATTTTGGGGCTTTTTAGTGGAATTTTGGGGGCCTTCATGTAGTAAACAGGGCTTGTGCCTTTATTAATGTTCAGCTCTTTATTCAAAAGATCAGCAGAGCAAGGGAGCTCAATACAGAGCTCACCCCCGCTGTTGTAGCTTTTTCCCAGTAGCCAAAGGGCGAGGAGGCTGCAGAGTCTGTCCCTGGAGTCTCCGTGGCACACTGGTAACCGGAGGTGAAGAGGTGTGCAGTCTGTGTCTGAAGTCTGGTAGCCGAAGGGTGAGGGCATGTGCAGAGCCTGCTGCCAAAGTGCAGCAGCAGCTGTCCCCTGTCCTTCCCTCCTGGGAACACCAGGAAGAGTTGTTCCTTTGTTCCTGCTTCCCACAGCCCAGTCCAGTCTGGTCCCCTGCAGGCTATGGTGACAGGTCAGACACAGACCAGGGATGTGGTTCCCTTTTCCCCAAGCAGCGCACCCATCCAGCCCCCTCCACTGTGCCCAGCCTTCCACTTAGGGGTGTTTTCATCCCCAAAACCCCCTCCCGTGATTCCACTGGTCTCTCTATTTTGCATCCCAGTCCTAGAATGGTAGTGTGGGTGGGGGTGTAGGTGATTCCCAGGAGCAATTCGCTAATTAATATTTCAATGTCAGTACTTAGCCCAAACCGAAATGTCTCAGCAAGGCTGTTTTGTTCATAATAAATCCCTCCACTATTTCTTTGATCGGGCTTAAGCCTGCATCAACTTACAGTCTCTGGCTTTTGAGGGTTAGCTTCTTTGGGTAATTCTCTTAATTCCTAGCAACTAAGTGAGACTTAATAATATTCTAACTAAAACTTTCTTCAGTTGACTTCCTTGGCTAAAGGACACTTATTAAAGAATTACAAAGTGTTTAAACTTTTACTGTGGTACTTTAACTCAGAAATGGTTATTACTACCTTACTGTATATCAGCTTCTAGCAAGTTTTTTTAAATTAGTTTTAAGTCTTCGGGTCCCCTAATTACCGTCCATATACAAGAGGAGGTGGGTGACCCTGTTGGGTGTGGTCTGGTGTCTGGTGGTGGCAGATCTTTTTCCAACCATTCTGTTCTGCTAGCTGTCAATCCCACCCGCAGCTTGAGCGCAACCACGAGCACGGCGGCCGTGGAGAGGGGTAGTCCTGATGGCCCCGGGCCGGCCCGGAGCCAGGGTAGACCTTTTGTCCCCCGCCACCGCTCACATCCAGGGCACTGCAATGAACCCAGCAGCCCCGGAGCCAGGGTAGACCTGTTGTCCTGGCCACAATACCTTACGGTCACTCAGCATCGGGGTAGACCTGTTGACCCTGGCCATGAAGGTCCTGCCACGAACCAGGTGACCCTGGAGCTGGGTAGACCTGATAACCCTGGGCCGGCGCGGAGTTGGGGATGACCTGATGTCACCCGTCACTGCCCGTGGCACGGGCACCGCCAAGAGCCGGGAGTCCCCAGATCCTGGTAGACCTGATGGCTCCGGAGACGGGTAGACCTGATTGCCCCAGGCTTGCCTGGAGCAAGAGTAGACCTGCTGCCCCCTGACAACGCTTGCCGCAAGGGTGCCGACCCAGCACCGGCGGCCCTGGAGCCAGGGGAAGCTCACAGCCTCCTTACAGCCCAGAGCCGGACAGCTCTAGCAGCCCCATCCCAGCCCATAAACCGCCCACTTTCAAGACCAACACATATTTTTGTATTTTTCTGGGTTGTATTTCGTTTTTTGGGGTGGTTTTTTGGAGGGCAGGTGAGGTGCAGGGCTTTTGTTTTGGGTTTTCTGGTTTTGTTTTGGATTTTTTGGGTTTTTTTCCTTTGGGTTTTGTGTTTTGTTTTGAGATTTTTTTGGTTTGGGGTTTTATTCAGTTTGTCTTTAGGGTTTTATTCCCCCCCATTTTCTCCTTTCTTGAAAGAATGGCTCTTCTATTTGCCTGGTATGAGAAACTTAGCCGAAAAAGAAATTTTCTTGGCAGATTTTGTTCAGTTTCCTTTATTATGCAGAGCACCCGCAGGCGAGCCGACGGGCAGCCCGTGCCCTGTGCTCGGGTCTCCTGAGGTGCAGAACTGTGGAAACGGCGTCCCCAGTGCCCCCCGCCCCCCGTCCGGGAGCCGACACAGCCCTGCCCCGCAGAAGAGAATGTCAGCGGGGCCAGCGGGGAAGAGAAGCCCGTCCGTGCGGCGGAAATCAGCTCGCAGCCGCCGGCCCCGGTGCGACTCGGCCCGGCCCGCCCCGCCGCCGGCAGCACCGCCGGCAAGCGGGCGGCCGCTTTGGGGCCGGTTCCTTCAGGGCCCGCAGAGGTCTTCGGTGCTCGGAAGGAGCCTGGGGGGCCGCGGGGGCTCGGTGCCGAGGCGCCCGGGGCCGGCACGAAGCCGCCCGCCCTCGGGCCTCGTTGACACAGAGAGAGAGACAGACACAGGGACACACGCCCGGCTCCTCAGACACCACCGCTCCCCACCGCCCCCGCCGCTCCCGCTCGCACGGCCGCACACTCTCGCATCCCCTCTCTCCCCGCCCCTGCCCCTGCCCCTGTCTGTCGCGGCCCCCGCCCAGCCATGGTTGGGAGCGCCCCGCCCTGCCCCATCAGACTCCCTGGCACCGCCTGCAGACTTTTGCCGCCCCCGCCCGGTCTCTCCTTGGCCAGTTCGCACAGAGGCAGGGGTAGGAGGGTACTGAAAACTTTCTCTTCATGGCCAACATCAAAAAATGTGAATATGATAAATTGAATCAAGCAAAACCCTTCCCTCTGCTCCTTGTGACATCCCAGCAGCATCTGACATGTCCACCATCTACAAGGCATTGCCATAAAGGCAGGATTTTAGACAAAGGCATAAGAAGAGGTGATAGGTAAAACTTACAATAAGATGCTGAGTAAGGAGTTATTTAAACTTCTGAAAAATTGGGAAACTCCCAAAAGCTCAAAGCATGAAGCCATTTAAAGGAGATGCATTGGAATGACCAGAGAACAGCTGCAGGAGGAAATCTGGGAGCAATGGGAAGGACATACATGCAGCTGCTCTAAATGAAGAGATGTCCTTAGATAGGGCCATTTAACCAGGAGTCCTGGAAACACCCAAAGGAAGCGCGTCATGAAATATTATACTGAATGTTGGTGGCAGAGGTAGAGGGGAAGATGAGTATTTCTTCTCCTGCCATCAGTAGAAGAAAGCAGTAGAGCCAGGAAATTGCTGTTCTGGGTGGGAAAACATTACCATTTCTTCAAAGTTCTCCAGTGAGCCAGATAATAAAGATTTGCTTGTATGTTATGGAACAGAGAAATATTGAAACCTGCTCCCCTTTCCATGAACAGGCATGTTCTACTTGTTGGGCCCCAGTACCCTGAGGTGCTGAGCTGGGATTGGCATATCTAAGAGAGGAGCTGAGGTAGAGCAGAGCACCTTGCAGGCTGAGGTGTCTGCTGGAATTGCATGTCCTCCCCATGCCACAGCTTCCCTGCATTTCCCTCCTCCAGCCTCTGTCCCCAGCACAGCCATGGAGGCTCTTTGGCCTCTTGACTTTTCCTGCAGGCATCAAGAGCAGCTGAGCTCTGCCTTTGGCACAGTCAGCCCTGGCCAGCGCAGGCCATGCTCAGCAATTCCTTGTCTGTGCCCGGACTTGCTGCCAGCCCCGGCAGCGGCTGCGGGGCCCCTTTGTGGCCCTGTGCTGGCCCAGCCATGCTGCCACAGCCCCTGTGCAGCCCAGGCCAGGACAGGAGCATTGGGGCTGGGAACGGCCCCTGTGCCGTGGGGCCCTGGGCAGCCTTGGGGCTCTGTGCCCCATGGCCTCCCTGCTGGGCAGCCTCTGCCAGCTCCTGCAGAGCCCGTGGGGGCTCCTTCTGCTGCCCTGAGCCCGCAGAGCAGGGCAGCATTGGCTGATGGTCTGAGTCATTCCTAAAGATCCCGTCGGGCTGTCTCAGACACTTGGGGCCAGGGATTCCTTCCAACCTGGGCCACTTTGGGTGGGCACGGGGTGGCCCCAGGGCAGGTGGCAGTGCGTGCAAGGGCCCTTTGTGACACGGTGCAGCATGGTCACTATGGAATGGAACGGGACAGGGATTCCAAGGGCCCTTGGTGACACCGTGCAGCATGGTCACCATGGAATGGAACGGGACAGGGATTCCAAGGGCCCTTGGTGACACGCTCTGGCAGAGGTGTTGGCAGTTACAAGTTACAGTTACACTCCACAGTGCTCGGTGCACACGACGAGAGAGGACGCGAGAGAGCGGTGCTGTGAGGAGCCCTGCACAGACACTCGTTCCTTGCTGACCCAGAGCTTTCCCAAGGTATTACTCCTGCAGGTGAGCTCGTGGCCAGAGCAGAGCACTTGGTGACCCCTGGCCTTCCCAAGGCAAATCTTCTGCAGCTGCCCTCGAGGGCAGACTGTGGCATTTGCTTTTCACTGTCCTTGACAGGAGTCTCCTGTCCTTGTGGCTGGAGCCCCAAGAGCAGAGTGCAGGACTTGCTGTCCTGTAGCCTTGCCAAGTCTTCACACTTGCAGGTGCCCTCAAGGCACGACTGCAGCACTTGCTGACTTGGACCTTTTCCTTTTCACCTTCTGCAAGCAGCCATGAATCCAGGCAGTGTCGTAGAGCACAGACCTGCGAGCGTGCCCAAGCTGGCCTGGGGGAAGGAGGAGAAAGAAGGCCCTGGAACTGCCCCAGCACAGCAGCCTGAAGAGCTGGAGCAGTTCCAGCCACGGCAGAAGGGTGAGTGGCAGAGCTGGGCCACAGGGCTGGTGCCTGCAGCCAGCTTGGCCCCATGCCATGCCATGCCATGCCATGCCATCCCATCCCCTGGGGCCATGCCCATGGTCAGGATGGAATAGGGGCCGGGCAGACACCCCACAGCCGTGCTCCATGCCCTGGGCCGTCACGGGGCTGTCCCTGCCTGGGCAGCGCAAGGCTGGGCTGTGTTCTCCGGCCTCTCCGGCAGCCCCTCAGCTCGGGCTGCGCTCGCTCTTTCCCAGATGCAGCCCTGGACCAGACACAAGAGCAGGAACCCGCCCATGGCCGCTTCCACAGAACAGCACAGGTACCTGCAGCCATCCCCACCTGGGCTGGGCCTGCTGTCACTGCTCAGCCCAGCAGCACGCCTGCAGCACCCCATGGCTTCTTGCTCTTCTCCTACAGCTTGTTTGCAAATTCATCAAGAGAATTCGGCAGGAAGAGACCAGTGTCATGAGCCCTGGGCTCAGAGCATACTCAGAGCTCCTCGGACATGAGACCAGTGCCGCCCTGCTGGATTTGCTTGTGCAGAGTGGTGTTCCCAGAGCAGAGCAAGTAAGCAGATGTGGCCAGGCTTCAATTGCCCCATGAGTCACATGGCTTCCCAAGCCACTTGTGCTGGCCCCTGTGAGCCTTTGAGTCCATCGCAGTGCGGCGGGAAGGGAAGCACTTCTCTGGGGACCCTGGGAACGCTGATCCCTCTGGCAGCTTTCCAAGTCTCCCTGTGCCTTCTCCAGGTGCCCGGCATGGTGAGATACATCCACCAGTGGCTCATGGCCAATGATTCTGCTGAGCACAGGCTGGACAACGCCCTGCTGTATCTCACAGAAGCGCAGCCAAATGAGGCAGTAATGACACTCCTGCGTGTGGCCCCATCCTGTGACAGGTATGGGGCCCATCTGCCCAGAGGGCTCAGGGCTCACCCCAACCCATCGCCCTGTACAGCCTGGGCCAGGTTTCTGACCAACAGAGAGTCCCAGGGCCCTCTGGCTGCTCCCTTTCCAGGCCCTGGCATGTCAGCCCCAAGCCTGCTGCCATGCTCCCTCGTTGTCCCACAGGGGCCTGTCCCCACAGGGCTGGGCTGCCTGGCTGCTGCTGGAGAGGGGCAGTGGGCAAAGGCAGAGCCGGCAGTCAACCCGGGCCTCTAGAGATGCCCAGACCACGGTGCTGTGTCTGAGATGCCCTGAGACAGAGCTCTAACCCTGCAGAGCTGCCATGGCCATGTGGAAGACCATCATGTGCACACCCTGGACTGCAGAGCTGGCACAGCAGATACTCCTGGATGTGCTGGGGAGCTGGCCAGAGCACAGCACGAGCACCTGCGATGGGAACAGAATGACTGTCTTTGCCCTGGCTGTGAGTTTCTGCCAGTGGACTTTGCTGGCCCCAAGGCCACCTGTCCAGCAGCTCTCCATCCTCCTTTCCCCACTGCATCTCCCTGCCTCAGGCACTGGCCTGAAAGCTGGCCTAGGGACAGCTGCAGGGCCACCAGGCCCGCTGCTCCCCCTGTGTCTCTCTGGGCCTCTCCCTGCCACGCTCAGGCCCTGTCACACGGACACCTTGGCACTGAACGCTGCCTCGGGGGGCTTCGTCCTTTGCAGGCAACTGTGGTGATATGGAAGATCCTCCAGGAGCGCTGTGTCCCAGATATAGTGGATGAGCATTTCCCGCAGTTATTTGTGCATCTGCTCTTCCAAGTGTTCTTCAGCACCAAAGAGATGCCAGAGGAGGTGGATACCTTCTGGAAGGGATGCCAGGAAGAACATGGCCTTGCCAGCAGCCCCAACAGGTGCTCTATCCCAATCCTTCTGTCCCTGCCACATGGCCAGGGCAGGAGCCAGTGCTCCCAGTGTGACCCGGGCTTTGCTCTGCACTCAGGTTTGCAGTGAGGACCCTGAAGTCCCTGCTGTGCCAAATGGACTATGAGGATGTGGTGTTGTCAATGGAGCGCAAGCGTGGCTGGGACACGCTGCTCTGTGCTGACACCCACATTTATGCCGTGGGTCTGCTGGCCAGGTGAGACCCCCTTCTCCCCATTGCTCCCGGCATTTGTGCTCTGTGGCTGGGATATCCCACTCAGTCCCCATGGCCATGGGCCAGAGGGACGAGGGACAGCCAAGCAGACTGGGAAAGGCTGGGAGAGGAGGGTGCCCAGCAGCAGCCACATCTCAAAGGGCCCAGGTCCCCCTGCAGGGTGGGGGGTAAAGACAAGAACTGCATCAGTCTGTCCTGGGAGGGGCTTCCCCCCCCGGCTCAGGGTCTTAGTGTCGTAGGAGCGGGCCCCCGGCCAGTAATTATCACTGACTCCATGTATTTCAGAGGTCCGATCAATAATAATTATTATTAAGAAACCCATTGTTCTTATAGATAGTTATGATATAGGTTGATTTAATGTGTTTTCTAGTCTAAACACTATACCATTAGTTACTTAAGAAAGCACATTTTGGTAGACAAATCTCTGTAACATATTCCGAATGTTCACAATGCCAGGTGCAGCATGTTAAGATAAGAATGTTTTTTCATTCTTTCCTCTGATCTTCTCAGACTTTCTCAGGCAATGCCTGGGAAAGTTGTTTGTTTCTCTCTGAGGCCAGAGAGCTGCTGCCACATCTTAGTGCCATTTTCTGCCTTCCAGGGAGATGGGCAAAGAATCCATCGATGAGTGTAAAAGCATCTCAGACTATCTCCTTCAGTTGCTCCGCAAAGAGATGCCATACTGGCACTTCCCTGCCCTGGCATTCCTTGTGGAGGTGAGTCTGAAGGCCGGCGCTGCCTCCCAGCTCTCTGCCCTCTCGTAGCCGCAGCTGCCTGGGATGGTGCCCACGCCCTGCGCTGCTGCCTGGTCCCCGCCCTCTGCGGTTCTGGGCTCCTGCCGGCCGGGTCCCCTGTCACTGCCCTGTGCCTTTCAGGTTCTGCATTGCCTGGACTTGAGTGCATGCAGTGACAGCATCATGGATCTCTTGTCGAGGCACTTGCTGAGTGAGCACACGGAGATGCGCCGCCAGGTTCTGAGAGCCCTCCTCTTGGTCAGGGATAATCCCTCGCTGGTAAGGAGGGGGCAGCAGCTGAAGCCGTGCAGGCAGCGTGGTGCTGGGGAACACAGTTGCTGGTCTTCAGGCACTGGGTCAGCCGCTCCCAGCTCTCCTGCCTCCCACTTCAGCTGCCCGAGGGCTGCGGGACAGGCCTTTGGCCTCTAGGCCCTGTGGCAGCAGGGTGGCCTTTCACACACTTTTGTTCCGCACAGGCCAAAAGAATGCGGAGCCTGACCGAAAGCCTCGGGGAGCTCCTGCAGGAAAATGATAGTGATGTGGTCAGGATGAGCATTGTTCTACTTAGTGATTTCTTCTTGGATAATGACACCCCAATACCCAGCCCCATCGCCCTGCAGATGGCTAAGGTGCTCCTGCCACTCTTTGAACACGTAAGGCTCTGTGCCCTCAGCCACGGCCACTGGCTGCTGCCCAGACACTTGGTGCCCTGTGGAGATGCAGGCCTGCGCCAAGGTGGGCCAGAATCAGCTGATGCCAAGGTCTTGTTTCCTTCCTGTTACACAGGATGACTGGCATGTGCAGTGGATCTCCATGTTTGTATTTCGAGCCTTGCTGTCTACTGTAGTGGAAGAAGAGAAAAAGCTCCTGATGACACAAGTGTGTCACAGCCTGCTCCCACTCTTCTTCCACTGCCATGATGAGAATCAGAGTGTGGCAGAGGTGAGGACTCACGGGCTGCTGCTGTCGCCCTGGGAGGGGGCTTGGCTGCCTCCTGCCCTGGCGCCTGGCAGGCTGCATCCTCCTCCTGGCCCTGGCACAGGGATGCTGATCCTGGGCTGTGGGGCCATTTCCGTGTCTCTACTGCTCTCCAGGCTTCTTGGGAAACCCTGCTTTGTGTGGCCAAATTCTTAAACAGGAGAGATCTTGAAAAACCTGTAAAGAAGGAGAAACTGTGGAGGTTCATTGAGATCCTGGTAAGGAGGGCCGGGAAGCCGCAGCCCCAGCCTGGAGCAGCCCCTGAGCGCGGTGCTCGGTGTGCGGGCTGGCAGCTGTGCCCCTGCCCGCTGCTGCAGCCCGAGGCCGCGCGGGCTCTGCTCCAGGCTCCTGCGGCCCGAGCCGGGTGCCCATGGAGCCCCGGCCCGGGGGGCTGCGGGGCCAACCCTTCCCTCCTGTCGCTCTCTCCAGCTGGCAGAGGACAGCAGCAGCGTGGCCGAGCACCTGCGCCGGGCCCTGCCCTACCTGCAGAGCCCACAGGAGCCCCTGCGAGAGGCGGCCGTCAGGTTCATGGGTGAGCCACGAGCCGGGCCAGGAGGGCGTGTGGGCACAGGGCTGGCGGCGCCGCTGGCAGGGAGCTGTGCCGCTGGGCCTGACAGGCTCTGTGTTCCCAGGGACGGCCGGGCGGTACCTGAGGGGGAGGAAGGAAGAGCTCCATCTCATCTGTGAGGGTGAGTGAGGGCAGCGGGCTGCACGCGAGGGCTGGCGGGGGAGCTGCGAGCCCTGCCCCGGCTGTGGAGGGCTCTGCTCCCTGTGCAGACCAGGGGCGGCGTGGACAGAGCACACAGAGCTTTCAGGGCACCTGGGGGATTCGTGGCCAGCAGCTTTGGGCTGATCCGGCTGGTCCCTGCTCCCTGCTGGCCATAGCCAGAGCCGGCTGGGATGGCCCTGGCACAGGGATCTCCTCGGGTCCCCTCAGATGCGGGAACTGACCATGGCGCTGTTCCTCTCTCTTTCAGCCCTAGAAGACACGGCCAATGACATCAGTGTCGCCGTTGCGAGCCTGGCAGTTCAAACATTGTCTGTCCTCCAGGGAATAGAGAGAGCTCGATATTCCCGCTTCCACAGCCTGCATGATCGGCTCTGCAGGGCATGGAGGAGACGGCCTCGTCTGTCGGGGCTCGGCTGGCTGCGCTGCTGCAGCTCTGCAGAGAGCTGATCCCAGAGGCTCTGTCTGCTGGGGCCACTCGAGCCAGCAGGAATGTTTCGTTTCTTTAGGATTGTTCTTTTCTTCTTTTTGTTTTTCTTTAGCATAGAAATATAGGATGTGTTGTAATAGACAGACTCCCAGGATCTTTCTTTTGCTGCCCAGGCTCTGCAGGGCCTAGGGGAAGAGGGAGAAAAGGGTTCCTGGGCTCAGCAAGCTGCCCAGGCATGCAGGGTTGCAGGGAAAATGGCCAGAAGCCCCTTGGCCTTTGGTGGCTCTGCTGAAGCCTTTGTGCTGCCCACAGAGCAGATGGGCAGGGGCTGGAGCTGTGGGGATCTCTGTGAGAGCGGTGCCTGGAGATGGCCACAAGCCCTGTCCCAGGCAGGAAGCGCCATCCGTGTCCTCCTGCCCGTGTGTTGCTGCCTGGAATGCTGAGGGCTCCCAGGTGCCTCTTGATGGGGCAGGTTGGCCAGGCTGGGGGAGACCCTGAGGGGACGGGGCCACGAAGGGATGAGGGGCTGTGAAAGCCCTGACAGGACAAGGCAGTGGGAAGGCACGGGGGGGACGTGTGAGGGAGTGGGTAACGTTGGCTCGGGGAGGAAAGTGGGTTGGAACCAAAGGCACCACTCACCCTCACAAAAATATCACCAAAAGTCCTCACAAAAATATCATCAAAATCCCATAAAAATCCCCCCCAAAACACCCAAAACCCAACTAAAATCTTCCTAAAAAATCCCCCAAAACTCCCCAAAATCCAATAGAAATCGACTCAAAATCCTCACAAAAAATCCCACCAAAAATACCATAAAATTCCCACAAAAATTCCACTGTAGATTCCTTGAAAATGCCAGAAAAACCACACAAAATCCCAGGTAAATCTCCACAAAAATTCCACCCACAAGCCCACAAAACTCACCCAAAAAAATCCACAAAAAATCACCCCAAGGCTCACAGAAATCCCTCAAAATCCCCATAAAAATCGCCCCCAAAATCCCCTTAAATGCCACACAAAAATCCCACAAAAAGTCCCACTAAATCCCCATGAAAATCCCACAGAATCCACAGAGAAAAATTTGTACAAAAATGCAGCCAAAAATCCCCCAATCACACAAAATCCACACAAAAAATCCCACCAAATCACCCAAAATATCCGACCAAAATTTCCCTAAACCCCCCCAAAATCCACACCAAATACACTCAAAAAATCCGCGCCGAAATCCCACCAAACCGCTCTCAAATTCCCCAAAAAATGCCCCCAAATCCTATCACATCCCACCCGAAGTGCGAGGAAATCCACCCAAAAAATCCCCACGAAAACTTCCCTCAAAATCCCAGCCAAACCTCCCAGAAGCAGCCCAAGAATCCCGCAGAGATCGCTGCGAGTGCCCGAATCGCCCGGAACAATCGCCGAGCCATCCCCGCCCGGCCCCGCGCTCCGGCCCCGCTCTCTGTGGGGCCGGGGCCTCTCCCCCCTTGGCTCTGCGCTGGTCCCGTTCGCGCTCCGCTCCCGCTCCCGCCCCACCAGCGCTCCCTGCCCTGGGCCGCGCTGGCCGAGCCCGGCCGGGCGCGCTGGATCCGCTGGGACGGCGCATCCCGGCCCCGGCCCCGGCCCCGCGGGGCTCCCGGGGCAGCTCCGGCCGGGATGCGGCACTGCCGCGGGGCTTTGGGCTTTCCCGGCGCTGCCCGGCGGCTCCCGGGGATCTGCGGCTTCCCGAGGGACTCGGGGAGCTTCCAGAGGGGACCTGGGCTGGCTCCGGGGGGATTTGGGATCAGTCCGGGGGGAGCTGGGGACGGCTCGGGGGGTTTGGGGTTGTTCCCGAGGATTTTGGGGGGATCTGGAAGAGGCTCCAGAGGGGATCTGGGGCTTTCTGAGGGATCTGGGGGAATTCAGAGGGATTTGGGAGGGCTTCAAGAGGGATTCTGGGGTCTTCCACGGGATTTTCAGAAGTTCTGAGGGATTTGGGGATGCTCCAGAATGGATCTGGGGCAGTTCCAGAAGCAATCAGGGACGTTTTTGAGGGATTTTGGCAAGTCCTAGAAGGAATTCGGGGAATTTCAGCAGGATTTTGGGGTAATTCAGAGGAATTGGGGAGGTTCCAGCAGGGATTTGGGGTCATTCCCAGGGGATTGGGGGGTGGATTTCTGGTGAGATTTCCGTTTCTTCCCCAGATTTCAGGCTTTTTCCCAAGATTTCCTGTTTTTTCAAGAATCTGTGGATTTTTCCCTGAATTTGGGTCTCACTGTGGGGTAGAAGGGGAAGGTTTAGGAGATTCAGGGTGAATCTCCTTGGGGGCTCCTGGACGGATTTTGGGTGGGTTCCCAATTGAATTTTGTGCTTTTGTCCCAGAATTACAGGATTTTTCCCAAAATTTTGGTATTTGCCTGAAGATTCTGCTATTACCACTGGTTTGTCCCGGAAGGGGAAGCTTTGGCGGGTGAGGGGGGGGGGGGGCGTTAGGGTGAATTTTAGGGATAACTGAGGCTGGATTTGGGTTTTTTCCCAAGGATTTTGGAGTTTTTCCCAGAATTTCAGGATTGTTCCCAAAATCCCAGGACTTCTACTCTGATTTGTCTCTTACCATGGACATTTGGTAGAAGGGGAAGCTTTGGGGCGGTTCCTGGTTGGATTTTGGGGATATTTGAGGCTGCATTTTGAGTTTTTCCCCCAGGAATTCAGGATTTCTCCCAGAATTTCAGGATTTTTTCCCAAAATGTCAGGATTTTCCCAAGGATTTGGGTCTCACCATGGACTTGTCATAGAAGGGGAAGCTTTGGGGGGTTCCTGGTTGGATTTAGGGGTGTTTCCAACTCAATTTCAGGGATTCTTGATGGGATTTTGGGGGGAATCCTGGTTGGGTTTGTTTTTTTTCCTCAGGATTTTGGGTTTTTTCCATGAGAATTCCAGGATTTCACCCAGCATTTCTGTCTTACCATGGGCTTGTCATAGAAAGGGAAGCTTTGGGGTGCTCAGGGTGAATGAATTTGGTGGGATTCCAAGTTGGACTTTGGGGGTATCTGAGGCCAGAGTTTGGCGGTTTTTCCCCAGCATTGCAGTTCTTTCCCCAGTGCCAGAACTCCCCCAGTCGCTGTCTCCCCACGGGTTGGCCGCAGGAGGGGAAGCCCTGCAGGGAGCGCAGGGCGTTGGTGGCGCTGCTCATCTCCCTGAAGGTGAGGAAGGCCTGGCCCCGCAGGCCGAGACTGCGCCGCACCAAAATGTCCAAAATCTGCCCAAACGGCGAGGAAACGGCGCAGAGGGACTTCTCCAGCTCGGGGACACCCAGGGGACAGCCTGAGCCCCTGGGGACAGGCACGGACACTCTCAGAGCCCCCAGGACCCCCCAGCCATCCCCGTCCTCCTTGGTGTCCCGGTTCAGGTGGTTGATGGAGATGCTGGGCTGGGGCCGGGGGTCCTGCACCGCCAGGGCCGGGACCCCTCTGTGGGGACAGGGGGGCTTCAGGGGGCGTCTGGGGGGCTGCGACCCCTTCACCCCCTGGCACCCCTTTAGGTGTCCCCAGAGCCCCAAATCCACCCCAAACCCACCTAAAGCCCCCAAATTACCCTCAGATCCCCCCACTTTACCCCAAAATTGACCCCAGAGCCACCTCAGAACCCCCAGATCCCCCCAGTTCCTCTCACAACTCCGCCAAAGTCGCCTCGGACCCCCGCAATTACCCTCAGATCCCCCTAAACCCAACGGAGAACGCTCCAGAAGCTCTCAAGCTCCCCCCAAAGCTCCCTAAAGCCCCCTCATTCCCCCAAACCCAGCAGACACACGCCTATTTCCTGTCAGTTCCCCCAGAAATCCCCAGTTTCTCCCCGAGCCGCCCCAAACCCCCGTTCAGTTTCCCCGGCCCCACCTCAGCCCCTCCTCAGCCGCGCTCCCCTGACAATTTCCCGCCTGCACCGCGCGCGCGGGCTCCTCCAGCCAATAGCGGCGCGCCCCGTGCCGAACCAACCAATCAGCGCGCGGCTGCAGCCAATCAGAGGGAGCCGGGAGCGGCGCCCCTCCCCCGGCGGCCCCGCCCCCCGGGCTCGGGCGGGCCCTGCGGGCGGCGCTGCCAGAGCGGGGGAGGCGCTGGGAGAGGCGGGAGCCGCGGGAGCCGCGGGGGCCGCAACGCTGGGGAGGGGGCTCCGCACAGGGGCCGGGGGCTGGGAGGGGCTGGGGGGGCTGGGGAGGGGTCCTGGGGGGATCGGGGGCCTTTGGGGAGGGATCCGGGGGGAGTTTAGGGAGGGCTCTGGGGGGTCCTGGATGGCTCATGGAGGAGTCCTCGGGGGAGTCTGGGCGTCCTGGAGGGCTCTTGGGTGGGGGATCCTGAGGGGTCCTGGAGGTGTCAGGGAGAGTCTGGGGAGGGGTCTTGGAGCATTGTGGGGGGACCTGGGGCGTGGGGATGGGTCCTGAGAGGAGCCTGGAGGGGGGGTCTTGGGAGGGTCTGGGGGGAGTTTGGGGAGCGGTTTGGGGGGTCCTGGTGGCGTCCTAGGAGGTTTTGGAGGTTTTGGGGAGGGGCTTTGGGGGATCTGGAAGGGTCCCAGAGAGGGTCGGGGGGGGTTTGGGGGTTTTTGGGAGAGGTCCTGGAGGGATCTGGGGAGAGGCTGGGGGGTCCCAGGTTGGGTTTGGGGAGAGGTCTGCAGGGTCCTGGAAGGGTCCTGGGTGGGGTCTTGGGAAGGGTCTGGGGGGGTCTCAGGGGACATCCTAGGCTGGGCCCAATTGGGGTCTGGGGGCTCTCAGGGGGTCCTGGACCAAACTTGAAGGGGCTCTGGGGAGATTTGTGGTTCCTGGAGGAGGTCCTATGGAGATTTGGGGGTCCCAGGCAGTCTGAGGCCCACCCTGAATGGGGTCTGGGGGATTCGGGGGGAGAGGGCACTACAGGGGTTCCCTCTGCCCCCATTTTTGGGAGGGTCTTCCATGGTACCCCCTCCCCCAAAAATTTCCAAGGGCCCCTGAAGTGGCCGCTGTTCCATTGGCCAGTGCCCCCTGACCCAGGACAGCCCCCAGTGAGTCTGGGGGAATTTTTGTGGTGTTTTTGGACTTTGGGGGATTTTCTTGGGAGTTAAGGGGGAATTCTTGGAGTTTTCGGGGAGAATTATTGGGTTTTGAGGGGGTTTTGTGGATGTAGGGAGTTTTGGATTTTGAGGGACTTTATTGTCGTTTTGGAAGGGGTTCTTTTTAAAGGGTTTATTGAAATTATTGGGGGGTTTTTTGTTTTTAATTTTAGTGGGTTCCACTGGGATTTTGTGGGATTCTCTGGGGTTCTGGAGGCTCTTCTTGTGATTTTTAGGGGATTTTGGGGCTTTTTAGTGGAATTTTGGGGGGCTTCATATAGTAAACAGGGCTCATGCCTTTATTAATATTCAGCTCTTTATTAAAAAGATCAGCAGAACAAGGGAGCTCAACACGGAGCTTGCCCCCGCTGTTGTAGCTTTTTCCCAGTAGCCGAAGGGTGAGAAGGCTGCAGAGTCTGTCCCTGGAGTCTCCGTGGCACACTGGTAGCCGGAGGTGAAGAGGTGTGCAGTCTGTGTCTGAAGTCCTGGTAGCCGAAGGGTGAGGGCATGTGCAGAGCCTGCTGCCAAAGTGCAGCAGCAGCTGTCCCCTGTCCTTCCCTTCTGGGAACACCAGGAAGAGTTGTTCCTTTGTTCCTGCTTCCCACAGCCCAGTCCAGTCTGGTCCCCTGCAGGCTATGGTGACAGGTCAGACACAGACCAGGGATGTGGTTCCCTTTTCCCCAAGCAGCTCACCCATCCAGCCCCCTCCACTGTGCCCAGCCTTCCACTTAGGGGTGTTTTCATCCCCAAAACCCCCTCCCGTGATTCCACTGGTCTCTCTATTTTGCATCCCAGTCCTAGAATGGTAGTGTGGGTGGGGGTGTAGGTGATTCCCAGGAGCAATTTGCTAATTAATATTTCAATGTCAGTACTTAGCCTAAGCCGAAGTGTCTCAGCAAGGCTGTTTTGTTCATAATAAATCCCTCCACTATTTCTTTGATCGGGCTTAAGCCCGCATCAACTTACAGTCTCTGGCTTTTTGAGGGTTACCTTCTTTGAGTAATTCTCTTAATTCCTAGAAGCAACGGAAGACTGAATAATATTCTAAAAATTTCTTCAGTTGACTTCTTTGGCTAAAGGACACTTATTAAACAATTACAAATTGCTTAAACTTTTACTGTGGTACTTTAACTCAGAAACGGTTACTACTACCTTACTGTATATCAGCTTCTAGCAAGTTTTTTTTAAAGTTAATTTTAAGTCTTCTGGTCCCCTAATTACCGTCCATATACAAGAGGAGTTGGGTGACCCTGTTGGGTCTGGTCTGGTGTCTGGGGGTGGCACTGATCCTTTTACTCTGGTGATATGGGTTCAGCCTTTTTCTTGAACACCTGGAAAGGTCCTTCAAATTTGAGGGTTAGTGGAGTGGTGGTGCTCTAGGATTTTATTAACACCCAATCCTCAGGACTGATGTGGGCATTGGTATCCAGAGGGGAGGTTTGGGGGAGATACCCCTTCTTTCTGAGGCCTTCTAGGGATTTTCTTATGGTTTTTAAATATTTTTGAGTTGCTGCCTCCCCTTCTAAATAATCTGCAGTACTGAAAGGGGTGATTAGAAGAGGGAGTCTAAACATTATTTCATAAGGAGAAGCCCCTATGTCGGACCGAGGTCTTGTTCTGATGCACAAGAGAGTAAGAGGTAAATATTTGAGCTAATTCATTTTTGTCTCTTTAATTAATTTGGTTGTTACATTTTTAAGAGTTCTATTCATCCTGTCTGCCCTTCTCGAGTTTTGAAGATGCCATGGGGTGTGCAATCTCTACCTTATCCCCAGGGCTTTTGTTACTTGATGCAAAGTTCAAGCGACAAAATGTGGACCTCAGTGCGAGTCAATGTTACTGACTAGCCCGTATGGAGGTATGATATTTTCTAAGATTATTTTTGCAACTTCTTTTGATTGGGAAAGCCTCTGCACAGTGAGTGAGATGATCTACGATCACTAGTAAATGTTTGTACCTCTGCACAGAGGGCATTTTACTGAAATCTACTTGTATGTTTTGGAAAGGACTTAAAGCAAGTTTTCCTCCCCCATGTGCTGTTTTTCTCATTACGTATTGGTCAGTTTTCAGGCAAATCGCACATCCACTTGTGACTGCCTTTGCCAGGTCATACACTCCAATACATAAATTTTCCCATAAAAAGTGGTCACACAAACCTTGGATTCCCCAGTGGGTCAATTCATGACTTGAACTATTATCTTTTTATCTCGTGGGATGGTCCTTACCCTTAATTGGATTTGCAAGTTGTGATAACCCTGGGTTTGGTTTGGGGTCTCGTGTGGCAGTAAAGTCTCTCTTCCAACCCGTGCTTCCAAAGAAAAACTCCAGAGTCTCTTGTTGTTCAGTCTCAAGACAATTTATTGCTAGTTATCTAACAGATTATGTTCTCGGGCTGCAGCTGTTTGATCAGCGGCCCGGGCAGAGACGCACACACTCCTGACACCCTGACTGTCCGGTGTCTTCTTCTTCTCCCTCCCCGCCCAGGGCTGCTGCTATCTTTTATAAGATATATTACGTATAACATGTTTACAATTATTCCCCAATACCTACTACCTATATTCCCAAGTGCTTTTCTACTCTAAACCAATCTGTGAGTGCCAACATCACCAAGAACATGGATGTAAGGAAGAAGAAGGAGGAAGAACAGGAACAGCCCACTTTCCTCCATCTTAGAACTTCTGACCCCCATGTACAAAGTAAAACCCCCCTGTACATGTGCTAAAACCCCCTGTACCAAAAAAAAAAAATTCCCTCTACTTTGTAACTACTTTTACTATAGTATCTAACCCTTTGTGACTGATTTTTCCACCTTAAAAGTTGGTAATTCATTCCATGGCTCAAACTCAAAATCACAGCTGATTCCAGCTGCCTGCTGGGGTCTAGAGTTCCTCTGACCAAGGCCTGGAACCTCTAAAAATGTCTGAGAGACATTTTGAGTTCCCACATCTCCCCTCCCTGTTTGAACCAAAAACACCTGCTTTGCCACTTTGTTCAAGGCCCTTCGAATACACATGAAAATGCATGGCATAACAAGCAGAAGAACTACAAGCCCTATAAGAATGTAAAATATTGTTTTTAAAATTTCTTTCCACACTGGTGAGAGATCAAAAAGGTTAAAGAAATCATCCCACCAGGATCCTGTTACTTTTTTCAGCTTGGTGATACTACTTTCTAACTGTTTTATTTTTTCATGAATGGATTTTGAATGATCTGACAAGTTCATGCAGCACATCCCCTCAAATTTTTCACATCCGTGCCCATGTGACAGCAACAAATAATCAATTGCCGCCCTGTTTTGAAGCACTGCCTGTCTTGCACTGCTGATATCTGTTAACATGTCACTCAGTGCAGACGAAATGGCACGACTGTGTTTGCTCAACCAGCAAGCTATGTGGTCCAATTGTGTCAAGGCCACCCCTGATGCTGTTTGGGGCGAGAAAATTGCAACTGCAATTCTCCGAGCCTTGTCCCAGGTATAAACATCATCATCACAATTTGGACTCTATTGATCAAAGGATCTTTTTTTCTTTGCATGTCTGCTCCTTTAAAGTTTTCAAATCAGGTGTTATCAATGAGAGCTCCCCAATGCTGCATGGACTGCCCTTGACTTTTGCAGGGATAGCAGGACAAACTCTGTCCCCGCAAATCAGAAACACTCCCTTCGGTAAAGTGGCTGGGTGTTGAAGGGATGATTTGCTCGTCACCTTGGTGTAATTGCAGCAGGATGATGCATTTTTATAAAAAGGCTGATTTGGAGTGACATCTATTGTATGATTATCTGTCTTTGCCACTCCCACTGGATTAAATTTGATGCAGTATTTCATTTTTGTTGACCCAAAAATGTCTAACTCTGGGGGTTGCAGATGAGGCACAGGGAGGTACTGCATCCAAACATGCCATCCTTCCATAGGATCTGAAAAAGTTTTCAAAACCTTTGGAGGGATATTTTTTGGAATTGGCCACTCCTTCACTGGCACACCTACCAAACATGTTGAAAATGGTTTCCCTGGCTTTGAATGAGTCAGACAAATACTGTCCAGACCCGCTGCCTTTGCCAAAGTTTCCCACACATTTTCCCTTGGTTGTTTCATGGGAAAGTCTGTCTCATTGCCCAAAGCAACAGCCAAGAGGAGACACATGAACACTGCCTGTCTAAACTCCATGTCCATGTCCCCAACCTCTGTGAAAAACCCTGCAATACAGCAACACTCAAATAACACTTAATTTACCCAAAAAAACACCAAGTCTCTGGGTAATCAATCATTGTCTGACTAGACGTCTGCAGCGTCGTTGTCTGCCTCCGTCTGTGTGCTCTCTTCTTTGCTTCTCGGGTCCGCGTCCACCTGCGTCCGCACCTGAAAAGGTTTCATGTAACTCGCCGACACCCACTTCGGTCCTCACTGTGTGGAAACACAAGCGAAACCCTTGCCCCAAGTTATTAATGTAAATGGACCTTCAATTTGTCCTGATTCCGGATTTCTGATCAAAACCAAAGGATTTTCCCTTAACTTTGCTTGTGCACTGTTTGTAAAATGCCTGACAATTGGTGGTGTGGGCTCTGAGAATGAACCATTTAAAAAATTCAACACATACAGAGCTTTGTTCAGCTGCATATAAGGTGTTGTGCCTGCCTCTCCCCTTTTCTGTTTATCCAAAAAGGGATTTCAGGGTGTGATGTGTTCTTTCAATGATTGCTTGACCTGAGGGAGAATAAGGAATACCAAAAGTGTGTTTCACTCCCCATTTTTTCAGAAATTTGTCAAGCACCTTGCCTGTATAAGTTGGACCATTATCTGTTTTTATTTCTTGTGGCACCCTGAGTGATGCAAATGCTTGTAGAAAGTGTCTGCAGGCATGTTCTGCGGTCTCCCCTGTATGTAATGATGCAAAAATCGCCCCTGAAAATGTGTCTACTGAAACATGGATATTTTTGAGCCTCCCAAAGGATGGGTATTTTGTGACATCAGCTTGCCAGAGCTGAAGACTCTGCAATCCCCTTGGATTGACAGCTCCTGTAGATGCAGGAGGCTGCACAAGCTGACAGTCTGGACAAGCACTGATGATCTCCTTTGCCTGACTTTTAGAGAGGCGAAAGGATTCCATCAATGGCTGTACATTTTGATGGAAAAAAGCATGGCTCAATTTTGCCTGCTCAAAAATATCTGGCAATGTCTGAGATATGGTCATTTTGAGCCTGTCTGCGTGAGCATTTCCTTCTGCTAAGAACCCTGGGAGTGATGAATGTGCCTAGATATGTATAACAAAATATTCGTGTTCTCTACCTTCTAGAATTGTCCTCATGCATGATAAATATGAAATTTCATTGTCAGTGTGTTTCAAAAGTGATTCCTCTAACTGTTTGACCACATTCGCAACATATGCTGAATCTGTGATCAGATTGAGAGGTTCCTGAAACAATTGAAAAACCCTGACCACTGCTGCCAATTCCACAATTTGTGGTGAACCCTGTACCATTTTAATGTCTGATTCCCACTCCCCTGTTTTTGGGTTTTACCATGTAACTACTGATTTCTGAGTTTTTCCCGAACCATCAATGAACACTGTCACCCCTTCCACTGGTTCCTGGCTTATTTTTGGTTTTTCCCTGAAACTTACTTTCACATTCAGCATCCTGTGAGCTGGAAAATGAATTGTACAAACTCCCGGATATCCTAACAAAGCAATTGCAAAATCCTGTGATTTCTGCATTGCCCATTCAAAATACACTATTTTCAAAGGACCATGAATAACTGAGAAATCTCTGCCTGACATTGTCAGCAACCTGGTTCTCGCCTTGATAATAATCTGTGCTACCATTTCTAGATCTGTGAGAATTGTTTTTGAGGGCCTCTAAGCTAAAAAAACTCACTCTATCAACAAAAGAGGGTCCACTTGAGACAAATCCCACTGAAAAATCAACCCATATCTGTGCTGTTTCACCCAACACCGCTAAATGAAAAGGCAATGATTCTACAGAGCGATGTGCTTGTCTCTGCTGAATCATGTCTGTGATCTTTTCAAGGTTTCTTTTTGCTTCAGGCGTCAGAGTTCTGGGAGATTTGATGTTGTTGTCCCCTCTCAAAAGATCAAGCAATGACGAGATGTCATCATTGGTGATTCCCAGGATCGGTCTCATCCAGTTGATCTCCCCAAAAGCTGTTGCAAGTCCTGGAGATTGGTGACCTTTGTGTTGATTTCCAGTTTCTGTGGCCTTATCGTTTGCTTTGTGATCTTCCATCCCAAGTATTTCCAAGGTGCAATTTCCTGTATTTTTGGTGTACTATTTTCCAGTCCTGCTTTTTGCACCTGCGCAATCACACAGTCACGAACCTCTTGCACCTCCTGTTTTGTTGGTGCTGAAAAGAGCAAATTGTCCATATAATGGATAATATTTTTTTGGATGTTTCTCTCATGCTGGATGCAAAGCTTGGGCCACGTACCATTGGCAAATACTTGGAGAATTTTTGAGCCCCTGAGGAAGAACCGTCCAGTGGAGTCTTTGCAGAGGTTCTTCTCTGTTGATACTTGGGACAGAAAATGCAAAGCATGGAGCATCATCTGGATGAAGTGGAATGCTGAAAAAACAGTCCTTGAGATCAATGATCACAAGCGACCAGTCCCTCGGGATCATCGAGAGAGATGGAAGCCCAAGCTGCAGTGGCCCCATGTCCTGATGACCTCGTTGATTTTCCTGATATCATGAAGCAGTCTCCAAGACCCTGAAGTTTTCTTGCGAATGACGAACACTGGGGAGTTCCATGGGCTGTCTGTTGGTTTGATGTGTCCCTTCTGCAGCTGTTCCTGGACCAACTTTTTCAACGCACTCAATTTTCTCCACTCCAGGGGCCACTGATCCACCCAAACAGGATCATTTGTTTTCCAGGTCAATTTCAGAGTGGCGAGTGCCACAGTGACCCCTGTTAAAAATCCAACTCTAATTTCAGTCCCCATTGTGCCAAAAGGTCCCTTCCCCACACTGTGATGGGCTTTTGCACGATGAAAGGACGGATAACTGCTGTCTTTTTTCCCGGGCCTGTGACAACAATTGCATTCTCACTCTGCATGCACAGGGAACTCCCCCCTATGCCTGTGAGAGAACCCAAAGCTGCAACCAAGTCCCATTCCCGAGGCCAAAAAATGTATGAAATAACTGTAACATCCGCTCCTATGTCGAGCATCCCTGTAATAGCAATTGTCTTTTCGTTACAAGTCAACTGACAAGTAATAATGGGTCGATCCCGGCTCAAATGTTTCACCCAAGATGCATGCACGTCTGCTTGATCACCAGGAAAAGAGTCCCGTTTGTTGAACACCGGCATGGCTTGCCTTTCTGGATGAGATGACAAAGCCATAGCTCGAGCAATTGGTGTGTTTTGTGGAATTGTAGAGGTGGTTACAAGGCTTTTGCCGTGACCATCAGCTCCTCATTATGGTTTGCTGAAATCAAAGATGGATAAACAACAAGTCCAAGGATAGTACTTCTGTCCCTGGCCATTATTAAAAAGTCCTGCCTTTTCCAAGAAGTCCCTGTGACACCTGTAGGTATCACTGCATGGCTATTGTCCAAAAGACACGTAAATTTGGAGGTTGCCAAGACACATTGGAATCCGGGTGGTACCAAGTCTGGGTCGCTGGGGATTTTGGAGATTGCTCTGCTGAGGGGCTCTGTTTATTTCTCCCCGAGGATTGTTCCTGTTGGTTCTGTGTCACCGCCAGGATTTTTGCCTGAGCGCACTGGCGTTGATTCGCACTCTTTTTCCTGTTTCCCGGAATCGGAAGACGTTTCCCATCCACATCTGTTTGTGAGTGACGCTCACTTGTGAGATGTTTCCCTCTCCTGCATCGAGGGCAAAGATCTGGTGGCTTGTTGGTCTTTGCAAGTTGTGGGCAGTTCCTTTTAATATGTCCTTGTGTCCCACTCCCAAAGCACCGTCTGTCTGCACTGGAGTTGCCCTTTGTATAATTTGCAAGAGCTTCCCTAACACGTTTTTCAATTTGATCCCCCAAGTGTTCCTCCATGATGGAAGCAACATGTTGTGGTGTCCCCACCTTGCTGCACGCCTCGATCATGTCTGCCAAGGTGGCCTGGTACGGCATCATGCTGATGATCCGTCTGCACTCCGGATTGGCATTGGAGAACGCGAGGCTTTTGACCAGGTGTGGTTTCGCTCCCTCTTCGCTCACCTGCCGCTCCACCACCTGAGAAAGACGATCCACGAATGAAGAAAACGGCTCTGAAGGACCCTGTTTGATCTCAGTGTAGATGTTGTCCTGGACCCCTGTTGGAGCAATCTGAAGAATTGCCCTCCGTGCTGCCTCTTTGATGTCGCTGAGCACGTGATGCGGGAGCCTCACCGCCTGTTGAGTTAGACCGTCCTCAGGAGGATCACCAGCAAGCTGCACCATGGTGAGGTTTGCACTTGGCCCGCCCTGGTATCTGGCTCTCAGCTCCTCCACGGATCTCCTCCACGCCTTCTGCCACATGAGAGCTTGGGTGTCTGTAAGAACTGATGTTGCAAGATATTTAAGATCATATGGTGTTAAGTCATACATGCCAAAAATACTTTTTAACATCTGCTTGAAATATGGTGATGACAACCCATTGTCCCGAATGGCCTTAGCTAAATCTTTGATTGCTCCACAATTCAGGTGTTCCCATCTCGGGTTTTGGCCCAGAGCGTCATAGTTCACTGGCATCATTATGTTTCCCGAGCCCTGTAATAAACCTTTCTTCTTCTCCAACTCTGCTCGAATGTCCTGCCAGTCCACTTTTGCACTCTGCAAAGCTGTAAATTCAGTGGGTACTTGCCTGTAGAGTGGAGTCATCTGTTGTGGCTGCAGCTCTGGTGCAGTAGCACTCACCGATACCAAAGGCGTCTGCAGCATCTGCGAAGATGAAGGCTGAGAGTCTCTGGAGAAAAGTGAAGCATCTGCTGTGGAGGAGAACACACGACTGCCCTGCATTATTTGGAAAATTTTTGGAAGATGAACCAACAGTTCTGGCTGTGACTCCAAGGCTGTGCTTAAATATTGTAAAAGAAATTCAACAACCCCCTTTGATATTAAAATTGACTGTCCCTGCCCCGAAATTTTGTCAGACCTTGATTTTGGAATTGTCCAAGCTGGGACACTCTCCGAAGCAGTGATGCGTATCGTTTCATCCCGTTGCTGCACCTCAGCAGAAGTGTCCTGAGTCCCGCACTGTTCCGGTGTCAGTGGAGGTTCCTGCTGCCGTGCAGATGTGACCTTTTTCACCCTGGAGTTTTTCTTATAAGAAACTGGAAAAAAGTCCTGCAATGTCACAGTCCCACCACTGGGTGGCGCAGTGCCTTGACAGGACAAGTTCTGCGAAGCCTGTTGCAATGTTGTGGTTCCGCCGCTAGATGGCGCTGCCGCCTGACCAGCTGAGGTGGGAACCGCACTCTGCTCTTCAATCTGCACTTCCGATAAACATTTGAGCATTTCTTCTGACAATTGATTTATATTTGCAAATCCCACAATATTCCTGATAAACCTTTGAGCATTTCTCCTAACAACTGATTCACGTTTGCGATCCCTGCAATCGGAGAAACTGACTCTTGTTGCAATAATTGTTCTAATTTGGCCATGTCTGAAGCTGACAGGGATTGGCCATGGGCTTGGGCTGTCTGTTGCCATAGGAACGATGACGGAACCGTGCCCTGAGGAATTTTTACATCCTGGCCATGCCCCATCCCTGCCTGCATCATCACGGGGGAGTGAACGCTTCTGCTCCAACCCCGGCTATGCTTCGGCCTCGCTCTGCCCCGCACCGCCTCTGATTCAGAGCCACTGTCGTACCCCCCGAGACTGACATAACCACTCTCCTGTTCCCATTCCGGCTTTGGCATCTCCCCAGGAAATGAAGGGTTGAGCCTGGAGCAGACAGTGTCTGTGATGAGCTCCAGAGGAGCTGAGCCCAGGGGCTGCTGGCCAAGGCCCTGGCCCAGTGAGCATTTCTCAGCTGGCAGGGCGGCCTGAGAAGGGGAGAGGGCAATGCACCAGATCAGGAACCATGGAACCAAGGGACCATTGTTACACTGTGGGGCCATGTGAGAAGAAGTGACCATGGTGACCATTGTAAGGCCTTGTGAGACCAAGGGACCATTGGGACACTGTGGGACCATGTGAGATCAAGAGACCATTGGGACACTGTGAGTCCTCATGGATTCATGGACACCACTGTGACATTGCTGGGCCTCATGGAAGCAAGGGGACCCTAGTGATGCCGTGTGCCTCAGTGGAATGTAGGCATCATTGTGACACTGTGAGGCCCCATCCAACCAAGGCTCCATTGGGACACTGCGAGACCCCACGGAAACAAAGCTCCAGGGTGACACAGAGAGGCTGCCTGTAATCAGTGCTCCATTGTGACACTGTGAAGCCAAAGGAGACCGTTGTGACACTGCAAAGCCCCATGGTCCATTGGTCCAAAGGTCCATTGTGACATTGCAGGACTCATGGAACAGAGGAGTCACATGACACTGTGGGGCCTGTGGAACCATGGAGAACATTGTGACACTGCAAGGCCTCATGGAATCATTAGGACTGTTATATGTGTGTAGGATAATTTGTGCAAATAAAATTGTCATCTCTTTTATACTTATGTGCTGTTAAATTATACTCTTATAAGAAGTTTTTAAATCGCACAAGCCAGCAACAGTGACTGCAACACCATGTCAAAGCCACCTGGACAAGAGAGGGAGGACTTTATTTACAAGCGAACGAAAGTGGCCAGCCCGGAGAGGGGTCGTGCATCAAGGTTGTCCGAGAAACACCTGGACGATAAATACACGATAAATATCCGAGACCGAGATAGTCAGAGCCATCAGGGAGGTACATCTCAAATCCGAATTCCGGGACTGCAAACACAGGTGTTCATCACTCTCCGGACCTGTATTGTTCAACTTGCCACAGAGAAAAGAACTCCACATGAATACATGCACTCCAAAAAGGAAGAAAAGGAGTCTGGCTCAGGCATGGAAAATCGTATAAAAATGGGTCAGACAGGACGGTCGGTGTGAAGCATAGAGGACCTTCTGCTGCAGCTGTCAAACCTGTGTCTCACCCGGTGGCAATCCCGGGCTCCACACTGACTTTTTTTTATACTGGCTTTTTCTCATTTTTCTCAAAGTTTATATTTGGTACACTTAATAACTTTTAGTAAAATAATAACTAATAACTTGGAGCCTTGCATTTATAACATGTTTATCACATTCGGTTTCTCATGATAAGCCTATCTATTTCTGCTAATTCTGAGATGGGGAAAATGAACTGTCATGATTCCCGCTTGCACTAGAGGATTGTGACACGGGCTGACTTTGTGATGCCAGAGTCTTCTGTGCCATCACAGCGCAACTGTATGACATCCCAGAGTGATAGAGCAGCACTGGCTCTGTGACATCACAAGGGGGATTTGTGAGATCCCAGGGTGGGCTGTGACATCACAGGAGGCAGTGTGACATCTCAGGGGCTCTGTGACCTTACTGGGGAGGTCACTTCAAGCCAGCTCCCACTCACAGTTCCTCCCAGAGAATTCCAAAGCTGCTTGTGCACAGTGGCATCCCGTGTCCCTCTGGGTCCCCCTGCCCCTGGCGCTGCAGCCTCCCCCTGAGGATGTTCGAGGAGATCAAGCCCAGAGCCTGACACGGGGACAGGGGCTCAGGGCCTTCAAACTTGGAAAAGGGAGACAGGGACCCCCTAGCAGCATCCCTGTGCCCGCAAAGCTAGAGCTTGGCCAGGGCTCCTTCACCCTCTTTTGAAGGAGGGTTTGAGAGCACTTTAAAAATCCCCAGCAGGGGAGTAGCATAAAACAGCTTTAATATTAAGTGACAGCACCACAGAGTTCCTTGGCAAGAGTCACTCTGCTCCTGACTGGACACTTCAGGCACACCAAGGAAACAAAGCAACAACAAAAGCAAACAAAATCCAGGCAATCAAACCAAAAAGGAGTCAAGAACTATCCCGGTGTCTGTGTGTCTCTGTGTGTTTGTGTGTGTGTGTGTGTGTGTGTGTGTGTGTGTGTGATGAAAGGACAGTGAGGGCAAGGATAAAAGGAATACAGCCTAAAAGCTAAACAGAGCTGTGGAATAACACTTAACAATATTCAACTTCGCTTAGAACTTCTATTAAGCTTCACAAATTAGCAAAAGAACAACTCTTAGCAGCATTTAACTTTGCTTACAGCTTGTGACTTTGTCGCTATAAGACACGTGAAAGCACGACGCGAGCCACCTGCTATTTGCAAGGTAAAGCTAAAAGTTTATTCTCTGACTCCAACTTTTATACTTTCCCAAAGGTGACATTGGATTGGAGAGTGAATGGGCCACCTGTCAAAAGACATTGGACAAAACACTAGTACATCAAGTTTGTCCAGCCCCATAAAAGATTGTAAACAATATGTTGTTGACAGAGATTGTGTGGGAAGCTTCTCCAACAGAATGTAGACTCAGAAGGCTTTAGAAAATCTTAAGAATCAGGGTGACATGACTTAACCTTACTTCCAGGCCTGACTGGCTCAGCTATCCAAGGCAATCAAAGCCCTCAGAGAGCAGCATTTCTGCCACATTTCCCTGAGCACAGGCACTCCTGTGTGCACACAGACACAAAGAGTCACTACAAGGCACCTGTGAGAAATTCCCCTGGGCAAAGGGAAATGTTCCCTGTGGAGGCTTTGGCATCTCCCCAGGAAATGAAGGGTTGAGCCTGGAGCAGACAGTGTCTGTGATGAGCTCCAGAGGAGCTGAGCCCAGGGGCTGCTGGCCAAGGCCCTGGCCCAGTGAGCATTTCTCAGCTGGCAGGGCAGCCTGAGAAGGGGAGAGGGGAATGCACCAGACCAGGAACCATGGAACCAAGGGACCATTGTTACACTGTGGGGCCATGTGAGAAGAAGTGACCATGGTGACCATTGTAAGGCCTTGTGAGACCAAGGGACCATTGGGACACTGTGGGACCATGTGAGATCAAGAGACCATTGGGACACTGTGAGTCCTCATGGATTCATGGACACCACTGTGACATTGCTGGGCCTCATGGAAGCAAGGGGACCCTAGTGACGCCGTGTGCCTCAGTGGAATGTAGGCATCATTGTGACACTGTGAGGCCCCATCCAACCAAGGCTCCATTGGGACACTGCGAGACCCCACGGAAACAAAGCTCCAGAGTGACACAGAGAGGCTGCCTGTAATCAGTGCTCCATTGTGACACTGTGGAGCCAAAGGAGAGCGTTGTGACACTGCAAAGCCCCATGGTCCATTGGTCCAAAGGTCCATTGTGACATTGCAGGACTCATGGAACAGAGGAGTCACATGACACTGTGGGGCCTGTGGAACCATGGAGAACATTGTGACACTGCAAGGCCTCATGGAATCATTAGGACTGTTATATGTGTGTAGGATAATTTGTGCAAATAAAATTGTCATCTCTTTTATACTTATGTGCTGTTAAATTATACTCTTATAAGAAGTTTTTAAATCGCACAAGCCAGCAACAGTGACTGCAACACCATGTCAAAGCCACCTGGACAAGAGAGGGAGGACTTTATTTACAAGCGAACGAAAGTGGCCAGCCCGGAGAGGGGTCGTGCATCAAGGTTGTCCGAGAAACACCTGGACGATAAATACACGATAAATATCCGAGACCGAGATAGTCAGAGCCATCAGGGAGGTACATCTCAAATCCGAATTCCGGGACTGCAAACACAGGTGTTCATCACTCTCCGGACCTGTATTGTTCAACTTGCCACAGAGAAAAGAACTCCACATGAATACATGCACTCCAAAAAGGAAGAAAAGGAGTCTGGCTCAGGCATGGAAAATCGTATAAAAATGGGTCAGACAGGACGGTCGGTGTGAAGCATAGAGGACCTTCTGCTGCAGCTGTCAAACCTGTGTCTCACCCGGTGGCAATCCCGGGCTCCACACTGACTTTTTTTTATACTGGCTTTTTCTCATTTTTCTCAAAGTTTATATTTGGTACACTTAATAACTTTTAGTAAAATAATAACTAATAACTTGGAGCCTTGCATTTATAACATGTTTATCACATTCGGTTTCTCATGATAAGCCTATCTATTTCTGCTAATTCTGAGATGGGGAAAATGAACTGTCATGATTCCCGCTTGCACTAGAGGATTGTGACACGGGCTGACTTTGTGATGCCAGAGTCTTCTGTGCCATCACAGCGCAACTGTATGACATCCCAGAGTGATAGAGCAGCACTGGCTCTGTGACATCACAAGGGGGATTTGTGAGATCCCAGGGTGGGCTGTGACATCACAGGAGGCAGTGTGACATCTCAGGGGCTCTGTGACCTTACTGGGGAGGTCACTTCAAGCCAGCTCCCACTCACAGTTCCTCCCAGAGAATTCCAAAGCTGCTTGTGCACAGTGGCATCCCGTGTCCCTCTGGGTCCCCCTGCCCCTGGCGCTGCAGCCTCCCCCTGAGGATGTTCGAGGAGATCAAGCCCAGAGCCTGACACGGGGACAGGGGCTCAGGGCCTTCAAACTTGGAAAAGGGAGACAGGGACCCCCTAGCAGCATCCCTGTGCCCGCAAAGCTAGAGCTTGGCCAGGGCTCCTTCACCCTCTTTTGAAGGAGGGTTTGAGAGCACTTTAAAAATCCCCAGCAGGGGAGTAGCATAAAACAGCTTTAATATTAAGTGACAGCACCACAGAGTTCCTTGGCAAGAGTCACTCTGCTCCTGACTGGACACTTCAGGCACACCAAGGAAACAAAGCAACAACAAAAGCAAACAAAATCCAGGCAATCAAACCAAAAAGGAGTCAAGAACTATCCCGGTGTCTGTGTGTCTCTGTGTGTTTGTGTGTGTGTGTGTGTGTGTGTGTGTGTGTGTGTGACGAAAGGACAGTGAGGGCAAGGATAAAAGGAATACAGCCTAAAAGCTAAACAGAGCTGTGGAATAACACTTAACAATATTCAACTTCGCTTAGAACTTCTATTAAGCTTCACAAATTAGCAAAAGAACAACTCTTAGCAGCATTTAACTTTGCTTACAGCTTGTGACTTTGTCGCTATAAGACACGTGAAAGCACGACGCGAGCCACCTGCTATTTGCAAGGTAAAGCTAAAAGTTTATTCTCTGACTCCAACTTTTATACTTTCCCAAAGGTGACATTGGATTGGAGAGTGAATGGGCCACCTGTCAAAAGACATTGGACAAAACACTAGTACATCAAGTTTGTCCAGCCCCATAAAAGATTGTAAACAATATGTTGTTGACAGAGATTGTGTGGGAAGCTTCTCCAACAGAATGTAGACTCAGAAGGCTTTAGAAAATCTTAAGAATCAGGGTGACATGACTTAACCTTACTTCCAGGCCTGACTGGCTCAGCTATCCAAGGCAATCAAAGCCCTCAGAGAGCAGCATTTCTGCCACATTTCCCTGAGCACAGGCACTCCTGTGTGCACACAGACACAAAGAGTCACTACAAGGCACCTGTGAGAAATTCCCCTGGGCAAAGGGAAATGTTCCCTGTGGAGGCTTTGGCATCTCCCCAGGAAATGAAGGGTTGAGCCTGGAGCAGACAGTGTCTGTGATGAGCTCCAGAGGAGCTGAGCCCAGGGGCTGCTGGCCAAGGCCCTGGCCCAGTGAGCATTTCTCAGCTGGCAGGGCAGCCTGAGAAGGGGAGAGGGGAATGCACCAGACCAGGAACCATGGAACCAAGGGACCATTGTTACACTGTGGGGCCATGTGAGAAGAAGTGACCATTGGGGCACTGTGGGGCCTTGTGAGACCAAGGGACCATTGGGACACTGTGGGACCATGTGAGATCAAGAGACCATTGGGACACTGTGAGTCCTCATGGATTCATGGACACCACTGTGACATTGCTGGGCCTCATGGAAGCAAGGGGACCCTAGTGACGCCGTGTGCCTCAGTGGAATGTAGGCATCATTGTGACACTGTGAGGTCCCATCCAACCAAGGCTCCATTGGGACACTGCGAGACCCCACGGAAACAAAGCTCCAGGGTGACACAGAGAGGCTGCCTGTAATCAGTGCTCCATTGTGACCCTGTGGAGCCAAAGGAGACCGTTGTGACACTGCAAAGCCCCATGGTCCATTGGTCCAAAGGTCCATTGTGACATTGCAGGACTCATGGAACAGAGGAGTCACATGACACTGTGGGGCCTGTGGAACCATGGAGAACATTGTGACACTGCAAGGCCTCATGGAATCATTAGGACTGTTATACGTCTGTAAGATAATTTGTGGAAATAAAATTGTCATCTATTTTATAGTTATGTGCTGTTAAATTATACTCTTATAAGAAGGTTTTAAATCGCACAAGCCAGCAACAGCGATTGCAACACCATGTCAAAGCCACCTGGACAAGAGAGGGAGGACCTTATTTACAAGCAAATGAAAGTGGCCAGCCCGGAGAGGGATCATGCATCAAGGTTGTCCGAGAAACACCCGGACAATAAATACACGATAAATATCCGAGACCGAGATAGTCAGAGCCATCAGGGAGGTACATCTCAAATCCGAATTCCGGGACTGCAAACACAGGTGTTCATCACTCTCCGGACCTGTATTGTTCAACTTGCCACAGAGAAAAGAACTCCACATGAATACATGCACTCCAAAAAGGAAGAAAAGGGACTCTGGCTCAGGCAAGGAAAATCGTATAAAAATGGGTCAGACAGGACGGTCGGTGTGAAGCATAGAGGACCTTCTGCTGCAGCTGTCAAACCTCTGTCTCACCCGGTGGCAATCCCGGGCTCCACACTGACTTTTTTTTATACTGGCTTTTTCTCATTTTTCTCAAAGTTTATATTTGGTACACTTAATAACTTTTTTTAAAATAATAACTAATAATTTGGAGCCTTTCATTTCTAGCATGTTTATCACATTCGGTTTCTCATGATAATCCTATCTATTTCTGCTAATTCTGAGATGGGGAAAATGAACTGTCATGATTCCCGCTTGCACTAGAGGATTGTGACACGGGCTGACTTTGTGATGCCAGAGTCTTCTGTGCCATCACAGCGCAACTGTATGACATCCCAGAGTGATAGAGCAGCACTGGCTCTGTGACATCACAAGAGGGATTTGTGAGATCCCAGGGTGGGCTGTGACATCCCAGGAGGCAGTGTGACATCTCAGGGGCTCTGTGACCTTACTGGGGAGGTCACTTCAAGCCAGCTCCCACTCACAGTTCCTCCCAGAGAAGTCCAAAGCTGCTGGTGCACAGTGGCATCCCGTGTCCCTCTGGGTCCGCCTGCCCCTGGCGCTGCAGCCTCCCCCTGAGGATGTTCGAGGAGATCAAGCCCAGAGCCTGACACGGGGACAGGGGCTCAGGGCCCTCAAAGTTGGAACAGGGAGACAGGGACCCCCTAGCAGCATCCCTGTACCCCCAGGGCCAGAGCTTGGCCAGGGCTCCTTCACCCTCTTATCAAGGAGGGCTTGAGAGCACTTTAAAAATCCCCAGCAGGGGAGTAGAATACAACAGCTTTAATATTGAGTGACAGCACCACAGAGTTCCTTGGCAAGAGTCACTCTGCTCCTGACTGGACACTTCAGGCACACCAGGGAAACAAAGCAACAACAAAAGCAAACAAAATCCAGGCAATCAAACCAAAAAGGAGTCAAGAACTATCCCGGTGTCTGTGTGTCTCTGTGTGTTTGTGTGTGTGTGTGTGTGTGTGTGTGTGTGTGTGTGTGTGACGAAAGGACAGTGAGGGCAAGGATAAAAGGAATACAGCCTAAAAGCTAAACAGAGCTGTGGAATAACACTTAACAATATTCAACTTCGCTTAGAACTTCTATTAAGCTTCACAAATTAGCAAAAGAACAACTCTTAGCAGCATTTAACTTTGCTTACAGCTTGTGACTTTGTCGCTATAAGACACGTGAAAGCACGACGCGAGCCACCTGCTATTTGCAAGGTAAAGCTAAAAGTTTATTCTCTGACTCCAACTTTTATACTTTCCCAAGGTGACATTGGATTGGAGAGTGAATGGGCCACCTGTCAAAAGACATTGGACAAAACACTAGTACATCAAGTTTGTCCAGCCCCATAAAAGATTGTAAACAATATGTTGTTGACAGAGATTGTGTGGGAAGCTTCTCCAACAGAATGTAAAGTCAGAAGGCTTTAGAAAATCTTAAGAATCAGGGTGACATGACTTAACCTTACTTCCAGGCCTGACTGGCTCAGCTATCCAAGGCAATCAAAGCCCTCAGAGAGCAGCATTTCTGCCACATTTCCCTGAGCACAGGCACTCCTGTGTGCACACAGACACAAAGAGTCACTACAAGGCACCTGTGAGAAATTCCCCTGGGCAAAGGGAAATGTTCCCTGTGGAGGCTTTGGCATCTCCCCAGGAAATGAAGGGTTGAGCCTGGAGCAGACAGTGTCTGTGATGAGCTCCAGAGGAGCTGAGCCCAGGGGCTGCTGGCCAAGGCCCAGGCCCAGTGAGCATTTCTCAGCTGGCAGGGCAGCCTGAGAAGGGGAGAGGGGAATGCACCAGACCAGGAACCATGGAACCAAGGGACCATTGTTACACTGTGGGGCCATGTGAGAAGAAGTGACCATGGTGACCATTGTAAGGCCTTGTGAGACCAAGGGACCATTGGGACACTGTGGGACCATGTGAGATCAAGAGACCATTGGGACACTGTGAGTCCTCATGGATTCATGGACACCACTGTGACATTGCTGGGCCTCATGGAAGCAAGGGGACCCTAGTGACGCCGTGTGCCTCAGTGGAATGTAGGCATCATTGTGACACTGTGAGGCCCCATCCAACCAAGGCTCCATTGGGACACTGCGAGACCCCACGGAAACAAAGCTCCAGAGTGACACAGAGAGGCTGCCTGTAATCAGTGCTCCATTGTGACCCTGTGGAGCCAAAGGATAGCGTTGTGACACTGCAAAGCCCCATGGTCCATTGGTCCAAAGGTCCACTGTGACATTGCAGGACTCATGGAACAGAGGAGTCACATGACACTGTGGGGCCTGTGGAACCATGGAGAACATTGTGACACTGCAAGGCCTCATGGAATCATTAGGACTGTTATACGTGTGTAGGATAATTTGTGGAAATAAAATTGTCATCTATTTTATAGTTATGTGCTGTTAAATTATACTCTTATAAGAAGTTTTTAAATCGCACAAGCCAGCAACAGTGACTGCAACACCATGTCAAAGCCACCTGGACAAGAGAGGGAGGACTTTATTTACAAGCGAACGAAAGTGGCCAGCCCAGAGAGGGATCATGCATCAAGGTTGTCCGAGAAACACCTGGACGATAAATACACGATAAATATCCGAGACCGAGATAGTCAGAGCCATCAGGGAGGTACATCTCAAATCCGAATTCCGGGACTGCGAACACAGGTGTTCATCACTCTCCGGACCTGTATTGTTCAACTTGCCACAGAGAAAAGAACTCCACATGAATACATGCACTCCAAAAAGGAAGAAAAGGGAGTCTGGCTCAGGCATGGAAAATCGTATAAAAATGGGTCAGACAGGACGGTCGGTGTGAAGCATAGAGGACCCTCTGCTGCAGCTGTCAAACCTGTGTCTCACCCGGTGGCAATCCCGGGCTCCACACTGACTTTTTTTTATACTGGCTTTTTCTCATTTTTCTCAAAGTTTATATTTGGTACACTTAATAACTTTTAGTAAAATAATAACTAATAACTTGGAGCCTTGCATTTCTAACATGTTTATCACATTCGGTTTCTCATGATAAACCTATCTATTTCTGCTAATTCTGAGATGGGGAAAATGAACTGTCATGATTCCCGCTTGCACTAGAGGATTGTGACACGGGCTGACTTTGTGATGCCAGAGTCTTCTGTGCCATCACAGCGCAACTGTATGACATCCCAGAGTGATAGAGCAGCACTGGCTCTGTGACATCACAAGGGGGATTTGTGAGATCCCAGGGTGGGCTGTGACATCCCAGGAGGCAGTGTGACATCTCAGGGGCTCTGTGACCTTACTGGGGAGGTCACTTCAAGCCAGCTCCCACTCACAGTTCCTCCCAGAGAAGTCCAAAGCTGCTGGTGCACAGTGGCATCCCGTGTCCCTCTGGGTCCCCCTGCCCCTGGCGCTGCAGCCTCCCCCTGAGGATGTTCGAGGAGATCAAGCCCAGAGCCTGACACGGGGACAGGGGCTCAGGGCCTTCAAACTTGGGAAAGGGAGACAGGGACCCCCTAGCAGCATCCCTGTGCCCCCAGGGCCAGAGCTTGGCCAGGGCTCCTTCACCCTCTTATGAAGGAGGGTTTGAGAGCACTTTAAAAATCCCCAGCAGGGGAGTAGAATACAACAGCTTTAATATTGAGTGACAGCACCACAGAGTTCCTTGGCAAGAGTCACTCTGCTCCTGACTGGACACTTCAGGCACACCAAGGAAACAAAGCAACAACAAAAGCAAACAAAATCCAGGCAATCAAACCAAAAAGGAGTCAAGAACTATCCCGGTGTCTGTGTGTCTCTGTGTGTTTGTGTGTGTGTGTGTGTGTGTGTGTGTGTGTGTGTGACGAAAGGACAGTGAGGGCAAGGATAAAAGGAATACAGCCTAAAAGCTAAACAGAGCTGTGGAATAACACTTAACAATATTCAACTTCGCTTAGAACTTCTATTAAGCTTCACAAATTAGCAAAAGAACAACTCTTAGCAGCATTTAACTTTGCTTACAGCTTGTGACTTTGTCGCTATAAGACACGTGAAAGCACGACGCGAGCCACCTGCTATTTGCAAGGTAAAGCTAAAAGTTTATTCTCTGACTCCAACTTTTATACTTTCCCAAAGGTGACATTGGATTGGAGAGTGAATGGGCCACCTGTCAAAAGACATTGGACAAAACACTAGTACATCAAGTTTGTCCAGCCCCATAAAAGATTGTAAACAATATGTTGTTGACAGAGATTGTGTGGGAAGCTTCTCCAACAGAATGTAGACTCAGAAGGCTTTAGAAAATCTTAAGAATCAGGGTGACATGACTTAACCTTACTTCCAGGCCTGACTGGCTCAGCTATCCAAGGCAATCAAAGCCCTCAGAGAGCAGCATTTCTGCCACATTTCCCTGAGCACAGGCACTCCTGTGTGCACACAGACACAAAGAGTCACTACAAGGCACCTGTGAGAAATTCCCCTGGGCAAAGGGAAATGTTCCCTGTGGAGGCTTTGGCATCTCCCCAGGAAATGAAGGGTTGAGCCTGGAGCAGACAGTGTCTGTGATGAGCTCCAGAGGAGCTGAGCCCAGGGGCTGCTGGCCAAGGCCCTGGCCCAGTGAGCATTTCTCAGCTGGCAGGGCAGCCTGAGAAGGGGAGAGGGGAATGCACCAGACCAGGAACCATGGAACCAAGGGACCATTGTTACACTGTGGGGCCATGTGAGAAGAAGTGACCATTGGGGCACTGTGGGGCCTTGTGAGACCAAGGGACCATTGGGACACTGTGGGACCATGTGAGATCAAGAGACCATTGGGACACTGTGAGTCCTCATGGATTCATGGACACCACTGTGACATTGCTGGGCCTCATGGAAGCAAGGGGACCCTAGTGACGCCGTGTGCCTCAGTGGAATGTAGGCATCATTGTGACACTGTGAGGTCCCATCCAACCAAGGCTCCATTGGGACACTGCGAGACCCCACGGAAACAAAGCTCCAGGGTGACACAGAGAGGCTGCCTGTAATCAGTGCTCCATTGTGACCCTGTGGAGCCAAAGGAGACCGTTGTGACACTGCAAAGCCCCATGGTCCATTGGTCCAAAGGTCCATTGTGACATTGCAGGACTCATGGAACAGAGGAGTCACATGACACTGTGGGGCCTGTGGAACCATGGAGAACATTGTGACACTGCAAGGCCTCATGGAATCATTAGGACTGTTATACGTCTGTAAGATAATTTGTGGAAATAAAATTGTCATCTATTTTATAGTTATGTGCTGTTAAATTATACTCTTATAAGAAGGTTTTAAATCGCACAAGCCAGCAACAGCGATTGCAACACCATGTCAAAGCCACCTGGACAAGAGAGGGAGGACCTTATTTACAAGCAAATGAAAGTGGCCAGCCCGGAGAGGGATCATGCATCAAGGTTGTCCGAGAAACACCCGGACAATAAATACACGATAAATATCCGAGACCGAGATAGTCAGAGCCATCAGGGAGGTACATCTCAAATCCGAATTCCGGGACTGCAAACACAGGTGTTCATCACTCTCCGGACCTGTATTGTTCAACTTGCCACAGAGAAAAGAACTCCACATGAATACATGCACTCCAAAAAGGAAGAAAAGGGACTCTGGCTCAGGCAAGGAAAATCGTATAAAAATGGGTCAGACAGGACGGTCGGTGTGAAGCATAGAGGACCTTCTGCTGCAGCTGTCAAACCTCTGTCTCACCCGGTGGCAATCCCGGGCTCCACACTGACTTTTTTTTATACTGGCTTTTTCTCATTTTTCTCAAAGTTTATATTTGGTACACTTAATAACTTTTTTTAAAATAATAACTAATAATTTGGAGCCTTTCATTTCTAGCATGTTTATCACATTCGGTTTCTCATGATAATCCTATCTATTTCTGCTAATTCTGAGATGGGGAAAATGAACTGTCATGATTCCCGCTTGCACTAGAGGATTGTGACACGGGCTGACTTTGTGATGCCAGAGTCTTCTGTGCCATCACAGCGCAACTGTATGACATCCCAGAGTGATAGAGCAGCACTGGCTCTGTGACATCACAAGAGGGATTTGTGAGATCCCAGGGTGGGCTGTGACATCCCAGGAGGCAGTGTGACATCTCAGGGGCTCTGTGACCTTACTGGGGAGGTCACTTCAAGCCAGCTCCCACTCACAGTTCCTCCCAGAGAAGTCCAAAGCTGCTGGTGCACAGTGGCATCCCGTGTCCCTCTGGGTCCGCCTGCCCCTGGCGCTGCAGCCTCCCCCTGAGGATGTTCGAGGAGATCAAGCCCAGAGCCTGACACGGGGACAGGGGCTCAGGGCCCTCAAAGTTGGAACAGGGAGACAGGGACCCCCTAGCAGCATCCCTGTACCCCCAGGGCCAGAGCTTGGCCAGGGCTCCTTCACCCTCTTATCAAGGAGGGCTTGAGAGCACTTTAAAAATCCCCAGCAGGGGAGTAGAATACAACAGCTTTAATATTGAGTGACAGCACCACAGAGTTCCTTGGCAAGAGTCACTCTGCTCCTGACTGGACACTTCAGGCACACCAGGGAAACAAAGCAACAACAAAAGCAAACAAAATCCAGGCAATCAAACCAAAAAGGAGTCAAGAACTATCCCGGTGTCTGTGTGTCTCTGTGTGTTTGTGTGTGTGTGTGTGTGTGTGTGTGTGTGTGTGTGTGTGACGAAAGGACAGTGAGGGCAAGGATAAAAGGAATACAGCCTAAAAGCTAAACAGAGCTGTGGAATAACACTTAACAATATTCAACTTCGCTTAGAACTTCTATTAAGCTTCACAAATTAGCAAAAGAACAACTCTTAGCAGCATTTAACTTTGCTTACAGCTTGTGACTTTGTCGCTATAAGACACGTGAAAGCACGACGCGAGCCACCTGCTATTTGCAAGGTAAAGCTAAAAGTTTATTCTCTGACTCCAACTTTTATACTTTCCCAAGGTGACATTGGATTGGAGAGTGAATGGGCCACCTGTCAAAAGACATTGGACAAAACACTAGTACATCAAGTTTGTCCAGCCCCATAAAAGATTGTAAACAATATGTTGTTGACAGAGATTGTGTGGGAAGCTTCTCCAACAGAATGTAAAGTCAGAAGGCTTTAGAAAATCTTAAGAATCAGGGTGACATGACTTAACCTTACTTCCAGGCCTGACTGGCTCAGCTATCCAAGGCAATCAAAGCCCTCAGAGAGCAGCATTTCTGCCACATTTCCCTGAGCACAGGCACTCCTGTGTGCACACAGACACAAAGAGTCACTACAAGGCACCTGTGAGAAATTCCCCTGGGCAAAGGGAAATGTTCCCTGTGGAGGCTTTGGCATCTCCCCAGGAAATGAAGGGTTGAGCCTGGAGCAGACAGTGTCTGTGATGAGCTCCAGAGGAGCTGAGCCCAGGGGCTGCTGGCCAAGGCCCAGGCCCAGTGAGCATTTCTCAGCTGGCAGGGCAGCCTGAGAAGGGGAGAGGGGAATGCACCAGACCAGGAACCATGGAACCAAGGGACCATTGTTACACTGTGGGGCCATGTGAGAAGAAGTGACCATGGTGACCATTGTAAGGCCTTGTGAGACCAAGGGACCATTGGGACACTGTGGGACCATGTGAGATCAAGAGACCATTGGGACACTGTGAGTCCTCATGGATTCATGGACACCACTGTGACATTGCTGGGCCTCATGGAAGCAAGGGGACCCTAGTGACGCCGTGTGCCTCAGTGGAATGTAGGCATCATTGTGACACTGTGAGGCCCCATCCAACCAAGGCTCCATTGGGACACTGCGAGACCCCACGGAAACAAAGCTCCAGAGTGACACAGAGAGGCTGCCTGTAATCAGTGCTCCATTGTGACCCTGTGGAGCCAAAGGATAGCGTTGTGACACTGCAAAGCCCCATGGTCCATTGGTCCAAAGGTCCACTGTGACATTGCAGGACTCATGGAACAGAGGAGTCACATGACACTGTGGGGCCTGTGGAACCATGGAGAACATTGTGACACTGCAAGGCCTCATGGAATCATTAGGACTGTTATACGTGTGTAGGATAATTTGTGGAAATAAAATTGTCATCTATTTTATAGTTATGTGCTGTTAAATTATACTCTTATAAGAAGTTTTTAAATCGCACAAGCCAGCAACAGTGACTGCAACACCATGTCAAAGCCACCTGGACAAGAGAGGGAGGACTTTATTTACAAGCGAACGAAAGTGGCCAGCCCAGAGAGGGATCATGCATCAAGGTTGTCCGAGAAACACCTGGACGATAAATACACGATAAATATCCGAGACCGAGATAGTCAGAGCCATCAGGGAGGTACATCTCAAATCCGAATTCCGGGACTGCGAACACAGGTGTTCATCACTCTCCGGACCTGTATTGTTCAACTTGCCACAGAGAAAAGAACTCCACATGAATACATGCACTCCAAAAAGGAAGAAAAGGGAGTCTGGCTCAGGCATGGAAAATCGTATAAAAATGGGTCAGACAGGACGGTCGGTGTGAAGCATAGAGGACCCTCTGCTGCAGCTGTCAAACCTGTGTCTCACCCGGTGGCAATCCCGGGCTCCACACTGACTTTTTTTTATACTGGCTTTTTCTCATTTTTCTCAAAGTTTATATTTGGTACACTTAATAACTTTTAGTAAAATAATAACTAATAACTTGGAGCCTTGCATTTCTAACATGTTTATCACATTCGGTTTCTCATGATAAACCTATCTATTTCTGCTAATTCTGAGATGGGGAAAATGAACTGTCATGATTCCCGCTTGCACTAGAGGATTGTGACACGGGCTGACTTTGTGATGCCAGAGTCTTCTGTGCCATCACAGCGCAACTGTATGACATCCCAGAGTGATAGAGCAGCACTGGCTCTGTGACATCACAAGGGGGATTTGTGAGATCCCAGGGTGGGCTGTGACATCCCAGGAGGCAGTGTGACATCTCAGGGGCTCTGTGACCTTACTGGGGAGGTCACTTCAAGCCAGCTCCCACTCACAGTTCCTCCCAGAGAAGTCCAAAGCTGCTGGTGCACAGTGGCATCCCGTGTCCCTCTGGGTCCCCCTGCCCCTGGCGCTGCAGCCTCCCCCTGAGGATGTTCGAGGAGATCAAGCCCAGAGCCTGACACGGGGACAGGGGCTCAGGGCCTTCAAACTTGGGAAAGGGAGACAGGGACCCCCTAGCAGCATCCCTGTGCCCCCAGGGCCAGAGCTTGGCCAGGGCTCCTTCACCCTCTTATGAAGGAGGGTTTGAGAGCACTTTAAAAATCCCCAGCAGGGGAGTAGCATAAAACAGCTTTAATATTAAGTGACAGCACCACAGAGTTCCTTGGCAAGAGTCACTCTGCTCCTGACTGGACACTTCAGGCACACCAAGGAAACAAAGCAACAACAAAAGCAAACAAAATCCAGGCAATCAAACCAAAAAGGAGTCAAGAACTATCCCGGTGTCTGTGTGTCTCTGTGTGTTTGTGTGTGTGTGTGTGTTTGTGTGTGTGTGTGACGAAAGGACAGTGAGGGCAAGGATAAAAGGAATACAGCCTAAAAGCTAAACAGAGCTGTGGAATAACACTTAACAATATTCAACTTCGCTTAGAACTTCTATTAAGCTTCACAAATTAGCAAAAGAACAACTCTTAGCAGCATTTAACTTTGCTTACAGCTTGTGACTTTGTCGCTATAAGACACGTGAAAGCACGACGCGAGCCACCTGCTATTTGCAAGGTAAAGCTAAAAGTTTATTCTCTGACTCCAACTTTTATACTTTCCCAAAGGTGACATTGGATTGGAGAGTGAATGGGCCACCTGTCAAAAGACATTGGACAAAACACTAGTACATCAAGTTTGTCCAGCCCCATAAAAGATTGTAAACAATATGTTGTTGACAGAGATTGTGTGGGAAGCTTCTCCAACAGAATGTAAAGTCAGAAGGCTTTAGAAAATCTTAAGAATCAGGGTGACATGACTTAACCTTACTTCCAGGCCTGACTGGCTCAGCTATCCAAGGCAATCAAAGCCCTCAGAGAGCAGCATTTCTGCCACCTTTCCCTGAGCACAGGCACTCCTGTGTGCACACAGACACAAAGAGTCACTACAAGGCACCTGTGAGAAATTCCCCTGGGCAAAGGGAAATGTTCCCTGTGGAGGCTTTGGCATCTCCCCAGGAAATGAAGGGTTGAGCCTGGAGCAGACAGTGTCTGTGATGAGCTCCAGAGGAGCTGAGCCCAGGGGCTGCTGGCCAAGGCCCAGGCCCAGTGAGCATTTCTCAGCTGGCAGGGCAGCCTGAGAAGGGGAGAGGGGAATGCACCAGACCAGGAACCCTGGAACCAAGGGACCATTGTTACACTGTGGGGCCATGTGAGAAGAAGTGACCATGGTGATCATTGTAAGGCCTTGTGAGACCAAGGGACCATTGGGACACTGTGGGACCATGTGAGATCAAGAGACCATTGGGACACTGTGAGTCCTCATGGATTCATGGACACCACTGTGACATTGCTGGGCCTCATGGAAGCAAGGGGACCCTAGTGACGCCGTGTGCCTCAGTGGAATGTAGGCATCATTGTGACACTGTGAGGCCCCATCCAACCAAGGCTCCATTGGGACACTGCGAGACCCCACGGAAACAAAGCTCCAGAGTGACACAAAGAGGCTGCCTGTAATCAGTGCTCCATTGTGACCCTGTGGAGCCAAAGGAGAGCGTTGTGACACTGCAAAGCCCCATGGTCCATTGGTCCAAAGGTCCATTGTGACATTGCAGGACTCATGGAACAGAGGAGTCACATGACACTGTGGGGCCTGTGGAACCATGGAGAACATTGTGACACTGCAAGGCCTCATGGAATCATTAGGACTGTTATACGTGTGTAGGATAATTTGTGGAAATAAAATTGTCATCTATTTTATAGTTATGTGCTGTTAAATTATACTCTTATAAGAAGTTTTTAAATCGCACAAGCCAGCAACTGCGACTGCAACACCATGTCAAAGCCACCTGGACAAGAGAGGGAGGACTTTATTTACAAGCGAACGAAAGTGGCCAGCCCAGAGAGGGATCATGCATCAAGGTTGTCCGAGAAACACCTGGACGATAAATACACGATAAATATCCGAGACCGAGATAGTCAGAGCCATCAGGGAGGTACATCTCAAATCCGAATTCCGGGACTGCAAACACAGGTGTTCATCACTCTCCGGACCTGTATTGTTCAACTTGCCACAGAGAAAAGAACTCCACATGAATACATGCACTCCAAAAAGGAAGAAAAGGGCGTCTGGCTCAGGCATGGAAAATCGTATAAAAATGGGTCAGACAGGACGGTCGGTGTGAAGCATAGAGGACCCTCTGCTGCAGCTGTCAAACCTGTGTCTCACCCGGTGGCAATCCCGGGCTCCACACTGACTTTTTTTTATACTGGCTTTTTTTCATTTTTCTCAAAGTTTATATTTGGTACACTTAATAACTTTTAGTAAAATAATAACTAATAACTTGGAGCCTTGCATTTCTAACATGTTTATCACATTCGGTTTCTCATGATAATCCTATCTATTTCTGCTAATTCTGAGATGGGGAAAATGAACTGTCATGATTCCCGCTTGCACTAGAGGATTGTGACACGGGCTGACTTTGTGATGCCAGAGTCTTCTGTGCCATCACAGCGCAACTGTATGACATCCCAGAGTGATAGAGCAGCACTGGCTCTGTGACATCACAAGGGGGATTTGTGAGATCCCAGGGTGGGCTGTGACATCACAGGAGGCAGTGTGACATCTCAGGGGCTCTGTGACCTTACTGGGGAGGTCACTTCAAGCCAGCTCCCACTCACAGTTCCTCCCAGAGAAGTCCAAAGCTGCTGGTGCACAGTGGCATCCCGTGTCCCTCTGGGTCCCCCTGCCCCTGGCGCTGCAGCCTCCCCCTGAGGATGTTCGAGGAGATCAAGCCCAGAGCCTGACACGGGGACAGGGGCTCAGGGCCTTCAAACTTGGGAAAGGGAGACAGGGACCCCCTAGCAGCATCCCTGTGCCCCCAGGGCCAGAGCTTGGCCAGGGCTCCTTCACCCTCTTATGAAGGAGGGTTTGAGAGCACTTTAAAAATCCCCAGCAGGGGAGTAGCATAAAACAGCTTTAATATTAAGTGACAGCACCACAGAGTTCCTTGGCAAGAGTCACTCTGCTCCTGACTGGACACTTCAGGCACACCAAGGAAACAAAGCAACAACAAAAGCAAACAAAATCCAGGCAATCAAACCAAAAAGGAGTCAAGAACTATCCCGGTGTCTGTGTGTCTCTGTGTGTTTGTGTGTGTGTGTGTGTTTGTGTGTGTGTGTGACGAAAGGACAGTGAGGGCAAGGATAAAAGGAATACAGCCTAAAAGCTAAACAGAGCTGTGGAATAACACTTAACAATATTCAACTTCGCTTAGAACTTCTATTAAGCTTCACAAATTAGCAAAAGAACAACTCTTAGCAGCATTTAACTTTGCTTACAGCTTGTGACTTTGTCGCTATAAGACACGTGAAAGCACGACGCGAGCCACCTGCTATTTGCAAGGTAAAGCTAAAAGTTTATTCTCTGACTCCAACTTTTATACTTTCCCAAAGGTGACATTGGATTGGAGAGTGAATGGGCCACCTGTCAAAAGACATTGGACAAAACACTAGTACATCAAGTTTGTCCAGCCCCATAAAAGATTGTAAACAATATGTTGTTGACAGAGATTGTGTGGGAAGCTTCTCCAACAGAATGTAAAGTCAGAAGGCTTTAGAAAATCTTAAGAATCAGGGTGACATGACTTAACCTTACTTCCAGGCCTGACTGGCTCAGCTATCCAAGGCAATCAAAGCCCTCAGAGAGCAGCATTTCTGCCACCTTTCCCTGAGCACAGGCACTCCTGTGTGCACACAGACACAAAGAGTCACTACAAGGCACCTGTGAGAAATTCCCCTGGGCAAAGGGAAATGTTCCCTGTGGAGGCTTTGGCATCTCCCCAGGAAATGAAGGGTTGAGCCTGGAGCAGACAGTGTCTGTGATGAGCTCCAGAGGAGCTGAGCCCAGGGGCTGCTGGCCAAGGCCTTGGCCCAGTGAGCATTTCTCAGCTGGCAGGGCGGCCTGAGAAGGGGAGAGGGGAATGCACCAGACCAGGAACCCTGGAACCAAGGGACCATTGTTACACTGTGGGGCCATGTGAGAAGAAGTGACCATTGGGACACTGTGGGGCCTTGTGAGACCAAGGGACCATTGGGACACTGTGGGACCATGTGAGATCAAGAGACCATTGGGACACTGTGAGTCCTCATGGATTCATGGACACCACTGTGACATTGCTGGGCCTCATGGAAGCAAGGGAACCCTAGTGATGCCGTGTGCCTCAATGGAATGTAGGCATCATTGTGACACTGTGAGGTCCCATCCAACCAAGGCTCCATTGGGACACTGCGAGACCCCATGGAAACAAAGCTCCAGGGTGACACAGAGAGGCTGCCTGTAATCAGTGCTCCATTGTGACCCTGTGGAGCCAAAGGAGAGCGTTGTGACACTGCAAAGCCCCATGGTCCATTGGTCCAAAGGTCCATTGTGACATTGCAGGACTCATGGAACAGAGGAGTCACATGACACTGTGGGGCCTGTGGAACCATGGAGAACATTGTGACACTGAAAGGCCTCATGGAATCATTAGGAGTGTTATACGTCTGTAAGATAATTTGTGGAAATAAAATTGTCATCTATTTTATAGTTATGTGCTGTTAAATTATACTCTTATAAGAAGGTTTTAAATCGCACAAGCCAGCAACAGCGATTGCAACACCATGTCAAAGCCACCTGGACAAGAGAGGGAGGACTTTATTTACAAGCAAATGAAAGTGGCCAGCCCGGAGAGGGATCATGCATCAAGGTTGTCCGAGAAACACCCGGACAATAAATACACGATAAATATCCGAGACCGAGATAGTCAGAGCCATCAGGGAGGTACATCTCAAATCCGAATTCCGGGACTGCAAACACAGGTGTTCATCACTCTCCGGACCTGTATTGTTCAACTTGCCACAGAGAAAAGAACTCCACATGAATACATGCACTCCAAAAAGGAAGAAAAGGGACTCTGGCTCAGGCAAGGAAAATCGTATAAAAATGGGTCAGACAGGACAGTCGGTGTGAAGCATAGAGGACCTTCTGCTGCAGCTGTCAAACCTGTGTCTCACCCGGTGGCAATCCCAGGCTCCACACTGACTTTTTTTTATACTGGCTTTTTCTCATTTTTCTTAAAGTTTATATTTGGTACACTTAATAACTTTTAGTAAAATAATAACTAATAATTTGGAGCCTTTCATTTCTAGCATGTTTATCAGATTCGGTTTCTCATGATAATCCTATCTATTTCTGCTAATTCTGAGATGGGGAAAATGAACTGTCATGATTCCCGCTTGCACTAGAGGATTGTGACACGGGCTGACTTTGTGATGCCAGAGTCTTCTGTGCCATCACAGCGCAACTGTATGACATCCCAGAGTGATAGAGCAGCACTGGCTCTGTGACATCACAAGAGGGATTTGTGAGATCCCAGGGTGGGCTGTGACATCACAGGAGGCAGTGTGACATCTCAGGGGCTCTGTGACCTTACTGGGGAGGTCACTTCAAGCCAGCTCCCACTCACAGTTCCTCCCAGAGAAGTCCAAAGCTGCTCGTGCACAGTGGCATCCCGTGTCCCTCTGGGTCCCCCTGCCCCTGGCGCTGCAGCCTCCCCCTGAGGATGTTCGAGGAGATCAAGCCCAGAGCCTGACACGGGGACAGGGGCTCAGGGCCCTCAAAGTTGGAACAGGGAGACAGGGACCCCCTAGCAGCATCCCTGTACCCCCAGGGCCAGAGCTTGGCCAGGGCTCCTTCACCCTCTTATCAAGGAGGGCTTGAGAGCACTTTAAAAATCCTAGCAGGGGAGTAGCATAAAACAGCTTTAATATTAAGTGACAGCACCACAGAGTTCCTTGGCAAGAGTCACTCTGCTCCTGACTGGACACTTCAGGCACACCAAGGAAACAAAGCAACAACAAAAGCAAACAAAATCCAGGCAATCAAACCAAAAAGGAGTCAAGAACTATCCCGGTGTCTGTGTGTATCAGTGTGTTTGTGTGTGTGTGTGTGTGTGTGTGTGTGTGTGTGTGTGACGAAAGGACAGTGAGGGCAAGGATAAAAGGAATACAGCCTAAAAGCTAAACAGAGCTGTGGAATAACACTTAACAATATTCAACTTCGCTTAGAACTTCTATTAAGCTTCACAAATTAGCAAAAGAACAACTCTTAGCAGCATTTAACTTTGCTTACAGCTTGTGACTTTGTCCCTATAAGACACGTGAAAGCACGACGCGAGCCACCTGCTATTTGCAAGGTAAAGATAAAAGTCTATTCTCTGACTCCAACTTTTATACTTTCCCAACGGTGACATTGGATTGGAGAGTGAATGGGCCACCTGTCAAAAGACATTGGACAAAACACTAGTACATCAAGTTTGTCCAGCCCCATAAAAGATTGTAAACAATATGTTGTTGACAGAGATTGTGTGGGAAGCTTCTCCAACAGAATATAAAGTCAGAAGGCTTTAGAAAATCTTAAGAATCAGGGTGACATGACTTAACCTTACTTCCAGGCCTGACTGGCTCAGCTATCCAAGGCAATCAAAGCCCTCAGAGAGCAGCATTTCTGCCACCTTTCCCTGAGCACAGGCACTCCTGTGTGCACACAGACACAAAGAGTCACTACAAGGCACCTGTGAGAAATTCCCCTGGGCAAAGGGAAATGTTCCCTTTGGAGGCTTTGGCATCTCCCCAGGGGATGAAGGGTTGAGCCTGGAGCAGACAGTGTCTGTGATGAGCTCCAGAGGAGCTGAGCCCAGGGGCTGCTGGCCAAGGCCTTGGCCCAGTGAGCATTTCTCAGCTGGCAGGGCGGCCTGAGAAGGGGAAAGGTGAATGCACCAGACCAGGAACCCTGGAACCAAGGGACCATTGTTACACTGTGGGGCCATGTGAGAAGAAGTGACCATTGGGACACTGTGGGGCCTTGTGAGACCAAGGGACCATTGGGACACTGTGGGACCATGTGAGATCAAGAGACCATTGGGACACTGTGAGTCCTCATGGATTCATGGACACCACTGTGACATTGCTGGGCCTCATGGAAGCAAGGGGACCCTAGTGACGCCGTGTGCCTCAGTGGAATGTAGGCATCATTGTGACACTGTGAGGCCCCATCCAACCAAGGCTCCATTGGGACACTGCGAGACCCCACGGAAACAAAGCTCCAGAGTGACACAGAGAGGCTGCCTGTAATCAGTGCTCCATTGTGACCCTGTGGAGCCAAAGGAGAGCGTTGTGACACTGCAAAGCCCCATGGTCCATTGGTCCAAAGGTCCACTGTGACATTGCAGGACTCATGGAACAGAGGAGTCACATGACACTGTGGGGCCTGTGGAACCATGGAGAACATTGTGACACTGCAAGGCCTCATGGAATCATTAGGACTGTTATACGTGTGTAGGATAATTTGTGGAAATAAAATTGTCATCTATTTTATAGTTATGTGCTGTTAAATTATACTCTTATAAGAAGTTTTTAAATCGCACAAGCCAGCAACTGCGACTGCAACACCATGTCAAAGCCACCTGGACAAGAGAGGGAGGACTTTATTTACAAGCGAACGAAAGTGGCCAGCCCAGAGAGGGATCATGCATCAAGGTTGTCCGAGAAACACCTGGACGATAAATACACGATAAATATCCGAGACCGAGACAGTCAGAGCCATCAGGGAGGTACATCTCAAATCCGAATTCCGGGACTGCAAACACAGGTGTTCATCACTCTCCGGACCTGTATTGTTCAACTTGCCACAGAGAAAAGAACTCCACATGAATACATGCACTCCAAAAAGGAAGAAAAGGGCGTCTGGCTCAGGCATGGAAAATCGTATAAAAATGGGTCAGACAGGACGGTCGGTGTGAAGCATAGAGGACCCTCTGCTGCAGCTGTCAAACCTGTGTCTCACCCGGTGGCAATCCCAGGCTCCACACTGACTTTTTTTTATACTGGCTTTTTCTCATTTTTCTCAAAGTTTATATTTGGTACACTTAATAACTTTTAGTAAAATAATAACTAATAACTTGGAGCCTTGCATTTCTAACATGTTTATCACATTCGGTTTCTCATGATAATCCTATCTATTTCTGCTAATTCTGAGATGGGGAAAATGAACTGTCATGATTCCCGCTTGCACTAGAGGATTGTGACACGGGCAGACTTTGTGATGCCAGAGTCTTCTGTGCCATCACAGCGCAACTGTATGACATCCCAGAGTGATAGAGCAGCACTGGCTCTGTGACATCACAAGGGGGATTTGTGAGATCCCAGGGTGGGCTGTGACATCCCAGGAGGCAGTGTGACATCTCAGGGGCTCTGTGACCTTACTGGGGAGGTCACTTCAAGCCAGCTCCCACTCACAGTTCCTCCCAGAGAAGTCCAAAGCTGCTGGTGCATAGTGGCATCCCGTGTCCCTCTGGGTCCCCCTGCCCCTGGCGCTGCAGCCTCCCCCTGAGGATGTTCGAGGAGATCAAGCCCAGAGCCTGACACGGGGACAGGGGCTCAGGGCCTTCAAATTTGGGAAAGGGAGACAGGGACCCCCTAGCAGCATCCCTGTGCCCCCAGGGCCAGAGCTTGGCCAGGGCTCCTTCACCCTCTTATGAAGGAGGGTTTGAGAGCACTTTAAAAATCCCCAGCAGGGGAGTAGCATAAAACAGCTTTAATATTAAGTGACAGCACCACAGAGTTCCTTGGCAAGAGTCACTCTGCTCCTGACTGGACACTTCAGGCACACCAAGGAAACAAAGCAACAACAAAAGCAAACAAAATCCAGGCAATCAAACCAAAAAGGAGTCAAGAACTATCCCGGTGTCTGTGTGTCTCTGTGTGTTTGTGTGTGTGTGTGTGTTTGTGTGTGTGTGTGACGAAAGGACAGTGAGGGCAAGGATAAAAGGAATACAGCCTAAAAGCTAAACAGAGCTGTGGAATAACACTTAACAATATTCAACTTCGCTTAGAACTTCTATTAAGCTTCACAAATTAGCAAAAGAACAACTCTTAGCAGCATTTAACTTTGCTTACAGCTTGTGACTTTGTCGCTATAAGACACGTGAAAGCACGACGCGAGCCACCTGCTATTTGCAAGGTAAAGATAAAAGTTTATTCTCTGACTCCAACTTTTATACTTTCCCAACGGTGACATTGGATTGGAGAGTGAATGGGCCACCTGTCAAAAGACATTGGACAAAACACTAGTACATCAAGTTTGTCCACCCCCATAAAAGATTGTAAACAATATGTTGTTGACAGAGATTGTGTGGGAAGCTTCTCCAACAGAATGTAAACTCAGAAGGCTTTAGAAAATCTTAAGAATCAGAGTGACATGACTTAACCTTACTTCCAGGCCTGACTGGCTCAGCTATCCAAGGCAATCAAAGCCCTCAGAGAGCAGCATTTCTGCCACCTTTCCCTGAGCACAGGCACTCCTGTGTGCACACAGACACAAAGAGTCACTACAAGGCACCTGTGAGAAATTCCCCTGGGCAAAGGGAAATGTTCCCTTTGGAGGCTTTGGCATCTCCCCAGGGGATGAAGGGTTGAGCCTGGAGCAGACAGTGTCTGTGATGAGCTCCAGAGGAGCTGAGCCCAGGGGCTGCTGGCCAAGGCCCTGGCCCAGTGAGCATTTCTCAGCTGGCAGGGCGGCCTGAGAAGGGGAGAGGGGAATGCACCAGACCAGGAACCCTGGAACCAAGGGACCATTGTTACACTGTGGGGCCATGTGAGAAGAAGTGACCATTGGGACACTGTGGGGCCTTGTGAGACCAAGGGACCATTGGGACACTGTGGGACCATGTGAGATCAAGAGACCATTGGGACACTGTGAGTCCTCATGGATTCATGGACACCACTGTGACATTGCTGGGCCTCATGGAAGCAAGGGAACCCTAGTGACGCCGTGTGCCTCAATGGAATGTAGGCATCATTGTGACACTGTGAGGTCCCATCCAACCAAGGCTCCATTGGGACACTGCGAGACCCCACGGAAACAAAGCTCCAGGGTGACACAGAGAGGCTGCCTGTAATCAGTGCTCCATTGTGACCCTGTGGAGCCAAAGGAGAGCGTTGTGACACTGCAAAGCCCCATGGTCCATTGGTCCAAAGGTCCATTGTGACATTGCAGGACTCATGGAACAGAGGAGTCACATGACACTGTGGGGCCTGTGGAACCATGGAGAACATTGTGACACTGCAAGGCCTCATGGAATCATTAGGACTGTTATACGTGTGTAGGATAATTTGTGGAAATAAAATTGTCATCTATTTTATAGTTATGTGCTGTTAAATTATACTCTTATAAGAAGTTTTTAAATCGCACAAGCCAGCAACAGCGATTGCAACACCATGTCAAAGCCACCTGGACAAGAGAGGGAGGACTTTATTTACAAGCAAATGAAAGTGGCCAGCCCGGAGAGGGATCATGCATCAAGGTTGTCCGAGAAACACCCGGACAATAAATACACGATAAATATCCGAGACCGAGATAGTCAGAGCCATCAGGGAGGTACATCTCAAATCCGAATTCCGGGACTGCAAACACAGGTGTTCATCACTCTCCGGACCTGTATTGTTCAACTTGCCACAGAGAAAAGAACTCCACATGAATACATGCACTCCTAAAAGGAAGAAAAGGGACTCTGGCTCAGGCAAGGAAAATCGTATAAAAATGGGTCAGACAGGACGGTCGGTGTGAAGCATAGAGGACCCTCTGCTGCAGCTGTCAAACCTGTGTCTCACCCGGTGGCAATCCCGGGCTCCACATTGACTTTTTTTTATAGTGGCTTTTTTTCATTTTTCTCAAAATTTATATTTGGTACACTTAATAACTTTTAATAAAATAATAACTAATAACTTGGAGCCTTGCATTTATAACATGTTTATCACATTCGGTTTCTCATGATAAGCCTATCTACTTCTGCTAATTCTGAGAAGGGGAAAAGGAACTGTCATGATTCCCGCTTGCACTAGAGGATTGTGACACGGGCTGACTTTGTGATGCCAGAGTCTTCTGTGCCATCACAGCGCAACTGTATGACATCCCAGAGTGATAGAGCAGCACTGGCTCTGTGACATCACAAGGGGGATTTGTGAGATCCCAGGGTGGGCTGTGACATCCCAGGAGGCAGTGTGACATCTCAGGGGCTCTGTGACCTTACTGGGGAGGTCACTTCAAGCCAGCTCCCACTCACAGTTCCTCCCAGAGAAGTCCAAAGCTGCTTGTGCACAGTGGCATCCCGTGTCCCTCTGGGTCCCCCTGCCCCTGGCGCTGCAGCCTCCCCCTGAGGATGTTCGAGGAGATCAAGCCCAGAGCCTGACACGGGGACAGGGGCTCAGGGCCGTCAAAGTTGGAACAGGGAGACAGGGACCCCCTAGCAGCATCCCTGTACCCCCAGGGCCAGAGCTTGGCCAGGGCTCCTTCACCCTCTTATCAAGGAGGGCTTGAGAGCACTTTAAAAATCCTAGCAGGGGAGTAGAATAAAACAGCTTTAATATTAAGTGACAGCACCACAGAGTTCCTTGGCAAGAGTCACTCTGCTCCTGACTGGACACTTCAGGCACACCAGGGAAACAAAGCAACAACAAAAGCAAACAAAATCCAGGCAATCAAACCAAAAAGGAGTCAAGAACTGTCCCGGTGTCTGTGTGTATCTGTGTGTTTGTGTGTGTGTGTGTGTGTGTGTGTGTGTGTGTGTGTGTGTGTGTGTGTGTGACGAAAGGACAGTGAGGGCAAGGATAAAAGGAATACAGCCTAAAAGCTAAACAGAGCTGTGGAATAACACTTAACAATATTCAACTTCGCTTATGACTTCTATTAAGCTTCACAAATTAGCAAAAGAACAACTCTTAGCAGCATTTAACTTTGCTTACAGCTTGTGACTTTGTCGCTATAAGACACGTGAAAGCACGACGCGAGCCACCTGCTATTTGCAAGGTAAAGCTAAAAGTTTATTCTCTGACTCCAACTTTTATACTTTCCCAACGGTGACATTGGATTGGAGAGTGAATGGGCCACCTGTCAAAAGACATTGGACAAACCACTAGTACATCAAGTTTGTCCACCCCCATAAAAGATTGTAAACAATATGTTGTTGACAGAGATTGTGTGGGAAGCTTCTCCAACAGAATGTAAACTCAGAAGGCTTTAGAAAATCTTAAGAATCAGAGTGACATGACTTAACCTTACTTCCAGGCCTGACTGGCTCAGCTATCCAAGGCAATCAAAGCCCTCAGAGAGCAGCATTTCTGCCACCTTTCCCTGAGCACAGGCACTCCTGTGTGCACACAGACACAAAGAGTCACTACAAGGCACCTGTGAGAAATTCCCCTGGGCAAAGGGAAATGTTCCCTTTGGAGGCTTTGGCATCTCCCCAGGGGATGAAGGGTTGAGCCTGGAGCAGACAGTGTCTGTGATGAGCTCCAGAGGAGCTGAGCCCAGGGGCTGCTGGCCAAGGCCCTGGCCCAGTGAGCATTTCTCAGCTGGCAGGGCGGCCTGAGAAGGGGAGAGGGGAATGCACCAGACCAGGAACCCTGGAACCAAGGGACCATTGTTACACTGTGGGGCCATGTGAGAAGAAGTGACCATTGGGACACTGTGGGGCCTTGTGAGACCAAGGGACCATTGGGACACTGTGGGACCATGTGAGATCAAGAGACCATTGGGACACTGTGAGTCCTCATGGATTCATGGACACCACTGTGACATTGCTGGGCCTCATGGAAGCAAGGGAACCCTAGTGACGCCGTGTGCCTCAATGGAATGTAGGCATCATTGTGACACTGTGAGGTCCCATCCAACCAAGGCTCCATTGGGACACTGCGAGACCCCACGGAAACAAAGCTCCAGGGTGACACAGAGAGGCTGCCTGTAATCAGTGCTCCATTGTGACCCTGTGGAGCCAAAGGAGAGCGTTGTGACACTGCAAAGCCCCATGGTCCATTGGTCCAAAGGTCCATTGTGACATTGCAGGACTCATGGAACAGAGGAGTCACATGACACTGTGGGGCCTGTGGAACCATGGAGAACATTGTGACACTGCAAGGCCTCATGGAATCATTAGGACTGTTATACGTGTGTAGGATAATTTGTGGAAATAAAATTGTCATCTATTTTATAGTTATGTGCTGTTAAATTATACTCTTATAAGAAGTTTTTAAATCGCACAAGCCAGCAACAGCGATTGCAACACCATGTCAAAGCCACCTGGACAAGAGAGGGAGGACTTTATTTACAAGCAAATGAAAGTGGCCAGCCCGGAGAGGGATCATGCATCAAGGTTGTCCGAGAAACACCCGGACAATAAATACACGATAAATATCCGAGACCGAGATAGTCAGAGCCATCAGGGAGGTACATCTCAAATCCGAATTCCGGGACTGCAAACACAGGTGTTCATCACTCTCCGGACCTGTATTGTTCAACTTGCCACAGAGAAAAGAACTCCACATGAATACATGCACTCCTAAAAGGAAGAAAAGGGACTCTGGCTCAGGCAAGGAAAATCGTATAAAAATGGGTCAGACAGGACGGTCGGTGTGAAGCATAGAGGACCCTCTGCTGCAGCTGTCAAACCTGTGTCTCACCCGGTGGCAATCCCGGGCTCCACATTGACTTTTTTTTATACTGGCTTTTTTTCATTTTTCTCAAAATTTATATTTGGTACACTTAATAACTTTTAATAAAATAATAACTAATAACTTGGAGCCTTGCATTTATAACATGTTTATCACATTCGGTTTCTCATGATAAGCCTATCTACTTCTGCTAATTCTGAGAAGGGGAAAAGGAACTGTCATGATTCCCGCTTGCACTAGAGGATTGTGACACAGGCTGACTTTGTGATGCCAGAGTCTTCTGTGCCATCACAGCGCAACTGTATGACATCCCAGAGTGATAGAGCAGCACTGGCTCTGTGACATCACAAGGGGGATTTGTGAGATCCCAGGGTGGGCTGTGACATCCCAGGAGGCAGTGTGACATCTCAGGGGCTCTGTGACCTTACTGGGGAGGTCACTTCAAGCCAGCTCCCACTCACAGTTCCTCCCAGAGAAGTCCAAAGCTGCTTGTGCACAGTGGCATCCCGTGTCCCTCTGGGTCCCCCTGCCCCTGGCGCTGCAGCCTCCCCCTGAGGATGTTCGAGGAGATCAAGCCCAGAGCCTGACACGGGGACAGGGGCTCAGGGCCGTCAAAGTTGGAACAGGGAGACAGGGACCCCCTAGCAGCATCCCTGTACCCCCAGGGCCAGAGCTTGGCCAGGGCTCCTTCACCCTCTTATCAAGGAGGGCTTGAGAGCACTTTAAAAATCCTAGCAGGGGAGTAGAATAAAACAGCTTTAATATTAAGTGACAGCACCACAGAGTTCCTTGGCAAGAGTCACTCTGCTCCTGACTGGACACTTCAGGCACACCAGGGAAACAAAGCAACAACAAAAGCAAACAAAATCCAGGCAATCAAACCAAAAAGGAGTCAAGAACTGTCCCGGTGTCTGTGTGTATCTGTGTGTTTGTGTGTGTGTGTGTGTGTGTGTGTGTGTGTGTGTGTGTGTGTGTGTGTGTGACGAAAGGACAGTGAGGGCAAGGATAAAAGGAATACAGCCTAAAAGCTAAACAGAGCTGTGGAATAACACTTAACAATATTCAACTTCGCTTATAACTTCTATTAAGCTTCACAAATTAGCAAAAGAACAACTCTTAGCAGCATTTAACTTTGCTTACAGCTTGTGACTTTGTCGCTATAAGACACGTGAAAGCACGACGCGAGCCACCTGCTATTTGCAAGGTAAAGATAAAAGTTTATTCTCTGACTCCAACTTTTATACTTTCCCAACGGTGACATTGGATTGGAGAGTGAATGGGCCACCTGTCCAAAGACATTGGACAAACCACTAGTACATCAAGTTTGTCCACCCCCATAAAAGATTGTAAACAATATGTTGTTGACAGAGATTGTGTGGGAAGCTTCTCCAACAGAATGTAAAGTCAGAAGGCTTTAGAAAATCTTAAGAATCAGAGTGACATGACTTAACCTTACTTCCAGGCCTGACTGGCTCAGCTATCCAAGGCAATCAAAGCCCTCAGAGAGCAGCATTTCTGCCACCTTTCCCTGAGCACAGGCACTCCTGTGTGCACACAGACACAAAGAGTCACTACAAGGCACCTGTGAGAAATTCCCCTGGGCAAAGGGAAATGTTCCCTTTGGAGGCTTTGGCATCTCCCCAGGGGATGAAGGGTTGAGCCTGGAGCAGACAGTGTCTGTGATGAGCTCCAGAGGAGCTGAGCCCAGGGGCTGCTGGCCAAGGCCCTGGCCCAGTGAGCATTTCTCAGCTGGCAGGGCGGCCTGAGAAGGGGAGAGGGGAATGCACCAGACCAGGAACCCTGGAACCAAGGGACCATTGTTACACTGTGGGGCCATGTGAGAAGAAGTGACCATTGGGACACTGTGGGGCCTTGTGAGACCAAGGGACCATTGGGACACTGTGGGACCATGTGAGATCAAGAGACCATTGGGACACTGTGAGTCCTCATGGATTCATGGACACCACTGTGACATTGCTGGGCCTCATGGAAGCAAGGGAACCCTAGTGACGCCGTGTGCCTCAATGGAATGTAGGCATCATTGTGACACTGTGAGGTCCCATCCAACCAAGGCTCCATTGGGACACTGCGAGACCCCACGGAAACAAAGCTCCAGGGTGACACAGAGAGGCTGCCTGTAATCAGTGCTCCATTGTGACCCTGTGGAGCCAAAGGAGAGCGTTGTGACACTGCAAAGCCCCATGGTCCATTGGTCCAAAGGTCCATTGTGACATTGCAGGACTCATGGAACAGAGGAGTCACATGACACTGTGGGGCCTGTGGAACCATGGAGAACATTGTGACACTGCAAGGCCTCATGGAATCATTAGGACTGTTATACGTGTGTAGGATAATTTGTGGAAATAAAATTGTCATCTATTTTATAGTTATGTGCTGTTAAATTATACTCTTATAAGAAGTTTTTAAATCGCACAAGCCAGCAACAGCGATTGCAACACCATGTCAAAGCCACCTGGACAAGAGAGGGAGGACTTTATTTACAAGCAAATGAAAGTGGCCAGCCCGGAGAGGGATCATGCATCAAGGTTGTCCGAGAAACACCCGGACAATAAATACACGATAAATATCCGAGACCGAGATAGTCAGAGCCATCAGGGAGGTACATCTCAAATCCGAATTCCGGGACTGCAAACACAGGTGTTCATCACTCTCCGGACCTGTATTGTTCAACTTGCCACAGAGAAAAGAACTCCACATGAATACATGCACTCCTAAAAGGAAGAAAAGGGACTCTGGCTCAGGCAAGGAAAATCGTATAAAAATGGGTCAGACAGGACGGTCGGTGTGAAGCATAGAGGACCCTCTGCTGCAGCTGTCCAACCTGTGTCTCACCCGGTGGCAATCCCGGGCTCCACATTGACTTTTTTTTATACTGGCTTTTTTTCATTTTTCTCAAAATTTATATTTGGTACACTTAATAACTTTTAATAAAATAATAACTAATAACTTGGAGCCTTGCATTTATAACATGTTTATCACATTCGGTTTCTCATGATAAGCCTATCTACTTCTGCTAATTCTGAGAAGGGGAAAAGGAACTGTCATGATTCCCGCTTGCACTAGAGGATTGTGACACAGGCTGACTTTGTGATGCCAGAGTCTTCTGTGCCATCACAGCGCAACTGTATGACATCCCAGAGTGATAGAGCAGCACTGGCTCTGTGACATCACAAGGGGGATTTGTGAGATCCCAGGGTGGGCTGTGACATCCCAGGAGGCAGTGTGACATCTCAGGGGCTCTGTGACCTTACTGGGGAGGTCACTTCAAGCCAGCTCCCACTCACAGTTCCTCCCAGAGAAGTCCAAAGCTGCTTGTGCACAGTGGCATCCCGTGTCCCTCTGGGTCCCCCTGCCCCTGGCGCTGCAGCCTCCCCCTGAGGATGTTCGAGGAGATCAAGCCCAGAGCCTAACACAGGGACAGGGGCTCAGGACCGTCAAAGTTGGAACAGGGAGACAGGGACCCCCTAGCAGCATCCCTGTGCCCCCAGGGCAAGAGCTTGGCCAGGGCTCCTTCACCCTCTTATCAAGGAGGGCTTGAGAGCACTTTAAAAATCCTAGCAGGGGAGTAGCATAAAACAGCTTTAATATTAATAGACAGCACCAAAGAGTTCCTTGGCAAGAGTCACTCTGCTCCTGACTGGACACTTCAGGCACACCAGGGAAACAAAGCAACAACAAAAGCAAACAAAATCCAGGCAATCAAACCAAAAAGGAGTCAAGAACTGTCCCGGTGTCTGTGTGTATCTGTGTGTTTGTGTGTGTGTGTGTGTGTGTGTGTGTGTGTGTGTGTGTGTGTGTGTGACGAAAGGACAGTGAGGGCAAGGATAAAAGGAATACAGCCTAAAAGCTAAACAGAGCTGTGGAATAACACTTAACAATATTCAACTTCGCTTAGAACTTCTATTAAGCTTCACAAATTAGCAAAAGAACAACTCTTAGCAGCATTTAACTTTGCTTACAGCTTGTGACTTTGTCGCTATAAGACACGTGAAAGCACGACGCGAGCCACCTGCTATTTGCAAGGTAAAGATAAAAGTTTATTCTCTGACTCCAACTTTTATACTTTCCCAACGGTGACATTGGATTGGAGAGTGAATGGGCCACCTGTCAAAAGACATTGGACAAACCACTAGTACATCAAGTTTGTCCACCCCCATAAAAGATTGTAAACAATATGTTGTTGACAGAGATTGTGTGGGAAGCTTCTCCAACAGAATGTAAAGTCAGAAGGCTTTAGAAAATCTTAGAAATCAGAGTGACATGACTTAACCTTACTTCCAGGCCTGACTGGCTCAGCTATCCAAGGCAATCAAAGCCCTCAGAGAGCAGCATTTCTGCCACCTTTCCCTGAGCACAGGCACTCCTGTGTGCACACAGACACAAAGAGTCACTACAAGGCACCTGTGAGAAATTCCCCTGGGCAAAGGGAAATGTTCCCTTTGGAGGCTTTGGCATCTCCCCAGGGGATGAAGGGTTGAGCCTGGAGCAGACAGTGTCTGTGATGAGCTCCAGAGGAGCTGAGCCCAGGGGCTGCTGGCCAAGGCCCTGGCCCAGTGAGCATTTCTCAGCTGGCAGGGCGGCCTGAGAAGGGGAGAGGGGAATGCACCAGACCAGGAACCCTGGAACCAAGGGACCATTGTTACACTGTGGGGCCATGTGAGAAGAAGTGACCATTGGGACACTGTGGGGCCTTGTGAGATCAAGGGACCATTGGGACACTGTGAGTCCTCATGGATTCATGGACACCACTGTGACATTGCTGGGCCTCATGGAAGCAAGGGGACCCTAGTGACGCCGTGTGCCTCAGTGGAATGTAGGCATCATTGTGACACTGTGAGGCCCCATCCAACCAAGGCTCCATTGGGACACTGCGAGACCCCACGGAAACAAAGCTCCAGGGGGACACAGAGAGGCTGCCTGTAATCAGTGCTCCATTGTGACCCTGTGGAGCCAAAGGAGAGCGTTGTGACACTGCAAAGCCCCATGGTCCATTGGTCCAAAGGTCCATTGTGACATTGCAGGACTCATGGAACAGAGGAGTCACATGACACTGTGGGGCCTGTGGAACCATGGAGAACATTGTGACACTGCAAGGCCTCATGGAATCATTAGGACTGTTATATGTCTATAGGATAATTCGTGCAAATAAAATTGTCATCTATTTTATAGTTATGTGCTGTTAAATTATACTCTTATAAGAAGGTTTTAAATCGCACAAGCCAGCAACAGCGATTGCAACACCATGTCAAAGCCACCTGGACAAGAGAGGGAGGACTTTATTTACAAGCAAATGAAAGTGGCCAGCCCGGAGAGGGATCATGCATCAAGGTTGTCCGAGAAACACCCGGACAATAAATACACGATAAATATCCGAGACCGAGATAGTCAGAGCCATCAGGGAGGTACATCTCAAATCCGAATTCCGGGACTGCAAACACAGGTCTTCATCACTCTCCGGACCTGTATTGTTCAACTTGCCACAGAGAAAAGAACTCCACATGAATACATGCACTCCAAAAAGGAAGAAAGGGGACTCTGGCTCAGGCAAGGAAAATCGTATAAAAATGGGTCAGACAGGACGGTCGGTGTGAAGCATAGAGGACCCTCTGCTGCAGCTGTCAAACCTGTGTCTCACCCGGTGGCAATCCCGGGCTCCACGCTGACTTTTTTTTATAGTGGCATTTTTTCATTTTTCTCAAAATTTATATTTGGTACACTTAATAACTTTTTTTAAAATAATAACTAATAACTTGGAGCCTTTCATTTCTAACATGTTTATCACATTCGGTTTCTCATGATAAGCCTATCTACTTCTGCTAATTCTGAGATGGGGAAAAGGAACTGTCATGATTCCCGCTTGCACTAGAGGATTGTGACACGGGCTGACTTTGTGATGCCAGAGTCTTCTGTGCCATCACAGCGCAACTGTATGACATCCCAGAGTGATAGAGCAGCACTGGCTCTGTGACATCACAGGAGGGATTTGTGAGATCCCAGGGTGGGCTGTGACATCCCAGGAGGCAGTGTGACATCTCAGGGGCTCTGTGACCTTACTGCGGAGGTCACTTCAAGCCAGCTCCCACTCACAGTTCCTCCCAGAGAAGTTCAAAGCAGCTCGTGCACAGTGGCATCCCGTGTCCCTCTGGGTCCCCCTTCCCCGGGCGCTGCAGCCTCCCCCTGAGGATGTTTGAGGAGATCAAGCCCAGAGCCTGACACGGGGACAGGGGCTCAGGACCGTCAAAGTTGGAACAGGGAGACAGGGACCCCCTAGCAGCATCCCTGTACCCCCAGGGCCAGAGCTTGGCCAGGGCTCCTTCACCCTCTTATCAAGGAGGGCTTGAGAGCACTTTAAAAATCCTAGCAGGGGAGTAGCATAAAACAGCTTTAATATTAAGTGACAGCACCACAGAGTTCCTTGGCAAGAGTCACTCTGCTCCTGACTGGACACTTCAGGCACACCAGGGAAACAAAGCAACAACAAAAGCAAACAAAATCCAGGCAATCAAACCGAAAAGGAGTCAAGAACTGTCCCGGTGTCTGTGTGTCTCTGTGTGTTTGTGTGTGTGTGTGTGTGTGTGTGTGTGTGTGTGTGTGTGTGTGTGTGTGTGACGAAAGGACAGTGAGGGCAAGGATAAAAGGAATACAGCCTAAAAGCTAAACAGAGCTGTGGAATAACACTTAACAATATTCAACTTCGCTTAGAACTTCTATTAAGCTTCACAAATTAGCAAAAGAACAACTCTTAGCAGCATTTAACTTTGCTTACAGCTTGTGACTTTGTCGCTATAAGACACGTGAAAGCACGACGCGAGCCACCTGCTATTTGCAAGGTAAAGATAAAAGTTTATTCTCTGACTCCAACTTTTATACTTTCCCAACGGTGACATTGGTTTGGAGAGTGAATGGGCCACCTGTCAAAAGACATTGGACAAACCACTAGTACATCAAGTTTGTCCACCCCCATAAAAGATTGTAAACAATATGTTGTTGACAGAGATTGTGTGGGAAGCTTCTCCAACAGAATGTAAAGTCAGAAGGCTTTAGAAAATCTTAAGAATCAGAGTGACATGACTTAACCTTACTTCCAGGCCTGACTGGCTCAGCTATCCAAGGCAATCAAAGCCCTCAGAGAGCAGCATTTCTGCCACCTTTCCCTGAGCACAGGCACTCCTGTGTGCACACAGACACAAAGAGTCACTACAAGGCACCTGTGAGAAATTCCCCTGGGCAAAGGGAAATGTTCCCTTTGGAGGCTTTGGCATCTCCCCAGGGGATGAAGGGTTGAGCCTGGAGCAGACAGTGTCTGTGATGAGCTCCAGAGGAGCTGAGCCCAGGGGCTGCTGGCCAAGGCCCTGGCCCAGTGAGCATTTCTCAGCTGGCAGGGCGGCCTGAGAATGGGAGAGGTGAATGCACCAGACCAGGAACCCTGGAACCAAGGGACCATTGTTACACTGTGGGGCCATGTGAGAAGAAGTGACCATTGGGACACTGTGGGGCCTTGTGAGATCAAGGGACCATTGGGACACTGTGAGTCCTCATGGATTCATGGACACCACTGTGACATTGCTGGGCCTCATGGAAGCAAGGGGACCCTAGTGACGCCGTGTGCCTCAGTGGAATGTAGGCATCATTGTGACACTGTGAGGCCCCATCCAACCAAGGCTCCATTGGGACACTGCGAGACCCCACGGAAACAAAGCTCCATGGGGACACAGATAGGCTGCCTGTAATCAGTGCTCCATTGTGACCCTGTGGAGCCAAAGGAGACCGTTGTGACACTGCAAAGCCCCATGGTCCATTGGTCCAAAGGTCCATTGTGACATTGCAGGACTCATGGAACAGAGGAGTCACATGACACTGTGGGGCCTGTGGAACCATGGAGAACATTGTGACACTGCAAGGCCTCATGGAATCATTAGGACTGTTATATGTCTATAGGATAATTCGTGCAAATAAAATTGTCATCTATTTTATAGTTATGTGCTGTTAAATTATACTCTTATAAGAAGGTTTTAAATCGCACAAGCCAGCAACAGCGATTGCAACACCATGTCAAAGCCACCTGGACAAGAGAGGGAGGACTTTATTTACAAGCAAATGAAAGTGGCCAGCCCGGAGAGGGATCATGCATCAAGGTTGTCCGAGAAACACCCGGACAATAAATACATGATAAATATCCGAGACCGAGATAGTCAGAGCCATCAGGGAGGTACATCTCAAATCCGAATTCCGGGACTGCAAACACAGGTGTTCATCACTCTCCGGACCTGTATTGTTCAACTTGCCACAGAGAAAAGAACTCCACATGAATACATGCACTCCAAAAAGGAAGAAAGGGGACTCTGGCTCAGGCAAGGAAAATCGTATAAAAATGGGTCAGACAGGACGGTCGGTGTGAAGCATAGAGGACCCTCTGCTGCAGCTGTCAAACCTGTGTCTCACCCGGTGGCAATCCCGGGCTCCACGCTGACTTTTTTTTATAGTGGCATTTTTTCATTTTTCTCAAAATTTATATTTGGTACACTTAATAACTTTTTTTAAAATAATAACTAATAACTTGGAGCCTTTCATTTCTAACATGTTTATCACATTCGGTTTCTCATGATAAGCCTATCTACTTCTGCTAATTCTGAGATGGGGAAAAGGAACTGTCATGATTCCCGCTTGCACTAGAGGATTGTGACACGGGCTGACTTTGTGATGCCAGAGTCTTCTGTGCCATCACAGCGCAACTGTATGACATCCCAGAGTGATAGAGCAGCACTGGCTCTGTGACATCACAGGAGGGATTTGTGAGATCCCAGGGTGGGCTGTGACATCCCAGGAGGCAGTGTGACATCTCAGGGGCTCTGTGACCTTACTGCGGAGGTCACTTCAAGCCAGCTCCCACTCACAGTTCCTCCCAGAGAAGTTCAAAGCAGCTCGTGCACAGTGGCATCCCGTGTCCCTCTGGGTCCCCCTTCCCCGGGCGCTGCAGCCTCCCCCTGAGGATGTTTGAGGAGATCAAGCCCAGAGCCTGACACGGGGACAGGGGCTCAGGACCGTCAAAGTTGGAACAGGGAGACAGGGACCCCCTAGCAGCATCCCTGTACCCCCAGGGCCAGAGCTTGGCCAGGGCTCCTTCACCCTCTTATCAAGGAGGGCTTGAGAGCACTTTAAAAATCCTAGCAGGGGAGTAGCATAAAACAGCTTTAATATTAAGTGACAGCACCACAGAGTTCCTTGGCAAGAGTCACTCTGCTCCTGACTGGACACTTCAGGCACACCAGGGAAACAAAGCAACAACAAAAGCAAACAAAATCCAGGCAATCAAACCGAAAAGGAGTCAAGAACTGTCCCGGTGTCTGTGTGTCTCTGTGTGTTTGTGTGTGTGTGTGTGTGTGTGTGTGTGTGTGTGTGTGTGTGTGTGTGTGTGTGACGAAAGGACAGTGAGGGCAAGGATAAAAGGAATACAGCCTAAAAGCTAAACAGAGCTGTGGAATAACACTTAACAATATTCAACTTCGCTTAGAACTTCTATTAAGCTTCACAAATTAGCAAAAGAACAACTCTTAGCAGCATTTAACTTTGCTTACAGCTTGTGACTTTGTCGCTATAAGACACGTGAAAGCACGACGCGAGCCACCTGCTATTTGCAAGGTAAAGATAAAAGTTTATTCTCTGACTCCAACTTTTATACTTTCCCAACGGTGACATTGGTTTGGAGAGTGAATGGGCCACCTGTCAAAAGACATTGGACAAACCACTAGTACATCAAGTTTGTCCACCCCCATAAAAGATTGTAAACAATATGTTGTTGACAGAGATTGTGTGGGAAGCTTCTCCAACAGAATGTAAAGTCAGAAGGCTTTAGAAAATCTTAAGAATCAGAGTGACATGACTTAACCTTACTTCCAGGCCTGACTGGCTCAGCTATCCAAGGCAATCAAAGCCCTCAGAGAGCAGCATTTCTGCCACCTTTCCCTGAGCACAGGCACTCCTGTGTGCACACAGACACAAAGAGTCACTACAAGGCACCTGTGAGAAATTCCCCTGGGCAAAGGGAAATGTTCCCTTTGGAGGCTTTGGCATCTCCCCAGGGGATGAAGGGTTGAGCCTGGAGCAGACAGTGTCTGTGATGAGCTCCAGAGGAGCTGAGCCCAGGGGCTGCTGGCCAAGGCCCTGGCCCAGTGAGCATTTCTCAGCTGGCAGGGCGGCCTGAGAAGGGGAGAGGGGAATGCACCAGACCAGGAACCCTGGAACCAAGGGACCATTGTTACACTGTGGGGCCATGTGAGAAGAAGTGACCATTGGGACACTGTGGGGCCTTGTGAGATCAAGGGACCATTGGGACACTGTGAGTCCTCATGGATTCATGGACACCACTGTGACATTGCTGGGCCTCATGGAAGCAAGGGGACCCTAGTGACGCCGTGTGCCTCAGTGGAATGTAGGCATCATTGTGACACTGTGAGGCCCCATCCAACCAAGGCTCCATTGGGACACTGCGAGACCCCACGGAAACAAAGCTCCATGGGGACACAGATAGGCTGCCTGTAATCAGTGCTCCATTGTGACCCTGTGGAGCCAAAGGAGAGCGTTGTGACACTGCAAAGCCCCATGGTCCATTGGTCCAAAGGTCCATTGTGACATTGCAGGACTCATGGAACAGAGGAGTCACATGACACTGTGGGGCCTGTGGAACCATGGAGAACATTGTGACACTGCAAGGCCTCATGGAATCATTAGGACTGTTATATGTCTATAGGATAATTCGTGCAAATAAAATTGTCATCTATTTTATAGTTATGTGCTGTTAAATTATACTCTTATAAGAAGGTTTTAAATCGCACAAGCCAGCAACAGCGATTGCAACACCATGTCAAAGCCACCTGGACAAGAGAGGGAGGACTTTATTTACAAGCAAATGAAAGTGGCCAGCCCGGAGAGGGATCATGCATCAAGGTTGTCCGAGAAACACCCGGACAATAAATACATGATAAATATCCGAGACCGAGATAGTCAGAGCCATCAGGGAGGTACATCTCAAATCCGAATTCCGGGACTGCAAACACAGGTGTTCATCACTCTCCGGACCTGTATTGTTCAACTTGCCACAGAGAAAAGAACTCCACATGAATACATGCACTCCAAAAAGGAAGAAAGGGGACTCTGGCTCAGGCAAGGAAAATCGTATAAAAATGGGTCAGACAGGACGGTCGGTGTGAAGCATAGAGGACCCTCTGCTGCAGCTGTCAAACCTGTGTCTCACCCGGTGGCAATCCCGGGCTCCACGCTGACTTTTTTTTATAGTGGCATTTTTTCATTTTTCTCAAAATTTATATTTGGTACACTTAATAACTTTTTTTAAAATAATAACTAATAACTTGGAGCCTTTCATTTCTAACATGTTTATCACATTCGGTTTCTCATGATAAGCCTATCTACTTCTGCTAATTCTGAGATGGGGAAAAGGAACTGTCATGATTCCCGCTTGCACTAGAGGATTGTGACACGGGCTGACTTTGTGATGCCAGAGTCTTCTGTGCCATCACAGCGCAACTGTATGACATCCCAGAGTGATAGAGCAGCACTGGCTCTGTGACATCACAAGGGGGATTTGTGAGATCCCAGGGTGGGCTGTGACATCCCAGGAGGCAGTGTGACATCTCAGGGGCTCTGTGACCTTACTGGGGAGGTCACTTCAAGCCAGCTCCCACTCACAGTTCCTCCCAGAGAAGTTCAAAGCAGCTCGTGCACAGTGGCATCCCGTGTCCCTCTGGGTCCCCCTGCCCCTGGCGCTGCAGCCTCCCCCTGAGGATGTTCGAGGAGATCAAGCCCAGAGCCTGACACGGGGACAGGGGCTCAGGGCCGTCAAAGTTGGAACAGGGAGACAGGGACCCCCTAGCAGCATCCCTGTGCCCCCAGGGCCAGAGCTTGGCCAGGGCTCCTTCACCCTCTTATCAAGGAGGGCTTGAGAGCACTTTAAAAATCCTAGCAGGGGAGTAGCATAAAACAGCTTTAATATTAAGTGACAGCACCACAGAGTTCCTTGGCAAGAGTCACTCTGCTCCTGACTGGACACTTCAGGCACACCAGGGAAACAAAGCAACAACAAAAGCAAACAAAATCCAGGCAATCAAACCAAAAAGGAGTCAAGAACTGTCCCGGTGTCTGTGTGTCTCTGTGTGTTTGTGTGTGTGTGTGTGTGTGTGTGTGTGTGTGTGTGTGTGTGTGACGAAAGGACAGTGAGGGCAAGGATAAAAGGAATACAGCCTAAAAGCTAAACAGAGCTGTGGAATAACACTTAACAATATTCAACTTCGCTTAGAACTTCTATTAAGCTTCACAAAGTAGCAAAAGAACACCTCTTAGCAGCATTTAACTTTGCTTACAGCTTGTGACTTTGTCGCTATAAGACACGTGAAAGCACGACACGAGCCACCTGCTATTTGCAAGGTAAAGCTAAAAGTTTATTCTCTGACTCCAACTTTTATACTTTCCCAAAGGTGACATTGGATTGGAGAGTGAATGGGCCACCTGTCAAAAGACATTGGACAAAACACTAGTACATCAAGTTTGTCCACCCCCATAAAAGATTGTAAACAATATGTTGTTGACAGAGATTGTGTGGGAAGCTTCTCCAACAGAATGTAAAGTCAGAAGGCTTTAGAAAATCTTAAGAATCAGGGTGACATGACTTAACCTTACTTCCAGGCCTGACTGGCTCAGCTATCCAAGGCAATCAAAGCCCTCAGAGAGCAGCATTTCTGCCACCTTTCCCTGAGCACAGGCACTCCTGTGTGCACACAGACACAAAGAGTCACTACAAGGCACCTGTGAGAAATTCCCCTGGGCAAAGGGAAATGTTCCCTTTGGAGGCTTTGGCATCTCCCCAGGGGATGAAGGGTTGAGCCTGGAGCAGACAGTGTCTGTGATGAGCTCCAGAGGAGCTGAGCCCAGGGGCTGCTGGCCAAGGCCCTGGCCCAGTGAGCATTTCTCAGCTGGCAGGGCGGCCTGAGAATGGGAGAGGTGAATGCACCAGACCAGGAACCCTGGAACCAAGGGACCATTGTTACACTGTGGGGCCATGTGAGAAGAAGTGACCATTGGGACACTGTGGGGCCTTGTGAGATCAAGGGACCATTGGGACACTGTGAGTCCTCATGGATTCATGGACACCACTGTGACATTGCTGGGCCTCATGGAAGCAAGGGGACCCTAGTGACGCCGTGTGCCTCAGTGGAATGTAGGCATCATTGTGACACTGTGAGGCCCCATCCAACCAAGGCTCCATTGGGACACTGCGAGACCCCACGGAAACAAAGCTCCATGGGGACACAGAGAGGCTGCCTGTAATCAGTGCTCCATTGTGACCCTGTGGAGCCAAAGGAGACCGTTGTGACACTGCAAAGCCCCATGGTCCATTGGTCCAAAGGTCCATTGTGACATTGCAGGACTCATGGAACAGAGGAGTCACATGACACTGTGGGGCCTGTGGAACCATGGAGAACATTGTGACACTGCAAGGCCTCATGGAATCATTAGGACTGTTATATGTCTATAGGATAATTCGTGCAAATAAAATTGTCATCTATTTTATAGTTATGTGCTGTTAAATTATACTCTTATAAGAAGGTTTTAAATCGCACAAGCCAGCAACAGCGATTGCAACACCATGTCAAAGCCACCTGGACAAGAGAGGGAGGACTTTATTTACAAGCAAATGAAAGTGGCCAGCCCGGAGAGGGATCATGCATCAAGGTTGTCCGAGAAACACCCGGACAATAAATACACGATAAATATCCGAGACCGAGATAGTCAGAGCCATCAGGGAGGTACATCTCAAATCCGAATTCCGGGACTGCAAACACAGGTGTTCATCACTCTCCGGACCTGTATTGTTCAACTTGCCACAGAGAAAAGAACTCCACATGAATACATGCACTCCAAAAAGGAAGAAAGGGGACTCTGGCTCAGGCAAGGAAAATCGTATAAAAATGGGTCAGACAGGACGGTCGGTGTGAAGCATAGAGGACCCTCTGCTGCAGCTGTCAAACCTGTGTCTCACCCGGTGGCAATCCCGGGCTCCACGCTGACTTTTTTTTATAGTGGCATTTTTTCATTTTTCTCAAAATTTATATTTGGTACACTTAATAACTTTTTTTAAAATAATAACTAATAACTTGGAGCCTTTCATTTCTAACATGTTTATCACATTCGGTTTCTCATGATAAGCCTATCTACTTCTGCTAATTCTGAGATGGGGAAAAGGAACTGTCATGATTCCCGCTTGCACTAGAGGATTGTGACACGGGCTGACTTTGTGATGCCAGAGTCTTCTGTGCCATCACAGCGCAACTGTATGACATCCCAGAGTGATAGAGCAGCACTGGCTCTGTGACATCACAAGGGGGATTTGTGAGATCCCAGGGTGGGCTGTGACATCCCAGGAGGCAGTGTGACATCTCAGGGGCTCTGTGACCTTACTGGGGAGGTCACTTCAAGCCAGCTCCCACTCACAGTTCCTCCCAGAGAAGTCCAAAGCAGCTCGTGCACAGTGGCATCCCGTGTCCCTCTGGGTCCCCCTGCCCCTGGCGCTGCAGCCTCCCCCTGAGGATGTTCGAGGAGATCAAGCCCAGAGCCTGACACGGGGACAGGGGCTCAGGGCCGTCAAAGTTGGAACAGGGAGACAGGGACCCCCTAGCAGCATCCCTGTGCCCCCAGGGCCAGAGCTTGGCCAGGGCTCCTTCACCCTCTTATCAAGGAGGGCTTGAGAGCACTTTAAAAATCCTAGCAGGGGAGTAGCATAAAACAGCTTTAATATTAAGTGACAGCACCACAGAGTTCCTTGGCAAGAGTCACTCTGCTCCTGACTGGACACTTCAGGCACACCAGGGAAACAAAGCAACAACAAAAGCAAACAAAATCCAGGCAATCAAACCGAAAAGGAGTCAAGAACTGTCCCGGTGTCTGTGTGTCTCTGTGTGTTTGTGTGTGTGTGTGTGTGTGTGTGTGTGTGTGTGTGTGTGTGTGTGACGAAAGGACAGTGAGGGCAAGGATAAAAGGAATACAGCCTAAAAGCTAAACAGAGCTGTGGAATAACACTTAACAATATTCAACTTCGCTTAGAACTTCTATTAAGCTTCACAAATTAGCAAAAGAACAACTCTTAGCAGCATTTAACTTTGCTTACAGCTTGTGACTTTGTCGCTATAAGACACGTGAAAGCACGACGCAAGCCACCTGCTATTTGCAAGGTAAAGCTAAAAGTTTATTCTCTGACTCCAACTTTTATACTTTCCCAAAGGTGACATTGGATTGGAGAGTGAATGGGCCACCTGTCAAAAGACATTGGACAAAACACTAGTACATCAAGTTTGTCCAGCCCCATAAAAGATTGTAAACAATATGTTGTTGACAGAGATTGTGTGGGAAGCTTCTCCAACAGAATGTAAAGTCAGAAGGCTTTAGAAAATCTTAAGAATCAGGGTGACATGACTTAACCTTACTTCCAGGCCTGACTGGCTCAGCTATCCAAGGCAATCAAAGCCCTCAGAGAGCAGCATTTCTGCCACATTTCCCTGAGCACAGGCACTCCTGTGTGCACACAGACACAAAGAATCACTACAAGGCACCTGTGAGAAATTCCCCTGGGCAAAGGGAAATGTTCCCTGTGGAGGCTTTGGCATCTCCCCAGGGGATGAAGGGTTGAGCCTGGAGCAGACAGTGTCTGTGATGAGCTCCAGAGGAGCTGAGCCCAGGGGCTGCTGGCCAAGGCCCTGGCCCAGTGAGCATTTCTCAGCTGGCAGGGCGGCCTGAGAAGGGGAGAGGGGAATGCACCAGACCAGGAACCCTGGAACCAAGGGACCATTGTTACACTGTGGGGCCATGTGAGAAGAAGTGACCATTGGGACACTGTGGGGCCTTGTGAGACCAAGGGACCATTGGGACACTGTGGGACCATGTGAGATCAAGAGACCATTGGGACACTGTGAGTCCTCATGGATTCATGGACACCACTGTGACATTGCTGGGCCTCATGGAAGCAAGGGGACCCTAGTGATGCCGTGTGCCTCAATGGAATGTAGGCATCATTGTGACACTGTGAGGCCCCATCCAACCAAGGCTCCATTGGGACACTGCGAGACCCCACGGAAACAAAGCTCCAGGGTAACACAGAGAGGCTGCCTGTAATCAGTGCTCCATTGTGACCCTGTGGAGCCAAAGGAGACCGTTGTGACACTGCAAAGCCCCATGGTCCATTGGTCCAAAGGTCCATTGTGACATTGCAGGACTCATGGAACAGAGGAGTCACATGACACTGTGGGGTCTGTGGAACCATGGAGAACATTGTGACACTGCAAGGCCTCATGGAATCATTAGGAGTGTTATACGTCTGTAAGATAATTTGTGGAAATAAAATTGTCATCTATTTTATAGTTATGTGCTGTTAAATTATACTCTTATAAGAAGGTTTTAAATCGCACAAGCCAGCAACAGCGATTGCAACACCATGTCAAAGCCACCTGGACAAGAGAGGGAGGACTTTATTTACAAGCAAATTAAAGTGGCCCGCCCGGAGAGGGATCATGCATCAAGGTTGTCCGAGAAACACCCGGACAATAAATACACGATAAATATCCGAGACCGAGATAGTCAGAGCCATCAGGGAGGTACATCTCAAATCCGAATTCCGGGACTGCAAACACAGGTGTTCATCACTCTCCGGACCTGTATTGTTCAACTTGCCACAGAGAAAAGAACTCCACATGAATACATGCACTCCAAAAAGGAAGAAAAGGGACTCTGGCTCAGGCAAGGAAAATCGTATAAAAATGGGTCAGACAGGACGGTCGGTGTGAAGCATAAAGGACCCTCTGCTGCAGCTGTCAAACCTGTGTCTCACCCGGTGGCAATCCCGGGCTCCACGCTGACTTTTTTTTATACTGGCTTTTTTTCATTTTTCTCAAAATTTATATTTGGTACACTTAATAACTTTTAATAAAATAATAACTAATAACTTGGAGCCTTTCATTTCTAACATGTTTATCACATTCGGTTTCTCATGATAAGCCTATCTACTTCTGCTAATTCTGAGATGGGGAAAAGGAACTGTCATGATTCCCGCTTGCACTAGAGGATTGTGACACAGGCTGACTTTGTGATGCCAGAGTCTTTTGTGCCATCACAGCGCAACTGTATGACATCCCAGAGTGATAGAGCAGCACTGGCTCTGTGACATCACAAGGGGGATTTGTGAGATCTCAGGGTGGGCTGTGACATCCCAGGAGGCAGTGTGACATCTCAGGGGCTCTGTGACCTTACTGGGGAGGTCACTTCAAGCCAGCTCCCACTCACAGTTCCTCCCAGAGGAGTCCAAAGCTGCTCGTGCCCGGTGGCATCCCGTGTCCCTCTGGGTCCCCCTGCCCCTGGCGCTGCAGCCTCCCCCTGAGGATGTTCGAGGAGATCAAGCCCAGAATCTGACATGGGGACAGGGGCTCAGGGCCGTCAAAGTTGGAACAGGGAGACAGGGACCCCCTAGCAGCATCCCTGTACCCCCAGGGCCAGAGCTTGGCCAGGGCTCCTTCACCCTCTTATCAAGGAGGGCTTGAGAGCACTTTAAAAATCCCCAGCAGGGGAGTAGCATAAAACAGCTTTAATATTAAGTGACAGCACCACAGAGTTCCTTGGCAAGAGTCACTCTGCTCCTGACTGGACACTTCAGGCACACCAAGGAAAGAAAGCAACAACAAAACCAAAGAAAATCCAGGCAATCAAACCAAAAAGGAGTCAAGAACTGTCCCGGTGTCTGTGTGTCTCTATGTGTTTGAGTGTGTGTGTGTGTGTGTTTGTGTGTGTGTGTGTGTGTGTGTGATGAAAGGACAGTGAGGGCAAGGATAAAAGGAATACAGCCTAAAAGCTAAACAGAGCTGTGGAATAACACTTAACAATATTCAACTTCGCTTAGAACTTCTATTAAGCTTCACAAATTAGCAAAAGAACAACTCTTAGCAGCATTTAACTTTGCTTACAGCTTGTGACTTTGTCGCTATAAGACACGTGAAAGCACGACGCAAGCCACCTGCTATTTGCAAGGTAAAGCTAAAAGTTTATTCTCTGACTCCAACTTTTATACTTTCCCAAAGGTGACATTGGATTGGAGAGTGAATGGGCCACCTGTCAAAAGACATTGGACAAAACACTAGTACATCAAGTTTGTCCAGCCCCATAAAAGATTGTAAACAATATGTTGTTGACAGAGATTGTGTGGGAAGCTTCTCCAACAGAATGTAAAGTCAGAAGGCTTTAGAAAATCTTAAGAATCAGGGTGACATGACTTAACCTTACTTCCAGGCCTGACTGGCTCAGCTATCCAAGGCAATCAAAGCCCTCAGAGAGCAGCATTTCTGCCACCTTTCCCTGAGCACAGGCACTCCTGTGTGCACACAGACACAAAGAGTCACTACAAGGCACCTGTGAGAAATTCCCCTGGGCAAAGGGAAATGTTCCCTTTGGAAACTTTGGCATCTCCCCAGGGGATGAAGGGTTGAGCCTGGAGCAGACAGTGTCTGTGATGAGCTCCAGAGGAGCTGAGCCCAGGGGCTGCTGGCCAAGGCCCTGGCCCAGTGAGCATTTCTCAGCTGGCAGGGCGGCCTGAGAAGGGGAGAGGGGAATGCACCAGACCAGGAACCCTGGAACCAAGGGACCATTGTTACACTGTGGGGCCATGTGAGAAGAAGTGACCATTGGGACACTGTGGGGCCTTGTGAGACCAAGGGACCATTGGGACACTGTGGGACCATGTGAGATCAAGAGACCATTGGGACACTGTGAGTCCTCATGGATTCATGGACACCACTGTGACATTGCTGGGCCTCATGGAAGCAAGGGAACCCTAGTGATGCCGTGTGCCTCAATGGAATGTAGGCATCATTGTGACACTGTGAGGCCCCATCCAACCAAGGCTCCATTGGGACACTGCGAGACCCCACGGAAACAAAGCTCCAGGGTGACACAGAGAGGCTGCCTGTAATCAGTGCTCCATTGTGACCCTGTGGAGCCAAAGGAGAGCGTTGTGACACTGCAAAGCCCCATGGTCCATTGGTCCAAAGGTCCATTGTGACATTGCAGGACTCATGGAACAGAGGAGTCACATGACACTGTGGGGCCTGTGGAACCATGGAGAACATTGTGACACTGCAAGGCCTCATGGAATCATTAGGACTGTTATATGTGTGTAGGATAATTCGTGCAAATAAAATTGTCATCTATTTTATAGTTATGTGCTGTTAAATTATACTCTTATAAGAAGGTTTTAAATCGCACAAGCCAGCAACAGTGACTGCAACACCATGTCAAAGCCACCTGGACAAGAGAGGGAGGACTTTATTTACAAGCGAACGAAAGTGGCCAGCCCAGAGAGGGATCGTGCATCAAGGTTGTCCGAGAAACACCTGGACGATAAATACACGATAAATATCCGAGACCGAGATAGTCAGAGCCATCAGGGAGGTACAACTCAAATCCGAATTCCGGGACTGCAAACACAGGTGTTCATCACTCTCCGGACCTGTATTGTTCAACTTGCCACAGAGAAAAGAACTCCACATGAATACATGCACTCCAAAAAGGAAGAAAAGGGTATCTGGCTCAGGCATGGAAAATCGTATAAAAATGGGTCAGACAGGACGGTCGGTGTGAAGCATAGAGGACCCTCTGCTGCAGCTGTCAAACCTGTGTCTCACCCGGTGGCAATCCCGGGCTCCACACTGACTTTTTTTTATACTGGCTTTTTCTCATTTTTCTCAAAGTTTATATTTGGTACACTTAATAACTTTTAGTAAAATAATAACTAATAACTTGGAGCCTTGCATTTATAACATGTTTATCACATTCGGTTTCTCATGATAAGCCTATCTACTTCTGCTAATTCTGAGATGGGGAAAATGAACTGTCATGATTCCCGCTTGCACTAGAGGATTGTGACACGGGCTGACTTTGTGATGCCAGAGTCTTCTGTGCCATCACAGCGCAACTGTATGACATCCCAGAGTGATAGAGCAGCACTGGCTCTGTGACATCACAAGAGGGATTTGTGAGATCCCAGGGTGGGCTGTGACATCACAGGAGGCAGTGTGACATCTCAGGGGCTCTGTGACCTTACTGGGGAGGTCACTTCAAGCCAGCTCCCACTCACAGTTCCTCCCAGAGAAGTCCAAAGCTGCTCGTGCACAGTGGCATCCCGTGTCCCTCTGGGTCCCCCTGCCCCTGGCGCTGCAGCCTCCCCCTGAGGATGTTTGAGGAGATCAAGCCCAGAGCCTGACACGGGGACAGGGGCTCAGGGCCTTCAAACTTGGAAAAGGGAGACAGGGACCCCCTAGCAGCATCCCTGTGCCCGCAAAGCTAGAGCTTGGCCAGGGCTCCTTCACCCTCTTATGAAGGAGGGCTTGAGAGCACTTTAAAAATCCCCAGCAGGGGAGTAGCATAAAACAGCTTTAATATTAAGTGACAGCACCACAGAGTTCCTTGGCAAGTGTCACTCTGCTCCTGACTGGACACTTCAGGCACACCAAGGAAACAAAGCAACAACAAAACCAAAGAAAATCCAGGCAATCAAACCAAAAAGGAGTCAAGAACTATCCCGGTGTCTGTGTGTCTCTGTGTGTTTGTGTGTGTGTGTGTGTGTGTGTGTGTGTGTGTGTGTGTGACGAAAGGACAGTGAGGGCAAGGATAAAAGGAATACAGCCTAAAAGCTAAACAGAGCTGTGGAATAACACTTAACAATATTCAACTTCGCTTAGAACTTCTATTAAGCTTCACAAATTAGCAAAAGAACAACTCTTAGCCGCATTTAACTTTGCTTACAGCTTGTGACTTTGTCGCTATAAGACACGTGAAAGCACGACGCGAGCCACCTGCTATTTGCAAGGTAAAGCTAAAAGTTTATTCTCTGACTCCAACTTTTATACTTTCCCAAAGGTGACATTGGATTGGAGAGTGAATGGGCCACCTGTCAAAAGACATTGGACAAAACACTAGTACATCAAGTTTGTCCACCCCCATAAAAGATTGTAAACAATATGTTGTTGACAGAGATTGTGTGGGAAGCTTCTCCAACAGAATGTAAACTCAGAAGGCTTTAGAAAATCTTAAGAATCAGGGTGACATGACTTAACCTTACTTCCAGGCCTGACTGGCTCAGCTATCCAAGGCAATCAAAGCCCTCAGAGAGCAGCATTTCTGCCACCTTTCCCTGAGCACAGGCACTCCTGTGTGCACACAGACACAAAGAGTCACTACAAGGCACCTGTGAGAAATTCCCCTGGGCAAAGGGAAATGTTCCCTTTGGAGGCTTTGGCATCTCCCCAGGGGATGAAGGGTTGAGCCTGGAGCAGACAGTGTCTGTGATGAGCTCCAGAGGAGCTGAGCCCAGGGGCTGCTGGCCAAGGCCCAGGCCCAGTGAGCATTTCTCAGCTGGCAGGGCGGCCTGAGAAGGGGAGAGGGGAATGCACCAGACCAGGAACCATGGAACCAAGGGACCATTGTTACACTGTGGGGCCATGTGAGAAGAAGTGACCATTGGGACACTGTGGGGCCTTGTGAGACCAAGGGACCATTGGGACACTGTGGGACCATGTGAGATCAAGAGACCATTGGGATACTGTGAGTCCTCATGGATTCATGGACACCACTGTGACATTGCTGGGCCTCATGGAAGCAAGGGAACCCTAGTGATGCCGTGTGCCTCAATGGAATGTAGGCATCATTGTGACACTGTGAGGTCCCATCCAACCAAGGCTCCATTGGGACACTGCGAGACCCCACGGAAACAAAGCTCCAGGGTGACACAGAGAGGCTGCCTGTAATCAGTGCTCCATTGTGACCCTGTGGAGCCAAAGGAAACCGTTGTGACACTGCAAAGCCCCATGGTCCATTGGTCCAAAGGTCCATTGTGACATTGCAGGACTCATGGAACAGAGGAGTCACATGACACTGTGGGGGCCTGTGGAACCATGGAGACCATTGTGACACTGCAAGGCCTCATGGAATCATTAGGACTGTTATACGTCTGTAAGATAATTTGTGGAAATAAAATTGTCATCTATTTTATAGTTATGTGCTGTTAAATTATACTCTTATAAGAAGGTTTTAAATCGCACAAGCCAGCAACAGCGATTGCAACACCATGTCAAAGCCACCTGGACAAGAGAGGGAGGACTTTATTTACAAGCAAATGAAAGTGGCCAGCCCGGAGAGGGATCATGCATCAAGGTTGTCCGAGAAACACCCGGACAATAAATACATGATAAATATCCGAGACCGAGATAGTCAGAGCCATCAGGGAGGTACATCTCAAATCCGAATTCCGGGACTGCAAACACAGGTGTTCATCACTCTCCGGACCTGTATTGTTCAACTTGCCACAGAGAAAAGAACTCCACATGAATACATGCACTCCAAAAAGGAAGAAAAGGGCGTCTGGCTCAGGCATGGAAAATCGTATAAAAATGGGTCAGACAGGACGGTCGGTGTGAAGCATAGAGGACCCTCTGCTGCAGCTGTCAAACCTGTGTCTCACCCGGTGGCAATCCCGGGCTCCACGCTGACTTTTTTTTATACTGGCTTTTTCTCATTTTTCTCAAAGTTTATATTTGGTACACTTAATAACTTTTTTTAAAATAATAACTAATAACTTGGAGCCTTTCATTTCTAACATGTTTATCACATTCGGTTTCTCATGATAAGCCTATCTACTTCTGCTAATTCTGAGATGGGGAAAATGAACTGTCATGATTCCCGCTTGCACTAGAGGATTGTGACACGGGCTGACTTTGTGATGCCAGAGTCTTCTGTGCCATCACAGCGCAACTGTATGACATCCCAGAGTGATAGAGCAGCACTGGCTCTGTGACATCACAAGAGGGATTTGTGAGATCCCAGGGTGGGCTGTGACATCACAGGAGGCAGTGTGACATCTCAGGGGCTCTGTGACCTTACTGGGGAGGTCACTTCAAGCCAGCTCCCACTCACAGTTCCTCCCAGAGGAGTCCAAAGCTGCTGGTGCACAGTGGCATCCCGTGTCCCTCTGGGTCCCCCTGCCCCTGGTGCTGCAGCCTCCCCCTGAGGATGTTCGAGGAGATGAAGCCCAGAGCCTGACACGGGGACAGGGGCTCAGGGCCGTCAAAGTTGGAACAGGGAGACAGGGACCCCCTAGCAGCATCCCTGTACCCCCAGGGCCAGAGCTTGGCCAGGGCTCCTTCACCCTCTTATCAAGGAGGGCTTGAGAGCACTTTAAAAATCCTAGCAGGGGAGTAGCATAAAACAGCTTTAATATTAAGTGACAGCACCACAGAGTTCCTTGGCAAGAGTCACTCTGCTCCTGACTGGACACTTCAGGCACACCAGGGAAACAAAGCAACAACAAAAGCAAACAAAATCCAGGCAATCAAACCAAAAAGGAGTCAAGAACTGTCCCGGTGTCTGTGTGTCTCTGTGTGTTTGTGTGTGTGTGTGTGTGTGTGTGTGTGACGAAAGGACAGTGAGGGCAAGGATAAAAGGAATACAGCCTAAAAGCTAAACAGAGCTGTGGAATAACACTTAACAATATTCAACTTCGCTTAGAACTTCTATTAAGCTTCACAAATTAGCAAAAGAACAACTCTTAGCAGCATTTAACTTTGCTTACAGCTTGTGACTTTGTCCCTATAAGACACGTGAAAGCACGACGCGAGCCACCTGCTATTTGCAAGGTAAAGCTAAAAGTTTATTCTCTGACTCCAACTTTTATACTTTCCCAAAGGTGACATTGGATTGGAGAGTGAATGGACCACCTGTCAAAAGACATTGGACAAAACACTAGTACATCAAGTTTGTCCACCCCCATAAAAGATTGTAAACAATATGTTGTTGACAGAGATTGTGTGGGAAGCTTCTCCAACAGAATGTAAAGTCAGAAGGCTTTAGAAAATCTTAAGAATCAGGGTGACATGACTTAACCTTACTTCCAGGCCTGACTGGCTCAGCTATCCAAGGCAATCAAAGCCCTCAGAGAGCAGCATTTCTGCCACCTTTCCCTGAGCACAGGCACTCCTGTGTGCACACAGACACAAAGAGTCACTACAAGGCACCTGTGAGAAATTCCCCTGGGCAAAGGGAAATGTTCCCTTTGGAGGCTTTGGCATCTCCCCAGGGGATGAAGGGTTGAGCCTGGAGCAGACAGTGTCTGTGATGAGCTCCAGAGGAGCTGAGCCCAGGGGCTGCTGGCCAAGGCCCAGGCCCAGTGAGCATTTCTCAGCTGGCAGGGCGGCCTGAGAAGGGGAGAGGGGAATGCACCAGACCAGGAACCCTGGAACCAAGGGACCATTGTTACACTGTGGGGCCATGTGAGAAGAAGTGACCATTGGGACACTGTGGGGCCTTGTGAGACCAAGGGACCATTGGGACACTGTGGGACCATGTGAGATCAAGAGACCATTGGGACACTGTGAGTCCTCATGGATTCATGGACACCACTGCAACATTGCTGGGCCTCATGGAAGCAAGGGAACCCTAGTGACGCCGTGTGCCTCAGTGGAATGTAGGCATCATTGTGACACTGTGAGGCCCCATCCAACCAAGGCTCCATTGGGACACTGCGAGACCCCACGGAAACAAAGCTCCAGGGTGACACAGAGAGGCTGCCTGTAATCAGTGCTCCATTGTGACCCTGTGGAGCCAAAGGAGACCGTTGTGACACTGCAAAGCCCCATGGTCCATTGGTCCAAAGGTCCATTGTGACATTGCAGGACTCATGGAACAGAGGAGTCACATGACACTGTGGGGCCTGTGGAACCATGGAGAACATTGTGACACTGCAAGGCCTCAAGGAATCATTAGGACTGTTATACGTCTGTAAGATAACTTGTGGAAATAAAATTGTCATCTATTTTATAGTTATGTGCTGTTAAATTATACTTGTATAAGAAGGTTTTAAATCGCACAAGCCAGCAACAGCGATTGCAACACCATGTCAAAGCCACCTGGACAAGAGAGGGAGGACTTTATTTACAAGCGAACGAAAGTGGCCAGCCCGGAGAGGGATCATGCATCAAGGTTGTCCGAGAAACACCGGGACGATAAATACACGATAAATATCCGAGACCGAGATAGTCAGAGCCATCAGGGAGGTACAACTCAAATCCGAATTCCGGGACTGCAAACACAGGTGTTCATCACTCTCCGGACCTGTATTGTTCAACTTGCCACAGAGAAAAGAACTCCACATGAATACATGCACTCCAAAAAGGAAGAAAAGGGAGTCTGGCTCAGGCATGGAAAATCGTATAAAAATGGGTCAGACAGGACGGTCGGTGTGAAGCATAGAGGACCCTCTGCTGCAGCTCTCAAACCTGTGTCTCACCCGGTGGCAATCCCGGGCTCCACGCTGACTTTTTTTTATAGTGGCATTTTTTCATTTTTCTCAAAATTTATATTTGGTACACTTAATAACTTTTAATAAAATAATAACTACTAACTTGGAGCCTTGCATTTCTAACATGTTTATCACATTCGGTTTCTCATGATAAGCCTATCTACTTCTGCTAATTCTGAGATGGGGAAAAGGAACTGTCATGATTCCCGCTTGCACTAGAGGATTGTGACACGGGCTGACTTTGTGATGCCAGAGTCTTCTGTGCCATCACAGCGCAACTGTATGACATCCCAGAGTGATAGAGCAGCACTGGCTCTGTGACATCACGAGGGGGATTTGTGAGATCCCAGGGTGGGCTGTGACATCCCAGGAGGCAGTGTGACATCTCAGGGGCTCTGTGACCTTACTGGGGAGGTCACTTCAAGCCAGCTCCCACTCACAGTTCCTCCCAGAGAAGTCCAAAGCTGCTTGTGCACAGTGGCATCCCGTGTCCCTCTGGGTCCCCCTGCCCCTGGCGCTGCAGCCTCCCCCTGAGGATGTTTGAGGAGATCAAGCCCAGAGCCTAACACAGGGACAGGGGCTCAGGACCGTCAAAGTTGGAACAGGGAGACAGGGACCCCCTAGCAGCATCCCTGTGCCCCCAGGGCAAGAGCTTGGCCAGGGCTACTTCACCCTCTTATCAAGGAGGGCTTGAGAGCACTTTAAAAATCCTAGCAGGGGAGTAGCATAAAACAGCTTTAATATTAATAGACAGCACCAAAGAGTTCCTTGGCAAGAGTCACTCTGCTCCTGACTGGACACTTCAGGCACACCAGGGAAACAAAGCAACAACAAAAGCAAACAAAATCCAGGCAATCAAACCAAAAAGGAGTCAAGAACTGTCCCGGTGTCTGTGTGTCTCTGTGTGTTTGTGTGTGTGTGTGTGTGTGTGTGTGTGTGTGTGTGTGTGTGTGTGTGACGAAAGGACAGTGAGGGCAAGGATAAAAGGAATACAGCCTAAAAGCTAAACAGAGCTGTGGAATAACACTTAACAATATTCAACTTCGCTTATAACTTCTATTAAGCTTCACAAATTAGCAAAAGAACAACTCTTAGCAGCATTTAACTTTGCTTACAGCTTCTGACTTTGTCGCTATAAGACACGTGAAAGCACGACGCGAGCCACCTGCTATTTGCAAGGTAAAGCTAAAAGTTTATTCTCTGACTCCAACTTTTATACTTTCCCAAAGGTGACATTGGATTGGAGAGTGAATGGGCCACCTGTCAAAAGACATTGGACAAAACACTAGTACATCAAGTTTGTCCAGCCCCATAAAAGATTGTAAACAATATGTTGTTGACAGAGATTGTGTGGGAAGCTTCTCCAACAGAATGTAAAGTCAGAAGGCTTTAGAAAATCTTAAGAATCAGGGTGACATGACTTAACCTTACTTCCAGGCCTGACTGGCTCAGCTATCCAAGGCAATCAAAGCCCTCAGAGAGCAGCATTTCTGCCACATTTCCCTGAGCACAGGCACTCCTGTGTGCACACAGACACAAAGAGTCACTACAAGGCACCTGTGAGAAATTCCCCTGGGCAAAGGGAAATGTTCCCTTTGGAGGCTTTGGCATCTCCTCAGGGGATGAAGGGTTGAGCCTGGAGCAGACAGTGTCTGTGATGAGCTCCAGAGGAGCTGAGCCCAGGGGCTGCTGGCCAAGGCCCTGGCCCAGTGAGCATTTCTCAGCTGGCAGGGCGGCCTGAGAAGGGGAGAGGGGAATGCACCAGACCAGGAACCCTGGAACCAAGGGACCATTGTTACACTGTGGGGCCATGTGAGAAGAAGTGACCATTGGGACACTGTGGGGCCTTGTGAGACCAAGGGACCATTGGGACACTGTGGGACCATGTGAGATCAAGAGACCATTGGGACACTGTGAGTCCTCATGGATTCATGGACACCACTGTGACATTGCTGGGCCTCATGGAAGCAAGGGAACCCTAGTGACGCCGTGTCCCTCAGTGGAATGTAGGCATCATTGTGACACTGTGAGGCCCCATCCAACCAAGGCTCCATTGGGACACTGCGAGACCCCACGGAAACAAAGCTCCAGGGTGACACAGAGAGGCTGCCTGTAATCAGTGCTCCATTGTGACCCTGTGGAGCCAAAGGAGACCGTTGTGACACTGCAAAGCCCCATGGTCCATTGGTCCAAAGGTCCATTGTGACATTGCAGGACTCATGGAACAGAGGAGTCACATGACACTGTGGGGCCTGTGGAACCATGGAGAACATTGTGACACTGCAAGGCCTCAAGGAATCATTAGGACTGTTATATGTCTATAGGATAATTCGTGCAAATAAAATTGTCATCTATTTTATAGTTATGTGCTGTTAAATTATACTCGTATAAGAAGGTTTTAAATCGCACAAGCCAGCAACAGCGATTGCAACACCATGTCAAAGCCACCTGGACAAGAGAGGGAGGACTTTATTTACAAGCGAACGAAAGTGGCCAGCCCGGAGAGGGATCATGCATCAAGGTTGTCCGAGAAACACCGGGACGATAAATACACGATAAATATCCGAGACCGAGATAGTCAGAGCCATCAGGGAGGTACAACTCAAATCCGAATTCCGGGACTGCAAACACAGGTGTTCATCACTCTCCGGACCTGTATTGTTCAACTTGCCACAGAGAAAAGAACTCCACATGAATACATGCACTCCAAAAAGGAAGAAAAGGGAGTCTGGCTCAGGCATGGAAAATCGTATAAAAATGGGTCAGACAGGACGGTCGGTGTGAAGCATAGAGGACCCTCTGCTGCAGCTCTCAAACCTGTGTCTCACCCGGTGGCAATCCCGGGCTCCACGCTGACTTTTTTTTATAGTGGCATTTTTTCATTTTTCTCAAAATTTATATTTGGTACACTTAATAACTTTTAATAAAATAATAACTACTAACTTGGAGCCTTGCATTTCTAACATGTTTATCACATTCGGTTTCTCATGATAAGCCTATCTACTTCTGCTAATTCTGAGATGGGGAAAAGGAACTGTCATGATTCCCGCTTGCACTAGAGGATTGTGACACGGGCTGACTTTGTGATGCCAGAGTCTTCTGTGCCATCACAGCGCAACTGTATGACATCCCAGAGTGATAGAGCAGCACTGGCTCTGTGACATCACAAGGGGGATTTGTGAGATCCCAGGGTGGGCTGTGACATCCCAGGAGGCAGTGTGACATCTCAGGGGCTCTGTGACCTTACTGGGGAGGTCACTTCAAGCCAGCTCCCACTCACAGTTCCTCCCAGAGAAGTCCAAAGCTGCTTGTGCACAGTGGCATCCCGTGTCCCTCTGGGTCCCCCTGCCCCTGGCGCTGCAGCCTCCCCCTGAGGATGTTCGAGGAGATCAAGCCCAGAGCCTAACACAGGGACAGGGGCTCAGGACCGTCAAAGTTGGAACAGGGAGACAGGGACCCCCTAGCAGCATCCCTGTGCCCCCAGGGCAAGAGCTTGGCCAGGGCTCCTTCACCCTCTTATCAAGGAGGGCTTGAGAGCACTTTAAAAATCCTAGCAGGGGAGTAGCATAAAACAGCTTTAATATTAATAGACAGCACCAAAGAGTTCCTTGGCAAGAGTCACTCTGCTCCTGACTGGACACTTCAGGCACACCAGGGAAACAAAGCAACAACAAAAGCAAACAAAATCCAGGCAATCAAACCAAAAAGGAGTCAAGAACTGTCCCGGTGTCTGTGTGTCTCTGTGTGTTTGTGTGTGTGTGTGTGTGTGTGTGTGTGTGTGTGTGTGTGTGTGTGTGTGTGTGACGAAAGGACAGTGAGGGCAAGGATAAAAGGAATACAGCCTAAAAGCTAAACAGAGCTGTGGAATAACACTTAACAATATTCAACTTCGCTTATAACTTCTATTAAGCTTCACAAATTAGCAAAAGAACAACTCTTAGCAGCATTTAACTTTGCTTACAGCTTGTGACTTTGTCCCTATAAGACACGTGAAAGCACGACGCGAGCCACCTGCTATTTGCAAGGTAAAGCTAAAAGTTTATTCTCTGACTCCAACTTTTATACTTTCCCAAAGGTGACATTGGATTGGAGAGTGAATGGGCCACCTGTCAAAAGACATTGGACAAAACACTAGTACATCAAGTTTGTCCAGCCCCATAAAAGATTGTAAACAATATGTTGTTGACAGAGATTGTGTGGGAAGCTTCTCCAACAGAATGTAAAGTCAGAAGGCTTTAGAAAATCTTAAGAATCAGGGTGACATGACTTAACCTTACTTCCAGGCCTGACTGGCTCAGCTATCCAAGGCAATCAAAGCCCTCAGAGAGCAGCATTTCTGCCACATTTCCCTGAGCACAGGCACTCCTGTGTGCACACAGACACAAAGAGTCACTACAAGGCACCTGTGAGAAATTCCCCTGGGCAAAGGGAAATGTTCCCTTTGGAGGCTTTGGCATCTCCTCAGGGGATGAAGGGTTGAGCCTGGAGCAGACAGTGTCTGTGATGAGCTCCAGAGGAGCTGAGCCCAGGGGCTGCTGGCCAAGGCCCTGGCCCAGTGAGCATTTCTCAGCTGGCAGCGCGGCCTGAGAAGGGGAGAGGGGAATGCACCAGACCAGGAACCCTGGAACCAAGGGACCATTGTTACACTGTGGGGCCATGTGAGAAGAAGTGACCATTGGGACACTGTGGGGCCTTGTGAGACCAAGGGACCATTGGGACACTGTGGGACCATGTGAGATCAAGAGACCATTGGGACACTGTGAGTCCTCATGGATTCATGGACACCACTGTGACATTGCTGGGCCTCATGGAAGCAAGGGAACCCTAGTGACGCCGTGTGCCTCAGTGGAATGTAGGCATCATTGTGACACTGTGAGGCCCCATCCAACCAAGGCTCCATTGGGACACTGCGAGACCCCACGGAAACAAAGCTCCAGGGTGACACAGAGAGGCTGCCTGTAATCAGTGCTCCATTGTGACCCTGTGGAGCCAAAGGAGACCGTTGTGACACTGCAAAGCCCCATGGTCCATTGGTCCAAAGGTCCATTGTGACATTGCAGGACTCATGGAACAGAGGAGTCACATGACACTGTGGGGCCTGTGGAACCATGGAGAACATTGTGACACTGCAAGGCCTCAAGGAATCATTAGGACTGTTATATGTCTATAGGATAATTCGTGCAAATAAAATTGTCATCTATTTTATAGTTATGTGCTGTTAAATTATACTCTTCTAAGAAGGTTTTAAATCGCACAAGCCAGCAACAGCGATTGCAACACCATGTCAAAGCCACCTGGACAAGAGAGGGAGGACTTTATTTACAAGCAAATGAAAGTGGCCAGCCCAGAGAGGGATCATGCATCAAGGTTGTCTGAGAAACACCCGGACGATAAATACACGATAAATATCCGAGACCGAGATAGTCAGAGCCATCAGGGAGGTACAACTCAAATCCGAATTCCGGGACTGCAAACACAGGTGTTCATCACTCTCCGGACCTGTATTGTTCAACTTGCCACAGAGAAAAGAACTCCACATGAATACATGCACTCCAAAAAGGAAGAAAAGGGCGTCTGGCTCAGGCATGGAAAATCGTATAAAAATGGGTCAGACAGGACGGTCGGTGTGAAGCATAGAGGACCCTCTGCTGCAGCTGTCAAACCTGTGTCTCACCCGGTGGCAATCCCGGGCTCCACGCTGACTTTTTTTTATAGTGGCATTTTTTCATTTTTCTCAAAATTTATATTTGGTACACTTAATAACTTTTAATAAAATAATAACTACTAACTTGGAGCCTTTCATTTCTAACATGTTTATCACATTCGGTTTATCATGATAAGCCTATCTACTTCTGCTAATTCTGAGATGGGGAAAAGGAACTGTCATGATTCCCGCTTGCACTAGAGGATTGTGACACGGGCTGACTTTGTGATGCCAGAGTCTTCTGTGCCATCACAGCGCAACTGTATGACATCCCAGAGTGATAGAGCAGCACTGGCTCTGTGACATCACAAGGGGGATTTGTGAGATCCCAGGGTGGGCTGTGACATCCCAGGAGGCAGTGTGACATCTCAGGGGCTCTGTGACCTTACTGGGGAGGTCACTTCAAGCCAGCTCCCACTCACAGTTCCTCCCAGAGAAGTCCAAAGCTGCTTGTGCACAGTGGCATCCCGTGTCCCTCTGGGTCCCCCTGCCCCTGGCGCTGCAGCCTCCCCCTGAGGATGTTCGAGGAGATCAAGCCCAGAGCCTAACACAGGGACAGGGGCTCAGGACCGTCAAAGTTGGAACAGGGAGACAGGGACCCCCTAGCAGCATCCCTGTGCCCCCAGGGCAAGAGCTTGGCCAGGGCTCCTTCACCCTCTTATCAAGGAGGGCTTGAGAGCACTTTAAAAATCCTAGCAGGGGAGTAGCATAAAACAGCTTTAATATTAATAGACAGCACCAAAGAGTTCCTTGGCAAGAGTCACTCTGCTCCTGACTGGACACTTCAGGCACACCAGGGAAACAAAGCAACAACAAAAGCAAACAAAATCCAGGCAATCAAACCAAAAAGGAGTCAAGAACTGTCCCGGTGTCTGTGTGTCTCTGTGTGTTTGTGTGTGTGTGTGTGTGTGTGTGTGTGTGTGTGTGTGACGAAAGGACAGTGAGGGCAAGGATAAAAGGAATACAGCCTAAAAGCTAAACAGAGCTGTGGAATAACACTTAACAATATTCAACTTCGCTTATAACTTCTATTAAGCTTCACAAATTAGCAAAAGAACAACTCTTAGCAATATTTAACTTTGCTTACAGCTTGTGACTTTGTCCCTATAAGACACGTGAAAGCACGACGCGAGCCACCTGCTATTTGCAAGGTAAAGATAAAAGTCTATTCTCTGACTCCAACTTTTATACTTTCCCAAAGGTGACATTGGATTGGAGAGTGAATGGGCCACCTGTCAAAAGACATTGGACAAAACACTAGTACATCAAGTTTGTCCAGCCCCATAAAAGATTGTAAACAATATGTTGTTGACAGAGATTGTGTGGGAAGCTTCTCCAACAGAATGTAAAGTCAGAAGGCTTTAGAAAATCTTAAGAATCAGGGTGACATGACTTAACCTTACTTCCAGGCCTGACTGGCTCAGCTATCCAAGGCAATCAAAGCCCTCAGAGAGCAGCATTTCTGCCACATTTCCCTGAGCACAGGCACTCCTGTGTGCACACAGACACAAAGACTCACTACAAGGCACCTGTGAGAAATTCCCCTGAGCAAAGGGAAATGTTCCCTTTGGAGGCTTTGGCATCTCCCCAGGGGATGAAGGGTTGAGCCTGGAGCAGACAGTGTCTGTGATGAGCTCCAGAGGAGCTGAGCCCAGGGGCTGCTGGCCAAGGCCCTGGCCCAGTGAGCATTTCTCAGCTGGCAGGGCGGCCTGAGAAGGGGAGAGGGGAATGCACCAGACCAGGAACCCTGGAACCAAGGGACCATTGTTACACTGTGGGGCCATGTGAGAAGAAGTGACCATTGGGACACTGTGGGGCCTTGTGAGACCAAGGGACCATTGGGACACTGTGGGACCATGTGAGATCAAGAGACCATTGGGACACTGTGAGTCCTCATGGATTCATGGACACCACTGTGACATTGCTGGGCCTCATGGAAGCAAGGGAACCCTAGTGACGCCGTGTGCCTCAGTGGAATGTAGGCATCATTGTGACACTGTGAGGCCCCATCCAACCAAGGCTCCATTGGGACACTGCGAGACCCCACGGAAACAAAGCTCCAGGGTGACACAGAGAGGCTGCCTGTAATCAGTGCTCCATTGTGACCCTGTGGAGCCAAAGGAGACCGTTGTGACACTGCAAAGCCCCATGGTCCATTGGTCCAAAGGTCCATTGTGACATTGCAGGACTCATGGAACAGAGGAGTCACATGACACTGTGGGGCCTGTGGAACCATGGAGAACATTGTGACACTGCAAGGCCTCAAGGAATCATTAGGACTGTTATATGTCTATAGGATAATTCGTGCAAATAAAATTGTCATCTATTTTATAGTTATGTGCTGTTAAATTATACTCTTCTAAGAAGGTTTTAAATCGCACAAGCCAGCAACAGCGATTGCAACACCATGTCAAAGCCACCTGGACAAGAGAGGGAGGACTTTATTTACAAGCAAATGAAAGTGGCCAGCCCAGAGAGGGATCATGCATCAAGGTTGTCTGAGAAACACCCGGACGATAAATACACGATAAATATCCGAGACCGAGATAGTCAGAGCCATCAGGGAGGTACAACTCAAATCCGAATTCCGGGACTGCAAACACAGGTGTTCATCACTCTCCGGACCTGTATTGTTCAACTTGCCACAGAGAAAAGAACTCCACATGAATACATGCACTCCAAAAAGGAAGAAAAGGGCGTCTGGCTCAGGCATGGAAAATCGTATAAAAATGGGTCAGACAGGACGGTCGGTGTGAAGCATAGAGGACCCTCTGCTGCAGCTGTCAAACCTGTGTCTCACCCGGTGGCAATCCCGGGCTCCACGCTGACTTTTTTTTATAGTGCCATTTTTTCATTTTTCTCAAAATTTATATTTGGTACACTTAATAACTTTTAATAAAATAATAACTACTAACTTGGAGCCTTTCATTTCTAACATGTTTATCACATTCGGTTTCTCATGATAAGCCTATCTACTTCTGCTAATTCTGAGATGGGGAAAAGGAACTGTCATGATTCCCGCTTGCACTAGAGGATTGTGACACGGGCTGACTTTGTGATGCCAGAGTCTTCTGTGCCATCACAGCGCAACTGTATGACATCCCAGAGTGATAGAGCAGCACTGGCTCTGTGACATCACAAGGGGGATTTGTGAGATCCCAGGGTGGGCTGTGACATCCCAGGAGGCAGTGTGACATCTCAGGGGCTCTGTGACCTTACTGGGGAGGTCACTTCAAGCCAGCTCCCACTCACAGTTCCTCCCAGAGAAGTCCAAAGCTGCTCGTGCCCGGTGGCGTCCCGTGTCCCTCTGGGTCCCCCTGCCCCTGGCGCTGCAGCCTCCCCCTGAGGATGTTCGAGGAGATCAAGCCCAGAGCCTAACACAGGGACAGGGGCTCAGGACCGTCAAAGTTGGAACAGGGAGACAGGGACCCCCTAGCAGCATCCCTGTGCCCCCAGGGCAAGAGCTTGGCCAGGGCTCCTTCACCCTCTTATCAAGGAGGGCTTGAGAGCACTTTAAAAATCCTAGCAGGGGAGTAGCATAAAACAGCTTTAATATTAATAGACAGCACCAAAGAGTTCCTTGGCAAGAGTCACTCTGCTCCTGACTGGACACTTCAGGCACACCAGGGAAACAAAGCAACAACAAAAGCAAACAAAATCCAGGCAATCAAACCAAAAAGGAGTCAAGAACTGTCCCGGTGTCTGTGTGTCTCTGTGTGTTTGCGTGTGTGTGTGTGTGTGTGTGTGTGTGTGTGTGTGTGTGTGTGTGTGTGTGACGAAAGGACAGTGAGGGCAAGGATAAAAGGAATACAGCCTAAAAGCTAAACAGAGCTGTGGAATAACACTTAACAATATTCAACTTCGCTTATAACTTCTATTAAGCTTCACAAATTAGCAAAAGAACAACTCTTAGCAGCATTTAACTTTGCTTACAGCTTGTGACTTTGTCCCTATAAGACACGTGAAAGCACGACGCGAGCCACCTGCTATTTGCAAGGTAAAGATAAAAGTCTATTCTCTGACTCCAACTTTTATACTTTCCCAAAGGTGACATTGGATTGGAGAGTGAATGGGCCACCTGTCAAAAGACATTGGACAAAACACTAGTACATCAAGTTTGTCCACCCCCATAAAAGATTGTAAACAATATGTTGTTGACAGAGATTGTGTGGGAAGCTTCTCCAACAGAATGTAAAGTCAGAAGGCTTTAGAAAATCTTAAGAATCAGGGTGACATGACTTAACCTTACTTCCAGGCCTGACTGGCTCAGCTATCCAAGGCAATCAAAGCCCTCAGAGAGCAGCATTTCTGCCACATTTCCCTGAGCACAGGCACTCCTGTGTGCACACAGACACAAAGAGTCACTACAAGGCACCTGTGAGAAATTCCCCTGGGCAAAGGGAAATGTTCCCTTTGGAGGCTTTGGCATCTCCTCAGGGGATGAAGGGTTGAGCCTGGAGCAGACAGTGTCTGTGATGAGCTCCAGAGGAGCTGAGCCCAGGGGCTGCTGGCCAAGGCCCTGGCCCAGTGAGCATTTCTCAGCTGGCAGGGCGGCCTGAGAAGGGGAGAGGGGAATGCACCAGACCAGGAACCCTGGAACCAAGGGACCATTGTTACACTGTGGGGCCATGTGAGAAGAAGTGACCATTGGGACACTGTGGGGCCTTGTGAGACCAAGGGACCATTGGGACACTGTGGGACCATGTGAGATCAAGAGACCATTGGGACACTGTGAGTCCTCATGGATTCATGGACACCACTGTGACATTGCTGGGCCTCATGGAAGCAAGGGAACCCTAGTGACGCCGTGTGCCTCAGTGGAATGTAGGCATCATTGTGACACTGTGAGGCCCCATCCAACCAAGGCTCCATTGGGACACTGCGAGACCCCACGGAAACAAAGCTCCAGGGTGACACAGAGAGGCTGCCTGTAATCAGTGCTCCATTGTGACCCTGTGGAGCCAAAGGAGACCGTTGTGACACTGCAAAGCCCCATGGTCCATTGGTCCAAAGGTCCATTGTGACATTGCAGGACTCATGGAACAGAGGAGTCACATGACACTGTGGGGCCTGTGGAACCATGGAGAACATTGTGACACTGCAAGGCCTCAAGGAATCATTAGGACTGTTATACGTCTGTAAGATAACTTGTGGAAATAAAATTGTCATCTATTTTATAGTTATGTGCTGTTAAATTATACTCGTATAAGAAGGTTTTAAATCGCACAAGCCAGCAACTGCGACTGCAACACCATGTCAAACCCACCTGGACAAGAGAGGGAGGACTTTATTTACAAGCAAATGAAAGTGGCCAGCCCGGAGAGGGATCATGCATCAAGGTTGTCTGAGAAACACCCGGACGATAAATACACGATAAATATCCGAGACCGAGATAGTCAGAGCCATCAGGGAGGTACAACTCAAATCCGAATTCCGGGACTGCAAACACAGGTGTTCATCACTCTCCGGACCTGTATTGTTCAACTTGCCACAGAGAAAAGAACTCCACATGAATACATGCACTCCAAAAAGGAAGAAAAGGGCGTCTGGCTCAGGCATGGAAAATCGTATAAAAATGGGTCAGACAGGACGGTCGGTGTGAAGCATAGAGGACCCTCTGCTGCAGCTGTCAAACCTGTGTCTCACCCGGTGGCAATCCCGGGCTCCACGCTGACTTTTTTTTATACTGGCTTTTTCTCATTTTTCTCAAAATTTATATTTGGTACACTTAATAACTTTTTTAAAAATAATAACTACTAACTTGGAGCCTTGCATTTCTAACATGTTTATCACATTCGGTTTCTCATGATAAGCCTATCTACTTCTGCTAATTCTGAGATGGGGAAAAGGAACTGTCATGATTCCCGCTTGCACTAGAGGATTGTGACACGGGCTGACTTTGTGATGCCAGAGTCTTCTGTGCCATCACAGCGCAACTGTATGACATCCCAGAGTGATAGAGCAGCACTGGCTCTGTGACATCACAAGGGGGATTTGTGAGATCCCAGGGTGGGCTGTGACATCCCAGGAGGCAGTGTGACATCTCAGGGGCTCTGTGACCTTACTGGGGAGGTCACTTCAAGCCAGCTCCCACTCACAGTTCCTCCCAGAGAAGTCCAAAGCTGCTTGTGCACAGTGGCATCCCGTGTCCCTCTGGGTCCCCCTGCCCCTGGCGCTGCAGCCTCCCCCTGAGGATGTTTGAGGAGATCAAGCCCAGAGCCTAACACAGGGACAGGGGCTCAGGACCGTCAAAGTTGGAACAGGGAGACAGGGACCCCCTAGCAGCATCCCTGTGCCCCCAGGGCAAGAGCTTGGCCAGGGCTCCTTCACCCTCTTATCAAGGAGGGCTTGAGAGCACTTTAAAAATCCTAGCAGGGGAGTAGCATAAAACAGCTTTAATATTAATAGACAGCACCAAAGAGTTCCTTGGCAAGAGTCACTCTGCTCCTGACTGGACACTTCAGGCACACCAGGGAAACAAAGCAACAACAAAAGCAAACAAAATCCAGGCAATCAAACCAAAAAGGAGTCAAGAACTGTCCCGGTGTCTGTGTGTCTCTGTGTGTTTGCGTGTGTGTGTGTGTGTGTGTGTGTGTGTGTGTGACGAAAGGACAGTGAGGGCAAGGATAAAAGGAATACAGCCTAAAAGCTAAACAGAGCTGTGGAATAACACTTAACAATATTCAACTTCGCTTATAACTTCTATTAAGCTTCACAAATTAGCAAAAGAACAACTCTTAGCAGCATTTAACTTTGCTTACAGCTTGTGACTTTGTCCCTATAAGACACGTGAAAGCACGACGCGAGCCACCTGCTATTTGCAAGGTAAAGATAAAAGTCTATTCTCTGACTCCAACTTTTATACTTTCCCAAAGGTGACATTGGATTGGAGAGTGAATGGGCCACCTGTCAAAAGACATTGGACAAAACACTAGTACATCAAGTTTGTCCAGCCCCATAAAAGATTGTAAACAATATGTTGTTGACAGAGATTGTGTGGGAAGCTTCTCCAACAGAATGTAAAGTCAGAAGGCTTTAGAAAATCTTAAGAATCAGGGTGACATGACTTAACCTTACTTCCAGGCCTGACTGGCTCAGCTATCCAAGGCAATCAAAGCCCTCAGAGAGCAGCATTTCTGCCACATTTCCCTGAGCACAGGCACTCCTGTGTGCACACAGACACAAAGAGTCACTACAAGGCACCTGTGAGAAATTCCCCTGGGCAAAGGGAAATGTTCCCTTTGGAGGCTTTGGCATCTCCTCAGGGGATGAAGGGTTGAGCCTGGAGCAGACAGTGTCTGTGATGAGCTCCAGAGGAGCTGAGCCCAGGGGCTGCTGGCCAAGGCCCTGGCCCAGTGAGCATTTCTCAGCTGGCAGGGCGGCCTGAGAAGGGGAGAGGGGAATGCACCAGACCAGGAACCCTGGAACCAAGGGACCATTGTTACACTGTGGGGCCATGTGAGAAGAAGTGACCATTGGGACACTGTGGGGCCTTGTGAGACCAAGGGACCATTGGGACACTGTGGGACCATGTGAGATCAAGGGGCCATTGGGACACTGTGAGTCCTCATGGATTCATGGACACCACTGTGACATTGCTGGGCCTCATGGAGGCAAGGGAACCCTAGTGATGCCGTGTGCCTCAATGGAATGTAGGCATCATTGTGACACTGTGAGGCCCCATCCAACCAAGGCTCCATTGGGACACTGCGAGACCCCACGGAAACAAAGCTCCAGGGTGACACAGAGAGGCTGCCTGTAATCAGTGCTCCATTGTGACCCTGTGGAGCCAAAGGAGACCGTTGTGACACTGCAAAGCCCCATGGTCCATTGGTCCAAAGGTCCATTGTGACATTGCAGGACTCATGGAACAGAGGAGTCACATGACACTGTGGGGCCTGTGGAACCATGGAGAACATTGTGACACTGCAAGGCCTCAAGGAATCATTAGGACTGTTATACGTCTGTAAGATAACTTGTGGAAATAAAATTGTCATCTATTTTATAGTTATGTGCTGTTAAATTATACTCGTATAAGAAGGTTTTAAATCGCACAAGCCAGCAACAGCGATTGCAACACCATGTCAAAGCCACCTGGACAAGAGAGGGAGGACTTTATTTACAAGCAAATGAAAGTGGCCAGCCCGGAGAGGGATCATGCATCAAGGTTGTCTGAGAAACACCGGGACGATAAATACACGATAAATATCCGAGACCGAGATAGTCAGAGCCATCAGGGAGGTACAACTCAAATCCGAATTCCGGGACTGCAAACACAGGTGTTCATCACTCTCCGGACCTGTATTGTTCAACTTGCCACAGAGAAAAGAACTCCACATGAATACATGCACTCCAAAAAGGAAGAAAAGGGCGTCTGGCTCAGGCATGGAAAATCGTATAAAAATGGGTCAGACAGGACGGTCGGTGTGAAGCATAGAGGACCCTCTGCTGCAGCTGTCAAACCTGTGTCTCACCCGGTGGCAATCCCGGGCTCCACGCTGACTTTTTTTTATAGTGGCATTTTTTCATTTTTCTCAAAATTTATATTTGGTACACTTAATAACTTTTAATAAAATAATAACTAATAACTTGGAGCCTTGCATTTCTAACATGTTTATCACATTCGGTTTCTCATGATAAGCCTATCTACTTCTGCTAATTCTGAGATGGGGAAAAGGAACTGTCATGATTCCCGCTTGCACTAGAGGATTGTGACACGGGCTGACTTTGTGATGCCAGAGTCTTCTGTGCCATCACAGCGCAACTGTATGACATCCCAGAGTGATAGAGCAGCACTGGCTCTGTGACATCACAAGGGGGATTTGTGAGATCCCAGGGTGGGCTGTGACATCCCAGGAGGCAGTGTGACATCTCAGGGGCTCTGTGACCTTACTGGGGAGGTCACTTCAAGCCAGCTCCCACTCACAGTTCCTCCCAGAGAAGTCCAAAGCTGCTTGTGCACAGTGGCATCCCGTGTCCCTCTGGGTCCCCCTGCCCCTGGCGCTGCAGCCTCCCCCTGAGGATGTTCGAGGAGATCAAGCCCAGAGCCTAACACAGGGACAGGGGCTCAGGACCGTCAAAGTTGGAACAGGGAGACAGGGACCCCCTAGCAGCATCCCTGTGCCCCCAGGGCAAGAGCTTGGCCAGGGCTCCTTCACCCTCTTATCAAGGAGGGCTTGAGAGCACTTTAAAAATCCTAGCAGGGGAGTAGCATAAAACAGCTTTAATATTAATAGACAGCACCAAAGAGTTCCTTGGCAAGAGTCACTCTGCTCCTGACTGGACACTTCAGGCACACCAGGGAAACAAAGCAACAACAAAAGCAAACAAAATCCAGGCAATCAAACCAAAAAGGAGTCAAGAACTGTCCCGGTGTCTGTGTGTCTCTGTGTGTTTGCGTGTGTGTGTGTGTGTGTGTGTGTGTGTGTGTGACGAAAGGACAGTGAGGGCAAGGATAAAAGGAATACAGCCTAAAAGCTAAACAGAGCTGTGGAATAACACTTAACAATATTCAACTTCGCTTATAACTTCTATTAAGCTTCACAAATTAGCAAAAGAACAACTCTTAGCAGCATTTAACTTTGCTTACAGCTTGTGACTTTGTCCCTATAAGACACGTGAAAGCACGACGCGAGCCACCTGCTATTTGCAAGGTAAAGATAAAAGTCTATTCTCTGACTCCAACTTTTATACTTTCCCAAAGGTGACATTGGATTGGAGAGTGAATGGGCCACCTGTCAAAAGACATTGGACAAAACACTAGTACATCAAGTTTGTCCAGCCCCATAAAAGATTGTAAACAATATGTTGTTGACAGAGATTGTGTGGGAAGCTTCTCCAACAGAATGTAAAGTCAGAAGGCTTTAGAAAATCTTAAGAATCAGGGTGACATGACTTAACCTTACTTCCAGGCCTGACTGGCTCAGCTATCCAAGGCAATCAAAGCCCTCAGAGAGCAGCATTTCTGCCACATTTCCCTGAGCACAGGCACTCCTGTGTGCACACAGACACAAAGAGTCACTACAAGGCACCTGTGAGAAATTCCCCTGGGCAAAGGGAAATGTTCCCTTTGGAGGCTTTGGCATCTCCTCAGGGGATGAAGGGTTGAGCCTGGAGCAGACAGTGTCTGTGATGAGCTCCAGAGGAGCTGAGCCCAGGGGCTGCTGGCCAAGGCCCTGGCCCAGTGAGCATTTCTCAGCTGGCAGGGCGGCCTGAGAAGGGGAGAGGGGAATGCACCAGACCAGGAACCCTGGAACCAAGGGACCATTGTTACACTGTGGGGCCATGTGAGAAGAAGTGACCATTGGGACACTGTGGGGCCTTGTGAGACCAAGGGACCATTGGGACACTGTGGGACCATGTGAGATCAAGGGGCCATTGGGACACTGTGAGTCCTCATGGATTCATGGACACCACTGTGACATTGCTGGGCCTCATGGAGGCAAGGGAACCCTAGTGATGCCGTGTGCCTCAATGGAATGTAGGCATCATTGTGACACTGTGAGGCCCCATCCAACCAAGGCTCCATTGGGACACTGCGAGACCCCACGGAAACAAAGCTCCAGGGTGACACAGAGAGGCTGCCTGTAATCAGTGCTCCATTGTGACCCTGTGGAGCCAAAGGAGACCGTTGTGACACTGCAAAGCCCCATGGTCCATTGGTCCAAAGGTCCATTGTGACATTGCAGGACTCATGGAACAGAGGAGTCACATGACACTGTGGGGCCTGTGGAACCATGGAGAACATTGTGACACTGCAAGGCCTCAAGGAATCATTAGGACTGTTATACGTCTGTAAGATAACTTGTGGAAATAAAATTGTCATCTATTTTATAGTTATGTGCTGTTAAATTATACTCGTATAAGAAGGTTTTAAATCGCACAAGCCAGCAACTGCGACTGCAACACCATGTCAAAGCCACCTGGACAAGAGAGGGAGGACTTTATTTACAAGCAAATGAAAGTGGCCAGCCCGGAGAGGGATCATGCATCAAGGTTGTCTGAGAAACACCCGGACGATAAATACACGATAAATATCCGAGACCGAGATAGTCAGAGCCATCAGGGAGGTACAACTCAAATCCGAATTCCGGGACTGCAAACACAGGTGTTCATCACTCTCCGGACCTGTATTGTTCAACTTGCCACAGAGAAAAGAACTCCACATGAATACATGCACTCCAAAAAGGAAGAAAAGGGCGTCTGGCTCAGGCATGGAAAATCGTATAAAAATGGGTCAGACAGGACGGTCGGTGTGAAGCATAGAGGACCCTCTGCTGCAGCTCTCAAACCTGTGTCTCACCCGGTGGCAATCCCGGGCTCCACGCTGACTTTTTTTTATAGTGGCATTTTTTCATTTTTCTCAAAATTTATATTTGGTACACTTAATAACTTTTAATAAAATAATAACTACTAACTTGGAGCCTTGCATTTCTAACATGTTTATCACATTCGGTTTCTCATGATAAGCCTATCTACTTCTGCTAATTCTGAGATGGGGAAAAGGAACTGTCATGATTCCCGCTTGCACTAGAGGATTGTGACACGGGCTGACTTTGTGATGCCAGAGTCTTCTGTGCCATCACAGCGCAACTGTATGACATCCCAGAGTGATAGAGCAGCACTGGCTCTGTGACATCACAAGGGGGATTTGTGAGATCCCAGGGTGGGCTGTGACATCCCAGGAGGCAGTGTGACATCTCAGGGGCTCTGTGACCTTACTGGGGAGGTCACTTCAAGCCAGCTCCCACTCACAGTTCCTCCCAGAGAAGTCCAAAGCTGCTTGTGCACAGTGGCATCCCGTGTCCCTCTGGGTCCCCCTGCCCCTGGCGCTGCAGCCTCCCCCTGAGGATGTTCGAGGAGATCAAGCCCAGAGCCTAACACAGGGACAGGGGCTCAGGACCGTCAAAGTTGGAACAGGGAGACAGGGACCCCCTAGCAGCATCCCTGTGCCCCCAGGGCAAGAGCTTGGCCAGGGCTCCTTCACCCTCTTATCAAGGAGGGCTTGAGAGCACTTTAAAAATCCTAGCAGGGGAGTAGCATAAAACAGCTTTAATATTAATAGACAGCACCAAAGAGTTCCTTGGCAAGAGTCACTCTGCTCCTGACTGGACACTTCAGGCACACCAGGGAAACAAAGCAACAACAAAAGCAAACAAAATCCAGGCAATCAAACCAAAAAGGAGTCAAGAACTGTCCCGGTGTCTGTGTGTCTCTGTGTGTTTGTGTGTGTGTGTGTGTGTGTGTGTGTGTGTGTGTGTGTGACGAAAGGACAGTGAGGGCAAGGATAAAAGGAATACAGCCTAAAAGCTAAACAGAGCTGTGGAATAACACTTAACAATATTCAACTTCGCTTATAACTTCTATTAAGCTTCACAAATTAGCAAAAGAACAACTCTTAGCAGCATTTAACTTTGCTTACAGCTTGTGACTTTGTCCCTATAAGACACGTGAAAGCACGACGCGAGCCACCTGCTATTTGCAAGGTAAAGATAAAAGTCTATTCTCTGACTCCAACTTTTATACTTTCCCAAAGGTGACATTGGATTGGAGAGTGAATGGGCCACCTGTCAAAAGACATTGGACAAAACACTAGTACATCAAGTTTGTCCAGCCCCATAAAAGATTGTAAACAATATGTTGTTGACAGAGATTGTGTGGGAAGCTTCTCCAACAGAATGTAAAGTCAGAAGGCTTTAGAAAATCTTAAGAATCAGGGTGACATGACTTAACCTTACTTCCAGGCCTGACTGGCTCAGCTATCCAAGGCAATCAAAGCCCTCAGAGAGCAGCATTTCTGCCACATTTCCCTGAGCACAGGCACTCCTGTGTGCACACAGACACAAAGAGTCACTACAAGGCACCTGTGAGAAATTCCCCTGGGCAAAGGGAAATGTTCCCTTTGGAGGCTTTGGCATCTCCTCAGGGGATGAAGGGTTGAGCCTGGAGCAGACAGTGTCTGTGATGAGCTCCAGAGGAGCTGAGCCCAGGGGCTGCTGGCCAAGGCCCTGGCCCAGTGAGCATTTCTCAGCTGGCAGGGCGGCCTGAGAAGGGGAGAGGGGAATGCACCAGACCAGGAACCCTGGAACCAAGGGACCATTGTTACACTGTGGGGCCATGTGAGAAGAAGTGACCATTGGGACACTGTGGGGCCTTGTGAGACCAAGGGACCATTGGGACACTGTGGGACCATGTGAGATCAAGGGGCCATTGGGACACTGTGAGTCCTCATGGATTCATGGACACCACTGTGACATTGCTGGGCCTCATGGAGGCAAGGGAACCCTAGTGATGCCGTGTGCCTCAATGGAATGTAGGCATCATTGTGACACTGTGAGGCCCCATCCAACCAAGGCTCCATTGGGACACTGCGAGACCCCACGGAAACAAAGCTCCAGGGTGACACAGAGAGGCTGCCTGTAATCAGTGCTCCATTGTGACCCTGTGGAGCCAAAGGAGACCGTTGTGACACTGCAAAGCCCCATGGTCCATTGGTCCAAAGGTCCATTGTGACATTGCAGGACTCATGGAACAGAGGAGTCACATGACACTGTGGGGCCTGTGGAACCATGGAGAACATTGTGACACTGCAAGGCCTCAAGGAATCATTAGGACTGTTATACGTCTGTAAGATAACTTGTGGAAATAAAATTGTCATCTATTTTATAGTTATGTGCTGTTAAATTATACTCGTATAAGAAGGTTTTAAATCGCACAAGCCAGCAACTGCGACTGCAACACCATGTCAAAGCCACCTGGACAAGAGAGGGAGGACTTTATTTACAAGCAAATGAAAGTGGCCAGCCCGGAGAGGGATCATGCATCAAGGTTGTCTGAGAAACACCCGGACGATAAATACACGATAAATATCCGAGACCGAGATAGTCAGAGCCATCAGGGAGGTACAACTCAAATCCGAATTCCGGGACTGCAAACACAGGTGTTCATCACTCTCCGGACCTGTATTGTTCAACTTGCCACAGAGAAAAGAACTCCACATGAATACATGCACTCCAAAAAGGAAGAAAAGGGCGTCTGGCTCAGGCATGGAAAATCGTATAAAAATGGGTCAGACAGGACGGTCGGTGTGAAGCATAGAGGACCCTCTGCTGCAGCTCTCAAACCTGTGTCTCACCCGGTGGCAATCCCGGGCTCCACGCTGACTTTTTTTTATAGTGGCATTTTTTCATTTTTCTCAAAATTTATATTTGGTACACTTAATAACTTTTAATAAAATAATAACTACTAACTTGGAGCCTTGCATTTCTAACATGTTTATCACATTCGGTTTCTCATGATAAGCCTATCTACTTCTGCTAATTCTGAGATGGGGAAAAGGAACTGTCATGATTCCCGCTTGCACTAGAGGATTGTGACACGGGCTGACTTTGTGATGCCAGAGTCTTCTGTGCCATCACAGCGCAACTGTATGACATCCCAGAGTGATAGAGCAGCACTGGCTCTGTGACATCACAAGGGGGATTTGTGAGATCCCAGGGTGGGCTGTGACATCCCAGGAGGCAGTGTGACATCTCAGGGGCTCTGTGACCTTACTGGGGAGGTCACTTCAAGCCAGCTCCCACTCACAGTTCCTCCCAGAGAAGTCCAAAGCTGCTTGTGCACAGTGGCATCCCGTGTCCCTCTGGGTCCCCCTGCCCCTGGCGCTGCAGCCTCCCCCTGAGGATGTTCGAGGAGATCAAGCCCAGAGCCTAACACAGGGACAGGGGCTCAGGACCGTCAAAGTTGGAACAGGGAGACAGGGACCCCCTAGCAGCATCCCTGTGCCCCCAGGGCAAGAGCTTGGCCAGGGCTCCTTCACCCTCTTATCAAGGAGGGCTTGAGAGCACTTTAAAAATCCTAGCAGGGGAGTAGCATAAAACAGCTTTAATATTAATAGACAGCACCAAAGAGTTCCTTGGCAAGAGTCACTCTGCTCCTGACTGGACACTTCAGGCACACCAGGGAAACAAAGCAACAACAAAAGCAAACAAAATCCAGGCAATCAAACCAAAAAGGAGTCAAGAACTGTCCCGGTGTCTGTGTGTCTCTGTGTGTTTGTGTGTGTGTGTGTGTGTGTGTGTGTGTGTGTGTGTGTGACGAAAGGACAGTGAGGGCAAGGATAAAAGGAATACAGCCTAAAAGCTAAACAGAGCTGTGGAATAACACTTAACAATATTCAACTTCGCTTATAACTTCTATTAAGCTTCACAAATTAGCAAAAGAACAACTCTTAGCAGCATTTAACTTTGCTTACAGCTTGTGACTTTGTCCCTATAAGACACGTGAAAGCACGACGCGAGCCACCTGCTATTTGCAAGGTAAAGATAAAAGTCTATTCTCTGACTCCAACTTTTATACTTTCCCAAAGGTGACATTGGATTGGAGAGTGAATGGGCCACCTGTCAAAAGACATTGGACAAAACACTAGTACATCAAGTTTGTCCAGCCCCATAAAAGATTGTAAACAATATGTTGTTGACAGAGATTGTGTGGGAAGCTTCTCCAACAGAATGTAAAGTCAGAAGGCTTTAGAAAATCTTAAGAATCAGGGTGACATGACTTAACCTTACTTCCAGGCCTGACTGGCTCAGCTATCCAAGGCAATCAAAGCCCTCAGAGAGCAGCATTTCTGCCACATTTCCCTGAGCACAGGCACTCCTGTGTGCACACAGACACAAAGAGTCACTACAAGGCACCTGTGAGAAATTCCCCTGGGCAAAGGGAAATGTTCCCTTTGGAGGCTTTGGCATCTCCTCAGGGGATGAAGGGTTGAGCCTGGAGCAGACAGTGTCTGTGATGAGCTCCAGAGGAGCTGAGCCCAGGGGCTGCTGGCCAAGGCCCTGGCCCAGTGAGCATTTCTCAGCTGGCAGGGCGGCCTGAGAAGGGGAGAGGGGAATGCACCAGACCAGGAACCCTGGAACCAAGGGACCATTGTTACACTGTGGGGCCATGTGAGAAGAAGTGACCATTGGGACACTGTGGGGCCTTGTGAGACCAAGGGACCATTGGGACACTGTGGGACCATGTGAGATCAAGGGGCCATTGGGACACTGTGAGTCCTCATGGATTCATGGACACCACTGTGACATTGCTGGGCCTCATGGAGGCAAGGGAACCCTAGTGATGCCGTGTGCCTCAATGGAATGTAGGCATCATTGTGACACTGTGAGGCCCCATCCAACCAAGGCTCCATTGGGACACTGCGAGACCCCACGGAAACAAAGCTCCAGGGTGACACAGAGAGGCTGCCTGTAATCAGTGCTCCATTGTGACCCTGTGGAGCCAAAGGAGACCGTTGTGACACTGCAAAGCCCCATGGTCCATTGGTCCAAAGGTCCATTGTGACATTGCAGGACTCATGGAACAGAGGAGTCACATGACACTGTGGGGCCTGTGGAACCATGGAGAACATTGTGACACTGCAAGGCCTCAAGGAATCATTAGGACTGTTATACGTCTGTAAGATAACTTGTGGAAATAAAATTGTCATCTATTTTATAGTTATGTGCTGTTAAATTATACTCGTATAAGAAGGTTTTAAATCGCACAAGCCAGCAACAGCGATTGCAACACCATGTCAAAGCCACCTGGACAAGAGAGGGAGGACTTTATTTACAAGCAAATGAAAGTGGCCAGCCCGGAGAGGGATCATGCATCAAGGTTGTCTGAGAAACACCCGGACGATAAATACACGATAAATATCCGAGACCGAGATAGTCAGAGCCATCAGGGAGGTACAACTCAAATCCGAATTCCGGGACTGCAAACACAGGTGTTCATCACTCTCCGGACCTGTATTGTTCAACTTGCCACAGAGAAAAGAACTCCACATGAATACATGCACTCCAAAAAGGAAGAAAAGGGCGTCTGGCTCAGGCATGGAAAATCGTATAAAAATGGGTCAGACAGGACGGTCGGTGTGAAGCATAGAGGACCCTCTGCTGCAGCTGTCAAACCTGTGTCTCACCCGGTGGCAATCCCGGGCTCCACGCTGACTTTTTTTTATACTGGCTTTTTCTCATTTTTCTCAAAATTTATATTTGGTACACTTAATAACTTTTTTAAAAATAATAACTACTAACTTGGAGCCTTGCATTTCTAACATGTTTATCACATTCGGTTTCTCATGATAAGCCTATCTACTTCTGCTAATTCTGAGATGGGGAAAAGGAACTGTCATGATTCCCGCTTGCACTAGAGGATTGTGACACGGGCTGACTTTGTGATGCCAGAGTCTTCTGTGCCATCACAGCGCAACTGTATGACATCCCAGAGTGATAGAGCAGCACTGGCTCTGTGACATCACAAGGGGGATTTGTGAGATCCCAGGGTGGGCTGTGACATCCCAGGAGGCAGTGTGACATCTCAGGGGCTCTGTGACCTTACTGGGGAGGTCACTTCAAGCCAGCTCCCACTCACAGTTCCTCCCAGAGAAGTCCAAAGCTGCTTGTGCACAGTGGCATCCCGTGTCCCTCTGGGTCCCCCTGCCCCTGGCGCTGCAGCCTCCCCCTGAGGATGTTCGAGGAGATCAAGCCCAGAGCCTAACACAGGGACAGGGGCTCAGGACCGTCAAAGTTGGAACAGGGAGACAGGGACCCCCTAGCAGCATCCCTGTGCCCCCAGGGCAAGAGCTTGGCCAGGGCTCCTTCACCCTCTTATCAAGGAGGGCTTGAGAGCACTTTAAAAATCCTAGCAGGGGAGTAGCATAAAACAGCTTTAATATTAATAGACAGCACCAAAGAGTTCCTTGGCAAGAGTCACTCTGCTCCTGACTGGACACTTCAGGCACACCAGGGAAACAAAGCAACAACAAAAGCAAACAAAATCCAGGCAATCAAACCAAAAAGGAGTCAAGAACTGTCCCGGTGTCTGTGTGTCTCTGTGTGTTTGCGTGTGTGTGTGTGTGTGTGTGTGTGTGTGTGTGTGTGTGTGTGACGAAAGGACAGTGAGGGCAAGGATAAAAGGAATACAGCCTAAAAGCTAAACAGAGCTGTGGAATAACACTTAACAATATTCAACTTCGCTTATAACTTCTATTAAGCTTCACAAATTAGCAAAAGAACAACTCTTAGCAGCATTTAACTTTGCTTACAGCTTGTGACTTTGTCCCTATAAGACACGTGAAAGCACGACGCGAGCCACCTGCTATTTGCAAGGTAAAGATAAAAGTCTATTCTCTGACTCCAACTTTTATACTTTCCCAAAGGTGACATTGGATTGGAGAGTGAATGGGCCACCTGTCAAAAGACATTGGACAAAACACTAGTACATCAAGTTTGTCCAGCCCCATAAAAGATTGTAAACAATATGTTGTTGACAGAGATTGTGTGGGAAGCTTCTCCAACAGAATGTAAAGTCAGAAGGCTTTAGAAAATCTTAAGAATCAGGGTGACATGACTTAACCTTACTTCCAGGCCTGACTGGCTCAGCTATCCAAGGCAATCAAAGCCCTCAGAGAGCAGCATTTCTGCCACATTTCCCTGAGCACAGGCACTCCTGTGTGCACACAGACACAAAGAGTCACTACAAGGCACCTGTGAGAAATTCCCCTGGGCAAAGGGAAATGTTCCCTTTGGAGGCTTTGGCATCTCCTCAGGGGATGAAGGGTTGAGCCTGGAGCAGACAGTGTCTGTGATGAGCTCCAGAGGAGCTGAGCCCAGGGGCTGCTGGCCAAGGCCCTGGCCCAGTGAGCATTTCTCAGCTGGCAGGGCGGCCTGAGAAGGGGAGAGGGGAATGCACCAGACCAGGAACCCTGGAACCAAGGGACCATTGTTACACTGTGGGGCCATGTGAGAAGAAGTGACCATTGGGACACTGTGGGGCCTTGTGAGACCAAGGGACCATTGGGACACTGTGGGACCATGTGAGATCAAGGGGCCATTGGGACACTGTGAGTCCTCATGGATTCATGGACACCACTGTGACATTGCTGGGCCTCATGGAGGCAAGGGAACCCTAGTGATGCCGTGTGCCTCAATGGAATGTAGGCATCATTGTGACACTGTGAGGCCCCATCCAACCAAGGCTCCATTGGGACACTGCGAGACCCCACGGAAACAAAGCTCCAGGGTGACACAGAGAGGCTGCCTGTAATCAGTGCTCCATTGTGACCCTGTGGAGCCAAAGGAGACCGTTGTGACACTGCAAAGCCCCATGGTCCATTGGTCCAAAGGTCCATTGTGACATTGCAGGACTCATGGAACAGAGGAGTCACATGACACTGTGGGGCCTGTGGAACCATGGAGAACATTGTGACACTGCAAGGCCTCAAGGAATCATTAGGACTGTTATACGTCTGTAAGATAACTTGTGGAAATAAAATTGTCATCTATTTTATAGTTATGTGCTGTTAAATTATACTCGTATAAGAAGGTTTTAAATCGCACAAGCCAGCAACAGCGATTGCAACACCATGTCAAAGCCACCTGGACAAGAGAGGGAGGACTTTATTTACAAGCAAATGAAAGTGGCCAGCCCGGAGAGGGATCATGCATCAAGGTTGTCTGAGAAACACCGGGACGATAAATACACGATAATTATCCGAGACCGAGATAGTCAGAGCCATCAGGGAGGTACAACTCAAATCCGAATTCCGGGACTGCAAACACAGGTGTTCATCACTCTCCGGACCTGTATTGTTCAACTTGCCACAGAGAAAAGAACTCCACATGAATACATGCACTCCAAAAAGGAAGAAAAGGGCGTCTGGCTCAGGCATGGAAAATCGTATAAAAATGGGTCAGACAGGACGGTCGGTGTGAAGCATAGAGGACCCTCTGCTGCAGCTGTCAAACCTGTGTCTCACCCGGTGGCAATCCCGGGCTCCACGCTGACTTTTTTTTATAGTGGCATTTTTTCATTTTTCTCAAAATTTATATTTGGTACACTTAATAACTTTTAATAAAATAATAACTAATAACTTGGAGCCTTGCATTTCTAACATGTTTATCACATTCGGTTTCTCATGATAAGCCTATCTACTTCTGCTAATTCTGAGATGGGGAAAAGGAACTGTCATGATTCCCGCTTGCACTAGAGGATTGTGACACGGGCTGACTTTGTGATGCCAGAGTCTTCTGTGCCATCACAGCGCAACTGTATGACATCCCAGAGTGATAGAGCAGCACTGGCTCTGTGACATCACAAGGGGGATTTGTGAGATCCCAGGGTGGGCTGTGACATCCCAGGAGGCAGTGTGACATCTCAGGGGCTCTGTGACCTTACTGGGGAGGTCACTTCAAGCCAGCTCCCACTCACAGTTCCTCCCAGAGAAGTCCAAAGCTGCTTGTGCACAGTGGCATCCCGTGTCCCTCTGGGTCCCCCTGCCCCTGGCGCTGCAGCCTCCCCCTGAGGATGTTCGAGGAGATCAAGCCCAGAGCCTAACACAGGGACAGGGGCTCAGGACCGTCAAAGTTGGAACAGGGAGACAGGGACCCCCTAGCAGCATCCCTGTGCCCCCAGGGCAAGAGCTTGGCCAGGGCTCCTTCACCCTCTTATCAAGGAGGGCTTGAGAGCACTTTAAAAATCCTAGCAGGGGAGTAGCATAAAACAGCTTTAATATTAAGTGACAGCACCACAGAGTTCCTTGGCAAGAGTCACTCTGCTCCTGACTGGACACTTCAGGCACACCAGGGAAACAAAGCAACAACAAAAGCAAACAAAATCCAGGCAATCAAACCAAAAAGGAGTCAAGAACTGTCCCGGTGTCTGTGTGTCTCTGTGTGTTTGTGTGTGTGTGTGTGTGTGTGTGTGTGTGTGTGTGTGTGTGTGACGAAAGGACAGTGAGGGCAAGGATAAAAGGAATACAGCCTAAAAGCTAAACAGAGCTGTGGAATAACACTTAACAATATTCAACTTCGCTTAGAACTTCTATTAAGCTTCACAAATTAGCAAAAGAACAACTCTTAGCAGCATTTAACTTTGCTTACAGCTTGTGACTTTGTCCCTATAAGACACGTGAAAGCACGACGCGAGCCACCTGCTATTTGCAAGGTAAAGATAAAAGTCTATTCTCTGACTCCAACTTTTATACTTTCCCAAAGGTGACATTGGATTGGAGAGTGAATGGGCCACCTGTCAAAAGACATTGGACAAAACACTAGTACATCAAGTTTGTCCACCCCCATAAAAGATTGTAAACAATATGTTGTTGACAGAGATTGTGTGGGAAGCTTCTCCAACAGAATGTAAAGTCAGAAGGCTTTAGAAAATCTTAAGAATCAGGGTGACATGACTTAACCTTACTTCCAGGCCTGACTGGCTCAGCTATCCAAGGCAATCAAAGCCCTCAGAGAGCAGCATTTCTGCCACATTTCCCTGAGCACAGGCACTCCTGTGTGCACACAGACACAAAGAGTCACTACAAGGCACCTGTGAGAAATTCCCCTGGGCAAAGGGAAATGTTCCCTTTGGAGGCTTTGGCATCTCCTCAGGGGATGAAGGGTTGAGCCTGGAGCAGACAGTGTCTGTGATGAGCTCCAGAGGAGCTGAGCCCAGGGGCTGCTGGCCAAGGCCCTGGCCCAGTGAGCATTTCTCAGCTGGCAGGGCGGCCTGAGAAGGGGAGAGGGGAATGCACCAGACCAGGAACCCTGGAACCAAGGGACCATTGTTACACTGTGGGGCCATGTGAGAAGAAGTGACCATTGGGACACTGTGGGGCCTTGTGAGACCAAGGGACCATTGGGACACTGTGGGACCATGTGAGATCAAGAGACCATTGGGACACTGTGAGTCCTCATGGATTCATGGACACCACTGTGACATTGCTGGGCCTCATGGAAGCAAGGGAACCCTAGTGACGCCGTGTGCCTCAGTGGAATGTAGGCATCATTGTGACACTGTGAGGCCCCATCCAACCAAGGCTCCATTGGGACACTGCGAGACCCCACGGAAACAAAGCTCCAGGGTGACACAGAGAGGCTGCCTGTAATCAGTGCTCCATTGTGACCCTGTGGAGCCAAAGGAGAGCGTTGTGACACTGCAAAGCCCCATGGTCCATTGGTCCAAAGGTCCATTGTGACATTGCAGGACTCATGGAACAGAGGAGTCACATGACACTGTGGGGCCTGTGGAACCATGGAGAACATTGTGACACTGCAAGGCCTCAAGGAATCATTAGGACTGTTATATGTCTATAGGATAATTCGTGCAAATAAAATTGTCATCTATTTTATAGTTATGTGCTGTTAAATTATACTCTTCTAAGAAGGTTTTAAATCGCACAAGCCAGCAACAGCGATTGCAACACCATGTCAAAGCCACCTGGACAAGAGAGGGAGGACTTTATTTACAAGCAAATGAAAGTGGCCAGCCCGGAGAGGGATCATGCATCAAGGTTGTCTGAGAAACACCCGGACGATAAATACACGATAAATATCCGAGACCGAGATAGTCAGAGCCATCAGGGAGGTACAACTCAAATCCGAATTCCGGGACTGCAAACACAGGTGTTCATCACTCTCCGGACCTGTATTGTTCAACTTGCCACAGAGAAAAGAACTCCACATGAATACATGCACTCCAAAAAGGAAGAAAAGGGACTCTGGCTCAGGCAAGGAAAATCGTATAAAAATGGGTCAGACAGGACGGTCGGTGTGAAGCATAGAGGACCCTCTGCTGCAGCTGTCAAACCTGTGTCTCACCCGGTGGCAATCCCGGGCTCCACACTGACTTTTTTTTATACTGGCTTTTTCTCATTTTTCTCAAAATTTATATTTGGTACACTTAATAAATTTTTAAAAATAATAACTACTAACTTGGAGCCTTGCATTTCTAACATGTTTATCACATTCGGTTTCTCATGATAAGCCTATCTACTTCTGCTAATTCTGAGATGGGGAAAAGGAACTGTCATGATTCCCGCTTGCACTAGAGGATTGTGACACGGGCTGACTTTGTGATGCCAGAGTCTTCTGTGCCATCACAGCGCAACTGTATGACATCCCAGAGTGATAGAGCAGCACTGGCTCTGTGACATCACAAGGGGGATTTGTGAGATCCCAGGGTGGGCTGTGACATCCCAGGAGGCAGTGTGACATCTCAGGGGCTCTGTGACCTTACTGGGGAGGTCACTTCAAGCCAGCTCCCACTCACAGTTCCTCCCAGAGAAGTCCAAAGCTGCTTGTGCACAGTGGCATCCCGTGTCCCTCTGGGTCCCCCTGCCCCTGGCGCTGCAGCCTCCCCCTGAGGATGTTCGAGGAGATCAAGCCCAGAGCCTGACACGGGGACAGGGGCTCAGGGCCGTCAAAGTTGGAACAGGGAGACAGGGACCCCCTAGCAGCATCCCTGTGCCCCCAGGGCAAGAGCTTGGCCAGGGCTCCTTCACCCTCTTATCAAGGAGGGCTTGAGAGCACTTTAAAAATCCTAGCAGGGGAGTAGCATAAAACAGCTTTAATATTAAGTGACAGCACCACAGAGTTCCTTGGCAAGAGTCACTCTGCTCCTGACTGGACACTTCAGGCACACCAGGGAAACAAAGCAACAACAAAAGCAAACAAAATCCAGGCAATCAAACCAAAAAGGAGTCAAGAACTGTCCCGGTGTCTGTGTGTCTCTGTGTGTTTGTGTGTGTGTGTGTGTGTGTGTGTGTGTGTGTGTGTGTGTGTGTGTGTGTGTGTGACGAAAGGACAGTGAGGGCAAGGATAAAAGGAATACAGCCTAAAAGCTAAACAGAGCTGTGGAATAACACTTAACAATATTCAACTTCGCTTAGAACTTCTATTAAGCTTCACAAATTAGCAAAAGAACAACTCTTAGCAGCATTTAACTTTGCTTACAGCTTGTGACTTTGTCGCTATAAGACACGTGAAAGCACGACGCGAGCCACCTGCTATTTGCAAGGTAAAGATAAAAGTTTATTCTCTGACTCCAACTTTTATACTTTCCCAAAGGTGACATTGGATTGGAGAGTGAATGGGCCACCTGTCAAAAGACATTGGACAAAACACTAGTATATCAAGTTTGTCCACCCCCATAAAAGATTGTAAACAATATGTTGTTGACAGAGATTGTGTGGGAAGCTTCTCCAACAGAATGTAAAGTCAGAAGGCTTTAGAAAATCTTAAGAATCAGGGTGACATGACTTAACCTTACTTCCAGGCCTGACTGGCTCAGCTATCCAAGGCAATCAAAGCCCTCAGAGAGCAGCATTTCTGCCACCTTTCCCTGAGCACAGGCACTCCTGTGTGCACACAGACACAAAGAGTCACTACAAGGCACCTGTGAGAAATTCCCCTGGGCAAAGGGAAATGTTCCCTTTGGAGGCTTTGGCATCTCCCCAGGGGATGAAGGGTTGAGCCTGGAGCAGACAGTGTCTGTGATGAGCTCCAGAGGAGCTGAGCCCAGGGGCTGCTGGCCAAGGCCCTGGCCCAGTGAGCATTTCTCAGCTGGCAGGGCGGCCTGAGAAGGGGAGAGGGGAATGCACCAGACCAGGAACCCTGGAACCAAGGGACCATTGTTACACTGTGGGGCCATGTGAGAAGAAGTGACCATTGGGACACTGTGGGGCCTTGTGAGACCAAGGGACCATTGGGACACTGTGGGACCATGTGAGATCAAGAGACCATTGGGACACTGTGAGTCCTCATGGATTCATGGACACCACTGTGACATTGCTGGGCCTCATGGAAGCAAGGGAACCCTAGTGACGCCGTGTGCCTCAGTGGAATGTAGGCATCATTGTGACACTGTGAGGCCCCATCCAACCAAGGCTCCATTGGGACACTGCGAGACCCCACGGAAACAAAGCTCCAGGGTGACACAGAGAGGCTGCCTGTAATCAGTGCTCCATTGTGACCCTGTGGAGCCAAAGGAGACCGTTGTGACACTGCAAAGCCCCATGGTCCATTGGTCCAAAGGTCCATTGTGACATTGCAGGACTCATGGAATAGAGGAGTCACATGACACTGTGGGGCCTGTGGAACCATGGAGAACATTGTGACACTGCAAGGCCTCAAGGAATCATTAGGACTGTTATACGTCTGTAAGATAACTTGTGGAAATAAAATTGTCATCTATTTTATAGTTATGTGCTCTTAAATTATACTCGTATAAGAAGGTTTTAAATCGCACAAGCCAGCAACAGCGATTGCAACACCATGTCAAAGCCACCTGGACAAGAGAGGGAGGACTTTATTTACAAGCAAATGAAAGTGGCCAGCCCGGAGAGGGATCATGCATCAAGGTTGTCTGAGAAACACCCGGACGATAAATACACGATAAATATCCGAGACCGAGATAGTCAGAGCCATCAGGGAGGTACAACTCAAATCCGAATTCCGGGACTGCAAACACAGGTGTTCATCACTCTCCGGACCTGTATTGTTCAACTTGCCACAGAGAAAAGAACTCCACATGAATACATGCACTCCAAAAAGGAAGAAAAGGGCGTCTGGCTCAGGCATGGAAAATCGTATAAAAATGGGTCAGACAGGACGGTCGGTGTGAAGCATAGAGGACCCTCTGCTGCAGCTGTCAAACCTGTGTCTCACCCGGTGGCAATCCCGGGCTCCACGCTGACTTTTTTTTATAGTGGCATTTTTTCATTTTTCTCAAAATTTATATTTGGTACACTTAATAACTTTTAATAAAATAATAACTAATAACTTGGAGCCTTGCATTTCTAACATGTTTATCACATTCGGTTTCTCATGATAAGCCTATCTACTTCTGCTAATTCTGAGATGGGGAAAAGGAACTGTCATGATTCCCGCTTGCACTAGAGGATTGTGACACGGGCTGACTTTGTGATGCCAGAGTCTTCTGTGCCATCACAGCGCAACTGTATGACATCCCAGAGTGATAGAGCAGCACTGGCTCTGTGACATCACAAGGGGGATTTGTGAGATCCCAGGGTGGGCTGTGACATCCCAGGAGGCAGTGTGACATCTCAGGGGCTCTGTGACCTTACTGGGGAGGTCACTTCAAGCCAGCTCCCACTCACAGTTCCTCCCAGAGAAGTCCAAAGCTGCTTGTGCACAGTGGCATCCCGTGTCCCTCTGGGTCCCCCTGCCCCTGGCGCTGCAGCCTCCCCCTGAGGATGTTCGAGGAGATCAAGCCCAGAGCCTAACACAGGGACAGGGGCTCAGGACCGTCAAAGTTGGAACAGGGAGACAGGGACCCCCTAGCAGCATCCCTGTGCCCCCAGGGCAAGAGCTTGGCCAGGGCTACTTCACCCTCTTATCAAGGAGGGCTTGAGAGCACTTTAAAAATCCTAGCAGGGGAGTAGCATAAAACAGCTTTAATATTAATAGACAGCACCAAAGAGTTCCTTGGCAAGAGTCACTCTGCTCCTGACTGGACACTTCAGGCACACCAGGGAAACAAAGCAACAACAAAAGCAAACAAAATCCAGGCAATCAAACCAAAAAGGAGTCAAGAACTGTCCCGGTGTCTGTGTGTCTCTGTGTGTTTGTGTGTGTGTGTGTGTGTGTGTGACGAAAGGACAGTGAGGGCAAGGATAAAAGGAATACAGCCTAAAAGCTAAACAGAGCTGTGGAATAACACTTAACAATATTCAACTTCGCTTATAACTTCTATTAAGCTTCACAAATTAGCAAAAGAACAACTCTTAGCAGCATTTAACTTTGCTTACAGCTTGTGACTTTGTCCCTATAAGACACGTGAAAGCACGACGCGAGCCACCTGCTATTTGCAAGGTAAAGATAAAAGTCTATTCTCTGACTCCAACTTTTATACTTTCCCAAAGGTGACATTGGATTGGAGAGTGAATGGGCCACCTGTCAAAAGACATTGGACAAAACACTAGTACATCAAGTTTGTCCAGCCCCATAAAAGATTGTAAACAATATGTTGTTGACAGAGATTGTGTGGGAAGCTTCTCCAACAGAATGTAAAGTCAGAAGGCTTTAGAAAATCTTAAGAATCAGGGTGACATGACTTAACCTTACTTCCAGGCCTGACTGGCTCAGCTATCCAAGGCAATCAAAGCCCTCAGAGAGCAGCATTTCTGCCACATTTCCCTGAGCACAGGCACTCCTGTGTGCACACAGACACAAAGAGTCACTACAAGGCACCTGTGAGAAATTCCCCTGGGCAAAGGGAAATGTTCCCTTTGGAGGCTTTGGCATCTCCTCAGGGGATGAAGGGTTGAGCCTGGAGCAGACAGTGTCTGTGATGAGCTCCAGAGGAGCTGAGCCCAGGGGCTGCTGGCCAAGGCCCTGGCCCAGTGAGCATTTCTCAGCTGGCAGGGCGGCCTGAGAAGGGGAGAGGGGAATGCACCAGACCAGGAACCCTGGAACCAAGGGACCATTGTTACACTGTGGGGCCATGTGAGAAGAAGTGACCATTGGGACACTGTGGGGCCTTGTGAGACCAAGGGACCATTGGGACACTGTGGGACCATGTGAGATCAAGAGACCATTGGGACACTGTGAGTCCTCATGGATTCATGGACACCACTGCAACATTGCTGGGCCTCATGGAAGCAAGGGAACCCTAGTGACGCCGTGTGCCTCAGTGGAATGTAGGCATCATTGTGACACTGTGAGGCCCCATCCAACCAAGGCTCCATTGGGACACTGCGAGACCCCACGGAAACAAAGCTCCAGGGTGACACAGAGAGGCTGCCTGTAATCAGTGCTCCATTGTGACCCTGTGGAGCCAAAGGAGACCGTTGTGACACTGCAAAGCCCCATGGTCCATTGGTCCAAAGGTCCATTGTGACATTGCAGGACTCATGGAACAGAGGAGTCACATGACACTGTGGGGCCTGTGGAACCATGGAGAACATTGTGACACTGCAAGGCCTCAAGGAATCATTAGGACTGTTATATGTCTATAGGATAATTCGTGCAAATAAAATTGTCATCTATTTTATAGTTATGTGCTGTTAAATTATACTCTTCTAAGAAGGTTTTAAATCGCACAAGCCAGCAACAGCGATTGCAACACCATGTCAAAGCCACCTGGACAAGAGAGGGAGGACTTTATTTACAAGCAAATGAAAGTGGCCAGCCCGGAGAGGGATCATGCATCAAGGTTGTCTGAGAAACACCCGGACGATAAATACACGATAAATATCCGAGACCGAGATAGTCAGAGCCATCAGGGAGGTACAACTCAAATCCGAATTCCGGGACTGCAAACACAGGTGTTCATCACTCTCCGGACCTGTATTGTTCAACTTGCCACAGAGAAAAGAACTCCACATGAATACATGCACTCCAAAAAGGAAGAAAAGGGCGTCTGGCTCAGGCATGGAAAATCGTATAAAAATGGGTCAGACAGGACGGTCGGTGTGAAGCATAGAGGACCCTCTGCTGCAGCTGTCAAACCTGTGTCTCACCCGGTGGCAATCCCGGGCTCCACGCTGACTTTTTTTTATAGTGGCATTTTTTCATTTTTCTCAAAATTTATATTTGGTACACTTAATAACTTTTTTAAAAATAATAACTACTAACTTGGAGCCTTGCATTTCTAACATGTTTATCACATTCGGTTTCTCATGATAAGCCTATCTACTTCTGCTAATTCTGAGATGGGGAAAAGGAACTGTCATGATTCCCGCTTGCACTAGAGGATTGTGACACGGGCTGACTTTGTGATGCCAGAGTCTTCTGTGCCATCACAGCGCAACTGTATGACATCCCAGAGTGATAGAGCAGCACTGGCTCTGTGACATCACAAGGGGGATTTGTGAGATCCCAGGGTGGGCTGTGACATCCCAGGAGGCAGTGTGACATCTCAGGGGCTCTGTGACCTTACTGGGGAGGTCACTTCAAGCCAGCTCCCACTCACAGTTCCTCCCAGAGAAGTCCAAAGCTGCTTGTGCACAGTGGCATCCCGTGTCCCTCTGGGTCCCCCTGCCCCTGGCGCTGCAGCCTCCCCCTGAGGATGTTCGAGGAGATCAAGCCCAGAGCCTAACACAGGGACAGGGGCTCAGGACCGTCAAAGTTGGAACAGGGAGACAGGGACCCCCTAGCAGCATCCCTGTGCCCCCAGGGCAAGAGCTTGGCCAGGGCTCCTTCACCCTCTTATCAAGGAGGGCTTGAGAGCACTTTAAAAATCCTAGCAGGGGAGTAGCATAAAACAGCTTTAATATTAATAGACAGCACCAAAGATTTCCTTGGCAAGAGTCACTCTGCTCCTGACTGGACACTTCAGGCACACCAGGGAAACAAAGCAACAACAAAAGCAAACAAAATCCAGGCAATCAAACCAAAAAGGAGTCAAGAACTGTCCCGGTGTCTGTGTGTCTCTGTGTGTTTGTGTGTGTGTGTGTGTGTGTGTGTGTGTGTGTGTGTGTGTGTGTGTGTGTGACGAAAGGACAGTGAGGGCAAGGATAAAAGGAATACAGCCTAAAAGCTAAACAGAGCTGTGGAATAACACTTAACAATATTCAACTTCGCTTAGAACTTCTATTAAGCTTCACAAATTAGCAAAAGAACAACTCTTAGCAGCATTTAACTTTGCTTACAGCTTGTGACTTTGTCCCTATAAGACACGTGAAAGCACGACGCGAGCCACCTGCTATTTGCAAGGTAAAGATAAAAGTCTATTCTCTGACTCCAACTTTTATACTTTCCCAAAGGTGACATTGGATTGGAGAGTGAATGGGCCACCTGTCAAAAGACATTGGACAAAACACTAGTACATCAAGTTTGTCCACCCCCATAAAAGATTGTAAACAATATGTTGTTGACAGAGATTGTGTGGGAAGCTTCTCCAACAGAATGTAAAGTCAGAAGGCTTTAGAAAATCTTAAGAATCAGGGTGACATGACTTAACCTTACTTCCAGGCCTGACTGGCTCAGCTATCCAAGGCAATCAAAGCCCTCAGAGAGCAGCATTTCTGCCACATTTCCCTGAGCACAGGCACTCCTGTGTGCACACAGACACAAAGAGTCACTACAAGGCACCTGTGAGAAATTCCCCTGGGCAAAGGGAAATGTTCCCTTTGGAGGCTTTGGCATCTCCTCAGGGGATGAAGGGTTGAGCCTGGAGCAGACAGTGTCTGTGATGAGCTCCAGAGGAGCTGAGCCCAGGGGCTGCTGGCCAAGGCCCTGGCCCAGTGAGCATTTCTCAGCTGGCAGGGCGGCCTGAGAAGGGGAGAGGGGAATGCACCAGACCAGGAACCCTGGAACCAAGGGACCATTGTTACACTGTGGGGCCATGTGAGAAGAAGTGACCATTGGGACACTGTGGGGCCTTGTGAGACCAAGGGACCATTGGGACACTGTGGGACCATGTGAGATCAAGAGACCATTGGGACACTGTGAGTCCTCATGGATTCATGGACACCACTGTGACATTGCTGGGCCTCATGGAAGCAAGGGAACCCTAGTGACGCCGTGTGCCTCAGTGGAATGTAGGCATCATTGTGACACTGTGAGGCCCCATCCAACCAAGGCTCCATTGGGACACTGCGAGACCCCACGGAAACAAAGCTCCAGGGTGACACAGAGAGGCTGCCTGTAATCAGTGCTCCATTGTGACCCTGTGGAGCCAAAGGAGACCGTTGTGACACTGCAAAGCCCCATGGTCCATTGGTCCAAAGGTCCATTGTGACATTGCAGGACTCATGGAACAGAGGAGTCACATGACACTGTGGGGCCTGTGGAACCATGGAGAACATTGTGACACTGCAAGGCCTCAAGGAATCATTAGGACTGTTATATGTCTATAGGATAATTCGTGCAAATAAAATTGTCATCTATTTTATAGTTATGTGCTGTTAAATTATACTCTTCTAAGAAGGTTTTAAATCGCGCAAGCCAGCAACAGCGATTGCAACACCATGTCAAAGCCACCTGGACAAGAGAGGGAGGACTTTATTTACAAGCAAATGAAAGTGGCCAGCCCGGAGAGGGATCATGCATCAAGGTTGTCTGAGAAACACCGGGACGATAAATACACGATAAATATCCGAGACCGAGATAGTCAGAGCCATCAGGGAGGTACAACTCAAATCCGAATTCCGGGACTGCAAACACAGGTGTTCATCACTCTCCGGACCTGTATTGTTCAACTTGCCACAGAGAAAAGAACTCCACATGAATACATGCACTCCAAAAAGGAAGAAAAGGGCGTCTGGCTCAGGCATGGAAAATCGTATAAAAATGGGTCAGACAGGACGGTCGGTGTGAAGCATAGAGGACCCTCTGCTGCAGCTGTCAAACCTGTGTCTCACCCGGTGGCAATCCCGGGCTCCACGCTGACTTTTTTTTATAGTGGCATTTTTTCATTTTTCTCAAAATTTATATTTGGTACACTTAATAACTTTTAATAAAATAATAACTACTAACTTGGAGCCTTGCATTTCTAACATGTTTATCACATTCGGTTTCTCATGATAAGCCTATCTACTTCTGCTAATTCTGAGATGGGGAAAAGGAACTGTCATGATTCCCGCTTGCACTAGAGGATTGTGACACGGGCTGACTTTGTGATGCCAGAGTCTTCTGTGCCATCACAGCGCAACTGTATGACATCCCAGAGTGATAGAGCAGCACTGGCTCTGTGACATCACAAGGGGGATTTGTGAGATCCCAGGGTGGGCTGTGACATCCCAGGAGGCAGTGTGACATCTCAGGGGCTCTGTGACCTTACTGGGGAGGTCACTTCAAGCCAGCTCCCACTCACAGTTCCTCCCAGAGAAGTCCAAAGCTGCTTGTGCACAGTGGCATCCCGTGTCCCTCTGGGTCCCCCTGCCCCTGGCGCTGCAGCCTCCCCCTGAGGATGTTCGAGGAGATCAAGCCCAGAGCCTGACACGGGGACAGGGGCTCAGGGCCGTCAAAGTTGGAACAGGGAGACAGGGACCCCCTAGCAGCATCCCTGTGCCCCCAGGGCCAGAGCTTGGCCAGGGCTACTTCACCCTCTTATCAAGGAGGGCTTGAGAGCACTTTAAAAATCCTAGCAGGGGAGTAGCATAAAACAGCTTTAATATTAATAGACAGCACCAAAGAGTTCCTTGGCAAGAGTCACTCTGCTCCTGACTGGACACTTCAGGCACACCAGGGAAACAAAGCAACAACAAAAGCAAACAAAATCCAGGCAATCAAACCAAAAAGGAGTCAAGAACTGTCCCGGTGTCTGTGTGTCTCTGTGTGTTTGCGTGTGTGTGTGTGTGTGTGTGTGTGTGTGACGAAAGGACAGTGAGGGCAAGGATAAAAGGAATACAGCCTAAAAGCTAAACAGAGCTGTGGAATAACACTTAACAATATTCAACTTCGCTTATAACTTCTATTAAGCTTCACAAATTAGCAAAAGAACAACTCTTAGCAGCATTTAACTTTGCTTACAGCTTGTGACTTTGTCCCTATAAGACACGTGAAAGCACGACGCGAGCCACCTGCTATTTGCAAGGTAAAGATAAAAGTCTATTCTCTGACTCCAACTTTTATACTTTCCCAAAGGTGACATTGGATTGGAGAGTGAATGGGCCACCTGTCAAAAGACATTGGACAAAACACTAGTACATCAAGTTTGTCCAGCCCCATAAAAGATTGTAAACAATATGTTGTTGACAGAGATTGTGTGGGAAGCTTCTCCAACAGAATGTAAAGTCAGAAGGCTTTAGAAAATCTTAAGAATCAGGGTGACATGACTTAACCTTACTTCCAGGCCTGACTGGCTCAGCTATCCAAGGCAATCAAAGCCCTCAGAGAGCAGCATTTCTGCCACATTTCCCTGAGCACAGGCACTCCTGTGTGCACACAGACACAAAGAGTCACTACAAGGCACCTGTGAGAAATTCCCCTGGGCAAAGGGAAATGTTCCCTTTGGAGGCTTTGGCATCTCCTCAGGGGATGAAGGGTTGAGCCTGGAGCAGACAGTGTCTGTGATGAGCTCCAGAGGAGCTGAGCCCAGGGGCTGCTGGCCAAGGCCCTGGCCCAGTGAGCATTTCTCAGCTGGCAGGGCGGCCTGAGAAGGGGAGAGGGGAATGCACCAGACCAGGAACCCTGGAACCAAGGGACCATTGTTACACTGTGGGGCCATGTGAGAAGAAGTGACCATTGGGACACTGTGGGGCCTTGTGAGACCAAGGGACCATTGGGACACTGTGGGACCATGTGAGATCAAGAGACCATTGGGACACTGTGAGTCCTCATGGATTCATGGACACCACTGTGACATTGCTGGGCCTCATGGAAGCAAGGGAACCCTAGTGACGCCGTGTGCCTCAGTGGAATGTAGGCATCATTGTGACACTGTGAGGCCCCATCCAACCAAGGCTCCATTGGGACACTGCGAGACCCCACGGAAACAAAGCTCCAGGGTGACACAGAGAGGCTGCCTGTAATCAGTGCTCCATTGTGACCCTGTGGAGCCAAAGGAGACCGTTGTGACACTGCAAAGCCCCATGGTCCATTGGTCCAAAGGTCCATTGTGACATTGCAGGACTCATGGAACAGAGGAGTCACATGACACTGTGGGGCCTGTGGAACCATGGAGAACATTGTGACACTGCAAGGCCTCAAGGAATCATTAGGACTGTTATATGTCTATAGGATAATTCGTGCAAATAAAATTGTCATCTATTTTATAGTTATGTGCTGTTAAATTATACTCTTCTAAGAAGGTTTTAAATCGCACAAGCCAGCAACAGCGATTGCAACACCATGTCAAAGCCACCTGGACAAGAGAGGGAGGACTTTATTTACAAGCAAATGAAAGTGGCCAGCCCGGAGAGGGATCATGCATCAAGGTTGTCTGAGAAACACCCGGACGATAAATACACGATAAATATCCGAGACCGAGATAGTCAGAGCCATCAGGGAGGTACAACTCAAATCCGAATTCCGGGACTGCAAACACAGGTGTTCATCACTCTCCGGACCTGTATTGTTCAACTTGCCACAGAGAAAAGAACTCCACATGAATACATGCACTCCAAAAAGGAAGAAAAGGGACTCTGGCTCAGGCAAGGAAAATCGTATAAAAATGGGTCAGACAGGACGGTCGGTGTGAAGCATAGAGGACCCTCTGCTGCAGCTGTCAAACCTGTGTCTCACCCGGTGGCAATCCCGGGCTCCACGCTGACTTTTTTTTATAGTGGCATTTTTTCATTTTTCTCAAAATTTATATTTGGTACACTTAATAACTTTTTTAAAAATAATAACTACTAACTTGGAGCCTTGCATTTCTAACATGTTTATCACATTCGGTTTCTCATGATAAGCCTATCTACTTCTGCTAATTCTGAGATGGGGAAAAGGAACTGTCATGATTCCCGCTTGCACTAGAGGATTGTGACACGGGCTGACTTTGTGATGCCAGAGTCTTCTGTGCCATCACAGCGCAACTGTATGACATCCCAGAGTGATAGAGCAGCACTGGCTCTGTGACATCACAAGGGGGATTTGTGAGATCCCAGGGTGGGCTGTGACATCCCAGGAGGCAGTGTGACATCTCAGGGGCTCTGTGACCTTACTGGGGAGGTCACTTCAAGCCAGCTCCCACTCACAGTTCCTCCCAGAGAAGTCCAAAGCTGCTTGTGCACAGTGGCATCCCGTGTCCCTCTGGGTCCCCCTGCCCCTGGCGCTGCAGCCTCCCCCTGAGGATGTTCGAGGAGATCAAGCCCAGAGCCTGACACGGGGACAGGGGCTCAGGGCCGTCAAAGTTGGAACAGGGAGACAGGGACCCCCTAGCAGCATCCCTGTGCCCCCAGGGCCAGAGCTTGGCCAGGGCTACTTCACCCTCTTATCAAGGAGGGCTTGAGAGCACTTTAAAAATCCTAGCAGGGGAGTAGCATAAAACAGCTTTAATATTAATAGACAGCACCAAAGAGTTCCTTGGCAAGAGTCACTCTGCTCCTGACTGGACACTTCAGGCACACCAGGGAAACAAAGCAACAACAAAAGCAAACAAAATCCAGGCAATCAAACCAAAAAGGAGTCAAGAACTGTCCCGGTGTCTGTGTGTCTCTGTGTGTTTGCGTGTGTGTGTGTGTGTGTGTGTGTGTGTGACGAAAGGACAGTGAGGGCAAGGATAAAAGGAATACAGCCTAAAAGCTAAACAGAGCTGTGGAATAACACTTAACAATATTCAACTTCGCTTATAACTTCTATTAAGCTTCACAAATTAGCAAAAGAACAACTCTTAGCAGCATTTAACTTTGCTTACAGCTTGTGACTTTGTCCCTATAAGACACGTGAAAGCACGACGCGAGCCACCTGCTATTTGCAAGGTAAAGATAAAAGTCTATTCTCTGACTCCAACTTTTATACTTTCCCAAAGGTGACATTGGATTGGAGAGTGAATGGGCCACCTGTCAAAAGACATTGGACAAAACACTAGTACATCAAGTTTGTCCAGCCCCATAAAAGATTGTAAACAATATGTTGTTGACAGAGATTGTGTGGGAAGCTTCTCCAACAGAATGTAAAGTCAGAAGGCTTTAGAAAATCTTAAGAATCAGGGTGACATGACTTAACCTTACTTCCAGGCCTGACTGGCTCAGCTATCCAAGGCAATCAAAGCCCTCAGAGAGCAGCATTTCTGCCACATTTCCCTGAGCACAGGCACTCCTGTGTGCACACAGACACAAAGAGTCACTACAAGGCACCTGTGAGAAATTCCCCTGGGCAAAGGGAAATGTTCCCTTTGGAGGCTTTGGCATCTCCTCAGGGGATGAAGGGTTGAGCCTGGAGCAGACAGTGTCTGTGATGAGCTCCAGAGGAGCTGAGCCCAGGGGCTGCTGGCCAAGGCCCTGGCCCAGTGAGCATTTCTCAGCTGGCAGGGCGGCCTGAGAAGGGGAGAGGGGAATGCACCAGACCAGGAACCCTGGAACCAAGGGACCATTGTTACACTGTGGGGCCATGTGAGAAGAAGTGACCATTGGGACACTGTGGGGCCTTGTGAGACCAAGGGACCATTGGGACACTGTGGGACCATGTGAGATCAAGAGACCATTGGGACACTGTGAGTCCTCATGGATTCATGGACACCACTGCAACATTGCTGGGCCTCATGGAAGCAAGGGAACCCTAGTGACGCCGTGTGCCTCAGTGGAATGTAGGCATCATTGTGACACTGTGAGGCCCCATCCAACCAAGGCTCCATTGGGACACTGCGAGACCCCACGGAAACAAAGCTCCAGGGTGACACAGAGAGGCTGCCTGTAATCAGTGCTCCATTGTGACCCTGTGGAGCCAAAGGAGACCGTTGTGACACTGCAAAGCCCCATGGTCCATTGGTCCAAAGGTCCATTGTGACATTGCAGGACTCATGGAACAGAGGAGTCACATGACACTGTGGGGCCTGTGGAACCATGGAGAACATTGTGACACTGCAAGGCCTCAAGGAATCATTAGGACTGTTATATGTCTATAGGATAATTCGTGCAAATAAAATTGTCATCTATTTTATAGTTATGTGCTGTTAAATTATACTCTTCTAAGAAGGTTTTAAATCGCACAAGCCAGCAACAGCGATTGCAACACCATGTCAAAGCCACCTGGACAAGAGAGGGAGGACTTTATTAACAAGCAAATGAAAGTGGCCAGCCCGGAGAGGGATCATGCATCAAGGTTGTCTGAGAAACACCCGGACGATAAATACACGATAAATATCCGAGACCGAGATAGTCAGAGCCATCAGGGAGGTACAACTCAAATCCGAATTCCGGGACTGCAAACACAGGTGTTCATCACTCTCCGGACCTGTATTGTTCAACTTGCCACAGAGAAAAGAACTCCACATGAATACATGCACTCCAAAAAGGAAGAAAAGGGACTCTGGCTCAGGCAAGGAAAATCGTATAAAAATGGGTCAGACAGGACGGTCGGTGTGAAGCATAGAGGACCCTCTGCTGCAGCTGTCAAACCTGTGTCTCACCCGGTGGCAATCCCGGGCTCCACGCTGACTTTTTTTTATACTGGCTTTTTCTCATTTTTCTCAAAATTTATATTTGGTACACTTAATAACTTTTTTAAAAATAATAACTACTAACTTGGAGCCTTGCATTTCTAACATGTTTATCACATTCGGTTTCTCATGATAAGCCTATCTACTTCTGCTAATTCTGAGATGGGGAAAAGGAACTGTCATGATTCCCGCTTGCACTAGAGGATTGTGACACGGGCTGACTTTGTGATGCCAGAGTCTTCTGTGCCATCACAGCGCAACTGTATGACATCCCAGAGTGATAGAGCAGCACTGGCTCTGTGACATCACAAGGGGGATTTGTGAGATCCCAGGGTGGGCTGTGACATCCCAGGAGGCAGTGTGACATCTCAGGGGCTCTGTGACCTTACTGGGGAGGTCACTTCAAGCCAGCTCCCACTCACAGTTCCTCCCAGAGAAGTCCAAAGCTGCTTGTGCACAGTGGCATCCCGTGTCCCTCTGGGTCCCCCTGCCCCTGGCGCTGCAGCCTCCCCCTGAGGATGTTCGAGGAGATCAAGCCCAGAGCCTAACACAGGGACAGGGGCTCAGGACCGTCAAAGTTGGAACAGGGAGACAGGGACCCCCTAGCAGCATCCCTGTGCCCCCAGGGCAAGAGCTTGGCCAGGGCTCCTTCACCCTCTTATCAAGGAGGGCTTGAGAGCACTTTAAAAATCCTAGCAGGGGAGTAGCATAAAACAGCTTTAATATTAATAGACAGCACCAAAGATTTCCTTGGCAAGAGTCACTCTGCTCCTGACTGGACACTTCAGGCACACCAGGGAAACAAAGCAACAACAAAAGCAAACAAAATCCAGGCAATCAAACCAAAAAGGAGTCAAGAACTGTCCCGGTGTCTGTGTGTCTCTGTGTGTTTGTGTGTGTGTGTGTGTGTGTGTGTGTGTGTGTGTGTGTGTGTGTGTGTGTGACGAAAGGACAGTGAGGGCAAGGATAAAAGGAATACAGCCTAAAAGCTAAACAGAGCTGTGGAATAACACTTAACAATATTCAACTTCGCTTAGAACTTCTATTAAGCTTCACAAATTAGCAAAAGAACAACTCTTAGCAGCATTTAACTTTGCTTACAGCTTGTGACTTTGTCCCTATAAGACACGTGAAAGCACGACGCGAGCCACCTGCTATTTGCAAGGTAAAGATAAAAGTCTATTCTCTGACTCCAACTTTTATACTTTCCCAAAGGTGACATTGGATTGGAGAGTGAATGGGCCACCTGTCAAAAGACATTGGACAAAACACTAGTACATCAAGTTTGTCCACCCCCATAAAAGATTGTAAACAATATGTTGTTGACAGAGATTGTGTGGGAAGCTTCTCCAACAGAATGTAAAGTCAGAAGGCTTTAGAAAATCTTAAGAATCAGGGTGACATGACTTAACCTTACTTCCAGGCCTGACTGGCTCAGCTATCCAAGGCAATCAAAGCCCTCAGAGAGCAGCATTTCTGCCACATTTCCCTGAGCACAGGCACTCCTGTGTGCACACAGACACAAAGAGTCACTACAAGGCACCTGTGAGAAATTCCCCTGGGCAAAGGGAAATGTTTCCTTTGGAGGCTTTGGCATCTCCTCAGGGGATGAAGGGTTGAGCCTGGAGCAGACAGTGTCTGTGATGAGCTCCAGAGGAGCTGAGCCCAGGGGCTGCTGGCCAAGGCCCTGGCCCAGTGAGCATTTCTCAGCTGGCAGGGCGGCCTGAGAAGGGGAGAGGGGAATGCACCAGACCAGGAACCCTGGAACCAAGGGACCATTGTTACACTGTGGGGCCATGTGAGAAGAAGTGACCATTGGGACACTGTGGGGCCTTGTGAGACCAAGGGACCATTGGGACACTGTGGGACCATGTGAGATCAAGAGACCATTGGGACACTGTGAGTCCTCATGGATTCATGGACACCACTGTGACATTGCTGGGCCTCATGGAAGCAAGGGAACCCTAGTGACGCCGTGTGCCTCAGTGGAATGTAGGCATCATTGTGACACTGTGAGGCCCCATCCAACCAAGGCTCCATTGGGACACTGCGAGACCCCACGGAAACAAAGCTCCAGGGTGACACAGAGAGGCTGCCTGTAATCAGTGCTCCATTGTGACCCTGTGGAGCCAAAGGAGACCGTTGTGACACTGCAAAGCCCCATGGTCCATTGGTCCAAAGGTCCATTGTGACATTGCAGGACTCATGGAACAGAGGAGTCACATGACACTGTGGGGCCTGTGGAACCATGGAGAACATTGTGACACTGCAAGGCCTCAAGGAATCATTAGGACTGTTATATGTCTATAGGATAATTCGTGCAAATAAAATTGTCATCTATTTTATAGTTATGTGCTGTTAAATTATACTCTTCTAAGAAGGTTTTAAATCGCACAAGCCAGCAACAGCGATTGCAACACCATGTCAAAGCCACCTGGACAAGAGAGGGAGGACTTTATTTACAAGCAAATGAAAGTGGCCAGCCCGGAGAGGGATCATGCATCAAGGTTGTCTGAGAAACACCCGGACGATAAATACACGATAAATATCCGAGACCGAGATAGTCAGAGCCATCAGGGAGGTACAACTCAAATCCGAATTCCGGGACTGCAAACACAGGTGTTCATCACTCTCCGGACCTGTATTGTTCAACTTGCCACAGAGAAAAGAACTCCACATGAATACATGCACTCCAAAAAGGAAGAAAAGGGACTCTGGCTCAGGCATGGAAAATCGTATAAAAATGGGTCAGACAGGACGGTCGGTGTGAAGCATAGAGGACCCTCTGCTGCAGCTGTCAAACCTGTGTCTCACCCGGTGGCAATCCCGGGCTCCACGCTGACTTTTTTTTATAGTGGCATTTTTTCATTTTTCTCAAAATTTATATTTGGTACACTTAATAACTTTTAATAAAATAATAACTAATAACTTGGAGCCTTGCATTTCTAACATGTTTATCACATTCGGTTTCTCATGATAAGCCTATCTACTTCTGCTAATTCTGAGATGGGGAAAAGGAACTGTCATGATTCCCGCTTGCACTAGAGGATTGTGACACGGGCTGACTTTGTGATGCCAGAGTCTTCTGTGCCATCACAGCGCAACTGTATGACATCCCAGAGTGATAGAGCAGCACTGGCTCTGTGACATCACAAGGGGGATTTGTGAGATCCCAGGGTGGGCTGTGACATCCCAGGAGGCAGTGTGACATCTCAGGGGCTCTGTGACCTTACTGGGGAGGTCACTTCAAGCCAGCTCCCACTCACAGTTCCTCCCAGAGAAGTCCAAAGCTGCTTGTGCACAGTGGCATCCCGTGTCCCTCTGGGTCCCCCTGCCCCTGGCGCTGCAGCCTCCCCCTGAGGATGTTCGAGGAGATCAAGCCCAGAGCCTGACACGGGGACAGGGGCTCAGGGCCGTCAAAGTTGGAACAGGGAGACAGGGACCCCCTTGCAGCATCCCTGTGCCCCCAGGGCCAGAGCTTGGCCAGGGCTACTTCACCCTCTTATCAAGGAGGGCTTGAGAGCACTTTAAAAATCCTAGCAGGGGAGTAGCATAAAACAGCTTTAATATTAATAGACAGCACCAAAGAGTTCCTTGGCAAGAGTCACTCTGCTCCTGACTGGACACTTCAGGCACACCAGGGAAACAAAGCAACAACAAAAGCAAACAAAATCCAGGCAATCAAACCAAAAAGGAGTCAAGAACTGTCCCGGTGTCTGTGTGTCTCTGTGTGTTTGCGTGTGTGTGTGTGTGTGTGTGTGTGTGTGACGAAAGGACAGTGAGGGCAAGGATAAAAGGAATACAGCCTAAAAGCTAAACAGAGCTGTGGAATAACACTTAACAATATTCAACTTCGCTTATAACTTCTATTAAGCTGCACAAATTAGCAAAAGAACAACTCTTAGCAGCATTTAACTTTGCTTACAGCTTGTGACTTTGTCGCTATAAGACACGTGAAAGCACGACGCGAGCCACCTGCTATTTGCAAGGTAAAGATAAAAGTTTATTCTCTGACTCCAACTTTTATACTTTCCCAAAGGTGACATTGGATTGGAGAGTGAATGGGCCACCTGTCAAAAGACATTGGACAAAACACTAGTACATCAAGTTTGTCCACCCCCATAAAAGATTGTAAACAATATGTTGTTGACAGAGATTGTGTGGGAAGCTTCTCCAACAGAATGTAAAGTCAGAAGGCTTTAGAAAATCTTAAGAATCAGGGTGACATGACTTAACCTTACTTCCAGGCCTGACTGGCTCAGCTATCCAAGGCAATCAAAGCCCTCAGAGAGCAGCATTTCTGCCACCTTTCCCTGAGCACAGGCACTCCTGTGTGCACACAGACACAAAGAGTCACTACAAGGCACCTGTGAGAAATTCCCCTGGGCAAAGGGAAATGTTCCCTGCGGAGGCTTTGGCATCTCCCCAGGGGATGAAGGGTTGAGCCTGGAGCAGACAGTGTCTGTGATGAGCTCCAGAGGAGCTGAGCCCAGGGGCTGCTGGCCAAGGCCCTGGCCCAGTGAGCATTTCTCAGCTGGCAGGGCGGCCTGAGAAGGGGAAAGGGGAATGCACCAGACCAGGAACCATGGAACCAAGGGACCATTGTTACACTGTGGGGCCATGTGAGAAGAAGTGACCATTGGGACACTGTGGGGCCTTGTGAGACCAAGGGACCATTGGGACACTGTGGGACCATGTGAGATCAAGAGACCATTGGGACACTGTGAGTCCTCATGGATTCATGGACACCACTGTGACATTGCTGGGCCTCATGGAGGCAAGGGAACCCTAGTGATGCCGTGTGCCTCAATGGAATGTAGGCATCATTGTGACACTGTGAGGCCCCATCCAACCAAGGCTCCATTGGGACACTGCGAGACCCCACGGAAACAAAGCTCCAGGGTGACACAGAGAGGCTGCCTGTAATCAGTGCTCCATTGTGACCCTGTGGAGCCAAAGGAGACCGTTGTGACACTGCAAAGCCCCATGGTCCATTGGTCCAAAGGTCCATTGTGACATTGCAGGACTCATGGAATAGAGGAGTCACATGACACTGTGGGGCCTGTGGAACCATGGAGAACATTGTGACACTGCAAGGCCTCAAGGAATCATTAGGACTGTTATACGTCTGTAAGATAACTTGTGGAAATAAAATTGTCATCTATTTTATAGTTATGTGCTGTTAAATTATACTCTTCTAAGAAGGTTTTAAATCGCACAAGCCAGCAACAGCGATTGCAACACCATGTCAAAGCCACCTGGACAAGAGAGGGAGGACTTTATTTACAAGCAAATGAAAGTGGCCAGCCCGGAGAGGGATCATGCATCAAGGTTGTCTGAGAAACACCGGGACGATAAATACACGATAAATATCCGAGACCGAGATAGTCAGAGCCATCAGGGAGGTACATCTCAAATCCGAATTCCGGGACTGCAAACACAGGTGTTCATCACTCTCCGGACCTGTATTGTTCAACTTGCCACAGAGAAAAGAACTCCACATGAATACATGCACTCCAAAAAGGAAGAAAAGGGACTCTGGCTCAGGCATGGAAAATCGTATAAAAATGGGTCAGACAGGACGGTCGGTGTGAAGCATAGAGGACCCTCTGCTGCAGCTGTCAAACCTGTGTCTCACCCGGTGGCAATCCCGGGCTCCACGCTGACTTTTTTTTATAGTGGCATTTTTTCATTTTTCTCAAAATTTATATTTGGTACACTTAATAACTTTTAATAAAATAATAACTACTAACTTGGAGCCTTGCATTTCTAACATGTTTATCACATTCGGTTTCTCATGATAAGCCTATCTACTTCTGCTAATTCTGAGATGGGGAAAAGGAACTGTCATGATTCCCGCTTGCACTAGAGGATTGTGACACGGGCTGACTTTGTGATGCCAGAGTCTTCTGTGCCATCACAGCGCAACTGTATGACATCCCAGAGTGATAGAGCAGCACTGGCTCTGTGACATCACAAGGGGGATTTGTGAGATCCCAGGGTGGGCTGTGACATCCCAGGAGGCAGTGTGACATCTCAGGGGCTCTGTGACCTTACTGGGGAGGTCACTTCAAGCCAGCTCCCACTCACAGTTCCTCCCAGAGAAGTCCAAAGCTGCTTGTGCACAGTGGCATCCCGTGTCCCTCTGGGTCCCCCTGCCCCTGGCGCTGCAGCCTCCCCCTGAGGATGTTCGAGGAGATCAAGCCCAGAGCCTAACACAGGGACAGGGGCTCAGGACCGTCAAAGTTGGAACAGGGAGACAGGGACCCCCTAGCAGCATCCCTGTGCCCCCAGGGCAAGAGCTTGGCCAGGGCTCCTTCACCCTCTTATCAAGGAGGGCTTGAGAGCACTTTAAAAATCCTAGCAGGGGAGTAGCATAAAACAGCTTTAATATTAATAGACAGCACCAAAGATTTCCTTGGCAAGAGTCACTCTGCTCCTGACTGGACACTTCAGGCACACCAGGGAAACAAAGCAACAACAAAAGCAAACAAAATCCAGGCAATCAAACCAAAAAGGAGTCAAGAACTGTCCCGGTGTCTGTGTGTCTCTGTGTGTTTGTGTGTGTGTGTGTGTGTGTGTGTGTGTGTGTGTGTGTGTGTGTGTGTGTGTGACGAAAGGACAGTGAGGGCAAGGATAAAAGGAATACAGCCTAAAAGCTAAACAGAGCTGTGGAATAACACTTAACAATATTCAACTTCGCTTAGAACTTCTATTAAGTTTCACAAATTAGCAAAAGAACAACTCTTAGCAGCATTTAACTTTGCTTACAGCTTGTGACTTTGTCCCTATAAGACACGTGAAAGCACGACGCGAGCCACCTGCTATTTGCAAGGTAAAGATAAAAGTCTATTCTCTGACTCCAACTTTTATACTTTCCCAAAGGTGACATTGGATTGGAGAGTGAATGGGCCACCTGTCAAAAGACATTGGACAAAACACTAGTACATCAAGTTTGTCCAGCCCCATAAAAGATTGTAAACAATATGTTGTTGACAGAGATTGTGTGGGAAGCTTCTCCAACAGAATGTAAAGTCAGAAGGCTTTAGAAAATCTTAAGAATCAGGGTGACATGACTTAACCTTACTTCCAGGCCTGACTGGCTCAGCTATCCAAGGCAATCAAAGCCCTCAGAGAGCAGCATTTCTGCCACATTTCCCTGAGCACAGGCACTCCTGTGTGCACACAGACACAAAGAGTCACTACAAGGCACCTGTGAGAAATTCCCCTGGGCAAAGGGAAATGTTCCCTTTGGAGGCTTTGGCATCTCCTCAGGGGATGAAGGGTTGAGCCTGGAGCAGACAGTGTCTGTGATGAGCTCCAGAGGAGCTGAGCCCAGGGGCTGCTGGCCAAGGCCCTGGCCCAGTGAGCATTTCTCAGCTGGCAGGGCGGCCTGAGAAGGGGAGAGGGGAATGCACCAGACCAGGAACCCTGGAACCAAGGGACCATTGTTACACTGTGGGGCCATGTGAGAAGAAGTGACCATTGGGACACTGTGGGGCCTTGTGAGACCAAGGGACCATTGGGACACTGTGGGACCATGTGAGATCAAGAGACCATTGGGACACTGTGAGTCCTCATGGATTCATGGACACCACTGTGACATTGCTGGGCCTCATGGAAGCAAGGGAACCCTAGTGACGCCGTGTGCCTCAGTGGAATGTAGGCATCATTGTGACACTGTGAGGCCCCATCCAACCAAGGCTCCATTGGGACACTGCGAGACCCCACGGAAACAAAGCTCCAGGGTGACACAGAGAGGCTGCCTGTAATCAGTGCTCCATTGTGACCCTGTGGAGCCAAAGGAGACCGTTGTGACACTGCAAAGCCCCATGGTCCATTGGTCCAAAGGTCCATTGTGACATTGCAGGACTCATGGAACAGAGGAGTCACATGACACTGTGGGGCCTGTGGAACCATGGAGAACATTGTGACACTGCAAGGCCTCAAGGAATCATTAGGACTGTTATATGTCTATAGGATAATTCGTGCAAATAAAATTGTCATCTATTTTATAGTTATGTGCTGTTAAATTATACTCTTCTAAGAAGGTTTTAAATCGCGCAAGCCAGCAACAGCGATTGCAACACCATGTCAAAGCCACCTGGACAAGAGAGGGAGGACTTTATTTACAAGCAAATGAAAGTGGCCAGCCCGGAGAGGGATCATGCATCAAGGTTGTCTGAGAAACACCGGGACGATAAATACACGATAAATATCCGAGACCGAGATAGTCAGAGCCATCAGGGAGGTACAACTCAAATCCGAATTCCGGGACTGCAAACACAGGTGTTCATCACTCTCCGGACCTGTATTGTTCAACTTGCCACAGAGAAAAGAACTCCACATGAATACATGCACTCCAAAAAGGAAGAAAAGGGCGTCTGGCTCAGGCATGGAAAATCGTATAAAAATGGGTCAGACAGGACGGTCGGTGTGAAGCATAGAGGACCCTCTGCTGCAGCTGTCAAACCTGTGTCTCACCCGGTGGCAATCCCGGGCTCCACGCTGACTTTTTTTTATAGTGGCATTTTTTCATTTTTCTCAAAATTTATATTTGGTACACTTAATAACTTTTAATAAAATAATAACTAATAACTTGGAGCCTTGCATTTCTAACATGTTTATCACATTCGGTTTCTCATGATAAGCCTATCTACTTCTGCTAATTCTGAGATGGGGAAAAGGAACTGTCATGATTCCCGCTTGCACTAGAGGATTGTGACACGGGCTGACTTTGTGATGCCAGAGTCTTCTGTGCCATCACAGCGCAACTGTATGACATCCCAGAGTGATAGAGCAGCACTGGCTCTGTGACATCACAAGGGGGATTTGTGAGATCCCAGGGTGGGCTGTGACATCCCAGGAGGCAGTGTGACATCTCAGGGGCTCTGTGACCTTACTGGGGAGGTCACTTCAAGCCAGCTCCCACTCACAGTTCCTCCCAGAGAAGTCCAAAGCTGCTTGTGCACAGTGGCATCCCGTGTCCCTCTGGGTCCCCCTGCCCCTGGCGCTGCAGCCTCCCCCTGAGGATGTTCGAGGAGATCAAGCCCAGAGCCTGACACGGGGACAGGGGCTCAGGGCCGTCAAAGTTGGAACAGGGAGACAGGGACCCCCTAGCAGCATCCCTGTGCCCCCAGGGCCAGAGCTTGGCCAGGGCTCCTTCACCCTCTTATCAAGGAGGGCTTGAGAGCACTTTAAAAATCCTAGCAGGGGAGTAGCATAAAACAGCTTTAATATTAATAGACAGCACCAAAGAGTTCCTTGGCAAGAGTCACTCTGCTCCTGACTGGACACTTCAGGCACACCAGGGAAACAAAGCAACAACAAAAGCAAACAAAATCCAGGCAATCAAACCAAAAAGGAGTCAAGAACTGTCCCGGTGTCTGTGTGTCTCTGTGTGTTTGCGTGTGTGTGTGTGTGTGTGTGTGTGTGTGTGTGACGAAAGGACAGTGAGGGCAAGGATAAAAGGAATACAGCCTAAAAGCTAAACAGAGCTGTGGAATAACACTTAACAATATTCAACTTCGCTTATAACTTCTATTAAGCTTCACAAATTAGCAAAAGAACAACTCTTAGCAGCATTTAACTTTGCTTACAGCTTGTGACTTTGTCCCTATAAGACACGTGAAAGCACGACGCGAGCCACCTGCTATTTGCAAGGTAAAGATAAAAGTCTATTCTCTGACTCCAACTTTTATACTTTCCCAAAGGTGACATTGGATTGGAGAGTGAATGGGCCACCTGTCAAAAGACATTGGACAAAACACTAGTACATCAAGTTTGTCCAGCCCCATAAAAGATTGTAAACAATATGTTGTTGACAGAGATTGTGTGGGAAGCTTCTCCAACAGAATGTAAAGTCAGAAGGCTTTAGAAAATCTTAAGAATCAGGGTGACATGACTTAACCTTACTTCCAGGCCTGACTGGCTCAGCTATCCAAGGCAATCAAAGCCCTCAGAGAGCAGCATTTCTGCCACATTTCCCTGAGCACAGGCACTCCTGTGTGCACACAGACACAAAGAGTCACTACAAGGCACCTGTGAGAAATTCCCCTGGGCAAAGGGAAATGTTCCCTTTGGAGGCTTTGGCATCTCCTCAGGGGATGAAGGGTTGAGCCTGGAGCAGACAGTGTCTGTGATGAGCTCCAGAGGAGCTGAGCCCAGGGGCTGCTGGCCAAGGCCCTGGCCCAGTGAGCATTTCTCAGCTGGCAGGGCGGCCTGAGAAGGGGAGAGGGGAATGCACCAGACCAGGAACCCTGGAACCAAGGGACCATTGTTACACTGTGGGGCCATGTGAGAAGAAGTGACCATTGGGACACTGTGGGGCCTTGTGAGACCAAGGGACCATTGGGACACTGTGGGACCATGTGAGATCAAGAGACCATTGGGACACTGTGAGTCCTCATGGATTCATGGACACCACTGTGACATTGCTGGGCCTCATGGAAGCAAGGGAACCCTAGTGACGCCGTGTGCCTCAGTGGAATGTAGGCATCATTGTGACACTGTGAGGCCCCATCCAACCAAGGCTCCATTGGGACACTGCGAGACCCCACGGAAACAAAGCTCCAGGGTGACACAGAGAGGCTGCCTGTAATCAGTGCTCCATTGTGACCCTGTGGAGCCAAAGGAGACCGTTGTGACACTGCAAAGCCCCATGGTCCATTGGTCCAAAGGTCCATTGTGACATTGCAGGACTCATGGAACAGAGGAGTCACATGACACTGTGGGGCCTGTGGAACCATGGAGAACATTGTGACACTGCAAGGCCTCAAGGAATCATTAGGACTGTTATATGTCTATAGGATAATTCGTGCAAATAAAATTGTCATCTATTTTATAGTTATGTGCTGTTAAATTATACTCTTCTAAGAAGGTTTTAAATCGCACAAGCCAGCAACAGCGATTGCAACACCATGTCAAAGCCACCTGGACAAGAGAGGGAGGACTTTATTTACAAGCAAATGAAAGTGGCCAGCCCGGAGAGGGATCATGCATCAAGGTTGTCTGAGAAACACCCGGACGATAAATACACGATAAATATCCGAGACCGAGATAGTCAGAGCCATCAGGGAGGTACAACTCAAATCCGAATTCCGGGACTGCAAACACAGGTGTTCATCACTCTCCGGACCTGTATTGTTCAACTTGCCACAGAGAAAAGAACTCCACATGAATACATGCACTCCAAAAAGGAAGAAAAGGGACTCTGGCTCAGGCAAGGAAAATCGTATAAAAATGGGTCAGACAGGACGGTCGGTGTGAAGCATAGAGGACCCTCTGCTGCAGCTGTCAAACCTGTGTCTCACCCGGTGGCAATCCCGGGCTCCACGCTGACTTTTTTTTATAGTGGCATTTTTTCATTTTTCTCAAAATTTATATTTGGTACACTTAATAACTTTTTTAAAAATAATAACTACTAACTTGGAGCCTTGCATTTCTAACATGTTTATCACATTCGGTTTCTCATGATAAGCCTATCTACTTCTGCTAATTCTGAGATGGGGAAAAGGAACTGTCATGATTCCCGCTTGCACTAGAGGATTGTGACACGGGCTGACTTTGTGATGCCAGAGTCTTCTGTGCCATCACAGCGCAACTGTATGACATCCCAGAGTGATAGAGCAGCACTGGCTCTGTGACATCACAAGGGGGATTTGTGAGATCCCAGGGTGGGCTGTGACATCCCAGGAGGCAGTGTGACATCTCAGGGGCTCTGTGACCTTACTGGGGAGGTCACTTCAAGCCAGCTCCCACTCACAGTTCCTCCCAGAGAAGTCCAAAGCTGCTTGTGCACAGTGGCATCCCGTGTCCCTCTGGGTCCCCCTGCCCCTGGCGCTGCAGCCTCCCCCTGAGGATGTTCGAGGAGATCAAGCCCAGAGCCTGACACGGGGACAGGGGCTCAGGGCCGTCAAAGTTGGAACAGGGAGACAGGGACCCCCTAGCAGCATCCCTGTGCCCCCAGGGCCAGAGCTTGGCCAGGGCTACTTCACCCTCTTATCAAGGAGGGCTTGAGAGCACTTTAAAAATCCTAGCAGGGGAGTAGCATAAAACAGCTTTAATATTAATAGACAGCACCAAAGAGTTCCTTGGCAAGAGTCACTCTGCTCCTGACTGGACACTTCAGGCACACCAGGGAAACAAAGCAACAACAAAAGCAAACAAAATCCAGGCAATCAAACCAAAAAGGAGTCAAGAACTGTCCCGGTGTCTGTGTGTCTCTGTGTGTTTGCGTGTGTGTGTGTGTGTGTGTGTGTGTGTGTGTGACGAAAGGACAGTGAGGGCAAGGATAAAAGGAATACAGCCTAAAAGCTAAACAGAGCTGTGGAATAACACTTAACAATATTCAACTTCGCTTATAACTTCTATTAAGCTTCACAAATTAGCAAAAGAACAACTCTTAGCAGCATTTAACTTTGCTTACAGCTTGTGACTTTGTCCCTATAAGACACGTGAAAGCACGACGCGAGCCACCTGCTATTTGCAAGGTAAAGATAAAAGTCTATTCTCTGACTCCAACTTTTATACTTTCCCAAAGGTGACATTGGATTGGAGAGTGAATGGGCCACCTGTCAAAAGACATTGGACAAAACACTAGTACATCAAGTTTGTCCAGCCCCATAAAAGATTGTAAACAATATGTTGTTGACAGAGATTGTGTGGGAAGCTTCTCCAACAGAATGTAAAGTCAGAAGGCTTTAGAAAATCTTAAGAATCAGGGTGACATGACTTAACCTTACTTCCAGGCCTGACTGGCTCAGCTATCCAAGGCAATCAAAGCCCTCAGAGAGCAGCATTTCTGCCACATTTCCCTGAGCACAGGCACTCCTGTGTGCACACAGACACAAAGAGTCACTACAAGGCACCTGTGAGAAATTCCCCTGGGCAAAGGGAAATGTTCCCTTTGGAGGCTTTGGCATCTCCTCAGGGGATGAAGGGTTGAGCCTGGAGCAGACAGTGTCTGTGATGAGCTCCAGAGGAGCTGAGCCCAGGGGCTGCTGGCCAAGGCCCTGGCCCAGTGAGCATTTCTCAGCTGGCAGGGCGGCCTGAGAAGGGGAGAGGGGAATGCACCAGACCAGGAACCCTGGAACCAAGGGACCATTGTTACACTGTGGGGCCATGTGAGAAGAAGTGACCATTGGGACACTGTGGGGCCTTGTGAGACCAAGGGACCATTGGGACACTGTGGGACCATGTGAGATCAAGAGACCATTGGGACACTGTGAGTCCTCATGGATTCATGGACACCACTGTGACATTGCTGGGCCTCATGGAAGCAAGGGAACCCTAGTGACGCCGTGTGCCTCAGTGGAATGTAGGCATCATTGTGACACTGTGAGGCCCCATCCAACCAAGGCTCCATTGGGACACTGCGAGACCCCACGGAAACAAAGCTCCAGGGTGACACAGAGAGGCTGCCTGTAATCAGTGCTCCATTGTGACCCTGTGGAGCCAAAGGAGACCGTTGTGACACTGCAAAGCCCCATGGTCCATTGGTCCAAAGGTCCATTGTGACATTGCAGGACTCATGGAACAGAGGAGTCACATGACACTGTGGGGCCTGTGGAACCATGGAGAACATTGTGACACTGCAAGGCCTCAAGGAATCATTAGGACTGTTATATGTCTATAGGATAATTCGTGCAAATAAAATTGTCATCTATTTTATAGTTATGTGCTGTTAAATTATACTCTTCTAAGAAGGTTTTAAATCGCACAAGCCAGCAACAGCGATTGCAACACCATGTCAAAGCCACCTGGACAAGAGAGGGAGGACTTTATTTACAAGCAAATGAAAGTGGCCAGCCCGGAGAGGGATCATGCATCAAGGTTGTCTGAGAAACACCCGGACGATAAATACACGATAAATATCCGAGACCGAGATAGTCAGAGCCATCAGGGAGGTACAACTCAAATCCGAATTCCGGGACTGCAAACACAGGTGTTCATCACTCTCCGGACCTGTATTGTTCAACTTGCCACAGAGAAAAGAACTCCACATGAATACATGCACTCCAAAAAGGAAGAAAAGGGACTCTGGCTCAGGCAAGGAAAATCGTATAAAAATGGGTCAGACAGGACGGTCGGTGTGAAGCATAGAGGACCCTCTGCTGCAGCTGTCAAACCTGTGTCTCACCCGGTGGCAATCCCGGGCTCCACGCTGACTTTTTTTTATAGTGGCATTTTTTCATTTTTCTCAAAATTTATATTTGGTACACTTAATAACTTTTTTAAAAATAATAACTACTAACTTGGAGCCTTGCATTTCTAACATGTTTATCACATTCGGTTTCTCATGATAAGCCTATCTACTTCTGCTAATTCTGAGATGGGGAAAAGGAACTGTCATGATTCCCGCTTGCACTAGAGGATTGTGACACGGGCTGACTTTGTGATGCCAGAGTCTTCTGTGCCATCACAGCGCAACTGTATGACATCCCAGAGTGATAGAGCAGCACTGGCTCTGTGACATCACAAGGGGGATTTGTGAGATCCCAGGGTGGGCTGTGACATCCCAGGAGGCAGTGTGACATCTCAGGGGCTCTGTGACCTTACTGGGGAGGTCACTTCAAGCCAGCTCCCACTCACAGTTCCTCCCAGAGAAGTCCAAAGCTGCTTGTGCACAGTGGCATCCCGTGTCCCTCTGGGTCCCCCTGCCCCTGGCGCTGCAGCCTCCCCCTGAGGATGTTCGAGGAGATCAAGCCCAGAGCCTGACACGGGGACAGGGGCTCAGGGCCGTCAAAGTTGGAACAGGGAGACAGGGACCCCCTAGCAGCATCCCTGTGCCCCCAGGGCCAGAGCTTGGCCAGGGCTACTTCACCCTCTTATCAAGGAGGGCTTGAGAGCACTTTAAAAATCCTAGCAGGGGAGTAGCATAAAACAGCTTTAATATTAATAGACAGCACCAAAGAGTTCCTTGGCAAGAGTCACTCTGCTCCTGACTGGACACTTCAGGCACACCAGGGAAACAAAGCAACAACAAAAGCAAACAAAATCCAGGCAATCAAACCAAAAAGGAGTCAAGAACTGTCCCGGTGTCTGTGTGTCTCTGTGTGTTTGCGTGTGTGTGTGTGTGTGTGTGTGTGTGTGACGAAAGGACAGTGAGGGCAAGGATAAAAGGAATACAGCCTAAAAGCTAAACAGAGCTGTGGAATAACACTTAACAATATTCAACTTCGCTTAGAACTTCTATTAAGTTTCACAAATTAGCAAAAGAACAACTCTTAGCAGCATTTAACTTTGCTTACAGCTTGTGACTTTGTCCCTATAAGACACGTGAAAGCACGACGCGAGCCACCTGCTATTTGCAAGGTAAAGATAAAAGTCTATTCTCTGACTCCAACTTTTATACTTTCCCAAAGGTGACATTGGATTGGAGAGTGAATGGGCCACCTGTCAAAAGACATTGGACAAAACACTAGTACATCAAGTTTGTCCAGCCCCATAAAAGATTGTAAACAATATGTTGTTGACAAGAGATTGTGTGGGAAGCTTCTCCAACAGAATGTAAAGTCAGAAGGCTTTAGAAAATCTTAAGAATCAGGGTGACATGACTTAACCTTACTTCCAGGCCTGACTGGCTCAGCTATCCAAGGCAATCAAAGCCCTCAGAGAGCAGCATTTCTGCCACATTTCCCTGAGCACAGGCACTCCTGTGTGCACACAGACACAAAGAGTCACTACAAGGCACCTGTGAGAAATTCCCCTGGGCAAAGGGAAATGTTCCCTTTGGAGGCTTTGGCATCTCCTCAGGGGATGAAGGGTTGAGCCTGGAGCAGACAGTGTCTGTGATGAGCTCCAGAGGAGCTGAGCCCAGGGGCTGCTGGCCAAGGCCCTGGCCCAGTGAGCATTTCTCAGCTGGCAGGGCGGCCTGAGAAGGGGAGAGGGGAATGCACCAGACCAGGAACCCTGGAACCAAGGGACCATTGTTACACTGTGGGGCCATGTGAGAAGAAGTGACCATTGGGACACTGTGGGGCCTTGTGAGACCAAGGGACCATTGGGACACTGTGGGACCATGTGAGATCAAGAGACCATTGGGACACTGTGAGTCCTCATGGATTCATGGACACCACTGTGACATTGCTGGGCCTCATGGAAGCAAGGGAACCCTAGTGACGCCGTGTGCCTCAGTGGAATGTAGGCATCATTGTGACACTGTGAGGCCCCATCCAACCAAGGCTCCATTGGGACACTGCGAGACCCCACGGAAACAAAGCTCCAGGGTGACACAGAGAGGCTGCCTGTAATCAGTGCTCCATTGTGACCCTGTGGAGCCAAAGGAGACCGTTGTGACACTGCAAAGCCCCATGGTCCATTGGTCCAAAGGTCCATTGTGACATTGCAGGACTCATGGAACAGAGGAGTCACATGACACTGTGGGGCCTGTGGAACCATGGAGAACATTGTGACACTGCAAGGCCTCAAGGAATCATTAGGACTGTTATATGTCTATAGGATAATTCGTGCAAATAAAATTGTCATCTATTTTATAGTTATGTGCTGTTAAATTATACTCTTCTAAGAAGGTTTTAAATCGCACAAGCCAGCAACAGCGATTGCAACACCATGTCAAAGCCACCTGGACAAGAGAGGGAGGACTTTATTAACAAGCAAATGAAAGTGGCCAGCCCGGAGAGGGATCATGCATCAAGGTTGTCTGAGAAACACCCGGACGATAAATACACGATAAATATCCGAGACCGAGATAGTCAGAGCCATCAGGGAGGTACAACTCAAATCCGAATTCCGGGACTGCAAACACAGGTGTTCATCACTCTCCGGACCTGTATTGTTCAACTTGCCACAGAGAAAAGAACTCCACATGAATACATGCACTCCAAAAAGGAAGAAAAGGGACTCTGGCTCAGGCAAGGAAAATCGTATAAAAATGGGTCAGACAGGACGGTCGGTGTGAAGCATAGAGGACCCTCTGCTGCAGCTGTCAAACCTGTGTCTCACCCGGTGGCAATCCCGGGCTCCACGCTGACTTTTTTTTATACTGGCTTTTTCTCATTTTTCTCAAAATTTATATTTGGTACACTTAATAACTTTTTTAAAAATAATAACTACTAACTTGGAGCCTTGCATTTCTAACATGTTTATCACATTCGGTTTCTCATGATAAGCCTATCTACTTCTGCTAATTCTGAGATGGGGAAAAGGAACTGTCATGATTCCCGCTTGCACTAGAGGATTGTGACACGGGCTGACTTTGTGATGCCAGAGTCTTCTGTGCCATCACAGCGCAACTGTATGACATCCCAGAGTGATAGAGCAGCACTGGCTCTGTGACATCACAAGGGGGATTTGTGAGATCCCAGGGTGGGCTGTGACATCCCAGGAGGCAGTGTGACATCTCAGGGGCTCTGTGACCTTACTGGGGAGGTCACTTCAAGCCAGCTCCCACTCACAGTTCCTCCCAGAGAAGTCCAAAGCTGCTTGTGCACAGTGGCATCCCGTGTCCCTCTGGGTCCCCCTGCCCCTGGCGCTGCAGCCTCCCCCTGAGGATGTTCGAGGAGATCAAGCCCAGAGCCTAACACAGGGACAGGGGCTCAGGACCGTCAAAGTTGGAACAGGGAGACAGGGACCCCCTAGCAGCATCCCTGTGCCCCCAGGGCAAGAGCTTGGCCAGGGCTCCTTCACCCTCTTATCAAGGAGGGCTTGAGAGCACTTTAAAAATCCTAGCAGGGGAGTAGCATAAAACAGCTTTAATATTAATAGACAGCACCAAAGATTTCCTTGGCAAGAGTCACTCTGCTCCTGACTGGACACTTCAGGCACACCAGGGAAACAAAGCAACAACAAAAGCAAACAAAATCCAGGCAATCAAACCAAAAAGGAGTCAAGAACTGTCCCGGTGTCTGTGTGTCTCTGTGTGTTTGTGTGTGTGTGTGTGTGTGTGTGTGTGTGTGTGTGTGTGTGTGTGTGTGTGACGAAAGGACAGTGAGGGCAAGGATAAAAGGAATACAGCCTAAAAGCTAAACAGAGCTGTGGAATAACACTTAACAATATTCAACTTCGCTTAGAACTTCTATTAAGCTTCACAAATTAGCAAAAGAACAACTCTTAGCAGCATTTAACTTTGCTTACAGCTTGTGACTTTGTCCCTATAAGACACGTGAAAGCACGACGCGAGCCACCTGCTATTTGCAAGGTAAAGATAAAAGTCTATTCTCTGACTCCAACTTTTATACTTTCCCAAAGGTGACATTGGATTGGAGAGTGAATGGGCCACCTGTCAAAAGACATTGGACAAAACACTAGTACATCAAGTTTGTCCACCCCCATAAAAGATTGTAAACAATATGTTGTTGACAGAGATTGTGTGGGAAGCTTCTCCAACAGAATGTAAAGTCAGAAGGCTTTAGAAAATCTTAAGAATCAGGGTGACATGACTTAACCTTACTTCCAGGCCTGACTGGCTCAGCTATCCAAGGCAATCAAAGCCCTCAGAGAGCAGCATTTCTGCCACATTTCCCTGAGCACAGGCACTCCTGTGTGCACACAGACACAAAGAGTCACTACAAGGCACCTGTGAGAAATTCCCCTGGGCAAAGGGAAATGTTTCCTTTGGAGGCTTTGGCATCTCCTCAGGGGATGAAGGGTTGAGCCTGGAGCAGACAGTGTCTGTGATGAGCTCCAGAGGAGCTGAGCCCAGGGGCTGCTGGCCAAGGCCCTGGCCCAGTGAGCATTTCTCAGCTGGCAGGGCGGCCTGAGAAGGGGAGAGGGGAATGCACCAGACCAGGAACCCTGGAACCAAGGGACCATTGTTACACTGTGGGGCCATGTGAGAAGAAGTGACCATTGGGACACTGTGGGGCCTTGTGAGACCAAGGGACCATTGGGACACTGTGGGACCATGTGAGATCAAGAGACCATTGGGACACTGTGAGTCCTCATGGATTCATGGACACCACTGTGACATTGCTGGGCCTCATGGAAGCAAGGGAACCCTAGTGACGCCGTGTGCCTCAGTGGAATGTAGGCATCATTGTGACACTGTGAGGCCCCATCCAACCAAGGCTCCATTGGGACACTGCGAGACCCCACGGAAACAAAGCTCCAGGGTGACACAGAGAGGCTGCCTGTAATCAGTGCTCCATTGTGACCCTGTGGAGCCAAAGGAGACCGTTGTGACACTGCAAAGCCCCATGGTCCATTGGTCCAAAGGTCCATTGTGACATTGCAGGACTCATGGAACAGAGGAGTCACATGACACTGTGGGGCCTGTGGAACCATGGAGAACATTGTGACACTGCAAGGCCTCAAGGAATCATTAGGACTGTTATATGTCTATAGGATAATTCGTGCAAATAAAATTGTCATCTATTTTATAGTTATGTGCTGTTAAATTATACTCTTCTAAGAAGGTTTTAAATCGCACAAGCCAGCAACAGCGATTGCAACACCATGTCAAAGCCACCTGGACAAGAGAGGGAGGACTTTATTTACAAGCAAATGAAAGTGGCCAGCCCGGAGAGGGATCATGCATCAAGGTTGTCTGAGAAACACCGGGACGATAAATACACGATAAATATCCGAGACCGAGATAGTCAGAGCCATCAGGGAGGTACAACTCAAATCCGAATTCCGGGACTGCAAACACAGGTGTTCATCACTCTCCGGACCTGTATTGTTCAACTTGCCACAGAGAAAAGAACTCCACATGAATACATGCACTCCAAAAAGGAAGAAAAGGGCGTCTGGCTCAGGCATGGAAAATCGTATAAAAATGGGTCAGACAGGACGGTCGGTGTGAAGCATAGAGGACCCTCTGCTGCAGCTGTCAAACCTGTGTCTCACCCGGTGGCAATCCCGGGCTCCACGCTGACTTTTTTTTATAGTGGCATTTTTTCATTTTTCTCAAAATTTATATTTGGTACACTTAATAACTTTTAATAAAATAATAACTAATAACTTGGAGCCTTGCATTTCTAACATGTTTATCACATTCGGTTTCTCATGATAAGCCTATCTACTTCTGCTAATTCTGAGATGGGGAAAAGGAACTGTCATGATTCCCGCTTGCACTAGAGGATTGTGACACGGGCTGACTTTGTGATGCCAGAGTCTTCTGTGCCATCACAGCGCAACTGTATGACATCCCAGAGTGATAGAGCAGCACTGGCTCTGTGACATCACAAGGGGGATTTGTGAGATCCCAGGGTGGGCTGTGACATCCCAGGAGGCAGTGTGACATCTCAGGGGCTCTGTGACCTTACTGGGGAGGTCACTTCAAGCCAGCTCCCACTCACAGTTCCTCCCAGAGAAGTCCAAAGCTGCTTGTGCACAGTGGCATCCCGTGTCCCTCTGGGTCCCCCTGCCCCTGGCGCTGCAGCCTCCCCCTGAGGATGTTCGAGGAGATCAAGCCCAGAGCCTGACACGGGGACAGGGGCTCAGGGCCGTCAAAGTTGGAACAGGGAGACAGGGACCCCCTTGCAGCATCCCTGTGCCCCCAGGGCCAGAGCTTGGCCAGGGCTACTTCACCCTCTTATCAAGGAGGGCTTGAGAGCACTTTAAAAATCCTAGCAGGGGAGTAGCATAAAACAGCTTTAATATTAATAGACAGCACCAAAGAGTTCCTTGGCAAGAGTCACTCTGCTCCTGACTGGACACTTCAGGCACACCAGGGAAACAAAGCAACAACAAAAGCAAACAAAATCCAGGCAATCAAACCAAAAAGGAGTCAAGAACTGTCCCGGTGTCTGTGTGTCTCTGTGTGTTTGCGTGTGTGTGTGTGTGTGTGTGTGTGTGTGACGAAAGGACAGTGAGGGCAAGGATAAAAGGAATACAGCCTAAAAGCTAAACAGAGCTGTGGAATAACACTTAACAATATTCAACTTCGCTTATAACTTCTATTAAGCTGCACAAATTAGCAAAAGAACAACTCTTAGCAGCATTTAACTTTGCTTACAGCTTGTGACTTTGTCGCTATAAGACACGTGAAAGCACGACGCGAGCCACCTGCTATTTGCAAGGTAAAGATAAAAGTTTATTCTCTGACTCCAACTTTTATACTTTCCCAAAGGTGACATTGGATTGGAGAGTGAATGGGCCACCTGTCAAAAGACATTGGACAAAACACTAGTACATCAAGTTTGTCCACCCCCATAAAAGATTGTAAACAATATGTTGTTGACAGAGATTGTGTGGGAAGCTTCTCCAACAGAATGTAAAGTCAGAAGGCTTTAGAAAATCTTAAGAATCAGGGTGACATGACTTAACCTTACTTCCAGGCCTGACTGGCTCAGCTATCCAAGGCAATCAAAGCCCTCAGAGAGCAGCATTTCTGCCACATTTCCCTGAGCACAGGCACTCCTGTGTGCACACAGACACAAAGAGTCACTACAAGGCACCTGTGAGAAATTCCCCTGGGCAAAGGGAAATGTTCCCTTTGGAGGCTTTGGCATCTCCTCAGGGGATGAAGGGTTGAGCCTGGAGCAGACAGTGTCTGTGATGAGCTCCAGAGGAGCTGAGCCCAGGGGCTGCTGGCCAAGGCCCTGGCCCAGTGAGCATTTCTCAGCTGGCAGGGCGGCCTGAGAAGGGGAGAGGGGAATGCACCAGACCAGGAACCCTGGAACCAAGGGACCATTGTTACACTGTGGGGCCATGTGAGAAGAAGTGACCATTGGGACACTGTGGGGCCTTGTGAGACCAAGGGACCATTGGGACACTGTGGGACCATGTGAGATCAAGAGACCATTGGGACACTGTGAGTCCTCATGGATTCATGGACACCACTGTGACATTGCTGGGCCTCATGGAAGCAAGGGAACCCTAGTGACGCCGTGTGCCTCAGTGGAATGTAGGCATCATTGTGACACTGTGAGGCCCCATCCAACCAAGGCTCCATTGGGACACTGCGAGACCCCACGGAAACAAAGCTCCAGGGTGACACAGAGAGGCTGCCTGTAATCAGTGCTCCATTGTGACCCTGTGGAGCCAAAGGAGACCGTTGTGACACTGCAAAGCCCCATGGTCCATTGGTCCAAAGGTCCATTGTGACATTGCAGGACTCATGGAACAGAGGAGTCACATGACACTGTGGGGCCTGTGGAACCATGGAGAACATTGTGACACTGCAAGGCCTCAAGGAATCATTAGGACTGTTATATGTCTATAGGATAATTCGTGCAAATAAAATTGTCATCTATTTTATAGTTATGTGCTGTTAAATTATACTCTTCTAAGAAGGTTTTAAATCGCGCAAGCCAGCAACAGCGATTGCAACACCATGTCAAAGCCACCTGGACAAGAGAGGGAGGACTTTATTTACAAGCAAATGAAAGTGGCCAGCCCGGAGAGGGATCATGCATCAAGGTTGTCTGAGAAACACCGGGACGATAAATACACGATAAATATCCGAGACCGAGATAGTCAGAGCCATCAGGGAGGTACAACTCAAATCCGAATTCCGGGACTGCAAACACAGGTGTTCATCACTCTCCGGACCTGTATTGTTCAACTTGCCACAGAGAAAAGAACTCCACATGAATACATGCACTCCAAAAAGGAAGAAAAGGGCGTCTGGCTCAGGCATGGAAAATCGTATAAAAATGGGTCAGACAGGACGGTCGGTGTGAAGCATAGAGGACCCTCTGCTGCAGCTGTCAAACCTGTGTCTCACCCGGTGGCAATCCCGGGCTCCACGCTGACTTTTTTTTATAGTGGCATTTTTTCATTTTTCTCAAAATTTATATTTGGTACACTTAATAACTTTTAATAAAATAATAACTAATAACTTGGAGCCTTGCATTTCTAACATGTTTATCACATTCGGTTTCTCATGATAAGCCTATCTACTTCTGCTAATTCTGAGATGGGGAAAAGGAACTGTCATGATTCCCGCTTGCACTAGAGGATTGTGACACGGGCTGACTTTGTGATGCCAGAGTCTTCTGTGCCATCACAGCGCAACTGTATGACATCCCAGAGTGATAGAGCAGCACTGGCTCTGTGACATCACAAGGGGGATTTGTGAGATCCCAGGGTGGGCTGTGACATCCCAGGAGGCAGTGTGACATCTCAGGGGCTCTGTGACCTTACTGGGGAGGTCACTTCAAGCCAGCTCCCACTCACAGTTCCTCCCAGAGAAGTCCAAAGCTGCTTGTGCACAGTGGCATCCCGTGTCCCTCTGGGTCCCCCTGCCCCTGGCGCTGCAGCCTCCCCCTGAGGATGTTCGAGGAGATCAAGCCCAGAGCCTGACACGGGGACAGGGGCTCAGGGCCGTCAAAGTTGGAACAGGGAGACAGGGACCCCCTAGCAGCATCCCTGTGCCCCCAGGGCCAGAGCTTGGCCAGGGCTACTTCACCCTCTTATCAAGGAGGGCTTGAGAGCACTTTAAAAATCCTAGCAGGGGAGTAGCATAAAACAGCTTTAATATTAATAGACAGCACCAAAGAGTTCCTTGGCAAGAGTCACTCTGCTCCTGACTGGACACTTCAGGCACACCAGGGAAACAAAGCAACAACAAAAGCAAACAAAATCCAGGCAATCAAACCAAAAAGGAGTCAAGAACTGTCCCGGTGTCTGTGTGTCTCTGTGTGTTTGCGTGTGTGTGTGTGTGTGTGTGTGTGTGTGACGAAAGGACAGTGAGGGCAAGGATAAAAGGAATACAGCCTAAAAGCTAAACAGAGCTGTGGAATAACACTTAACAATATTCAACTTCGCTTATAACTTCTATTAAGCTTCACAAATTAGCAAAAGAACAACTCTTAGCAGCATTTAACTTTGCTTACAGCTTGTGACTTTGTCCCTATAAGACACGTGAAAGCACGACGCGAGCCACCTGCTATTTGCAAGGTAAAGATAAAAGTCTATTCTCTGACTCCAACTTTTATACTTTCCCAAAGGTGACATTGGATTGGAGAGTGAATGGGCCACCTGTCAAAAGACATTGGACAAAACACTAGTACATCAAGTTTGTCCAGCCCCATAAAAGATTGTAAACAATATGTTGTTGACAGAGATTGTGTGGGAAGCTTCTCCAACAGAATGTAAAGTCAGAAGGCTTTAGAAAATCTTAAGAATCAGGGTGACATGACTTAACCTTACTTCCAGGCCTGACTGGCTCAGCTATCCAAGGCAATCAAAGCCCTCAGAGAGCAGCATTTCTGCCACATTTCCCTGAGCACAGGCACTCCTGTGTGCACACAGACACAAAGAGTCACTACAAGGCACCTGTGAGAAATTCCCCTGGGCAAAGGGAAATGTTCCCTTTGGAGGCTTTGGCATCTCCTCAGGGGATGAAGGGTTGAGCCTGGAGCAGACAGTGTCTGTGATGAGCTCCAGAGGAGCTGAGCCCAGGGGCTGCTGGCCAAGGCCCTGGCCCAGTGAGCATTTCTCAGCTGGCAGGGCGGCCTGAGAAGGGGAGAGGGGAATGCACCAGACCAGGAACCCTGGAACCAAGGGACCATTGTTACACTGTGGGGCCATGTGAGAAGAAGTGACCATTGGGACACTGTGGGGCCTTGTGAGACCAAGGGACCATTGGGACACTGTGGGACCATGTGAGATCAAGAGACCATTGGGACACTGTGAGTCCTCATGGATTCATGGACACCACTGTGACATTGCTGGGCCTCATGGAAGCAAGGGAACCCTAGTGACGCCGTGTGCCTCAGTGGAATGTAGGCATCATTGTGACACTGTGAGGCCCCATCCAACCAAGGCTCCATTGGGACACTGCGAGACCCCACGGAAACAAAGCTCCAGGGTGACACAGAGAGGCTGCCTGTAATCAGTGCTCCATTGTGACCCTGTGGAGCCAAAGGAGACCGTTGTGACACTGCAAAGCCCCATGGTCCATTGGTCCAAAGGTCCATTGTGACATTGCAGGACTCATGGAACAGAGGAGTCACATGACACTGTGGGGCCTGTGGAACCATGGAGAACATTGTGACACTGCAAGGCCTCAAGGAATCATTAGGACTGTTATATGTCTATAGGATAATTCGTGCAAATAAAATTGTCATCTATTTTATAGTTATGTGCTGTTAAATTATACTCTTCTAAGAAGGTTTTAAATCGCACAAGCCAGCAACAGCGATTGCAACACCATGTCAAAGCCACCTGGACAAGAGAGGGAGGACTTTATTTACAAGCAAATGAAAGTGGCCAGCCCGGAGAGGGATCATGCATCAAGGTTGTCTGAGAAACACCCGGACGATAAATACACGATAAATATCCGAGACCGAGATAGTCAGAGCCATCAGGGAGGTACAACTCAAATCCGAATTCCGGGACTGCAAACACAGGTGTTCATCACTCTCCGGACCTGTATTGTTCAACTTGCCACAGAGAAAAGAACTCCACATGAATACATGCACTCCAAAAAGGAAGAAAAGGGACTCTGGCTCAGGCAAGGAAAATCGTATAAAAATGGGTCAGACAGGACGGTCGGTGTGAAGCATAGAGGACCCTCTGCTGCAGCTGTCAAACCTGTGTCTCACCCGGTGGCAATCCCGGGCTCCACGCTGACTTTTTTTTATAGTGGCATTTTTTCATTTTTCTCAAAATTTATATTTGGTACACTTAATAACTTTTTTAAAAATAATAACTACTAACTTGGAGCCTTGCATTTCTAACATGTTTATCACATTCGGTTTCTCATGATAAGCCTATCTACTTCTGCTAATTCTGAGATGGGGAAAAGGAACTGTCATGATTCCCGCTTGCACTAGAGGATTGTGACACGGGCTGACTTTGTGATGCCAGAGTCTTCTGTGCCATCACAGCGCAACTGTATGACATCCCAGAGTGATAGAGCAGCACTGGCTCTGTGACATCACAAGGGGGATTTGTGAGATCCCAGGGTGGGCTGTGACATCCCAGGAGGCAGTGTGACATCTCAGGGGCTCTGTGACCTTACTGGGGAGGTCACTTCAAGCCAGCTCCCACTCACAGTTCCTCCCAGAGAAGTCCAAAGCTGCTTGTGCACAGTGGCATCCCGTGTCCCTCTGGGTCCCCCTGCCCCTGGCGCTGCAGCCTCCCCCTGAGGATGTTCGAGGAGATCAAGCCCAGAGCCTGACACGGGGACAGGGGCTCAGGGCCGTCAAAGTTGGAACAGGGAGACAGGGACCCCCTAGCAGCATCCCTGTGCCCCCAGGGCCAGAGCTTGGCCAGGGCTACTTCACCCTCTTATCAAGGAGGGCTTGAGAGCACTTTAAAAATCCTAGCAGGGGAGTAGCATAAAACAGCTTTAATATTAATAGACAGCACCAAAGAGTTCCTTGGCAAGAGTCACTCTGCTCCTGACTGGACACTTCAGGCACACCAGGGAAACAAAGCAACAACAAAAGCAAACAAAATCCAGGCAATCAAACCAAAAAGGAGTCAAGAACTGTCCCGGTGTCTGTGTGTCTCTGTGTGTTTGCGTGTGTGTGTGTGTGTGTGTGTGTGTGTGACGAAAGGACAGTGAGGGCAAGGATAAAAGGAATACAGCCTAAAAGCTAAACAGAGCTGTGGAATAACACTTAACAATATTCAACTTCGCTTATAACTTCTATTAAGCTTCACAAATTAGCAAAAGAACAACTCTTAGCAGCATTTAACTTTGCTTACAGCTTGTGACTTTGTCCCTATAAGACACGTGAAAGCACGACGCGAGCCACCTGCTATTTGCAAGGTAAAGATAAAAGTCTATTCTCTGACTCCAACTTTTATACTTTCCCAAAGGTGACATTGGATTGGAGAGTGAATGGGCCACCTGTCAAAAGACATTGGACAAAACACTAGTACATCAAGTTTGTCCAGCCCCATAAAAGATTGTAAACAATATGTTGTTGACAGAGATTGTGTGGGAAGCTTCTCCAACAGAATGTAAAGTCAGAAGGCTTTAGAAAATCTTAAGAATCAGGGTGACATGACTTAACCTTACTTCCAGGCCTGACTGGCTCAGCTATCCAAGGCAATCAAAGCCCTCAGAGAGCAGCATTTCTGCCACATTTCCCTGAGCACAGGCACTCCTGTGTGCACACAGACACAAAGAGTCACTACAAGGCACCTGTGAGAAATTCCCCTGGGCAAAGGGAAATGTTCCCTTTGGAGGCTTTGGCATCTCCTCAGGGGATGAAGGGTTGAGCCTGGAGCAGACAGTGTCTGTGATGAGCTCCAGAGGAGCTGAGCCCAGGGGCTGCTGGCCAAGGCCCTGGCCCAGTGAGCATTTCTCAGCTGGCAGGGCGGCCTGAGAAGGGGAGAGGGGAATGCACCAGACCAGGAACCCTGGAACCAAGGGACCATTGTTACACTGTGGGGCCATGTGAGAAGAAGTGACCATTGGGACACTGTGGGGCCTTGTGAGACCAAGGGACCATTGGGACACTGTGGGACCATGTGAGATCAAGAGACCATTGGGACACTGTGAGTCCTCATGGATTCATGGACACCACTGTGACATTGCTGGGCCTCATGGAAGCAAGGGAACCCTAGTGACGCCGTGTGCCTCAGTGGAATGTAGGCATCATTGTGACACTGTGAGGCCCCATCCAACCAAGGCTCCATTGGGACACTGCGAGACCCCACGGAAACAAAGCTCCAGGGTGACACAGAGAGGCTGCCTGTAATCAGTGCTCCATTGTGACCCTGTGGAGCCAAAGGAGACCGTTGTGACACTGCAAAGCCCCATGGTCCATTGGTCCAAAGGTCCATTGTGACATTGCAGGACTCATGGAACAGAGGAGTCACATGACACTGTGGGGCCTGTGGAACCATGGAGAACATTGTGACACTGCAAGGCCTCAAGGAATCATTAGGACTGTTATATGTCTATAGGATAATTCGTGCAAATAAAATTGTCATCTATTTTATAGTTATGTGCTGTTAAATTATACTCTTCTAAGAAGGTTTTAAATCGCACAAGCCAGCAACAGCGATTGCAACACCATGTCAAAGCCACCTGGACAAGAGAGGGAGGACTTTATTAACAAGCAAATGAAAGTGGCCAGCCCGGAGAGGGATCATGCATCAAGGTTGTCTGAGAAACACCCGGACGATAAATACACGATAAATATCCGAGACCGAGATAGTCAGAGCCATCAGGGAGGTACAACTCAAATCCGAATTCCGGGACTGCAAACACAGGTGTTCATCACTCTCCGGACCTGTATTGTTCAACTTGCCACAGAGAAAAGAACTCCACATGAATACATGCACTCCAAAAAGGAAGAAAAGGGACTCTGGCTCAGGCAAGGAAAATCGTATAAAAATGGGTCAGACAGGACGGTCGGTGTGAAGCATAGAGGACCCTCTGCTGCAGCTGTCAAACCTGTGTCTCACCCGGTGGCAATCCCGGGCTCCACGCTGACTTTTTTTTATAGTGGCATTTTTTCATTTTTCTCAAAATTTATATTTGGTACACTTAATAACTTTTTTAAAAATAATAACTACTAACTTGGAGCCTTGCATTTCTAACATGTTTATCACATTCGGTTTCTCATGATAAGCCTATCTACTTCTGCTAATTCTGAGATGGGGAAAAGGAACTGTCATGATTCCCGCTTGCACTAGAGGATTGTGACACGGGCTGACTTTGTGATGCCAGAGTCTTCTGTGCCATCACAGCGCAACTGTATGACATCCCAGAGTGATAGAGCAGCACTGGCTCTGTGACATCACAAGGGGGATTTGTGAGATCCCAGGGTGGGCTGTGACATCCCAGGAGGCAGTGTGACATCTCAGGGGCTCTGTGACCTTACTGGGGAGGTCACTTCAAGCCAGCTCCCACTCACAGTTCCTCCCAGAGAAGTCCAAAGCTGCTTGTGCACAGTGGCATCCCGTGTCCCTCTGGGTCCCCCTGCCCCTGGCGCTGCAGCCTCCCCCTGAGGATGTTCGAGGAGATCAAGCCCAGAGCCTGACACGGGGACAGGGGCTCAGGGCCGTCAAAGTTGGAACAGGGAGACAGGGACCCCCTAGCAGCATCCCTGTGCCCCCAGGGCCAGAGCTTGGCCAGGGCTACTTCACCCTCTTATCAAGGAGGGCTTGAGAGCACTTTAAAAATCCTAGCAGGGGAGTAGCATAAAACAGCTTTAATATTAATAGACAGCACCAAAGAGTTCCTTGGCAAGAGTCACTCTGCTCCTGACTGGACACTTCAGGCACACCAGGGAAACAAAGCAACAACAAAAGCAAACAAAATCCAGGCAATCAAACCAAAAAGGAGTCAAGAACTGTCCCGGTGTCTGTGTGTCTCTGTGTGTTTGCGTGTGTGTGTGTGTGTGTGTGTGTGTGTGACGAAAGGACAGTGAGGGCAAGGATAAAAGGAATACAGCCTAAAAGCTAAACAGAGCTGTGGAATAACACTTAACAATATTCAACTTCGCTTATAACTTCTATTAAGCTTCACAAATTAGCAAAAGAACAACTCTTAGCAGCATTTAACTTTGCTTACAGCTTGTGACTTTGTCCCTATAAGACACGTGAAAGCACGACGCGAGCCACCTGCTATTTGCAAGGTAAAGATAAAAGTCTATTCTCTGACTCCAACTTTTATACTTTCCCAAAGGTGACATTGGATTGGAGAGTGAATGCGCCACCTGTCAAAAGACATTGGACAAAACACTAGTACATCAAGTTTGTCCACCCCCATAAAAGATTGTAAACAATATGTTGTTGACAGAGATTGTGTGGGAAGCTTCTCCAACAGAATGTAAAGTCAGAAGGCTTTAGAAAATCTTAAGAATCAGGGTGACATGACTTAACCTTACTTCCAGGCCTGACTGGCTCAGCTATCCAAGGCAATCAAAGCCCTCAGAGAGCAGCATTTCTGCCACATTTCCCTGAGCACAGGCACTCCTGTGTGCACACAGACACAAAGAGTCACTACAAGGCACCTGTGAGAAATTCCCCTGGGCAAAGGGAAATGTTTCCTTTGGAGGCTTTGGCATCTCCTCAGGGGATGAAGGGTTGAGCCTGGAGCAGACAGTGTCTGTGATGAGCTCCAGAGGAGCTGAGCCCAGGGGCTGCTGGCCAAGGCCCTGGCCCAGTGAGCATTTCTCAGCTGGCAGGGCGGCCTGAGAAGGGGAGAGGGGAATGCACCAGACCAGGAACCCTGGAACCAAGGGACCATTGTTACACTGTGGGGCCATGTGAGAAGAAGTGACCATTGGGACACTGTGGGGCCTTGTGAGACCAAGGGACCATTGGGACACTGTGGGACCATGTGAGATCAAGAGACCATTGGGACACTGTGAGTCCTCATGGATTCATGGACACCACTGTGACATTGCTGGGCCTCATGGAAGCAAGGGAACCCTAGTGACGCCGTGTGCCTCAGTGGAATGTAGGCATCATTGTGACACTGTGAGGCCCCATCCAACCAAGGCTCCATTGGGACACTGCGAGACCCCACGGAAACAAAGCTCCAGGGTGACACAGAGAGGCTGCCTGTAATCAGTGCTCCATTGTGACCCTGTGGAGCCAAAGGAGACCGTTGTGACACTGCAAAGCCCCATGGTCCATTGGTCCAAAGGTCCATTGTGACATTGCAGGACTCATGGAACAGAGGAGTCACATGACACTGTGGGGCCTGTGGAACCATGGAGAACATTGTGACACTGCAAGGCCTCAAGGAATCATTAGGACTGTTATATGTCTATAGGATAATTCGTGCAAATAAAATTGTCATCTATTTTATAGTTATGTGCTGTTAAATTATACTCTTCTAAGAAGGTTTTAAATCGCACAAGCCAGCAACAGCGATTGCAACACCATGTCAAAGCCACCTGGACAAGAGAGGGAGGACTTTATTTACAAGCAAATGAAAGTGGCCAGCCCGGAGAGGGATCATGCATCAAGGTTGTCTGAGAAACACCGGGACGATAAATACACGATAAATATCCGAGACCGAGATAGTCAGAGCCATCAGGGAGGTACAACTCAAATCCGAATTCCGGGACTGCAAACACAGGTGTTCATCACTCTCCGGACCTGTATTGTTCAACTTGCCACAGAGAAAAGAACTCCACATGAATACATGCACTCCAAAAAGGAAGAAAAGGGCGTCTGGCTCAGGCATGGAAAATCGTATAAAAATGGGTCAGACAGGACGGTCGGTGTGAAGCATAGAGGACCCTCTGCTGCAGCTGTCAAACCTGTGTCTCACCCGGTGGCAATCCCGGGCTCCACGCTGACTTTTTTTTATAGTGGCATTTTTTCATTTTTCTCAAAATTTATATTTGGTACACTTAATAACTTTTAATAAAATAATAACTAATAACTTGGAGCCTTGCATTTCTAACATGTTTATCACATTCGGTTTCTCATGATAAGCCTATCTACTTCTGCTAATTCTGAGATGGGGAAAAGGAACTGTCATGATTCCCGCTTGCACTAGAGGATTGTGACACGGGCTGACTTTGTGATGCCAGAGTCTTCTGTGCCATCACAGCGCAACTGTATGACATCCCAGAGTGATAGAGCAGCACTGGCTCTGTGACATCACAAGGGGGATTTGTGAGATCCCAGGGTGGGCTGTGACATCCCAGGAGGCAGTGTGACATCTCAGGGGCTCTGTGACCTTACTGGGGAGGTCACTTCAAGCCAGCTCCCACTCACAGTTCCTCCCAGAGAAGTCCAAAGCTGCTTGTGCACAGTGGCATCCCGTGTCCCTCTGGGTCCCCCTGCCCCTGGCGCTGCAGCCTCCCCCTGAGGATGTTCGAGGAGATCAAGCCCAGAGCCTGACACGGGGACAGGGGCTCAGGGCCGTCAAAGTTGGAACAGGGAGACAGGGACCCCCTTGCAGCATCCCTGTGCCCCCAGGGCCAGAGCTTGGCCAGGGCTACTTCACCCTCTTATCAAGGAGGGCTTGAGAGCACTTTAAAAATCCTAGCAGGGGAGTAGCATAAAACAGCTTTAATATTAATAGACAGCACCAAAGAGTTCCTTGGCAAGAGTCACTCTGCTCCTGACTGGACACTTCAGGCACACCAGGGAAACAAAGCAACAACAAAAGCAAACAAAATCCAGGCAATCAAACCAAAAAGGAGTCAAGAACTGTCCCGGTGTCTGTGTGTCTCTGTGTGTTTGCGTGTGTGTGTGTGTGTGTGTGTGTGTGTGACGAAAGGACAGTGAGGGCAAGGATAAAAGGAATACAGCCTAAAAGCTAAACAGAGCTGTGGAATAACACTTAACAATATTCAACTTCGCTTATAACTTCTATTAAGCTTCACAAATTAGCAAAAGAACAACTCTTAGCAGCATTTAACTTTGCTTACAGCTTGTGACTTTGTCGCTATAAGACACGTGAAAGCACGACGCGAGCCACCTGCTATTTTCAAGGTAAAGCTAAAAGTTTATTCTCTGACTCCAACTTTTATACTTTCCCAAAGGTGACATTGGATTGGAGAGTGAATGGGCCACCTGTCAAAAGACATTGGACAAAACACTAGTACATCAAGTTTGTCCACCCCCATAAAAGATTGTAAACAATATGTTGTTGACAGAGATTGTGTGGGAAGCTTCTCCAACAGAATGTAAAGTCAGAAGGCTTTAGAAAATCTTAAGAATCAGGGTGACATGACTTAACCTTACTTCCAGGCCTGACTGGCTCAGCTATCCAAGGCAATCAAAGCCCTCAGAGAGCAGCATTTCTGCCACCTTTCCCTGAGCACAGGCACTCCTGTGTGCACACAGACACAAAGAGTCACTACAAGGCACCTGTGAGAAATTCCCCTGGGCAAAGGGAAATGTTCCCTGCGGAGGCTTTGGCATCTCCCCAGGGGATGAAGGGTTGAGCCTGGAGCAGACAGTGTCTGTGATGAGCTCCAGAGGAGCTGAGCCCAGGGGCTGCTGGCCAAGGCCCTGGCCCAGTGAGCATTTCTCAGCTGGCAGGGCGGCCTGAGAAGGGGAAAGGGGAATGCACCAGACCAGGAACCATGGAACCAAGGGACCATTGTTACACTGTGGGGCCATGTGAGAAGAAGTGACCATTGGGACACTGTGGGGCCTTGTGAGACCAAGGGACCATTGGGACACTGTGGGACCATGTGAGATCAAGAGACCATTGGGACACTGTGAGTCCTCATGGATTCATGGACACCACTGTGACATTGCTGGGCCTCATGGAGGCAAGGGAACCCTAGTGATGCCGTGTGCCTCAATGGAATGTAGGCATCATTGTGACACTGTGAGGCCCCATCCAACCAAGGCTCCATTGGGACACTGCGAGACCCCACGGAAACAAAGCTCCAGGGTGACACAGAGAGGCTGCCTGTAATCAGTGCTCCATTGTGACCCTGTGGAGCCAAAGGAGACCGTTGTGACACTGCAAAGCCCCATGGTCCATTGGTCCAAAGGTCCATTGTGACATTGCAGGACTCATGGAATAGAGGAGTCACATGACACTGTGGGGCCTGTGGAACCATGGAGAACATTGTGACACTGCAAGGCCTCAAGGAATCATTAGGACTGTTATACGTCTGTAAGATAACTTGTGGAAATAAAATTGTCATCTATTTTATAGTTATGTGCTGTTAAATTATACTCTTCTAAGAAGGTTTTAAATCGCACAAGCCAGCAACAGCGATTGCAACACCATGTCAAAGCCACCTGGACAAGAGAGGGAGGACTTTATTTACAAGCAAATGAAAGTGGCCAGCCCGGAGAGGGATCATGCATCAAGGTTGTCTGAGAAACACCGGGACGATAAATACACGATAAATATCCGAGACCGAGATAGTCAGAGCCATCAGGGAGGTACATCTCAAATCCGAATTCCGGGACTGCAAACACAGGTGTTCATCACTCTCCGGACCTGTATTGTTCAACTTGCCACAGAGAAAAGAACTCCACATGAATACATGCACTCCAAAAAGGAAGAAAAGGGACTCTGGCTCAGGCATGGAAAATCGTATAAAAATGGGTCAGACAGGACGGTCGGTGTGAAGCATAGAGGACCCTCTGCTGCAGCTGTCAAACCTGTGTCTCACCCGGTGGCAATCCCGGGCTCCACGCTGACTTTTTTTTATAGTGGCATTTTTTCATTTTTCTCAAAATTTATATTTGGTACACTTAATAACTTTTAATAAAATAATAACTACTAACTTGGAGCCTTGCATTTCTAACATGTTTATCACATTCGGTTTCTCATGATAAGCCTATCTACTTCTGCTAATTCTGAGATGGGGAAAAGGAACTGTCATGATTCCCGCTTGCACTAGAGGATTGTGACACGGGCTGACTTTGTGATGCCAGAGTCTTCTGTGCCATCACAGCGCAACTGTATGACATCCCAGAGTGATAGAGCAGCACTGGCTCTGTGACATCACAAGGGGGATTTGTGAGATCCCAGGGTGGGCTGTGACATCCCAGGAGGCAGTGTGACATCTCAGGGGCTCTGTGACCTTACTGGGGAGGTCACTTCAAGCCAGCTCCCACTCACAGTTCCTCCCAGAGAAGTCCAAAGCTGCTTGTGCACAGTGGCATCCCGTGTCCCTCTGGGTCCCCCTGCCCCTGGCGCTGCAGCCTCCCCCTGAGGATGTTCGAGGAGATCAAGCCCAGAGCCTAACACAGGGACAGGGGCTCAGGACCGTCAAAGTTGGAACAGGGAGACAGGGACCCCCTAGCAGCATCCCTGTGCCCCCAGGGCAAGAGCTTGGCCAGGGCTCCTTCACCCTCTTATCAAGGAGGGCTTGAGAGCACTTTAAAAATCCTAGCAGGGGAGTAGCATAAAACAGCTTTGATATTAAGTGACAGCACCACAGAGTTCCTTGGCAAGAGTCACTCTGCTCCTGACTGGACACTTCAGGCACACCAGGGAAACAAAGCAACAACAAATGCAAAAAAATCCAGGCAATCAAACCAAAAAGGAGTCAAGAACTGTCCCGGTGTCTGTGTGTCTCTGTGTGTTTGCGTGTGTGTGTGTGTGTGTGTGTGTGTGTGTGTGTGTGTGTGTGTGTGACGAAAGGACAGTGAGGGCAAGGATAAAAGGAATACAGCCTAAAAGCTAAACAGAGCTGTGGAATAACACTTAACAATATTCAACTTCGCTTATAACTTCTATTAAGCTTCACAAATTAGCAAAAGAACAACTCTTAGCAGCATTTAACTTTGCTTACAGCTTGTGACTTTGTCCCTATAAGACACGTGAAAGCACGACGCGAGCCACCTGCTATTTGCAAGGTAAAGATAAAAGTCTATTCTCTGACTCCAACTTTTATACTTTCCCAAAGGTGACATTGGATTGGAGAGTGAATGGGCCACCTGTCAAAAGACATTGGACAAAACACTAGTACATCAAGTTTGTCCACCCCCATAAAAGATTGTAAACAATATGTTGTTGACAGAGATTGTGTGGGAAGCTTCTCCAACAGAATGTAAAGTCAGAAGGCTTTAGAAAATCTTAAGAATCAGGGTGACATGACTTAACCTTACTTCCAGGCCTGACTGGCTCAGCTATCCAAGGCAATCAAAGCCCTCAGAGAGCAGCATTTCTGCCACCTTTCCCTGAGCACAGGCACTCCTGTGTGCACACAGACACAAAGAGTCACTACAAGGCACCTGTGAGAAATTCCCCTGGGCAAAGGGAAATGTTCCCTTTGGAGGCTTTGGCATCTCCCCAGGGGATGAAGGGTTGAGCCTGGAGCAGACAGTGTCTGTGATGAGGTCCAGAGGAGCTGAGCCCAGGGGCTGCTGGCCAAGGCCCTGGCCCAGTGAGCATTTCTCAGCTGGCAGGGCGGCCTGAGAAGGGGAGAGGGGAATGCACCAGACCAGGAACCCTGGAACCAAGGGACCATTGTTACACTGTGGGGCCATGTGAGAAGAAGTGACCATTGGGACACTGTGGGGCCTTGTGAGACCAAGGGACCATTGGGACACTGTGGGACCATGTGAGATCAAGAGACCATTGGGACACTGTGAGTCCTCATGGATTCATGGACACCACTGTGACATTGCTGGGCCTCATGGAAGCAAGGGGACCCTAGTGATGCCGTGTGCCTCAATGGAATGTAGGCATCATTGTGACGCTGTGAGGCCCCATCCAGCCAAGGCTCCATTGGGACACTGCGAGACCCCACGGAAACAAAGCTCCAGGGTGACACAGAGAGGCTGCCTGTAATCAGTGCTCCATTGTGACCCTGTGGAGCCAAAGGAGACCGTTGTGACACTGCAAAGCCCCATGGTCCATTGGTCCAAAGGTCCATCATGACATTGCAAGACTCATGGAACAGAGGAGTCACATGACACTGTGGGGCCTGTGGAACCATGGAGAACATTGTGACACTGCAAGGCCTCAAGGAATCATTAGGACTGTTATACGTCTGTAAGATAACTTGTGGAAATAAAATTGTCATCTATTTTATAGTTATGTGCTGTTAAATTATACTCTTATAAGAAGGTTTTAAATCGCACAAGCCAGCAACAGCGATTGCAACACCATGTCAAAGCCACCTGGACAAGAGAGGGAGGACTTTATTTACAAGCAAATGAAAGTGGCCAGCCCGGAGAGGGATCATGCATCAAGGTTGTCTGAGAAACACCGGGACGATAAATACACGATAAATATCCGAGAGCGAGATAGTCAGAGCCATCAGGGAGGTACAACTCAAATCCGAATTCCGGGACTGCAAACACAGGTGTTCATCACTCTCCGGACCTGTATTGTTCAACTTGCCACAGAGAAAAGAACTCCACATGAATACATGCACTCCAAAAAGGAAGAAAAGGGACTCTGGCTCAGGCAAGGAAAATCATATAAAAATGGGTCAGACAGGACGGTCGGTGTGAAGCATAGAGGACCCTCTGCTGCAGCTGTCAAACCTGTGTCTCACCCGGTGGCAATCCCGGGCTCCACGCTGACTTTTTTTTATAGTGGCATTTTTTCATTTTTCTCAAAATTTATATTTGGTACACTTAATAACTTTTTTTAAAATAATAACTAATAACTTGGAGCCTTTCATTTCTAACATGTTTATCACATTCGGTTTCTCATGATAAGCCTATCTACTTCTGCTAATTCTGAGATGGGGAAAAGGAACTGTCATGATTCCCGCTTGCACTAGAGGATTGTGACACGGGCTGACTTTGTGATGCCAGAGTCTTCTGTGCCATCACAGCGCAACTGTATGACATCCCAGAGTGATAGAGCAGCACTGGCTCTGTGACATCACAAGGGGGATTTGTGAGATCCCAGGGTGGGCTGTGACATCCCAGGAGGCAGTGTGACATCTCAGGGGCTCTGTGACCTTACTGGGGAGGTCACTTCAAGCCAGCTCCCACTCACAGTTCCTCCCAGAGAAGTCCAAAGCTGCTTGTGCACAGTGGCATCCCGTGTCCCTCTGGGTCCCCCTGCCCCTGGCGCTGCAGCCTCCCCCTGAGGATGTTCGAGGAGATCAAGCCCAGAGCCTAACACAGGGACAGGGGCTCAGGGCCGTCAAAGTTGGAACAGGGAGACAGGGACCCCCTAGCAGCATCCCTGTACCCCCAGGGCCAGAGCTTGGCCAGGGCTCCTTCACCCTCTTATCAAGGAGGGCTTGAGAGCACTTTAAAAATCCTAGCAGGGGAGTAGCATAAAACAGCTTTGATATTAAGTGACAGCACCAAAGAGTTCCTTGGCAAGAGTCACTCTGCTCCTGACTGGACACTTCAGGCACACCAGGGAAACAAAGCAACAACAAATGCAAAAAAATCCAGGCAATCAAACCAAAAAGGAGTCAAGAACTGTCCCGGTGTCTGTGTGTCTCTGTGTGTTTGCGTGTGTGTGTGTGTGTGTGTGTGACGAAAGGACAGTGAGGGCAAGGATAAAAGGAATACAGCCTAAAAGCTAAACAGAGCTGTGGAATAACACTTAACAATATTCAACTTCGCTTATAACTTCTATTAAGCTTCACAAATTAGCAAAAGAACAACTCTTAGCAGCATTTAACTTTGCTTACAGCTTGTGACTTTGTCCCTATAAGACACGTGAAAGCACGACGCGAGCCACCTGCTATTTGCAAGGTAAAGATAAAAGTCTATTCTCTGACTCCAACTTTTATACTTTCCCAAAGGTGACATTGGATTGGAGAGTGAATGGGCCACCTGTCAAAAGACATTGGACAAAACACTAGTACATCAAGTTTGTCCAGCCCCATAAAAGATTGTAAACAATATGTTGTTGACAGAGATTGTGTGGGAAGCTTCTCCAACAGAATGTAAAGTCAGAAGGCTTTAGAAAATCTTAAGAATCAGGGTGACATGACTTAACCTTACTTCCAGGCCTGACTGGCTCAGCTATCCAAGGCAATCAAAGCCCTCAGAGAGCAGCATTTCTGCCACCTTTCCCTGAGCACAGGCACTCCTGTGTGCACACAGACACAAAGAGTCACTACAAGGCACCTGTGAGAAATTCCCCTGGGCAAAGGGAAATGTTCCCTTTGGAGGCTTTGGCATCTCCCCAGGGGATGAAGGGTTGAGCCTGGAGCAGACAGTGTCTGTGATGAGGTCCAGAGGAGCTGAGCCCAGGGGCTGCTGGCCAAGGCCCTGGCCCAGTGAGCATTTCTCAGCTGGCAGGGCGGCCTGAGAAGGGAAGAGGGGAATGCACCAGACCAGGAACCCTGGAACCAAGGGACCATTGTTACACTGTGGGGCCATGTGAGAAGAAGTGACCATTGGGACACTGTGGGGCCTTGTGAGACCAAGGGACCATTGGGACACTGTGGGACCATGTGAGATCAAGAGACCATTGGGACACTGTGAGTCCTCATGGATTCATGGACACCACTGTGACATTGCTGGGCCTCATGGAAGCAAGGGAACCCTAGTGACGCCGTGTGCCTCAGTGGAATGTAGGCATCATTGTGACACTGTGAGGCCCCATCCAGCCAAGGCTCCATTGGGACACTGCGAGACCCCACGGAAACAAAGCTCCAGGGTGACACAGAGAGGCTGCCTGTAATCAGTGCTCCATTGTGACCCTGTGGAGCCAAAGGAGAGCGTTGTGACACTGCAAAGCCCCATGGTCCATTGGTCCAAAGGTCCACTGTGACATTGCAGGACTCATGGAACAGAGGAGTCACATGACACTGTGGGGCCTGTGGAACCATGGAGAACATTGTGACACTGCAAGGCCTCATGGAATCATTAGGACTGTTATATGTGTGTAAGATAATTTGTGGAAATAAAATTGTCATCTATTTTATAGTTATGTGCTGTTAAATTATACTCTTATAAGAAGGTTTTAAATCGCACAAGCCAGCAACAGCGATTGCAACACCATGTCAAAGCCACCTGGACAAGAGAGGGAGGACTTTATTTACAAGCAAATGAAGTGGCCAGCCCGGAGAGGGATCATGCATCAAGGTTGTCTGAGAAACACCCGGACGATAAATACACGATAAATATCCGAGAGCGAGATAGTCAGAGCCATCAGGGAGGTACAACTCAAATCCGAATTCCGGGACTGCAAACACAGGTGTTCATCACTCTCCGGACCTGTATTGTTCAACTTGCCACAGAGAAAAGAACTCCACATGAATACATGCACTCCAAAAAGGAAGAAAAGGGACTCTGGCTCAGGCAAGGAAAATCGTATAAAAATGGGTCAGACAGGACGGTCGGTGTGAAGCATAGAGGACCCTCTGCTGCAGCTGTCAAACCTGTGTCTCACCTGGTGGCAATCCCGGGCTCCACGCTGACTTTTTTTTATAGTGGCATTTTTTCATTTTTCTCAAAATTTATATTTGGTACACTTAATAACTTTTAATAAAATAATAACTACTAACTTGGAGCCTTGCATTTCTAACATGTTTATCACATTCGGTTTCTCATGATAAGCCTATCTACTTCTGCTAATTCTGAGATGGGGAAAAGGAACTGTCATGATTCCCGCTTGCACTAGAGGATTGTGACACGGGCTGACTTTGTGATGCCAGAGTCTTCTGTGCCATCACAGCGCAACTGTATGACATCTCAGAGTGATAGAGCAGCACTGGCTCTGTGACATCACAAGGGGGATTTGTGAGATCCCAGGGTGGGCTGTGACATCCCAGGAGGCAGTGTGACATCTCAGGGGCTCTGTGACCTTACCGGGGAGGTCACTTCGAGCCAGCTCCCACTCACAGTTCCTCCCAGAGAAGTCCAAAGCTGCTCGTGCCCGGTGGCATCCCGTGTCCCTCTGGGTCCCCCTGCCCCTGGCGCTGCAGCCTCCCCCTGAGGATGTTCGAGGAGATCAAGCCCAGAGCCTGACACGGGGACAGGGGCTCAGGGCCGTCAAAGTTGGAACAGGGAGACAGGGACCCCCTAGCAGCATCCCTGTACCCCCAGGGCCAGAGCTTGGCCAGGGCTCCTTCACTCTCTTATCAAATAGGGCTTGAGAGCACTTTAAAAATCCTAGTAGGGGAGTAGCATAAAACAGCTTTAATATTAAGTGACAGCACCACAGAGTTCCTTGGCAAGAGTCACTCTGCTCCTGACTGGACACTTCAGGCACACCAGGGAAACAAAGCAACAACAAAAGCAAACAAAATCCAGGCAATCAAACCAAAAAGGAGTCAAGAACTGTCCCGGTGTCTGTGTGTCTCTGTGTGTTTGTGTGTGTGTGTGTGTGTGTGTGTGTGACGAAAGGACAGTGAGGGCAAGGATAAAAGGAATACAGCCTAAAAGCTAAACAGAGCTGTCGAATAACACTTAACAATATTCAACTTCGCTTAGAACTTCTATTAAGCTTCACAAATTAGCAAAAGAACAACTCTTAGCAGCATTTAACTTTGCTTACAGCTTGTGACTTTGTCGCTATAAGACACGTGAAAGCACGACGCGAGCCACCTGCTATTTGCAAGGTAAAGATAAAAGTTTATTCTCTGACTCCAACTTTTATACTTTCCCAAAGGTGACATTGGATTGGAGAGTGAATGGGCCACCTGTCAAAAGACATTGGACAAAACACTAGTACATCAAGTTTGTCCACCCCCATAAAAGATTGTAAACAATATGATGTTGACAGAGATTGTGTGGGAAGCTTCTCCAACAGAATGTAAAGTCAGAAGGCTTTAGAAAATCTTAAGAATCAGGGTGACATGACTTAACCTTACTTCCAGGCCTGACTGGCTCAGCTATCCAAGGCAATCAAAGCCCTCAGAGAGCAGCATTTTTGCCACCTTTCCCTGAGCACAGGCACTCCTGTGTGCACACAGACACAAAGAGTCACTACAAGGCACCTGTGAGAAATTCCCCTGGGCAAAGGGAAATGTTCCCTGCGGAGGCTTTGGCATCTCCCCAGGGGATGAAGGGTTGAGCCTGGAGCAGACAGTGTCTGTGATGAGCTCCAGAGGAGCTGAGCCCAGGGGCTGCTGGCCAAGGCCCTGGCCCAGTGAGCATTTCTCAGCTGGCAGGGCGGCCTGAGAAGGGAAGAGGGGAATGCACCAGACCAGGAACCCTGGAACCAAGGGACCATTGTTACACTGTGGGGCCATGTGAGAAGAAGTGACCATTGGGACACTGTGGGGCCTTGTGAGACCAAGGGACCATTGGGACACTGTGGGACCATGTGAGATCAAGAGACCATTGGGACACTGTGAGTCCTCATGGATTCATGGACACCACTGTGACATTGCTGGGCCTCATGGAAGCAAGGGAACCCTAGTGACGCCGTGTGCCTCAATGGAATGTAGGCATCATTGTGACACTGTGAGGCCCCATCCAACCAAGGCTCCATTGGGACACTGCGAGACCCCACGGAAACAAAGCTCCAGGGTGACACAGAGAGGCTGCCTGTAATCAGTGCTCCATTGTGACCCTGTGGAGCCAAAGGAGAGCGTTGTGACACTGCAAAGCCCCATGGTTCATTGGTCCAAAGGTCCATTGTGACATTGCAGGACTCATGGAACAGAGGAGTCACATGACACTGTGGGGCCTGTGGAACCATGGAGAACATTGTGACACTGCAAGGCCTCATGGAATCATTAGGACTGTTATACGTCTGTAAGATAATTTGTGGAAATAAAATTGTCATCTATTTTATAGTTATGTGCTGTTAAATTATACTCTTATAAGAAGGTTTTAAATCGCACAAGCCAGCAACAGCGATTGCAACACCATGTCAAAGCCACCTGGACAAGAGAGGGAGGACTTTATTTACAAGCAAATGAAAGTGGCCAGCCCGGAGAGGGATCATGCATCAAGGTTGTCCGAGAAACACCCGGACGATAAATACATGATAAATATCCGAGACCGAGATAGTCAGAGCCATCAGGGAGGTACATCTCAAATCCGAATTCCGGGACTGCAAACACAGGTGTTCATCACTCTCCGGACCTGTATTGTTCAACTTGCCACAGAGAAAAGAACTCCACATGAATACATGCACTCCAAAAAGGAAGAAAAGGGACTCTGGCTCAGGCAAGGAAAATCGTATAAAAATGGGTCAGACAGGACGGTCGGTGTGAAGCATAGAGGACCCTCTGCTGCAGCTGTCAAACCTGTGTCTCACCCGGTGGCAATCCCGGGCTCCACGCTGACTTTTTTTTATAGTGGCATTTTTTCATTTTTCTCAAAATTTACATTTGGTACACTTAATATCTTTTAATAAAATAATAACTAATAACTTGGAGCCTTTCATTTCTAACATGTTTATCACATTCGGTTTCTCATGATAAGCCTATCTACTTCTGCTAATTCTGAGATGGGGAAAATGAACTGTCATGATTCCCGCTTGCACTAGAGGATTGTGACACAGGCTGACTTTGTGATGCCAGAGTCTTCTGTGCCATCACAGCGCAACTGTATGACATCCCAGAGTGATAGAGCAGCACTGGCTCTGTGACATCACAAGGGGGATTTGTGAGATCCCAGGGTGGGCTGTGACATCCCAGGAGGCAGTGTGACATCTCAGGGGCTCTGTGACCTTACTGGGGAGGTCACTTCAAGCCAGCTCCCACTCACAGTTCCTCCCAGAGAAGTCCAAAGCTGCTCGTGCACAGTGGCATCCCGTGTCCCTCTGGGTCCCCCTGCCCCTGGCGCTGCAGCCTCCCCCTGAGGATGTTCAAGGAGATCAAGCCCAGAGCCTGACACGGGGACAGGGGCTCAGGGCCGTCAAAGTTGGAACAGGGAGACAGGGACCCCCTAGCAGCATCCCTGTGCCCGCAAAGCTAGAGCTTGGCCAGGGCTCCTTCACCCTCTTATGAAGGAGGGTTTGAGAGCACTTTAAAAATCCCCAGCAGGGGAGTAGCATAAAACAGCTTTAATATTAAGTGACAGCACCACAGAGTTCCTTGGCAAGAGTCACTCTGCTCCTGACTGGACACTTCAGGCACACCAGGGAAACAAAGCAACAACAAAAGCAAACAAAATCCAGGCAATCAAACCAAAAAGGAGTCAAGAACTGTCCCGGTGTCTGTGTGTCTCTGTGTGTTTGTGTGTGTGTGTGTGTGTGTGTGTGTGTGTGTGTGTGTGTGTGTGTGTGTTTGTGTGTTTGTGACGAAAGGACAGTGAGGGCAAGGATAAAAGGAATACAGCCTAAAAGCTAAACAGAGCTGTGGAATAACACTTAACAATATTCAACTTCGCTTATAACTTCTATTAAGCTTCACAAATTAGCAAAAGAACAACTCTTAGCAGCATTTAACTTTGCTTACAGCTTGTGACTTTGTCGCTATAAGACACGTGAAAGCACGACGCGAGCCACCTGCTATTTGCAAGGTAAAGATAAAAGTTTATTCTCTGACTCCAACTTTTATACTTTCCCAAAGGTGACATTGGATTGGAGAGTGAATGGGCCACCTGTCAAAAGACATTGGACAAAACACTAGTACATCAAGTTTGTCCACCCCCATAAAAGATTGTAAACAATATGATGTTGACAGAGATTGTGTGGGAAGCTTCTCCAACAGAATGTAAAGTCAGAAGGCTTTAGAAAATCTTAAGAATCAGGGTGACATGACTTAACCTTACTTCCAGGCCTGACTGGCTCAGCTATCCAAGGCAATCAAAGCCCTCAGAGAGCAGCATTTCTGCCACCTTTCCCTGAGCACAGGCACTCCTGTGTGCACACAGACACAAAGAGTCACTACAAGGCACCTGTGAGAAATTCCCCTGGGCAAAGGGAAATGTTCCCTGCGGAGGCTTTGGCATCTCCCCAGGGGATGAAGGGTTGAGCCTGGAGCAGACAGTGTCTGTGATGAGGTCCAGAGGAGCTGAGCCCAGGGGCTGCTGGCCAAGGCCCTGGCCCAGTGAGCATTTCTCAGCTGGCAGGGCGGCCTGAGAAGGGGAAAGGGGAATGCACCAGACCAGGAACCATGGAACCAAGGGACCATTGTTACACTGTGGGGCCATGTGAGAAGAAGTGACCATTGGGACACTGTGGGGCCTTGTGAGACCAAGGGACCATTGGGACATTGTGGGACCATGTGAGATCAAGAGACCATTGGGACACTGTGAGTCCTCATGGATTCATGGACACCACTGTGACATTGCTGGGCCTCATGGAAGCAAGGGAACCCTAGTGACGCCGTGTGCCTCAATGGAATGTAGGCATCATTGTGACACTGTGAGGCCCCATCCAACCAAGGCTCCATTGGGACACTGCGAGACCCCACGGAAACAAAGCTCCAGGGTGACACAGAGAGGCTGCCTGTAATCAGTGCTCCATTGTGACCCTGTGGAGCCAAAGGAGAGCGTTGTGACACTGCAAAGCCCCATGGTTCATTGGTCCAAAGCTCCATTGTGACATTGCAGGACTCATGGAACAGAGGAGTCACATGACATTGTGGGGCCTGTGGAACCATGGAGAACATTGTGACACTGCAAGGCCTCATGGAATCATTAGGACTGTTATACGTCTGTAAGATAATTTGTGGAAATAAAATTGTCATCTATTTTATAGTTATGTGCTGTTAAATTATACTCTTATAAGAAGGTTTTAAATCGCACAAGCCAGCAACAGCGATTGCAACACCATGTCAAAGCCACCTGGACAAGAGAGGGAGGACTTTATTTACAAGCAAATGAAAGTGGCCAGCCCGGAGAGGGATCATGCATCAAGGTTGTCCGAGAAACACCCGGACGATAAATACACGATAAATATCCGAGACCGAGATAGTCAGAGCCATCAGGGAGGTACATCTCAAATCCGAATTCCGGGACTGCAAACACAGGTGTTCATCACTCTCCGGACCTGTATTGTTCAACTTGCCACAGAGAAAAGAACTCCACATGAATACATGCACTCCAAAAAGGAAGAAAAGGGACTCTGGCTCAGGCAAGGAAAATCGTATAAAAATGGGTCAGACAGGACGGTCGGTGTGAAGCATAGAGGACCCTCTGCTGCAGCTGTCAAACCTGTGTCTCACCCGGTGGCAATCCCGGGCTCCACGCTGACATTTTTTTATAGTGGCATTTTTTCATTTTTCTCAAAATTTATATTTGGTACACTTAATAACTTTTAATAAAATAATAACTAATAACTTGGAGCCTTTCATTTCTAACATGTTTATCACATTCGGTTTCTCATGATAAGCCTATCTACTTCTGCTAATTCTGAGATGGGGAAAATGAACTGTCATGATTCCCGCTTGCACTAGAGGATTGTGACACGGGCTGACTTTGTGATGCCAGAGTCTTCTGTGCCATCACAGCGCAACTGTATGACATCCCAGAGTGATAGAGCAGCACTGGCTCTGTGACATCACAAGGGGGATTTGTGAGATCCCAGGGTGGGCTGTGACATCCCAGGAGGCAGTGTGACATCTCAGGGGCTCTGTGACCTTACTGGGGAGGTCACTTCAAGCCAGCTCCCACTCACAGTTCCTCCCAGAGAAGTCCAAAGCTGCTCGTGCACAGTGGCATCCCGTGTCCCTCTGGGTCCCCCTGCCCCTGGCGCTGCAGCCTCCCCCTGAGGATGTTCAAGGAGATCAAGCCCAGAGCCTGACACGGGGACAGGGGCTCAGGGCCGTCAAAGTTGGAACAGGGAGACAGGGACCCCCTAGCAGCATCCCTGTGCCCGCAAAGCTAGAGCTTGGCCAGGGCTCCTTCACCCTCTTATGAAGGAGGGTTTGAGAGCACTTTAAAAATCCCCAGCAGGGGAGTAGCATAAAACAGCTTTAATATTAAGTGACAGCACCACAGAGTTCCTTGGCAAGAGTCACTCTGCTCCTGACTGGACACTTCAGGCACACCAGGGAAACAAAGCAACAACAAAAGCAAACAAAATCCAGGCAATCAAACCAAAAAGGAGTCAAGAACTGTCCCGGTGTCTGTGTGTCTCTGTGTGTTTGTGTGTGTGTGTGTGTGTGTGTGTGTGTGTGTGTGTGTGTGTGTTTGTGTGTTTGTGACGAAAGGACAGTGAGGGCAAGGATAAAAGGAATACAGCCTAAAAGCTAAACAGAGCTGTGGAATAACACTTAACAATATTCAACTTCGCTTATAACTTCTATTAAGCTTCACAAATTAGCAAAAGAACAACTCTTAGCAGCATTTAACTTTGCTTACAGCTTGTGACTTTGTCGCTATAAGACACGTGAAAGCACGACGCGAGCCACCTGCTATTTGCAAGGTAAAGATAAAAGTTTATTCTCTGACTCCAACTTTTATACTTTCCCAAAGGTGACATTGGATTGGAGAGTGAATGGGCCACCTGTCAAAAGACATTGGACAAACCACTAGTACATCAAGTTTGTCCACCCCCATAAAAGATTGTAAACAATATGTTGTTGACAGAGATTGTGTGGGAAGCTTCTCCAACAGAATGTAAAGTCAGAAGGCTTTAGAAAATCTTAAGAATCAGGGTGACATGACTTAACCTTACTTCCAGGCCTGACTGGCTCAGCTATCCAAGGCAATCAAAGCCCTCAGAGAGCAGCATTTCTGCCACATTTCCCTGAGCACAGGCACTCCTGTGTGCACACAGACACAAAGAGTAACTACAAGGCACCTGTGAGAAATTCCCCTGGGCAAAGGGAAATGTTCCCTTTGGAGGCTTTGGCATCTCCCCAGGGGATGAAGGGTTGAGCCTGGAGCAGACAGTGTCTGTGATGAGCTCCAGAGGAGCTGAGCCCAGGGGCTGCTGGCCAAGGCCCTGGCCCAGTGAGCATTTCTCAGCTGGCAGGGCGGTCTGAGAAGGGGAGAGGGGAATGCACCAGACCAGGAACCCTGGAACCAAGGGACCATTGTTACACTGTGGGGCCATGTGAGAAGAAGTGACCATTGGGACACTGTGGGGCCTTGTGAGACCAAGGGACCATTGGGACACTGTGGGACCATGTGAGATCAAGAGACCATTGGGACACTGTGAGTCCTCATGGATTCATGGACACCACTGTGACATTGCTGGGCCTCATGGAAGCAAGGGGACCCTAGTGACGCCGTGTGCCTCAGTGGAATGTAGGCATCATTGTGACACTGCGAGGCCCCATCCAGCCAAGGCTCCATTGGGACACTGCGAGACCCCACGGAAACAAAGCTCCAGGGTGACACAGAGAGGCTGCCTGTAATCAGTGCTCCATTGTGACCCTGTGGAGCCAAAGGAGAGCGTTGTGACACTGCAAAGCCCCATGGTCCATTGGTCCAAAGGTCCATTGTGACATTGCAGGACTCATGGAACAGAGGAGTCACATGACACTGTGGGGCCTGTGGAACCATGGAGAACATTGTGACACTGCAAGGCCTCATGGAATCATTAGGACTGTTATACGTCTGTAAGATAATTTGTGGAAATAAAATTGTCATCTATTTTATAGTTATGTGCTGTTAAATTATACTCTTATAAGAAGGTTTTAAATCGCACAAGCCAGCAACAGCGATTGCAACACCATGTCAAAGCCACCTGGACAAGAGAGGGAGGACTTTATTTACAAGCAAATGAAAGTGGCCAGCCCGGAGAGGGATCATGCATCAAGGTTGTCCGAGAAACACCCGGACAATAAATACACGATAAATATCCGAGACCGAGATAGTCAGAGCCATCAGGGAGGTACATCTCAAATCCGAATTCCGGGACTGCAAACACAGGTGTTCATCACTCTCCGGACACATATTGTTCAACTTGCCACAGAGAAAAGAACTCCACATGAATACATGCACTCCAAAAAGGAAGAAAAGGGACTCTGGCTCAGGCAAGGAAAATCGTATAAAAATGGGTCAGACAGGACGGTCGGTGTGAAGCATAGAGGACCCTCTGCTGCAGCTGTCAAACCTGTGTCTCACCCGGTGGCAATCCCGGGCTCCACGCTGACTTTTTTTTATAGTGGCATTTTTTCATTTTTCTCAAAATTTATATTTGGTACACTTAATAACTTTTAATAAAATAATAACTAATAACTTGGAGCCTTTCATTTCTAACATGTTTATCACATTCGGTTTCTCATGATAAGCCTATCTACTTCTGCTAATTCTGAGATGGGGAAAATGAACTGTCATGATTCCCGCTTGCACTAGAGGATTGTGACACGGGCTGACTTTGTGATGCCAGAGTCTTCTGTGCCATCACAGCGCAACTGTATGACATCCCAGAGTGATAGAGCAGCACTGGCTCTGTGACATCACAAGGGGGATTTGTGAGATCCCAGGGTGGGCTGTGACATCACAGGAGGCAGTGTGACATCTCAGGGGCTCTGTGACCTTACTGGGGAGGTCACTTCAAGCCAGCTCCCACTCACAGTTCCTCCCAGAGAAGTCCAAAGCTGCTCGTGCCCGGTGGCATCCCGTGTCCCTCTGGGTCCCCCTGCCCCTGGCGCTGCAGCCTCCCCCTGAGGATGTTCGAGGAGATCAAGCCCAGAGCCTGACACGGGGACAGGGACTCAGGGCCTTCAAACTTGGAACAGGGAGACAGGGACCCCCTAGCAGCATCCCTGTACCCCCAGGGCCAGAGCTTGGCCAGGGCTCCTTCACCCTCTTATGAAGGAGGGCTTGAGAGCACTTTAAAAATCCCCATCAGGGGAGTAGCATAAAACAGCTTTAATATTAAGTGACAGCACCACAGAGTTCCTTGGAAAGAGTCACTCTGCTCCTGACTGGACACTTCAAGCACACCAAGGAAACAAAGCAACAACAAAACCAAAGAAAATCCAGGCAATCAAACCAAAAAGGAGTCAAGAACTGTCCCGGTGTCTGTGTGTCTCTATGTGTTTGTGTGTGTGTGTGTGTGTTTGTGTGTGTGTGTGTGTGTGTGTGACAAAAGGACAGTGAGGGCAAGGATAAAAGGAATACAGCCTAAAAGCTAAACAGAGCTGTGGAATAACACTTAACAATATTCAACTTTGCTTATAACTTCTATTAACCTTCACAAATTAGCAGAAGAACAACTCTTAGCAGCATTTAATTTTGCTTACAGCTTGTGACTTTGTCGCTATAAGACACGTGAAAGCACGATGCGAGCCACCTGCTATTTTCAAGGTAAAGCTAAAAGTTTATTCTCTGACTCCAACTTTTATACTTTCCCAAAGGTGACATTGGATTGGAGAGTGAATGGGCCACCTGTCAAAAGACATTGGACAAAACACTAGTACATCAAGTTTGTCCACCCCCATAAAAGATTGTAAACAATATGTTGTTGACAGAGATTGTGTGGGAAGCTTCTCCAACAGAATGTAAAGTCAGAAGGCTTTAGAAAATCTTAAGAATCAGGGTGACATGACTTAACCTTACTTCCAGGCCTGACTGGCTCAGCTATCCAAGGCAATCAAAGCCCTCAGAGAGCAGCATTTCTGCCACATTTCCCTGAGCACAGGCACTCCTGTGTGCACACAGACACAAAGAGTCACTACAAGGCACCTGTGAGAAATTCCCCTGAGCAAAGGGAAATGTTCCCTGTGGAGGCTTTGGCATCTCCCCAGGAAATGAAGGGTTGAGCCTGGAGCAGACAGTGTCTGTGATGAGCTCCAGAGGAGCTGAGCCCAGGGGCTGCTGGCCAAGGCCCAGGCCCAGTGAGCATTTCTCAGCTGGCAGGGCGGCCTGAGAAGGGGAGAGGGGAATGCACCAGACCAGGAACCATGGAACCAAGGGACCATTGTTACACTGTGGGGCCATGTGAGAAGAAGTGACCATGGTGACCATTGTAAGGCCTTGTGAGACCAAGGGACCATTGGGACACTGTGAGTCCTCATGGATTCATGGACACCACTGTGACATTGCTGGGCCTCATGGAAGCAAGGGGACCCTAGTGACGCCGTGTGCCTCAGTGGAATGTAGGCATCATTGTGACACTGTGAGGCCCCATCCAACCAAGGCTCCATTGGGACACTGCGAGACCCCACAGAAACAAAGCTCCAGGGTGCCTGTAATCAGTGCTCCATTGTGACCCTGTGGAGCCAAAGGAGAGCGTTGTGACACTGCAAAGCCCCATGGTCCATTGGTCCAAAGGTCCATCATGACATTGCAGGACTCATGGAACAGAGGAGTCACATGACACTGTGGGGCCTGTGGAACCATGGAGAACATTGTGACACTGCAAGGCCTCATGGAATCATTAGGACTGTTATACGTCTGTAAGATAATTTGTGGAAATAAAATTGTCATCTATTTTATAGTTATGTGCTGTTAAATTATACTCTTATAAGAAGGTTTTAAATCGCACAAGCCAGCAACAGCGATTGCAACACCATGTCAAAGCCACCTGGACAAGAGAGGGAGGACTTTATTTACAAGCAAATGAAAGTGGCCAGCCCGGAGAGGGATCATGCATCAAGGTTGTCCGAGAAACACCCGGACGATAAATACACGATAAATATCCGAGACCGAGATAGTCAGAGCCATCAGGGAGGTACATCTCAAATCCGAATTCCGGGACTGCAAACACAGGTGTTCATCACTCTCCGGACATGTATTGTTCAACTCGCCACAGAGAAAAGAACTCCACATGAATACATGCACTCCAAAAAGGAAGAAAAGGGACTCTGGCTCAGGCAAGGAAAATCGTATAAAAATGGGTCAGACAGGACGGTCGGTGTGAAGCATAGAGGACCCTCTGCTGCAGCTGTCAAACCTGTGTCTCACCCGGTGGCAATCCCGGGCTCCACATTGACTTTTTTTTATACTGGCTTTTTTTCATTTTTCTCAAAATTTATATTTGGTACACTTAATAACTTTTAATAAAATAATAACTAATAACTTGGAGCCTTGCATTTCTAACATGTTTATCACATTCGGTTTCTCATGATAAGCCTATCTACTTCTGCTAATTCTGAGGTGGGGAAAATGAACTGTCATGATTCCCGCTTGCACTAGAGGATTGTGACACGGGCTGACTTTGTGATGCCAGAGTCTTCTGTGCCATCACAGCGCAACTGTATGACATCCCAGAGTGATAGAGCAGCACTGGCTCTGTGACATCACAAGGGGGATTTGTGAGATCCCAGGGTGGGCTGTGACATCACAGGAGGCAGTGTGACATCTCAGGGGCTCTGTGACCTTACTGGGGAGGTCACTTCAAGCCAGCTCCCACTCACAGTTCCTCCCAGAGAAGTCCAAAGCTGCTTGTGCACAGTGGCATCCCGTGTCCCTCTGGGTCCCCCTGCCCCTGGCGCTGCAGCCTCCCCCTGAGGATGTTCGAGGAGATCAAGCCCAGAGCCTGACACGGGGACAGGGACTCAGGGCCTTCAAAGTTGGAACAGGGAGACAGGGACCCCCTAGCAGCATCCCTGTACCCCCAGGGCCAGAGCTTGGCCAGGGCTCCTTCACCCTCTTATGAAGGAGGGCTTGAGAGCACTTTAAAAATCCCCATCAGGGGAGTAGCATAAAACAGCTTTAATATTAAGTGACAGCACCACAGAGTTCCTTGGAAGAGTCACTCTGCTCCTGACTGGACACTTCAGGCACACCAAGGAAACAAAGCAACAACAAAACCAAAGAAAATCCAGGCAATCAAACCAAAAAGGAGTCAAGAACTGTCCCGGTGTCTGTGTGTCTCTATGTGTTTGTGTGTGTGTGTGTGTGTTTGTGTGTGTGTGTGTGTGTGTGTGACAAAAGGACAGTGAGGGCAAGGATAAAAGGAATACAGCCTAAAAGCTAAACAGAGCTGTGGAATAACACTTAACAATATTCAACTTTGCTTATAACTTCTATTAACCTTCACAAATTAGCAGAAGAACAACTCTTAGCAGCATTTAATTTTGCTTACAGCTTGTGACTTTGTCGCTATAAGACACGTGAAAGCACGATGCGAGCCACCTGCTATTTTCAAGGTAAAGCTAAAAGTTTATTCTCTGACTCCAACTTTTATACTTTCCCAAAGGTGACATTGGATTGGAGAGTGAATGGGCCACCTGTCAAAAGACATTGGACAAAACACTAGTACATCAAGTTTGTCCACCCCCATAAAAGATTGTAAACAATATGTTGTTGACAGAGATTGTGTGGGAAGCTTCTCCAACAGAATGTAAAGTCAGAAGGCTTTAGAAAATCTTAAGAATCAGGGTGACATGACTTAACCTTACTTCCAGGCCTGACTGGCTCAGCTATCCAAGGCAATCAAAGCCCTCAGAGAGCAGCATTTCTGCCACATTTCCCTGAGCACAGGCACTCCTGTGTGCACACAGACACAAAGAGTCACTACAAGGCACCTGTGAGAAATTCCCCTGAGCAAAGGGAAATGTTCCCTGTGGAGGCTTTGGCATCTCCCCAGGAAATGAAGGGTTGAGCCTGGAGCAGACAGTGTCTGTGATGAGCTCCAGAGGAGCTGAGCCCAGGGGCTGCTGGCCAAGGCCCAGGCCCAGTGAGCATTTCTCAGCTGGCAGGGCGGCCTGAGAAGGGGAGAGGGGAATGCACCAGACCAGGAACCATGGAACCAAGGGACCATTGTTACACTGTGGGGCCATGTGAGAAGAAGTGACCATGGTGACCATTGTAAGGCCTTGTGAGACCAAGGGACCATTGGGACACTGTGAGTCCTCATGGATTCATGGACACCACTGTGACATTGCTGGGCCTCATGGAAGCAAGGGGACCCTAGTGACACCGTGTGCCTCAGTGGAATGTAGGCATCATTGTGACACTGTGAGGCCCCATCCAACCAAGGCTCCATTGGGACACTGCGAGACCCCACAGAAACAAAGCTCCAGGGTAACACAGAGAGGCTGCCTGTAATCAGTGCTCCATTGTGACCCTGTGGAGCCAAAGGAGAGCGTTGTGACACTGCAAAGCCCCATGGTCCATTGGTCCAAAGGTCCATTGTGACATTGCAGGACTCATGGAACAGAGGAGTCACATGACACTGTGGGGCCTGTGGAACCATGGAGAACATTGTGACACTGCAAGGCCTCATGGAATCATTAGGACTGTTATACGTCTGTAAGATAATTTGTGGAAATAAAATTGTCATCTATTTTATAGTTATGTGCTGTTAAATTATACTCTTATAAGAAGGTTTTAAATCGCACAAGCCAGCAACAGCGATTGCAACACCATGTCAAAGCCACCTGGACAAGAGAGGGAGGACTTTATTTACAAGCAAATGAAAGTGGCCAGCCCGGAGAGGGATCATGCATCAAGGTTGTCCGAGAAACACCCGGACGATAAATACACGATAAATATCCGAGACCGAGATAGTCAGAGCCATCAGGGAGGTACATCTCAAATCCGAATTCCGGGACTGCAAACACAGGTGTTCATCACTCTCCGGACATGTATTGTTCAACTCGCCACAGAGAAAAGAACTCCACATGAATACATGCACTCCAAAAAGGAAGAAAAGGGACTCTGGCTCAGGCAAGGAAAATCGTATAAAAATGGGTCAGACAGGACGGTCGGTGTGAAGCATAGAGGACCCTCTGCTGCAGCTGTCAAACCTGTGTCTCACCCGGTGGCAATCCCGGGCTCCACATTGACTTTTTTTTATAGTGGCATTTTTTCATTTTTCTCAAAATTTATATTTGGTACACTTAATAACTTTTAATAAAATAATAACTAATAACTTGGTGCCTTGCATTTCTAACATGTTTATCACATTCGGTTTCTCATGATAAGCCTATCTACTTCTGCTAATTCTGAGATGGGGAAAAGGAACTGTCATGATTCCCGCTTGCACTAGAGGATTGTGACACGGGCTGACTTTGTGATGCCAGAGTCTTCTGCGCCATCACAGCGTAACTGTATGACATCCCAGAGTGATAGAGCATCACTGGCTCTGTGACATCACAAGGGGGATTTGTGAGATCCCAGGGTGGGCTGTGACATCACAGGAGGCAGTGTGACATCTCAGGGGCTCTGTGACCTTACTGGGGAGGTCACTTCAAGCCAGCTCCCACTCACAGTTCCTCCCAGAGAAGTCCAAAGCTGCTCGTGCACAGTGGCATCCCGTGTCCCTCTGGGTCCCCCTGCCCCTGGCGCTGCAGCCTCCCCCTGAGGATGTTCGAGGAGATCAAGCCCAGAGCCTGACACGGGGACAGGGGCTCAGGGCCGTCAAAGTTGGAACAGGGAGACAGGGACCCCCTAGCAGCATCCCTGTACCCCCAGGGCCAGAGCTTGGCCAGGGCTCCTTCACCCTCTTATGAAGGAGGGTTTGAGAGCACTTTAAAAATCCCCAGCAGGGGAGTAGCATAAAACAGCTTTAATATTAAGTGACAGCACCACAGAGTTCCTTGGCAAGAGTCACTCTGCTCCTGACTGGACACTTCAGGCACACCAGGGAAACAAAGCAACAACAAAAGCAAACAAAATCCAGGCAATCAAACCAAAAAGGAGTCAAGAACTGTCCCGGTGTCTGTGTGTCTCTGTGTGTTTGTGTGTGTGTGTGTGTGTGTGTGTGTGTGTGTGTTTGTGTGTGTGTGTGTGTGTGTGACGAAAGGACAGTGAGGGCAAGGATAAAAGGAATACAGCCTAAAAGCTAAACAGAGCTGTGGAATAACACTTAACAATATTCAACTTCGCTTATAACTTCTATTAAGCTTCACAAATTAGCAAAAGAACAACTCTTAGCAGCATTTAACTTTGCTTACAGCTTGTGACTTTGTCGCTATAAGACACGTGAAAGCACGACGCGAGCCACCTGCTATTTGCAAGGTAAAGATAAAAGTTTATTCTCTGACTCCAACTTTTATACTTTCCCAAAGGTGACATTGGATTGGAGAGTGAATGGGCCACCTGTCAAAAGACATTGGACAAACCACTAGTACATCAAGTTTGTCCACCCCCATAAAAGATTGTAAACAATATGTTGTTGACAGAGATTGTGTGGGAAGCTTCTCCAACAGAATGTAAAGTCAGAAGGCTTTAGAAAATCTTAAGAATCAGGGTGACATGACTTAACCTTACTTCCAGGCCTGACTGGCTCAGCTATCCAAGGCAATCAAAGCCCTCAGAGAGCAGCATTTCTGCCACATTTCCCTGAGCACAGGCACTCCTGTGTGCACACAGACACAAAGAGTCACTACAAGGCACCTGTGAGAAATTCCCCTGGGCAAAGGGAAATGTTCCCTTTGGAGGCTTTGGCATCTCCCCAGGGGATGAAGGGTTGAGCCTGGAGCAGACAGTGTCTGTGATGAGGTCCAGAGGAGCTGAGCCCAGGGGCTGCTGGCCAAGGCCCTGGCCCAGTTAGCATTTCTCAGCTGGCAGGGCGGCCTGAGAAGGGGAGAGGGGAATGCACCAGACCAGGAACCCTGGAACCAAGGGACCATTGTTACACTGTGGGGCCATGTGAGAAGAAGTGACCATGGTGACCATTGTAAGGCCTTGTGAGACCAAGGGACCATTGGGACACTGTGGGACCATGTGAGATCAAGAGACCATTGGGACACTGTGAGTCCTCATGGATTCATGGACACCACTGTGACATTGCTGGGCCTCATGGAAGCAAGGGGACCCTACTGATGCCGTGTGCCTCAATGGAATGTAGGCATCATTGTGACACTGTGAGGCCCCATCCAACCAAGGCTCCATTGGGACACTGCGAGACCCCACGGAAACAAAGCTCCAGGGTGCCTGTAATCAGTGCTCCATTGTGACCCTGTGGAGCCAAAGGAGAGCGTTGTGACACTGCAAAGCCCCATGGTCCATTGGTCCAAAGGTCCATTGTGACATTGCAGGACTCATGGAACAGAGGAGTCACATGACACTGTGGGGCCTGTGGAACCATGGAGAACATTGTGACACTGCAAGGCCTCATGGAATCATTAGGACTGTTATACGTCTGTAAGATAATTTGTGGAAATAAAATTGTCATCTATTTTATAGTTATGTGCTGTTAAATTATACTCTTATAAGAAGGTTTTAAATCGCACAAGCCAGCAACAGCGATTGCAACACCATGTCAAAGCCACCTGGACAAGAGAGGGAGGACTTTATTTACAAGCGAACGAAAGTGGCCAGCATAGAGAGGGATCATGCATCAAGGTTGTCCGAGAAACACCCGGACGATAAATACACGATAAATATCCGAGACCGAGATAGTCAGAGCCATCAGGGAGGTACATCTCAAATCCGAATTCCGGGACTGCAAACACAGGTGTTCATCACTCTCCGGACCTGTATTGTTCAACTTGCCACAGAGAAAAGAACTCCACATGAATACATGCACTCCAAAAAGGAAGAAAAGGGACTCTGGCTCAGGCAAGGAAAATCATATAAAAATGGGTCAGACAGGACGGTCGGTGTGAAGCATAGAGGACCCTCTGCTGCAGCTGTCAAACCTGTGTCTCACCCGGTGGCAATCCCGGGCTCCACATTGACTTTTTTTTATACTGGCTTTTTTTCATTTTTCTCAAAATTTATATTTGGTACACTTAATAACTTTTAATAAAATGATAACTAATAACTTGGAGCCTTTCATTTCTAACATGTTTATCACATTCGGTTTCTCATGATAAGCCTATCTACTTCTGCTAATTCTGAGATGGGGAAAAGGAACTGTCATGATTCCCGCTTGCACTAGAGGATTGTGACACAGGCTGACTTTGTGATACCAGAGTCTTCTGTGCCATCACAGCGCAACTGTATGACATCCCAGAGTGATAGAGCAGCACTGGCTCTGTGACATCACAAGGGGGATTTGTGAGATCCCAGGGTGGGCTGTGACATCACAGGAGGCAGTGTGACATCTCAGGGGCTCTGTGACCTTACTGGGGAGGTCACTTCAACCCAGCTCCCACTCACAGTTCCTCCCAGAGAAGTCCAAAGCTGCTCGTGCACAGTGGCATCCCGTGTCCCTCTGGGTCCCCCTGCCCCTGGCGCTGCAGCCTCCCCCTGAGGATGTTTGAGGAGATCAAGCCCAGAGCCTGACACGGGGACAGGGGCTCAGGGCCGTCAAAGTTGGAACAGGGAGAGAGGGACCCCCTAGCAGCATCCCTGTGCCCCCAAAGCTAGAGCTTGGCCAGGGCTCCTTCACCCTCTTATCAAGGAGGGCTTGAGAGCACTTTAAAAATCCCCAGCAGGGGAGTAGCATAAAACAGCTTTAATATTAAGTGACAGCACCACAGAGTTCCTTGGAAGAGTCACTCTGCTCCTGACTGGACACTTCAGGCACACCAAGGAAACAAAGCAACAACAAAAGCAAGCAAAATCCAGGCAATCAAACCAAAAAGGAGTCAAGAACTGTCCCGGTGTCTGTGTGTCTCTATGTGTGTGTGTGTGTGTGTGTGTGTTTGTGTGTGTGTGTGTGTGTGTGACAAAAGGACAGTGAGGGCAAGGATAAAAGGAATACAGCCTAAAAGCTAAACAGAGCTGTGGAATAACACTTAACAATATTCAACTTTGCTTATAACTTCTATTAAGCTTCACAAATTAGCAGAAGAACAACTCTTAGCAGCATTTAATTTTGCTTACAGCTTGTGACTTTGTCGCTATAAGACACGTGAAAGCACGATGCGAGCCACCTGCTATTTGCAAGGTAAAGATAAAAGTTTATTCTCTGACTCCAACTTTTATACTTTCCCAAAGGTGACATTGGATTGGAGGGTGAATGGGCCACCTCTCCAAAGACATTGGACAAACCACTAGTACATCAAGTTTCTCCACCCCCATAAAAGATTGTAAACAATATGTTGTTGACAGAAATTGTGTGGGAAGCTTCTCCAACAGAATGTAGACTCAGAAGGCTTTAGAAAATCTTAAGAATCAGGGTGACATGACTTAACCTTACTTCCAGGCCTGACTGGCTCAGCTATCCAAGGCAATCAAAGCCCTCAGAGAGCAGCATTTCTGCCACATTTCCCTGAGCACAGGCACTCCTGTGTGCACACAGACACAAAGAGTCACTACAAGGCACCTGTGAGAAATTCCCCTGAGCAAAGGGAAATGTTCCCTGTGGAGGCTTTGGCATCTCCCCAGGAAATGAAGGGTTGAGCCTGGAGCAGACAGTGTCTGTGATGAGCTCCAGAGGAGCTGAGCCCAGGGGCTGCTGGCCAAGGCCCTGGCCCAGTTAGCATTTCTCAGCTGGCAGGGCGGCCTGAGAAGGGGAGAGGGGAATGCACCAGACCAGGAACCCTGGAACCAAGGGACCATTGTTACACTGTGGGGCCATGTGAGAAGAAGTGACCATGGTGACCATTGTAAGGCCTTGTGAGACCAAGGGACCATTGGGACACTGTGGGACCATGTGAGATCAAGAGACCATTGGGACACTGTGAGTCCTCATGGATTCATGGACACCACTGTGACATTGCTGGGCCTCATGGAAGCAAGGGAACCCTAGTGATGCCGTGTGCCTCAATGGAATGTAGGCATCATTGTGACACTGTGAGGCCCCATCCAACCAAGGCTCCATTGGGACACTGCGAGACCCCACGGAAACAAAGCTCCAGGGTGCCTGTAATCAGTGCTCCATTGTGACCCTGTGGAGCCAAAGGAGAGCGTTGTGACACTGCAAAGCCCCATGGTCCATTGGTCCAAAGGTCCATTGTGACATTGCAGGACTCATGGAACAGAGGAGTCACATGACACTGTGGGGCCTGTGGAACCATGGAGAACATTGTGACACTGCAAGGCCTCATGGAATCATTAGGACTGTTATATGTCTATAGGATAATTCGTGCAAATAAAATTGTCATCTCTTGTATAGTTATGTGCTGTCAAATTATACTCTTATAAGAAGTTTTTAAATCGCACAAGCCAGCAACAGTGACTGCAACACCATGTCAAAGCCACCTGGACAAGAGAGGGAGGACTTTATTTACAAGCGAACGAAAGTGGCCAGCATAGAGAGGGATCATGCATCAAGGTTGTCCGAGAAACACCCGGACGATAAATACACGATAAATATCCGAGACCGAGATAGTCAGAGCCATCAGGGAGGTACATCTCAAATCCGAATTCCGGGACTGCAAACACAGGTCTTCATCACTCTCCTGACATGTATTGTTCAACTTGCCACAGAGAAAAGAACTCCACATGAATACATGCACTCCAAAAAGGAAGAAAAGGGCGTCTGGCTCAGGCATGGAAAATCGTATAAAAATGGATCAGACAGGACGGTCGGTGTGAAGCATAGAGGACCCTCTGCTGCAGCTGTCAAACCTGTGTCTCACCCGGTGGCAATCCCGGGCTCCACACTGACTTTTTTTTATACTGGCTTTTTCTCATTTTTCTCAAAGTTTATATTTGGTACACTTAATAACTTTTAATAAAATAATAACTAATAACTTGGAGCCTTTCATTTCTAACATGTTTATCACATTCGGTTTCTCATGATAAGCCTATCTACTTCTGCTAATTCTGAGTTGGGGAAAATGAACTGTCATGATTCCCGCTTGCACTAGAGGATTGTGACACGGGCTGACTTTGTGATGCCAGAGTCTTCTGTGCCATCACAGCGCAACTGTATGACATCCCAGAGTGATAGAGCAGCACTGGCTCTGTGACATCACAAGAGGGATTTGTGAGATCCCAGGGTGGGCTGTGACATCCCAGGAGGCAGTGTGACATCTCAGGGGCTCTGTGACCTTACTGGGGAGGTCACTTCAAGCCAGCTCCCACTCACAGTTCCTCCCAGAGAAGTCCAAAGCTGCTTGTGCACAGTGGCATCCCGTGTCCCTCTGGGTCCCCCTGCCCCTGGCGCTGCAGCCTCCCCCTGAGGATGTTCGAGGAGATCAAGCCCAGAGCCTGACACAGGGACAGGGGCTCAGGGCCGTCACAGTTGGAACAGGGAGACAGGGACCCCCTAGCAGCATCCCTGTGCCCGCAAAGCTAGAGCTTGGCCAGGGCTCCTTCACCCTCTTATGAAGGAGGGCTTGAGAGCACTTTAAAAATCCTAGCAGGGGAGTAGCATAAAACAGCTTTAATATTAAGTGACAGCACCACAGAGTTCCTTGGCAAGAGTCACTCTGCTCCTGATCGGACACTTCAGGCACACCAGGGAAACAAAGCAACCACAAAACCAAACAAAATCCAGGCAATCAAACCAAAAAGGAGTCAAGAACTGTCCCGGTGTGTGTGTGTGTGTGTGTGTGTGTGTGTGTGTGTGTGTGTGTGTGTGTGACGAAAGGACAGTGAGGGCAAGGATAAAAGGAATACAGCCTAAAAGCTAAACAGAGCTGTGGAATAACACTTAACAATATTCAACTTCGCTTATAACTTCTATTAAGCTTCACAAATTAGCAAAAGAACAACTCTTAGCAGCATTTAACTTTGCTTACAGCTTGTGACTTTGTCGCTATAAGACACGTGAAAGCACGACGCGAGCCACCTGCTATTTGCAAGGTAAAGATAAAAGTTTATTCTCTGACTCCAACTTTTATACTTTCCCAAAGGTGACATTGGATTGGAGAGTGAATGAGCCACCTCTCCAAAGACATTGGACAAACCACTAGTACATCAAGTTTGTCCAGCCCCATAAAAGATTGTAAACAATATGTTGTTGACAGAAATTGTGTGGGAAGCTTCTCCAACAGAATGTAAAGTCAGAAGGCTTTAGAAAATATTAAGAATCAGGGTGACATGTCTTAACCTTACTTCCAGGCCTGACTGGCTCAGCTATCCAAGGCAATCAAAGCCCTCAGAGAGCAGCATTTCTGCCACATTTCCCTGAGCACAGGCACTCCTGTGTGCACACAGACACAAAGAGTCCCTACAAGGCACCTGTGAGAAATTCCCCTGAGCAAAGGGAAATGTTCCCTGTGGAGGCTTTGGCATCTCCCCAGGAAATGAAGGGTTGAGCCTGGAGCAGACAGTGTCTGTGATGAGCTCCAGAGGAGCTGAGCCCAGGGGCTGCTGGCCAAGGCCCTGGCCCAGTGAGCATTTCTCAGCTGGCAGGGCAGCCTGAGAAGGGGAAAGGGGAATGCACCAGACCAGGAACCCTGGAACCAAGGGACCATTGTTACACTGTGGGGCCATGTGAGAAGAAGTGACCATGGTGACCATTGTAAGGCCTTGTGAGACCAAGGGACCATTGGGACACTGTGGGACCATGTGAGATCAAGAGACCATTGGGACACTGTGAGTCCTCATGGATTCATGGACACCACTGTGACATTGCTGGGCCTCATGGAAGCAAGGGGACCCTAGTGACGCCGTATGCCTCAGTGGAATGTAGGCATCATTGTGACACTGTGAGGCCCCATCCAATCAAGGCTTCATTGGGACACTGCGAGACCCCACGGAAACAAAGCTCCAGGGTAACACAGGGAGGCTGCCTGTAATCAGTGCTCCATTGTGACCCTGTGGAGCCAAAGGAGAGCGTTGTGACACTGCAAAGCCCCATGGTCCATTGGTCCAAAGGTCCATTGTGACATTGCAGGACTCATGGAACAGAGGAGTCACATGACACTGTGGGGCCTGTGGAACCATGGAGAACATTGTGACACTGCAAGGCCTCATGGAATCATTAGGACTGTTATATGTCTATAGGATAATTCGTGCAAATAAAATTGTCATCTCTTTTATAGTTATGTGCTGTTAAATTATACTCTTATAAGAAGGTTTTAAATCGCACAAGCCAGCAACAGTGATTGCAACACCATGTCAAAGCCACCTGGACAAGAGAGGGAGGACTTTATTTACAAGCGAACGAAAGTGGCCAGCCCAGAGGGGGATCATGCATCAAAGTTTTCCGAGAAACACCCGGACGATAAATTGTCCTGGGTTGTAAGATATGCTTGTATTCTATTTGCCATCTGTTGGAAGTTGGGTAGGTTTGTTATCTCTCAAGAACAATGGTTTGCTCGAAGAGGTAATGGTTTGTTAATGGGCCATTGACTGATTCAATGCAGGGCTGGTAACGTAACACCATCCCATTGTGAGATGTTCCACCCAGAGGGGGAAGCCAAGCACTCTTTTATTGTATAAAGGGGTAGCTTTTGGGGAGACGAAGCAGCTCTCTCTTTGCGGGATTTCGCGGAGAAGCAGCTCCTTCGGCAGGACTCCCAAGAGAAGCAGCTCCTTCGGCAGGATTCCCATAGAAGCAGCTGGAGGGCGGTGAGGCAGCGGCAGCGGAGCTCGGAGTCAGCCCCAGCGCAGAGGAAGACCGGCCCAACTGCCACCAGATCTTCAGAGAAAACTATACCCTTTCTAAAGATCACCACTTCAGCTGCAATTCATCAGCCACTGCAAAGGAGCAGCTATCATTTCGACCAGACTGATACCAACACCCCGAATCCTCAGGTTGTGGACTTTTTCACTAGTTTTGTTTGTACCGATTGCATTTGCCTTTTTAAATTGTTATCTGGTTTTCGCCTAGTAAAGAATTGTTACTCCCATTCCCATATCTTTGCCTGAGAGCCTTTCAATTTAAAAATCCTAGTAATTCGGAGGGAGGGGGTTTACCTTCTCCATTGCACAGGAGGCTTTTGTCCTCTTTCACAGACTCCTGTCTGGTCGAACCAAGACAGATTTTGGCGCATCAACGTGGGGCTTGAGGGCATTGAGAGGGAAAAAGGATTAACAGTTCTTAAGTAATTTGGTTTTTTGTTGTATGTAAAAACATCTTAAGCATCACCATGTGGTCTAGTTTACCTTGGTTTGGGTGGCATTTGATCATAGCTATACTTTTCCCATTTGCAGACCCCTATCTAAAAATGGGTCCTATAACTAAGGCTACTGTGTCTGTTATCAAGTTTGGCTTCTGGGTTAATTGGGTGAGGAATTCATGGATCTTTAATTTCCTCTGGAAGGCAGGTACATGGATTCATAGCTATCACACACTAACTGTATGTTTTTGGGGTTACTTTAATAACGGTACCTACTGCAAGGAAATAGCACCTGGGGAAACTTTCTCCCAACCTTTTAACCATCTTTTTGGGTCTGCTCCACCAGTTCTCAAAAGGTTAAGATCCTCTCTAAGTGCTAATGATACCATACAATGGGTGGTGTTGCTGATAGTCCTGTTATATTTAGCACTCAGAGATAAGGGAAGATTAACCTGGATAACTACCCTCACACCTACACCAGAGGGTAGGGATGCTCCTGCAGAACACTGCCCCAGAGACTCGAGATGCTGCTGCTCCAGAGCGTGACCCTGCCCCACAGCCCACCTCAGAAATGAACCGCCCAGATTGGGTGAGGGTTCTGGTTAAGGAGATACAAGAGATGCTGAAGGAGTGCATTTCCCCAGCTGGTGAGAAACCGGCCCTTTGCCTTGAGGAGGGACAGTCTAATAGTACAGCTGTGGAACCCACAAATGTTACAACTGTCCAGGTTCCAGCTGAACCACAAAGGCAGTCACGGTCAGCAGCAGTTGCCCTGGTAGAAACAAGGAAGTCTAAGGTGAAAGCAGAGCACCCTGCAGATAGGGACAGGAATGGAGGAACCTCACAACCCACAGGGGAGCCAGAGATTGCTATCATCACCGAGTCCCTGACGTACGAAAGTCTTCGTAATCTGCATGAAGACATTGTACGACGAGGGCGTGAGGCTTATGCTACTTGGTTACTCCGGGTTTGGGATCTTATGGGTACAGGCGTGCAGCTGGATGGTGGTGAGGCAAGGAACTTGGGACCCTTGACCCAGGACTCGGGTATAAATCAGATTTTTGTAATGGAACCAGGGTCCCTTTCTCTCTGGGAGCGGCTCTTAATGATTGTCAGGGAGAGGTTTGTCCACAGAGAGAGAATGCAGGAGCACCATCATAGAATGCGCTGGAAGACCCTCGAGGAAGGGATCCAACAGCTGAGGGAAGTGGCAGTATTGGAGGTACACTTTGGGAGGGATGGACGACACAATAATGACCCTGACAAGGTCAGGTGTACGGGACAAATGCTGTGGAGTCTGGCAAACCTTGGGCCATCTCAATACACCACTTTCATTGCAACAATCAATGCTGACGCTCACCGGGAGACAGTGGGTTCTGTTGCCAACAAACTTAGGAATTATGAGAGTATGATTAATGGCCCAATGCAGGCTCATATCTCAGCTGTGATTAAGGAGTTTAAAGAGGAGATGAGGGAGGAGATGAGGAAGGTTAATGCAGCACCCATGAGAGTCACAGGCCCCAGAATCAGTGCCCAACAATCCCCAGCTAGAGAGAGAGGGTACACCCCAAGGGCTAATCTGTGGTTCTTCCTGCGTGACCATGGGGAAGACATGGGGAGGTGGGATGGGAAACCCACTTCTGTCCTGGCAGCACGGGTCCATCAACTCAAGGAGGGAAACTCTAACTGGGGGAGTTCCACCAAAGTGAAGGTAGCCTCAACCTCCCGTGACCAAGCTTGTGGGTACGATCTGTCAGACCCCCTTGAAGGGACCTCTAGTATGTGTGCCCAGGAAAGGAATAATAACCAGTGTTAGAGGGGCCCTGTCTCTAGCCAGGGAGAGGCACGGGAAAACCGTATCTTCTGGACAGTGTGGATCCGATGGCCTGGCACATCAGAGTCACAAAGATATGATGCTTTAGTTGATACTGGTGCACAGTGTACTCTGATACCATCGGGACATGTGGGGGCAGAGCCTGTTTCCATTGCTGGTGTGACAGGGGGATCACAACAATTGACTCTGGTGGAAGCCGAGGTGAGACTGACTGGGAAGGAGTGGAAGAAACATCCTATAGTGACTGGCCCAGATGCTCCGTGTATCCTAGGCATAGACTTCCTCCGGAACGGCTATTACAAAGACCCAAAGGGACTCAGGTGGGCTTTTGGAATAGCCGCTGTAGAGGCAGAAGACATTAAGCAATTGAACACCTTGCCTGGACTGTCAGAAAACCCCTCTGCAGAAGGACTCCTAAGGGTGGAAGAACAACGCGTGCCAATTGCGACCTCGACAGTGCACCGCCGGCAGTATCGGACGGATCGAGATGCCATGATCCCCATCCACAAAATGATTCGGGAGTTGGAGACCCAAGGGGTGGTCAGCAAAACCCACTCACCCTTCAACAGCCCCATCTGGCCTGTGCACAAATCTGACAAAGAATGGAGATTGACTGTGGACTATCGTGGTTTAAATGAAGTGACTCCGCCACTGAGCGCTGCTGTACCGGATATGCTGGAACTCCAGTACGAGCTGGAGTCCAAGGCAGCAAAGTGGTATGCCACCATTGATATTGCTAATGCGTTTTTCTCCATTCCTCTGGCAGCAGAATGCAGGCCTCAGTTTGCTGTCACCTGGAGGGGCGTGCAGTACACCTGGAACCGACTGCCCCAGGGGTGGAAACACAGCCCCACCATCTGCCATGGACTGATCCAGGCTGCACTAGAAAAGGGTGAGGCTCCAGAACACCTGCAATACATTGATGACATCATTGTGTGGGGGAGCACAGCAGCAGAAGTGTTTGAGAAAGGTGAGAGGATCATCCAGATACTACTAGAAGCTGGCTTCGCCATCAAGAAGAGCAAAGTCAAGGGACCTGCCCGAGAGATCCAGTTCCTGGGAGTGAAATGGCAGGATGGACGGCGCCAGATTCCCACTGAGGTCATCAACAAGATCACAGCTATGTTCCCACCAACCAGCAAAAAGGAAACACAAGCTTTCCTAGGTGCCATAGGTTTCTGGAGAATGCACATTCCCGAGTATAGCCAGATCGTGAGCCCTCTTTATCTGGTTACCCGAAAGAAGAATGATTTCCACTGGGGCCCTGAGCAGCAACAAGCCTTCACCCAGATCAAGCAGGAGATTGCTCATGCTGTAGCCCTTGGCCCAGTCAGGACGGGACTGGAGGTCAAGAACGTGCTCTACTCTGCAGCCGGGAACCATGGGTTGTCCTGGAGCCTTTGGCAGAAAGTGCCTGGGGAGACTCGAGGCCGACTACTGGGATTCTGGAGCCGAAGTTACAGAGGGTCTGAAGCCAACTACACTCCCACAGAGAAGGAAATCTTGGCTGCCTTTGAAGGAGTTCAAGCCGCCTCGGAGGTAATTGGCACAGAAGCACAACTCCTCCTGGCACCCCGACTACCGGTGATGGGGTGGATGTTTAAAGCAAAGGTTCCTACTACCCACCATGCCACTGATGCCACATGGAGCAAATGGATTGCCCTCATCACTCAGCGCGCCTGTATTGGAAACCTGAATTGCCCTGGGATTTTGAAGATAATTACGAACTGGCCGGAAGGTGAAAACTTTGGTCTCACTGATGATGAGGAGCAGGTACAAGTGACAAGGGCTGAAGAGGCTCCACCATACAACCAACTACCAGCAGAGGAGACCTGCTACGCTCTTTTCACTGACGGCTCCTGTCGCATTGTAGGGATGAACCGGAAGTGGAAAGCAGCCGTATGGAGCCCCACACGCCAAGTTGCACAAGCTACCGAAGGAGAAGGTGGATCAAGCCAACTCGCTGAGCTCAAGGCCGTTCAGCTGGCTCTGGACATTGCTGAAAGGGAGAAGTGGCCAAAGCTCTACCTTTATACTGATTCGTGGATGGTAGCCAATGCTCTGTGGGGCTGGCTGGGAAGGTGGAGGAAGGCCAACTGGCAACATAGAGGAAAGCCAATCTGGGCTGCTGATATATGGAAAGACATTGCCTCTCAGGTGGAAAAGCTGACGGTGAAAGTCCATCATGTAGATGCCCATGTCCCCAAATGTCGGGCTAATGAGGAGCACCGAAACAATGAGCAGGTAGATCAGGCAGCAAAAATAGAGGTGTCAAAGGTAGACTTAGACTGGCACCATAAGGGGGAGTTGTTCCTGGCTCGATGCCTCAGGTCATCAGGGCAGAGATGCCACCTACAAGTGGGCACGAGACCGAGGGGTGGATCTAACCATGGGCAGTGTTTCTCAGGTTATCCATGACTGTGAGATGTGTGCTGCCATATACAGGACAAGCGGATGAAGCCCCTCTGGTATAGTGGGCGGTGGTCCAAGTACAAGTATGGGGAGGCCTGGCAGATTGACAATATCACACTGCCCAGACACGCCAAGGCAAGCGCTACGTGCTGACCATGGTGGAAGCCACCACTAGATGGCTGGAGACTTTCCCTGTACCTCATGCCACTGCCCGGAACACCATCTTAGGCTTGGAAAAGCAAGTCCTGTGGAGACACGGCACACCTGAGAGAATTGAGTCTGACAACGGCACCCATTTCAAGAACAGCCTTATCAACACCTGGGCCAGAGAACATGGTATCGAATGGATACGTCATATTCCCTATCATGCTCCAGCTGCCGGCAAAGTTGAACGGTGCAACGGACTCCTTAAGACTACCCTGAAGGCACTCGGTGGGGGAACATTTAGAAACTGGGAAATTAACCTGGCAAAAGCAACCAGGATGGTCAACACCCGAGGGTCTGTCAGTCGAGCTGGCCCTGCCCAGTCAGAACCCTTACACACAGTAGATGGAGATAAGGTCCCTGTAGTAGATATGAAAGGTTAGGAAAGGTTAGGTTTTAGGGAAATCTGTTTAGATTAATCCCACCTCAGGCAAAGGCTAACCCATTCGTGGGGTTGTCTTTGCTCAAGGACCTGGTTACACTTGGTGGGTAATGCAGAAAGATGGGGAGACCCGCTGTGTACCACAGGGAAACTTGGTCTTAAGTGAGAACTGGGTGTAAGATTTCATGGTGTGCAGATGGAAATAGAATAAGGGGTGGATAATGTCCTGGGTTGTAAGATAAGCTTGTATTCTATTTGCCATCTGTTGGAGGTTGGACAGGTTTGTTATCTCTTCCAAGAACAATGGTTTGCTCCGAAGAGGTAATGGTTTGTTAATGGGCCATTGACTGATTCAATGCAGGGCTGGTAACGTAACACCATCCCATTGTGAGATGTTCCACCCAGAGGGGGAAGCCAAGCACTCTTTTGTGGTATAAAGGGGTACCATTTGGGGAGACAGAGCAGCTCTCTCTCTTTGAGAGATTCCCAGAGAAGCAGCTCCTTCGGCAAGACTCCCGAGAGAAGTGGCCGGAGCGTGGTGAGGCAGCGGCGGCGGAGCTCAGAGGTGGCCACAGCGCAGAGGAAGACCGGCCCAACTGCCACCAGATCTTCAGAGAAAACTATACCCTTTCTAAAGATCACCACTTCAGCTGCAATTCATCAGCCACTGCAAGAGGAGCAGCTGTAATTTCGAGCGGACTGCTACCAACACCCCGAATCCTCAGAGTGTAAGGTTGTAGACTTTATCACTAGTTTTGTTTGTACCAATTGCATTTGCCTTTTTAAATTGTCCTTTAGTTTCTCCTAGCAAAGAATTCTTACTCCCATTCCCATATCTTTGCCTGAGAGCTTTTAAATTTAAAAATCCTGGAAATTCGGAGGGAAGGTGTTTACCATCTCCATTGCAAAGGAAGCTTTTGCGCTCCTTCACAGACTCCTGTCTTGTCAAAACCAGACACACAGACACTGGGACAGTTCTTGACTCATTTTTGGGTTGATTGCCTGGATTTTGTTTGGTTTTGTTGTTGCTTTGTTTCTCTGGTGTGCCTGAAGTGTCCAGTCAGGAGCAGAGTGACTCTTCCAAGGAAATCTGTGGTGCTGTCACTTAATAATAAAGCTGTTTTATGCTACTCCCCTGCTAGGATTTTTAAAGTGCTCTCAAGCCCTCCTTCAGAACAGGGTGAAGGAGGCCTGACCAAGCTCTGGCCCTGGGAGCACAGGGATGCTGCTAGGGGGTCCCTTTCTCCCTGTTCCAACTTTGACGGCCCTGAGCCCCTGTCCCCGTGTCAGGCTCTGGGCTTGATCTCCTCAAACATCCTCAGGGGGAGGCTGCAGCGCCAGGGGCAGGGGGACCCAGAGGGACACGGGATGCCACTGTGCACCAGCAGCTTTGGACTTCTCTGGGAGGAACTGTGAGTGGGAGCTGGCTTGAAGTGACCTCCCCAGTAAGGTCACAGAGCCCCTGAGATGTCACACTGCCTCCTGGGATGTCACAGCCCACCCTGGGATCTCACAAATCCCCCTTGTGATGTCACAGAGCCAGTGCTGCTCTATCACTCTGGGATGTCATACAGTTGCGCTGTGATGGCACAGAAGACTCTGGCATCACAAAGTCAGCATGTGTCACAATCCTCTAGTGCAAGTGGGAATCATGACAGTTCATTTTCCCCATCTCAGAATTAGCAGAAGTAGATAGGCTTATCATGAGAAACCGAATGTGATAATCATGTTAGAAATGAAAAGCTCCAAGTTATTAGTTATTATTTTAAAAAAAGTTATTAAGTGTACCAAATATAAATTTTGAGAAAAAGCCACTCTAAAAAAAAGTCAGTGTGGAGCCCGGGATTGCCACCAGGTGAGACACAGGTTTGACAGCTGCAGCAGAGGGTCCTCTATGCTTCACACCGACCGTCCTGTCTGACCCATTTTTATACGATTTTCCTTGCCTGAGCCAGAGTCCCTTTTCTTCCTTTTTGGAGTGCATGTATTCATGTGGAGTTCTTTTCTCTGTGGCAAGTTGAACAATACAGGTCCGGAGAGTGATGAACACCTGTGTTTGCAGTCCCGGAATTCGGATTTGAGATGTACCTCCCTGATGGCTCTGACTATCTCGGTCTCGGATATTTATCGTGTATTTATCGTCCGGGTGTTTCTCGGACAACCTTGATGCATGATCCCTCTCCGGGCTGGCCACTTTCATTTGCTTGTAAATAAAGTCCTCCCTCTCTTGTCCAGGTGGCTTTGACATGGTGTTGCAATCGCTGTTGCTGGCTTGTGCGATTTAAAACCTTCTTATAAGAGTATAATTTAACAGCACATAACTATAAAATAGATGACAATTTTATTTGCACGAATTATCCTACAGACATATAACAGTCCTAATGATTCCATGAGGCCTTGCAGTGTCACAATGGTCTCGATGGTTCCACAGGCCCCACAGTGTCATGTGACTCCTCTGTTCCATGAGTCCTGCAATGTCACAATGGACCTTTGGACCAAAGGACCATGGGGCTTTGCAGTGTCACAACGCTCTCCTTTGGCTCCGCAGGGTTACAATGGAACACTGATTATAGGCAGCCTCTCTGTGTTACCCTGGAGCTTTGTTTCCGTGGGGTCTCGCAGTGTCCCAGTGGAACCTTGGTTGGATGGGGCCTCACAGTGTCACAATGATGCCTACATTCCACTGAGGCACACGGCGTCACTAGGGTCCCCTTGCTTCCATGAGGCCCAGCAATGTCACAGTGGTGTCCATGAATCCATGAGGACTCACAGTGTCCCAATGGCCCCTTGATCTCACATGGTCCCACAGTGTCCCAATGGTCCCTTGGTCTCACAAGGCCCCACAGTGTCACAATGGTCCCTTGGTCTCACAATGCCCCACAGTGTAACAATGGTCCCTTGGTTCCATGGTTCCTGGTCTGGTGCATTCCCCTCTCCCCTTCTCAGGCCGCCCTGCCAGCTGAGAAATGCTCACTGGGCCAGGGCCTTGGCCAGCAGCCCCTGGGCTCAGCTCCTCTGGAGCTCATCACAGACACTGTCTGCTCCAGGCTCAACCCTTCATTTCCTGGGGAGATGCCAAAGCCTCCACAGGGAACATTTCCCTTTGCTCAGGGGAATTTCTCACAGGTGCCTTGTAGTGACTCTTTGTGTCTGTGTGCACACAGGAGTGCCTGTGCTCAGGGAAATGTGGCAGAAATGCTGCTCTCTGAGGGCTTTGATTGCCTTGGATAGCTGAGCCAGTCAGGCCTGGAAGTAAGGTTAAGTCATGTCACCCTGATTCTTAAGATTTTCTAAAGCCTTCTGACTTTACATTCTGTTGGAGAAGCTTCCCACACAATCTCTGTCAACAACATATTGTTTACATTCTTTTATGGGGGTGGATTAACTTGATGTACTAGTGGTTTGTCCAATGTCTTTGGAGAGGTGGCCCATTCACTCTCCAATCCAATGTCACCTTTGGGAAAGTATAAAAGTTGGAGTCAGAGAATAAACTTTTAGCTTTACCTTGCAAATAGCAGGTGGCTCACTTCGTGCTTTCACGTGTCTTATAGCGACAAAGTCACAAGCTGTAAGCAAAGTTAAATGCTGCTAAGAGTTGTTCTTTTGCTAATTTGTGAAGCTTAATAGAAGTTATAAGCGAAGTTGAATATTGTTAAGTGTTATTCCACAGCTCTGTTTAGCTTTTAGGCTGTATTCCTTTTCTCCTTGCCCTCACTGTCCTTTTGTCACACACACACACACACACACACACACACACACACACACACGCACACAAACACACAGAGACACACAGACACCGAGACTGTTCTTGACTCATTTTTGGTTTGGTTGCCTGGATTTTGTTTGGTTTTGTTGTTGCTTTGTTTCTCTGGTGTGCCTGAAGTGTCCAGTCAGGAGCAGAGTGACTCTTGCCAAGGAACTCTTTGGTGCTGTCACTTAATATTAAAGCTGTTTTATGCTACTCCCCTGCTGGGGATTTTTAAAGTGCTCTCAAGCCCTCCTTCATAAGAGGGTGAAGGAGCCCTGGCCAAGCTCTGGCCCTGGGGGCACAGGGATGCTGCTAGGGGGTCCCTGTCTCCCTGTTCCAACTTTGACGGCCCTGAGCCCCTGTCCCCGTGTCAGGCTCTGGGCTTGATCTCCTCGAACATCCTCAGGGGGAGGCTGCAGCGCCAGGGGCAGGGGGACCCAGAGGGACACGGGATGCCACTGTGCACCAGCAGCTTTGGACTTCTCTGGGAGGAACTGTGAGTGGGAGCTGGCTTGAAGTGACCTCCCCAGTCAGGTCACAGAGCCCCTGAGATGTCACACTGCCTCCTGGGATGTCACAGCCCACCCTGGGATCTCACAAATCCCCCTTGTGATGTCACAGAGCCAGTGTTGGTCTATCACTCTGTGATGTCATACAGTTGTGCTGTGATGGCACAGAAGACTCTGGCATCACAAAGTCAGCCCATGTCACATTCCTCTAGTGCAAGCAGGAATCATGATGGTTCGTTTTTCCGATCTCAGAGTGCAAAAACCTCATAGAAGGGATTTTCAGTATTAATCAAAACAAATGCACCTTTTATTGAGTGCCCACAGCAAATGCTATAGAAGGATTCGAAAGGAGATAAATGGTAGAAAGAGAGAGAGAAAAAGAGTGGAGAGGAATAGCTATGAATGGAGAGACAAAATCCTCATGCTCCAACCAATAGTTCCCTCTTGACATGTCAAGGAGAATCTCAATGACTTTAGTTAACTCAGAGCTTTTTTTTAATATGTCGAGGGAGCAGGTACAGGACAGTTGAGAATAAGTCCGTTGAGAACAAGTACAGACAGCCGTGTTCCAAACAGGACAAACCAGCCCAAGCTGTGAGCAGGACCCATTGATTCAGGACTGCTTTCCCTGGGAAACCAGTCTTGGTGCAGCGAGCACATCTCCAGGTAACACTTGTCAGACATCCCGCTTCAGTCAGGCCATCGCCTCTGTGTTAGAATCTTAGGGGTCTCAGTCTCAGTCTTTGTGGGGGGGGCTTCAATCTCTGTCCTTGGTGGCAGTCGTGAGGCAGATGAGGGATCTTCCCTGGGGGGCCACCAAAGTTCTCCAAAGCGAGTGGTATCTTGCCAAGAGGTGGGCAAATTCATGGGGAGCAGGGATCGTGAAGCTGGTGTAAGTGTACAGAGCAAGCTGCTAATTGCCAGTCCCTGCTCAAAGCGGTGCACCGTGTGCACAGCACGCACACCTGCAAACAATCACTTGGCAAGCATCCACCTCAACCAGACCAGAACTCCTGCCAGGGTCTTCAGGGTCTTAGTCTCAGTACTTGTGAGGATCGTGAGGCAGATGAGGGAAACTTTGGACTGTCTCTTACAGCCTGTGATGTCTCTGTCTGTTCTGTGATGTCACGGCCTGCTCTGTGATGTTACTCAGGCACCCAGTGATGTCACAACCCACTCTGGTGTCACACAGCCACCCTCCATGGTGGTAGAGTTGGCTCTATGGCCTTACACCCTACTCTATGATATCACAGCCATATCTGTGACAACACAACCCCCTCTGAGATGTCACAAAACCCTCTCTGTGATGTCATACTGTCACTCTGTAATGTCACAGCACACACTTTGACCTCACAGCCCGCTCTATGATGGCATACAGCTGTGCCATGATGTCACAGCCTGCTCTGTGTTGTCACACAGTCCCCTCTATGATGGTGTAGTTGCTCAATGACCTCACACAACAAACTCTGGATGTCATAGCCCAATCTGTGACCTCAAACAACTCATTCTGTGCTGTCACACAGCCCCTTTTTGACCTCATCGCTGCTCTGGGCCTCTGTGACACAGCCACAGAGGTGCCACTGTGACACAGCCCCCTCTGGGACATCGCACAGCCCCTGCCATTGCTGAGCCCCTGAGAGTTCTGACTGTGCCCTGCTCATGTCCCTGGGATGCCCTGGCAGTGCCCCAGCCCTGCTGCGCTGTGCACAGGAGCTGCTCCTGGCCAGAGCTGTCTCTCTGCAGCGCTGCCCTTGCCAGGAGCTGCCTCTGGGCCAGAAGCCCGGCACATCTCAGCAGCACAGACACAGCACAAGGGCTTTGGTCATCCTCTGGGGGCTTTGGCGCTGTTTGCATCTGACTCATCTGTCCCTCTGAGTGTGCTCAAGAATTTCTTTCTCCTGGTATCTAGTCTCGGGCTCCCCAGGTGTCCTTGGTGCCATTATTTCTTTCTCATGCTTATATCCTCTATGGAGAAAAGCTCCACCATCTCTGAAACCACCCTTCAGTCCCTCCCAGACTACTCCTGTTCTATCCTCAGTCTTCACACCACTGAGCCCAGAGCCCGCAGCCTCTACCTGCTGGTTATGTGATGAGACCTCCAACCCATCTTGGGAGATTTTTGGGTCCTCTCAAAGGTCTGTGAAAATGGAAAAGTAGCGGTCAAAGGTATTTTCTCTCAATTCTTGCAGTGGCAGAAAAAGGGTCAATATCTCTCAACTGAATGAGGCTGGATTTACATTTGTTAGAAGAAAGAAATATTTTACAATGACGAGAGTGGAACAAAACTGCAACTGTTTTTTCAGAGAAGTGGATGTGCTATCCCAGGATTTATCCAAGAGCAGGAGCTTTGTGCAACCTGGCATAGTGAAACCCTGTCCCCTCGCCAAGGATGGAGTTCCTGTTGTGTGGTGTAGGAATATAAAAAGGTAAAAAAATTTAGAAAGTAGAAAAAGGCCCCAGAAAGTTGACATGAGGCTGAGAAAGGCTGGGAAATTTCAAAACCTTCTAATGGGAAGCTAGGAAAGTAAGAACCAAGTGAATACATGTTACAGAATTTCTGAGACAGAGGTCATGACTTATGTTTGGAATAAGGTTTGAGCTACCCAGTCAGACTAGGCCTGATAAGCGGCCTTGATGGGGCCTCAAAGCCTTTGATGCAGTTAGAATTCAGTTGTGAGGCAGTCAGAAATTATGTTAAGGTAACTACAAAGTAATCAGCTGTCCAAGCATGAATTAGAGTAGAGCTGCAGTGTGAAAAGTTTAGCCACCTTAAGGAAAAGGTAAACAATGTTAGCTTGCCAATCAGAGTGCCTTTGTTTTTGTAAACTATGTAGGAGCTTATGTAAACTACCATCTTATCTGGAATAAGGGGAGAACATTTGATTAACCACATTGGTTCAGACTTCCATTTGTCCTGTCCAGTATCCCCTTTTCCTGAGATTCCCTGGCTTTTAATACATTTATATTTATCATAAGGAACAAGAAAGAACAAGAACTTATTGATAGTTCGAGATGTGAAAAGTTCTAGCTATATGCTTTGCAAAGATAGAAAAAGTTTCAATCTTATTTAATGAATTATTGTGTATTGTTTGAAGTTCATAGAAGTCCTTTTGTTAATATTAAAGCCACATGAGTCCTTGTCTTATCAGTAAGACTATAATGACTTTCCACATTTTCTTTTATGCTATTGGATCAAAGAATATGTAAAGAAAGGCTTTGCATAAGCTGCCATCTTGTCTTTGATCTGGATTTGCATAGATGTTGTTATTTTCTCTGTGTCTCTTGCTTTTTGCTTGTATGATAGAGACAGATAATAAATCCTAAGTCTGCAACCTGTCAGAGTCCCATCCCGCCTGCAGCTCGGGGGCCGCCACGGGCACGGTGCCCAGGGAGAGGGGATAGACCTGATGGCCCCGGGCCGGCCCAGAGCCGGGGTAGAGCTGTTGTCCCCCGCCACCGCACAACGCCCAAGCACCGATGCGGGGCCGGCAGCCCCGGAACCGGGTAGACCTGATAGTCCCGGGCTAGGCAGGAGCCAGGGTAGACCTGTTGTTCCCATGCTGCTGCGCACATCATGGACGCTGCCCAGAGCCTGGTGGACCTGGAGACTGGTAGACGTGTTGTACAGAGCCGGCCATGAGCTGGAGTAGACCTGTTGCCCTCACCAACGCGTGCCACATGGCGCCACTCCGAGCTCGACGGCCCTGGAGCAGGAGAGACCTGATAATCCCGGGCCAGACTGGAGGCGGGGTAGACCTGTTGTCCATCACCACTGCACGCTGCCCAGAAGTCGCCACAAGCCCAGAGGACCCTGGGCAGAGTAGACCTGATCACCACGGCTGACCCAAAGCTGGATACCCCGCAACCTCACACAGCTCAGGTGCCCCCACGAGCCCGGCGGCTCTGCAGCAAGGTAGACCTGTTGTAGGGAGCTGGCCATGAGCCGGGGTAGACCTGTTGTACCATGCCAATATCTACACTGATGATCTGGATGAGGGCACTGAGTTCACCATCATCAAATTTGCAGATGACACCAAACTGGGTGTGAGTATGGATCTGCTGGAGGGTAGGAGGGCTCTGCACAGGGAGCTGGACAGGCTGGATCCAGGGGCCAAATCCAACAAGGGGAGGTTTAACAAGACCAAGTGACACTGCACTGAACCAGGAGGTCAGTGTTACTCTCTGGGGCCTTGTGGAACAACAAAGACCACTGTGACATGGGGGCACCTTGTATAACCAAGAGGCCATTGTGACAATGCAAGTACTTGTTGAAGAAAGGGAAGAATTTTGGCAGCAGGGTTCTCCTTGGGACCAAGAGGCCATTGTGACACCATGGAACCAAGGAGGCCATTGCTGCACAGTGAGACCTCCTGGAACCAAGGATCCACTGTGACACTGCAGGGCCCTGGGGGACCAAGGGGCCATTGTGACACTGCAGGGCTTAAGGGTCCAAGGGACTTAGTGACACCAAGGGGTCCCATGGAACCAAAGTAACATTGTGACACTGGGAGGCCTGATATAATCATGGAGAAAAATTGGGACACTCTAGGTCTTCATGGAATCATAGTGACACCAAGTGGAGAAGGAATGTTGATCTGCTGGAGGGTAGGAGGGGTCTGCCGAGGTCCCAAATCCAAGAATGTGACTTTTAACAAGTCCAAGTGCCAGGTTCTGCACTTTGACCACAACAACCCCTGCAGCACTACAGGCTGGGGACAAAGGGGCTGGACAGCGACCAGGCAGAAAGGGACCTGGGGGACTGATGGACAGCAGGCTGGATGTGAGCCAGCAGTGTGCCCAGGTGGCCAAGGAGGCCAATGGCTCCTGGGCTGGATCAGGAATGGTGTGGCCAGTAGGAGCAGGGCAGTGATGCTTCCCCTGTATGTTAAGCACTGGTTGGGCAGCACCTCGACTGCTGTGTCCAGTTATGGCCCCCAGTTTAGGAAGGACATGGAGGGCCATGCCCATAAAAGGGCAACAAGGCTGGTGAGGGCTGTGGAACACAATTCCTGTGAGGAGGGACTGAGGGGTTGTTTATCCTGGAGAAGAGGGGGCTCAGGAGCAGCAAGGTGGTGTCAGGGTTGTCAGGGCACAGGTTGAATTTGATGACATCCAAGGTCTTTTCCAACCTTGCTGATTGTGTTATTCTCTGAAACCACCCTTGGAGCAGCTGCAGGATGAGCCCTGGCCTGAGGCATCAGCGCTGCCCCAGCAGTGCCCATGGCCTGCCCCTGGTGCAGCCCCGGCACTGCCACCCCCAGGACTGTGCCCGGCCCCGAGAGCACTCAGGCCCTGCAGCAACACCAGGGCCACCAGGGCAGCGGGGCAGGGCCACGGGAGCAGCACTGGCAACACCAAGTGCTGCTGCTCCTGGGCACAGCTGCTGTGCCAGCACTGATCTGCCCCAGCTCTGCACACAGATATTGCTGCTGCAGCTCCAGAGAAGGCAACAAAAGGGGTAACTCTGGAGAAAACTTTTCTGGGAGATCCTTTAATTCCTTTAAAGCCACCAAGAGCTCAGCCATCGTTGACATATTCTGTGGCCACAGGGAAGGTGGAGAGAAACAAAATGAGAAGTGGCACAAGGAATGGCTTTTCTTTGTGGACAATATGTGAAAACTAAAACAAAGTGAAAAAGAAAACACCACAATGCAACCAACAAGAAATATCAAAGATTACTTTTATTCCAAGTAATTTGCAATTTATTAGAATTTATTTGCTGGCACTTTAATGTTCCTGAAATCATCCAGTCATCAGTGTCCACACTGCAGCCTTGAGCTCCTGATTCCTCAGGCTGTATATGTGGGGTTTCAGGGCTGGAGTCACCACCGAATAGAGAACTGATAGTGCCACATCCCGGGATGGTGAAGAGATGGAGAGGGGCTTCAGGCAGACAAATGTGCCAGTTACAAAAAGGGTCAGCTGGGGTCACCTGTCCTGGCTGTGTCCCCTCCCAGCCTCCCCACAGCCCCAGCCCCTCCCCAGCATGGCCCAGAGGGGCAGGACAGGCCTTGGCTCAGTGGGAGCTCAGCAAGAGCAAAACCATCTCAGTGTTCTCAGCCCTGTGCTCAGCACCTGGCCCAGCAGTGTCTCAGTGCCAGTGTCCGTGCCATCAGTCCCAAAAAGGGGTTTCCATGGCACCTGCCAGGACAGGTGGCCCAGGTGTCACACCCGCTGAGGGCTGCCATGGACACAGTGCCCAGCACTGCCCCTTTCTGTCTGCCTGACCTGGCCTTTGGCCCTGGCACTGCCGTTTGCTGCTGGTTCCGCGGTGCCTGACCGGCCAGCGTGGCACAGGGCAGGTGGCCATGGCACAAAGGCCCAGCAAGGGATCCCCTCTGGCTCCGGGCTGTGACAGCAGCCCTGAGGAACGGCCCAGGGCAGGCTTCCATGGCAACCAACCATCACAACGCCTCCAGGCATTGGTTGCCATGGCACCAAACTAAGGAATGGGTCCCTGTGGGTGTTGCTGTGGCACCTGGTGGCACCAAGGAGTGGCACTGCAATTGTGCCTGGAACAGCCCCAGCACCGCTTTGTCTTGAGGGCTGCCATGGCAGCCGAGGGCAGCAGCAGCTCTGCAGGCAAGTGGCCATGGAACCTGGCTGCAGAAAGGGGTCCTGGGCTGGTTTCCAAGGAAACTTGAACTGATGAGGCTTGCCATGGCACCCAAACCCAGCAGTGGGGTCAGTGCAGTGACCATGGCAAGAGTCCCTTGCAATGGCCCAGTGCAGGTTGGGCTGATGATCCACCCTCACCGCTGGCCCAGGGCAGGTCTGCAGTGCTCTTGGAGGCACCTTGGGCTTGGCACACACTAGAGGAGGGTGTCTGTTTTCAATGGGGAAACTCAGGAGTTTCATTTGCTACAAAAAGTAAAGAAGAAAAAGCCCTCTTTGCCTGAGTGCAGCCAATTCTCCAAGCAAAGCAGGTCCCAGGTGAGTGAGGAGAGACAGGATGGGGATGGGGAATGTGGAGAGTTGCTTTTCGCGACCGGCTCCAGGCAAGCGCCGGTGGGACACATTGGGATGGGGAGAGAGGCGGCGCCGCTTTTTCCTCTTCGACTCTGCGAGGCTCAGTTCTAGGGCGGGAACAGACGAAAGGATGACACGGGACTCGGGTGCAGACACGTGTTTATTGTGGGAGCGTGTCCCCAAGACCCCAGGACACCGACCCTGTGTGTTATAAATTGAGGTGAATAATTTGATTCAGCCTTTTAAGATCAATTAATAATTTTATTAATTACAGCAAGCGATAGCAAGCAAACAGAGCTGGGTGCAGCTGGGGAATCTGTGTTCCGCCAAAAGCTGACAACCTTTCCTTCTCTTCAATCCCTTTTTATCCAGCACAAGTGGGGGTGATGGATCTCCTTCTGCTGCGGTTATCAGTTCCAGCAACAATTGGTTTCACAAGTGGGGGTGATGGGTCTCCTTCTGCTGCGGTTATCAGTTCCAGCCAGTCCTGCAAGATCTTTCACAACCTTTGTTTGCGGTTACCAGCCTTGCCCAAGCCTGCAAATTCCATGCCCCGACCACCCCACCCCCGCCCCCCACCAACTCTTTTATCCTAATTTCATACTTTTGATGAACAAACAAGTCAATGCAGTTTTTCACACTACGGGTCGGTTATACCCCGTGCTGGGGGCGAGGGGAACCTGAGCTGCGGCCAATGGGACGGGAGGCAGGGGAGAGGGGCAGGGAAACCCCAGGACAGCGATGGGAAAGGCGGGGGGGGTGCAGGGACCGGACCGCATGGAGAGGGGGAAGGCGGGGGGAGGCAGGAATGGGACAAGGTACCGCGGGAGGGAGGGGGAACGTGCGGGAACGGGGGAGGGGGAATGGGGGGAAGAAGGGAAAATTACAAACCCTTGCAGTGGAGCAAGGTTGTCCATTGTGAAAAATGCCAATCGCTTGTTTTTAGAGTTTTTAAAAGTTGAATAATAATAAAATGATTATTAAAATTGTAATACAATGGGAGTAATAAAATTTTAAATTAGGACAATAGAAAGGCAATAAAAACCAAAGAATTATGGACTCCGGATACTTTCAGGCACTTAAACTACAACAAGCATGTATTGTGAACAAAGGAATCACCCTTGAAAGAATACACTGTTGCATATTCATATATACTTCATGGTTATGCATACATTCTATTTAAAACAAGAACCTCTGCCTGTTATGTGTCAACTGCTTTTTTTAATCCCCATGGTGTCTTAAAATCTGAGTAAGGCCTCAAGAAATTAGCTTTTCCTGATAAGAAAACCATAAATTCATCTTCTCTGGAAGATTTAGGTATTCAGTGACGGTAACCTCAAAGCAGGTATCTCATTCCTTAAAAAAAAACATTAACAAAGTTTTTATTTTAACTACTTGTCGTGGTTTGACACGGAAAGATAATTTTTCCCGGAAGGAAGAGGTCAATTTAGATATTGACCAATTGAAAGTAGATACGCCTCTGAGAACACAGAGGGGTTGAAAGCAGAATTCCCAGGGGAATTCGCTCTCTTTGGTTCCGGTCAGCGTGCAGTGCAGACCTTCCCCCCCCAGCCACGAGCTGGGTGGGGGAGGGGAAGCCCTCATGGCCTGATGGAGGTAACTCCGAAGGGTGGAGGGACTGGAACCGGGCTGGCCCCTGCAGATGGAAGGGTAGAAGAAATCTGGGATGTTTCCATTTCCCTCCCTCAGAGTTTCTCTCCCGAGAGGGAGAGAGAAAGCCGCAAGGAAGGAGGAGCGGGGGGAGCTGTAAGGTGCCCAATTGTGTGGGAGTTGCTGGATATCCGGGCATCGAGCCATCCTGGGAGTTCGGACTTTTAACCCTTCCTTGAGAAATGAAAGCTTTATGAATTTTCCTTTCCTCTCTTCGGTTTGAAAGAGAGGAAGAAGGACACCTTGGACCCTAGGATGGGATGTTAGAAGGAGGAATTCTGGATGGGAGGGAGACAAGGAGTGGCTTTTGGCTGGACTTTTCCGTGTTAGCCACAACCTGAACCAAATCTTCTCCTTCAAGAGGGACTGTGTTTTGAGAGGATGCCAGTGAGTCAAGAGACCTGCTTCAGCTGAGAAAAAGACAAAAGTGGAGTGAACAGAGAAAAGGTTAGGGGGTTTGTGGTGGCGCCCCCTTTCCCTAGAAAGGAAAGAGAAGAAAAAAAGATCTCTGTTCTTGAGCCCTCGGCCCCAGGGGAAAATGGGGGGGACTGTGGTCCCAAACAATGAAAACTGAACTTTTGTTTTCTCCCCTCTTGGCAGGGCATCCTTGAAAGGAAAAATCCTAAAGGCAGTGACCATCCATGCATTGGTAGTGAGAGCACTGTGCATGGAAAGGAGAAGGGTCACCATGGCAAACTTTTTCTCCGGGCAGTGCCATGTGTGACATGGAAACACAGGATGTGGAGCTGTGTTTCTTGGGGGGTCTGTGGCACAGGAGAGACTCTGTTCCCTCAATGGACTGAGTGTCGATTGCTTGGAGGGTGGAAACCTGATTGGGGTCCAGATTGTGTCTCACTGTGGTTTGTTAGAGTTGGGTGGTGGGGGGAGGAATGTTTTGCAAGGTTTTCATTTAATCTTTGTGTGGTTTTTTTTCCCCCTTCTTTAGTTTTCTCTTTTCTTTAGTAGTAGTAGTTTAATAAAGTTTTTTTCCTGTTATTAAGCTTAGGCCTGCTTTGCTCTATTCTAAATTCCACTTCACAGCATTCAAGGTAGGGATCACATTTTCATGGGGGCACTGGCATTGTGCCAGTGTCAAACCATGACACTACTAAAGCTTCATTTTTACTATAAAACTACAATTACAATACTATTGAAATGTTAATACAGCACAACTAATCAATATAACATAACACATAGAGTAAATATCTGCATAGAGCCATATAATATGCATTTTTCACATCCATACTGGGTCAGACCTCCAGGCACAGCTCTTCTGAACAGGCCAGACCTCCTCAGGAGAGTCCCGGGATCAATATCAGTCACTGAATGCTGTAATCTCCTCTTGTGTAATAAGAACAGCAATAAAAGACACCCTTTAAAACAGGAATACATATTTCCTAGAAGCTCTTTTAAATATCACTCCATAAATATTGTAGGAAACCTTCTTAATGAATGACACTAGAGCAGAGAGAAATCAAGGCAGAGCCATGGTTTGTCAGGACTGGCTTGATCCTAATGAGCCCCGTGGTGCATTTGGAGCTGAGCCCTGGAACCTCGGGGCCTGAGAGGAGATGCCACAAACCTTTCCAGGAGTCAAAGTCACAGAAAAACCCAGAGTGTCTCAAGGCATTAATGGGTCCCACTGAGGACCATCCCCAACACAGGCTTCTCATGGACTCCTTGTAGGAGAGAATTGGAGGCAAGGATATCACAAAAAGCTCTGACAGACTCAGTGTGGAAAGGAAATTCCAAAGTACCTTCAAGACCTTGAATATCTCAAAGCATTAATGAGCCCAAATGAGTGTCAGTACAAAGCTCTCAAAGACTTATTAATCTAATTGGGGTCATAAAGTTAATTGGGGCCATGATTGCACAAACCTCTCACAGAGTCTGTATCAGAAGGGAAACACCAAGTACTTTAAAATAATTGAGTTCCTAGAAGCATTAATTAGCCCACTAAGTGTTGATAGTGACAAAGCCTCTTCGAGGAATAATTTCAGCAGCTAACTGGAGGCCACAACTGCAAAAACCTCTCAGAGTCTCCAAGGCAAAAACAAAAGTCAAAGTTCTTCGAAAAACCTGCAGTTCCTTGGAGCATTAAGGACTCTCCAGGGCCATTCCCGACCAAGACTCCCCAGGGACTCCTTCCAGCAGATCCTTGGGGCCACTGGGATGTGGGCTGGGGGGGATGTTGAGGGCAGGACCAGGGGGTGACAGTGCCCAGCCTGGCTGGGGCTGTGCCAGGAGGCCCCAGTGCCTCAGTGCAAGGTGTCTCCTCACAGCCCTTGGTGGCACAGAGGCTGCTGTGCCCCAGGGCACCAAGACTTGGCTTCTCTTTGTCCCCACCTGTCATCACTGCCTCCAGTTCCCTGCTCTGCTGGGGCCTGGGTACACTTTCTCATTTGTGTCACTCATTCAGAATCATTAAAAGTCAAAGAAATTTTGGAGTTGGATTCTGACTTGAAGTTCTTGCGAGATTTCTTCAGCTCGGTCTCAGGGACTGATGCCGAGGGCCTGAGCACAAAGCCCCAGAGGGTCATTAAAGTCCTTGTGCTGTGTCTGTGCTGCTGAGCTGGGCTGGGCTCCTGGCACAGTGGCAGGTTCTGGCAAGGGCAGCGCTGCAGAGAGACAACTCTAGACAGGAGCAGCTCCTGTGCACAGCCCAGCAGGGCTGGGGCACTGCCCACCCCGGGCACAGCACAGAGTCACAGACAGCTTCAATCAGTCAGGGCTGGGAAGGGGCTGAGAAGGGACTGGGGCAGAATCACTGCCAGCCCTTGGCACAGGAACCTCTGGCTGCAGCTCCTGGAGTGATCTCCTGCAGCTGGAACATCCCAATGCCCACAGACTCTGAGAGTACATTCTCTGATTATCTCTTGTGCAGAGCGGCCAGGGGTGCCCAGGGCTGTCCTGCAGAGCAGGGTCCTGCAGCCCAGGGTGCTGTGCTGGGGCAGGGGCTCTGCTGCCTGCCAGGGACAGCTCTCATCCAGCTCTGGGTGCTTCTCACAGCACTGGGGGACAGGATCTGGCTGGAAGGAGACAGCTGGTAAGGCTTGGAAGTGTTCTCCCTGTGTGGTGGGGATGCTGCATTGTTCAGGACTGTTCCCAGCATGGCATTGAACTGCAGAACATTTCCAAGTAGATTATACAGGGAGAACAGCAAGGCATGGGCTGCATAAAAGGGAAAATCCTGCTTTTGAGTCTACTGCTCTGGGTTGCCTGGATGAGAAATTGCACATAGAAATTCATCTCAGTTCAGGTGGAGAGAAATAAAACAGTTTTCTCTCAGATCTGAATAAACCAGGCAGTGACAGAAATCAGCAAAGAGCCTCTTAGAGGCAGCATCTGTGTTGCTTTTCCAGCCTGCTCAGGGTTGCTCTGATGTTGCCATCAGAGCCTGCAGAGCCAGAGCTGCCCCTGGGCAGTGCCAGAGCTGGGAGGGGTCTGCAGGCTAGAGCTGAGCCCCCAGGGCTGGGCTGGGCTGTGGCAGCTCTGGCAGGGCCAGCCCTGGGCACACGGAAGCAGCTGCTGGCAGGGACAGCTCCAGGCAGAGAGTCCTGGGCAGGCAGTGGGGGAATGTGCCCCCAAGATGTGCTGGGATATTTAAAGTCCTCTCCAAACCCACCTATTCCAAGATTACTTTTTTTACAGATCCCCATGTCAAGACAGCGCAAATGTCCATCAGCAGCTCCATCAGACACTTCCTCCTGCTGGCACTGGCAGACACATGGCAGCTGCAGCTCCTGCACTTCTGCCTCTTCCTGGGCATCTCCCTGGCTGCCCTCCTGGGCAAGGGCCTCATCATCAGTGACGTAGCCTGCGGCCACCACCTGCACACACCCATGTTCTTCTTCCTGCTCAACCTGGCCCTCAGTGACCTGGGCTCCATCTGTCCCCAAAGCCATGCAGAAATCCCTGTGGGACACCAGGCACATCTCCTACGCAGGATGTGCTGCACAGCTCTTTATCTTTCTGTTCTTTTTAGGAGAAGAGCTTTTACTCTAGACTGTCCAAACTAGGATAGAAACTGTTGTACAATAGTTAATAATATACTCTTAAAAGGTTTGGTTATTATATTGTAAGAGGAGTTAAAAGGGTAGTTATAAGAAATACAGTAATCAACTTACAGTATTACACCTAAAATAAACTGCATCCCCCCCAAGCAGAAACGAGCCAGCCTGGATAGAACTGTAAGGGCCAATCAGCACCTTAACCTTCATGCAAATGAAGGATCCCAACAGAAACCAAACCAAAGGAACAAAAAACAGTATAAAAAGGGGACATCTGAGTTGGTGAGACTGTGCTGCTTGACCTGGAACATTGGGAACATCCCTGCTCAAGAAAGGAAGAAGATCCGGTGCTGGCTCTGCAGCATCATCAATGGGAATGCTCCTGCTCTACCAACGGGCCCCCTTATGCTTTAGGCATTTTAATAAATGCTGAAATCACTTTAGTACAGACAGTGTGTTTCCATTTTTGATACTGACAATCATGTGCTATGACCACTACGTGTCCATCTGCAAAGCCCTGCACTACAGGACCCTCCTGGGCAGCAGAGCTTGTGCCCACATGGCAGCAGCTGCCTGGGCCAGTGGCTTTCTCTTTTCACTGCTGCACCCAGCCAAATCATTTTCCCTGCCCCATTGCCAGGGCAATGCTCTGCGCCAGTTCTTCTGTGAAATACCCCAGAAATTGAAGCTCCCTTGATCCAAATCCTATCTCAGGGAACTTGGGCTCATTGCAATTCGAGTCTGTTTAGGATTCAGATGTTTTGTGTTCATTGTTTTCTCCTCTCTGCCTATATCCAGGGCCGTGTTGAGCATCCCCTCTGAGCAGGGATGGCACAAAGCCTTTTCCACCTCTCTCCCTCACCTGCCTCTGCTGTCCCTGTTTGTAACTGGCACAATGTCTGCCTGAAGACCCTCTCCATTTCTTCACCATTCCTGGATCTGGCACTGTCAGTTCTGTATTCGGTGGTGACTCCAGCCCTGAACCCCCTCATCTACAGCCTGAGGAACCAGGAGCTCAAGGCTTCAGTGTGGACACTGATGACTGGATGATTTCAGGAACATTAAAGTGATGGCAAATAAATTCTAATAAACTACAAATCACTTGGAATAAAAGTAATCTTTGATATTTCTTGTTGGTTGCAATGTGGTGTTTTTTTTTTTTTTTCACTTTGTTTTAGTTTTCACATGCCATGGGCACTGCTAGGGCAGTGCTGATGCCTCAGGACAGTACCTGGGGGCTCCAGGCTCCTTGCCCAGGCTCTCACAAGAACACAGCCAGGCCAATGTTCAGCACAGAAAACCCCTGTGAGCAGCCCCAGGGTGGCTGTGGGCAGGCTGGAGGCAAACAGCATTGCTGGTGCTCTGCAAGGGCCCTGGGGGAGATGGGAAGGAGCAGCAGAGCTGGGTCTGATCCATCCCCAGTGCACTGGACAGCCCAGGGCAGCGTCCCAGAGCATCCTCATGGATCTGTCAACAATAACCACCCTCTGCAGCCCTGGCCTCTCCCCCAGCTCACACAGGTGCCGCATCCTTGCAGGCACAGACACGGCAGGACAGGCTCAGCAGCCCCTGTTTGCATTGCACAGAGCAGGTGGAAGCATCCCCACGGTGTCGGTGTAGGGACATGAACCTGAGAGAGCACAAATGCCATCAGCCCCAGGGGTCAGGAAGGGCTGGGGCATGGCAGGGAAACCACTCAGCTTTGTCATGGCCTCTGCAGTCAGCCAGGAAGTTTGTTGCCATCAGCTGGGAGTCTCCTGTCCCACTGCAGACGCTGCTGCTCAGAGCCAGGGCTGCCTGGCAGCCACCCCCAAACTGCCCTGAGCATTTCCTTGGCTTCACCTTTGCTTTCTTTATTCCTCCTGCTACAGATTTCTTCCTGTTGCCCACTGCTTTTCCCTCTCTTGCAGGCAGCCCATCCCTGTTTGCCCTTTTCTCTTTGGCCTCACTCCCAAATTTGGCACCATGGGAATGTCCCCTGGGGAACAGGATCATCCTACAAATGCTTCAGGAATTGTCTGGAGGCTCCTGCATGCCTCATGCTGCTCTCTTGCCAGAGGCACCACAGACCAGAGGGGCACATCTGGGCTGCTGTGTCTGGCTGTGGGGCTCCCTGTTCTGGACAATCCTGCAACTGCTACAAGGGTGGTTTCAGAGAATAACACAACCAGCAAGGTTGGAAAACACCTTGGAGATCATTAAGTCCAACCTAGTCCCTGACACCGCCTTGTCTCACCTCAGCCTCCTCTTCTTCAGGTTAAACAACAAGAGATCCCACAGCCACTCCTCACAGGAATTGTGTTCCACACACCTCAGCAGCCTTGTTACCCTTCTCTGGACATGCTCCACCCCTTCATGTCCTTCCTAAATTGGTGGCCCTGAACTGGACACAGCACTCGAGGTGCTGCCCAACCAGTCCTGAACACAGAGGAAGAATCACTGCCCTGCTCCTACTGGCCACACCATTCCTGATCCAGGCCAGGAGCCATTGGCCTTCTTGACCACCTGGGCACACTGCTGGCTCATGTCCAGCCTGCTGTCCATCAGTCCCCCCAGGTCCCTTTCTGCCTGGCCGCTGTCCAGCCCCTTTGTCCCCAGCCTGTAATGCTGCAGGGGATGTTGTGGTCCAAAAAGCCCACAAAATATTCTTGACTAAAGAAGAGTAAGAACTACTGATAAGATTGGAGGCTCAGTTTGAGGGGAACAAAAACATCAATAAACTCATTGCAGAACACACATCACAACCAAAATGGCTAAATAAATCAGGGACAAAATAAGATTTCTGATGAAGAAACCAGCTGAACATGTAGGTAAGAAACCTGGGATGTGGCATGGAACCAGGAGAGCCTCTTTGGGCCTGAGAAGGGACTTGAACATTGATCTTGAGAGGAGTCAGATGCCTGGGAGACCAGTGACTGGAAGGAAAACAGATCCCAAGATCAGTCACCATTCTGATAAGGATAACAACAGCTGAGAAACACTAAGGGACAGAGGGAGGGGCAGCTGCAGGCCCATTATCTCAGAACCCTCGGTGAAATGCTATCAGCTGGGACAATTCACATGTTCCTGAAGACATTCAAGCACTTATTAGGTACCCACAGCAGCCTTGGGGCTCTGTGCCCCATGGCCTCCCTGCTGGGCAGCCTCTGCCAGCTCCTGCAGAGCCCGTGGCACCTGTGGGGCTGCACAGACAGCCCTGCCCGGGCTCTGCCGGCCTCTGGGCCAGCAGAGAGGCGGCCAGGGCTGGCCATGGCCGGGAACAGGCCCTGAGCCCTGCAGGAGGATGGAGCTGGGCCACAGCCAAACTCAGCCCAGGGTAAAGCTGGGCTCAGCAGCCAGGGCTGCCAAGGGCTGGCACAGACAGAGGCTGGTGCTAACAAATGTCCTGGGCCCCCTCCCTGCTCTGTCCATGCCCCCAAGGGCACAGAGCAGCCTCCTCTCTTGGGCACTTGCCTGTTTTCAATCCCTTGCATAGGCAAAAGGACGCTCCCTGGATGCCTGAATTATGGACAAATTCAATTGGGGAGGCCAATTACAGATAAATCAACTAACAAGAATTTATTAAGCAAGCAGTATTAAGCAAAAAAGGCAGCTCTGGGTGGCCGGGGAGTCTCCTCTCCACCATGGCACGCATGCTCCCCCTCTGACGTTTTTGTTTTTATAGTCCTTTTTTTCTTTTTCTTTTTTTTTTTTTTTCTGGTAGACATTTTCTCAATGCACTCTGTGCCAGTGCAATTGGTTGCTAGGAGGTCTTTTTTTTTCTGCCCTTGGTGGTCACAGGAATGAAGGCTCCTCATCTGTGGGAACTCAAAATGTCTCTCAGACATTTTTAAAGGTTCCAGGCCTTGGTCAGAGGCATTCTAGACCCCGGCAGGCAGCTGGAAACAGCTGTGATTTCGAGTTTGAACCATGGAATGAATTACCAAATTTGAAGGTGAAACAAGCAGTCATAAAGGGTTAGATAGTATAGTAAAAGTAGTTACAAAGTAGAGGGGAAATTTTTTTAGTATTGTACAGGGGGGTTTTAGCACATGTACAGGGGGGTTTTTACTTTGTACATGGGGGTCAGAAGTTCTAAGATGGAGGAAAGTGGGCTGTTCCTGTCCTTCCTCTTTCTTCTTCCTTACTTCCATGTTCTTGGTGATGTTGGCACTCACAGATTGGTTTAGAGTAGAAAAGCACTTGGTAATATAGGAGTAGGTATTGGGGAATAATTGTAAACATGCTATGCGTAATATATCTTATAAAAGATAGCAGCAGCCCTGGGTGGGGAGGGAGAAGAAGAAGACACCGGACAGTCAGGGTGTCAGGAGTGTGTGCGTCTCTGCCCAGGCCGCTGATCAAACAGCCGCAGCCCGAGAACATAATCTGTTAGATAATTAGCAATAAATCGTCTTGAGACTGAGCAACAAGAGACTGCGGAGTTTTTCGTCGGAAACACGGGTTGGAGGAGAGACTTTACCACCACTCGAGACCCCAAACCAAATCCGGGGTTCTCACATCTGGCATCCCTGTGCGGGCATCAGCAAGAAGAACGAAAAGAAACATCAAATAACCTCCAACCTTCATCAGCGGAGAAGAAAAACAAAAGAAGAGCAGAGCACACACACTCGCAGCAAATTCCAAGAAGAGATGGAGCAGACAGCTCGAGATAAGAACCTGACCTTCACTGAAACAACTCGTCTCAGGGACTTTCCAGGAAGGAGATGACACAGAAGCGCGCCTGGGATCTCTCACCTGTGAACTGCTGGACGGTGATCAGTGCCATCTCCGGACTGACCTCGGGTTGACTCAGCTTTTGGTGAGAAAGGTCAAAACTAAGAACATGGCGGGGGAATTCTCCCAAGAGGAAAAACAAATTGTATCTGCCTTCCAGGGCATCATCTCTGCCCATCCGGTGGAGATCGCTCAAAAAGAGCTGAAAGATTTATTATTGTGGGTGAGGTGTAATTTCCCACACTCAGACCCAGATTTATTTTTTGAGCCAAACTTTTGGCAGGAAATTAATAAGCAATTATATTATCAAGCTATAAGGAATAATAAGCTTGTCGCAAAACTTTTACCTTCAGCAAGAACAGTTTTAGAGTCACTCTCACAACACGGTAGCTCAAGCCAGGCAGCTAAGGCTCCTGGTGAAAAACAGGGTGGGGGACCATCCAGCCAGCAGCTGGGACAGCCCCTCTCAACACAGGCATAGCACAGGCAGTGGAAAATCAGGGAGATGATACCCAATCGCATCCCGTGTCCCCGGGTTCTCGCTGTTCCTCAGTTTCCCAAAAGTCCCTAAGCTCCTTCGATGCAGATATTCCCCAGACGGAGGCGGGCGAGCCCGGCATAGCCGCGACCCTCAGTGGGAGGAAGGCATTGCCCAAGTCCAAACCCACGGTGAGGGGGGCAGCGGCGACAGCTCCGGTAGGGGAAGGTGCGAACATGAGTGCAGAGCAGGGGGAGAAGGGAGAGGAAAGTGCTTTCACATCTGCACAGGCTGGGAGTTCAAAACAGCCCGTGCAGAAGGTGAAGCCGGGGAGAGCGGATGGGGCGGGACAGATCGGGGTGAAAGCGGGGAGTGCGAGTGCGACGGTGGTACGCTCGGAGCGCCCGGTGACACGTTCAATGTCGGGAATCTGTGAAGCCATAAACGCGGCCGCCCAAGGGGCGCGGGAAGATAGCTCCCTGACCGCGGCAGCCAGGGCTGCTGAGAAAGCGGCAGAGGGACAGTGGGAGGCGTTCCTCGCTGCAGCTGAGATGGCGGGCACATGCGTGAAGGTCAAGCAGAACCCGACAGACACGGGTGGAGGGGATTTCTCGAATTTTGAATGCACGGTACGGACACAGGCGGGGCAGAGCTGGCGCGCATGGGCTGTGGGTGCTGGCACGGAGCCAGGAGACAGGCAAAGCGAGGTGGAGACATTGGGGCCGGAATGGGAACAGGAGAGTGGTTATGTCAGTCTCGGGGGGTACGACAGTGGCTCTGAATCAGAGGCGGTGCGGGGCAGAGCGAGGCCGAAACATAGCCAGGGTTGGAGCAGAAGCGTTCACTCCCCCGTGATGATGCAGGCACGGACAGGGCGTGGCCAGGATGTAAAAATTCCTCAGGGCACGGTTCCGTCATCATTCCTATGGCAACAGACAGCCCAAGCCCATGGCCAATCCCTGTCAGCTTCAGACATGGCCAAGTTAGAACAGTTATTGCAACAAGAGTCAGTTTCTCCGATTGCAGGGATCGCAAACGTGAATCAGTTGTTAGGAGAAATGCTTAAAGGTTTATCAGGAATATTGCGGAATTTGCTAATGTAAATCAATTGTCAGAAGAAATGCTCAAATGTTTATCGGAAGTGCAGATTGAAGAGCAGAGTGCGGTTCCCACCTCAGCTGGTCAGGCGGCAGCGCCATCTAGCGGCGGAACCACAACATTGCAACAGGCTTCGCAGAACTTGTCCGGTCAAGGCACTGCGCCACCCAGTGGTGGGACCGTGACATTGCAGGACTTTTTTCCAGTTTCTTATAAGAAAAACTCCAGGGTGAAAAAGGTCACATCTGCACGGCAGCAGGAACCTCCACTGACACCGGAACAGTGCGGGACTCAAGACACTTCTGCTGAGGCGCAGCAACGGGATGAAACGATACGCATCACTGCTTCGGAGAGTGTCCCAGCTTGGACAATTCCAAAATCAAGGTCTGACAAAATTTCGGGGCCGGGAGAGTCAATTTTAATATCAAAGGGGGTTGTTGAATTTCTTTTACAATATTTAAGCACAGCCTTGGAGTCACAGCCAGAACTGTTGGTTCATCTTCCAAAAATTTTCCAAATAATGCAGGGCAGTCGTGTGTTCTCCTCCACAGCAGATGCTTCACTTTTCTCCAGAGACTCTCAGCCTTCATCTTCGCAGATGCTGCAGATGCCGTTGGTATCGGTGAGTGCTACTGCACCAGAGCTGCAGCCACAACAGATGACTCCACTCTACAGGCAAGTACCCACTGAATTTACAGCTTTGCAGAGTGCAAAAGTGGACTGGCAGGACATTCGAGCAGAGTTGGAGAAGGAGAAAGGTTTATTACAGGGCTCGGGAAACATAATGATGCCAGTGAACTATGACGCTCTGGGCCAAAACCCGAGATGGGAACACCTGGATTGTGGAGCAATCAAAGATTTAGCTAAGGCCATTTGGGACAATGGGTTGTCATCACCATATTTCAAGCAGATGTTAAAAAGTATTTTTGGCATGTATGACTTAACACCATATGATCTTAAATATCTTGCAACATCAGTTCTTACAGACACCCAATCTCTCATGTGGCAGAAGGCGTGGAGGAGATCCCTAGAGGAGCTGAGAGCCAGATACCAGGGCGGGCCAAATGCAAACCTCACCATGTTGCAGCTTGCTGGTGATCCTCCTGAGGACGGTCTAACTCAACAGGCGGTGAAACTCCCGCGTCACGTGCTCAGCAACATCAAAGAGGCAGCACGGAGGGCAATTCTTCAGATTGCTCCAACGGGGGTCCAGGACAACATCTACACGGAGATCAAACAGGGTCCTTCAGATCTGTTTTCTTTATTCGTGGATCGTCTTTCTCAGGTGGTGGAGCGGCAGGTGAGCAAGGAGGGAGCGAAACCACACCTGGTCAAAAGCCTTGCGTTCTCCAATGCCAATCCGGAGTGCAGACGGATCATCAGCATGATGCCGTACCAGGCCACCTTGGCAGACATGATCGAGGCATGCAGCAAGGTGGGGACACCACAACATGTTGCTTCCATCATGGAGGAACACTTGGAGGATCAAATTGAAAAACGTGTTAGGGAAGTTCTTGCAAATTATGCAAAGGGCAACTCCAGTGCAGAGAGACAGTGCTTTGGGTGTGGGACACAAGGACATATTAAAAGGAACTGCCCACAACTTGCAAAGACCAACAAGCCACCAGACCTTTGCCCTCGATGCAGGAGAGGGAAACATCTCGCAAGTGAGTGTCACTCACAAACCGATGTGGATGGGAAACTTCTTCCAATTCCGGGAAACGGGAAAAAGAGCGCGAATCAACACCAGCACACTCAGGCACAAATCCTGGAAGTGACACAGAACCAACAGGAACAATCCTCAGGGAGCAACAAACAGAACCCCTCGGCAGAGCAATCTTCAAAATCCCCAGCGACCCAGACTTGGTACCACCCGGATTCCAATGCGTCTTGGCAACCTCCAAATTGATGTGTCTTTTGGACAATAGCCATGCAGTGATACCTACAGGTGTCACAGGGACTTCTTGGAAAAGGCAAGACTTTTTAATAATGGCCAGGGACAGGAGCAGTATCCTTGGACTTGTTGTTTAACCATCTTTGATTTCAGCAAACCATAATGAGGAGCTGATGGTCACGGCAAAAGCCTTGCGACCACCTCTGACAATTCCACAAAACACACCGATTGCTCGAGCTATGGCTCTGCCATCTCATCCAGAAAGGCAAGCCATGCCGGTGTTCAACAAACGGGACTCTTTTCCTGGTGATCAAGCAGACGTGTATGCATCTTGGGTGAAACATTTGAGCCGGGATCGACCCATCGTTACTTGTCAGTTGACTTGTAAAGAAAAGACAATTGCTATTACAGGGATGCTCAACACATGAGTGGATGTTACAGTTATTTCATACATTTTTTGGCCTCGGGAATGGGACTTGGTTGCAGCTTTGCATTCTCTCACAGGCATAGGGGAGAGTTCCCTGTGCATGCAGAGTGAGAATGCAATTGTTGTCACAGGCCCGGGAAAAAAGACAGCAGTTATCCGTCCTTTCATCGTGCAAAAGCCCATCACAGTATGGGGAAGGGACCTTTTGGCACAATGGGGACTGAAATTAGAATTGGATTTTTAACAGGGGTCACTGTGGCACTCGCCACTCTGAAATTGACCTGAAAAACAAATGATCCTGTTTGGGTGGATCAGTGGACCCTGGAGTGGAGAAAATTGAGTGCGTTGAAAAAGTTGGTCCAGGAACAGCTGCAGAAGGGACACATCAAACCAACAGACAGCCCATGGAACTCCCCAGTGTTTGTCATTCGCAAGAAAACTTCAGGGTCTTGGAGACTGCTTCATGATCTCAGGAAAATCAACGAGGTCATCGAGGACATGGGGCCACTGCAGCTTGGGCTTCCATCTCTCTTGATGATCCCGAGGGACTGGTTGCTTGTGATCATTGATCTCAAGGACTGTTTTTTCAGCATTCCACTTCATCCAGATGACGCTCCACGCTTTGCATTTTCTGTCCCAAGCATCAACAGAGAAGAACCTCTGCAAAGACACCACTGGACGGTTCTTCCTCAGGGCCTCAAAAATTCTCCAAGTATTTGCCAATGGTATGTGGCCCAAGCTTTGCATCCAGCACGAGAGAAACATCCAAAAAAATATTATCCATTATATGGATGATTTGCTCTTTGCGGCACCAACAAAACAGGAGGTGCAAGAGGTTCGTGACTGTGTGATTGCACAGGTGCAAAAAGCACGACTGGAAATTAGTACACCAAAAATACAGGAAATTGCACCTTGGAAATACTTGGGATGGAAGATCACGAAGCAAACGATAAGGCCACAGAAACTGGAAATCAACACAAAGGTCACCAATCTCCAGGACTTGCAACAGCTTTTGGGGAGATCAACTGGATGAGACCGATCCTGGGAATCACCAATGATGACATCTCGTCATTGCTCGATCTTTTGAGAGGGGACAACAACATCAAATCTCCCAGAACTCTGATGCCTGAAGCAAAAAGAAACCTTGAAAAGATCACAGACATGATTCAGCAGAGACAAGCACATCGCTCTGTAGAATCATTGCCTTTTCATTTAGCGGTGTTGGGTGAAACAGCACAGATATGGGTTGATTTTTCAGTGGGATTTGTCTCAAGTGGACCCTCTTTTGTTGATAGAGTGAGTTTTTTTAGCTGAGAGGCCCTCAAAAACAATTCTCACAGATCTAGAAATGGTAGCACAGATTATTATCAAGGCGAGAACCAGGTTGCTGACAATGTCAGGCAGAGATTTCTCAGTTATTCATGGTCCTTTGAAAAAGGTATATTTTGAATGGGCGATGCAGAAATCACAGGATTTTGTAGTTGCTTTGTTAGGATATCCGGGAGTTTGTACAATTCATTTTCCAGCTCACAGGATGCTGAATGCAAAAGTAAGTTTCAGGGAAAAACCAAAAATAAGCCAGGAACTAGTGGAAGGGGTGACAGTGTTCACTGATGGTTCGGGGAAAAAACTCACAAATCAGTAGTTACATGGCAAAACCCAAAAACAGGGGAGTGGGAATCAGACATTAAAATGGTACAGGGTTCACCACAAATTGTGGAATTGGCAGCAGTGGTCAGGGTTTTTCAATTGTTTCAGGAACCTCTCAATCTGATCACAGATTCAGCATATGTTGCGAATGTGGTCAAACAGTTAGAGGAATCACTTTTGAAACACACTGACAATGAAATTTCATATTTATCATGCATGAGGACAATTCTAGAAGGTAGAGAACATGAATATTTTGTTACACATATCAGGACACATTCATCACTCCCAGGGTTCTTAGCAGAAGGAAATGCTCACGCAGACAAGCTCAAAATGACCATATCTCAGACATTGCCAGATATTTTTGAGCAGGCAAAATTGAGCCATGCATTTTTCCATCAAAATGCACAGCCATTGATGGAATCCTTTCGCCTCTCTAAAAGTCAGGCAAAGGAGATCATCAGTGCTTGTCCAGACTGTCAGCTTGTGCAGCCTCCTGCATCTACAGGAGCTGTCAATCCAAGGGGATTGCAGAGTCTTCAGCTCTGGCAAGCTGATGTCACAAAATACCCATCCTTTGGGAGGCTCAAAAGTATCCATGTTTCAGTAGACACATTTTCAGGGGCGATTTTTGCATCATTACATACAGGGGAGACCACAGAACATGCCTGCAGACACTTTCTACAAGCATTTGCATCACTCAGGGTGCCACAAGAAATAAAAACAGATAATGGTCCAACTTATACAGGCAAGGTGCTTGACAAATTTCTGAAAAAATGGGGAGTGAAACACACTTTTGGTATTCCTTATTCTCCCTCAGGTCAAGCAATCATTGAAAGAACACATCACACCCTGAAATCCCTTTTGGATAAACAGAAAACGGGAGACGCAGGCACAACACCTTATATGCGGCTGAACAAAGCTCTGTATGTGTTGAATTTTTTAAATGGTTCATTCTCAGAGCCCACACCACCAATTGTCAGGCATTTTACAAACAGTGCACAAGCAAAGTTAAGGGAAAATCCTTTGGTTTTGATCAGAAATCCGGAATCAGGACAAATTGAAGGTCCATTTACATTAATAACTTGGGGCAAGGGTTTCTCTTGTGTTTCCACAGAGCGAGGACCGAAGTGGGTGTCGGCGAGTTACATGAAACCTTTTCAGGTGCGGACGCAGGTGGACGCGGACCCGAGAAGCAAAGAAGAGAGCACGCAGACGGAGGCAGACAACAACGCTGCAGACGTCTAGTCAGACAATGATTGATTACCCAGAGACTTGGTGTTTTTTCGGGTAAATTAAGTGTTATTTGAGTGTTGCTGTATTGCAGGGTTTTTCACAGAGGTTGGGGACATGGACATGGAGTTTAGACAGGCAGTGTTCATGCGTCTCATTCTCTTGCCTGTTGCTTTGGGCAATGAGACAGACTTTCCCATGAAACAACCAAGGGAAAGTGTGTGGGAAACTTTGGCAAAGGCAGTAGGTCTGGACAGTATTTGTCTGACTCATTCAAAGCCAGGGAAACAATTTTCAACATGTTTGGTAGGTGTGCCAGTGAAGGAGTGGCCAATTCCAAAAAATATCCCTCCAAAGGTTTTGAAAACTTTTTCAGATCCTATGGAAGGATGGCATGTTTGGACGCAGTACCTTCCTGTGCCTCACCTGGAACCCCCAGAGTTAGACATTTTTGGGTCAACAAAAATGAAATACTGCATCAAATTTAATCCAGTGGGAGTGGCAAAGACAGATAATCATACAATAGATGTCACTCCAAATCAGCCTTTTTATAAAAATGCATCATCCTGGTGCAATTACACCAAGGTGACGAGCAAATCATCCCTTCAACACCCAGCCACTTTACCGAAGGGAGTGTTTCTGATTTGCGGGGACAGAGTTTGGCCTGCTATCCCTGCAAAAGTCAAGGGCAGTCCATGCAGCATTGTGGAGCTCTCATTGATAACACCTGATTTGAAAACTTTAAAGGAGCAGACATGCAGGGAAAAAAGATCCCTTGATCAATAGAGTCTGAACTGTGATGATGATGATGTTTATACCTGGGACAAGGCTCAGAGAATTGCAGTTGGAATTTTCTCGCCCCAAACAGCATCAGGGGTGGCCTTGACACAATTGGACCACATAGCTTGCTGGTTGAGCAAACACAGTCGTGCCATTTCGTCTGCACTGAGTGACATGTTAACAGATATCAGCAGTGCAAGACAGGCAGTGCTTCAAAACAGGGCGGCAATTGATTATTTGTTGCTGTCACATGGGCACGGATGTGAAGAATTTGAGGGGATGTGCTGCATGAACTTGTCCGATCATTCAAAATCCATTCATGAAAAAATAAAACAATTAGAAAGTAGTATCACCAAGTTGAAAAAATAACAGGACCCTGGTGGGATGATTTCTTTAACCTTTTTGATGTCTCACCAGTGTGGAAAGAAATTTTAAAAACAATATTTTACATTCTTATAGGGCTTGTAGTTCTTCTGCTTGTTATGCCATGCATTTTCATGTGTATTCTAAGGGCCTTGAACAAAGTGGCAAAGCAGGTGTTTTTGGTTCAAACAGGGAGGGGAGATGTGGGAACTCAAAATGTCTCTCAGATAATTTTAGAGGTTCCAGGCCTTTGTCAGAGGCACTCTAGACCCCAGCAGGCAGCTGGAATCAGCTGTGATTTTGAGTTTGAGCCATGGAATGAATTACCAACTTTTAAGGTGGAAAAATCAGTCACAAAGGGTTAGATAGTATAGTAAAAGTAGTTACAAAGTAGAGGGGAAATTTTTTTTTTTTTTGGTACAGGGGGTTTTAGCACATGTACAGGGGGATTTTTACTTTGTACATGGGGGTCAGAAGTTCTAAGAAGGAGGAAAGTGGGCTGTTCCTGTCCTTCCTCTTTCTTCTTCCTTACATCCATGTTCTTGGTGATGTTGGCATTCGCAGATTGGTTTAGAGTAGAAAAGCACTTGGTAATATAGGTAGTAGGTATTGGGGAATAATTGTAAACATGTTATACGTAATATATCTTATAAAAGATAGCAGCAGCCCTGGGCGGGGAGGGAGAAGAAGAAGACACCGGACAGTCAGGGTGTCAGGAGTGTGTGCGTCTCTGCCTGGGCCGCTGATCAAACAGCCGCAGCCCGAGAACATAATCTGTTACATAACTAACAATAAATCATCTTGAGACCAAACAACAAGAGACTGTGGAGTTTTTCTTTGGAAGCACGGGTTGGAAGAAAGACTTTACCACCACACGAGACCCCAAACCAAACCCGGGGTTCTCACAACTTGCAAATCCAATTAAGGGTAAGGACCATCCCATGAGATAAAAAGATAATAGTTCAAGTCATGAATTGACCCACTGGGGAATCCAAGGTTTGTGCGACCACTTTTTATGGGAAAATTTATGTATTGGAGTGTATTGACCTGGCAAAGGCAGTCACAAGTGGATGTGGGATTTGCCTGAAAACTGACCAATAGGTAATGAGAAAAACAGCACACGGGGGAGGAAAACTTGCTTTAAGACCTTTCCAAAACATACAAGTAGATTTCAGTAAAATGCCCTCTGTGCAGAGGTACAAACATTTACTAGTGATCGTAGATCATCTCACTCACTGGGCGGAGGCTTTCCCAATCAAAAGAAGTTGCAAAAATAATCTTAGAAAATATCATACCTCGATACGGGCTAGTCAGTAACATTGACTCGCACTGAGGTCCACATTTTGTCGCTTGAACTTTGCATCAAGTAACAAAAGCCCTGGGGATAAGGTAGAGATTGCACACCCCATGGCATCTTCAAAGCTCAAGAAGGGCAGAAAGGATGACTAGAACTCTTAAAAATGTAACAACCAAATTAATTAAAGAGACAAAAATGAATTAGCTCAAATATTTACCTCTTACTCTCTTGTGCATCAGAACAAGACCTCGGTCCGACATAGGGGCTTCTCCTTATGAAATAATGTTTAGACTCCCTCTTCTAATCACCCCTTTCAGTACTGCAGATATTTAGAAGGGGAGGCAGCAACTAAATAATATTTAAAAATCATAAGAAAATCCCAAGAAGGCCTCAGAAAGAAGGAATATCTCCCCCAAACCTCCCCTCTGGATACCAATGCCCACATCAGTCCTGAGGATTGGGTGTTAATAAAATCCTAGAGCACCACCACTCCACTAACCCTCAAATTTGAAGGACCTTTCCAGGTATTCAACAAAAAGGCTGAACCCATATCACCAGAGTAAAAGGATCAGTGCCACCCCCAGACACCAGACCAGACCCAACAGGGTCACCCACCTCCTCTTGTATATGGACAGTAATTAGGGGACCAGAAGACTTAAAATTAACTTTAAAAAAAACTTGCTAGAAGCTTATATACAGTAAGGTAGTAGTAACCGTTTCTGAGTTAAAGTAACACAGTAAAAGTTCAAGCAATTTCTAATTGTTTAATAAGTGTCCTTTAGCCAAAGAAGTCAACTGAAGAAATTTTTAGTTAGAATATTATTCAGTCTTACGTTGCTTCTAGGAATTAAGAGAATTACTCAAAGAAGCTAACCCTCAAAAGCCAGAGACTGTAAGTTGATGCGGGCTTAAGCCCAATCAAAGAAATAGTGGAGGGATTTATTATGAACAAAACAGCCTTGCTGAGACACTTCGGTTTGGGCTAAGTACTGACATTGAAATATTAATTAGCGAATTGCTCCTGGGAATCACCTACACCCCCACCCACACTACCATTCTAGGACTGGGATGCAAAATAGAGAGACCAGTGGAATCACGGGAGGGGGTTTTGGGGATGAAAACACCCCTAAGTGGAAGGCTGGGCACAGTGGAGGGGGCTGGATGGGTGAGCTGCTTGGGGAAAAGGGAACCACATCCCTGGTCTGTGTCTGACCTGTCACCATAGCCTGCAGGGGACCAGACTGGACGGGGCTGTGGGAAGCAGGAACAAAGGAACAACTCTTCCTGGTGTTCCCAGGAGGGAAGGACAGGGGACAGCTGCTGCTGCACTTTGGCAGCAGGCTCTGCACATGCCCTCACCCTTCGGCTACCAGGACTTCAGACACAGACTGCACACCTCTTCACCTCCGGCTACCAGTGTGCCACGGAGACTCCAGGGACAGACTCTGCAGCCTTCTCACCCTTCGGCTACCGGGAAAAAGCTACAACAGCGGGGGTGAGCTCTGTATTGAGCTCCCTTGCTCTGCTGATCTTTTTAATAGAGCTGAACATTAATAAAGGCATGAGCCCTGATTACTACACGAAGCCCCCCAAAATTTCACTAAAAAGCCCCAAAATCCCCTAAAAATCACAAGAAGAGCCTCCAGAACCCCAGAGAATCCCACAAAATTCCAGTGGAACCCACTAAAATTAAAAACAAAAAACCTCCCAATAATTTCAATAAACCCTTTAAAAAGAACCACGTCCAAAAGGACAATAAAGTCCCCCAAAATCCAAAACTCCCTACATCCACAAAACCCCCTCAAAACCTAATAATTCTCACAAAAGACTCCAAGAATTCCCCCTTAACTCCCAAGAAAATCCCCCCAAAGTCCAAAACCACCACCAAAATCCCCCCAAAATTCCCCCAGACTCACTGGGGGCTGTCCTGGGTCAGAGGGCACCAGCCAGTGGAACAGGAGCAATTTCAGGGGCCCTTGGAAATTTTTGGGGAGGGGGCACCATGGAAGATCCTCCCAAAAATGTGGGAAGGGAAAATCTCTGTTGTGCCCCCTCCCCCTGAAACCCCCAGACCCCATTCAGGGTGGGCCTGGGACTGCCTGGGACCCCCAGATCTCCATAGGACCCCCTCCAGGAACCCCAATCCTCCCCAGAGCCCCCCCCAAAGTTGGCCCAGGACCCCCTGAGAGCCCCCAGACCCCAATTGCACCCAGCCCAGGATGCCCCCTGAGACCCCCCCCAGACCCTTCCCAAGACCCCACCCAGGACCCTGCAGACCCCGCCCCAAACCCAACCTGGGACCCGCCTGCCTCTCCCCAGATCCCTCCAGGACCTTTCCCGAAAACGCCCAACCGCCCCCCAGACCCTCTCTGGGACCTTTCCAGATGCCCCAAAGCCCCTCCCCAAAACCTCCAAAACCTCCTAGGACGCCCCCAGGACCCCCCAAACCGCTCCCCAAACTCCGCCCAGACACTCCCAAGACCCCCCCTCCAGGCCCCTCTCAGGACCCATCCCCACCCCCCAGGTCCCCCCACAATGCTCCAAGACCCCTCCCCAGACTCTCCCTGACACCTCCAGGACCCCTCAGGATCCCCCATCCAAGAGCCCTCCAGGACGCCCAGACTGCCCCGAGGACTCCTCCATGAGCCATCCAGGACCCCCCAGAGCCCTCCCTAAACTCCCCCCGGATCCCTCCCCAAAGGCCCCCGATCCCCCCAGGACCCCTCCCCAGCCCCCCCAGCCCCTCCCAGCCCCCGGCCCCTGTGCGGAGCCCCCTCCCCAGCGTTGCGGCCCCCGCGGCTCCCGCGGCTCCCGCCTCTCCCAGCGCCTCCCCCGCTCTGGCAGCGCCGCCCGCAGGGCCCGCCCGAGCCCGGGGGGCGGGGCCTCCGGGGGAGGGGCGCCGCTCCCGGCTCCCTCTGATTGGCTGCAGCCGCGCGCTGATTGGTTGGTTCGGCACGGGGCGCGCCGCTATTGGCTGGAGGAGCCCGCGCGCGCGGTGCAGGCGGGAAATTGTCAGGGGAGCGCGGCTGAGGAGGGGCTGAGGTGGGGCCGGGGAAACTGAACGGGGGGTTTGGGGCGGCTCGGGGAGAAACTGGGGATTTCTGGGGGAACTGACAGGAAATAGGGGTGTGTCTGGTGGGTTTGGGGGAATGAGGGGGCTTTAGGGAGCTTTGGGGGGAGCTTGAGAGCTTCTGGAGCGTTCTCCGTTGGGTTTAGGGGGATCTGAGGGTAATTGCGGGGGTCCGAGGGGACTTTGGCGGAGTTGTGAGAGGAACTGGAGGGATCTGGGGGTTCTGAGGTGGCTCTGGGGTCAATTTTGGGGTAAAGTGGGGGGATCTGAGGGTAATTTGGGGGCTTTAGGTGGGTCTGGGGTGGATTTGGGGCTCTGGGGACACCTAAAGGGGTGCCAGGGGGTGAAGGGGTCGCAGCCCCCCAGACGCCCCCTGAAGCCCCCCTGTCCCCACAGAGGGGTCCCGGCCCTGGCGGTGCAGGACCCCCGGCCCCAGCCCAGCATCTCCATCAACCACCTGAACCGGGACACCAAGGAGGACGGGGATGGCTGGGGGGTCCTGGGGGCTCTGAGAGTGTCCGTGCCTGTCCCCAGGGGCTCAGGCTGTCCCCTGGGTGTCCCCGAGCTGGAGAAGTCCCTCTGCGCCGTTTCCTCGCCGTTTGGGCAGATTTTGGACATTTTGGTGCGGCGCAGTCTCGGCCTGCGGGGCCAGGCCTTCCTCACCTTCAGGGAGATGAGCAGCGCCACCAACGCCCTGCGCTCCCTGCAGGGCTTCCCCTCCTGCGGCCAACCCGTGGGGAGACAGCGACTGGGGGAGTTCTGGCACTGGGGAAAGAACTGCAATGCTGGGGAAAAACCGCCAAACTCTGGCCTCAGATACCCCCAAAGTCCAACTTGGAATCCCACCAAATTCATTCACCCTGAGCACCCCAAAGCTTCCCTTTCTATGACAAGCCCATGGTAAGACAGAAATGCTGGGTGAAATCCTGGAATTCTCATGGAAAAAACCCAAAATCCTGAGGAAAAAAAACAAACCCAACCAGGATTCCCCCCAAAATCCCATCAAGAATCCCTGAAATTGAGTTGGAAACACCCCTAAATCCAACCAGGAACCCCCCAAAGCTTCCCCTTCTATGACAAGTCCATGGTGAGACCCAAATCCTTGGGAAAATCCTGACATTTTGGGAAAAAATCCTGAAATTCTGGGAGAAATCCTGAATTCCTGGGGGAAAAACTCAAAATGCAGCCTCAAATATCCCCAAAATCCAACCAGGAACCGCCCCAAAGCTTCCCCTTCTACCAAATGTCCATGGTAAGAGACAAATCAGAGTAGAAGTCCTGGGATTTTGGGAACAATCCTGAAATTCCGGGAAAAACTCCAAAATCCTTGGGAAAAAACGCAAATCCAGCCTCAGTTATCCCTAAAATTCACCCTAACGCCCCCCCCCCCCCCCCCCCCCCCGTCACCCGCCAAAGCTTCCCCTTCCGGGACAAACCAGTGGTAATAGCAGAATCTTCAGGCAAATACCCAAATTTTGGGAAAAATCCTGTAATTCTGGGACAAAAGCACAAAATTCAATTGGGAACCCACCCAAAATCCGTCCAGGAGCCCCCAAGAATTCATCCTGAATCTCCTAAACCTTCCCCTTCTACCCCACAGTGAGACCCAAATTCAGGGAAAAATCCACAGATTCTTGAAAAAACAGGAAATCTTGGGAAAAAGCCTGAAATCTGGGGAAGAAACGGAAATCTCACCAGAAATCCACCCCCCAGTCCCCTGGGAATGACCCCAAATCCCTGCTGGAACCTCCCCAATTCCTCTGAATTACCCCAAAATCCTGCTGAAATTCCCTGAATTCCTTCTAGGACTTGCCAAAATCCCTCAAAAACGTCCCTGATTGCTTCTGGAACTGCCCCAGATCCATTCTGGAGCATCCCCAAATCCCTCCGAACTTCTGAAAATCCCTTGGAAGACCCCAAAATCCCTCTTGAAACTCTCCCAGATCCCCTCTGAATTCCCCCAGATCCCTCAGAAAGCCCCAGATCCCCTCTGGAGCCTCTTCCAGATCCCCCCAAAATCCTCGGGAACAACCCCAAACCCCCCGAGCCGTCCCCAGCTCCCCCCGGACTGATCCCAAATCCCCCCGGAGCCAGCCCAGGTCCCCTCTGGAAGCTCCCCGAGTCCCTCGGGAAGCCGCAGATCCCCGGGAGCCGCCGGGCAGCGCCGGGAAAGCCCAAAGCCCCGCGGCAGTGCCGCATCCCGGCCGGAGCTGCCCCGGGAGCCCCGCGGGGCCGGGGCCGGGGCCGGGATGCGCCGTCCCAGCGGATCCAGCGCGCCCGGCCGGGCTCGGCCAGCGCGGCCCAGGGCAGGGAGCGCTGGTGGGGCGGGAGCGGGAGCGGAGCGCGAACGGGACCAGCGCAGAGCCAAGGGGGGAGAGGCCCCGGCCCCACAGAGAGCGGGGCCGGAGCGCGGGGCCGGGCGGGGATGGCTCGGCGATTGTCCCGGGCGATTCGGGCACTCGCAGCGATCTCTGCGGGATTCTTGGGCTGCTCCTGGGAGGTTTGGCTGGGATTTTGAGGGAAGTTTTCGTGGGGATTTTTTGGGTGGATTTCCTCGCACTTCGGGTGGGATGTGATAGGACTTGGGGGCATTTTTTGGGGAATTTGAGAGGGGTTTGGTGGGATTTCGGCGCGGATTTTTTGAGTGTATTTGGTGTGGATTTTGCGGGGGTTTAGGGAAATTTTGGTCGGATATTTTGGGTGATTTGGTGGGATTTTTTGTGTGGATTTTGTGTGATTGGGGGATTTTTGGCTGCATTTTTGTACAAATTTTTCTCTGTGGATTCTGTGGGATTTTCATGGGGATTTAGTGGGACTTTTTGTGGGATTTTTGTGTGGCATTTAAGGGGATTTTGGGGGCGATTTTTATGGGGATTTTGAGGGATTTCTGTGAGCCTTGGGGTGATTTTTTGTGGATTTTTTTGGGTGAGTTTTGTGGGCTTGTGGGTGGAATTTTTGTGGAGATTTACCTGGGATTTTGTGTGGTTTTTCTGGCATTTTCAAGGAATCTACAGTGGAATTTTTGTGGGAATTTTATGGTATTTTTGGTGGGATTTTTTGTGAGGATTTTGAGTCGATTTCTATTGGATTTTGGGGAGTTTTGGGGGATTTTTTAGGAAGATTTTAGTTGGGTTTTGGGTGTTTTGGGGGGGATTTTTATGGGATTTTGATGATATTTTTGTGAGGACTTTTGGTGATATTTTTGTGAGGGTGAGTGGTGCCTTTGGTTCCAACCCACTTTCCTCCCCGAGCCAACGTTACCCACTCCCTCACACGTCCCCCCGTGCCTTCCCACTGCCTTGTCCTGTCAGGGCTTCCACAGCCCCTCATCCCTTCGTGGCCCCGTCCCCTCAGGGTCTCCCCCAGCCTGGCCAACCTGCCCCATCAAGAGGCACCTGGGAGCCCTCAGCATTCCAGGCAGCAACACACGGGCAGGAGGACACGGATGGCGCTTCCTGCCTGGGACAGGGCTTGTGGCCATCTCCAGGCACCGCTCTCACAGAGATCCCCACAGCTCCAGCCTCTGCCCATCTGCTCTGTGGGCAGCACAGAGGCTTCAGCAGAACCACCAAAGGCCAAGGGGCTTCTGGCCATTTTCCCTGCAACCCTGCATGCCTGGGCAGCTTGCTGAGCCCAGGAACCCTTTTCTCCCTCTTCCCCTAGGCCCTGCAGAGCCTGGGCAGCAAAAGAAAGATCCTGGGAGTCTGTCTATTACAACACATCCTATATTTCTATGCTAAAGAAAAACAAAAAAATGGAAAGAGCTATCTTGAATAAATGAAACATTCCTGCTGGCTCGGGTGGTCCCAGCAGACAGAGCCTCTGGGATCAGCTCTCTGCAGAGCTCCAGCAGCGCAGCCAGCCGAGCCTCGACAGACGAGGCCGTCTCCTCCATGCCCTGCAGAGCCGATCATGCAGGCTGTGGAAGCGGGAATATCGAGCTCTCTCTATTCCCTGGAGGACAGACAATGTTTGAACTGCCAGGCTCGCAACGGCAACACTGATGTCATTGGCCGTGTCTTCTAGGGCTGAAAGAGAGAGGAACAGCGCCATGGTCAGTTCCCGCATCTGAGGGGACCCGAGGAGATCCCTGTGCCAGGGCCATCCCAGCCGGCTCTGGCTATGGCCAGCAGGGAGCAGGGACCAGCTGGATCAGCCCAAAGCTGCTGGCCACGAATCCCCCAGGTGCCCTGAAAGCTCTGTGTGCTCTGTCCACGCCGCCCCTGGTCTGCACAGGGAGCAGAGCCCTCCGCAGCCGGGGCAGGGCTCGCAGCTCCCCCGCCAGCCCTCGCGTGCAGCCCGCTGCCCTCACTCACCCTCACAGATGAGATGGAGCTCTTCCTTCCTCCCCCTCAGGTACCGCCCGGCCGTCCCTGGGAACACAGAGCCTGTCAGGCCCAGCGGCACAGCTCCCTGCCAGCGGCGCCGCCGGCCCTGTGCCCACACGCCCTCCTGGCCCGGCTCGTGGCTCACCCATGAACCTGACGGCCGCCTCTCGCAGGGGCTCCTGTGGGCTCTGCAGGTAGGGCAGGGCCCGGCGCAGGTGCTCGGCCACGCTGCTGCTGTCCTCTGCCAGCTGGAGAGAGCGACAGGAGGGAAGGGTTGGCCCCGCAGCCCCCCGGGCCGGGGCTCCATGGGCACCCGGCTGGGGCCGCAGGAGCCTGGAGCAGAGCCCGCGCGGCCTCGGGCTGCAGCAGCGGGCAGGGGCACAGCTGCCAGCCCGCACACCGAGCACCGCGCTCAGGGGCTGCTCCAGGCTGGGGCTGCGGCTTCCCGGCCCTCCTTACCAGGATCTCAATGAACCTCCACAGTTTCTCCTTCTTTACAGGTTTTTCAAGATCTCTCCTGTTCACGAATTTGGCCATACAAAGCAGGGTTTCCCAAGAAGCCTGGAGAGCAGTAGAGACACGGAAATGGCCCCACAGCCCAGGATCAGCATCCCTGTGCCAGGGCCAGGAGGAGGATGCAGCCTGCCAGGTGCCAGGGCAGGAGGCAGCCAAGCCCCCTCCCAGGGCGACAGCAGCAGCCCGTGAGTCCTCACCTCTGCCACACTCTGATTCTCATCATGGCAGTGGAAGAAGAGTGGCAGCAGGCTGTGACACACTTGTGTCATCAGGAGCTTTTTCTCTTCTTCCACTACAGTAGACAGCAAGGCTCGAAATACAAACATGGAGATCCACTGCACATGCCAGTCATCCTGTGTAACAGGAAGGAAACAAGACCTTGGCATCAGCTGATTCTGGCCCACCTTGGCGCAGGCCTGCATCTCCACAGGGCACCAAGTGTCTGGGCAGCAGCCAGTGGCCGTGGCTGAGGGCACAGAGCCTTACGTGTTCAAAGAGTGGCAGGAGCACCTTAGCCAGCTGCAGGGCGATGGGGCTGGGTATTGGGGTTTCATTATCCAAGAACAAATCACTAAGTAGAACAATGCTCATCCTGACCACATCACTATCATTTTCCTGCAGGAGCTCCCCGAGGCTTTCGGTCAGGCTCCGCATTCTTTTGGCCTGTGCGGAACAAAAGTGTGTGAAAGGCCACCCTGCTGCCACAGGGCCTAGAGGCCAAAGGCCTGTCCCGCAGCCCTCGGGCAGCTGAAGTGGGAGGCAGGAGAGCTGGGAGCGGCTGCCCCAGTGCCTGAAGACCAGCAACTGTGTTCCCCAGCACCACGCTGCCTGCACGGCTTCAGCTGCTGCCCCCTCCTTACCAGCGAGGGATTATCCCTGACCAAGAGGAGGGCTCTCAGAACCTGGCGGCGCATCTCCGTGTGCTCACTCAGCAAGTGCCTCGACAAGAGATCCATGATGCTGTCACTGCATGCACTCAAGTCCAGGCAATGCAGGACCTGAAAGGCACAGGGCAGTGACAGGGGACCCGGCCGGCAGGAGCCCAGAACCGCACAGGGCGGGGACCAGGCAGCAGCGCAGGGCGTGGGCACCGTCCCAGGCAGCTGCGGCTACGAGAGGGCAGAGAGCTGGGAGGCAGCGCCGGCCTTCAGACTCACCTCCACAAGGAATGCCAGGGCAGGGAAGTTCCAGTATGGCATCTCTTTGCGGAGCAACTGAAGGAGATAGTCTAAGATGCTTTTACACACATCGATGGATTCTTTGCCCATCTCCCTGGAAGGCAGAAAATGGCACTAAGATGTGGCAGCAGCTCTCTGGCCTCAGAGAGAAACAAACAACTTTCCCAGGCATCGCCTGAGAAAGTCTGAGAAGATCAGAGGAAAGAATGAAAAAACATTCTTATCTTAACATGCTGCACCTGGCATTGTGAACATTCAGAATATGTTACGGAGATTTGTCTACCAAAATGTGCTTTCTTAAGTAACTAATAGTATAGTGTTTAGACTAGAAAACACATTAAATCAACCTATATCATAACTATCTATAAGAACAATGGGTTTCTTAATAATAATTATTATTGATCGGACCTCTGAACTACATGGAGTCAGTGATAATTACTGGCCGGGGGCCCGCTCCTACGACACTAAGACCCTGAGCCGGGGGGGGAAGCCCCTCCCAGGACAGACTGATGCAGTTCTTGTCTTTACCCCCCACCCTGCAGGGGGACCTGGGCCCTTTGAGATGTGGCTGCTGCTGGGCACCCTCCTCTCCCAGCCTTTCCCAGTCTGCTTGGCTGTCCCTCGTCCCTCTGGCCCATGGCCATGGGGACTGAGTGGGATATCCCAGACACAGAGCACAAATGCCGGGAGCAATGGGGAGAAGGGGGTCTCACCTGGCCAGCAGACCCACGGCATAAATGTGGGTGTCAGCACAGAGCAGCGTGTCCCAGCCACGCTTGCGCTCCATTGACAACACCACATCCTCATAGTCCATTTGGCACAGCAGGGACTTCAGGGTCCTCACTGCAAACCTGAGTGCAGAGCAAAGCCCGGGTCACACTGGGAGCACTGGCTCCTGCCCTGGCCATGTGGCAGGGACAGAAGGATTGAGATAGAGCACCTGTTGGGGCTGCTGGCAAGGCCATGTTCTTCCTGGCATCCCTTCCAGAAGGTATCCACCTCCTCTGGCATCTCTTTGGTGCTGAAGAACACTTGGAAGAGCAGATGCACAAATAACTGCGGGAAATGCTCATCCACTATATCTGGGACACAGCGCTCCTGAAGGATCTTCCATATCACCACAGTTGCCTGCAAAGGACAAAGCCCCCCGAGGCAGCGTTCAGTGCCAAGGTGTCTGTGTGACAGGGCCCGAGCGTAGCAGGGAGAGGCCCAGAGAGACACAGGGGGAGCAGCGGGCCTGGTGGCCCTGGAGCTGTCCCTAGGCCAGCTTTCAGGCCAGTGCCTGAGGCAGGGAGATGCAGTGGGGAAAGGAGGATGGAGAGCTGCTGGACAGGTGACCTTGGGGCCAGCAAAGTCCTCTGGCAGAAACTCACAGCCAGGGCAAAGACAGTCATTCTGTTCCCATCGCAGGTGCTCATGCTGTGCTCTGGCCAGCTCCCCTGCACATCCAGGAGTATCTGCTGTGCCAGCTCTGCAGTCCAGGGTGTGCACATGATGGTCTTCCACATGGCCATGGCAGCTCTGCGGGGTTAGAGCTCTGTCTCAGGGCATCTCAGACACAGCACTGTGGTCTGGGCATCTCTAGAGGCCCGGGTTGACTGCCGGCTCTGCCTTTGCCCACTGCCCCTCTCCAGCAGCAGCCAGGCAGCCCAGCCCTGTGGGGACAGGCCCCTGTGGGACAACGAGGGAGCATGGCAGCAGGCTTGGGGCTGACATGCCAGGGCCTGGAAAGGGAGCAGCCAGAGGGCCCTGGGACTCTCTGTTGGTCAGAAACCTGGCCCAGGCTGTACAGGGCGATGGGTTGGGGTGAGCCCTGAGCCCTCTGGGCAGATGGGCCCCATACCTGTCACAGGATGGGGCCACACGCAGGAGTGTCATTACTGCCTCATTTGGCTGCGCTTCTGTGAGATACAGCAGGGCGTTGTCCAGCCTGTGCTCAGCAGAATCATTGGCCATGAGCCACTGGTGGATGTATCTCACCATGCCGGGCACCTGGAGAAGGCACAGGGAGACTTGGAAAGCTGCCAGAGGGATCAGCGTTCCCAGGATCCCCAGAGAAGTGCTTCCCTTCCCGCCGCACTGCGATGGCCTCAAAGGCTCACAGGGGCCAGCACTAGTGGCTTGGGAAGCCATGTGACTCATGGGGCAATTGAAGCCTGGCCACATCTGCTTACTTGCTCTGCTCTGGGAACACCACTCTGCACAAGCAAATCCAGCAGGGCGGCACTGGTCTCATGTCCGAGGAGCTCTGAGTATGCTCTGAGCCCAGGGCTCATGCTGCTGGTCTCTTCCTGCCGAATCCCTGCCAGGGATGTGGTTCTCTTTTCCCCAACCAGCTCACCCATCCAGCCCCCTCCACTGTGCCCAGCCTTCCACTTAGGGGTGTTTTCATCCCCAAAACCCCCTCCTGTGATTCCACTGGTCTCTCTATTTTGCATCCCAGTCCTAGAATGGTAGTGTGGGTGGGGGTGTAGGTGATTCCCAGGAGCAATTCGCTAATTAATATTTCAATGTCAGTACTTAGCCCAAACCGAAATGTCTCAGCAAGGCTGTTTTGTTCATAATAAATCCCTCCACTATTTCTTTGATCGGGCTTAAGCCCGCATCAACTTACAGTCTCTGGCTTTTGAGGGTTAGCTTCTTTGGGTAATTCTCTTAATTCCTAGCAACTAAGTGAGACTTAATAATATTCTAACTAAAACTTTCTTCAGTTGACTTCCTTGGCTAAAGGACACTTATTAAAGAATTACAAAGTGTTTAAACTTTTACTGTGGTACTTTAACTCAGAAATGGTTATTACTACCTTACTGTATATCAGCTTCTAGCAAGTTTTTTTAAATTAGTTTTAAGTCTTCTGGTCCCCTAATTACCGTCCATATACAAGAGGAGGTGGGTGACCCTGTTGGGTGTGGTCTGGTGTCTGGTGGTGGCAGATCTTTTTCCAACCATTCTGTTCTGCTAGCTGTCAATCCCACCCGCAGCTTGAGCGCAACCACGAGCACGGCGGCCGTGGAGAGGGGTAGTCCTGATGGCCCCGGGCCGGCCCGGAGCCAGGGTAGACCTTTTGTCCCCCGCCACCGCTCACATCCAGGGCACTGCAATGAACCCAGCAGCCCCGGAGCCAGGGTAGACCTGTTGTCCTGGCCACAATACCTTACGGTCACTCAGCATCGGGGTAGACCTGTTGACCCTGGCCATGAAGGTCCTGCCACGAACCAGGTGACCCTGGAGCTGGGTAGACCTGATAACCCTGGGCCGGCGTGGAGTTGGGGATGACCTGATGTCACCCGTCACTGCCCGTGGCACAGGCACCGCCAAGAGCCGGGAGTCCCCAGATCCTGGTAGACCTGATGGCTCCGGAGACGGGTAGACCTGATTGCCCCAGGCTTGCCTGGAGCAAGAGTAGACCTGCTGCCCCCTGACAACGCTTGCCGCAAGGGTGCCGACCCAGCACCGGCGGCCCTGGAGCCAGGGGAAGCTCACAGCCTCCTTACAGCCCAGAGCCGGACAGCTCTAGCAGCCCCATCCCAGCCCATAAACCGCCCACTTTCAAGACCAACACATATTTTTGTATTTTTCTGGGTTGTATTTCGTTTTTTGGGGTGGTTTTTTGGAGGGCAGGTGAGGTGCAGGGCTTTTGTTTTGGGTTTTCTGGTTTTGTTTTGGATTTTTTGGGTTTTTTTCCTTTGGGTTTTGTGTTTTGTTTTGATTTTTTTTGGTTTGGGGTTTTATTCAGTTTGTCTTTAGGGTTTTATTCCCCCCCATTTTCTCCTTTCTTGAAAGAATGGCTCTTCTATTTGCCTGGTATGAGAAACTTAGCCGAAAAAGAAATTTTCTTGGCAGATTTTGTTCAGTTTCCTTTATTATGCAGAGCACCCGCAGGCGAGCCGACGGGCAGCCCGTGCCCTGTGCTCGGGTCTCCTGAGGTGCAGAACTGTGGAAACGGCGTCCCCAGTGCCCCCCGGCCCCCGTCCGGGAGCCGACACAGCCCTGCCCCGCAGAAGAGAATGTCAGCGGGGCCAGCGGGGAAGAGAAGCCCGTCCGTGCGGCGGAAATCAGCTCGCAGCCGCCGGCCCCGGTGCGACTCGGCCCGGCCCGCCCCGCCGCCGGCAGCACCGCCGGCAAGCGGGCGGCCGCTTTGGGGCCGGTTCCTTCAGGGCCCGCAGAGGTCTTCGGTCCTCGGAAGGAGCCTGGGGGGCCGCGGGGGCTCGGTGCCGAGGCGCCCGGGGCCGGCACGAAGCCGCCCGCCCTCGGGCCTCGTTGACACAGAGAGAGAGACAGACACAGGGACACACGCCCGGCTCCTCAGACACCACCGCTCCCCACCGCCCCCGCCGCTCCCGCTCGCATGGCCGCACACTCTCGCATCCCCTCTCTCCCCGCCCCTGCCCCTGCCCCTGCCCCTGCCCCTGCCCCTGCCCCTGTCTGTCGCGGCCCCCGCCCAGCCATGGTTGGGAGCGCCCCGCCCTGCCCCATCAGACTCCCTGGCACCGCCTGCAGACTTTTGCCGCCCCCGCCCGGTCTCTCCTTGGCCAGTTCGCACAGAGGCAGGGGTAGGAGGGTACTGAAAACTTTCTCTTCATGGCCAACATCAAAAAATGTGAATATGATAAATTGAATCAAGCAAAACCCTTCCCTCTGCTCCTTGTGACATCCCAGCAGCATCTGACATGTCCACCATCTACAAGGCATTGCCATAAAGGCAGGATTTTAGACAAAGGCATAAGAAGAGGTGATAGGTAAAACTTACAATAAGATGCTGAGTAAGGAGTTATTTAAACTTCTGAAAAATTGGGAAACTCCCAAAAGCTCAAAGCATGAAGCCATTTAAAGGAGATGCATTGGAATGACCAGAGAACAGCTGCAGGAGGAAATCTGGGAGCAATGGGAAGGACATACATGCAGCTGCTCTAAATGAAGAGATGTCCTTAGATAGGGCCATTTAACCAGGAGTCCTGGAAACACCCAAAGGAAGCGCGTCATGAAATATTATACTGAATGTTGGTGGCAGAGGTAGAGGGGAAGATGAGTATTTCTTCTCCTGCCATCAGTAGAAGAAAGCAGTAGAGCCAGGAAATTCCTGTTCTGGATGGGAAAACATTACCATTTCTTCAAAGTTCTCCACTGACCCAGATAATAAAGATTTGCTTGTATGTTATGGAACAGAGAGATATTGAAACCTGCTCCCCTTTCCATGAACAGGCATGTTCTACTTGTTGGGCCCCAGTACCCTGAGGTGCTGAGCTGGGATTGGCATATCTAAGAGAGGAGCTGAGGTAGAGCAGAGCACCTTGCAGGCTGAGGTGTCTGCTGGAATTGCATGTCCTCCCCATGCCACAGCTTCCCTGCATTTCCCTCCTCCAGCCTCTGTCCCCAGCACAGCCATGGAGGCTCTTTGGCCTCTTGACTTTTCCTGCAGGCATCAAGAGCAGCTGAGCTCTGCCTTTGGCACAGTCAGCCCTGGCCAGCGCAGGCCATGCTCAGCAATTCCTTGTCTGTGCCCGGACTTGCTGCCAGCCCCGGCAGCGGCTGCGGGGCCCCTTTGTGGCCCTGTGCTGGCCCAGCCATGCTGCCACAGCCCCTGTGCAGCCCAGGCCAGGACAGGAGCATTGGGGCTGGGAACGGCCCCTGTGCCGTGGGGCCCTGGGCAGCCTTGGGGCTCTGTGCCCCATGGCCTCCCTGCTGGGCAGCCTCTGCCAGCTCCTGCAGAGCCCGTGGGGGCTCCTTCTGCTGCCCTGAGCCTGCAGAGCAGGGCAGCGTTGGCTGATGGTCTGAGTCATTCCTAAAGATCCCGTCGGGCTGTCTCAGACACTTGGGGCCAGGGATTCCTTCCAACCTGGGCCACTTTGGGTGGGCACGGGGTGGCCCCAGGGCAGGTGGCAGTGCGTGCAAGGGCCCTTGGTGACAGGGTGCAGCATGGTCACCGTGGAATGGAACGGGACAGGGATTCCAAGGGCCCTTGGTGACACCGTGCAGCATGGTCACCATGGAATGGAACGGGACAGGGATTCCAAGGGCCCTTGGTGACACGCTCTGGCAGAGGTGTTGGCAGTTACAAGTTACAGTTACACTCCACAGTGCTCGGTGCACACGACGAGAGAGGACGCGAGAGAGCGGTGCTGTGAGGAGCCCTCGCACAGCCACTCGTTCCTTGCTGACCCAGAGCTTTCCCAAGGTATTACTCCTGCAGGTGAGCTCGTGGCCAGAGCAGAGCACTTGGTGACCCCTGGCCTTCCCAAGGCAAATCTTCTGCAGCTGCCCTCGAGGGCAGACTGTGGCATTTGCTTTTCACTGTCCTTGACAGGAGTCTCCTGTCCTTGTGGCTGGAGCCCCAAGAGCAGAGTGCAGGACTTGCTGTCCTGTAGCCTTGCCAAGTCTTCACACTTGCAGGTGCCCTCAAGGCACGACTGCAGCACTTGCTGACTTGGACCTTTTCCTTTTCACCTTCTGCAAGCAGCCATGAATCCAGGCAGTGTCGTAGAGCACAGATCTGCGAGCGTGCCCAAGCTGGCCCGGGGGAAGGAGGAGAAAGAAGGCCCTGGAGCTGCCCCAGCACAGCAGCCTGAAGAGCTGGAGCAGTTCCAGCCACGGCAGAAGGGTGAGTGGCAGAGCTGGGCCACAGGGCTGGTGCCTGCAGCCAGCTTGGCCCCATGCCATGCCATGCCATGCCATGCCATGCCATGCCATGCCATGCCATGCCATCCCATCCCCTGGGGCCATGCCCATGGTCAGGATGGAATAGGGGCCGGGCAGACACCCCACAGCCGTGCTCCATGCCCTGGGCCGTTGCGGGGCTGTCCCTGCCTGGGGAGCGCAGGGCTGGGCTGTGTTCTCCGGCCTCTCCGGCAGCCCCTCAGCTCGGGCTGCGCTCGCTCTTTCCCAGATGCAGCCCTGGACCAGACACAAGAGCAGGAACCCGCCCATGGCCGCTTCCACAGAACAGCACAGGTACCTGCAGCCATCCCCACCTGGGCTGGGCCTGCTGTCACTGCTCAGCCCAGCAGCACACCTGCAGCACCCCATGGCTTCTTGCTCTTCTCCTACAGCTTGTTTCCAAATTCATCAAGAGAATTCGGCAGGAAGAGACCAGTGTCATGAGCCCTGGGCTCAGAGCATACTCAGAGCTCCTCGGACATGAGACCAGTGCCGCCCTGCTGGATTTGCTTGTGCAGAGTGGTGTTCCCAGAGCAGAGCAAGTAAGCAGATGTGGCCAGGCTTCAATTGCCCCATGAGTCACATGGCTTTCCAAGCCACTAGTGCTGGCCCCTGTGAGCCTTTGAGGCCATCGCAGTGCGGCGGGAAGGGAAGCACTTCTCTGGGGACCCTGGGAACGCTGATCCCTCTGGCAGCTTTCCAAGTCTCCCTGTGCCTTCTCCAGGTGCCCGGCATGGTGAGATACATCCACCAGTGGCTCATGGCCAATGATTCTGCTGAGCACAGGCTGGACAACGCCCTGCTGTATCTCACAGAAGCGCAGCCAAATGAGGCAGTAATGACACTCCTGCGTGTGGCCCCATCCTGTGACAGGTATGGGGCCCATCTGCCCAGAGGGCTCAGGGCTCACCCCAACCCATCGCCCTGTACAGCCTGGGCCAGGTTTCTGACCAACAGAGAGTCCCAGGGCCCTCTGGCTGCTCCCTTTCCAGGCCCTGGCATGTCAGCCCCAAGCCTGCTGCCATGCTCCCTCGTTGTCCCACAGGGGCCTGTCCCCACAGGGCTGGGCTGCCTGGCTGCTGCTGGAGAGGGGCAGTGGGCAAAGGCAGAGCTGGCAGTCAACCCGGGCCTCTAGAGATGCCCAGACCACGGTGCTGTGTCTGAGATGCCCTGAGACAGAGCTCTAACCCCGCAGAGCTGCCATGGCCATGTGGAAGACCATCATGTGCACACCCTGGACTGCAGAGCTGGCACAGCAGATACTCCTGGATGTGCAGGGGAGCTGGCCAGAGCACAGCATGAGCACCTGCGATGGGAACAGAATGACTGTCTTTGCCCTGGCTGTGAGTTTCTGCCAGTGGACTTTGCTGGCCCCAAGGCCACCTGTCCAGCAGCTCTCCATCCTCCTTTCCCCACTGCATCTCCCTGCCTCAGGCACTGGGCTGAAAGCTGGCCTAGGGACAGCTGCAGGGCCACCAGGCCCGCTGCTCCCCCTGTGGCTCTCTGGGCCTCTCCCTGCCACGCTCGGGCCCTGTCCCACGGACACCTTGGCACTGAACGCTGCCTCGGGGGGCTTCGTCCTTTGCAGGCAACTGTGGTGATATGGAAGATCCTTCAGGAGCGCTGTGTCCCAGATATAGTGGATGAGCATTTCCCGCAGTTATTTGTGCATCTGCTCTTCCAAGTGTTCTTCAGCACCAAAGAGATGCCAGAGGAGGTGGATACCTTCTGGAAGGGATGCCAGGAAGAACATGGCCTTGCCAGCAGCCCCAACAGGTGCTCTATCCCAATCCTTCTGTCCCTGCCACATGGCCAGGGCAGGAGCCAGTGCTCCCAGTGTGACCCGGGCTTTGCTCTGCACTCAGGTTTGCAGTGAGGACCCTGAAGTCCCTGCTGTGCCAAATGGACTATGAGGATGTGGTGTTGTCAATGGAGCGCAAGCGTGGCTGGGACACGCTGCTCTGTGCTGACACCCACATTTATGCCGTGGGTCTGCTGGCCAGGTGAGACCCCCTTCTCCCCATTGCTCCCGGCATTTGTGCTCTGTGTCTGGGATATCCCACTCAGTCCCCATGGCCATGGGCCAGAGGGACGAGGGACAGCCAAGCAGACTGGGAAAGGCTGGGAGAGGAGGGTGCCCAGCAGCAGCCACATCTCAAAGGGCCCAGGTCCCCCTGCAGGGTGGGGGGTAAAGACAAGAACTGCATCAGTCTGTCCTGGGAGGGGCTTCCCCCCCCGACTCAGGGTCTTAGTGTCGTAGGAGCGGGCCCCCGGCCAGTAATTATCACTGACTCCATGTATTTCAGAGGTCCGATCAATAATAATTATTATTAAGAAACCCATTGTTCTTATAGATAGTTATGATATAGGTTGATTTAATGTGTTTTCTAGTCTAAACACTATACCATTAGTTACTTAAGAAAGCACATTTTGGTAGACAAATCTCTGTAACATATTCGGATGTTCACAATGCCAGGTGCAGCATGTTAAGATAAGAATGTTTTTTCATTCTTTCCTCTGATCTTCTCAGACTTTCTCAGGCGATGCCTGGGAAAGTTGTTTGTTTCTCTCTGAGGCCAGAGAGCTGCTGCCACATCTTAGTGCCATTTTCTGCCTTCCAGGGAGATGGGCAAAGAATCCATCGATGAGTGTAAAAGCATCTTAGACTATCTCCTTCAGTTGCTCCGCAAAGAGATGCCATACTGGAACTTCCCTGCCCTGGCATTCCTTGTGGAGGTGAGTCTGAAGGCCAGCGCTGCCTCCCAGCTCTCTGCCCTCTCGTAGCCGCAGCTGCCTGGGATGGTGCCCACGCCCTGCGCTGCTGCCTGGTCCCCGCCCTGTGCGGTTCTGGGCTCCTGCCGGCCGGGTCCCCTGTCACTGCCCTGTGCCTTTCAGGTCCTGCATTGCCTGGACTTGAGTGCATGCAGTGACAGCATCATGGATCTCTTGTCGAGGCACTTGCTGAGTGAGCACACGGAGATGCGCCGCCAGGTTCTGAGAGCCCTCCTCTTGGTCAGGGATAATCCCTCGCTGGTAAGGAGGGGGCAGCAGCTGAAGCCGTGCAGGCAGCGTGGTGCTGGGGAACACAGTTGCTGGTCTTCAGGCACTGGGTCAGCCGCTCCCAGCTCTCCTGCCTCCCACTTCAGCTGCCCGAGGGCTGCGGGACAGGCCTTTGGCCTCTGGGCCCTGTGGCAGCAGGGTGGCCTTTCACACACTTTTGTTCCGCACAGGCCAAAAGAATGCGGAGCCTGACCGAAAGCCTCGGGGAGCTCCTGCAGGAAAATGATAGTGATGTGGTCAGGATGAGCATTGTTCTACTTAGTGATTTGTTCTTGGATAATGACACCCCAATACCCAGCCCCATCGCCCTGCAGCTGGCTAAGGTGCTCCTGCCACTCTTTGAACACGTAAGGCTCTGTGCCCTCAGCCACGGCCACTGGCTGCTGCCCAGACACTTGGTGCCCTGTGGAGATGCAGGCCTGCGCCAAGGTGGGCCAGAATCAGCTGATGCCAAGGTCTTGTTTCCTTCCTGTTACACAGGATGACTGGCATGTGCAGTGGATCTCCATGTTTGTATTTCGAGCCTTGCTGTCTACTGTAGTGGAAGAAGAGAAAAAGCTCCTGATGACACAAGTGTGTCACAGCCTGCTCCCACTCTTCTTCCACTGCCATGATGAGAATCAGAGTGTGGCAGAGGTGAGGACTCACGGGCTGCTGCTGTCGCCCTGGGAGGGGGCTTGGCTGCCTCCTGCCCTGGCGCCTGGCAGGCTGCATCCTCCTCCTGGCCCTGGCACAGGGATGCTGATCCTGGGCTGCGGGGCCATTTCCGTGTCTCTACTGCTCTCCAGGCTTCTTGGGAAACCCTGCTTTGTGTGGCCAAATTCTTAAACAGGAGAGTTCTTGAAAAACCTGTAAAGAAGGAGAAACTGTGGAGGTTCATTGAGATCCTGGTAAGGAGGGCCGGGAAGCCGCAGCCCCAGCCTGGAGCAGCCCCTGAGCGCGGTGCTCGGTGTGCGGGCTGGCAGCTGTGCCCCTGCCCGCTGCTGCAGCCCGAGGCCGCGTGGGCTCTGCTCCAGGCTCCTGCGGCCCCAGCCGGGTGCCCATGGAGCCCCGGCCCGGGGGGCTGCGGGGCCAACCCTTCCCTCCTGTCGCTCTCTCCAGCTGGCAGAGGACAGCAGCAGCGTGGCCGAGCACCTGCGCCGGGCCCTGCCCTACCTGCAGAGCCCACAGGAGCCCCTGCGAGAGGCGGCCGTCAGGTTCATGGGTGAGCCACGAGCCGGGCCAGGAGGGCGTGTGGGCACAGGGCCGGCGGCGCCGCTGGCAGGGAGCTGTGCCCTGGGCCTGACAGGCTCTGTGTTCCCAGGGACGGCCGGGCGGTACCTGAGGGGGAGGAAGGAAGAGCTCCATCTCATCTGTGAGGGTGAGTGAGGGCAGCGGGCTGCACGCGAGGGCTGGCGGGGGAGCTGCGAGCCCTGCCCCGGCTGCGGAGGGCTCTGCTCCCTGTGCAGACCAGGGGCAGCGTGGACAGAGCACACAGAGCTTTCAGGGCACCTGGGGGATTCGTGGCTAGCAGCTTTGGGCTGATCCGGCTGGTCCCTGCTCCCTGCTGGCCATAGCCAGAGCCGGCTGGGATGGCCCTGGCACAGGGATGTCCTCGGGTCCCCTCAGATGCGGGAACTGACCATGGCGCTGTTCCTCTCTCTTTCAGCCCTAGAAGACACGGCCAATGACATCAGTGTCGCCGTTGCGAGCCTGGCAGTTCAAACATTGTCTGTCCTCCAGGGAATAGAGAGAGCTCGATATTCCCGCTTCCACAGCCTGCATGATCGGCTCTGCAGGGCATGGAGGAGACGGCCTCGTCTGTCGGGGCTCGGCTGGCTGCGCTGCTGCAGCTCTGCAGAGAGCTGATCCCAGAGGCTCTGTCTGCTGGGGCCACTCGAGCCAGCAGCAATGTTTCGTTTCTTTAGGATTGTTCTTTTCTTCTTTTTGTTTTTCTTTAGCATAGAAATATAGGATGTGTTGTAATAGACAGACTCCCAGGATCTTTCTTTTGCTGCCCAGGCTCTGCAGGGCCTAGGGGAAGAGGGAGAAAAGGGTTCCTGGGCTCAGCAAGCTGCCCAGGCATGCAGGGTTGCAGGGAAAATGGCCAGAAGCCCCTTGGCCTTTGGTGGCTCTGCTGAAGCCTTTGTGCTGCCCACAGAGCAGATGGGCAGGGGCTGGAGCTGTGGGGATCTCTGTGAGAGCGGTGCCTGGAGATGGCCACAAGCCCTGTCCCAGGCAGGAAGCGCCATCCGTGTCCTCCTGCCCGTGTGTTGCTGCCTGGAATGCTGAGGGCTCCCAGGTGCCTCTTGATGGGGCAGGTTGGCCAGGCTGGGGGAGACCCTGAGGGGACGGGGCCACGAAGGGATGAGGGGCTGTGGAAGCCCAGACAGGACAAGGCAGTGGGAAGGCACGGGGGGACGTGTGAGGGAGTGGGTAACGTTGGCTCGGGGAGGAAAGTTGGTTGGAACCAAAGGCACCACTCACCCTCACAAAAATATCACCAAAAGTCCTCACAAAAATATCATCAAAATCCCATAAAAATCCCCCCCAAAACACCCAAAACCCAACTAAAATCTTCCTAAAAAATCCCCCAAAACTCCCCAAAATCCAATAGAAATCGACTCAAAATCCTCACAAAAAATCCCACCAAAAATACCATAAAATTCCCACAAAAATTCCACTGTAGATTCCTTGAAAATGCCAGAAAAACCACACAAAATCCCAGGTAAATCTCCACAAAAATTCCACCCACAAGCCCACAAAACTCACCCAAAAAAATCCACAAAAAATCACCCCAAGGCTCACAGAAATCCCTCAAAATCCCCATAAAAATCGCCCCCAAAATCCCCTTAAATGCCACACAAAAATCCCACAAAAAGTCCCACTAAATCCCCATGAAAATCCCACAGAATCCACAGAGAAAAATTTGTACAAAAATGCAGCCAAAAATCCCCCAATCACACAAAATCCACACAAAAAATCCCACCAAATCACCCAAAATATCCGACCAAAATTTCCCTAAACCCCCGCAAAATCCACACCAAATACACTCAAAAAATCCGCGCCGAAATCCCACCAAACCCCTCTCAAATTCCCCAAAAAATGCCCCCAAGGCCTATCACATCCCACCCGAAGTGCGAGGAAATCCACCCAAAAAATCCCCACGAAAACTTCCCTCAAAATCCCAGCCAAACCTCCCAGGAGCAGCCCAAGAATCCCGCAGAGATCGCTGCGAGTGCCCGAATCGCCCGGGACAATCGCCGAGCCATCCCCGCCCGGCCCCGCGCTCCGGCCCCGCTCTCTGTGGGGCCGGGGCCTCTCCCCCCTTGGCTCTGCGCTGGTCCCGTTCGCGCTCCGCTCCCGCTCCCGCCCCACCAGCGCTCCCTGCCCTGGGCCGCGCTGGCCGAGCCCGGCCGGGCGCGCTGGATCCGCTGGGACGGCGCATCCCGGCCCCGGCCCCGGCCCCGCGGGGCTCCCGGGGCAGCTCCGGCCGGGATCCGGCACTGCCGCGGGGCTTTGGGCTTTCCCGGCGCTGCCCGGCGGCTCCCGGGGATCTGCGGCTTCCCGAGGGACTCGGGGAGCTTCCAGAGGGGACCTGGGCTGGCTCCGGGGGGATTTGGGATCAGTCCGGGGGGAGCTGGGGACGGCTCGGGGGGTTTGGGGTTGTTCCCGAGGATTTTGGGGGGATCTGGAAGAGGCTCCAGAGGGGATCTGGGGCTTTCTGAGGGATCTGGGGGAATTCAGAGGGGATCTGGGAGAGTTTCAAGAGGGATTTTGGGGTCTTCCAAGGGATTTTCAGAAGTTCGGAGGGATTTGGGGATGCTCCAGAATGGATCTGGGGCAGTTCCAGAAGCAATCAGGGACGTTTTTGAGGGATTTTGGCAAGTCCTAGAAGGAATTCAGGGAATTTCAGCAGGATTTTGGGGTAATTCAGAGGAATTGGGGAGGTTCCAGCAGGGATTTGGGGTCATTCCCAGGGGATTGGGGGGTGGATTTCTGGTGAGATTTCCGTTTCTTCCCCAGATTTCAGGCTTTTTCCCAAGATTTCCTGTTTTTTCAAGAATCTGTGGATTTTTCCCTGAATTTGGGTCTCACTGTGGGGTAGAAGGGGAAGGTTTAGGAGATTCAGGATGAATTCTTGGGGGCTCCTGGACGGATTTTGGGTGGGTTCCCAATTGAATTTTGTGCTTTTGTCCCAGAATTTCAGGATTTTTCCCAAAATTTGGGTATTTGCCTGAAGATTCTGCTATTACCACTGGTTTGTCCCGGAAGGGGAAGCTTTGGCGGGTGGGGGGGGGGGGGGGGGGGGCGTTAGGTTGAATTTTAGGGATAACTGAGGCTGGATTTGGGTTTTTTCCCAAGGATTTTGGAGTTTTTCCCAGAATTTCAGGATTGTTCCCAAAATCCCAGGACTTCTACTCTGATTTGTCTCTTACCATGGACATTTGGTAGAAGGGGAAGCTTTGGGGCGGTTCCTGGTTGGATTTTGGGGATATTTGAGGCTGCATTTTGAGTTTTTCCCCCAGGAATTCAGGATTTATCCAAGAATTTCTGGATTTTTCCCAAAATGTCAGGATTTTCCCAGGGATTTGGATCTCACCATGGACTTGTCATAGAAGGGGAAGCTTTAGGAGGTTCCTGGTTGGATTTAGGGGGTGTTCACAATTTGATTTCAGGGATTCTTGATGGGATTTTGGGGGGAATCCTGACTGGGTTTGGTTTTTTTCCCTGAGAATTTTGGTTTTTTTTTCCCTGAGAATTCCAGAATTTTCCCCCAGCATTTCTGTCTCACCACAGGCTTGTCATAAAAGGGGAAGCTTTGGGGTGTTTCGGGGTGCATTTGGAGGGATTCCAAGTTGGATTTTGGGGATAGCTGAGGCCAGAGTTTGGCGGTTTTTCCCCAGAATTCCAGTTCTTTCCCCAGTGCCAGAACTCCCCCAGTCGCTGTCTCCCCACGGGTTGGCCGCAGGAGGGGAAGCCCTGCAGGGAGCGCAGGGCGTTGGTGGCGCTGCTCATCTCCCTGAAGGTGAGGAAGGCCTGGCCCCGCAGGCCGAGACTGCGCCGCACCAAAATGTCCAAAATCTGCCCAAACGGCGAGGAAACGGCGCAGAGGGACTTCTCCAGCTCTGGGACACCCAGGGGACAGCCTGAGCCCCTGGGGACAGGCACGGACACTCTCAGAGCCCCCAGGACCCCCCAGCCATCCCCGTCCTCCTTGGTGTCCCGGTTCAGGTGGTTGATGGAGATGCTGGGCTGGGGCCGGGGGTCCTGCACCGCCAGGGCCGGGACCCCTCTGTGGGGACAGGGGGGCTTCAGGGGCGTCTGGGGGGCTGCGACCCCTTCACCCCCTGGCACCCCTTTAGGTGCCCCCAGAGCCCCAAATCCACCCCAGACCCACCTAAACCCCCCAGGTACCCTCAGATCCCCCCACTTTACCCCAAATTGACCCCAGACCCACCTGAGACCGCCCAAATCCTATTGGACCCCCCCAGATCCCCCTTACACCCCTGAATCCTACCTAAACCCTGTGAAATCCCCTCGGACCCCCCCAAATTCCCTCAGATCCCCTCAGAACCCCCCAGTTCCTCTCACAACCCCCCCAAAATCCCCTCAGACACTCCCAATTCCCCTCAGATCCCCCTAAACTCATCTGAGAATGCTCCAGACCCTCTCAAGCTCCCCCCTAAGCTCCCTAAACCCCCTCAGACCAACCAAAGCCCCCTCAGACCCCTCATTCCCCCCAAACCCACCGCACACCCCCTATTTCCCGTCAATCCCCCCCAAAATCCCCAATTTCTCCCCAGACTCGCCCCAAACCCCCCCAGCTCCCCCCGGCCCCCCCTCAGCTCCTCCTCAGCCGCGCTCCCCTCACAGTTTCCCGCCTCCGCCGCGCGCGCCGGCTCCTCCAGCCAATAGCGGCGCGCCCCGTGCCGGACCGACCAATCAGCGCGCGGCTCCCTCAGCAGTGCCCGCCTCCCCGCGCCGCGGCAGCCAATCAGAGGGAGCCGGGAGCGGGCTCGGGCGGGCTCTGCGGGCGGCGCTGCCAGAGCGGGGGAGGCGCTGGGAGAGGCCGGAGCTGCGGGAGCGGCTGGGGCGGCGCCGCTGGGGAGGGGGGTCCGCACAGGGGCTGGGGCTGGGGGGGCTGGGGGGGGGCTGGGGGGATCGGGGCCTTTGGGGAGGGATCCGGGGGGAGTTTCGGGAGGGGTCTGGGGGGTCCTGGAGGGGTTTTCGGAGGGGTCTGGGGGGTCCTGGAGGGGTTTTCGGAGGGGTCTTGGGGATCCTGGGGGAGGGGTCTTGGGGGGGTCTTATGAGGTCTGGGGTGGGTCCTCAGAGGTTTTGGAGGGGGGGTCCTGGAAGGGTCCTGGGTGGGGTCTTGGGAAGGGTTTGGGGGGGTCTCAGGGGACATCCTGGGCTGGGCTCGATTGGGGTCTGGGGGCTCTCAGGGGGTCCTGGGCCAACCTTGGGGGTCTCTAGGGGGGTTCTGGGGTTCCTGGAGGGGGTCCTGGGGAGATTTGGGGGTCCCGGGGGGTCCCAGGCCCACCCTGAGCCGGGGTCTGGGGGTTTGGGGGAGGAGCACAACAGGGGTTCCCCTGCCCCGATTTTGGGGGTCTCCCATGGTGCCCCCTCCCCAAAAAGCTCCGAGGGCCCCTGAAGTGGCTCCTGTTCCACCGGGCGGTGCCCCTGACCCAGGACAGCCCCCAGTGAGTCTGGTGGGCTCTGGGGGGGTTTTGGGGGGATTCTGATGGCGTTTTTGGGCTTTGGAGGATTTTGTTGGGAGTTTAGGGAGAATTGTTGGGTTTTTGGAGAGAATTACTGGGTTTTGTGGCAGTTACAGGATTTTTCGGGGTTTTGTGGCTTTGGGGACGTTGGATTTTGAGGGATTTTTTTTAGGGATTTGGGGATGTTTTTTGGAGACTTTATTGAAGTTTTTGAGAGTTTTTTTGAATTGTGGTGGGTTTCACTGGGATTTTGTTGGATTCTTTGTGGTTTTGAAGAGTTTTATTGGGATTTTGGGATGTTTAAGAAGAATTTTGGGGGGACTTTGCAGTTGTCCCAGGGTGTGGGGAAGGGCTGAGAGGCACCAAAATCTCCTTTAAACCCCTGAAAGTCCCAATAAAACTCACAAAATCCCAATTGAATCTCACAAAAACCTCATTAAAACACCCCAGAATTCCAATAAAAACCCAAAAAATCCCAAATAAACCCCACAAATCCCCCCCAAAAATGTACCCAAAACCACAAGAAAATCCCCCCAACACCCAAAGAAATCCTTGCAACACCCAAAACCCCACAAAATCCCCCAAAATCCCACCACAAAAAAACCAAACAAAGCCAAAAACCAAATCCCCAAAGAATGCCATTAAATCCCCCAAAAATTCCAATAAAATGCCCAAAATTCCAGAGTTCCACAAAATATTTAGTTATTACAAAATACACACACCAGCACTGTGAGCTGCCCCCCTCCACATACTCAGTTACACCAGAGCCAGGTTGTTTTTGGACAATGCCTCATTTACAATCCAATACATGTGGCTGGTCTGGAGATGGGCTGTCCCAAAAGGCGATTCTGGAACACCTGGGAGCTGATCATGCTGGTAGCGACCCAAGATTGGGATCGCTGGAGTCCTCCAGGCTGATACATCTGAATGCCACGGTTCCCATAACCTCATCAGGAAAAATTGTCCACACCTGGACCTGGATTGTTCAACCCTGGCTCAGAGAAAAGAACTTTATGACTATGTGGGACTCTGAATAGAAAGAAAAGGCAGATGACTGAAATCCTGGCCTCGGGCAGAAAATTTCCTATAAGAACTGCCGGGTCCAGGAGGGTGGTGAGTGTGTCCAGGGGAACCTCTGCCGAGAGGCTCCTTCCTGTCACGCACCCAGCGCCAAACCCGGGCTCAGCGCTGTCCTTTTCCTTGTGGCTGGCTCAGAGAGAATTCATTCCTAAATATATTTTATATTAATTCATTTTTAATTTGGCTGGACTAATTTTCATTTATAAAAGGGGAAAGGGGACTGTGGGGAGAACAGAGAACATCTAAACAACAAATCACAATAACATAATTCTACATCAATAAAGCTTCTCTTAAGATACACACAATATTTATCCCTTAATTGCGAGAGCCAATAATCTCATTATCTATCTATTACAGTTTGGATGGAGGCCAGAACTAATACCTTGCAGAAGGAAAAGAGGGTACAAAGGTCCCTGCAGTCCCCTGGCCTGGTACCCCAGCCAGTGGGGAAAGGAAGAGGGCAGCATGTGGCCAGGAGTTTAAAAGGAGGCTGTGTCCTCCAAAACTTTGGGAGAGAAAACCCCAGCAGCAGATGTCCCCATGGACTCTCTCCCTTTATTCAAATAAAGATGCAGGGCTCCTCTGGCTCCCTTATGGACACTGGCTTTTCACTGCGTGGTTTGTATGCACACCCATTTCCTTGTATCAGAGTATCACCAGCCTGCAGTGACTCCCTGCCACTCTGGTCTGCAGGAGAAATGGAACTAATACTAAGAACTTTGCAAATGGAGACCAATGAACATTAAACAAATGGCCTTCTGTTGGTTTTGGACTGTAAAAGGTTTGGGCAAAATCTTGTAAAACTCAGGTGTCATGGGATGATTTTCTCAGCCTACCCATGCTATGTGTGGTTGAAATAATTTCTGTTGTACATTCTTGAGGCGCCTATCCCTCACAGCCCCCATATCACCAGGCTAGCCCAGATATAGGGGGGCCTTGAGGGAAGGCGCGTCAGGAGTTGGGCAAAGATTCCAAAGAGGCTTCAATTCCCCTGCTGTGGTTGTCCAAGCTGTTTATTCCATGAGACGAAGTGGAAAAGAGAGAGGACCAGGAAGGGACAAGGCCTCATCTATGCTCAGAACAGGGAAGGCCCTTTGGCCCTTCGCCAACCCCGTTGGGGCAGGAAGGAGGGGACCAAACTATCAGATCCCAGTCACAGGGGTCCCTGGAAAGGGAAAAAGCATAGACCGAGAGCAATGCAACACATGGTGGCCAGAACAACATCGTGGCCAGAATAAATGCCTTGATTCTCTGACAATAAAATGTTGACAGAGGGCTTTTTTTATCTTGAGGTTTCAGTGACATCTGGACATGCCAAGCCCAGCACAGTGGGAAAGGGCCCATAGCAGCCTCATTCCCCCATGGCAGCCTCATTGCCCCACTGCTGCTTTCCTAGAGGAAGGAATGGCTCCCTGGCAGCCTCTGCTGCAGGAAGGAAGGCGATGCCAGGCACGGGCACAGGCACAGGAGGTGATTGCAGTGCCGGGCTCAGCCGGGCTCAGCTCTCGGCGGGGCTGTGTGGCAGCAGCTCTTCCCCCAGGCCCTGCCCTTGCACGGCCCGGCAGCAGCCAAAGCTGGAGGCGCCTGGGCTTCCAGGCCTCTGGAGCTCGTTGGCAGCCCCGGGGAATCGGGACTCTGCACCAACGTCCCTCCCGCTGCAGCTGCTCCCGCAGCCGCCCTGAGTGCCCAGAGGCCCCAGGCACAGGAGCAGCCCCGGGCGGGAGCCCTGCTGCCAGCCCAGGGCCAGAGCCAGCCCTGGCTCCCGGCTGGGCAGGGGCTGCACTAGCTCCTGACAGGGCCTGGCTCTGTCCCCTGGGGCTGGGGGAGCTGTCCCAGGGCAGGGAGGGCCAGGGCTGGCAGGGGCTGCTCAGGGATGGGTTTGGCCCCTGTCCCTCCAGCAGCCACGGCCCAAGCAGCTGCGCTGGCCCCGGGCTCTCCTCCCGGCCTGCTGGGCTGTGTTGGGTGGCAGGGAGCTGCCCAGAGCCGTCCCCTGCTCGCCGGGGCCTCGAGGGGCAGCTGTGCAGCTGGGCCAAGGTGTGCCAGCCGCTCCAGCCGTGCTGGGGATCCCTGCCAGCTCTGGGCCCTGCTGTGCACGAGGGTCCCTGTTGCAGTGTGATTTCATGGTTTAACCCTGAACCCTGGGTTTCTCCCCTGATCATTTCCTCCCAGGTGTGTCAATCACTCCTCCTTTCCCCACCCTGACCCCTGCCAAGCACTGTCTGTCACTTCTGGAATTCCAGAAGGGCATTGAGTGATTGGGCAGATTCAAAAGATGTCCTCTACCCCTTGGGACTTTGGACCATCCAGGTGTCCTTTGTCCCCTGAGACCTCCTCTCCTGTTCCTGGTTGTTGGGCTCCCTTACCCCTTCCCTCCTCCCCTCCCCCAGGTAAAAGAGACAGCAACTATGGCAAGCACATTTCTCTCCCTCTCATTATTTTTCATAGATGTGCACAGAGAGAAATGAAAGAGAAAACAATTTCTATTTCTGCTCCTTGTTTTTTTTATGTGGAATGTGTTTGGAGAATTGTTTACCTGGAGTGAGTGCTTGATTGGATTCTGGTGAGGATCGTTTGAGCCTGATGGCCAATCCAATCCAATCCAATCCAATCCAATCCAATCCAATCCAATCCAGTACACATGTGTCTGGACTCTCGAGAGAGGGTCACAAGTTGTGTTAGAGTTAGGAAAAGGAGTATGTAGTTTTAGTCTCTTCCTTTTTATATAGTATTTTTATAAATGAAAATTTATTCAGCCAAATTAAAAATAAAAATAATTTTATTAGCGGTCAAATTCTATCTAGCCAGCCACGGAAAAAACCCAAAACAACACAGTGCCAAGCCCAGGTATCGAGCCTGGGTGTGCAACAAGGAGTTAGCCTCGGGAGAGGTTTTTCCCCTATGCCCACACACCTCCATCCTGGTACAAGCAGATTTTATGGGGAAAATTCCGCCTGAGGCCAAGATTTCAGCAATCAGTCTTTTGTTCCATTCAGAGTCCATAGGTTAATAAGATTTTCTTTTTTAGTGATGAGGAAGAACAATTCAGTGTCCGGAGTTGTTGAATCCCTTGATGAAATTTACAGGAGCGCTGCATTCACTTGTATGTGCCCGAGGATTCCATGACATCCATCCCGGGTCATTCAGGCGATGATCAGCACCTGGGGTCCCGTATCTCTCCAGACATGGCTCATCTCCTGGCCGAGCTGCACCTTCTTACTTGTAAATCAGTTTCCAATATACACCCTGTCTCGCCTGCGAGGGTGGAGGGGGGGATAATACAAACGAGCATAATCTAACAAGCATCCAATATTACACATTTCATTCAAGGAATGGCGCAAATCATGTTTACTACACATAACAGCATATTAATGTATATTAGCCACAGTTATAATAAAGAAATCAGTCAGCCTTCTGAATTGAGTCAGACATTGTCATTTCTTCCCATTGGGTTCACCTGCATTTACAATAAGCAACCATGCAGTCGGGGAGTTCTGTTGGAGCAGTTGCTGGATTCAGAGTCCTGCAGGCCAGAATAAAAGCTCTGGATTAAAACCCTCCATCAGAACTGACTCTTTTCCTTCATTTTTCACTTCAAAAGCTTCTCCAGCAGATGGAATCCTGAGGGAACGGACCCTCTAGGAGAGGAAGCTCCATCCCGCCGCCACCGGAGCTCTGGCATTCCTGGACTTGTCTCCATGTGCCCAGCTGAAACATCCAGCTAGCCAAAAGAGTCTCTGGGGTGAGAGACCACAGTTGCCGCTATTTGGATCAGCCGAAGGGGCCAGACAAGCCAAGGCATGTCCCATCCTCATTATTGGCAATACCAATAGGTCCCAGTGTGCCACTGGCAGCTGGGGCCTCAGCCACCTCCTCTCTCCACAGCAGCGCCTGTGCAGCCTCACAAGATTGGACAAAATCTTCACTTGCAGAGACCTGTACCTGCCATCAGCCATCCCCAAGCCAGGTTCCAAGATCTCGTCCACAGCTGCATTATCAGCTTGTTGCTGGGGCATGGTGACACCGCCCAGAACAGGACCCTCTGTCCCCGAAGGTGCTGGCCCTGGTGTCTGGCCAGGACTGAAGGGAGGCCCCTCCTGCCAGGGAAGGGCTTGAGCAACATCTTTGGGCTTCAGTGCAGGTGGGTGCTACCACCAGCACTGGCGGAACTGCTAGTCTGGGCACAGCCAGGGGTGGGCAGGCAGCGGCTGGGCAGGGGCTCCTGGGACAGCACGTTTTGGCTTTGCTTTTCATTTTAGCAATTACAAATTTTTAGAAAGAAAACCCTAAAAATTTCTTCAATTTTTCCATAGTAGTTTAAGAATTTTCAAAGTAGTTTTAAAATTTAGAAAAACTTAGAACATTTTTACACTTCTAGAGTAAAAATTAGAATTACATTTAATTGGTCATATTTACTCTGGGAAGAACTGAGACAACCCATGGCACCTAGTCTACTGGAGAGGCTCTTTTCCCACTTCAGATTTGTACCTAGCCACAACAACTAATGTAAAACCTTTTCCCTGATGTTTTCCAGGATTTCTGACAAGCTCGCCTCTTAATCTTCAGAGGCAAACTTTGAGCACAGTGGAAATCTCCTGCTGTGCAGGTAGGTCTTCTCTTTTTATCTTGGTTTAGGGCAAATTTGGGAGATGACCTCCAAAGGGGTTCCCGAGAAAACAGCAGCCCTGCCCCTAGCTAGTTTGGGAAAAAGATTTTTTTTTATAAAAGTGGAAAAAACCTCTATATTTAACAGGCAAAGCATTCACCATCAGGAAAAAAAAAAAAAAAAAAAAAAAAAGAACATTATTAAACAATAAAACCTCTTGCCACATAGAAGAAATTACAAACTCAGAAAGTCCCCTCTGTGGGCTGTGGCTCTGCAAACTCATTCTGTTATCAGTCCCTCTGGCCCTGGAAATGCCGCAGCCCAGGCCCAGCCTGGTGGGCCACAGGTGTGAGCTGCTGGGGCTCTTCTGGGTGTTCAGTCCAGAGCAGGTTGAAACAGTTCCATGAAAAAAGAAAAATCACAGTCCAGAGAAATTCCCTTCCTCAGCTAGCTAAATACTAACTAAAAAGCAAAGGAGAGCTCTATCCTGCTGTCTTGTCTGTCTGCAGACAGCAGAGTCCAGGAGAAGGATGTGGGGGAGCAAGTGCAGTTTCTGACAATAAACTCTGTGCTTCTTCTTGCCTCCCCCTTCACTCTTGGAACCAGTTTTAAAGGTGCAAAACTTATTTCTGGGCTGAACTGACAAATGGGGATATAAGCATCATAAAGGCACCCAGGGACAGTGTCCCAGCTGCAACTGGGGCCTCAGCTACCTCCTCTCTCAGCAACTGCTCCTCTGAATGGGGCAAAGAATTCCAAGAACGGCCAGACATCTCAGTCAGGGACACATCTGCCCTCATTTCCCATCTCCATGCCCATGCCTGATGTCCCTGTCACAGCTGCATTACCAGCTTGTTGCTGTGCAGGTGCTGCCTCCACCCAAACAAAACCCTGTGTCCCTGAAGGTTTTTCTGAGCAATGGCCCTTGGATGAAGCAAAACATTTATAGTCAGGGCAGTCCATTTGTACAGAAGGGGGTACACTCTGGGGGTACAGCTAAGAGCATGAGGTCACAGAGGGCTCTGGGGTCACAGCAGGCTGAGGTCACAGCGGGCTCTGGGTCACAGCAGGCTGAGGTCACAGAGGGCTCTGAGGTCACAGAGGTCCCAGAGCCCCGTGGCTGCACAGCACCACAAGGCCCGAGCAGGCAGTCCTGGAGCACAACTGCTGCGGCAGCAGCGGCGGTGGCAGCAGCGGTGCTGACATTGGGACAGCGGCCTCAGGAGAGTGGTGGCAGCGAGAGCGGTGGGACTGGCACAGGGCAAGGCACCATGGCCCTTGCTCTGCGCCTCCTCCTCCTGCTGCTCCTGGCCGTGGCCCTGCCTGCCAGGGCTGCCCAGGCTGCTCCGCTAAAAGCGGGGGGAATAGGTGAGCCAGCACCTGGCTCCCCCTTCCCGGGACAGCGCTCCCTGCTCCCCGGGAAGCACTGGGGATGGTTTTCCCGTGGGCTTTCGGGAGGGTTTCCTCTGTAGGAGGGAGAGACCCCCCGTGGGCCTTGGGCAGCCCCATTTTCCTCTCCAGGGATGTTACACAGGACAGGGAAAGAGGGTGGAGAGTGACCAGGAGCCAGCCCAGAGCTCCCCAGGCCCCTGTGCATCTTTGGCCTTGCCCATTGCCACCTGGCTTCCACAGCCTTATTGATCCCCTTGCAGTGCCCAGTTCCCGGAGGCAAAAGGGGATCCCAGCACACCATGGAAATGGGTCTGGTCTCTGCTTCCCTCTAGATTTGGATCGCGACTTGAATTATTTGCAAGTGCTGGTAAATGACACGTTAAAGATCTTGGAAAATGCTGAAGGCAAGTTCTGCATTTCCATTTTCCTGACAGCATAATCAGTATCAAGGTGGCAAGAACTCACACATTCCATTTTTGTTGAAAGTTGAAGAATGCTGAAAACTTTTCCCTGCTCCCCTTCTGGAGCCCTGAGTGATCCCACAGGATCACTGTCAGTGGAAGGAAGGAGCATTTAGCTATCCATCTTCCTCCCATGTGCAATGCCAGTGTGTCCTTCCGTATGCTCTGCGCAGCCACAGAGAAGAGCAGAGAGGAAAGGGGCAGGGCCCAGGGCTGTGTCCCAGGGCTGAGCCTTGGGTGCAGCCTGAGGATCTCCTACATTGCCACAGGAGATGTCTGTCCTGCCTTTCTTTGCAGCTGAACCTGTTGGTGAAGGTGGTGCAGCTTCCCCACCCATACGCATTACTGAGCCTCTGGGAGATGCTGAGGGTAGGTCAAGGCCTTTCCCGCTGTGAGAGCTGCCAGCTCAGAGCCCAAAGCTTGGCCAGGGGGGCATCGCTGCAGGTGCCAGGACAGAATCACGCTCATGTGTGCCCTCACCCTGGGCCATCCCCTCACTGCTCCTGCGGCTCAGTGCTGCCCGTGCCGATCTGCAGAGATGGCAGAAGCTTCTGTGGCTGTTGAGTTACAGGTGTGGCTGCAGGGAGGACTTTCCCGGGTCCTTTGCTGATTACTACCCACAAGCCCAGCTCCCATCGCAGGGGTGAGTAGTGTGTCCCTGCTGATCCCACAGGCTGGGCACTGGTATTGCGGGATCCATTCCTGGGAAATGGCATTGTTTTGCTCTAAGGTCCTCCGACAGGAAAGAACAAAGCTACAGGATGCAAGAAACCCCATGAGCCATCCGAAAACATGAGGCAAATGCTGAAGGAAATGCTGCAGGCAGGACAAGGTGGGTGCATTTCCCTCACCCTTCCCCTGGGACTCAGCAGCCGGGGGCTTTCCCTGCACATCTGGACAGGCCGTGCCCGGCACAGTGGGAAGGGATCCATGGCAGCCTCGCTGCCCTGCTGCTGCTCTCATGCCCTGCAGGGCTGTTTCCCAGGCTGGCCTGGCTGCAGCTTCTCCCCAGCCTCTGCAGGAAGGCATTTGGCACCAGCTGACAGGGAGCCCAAATTCCACCACAGCCCATGCCCACCCTGAGTTCCTCTGCAATTTCCCAGTCTCAAGGCAGATTAGGAGAGGTGGCAGTTTGGAGGAGGGAGTGGGTCGTAGCCTACCCAGAAATTTTATAGAGATTTCCTGATCCTTAACCATGCTTGCCTTTGACAAGCATTGCCTCCTGAAGATGCCAACTCCACTATGTGGAACAGCCCCGCCTGTGTCTTTTCTCCAGAAGTGGATGTAGAAGCTGGTCTGAAGGCCGCATTTCCCAGAGGAAGCAGTGGCTCATTGGCAGCCTCTGCTGCAGGAAAGGAGGCAATGCCAGGCACAGTCACAGGAGGTAATTGCTGAGCCTCTGGGCCTGCGCCCTGCTGAGCCTTGAGCTGCCCTCTCTGCTGCTTGGCAGTGCGTGCACAGCTCAGACAGGGCCGGCACAGCCCAGAGGAATTATTATGCTCAGGGCACTCGGGTACTGAGCAGTCCTGCTGGGGTCCCTCCGTGGGAGACATGTCCCGAGACCTGGGAGCGACTGCACGGGGTGCCCATGGTGGGGAAAGGGCAGAGGGGGAGAGCAAGGCTCCAGGGTGTCCTGTAAAAGCTCTGCCATCTCCTGTTGTGACAGGGGAGCTGTTTCAGCCGAAGGATGATGGGCAGTTGGTAGGACAGGAGGGAGGGAGGGAGTTAGGAAGGGATATTTGCAGCACTGCCTGCTGCAGTTTTCCCCAGGGATTAAAGAGAGTTTCCTCTGTGCAAATGAAACATCCCCATGGGCCCCGTGCTGCTCCAGTTTCCTCTCCAGGGATGTTGCACAGGGCCTGCAAAGTGGATGGGGATTGATCAGGAGCCAGCCCAGAGCTCCCAAGACCCCTCTGCAGCATCAGCCTTATCCTTTCACATCAGGCTCCCACGACCTTCCCCAACCCCCTTGGAGAGCCCCTTCCCTGAGGCAGAAGGGGATCCCAGCACACCATGGAAATGGTTCTGATCTTTGCTCCCTTCTAGACTGGGATCAGAACATGGATTATCTGGAAGGCCTGCTGGATTACGGCTTGAGACTCTTGGGAAATGCTGGAGGTAAATTCTCAATGTCCCTTTTCTCACAGAATAGACAGTGACAAGGTGGCTAGAGCTCATACATTTGCCCTTTCCCTTAAGACAATCTCAAGTTAGATGGATTCAGGAAAATTTGACAGCTCCCTTCTAGAGCCCTGATTGATCCCACAGGATCACTGTCAGTGGGAGGAAGGAGCATTTAGCTGTCAGTTTTCTTCCTGTGCGCAATGCCAGTTTGTCCTTCTGTGTGCTCTGAGCAGCCACAGAGAGGAGCAGAGAGGGAAGGAGCCGAGCCCAGGGCTGGGCCCTGGGGCTGAGCCTTGGCTGCAACCTGAGGATCTCCTACAGTGTCATCGCAGGAGCTGTTCTGTCCTGCCTTTCTTTGCAGATAACCCTGCTAGCAAAAGTGATCTGGCTTCCCAACCCACGTTCAGGATGGAGCCTCTGGGAGATGCTGAGGGTAGGTCAAGGCCTTTCCCGCTGTGAGAGCTGCCAGCTCAGAGCCCAAAGCTCGGCCAGAGGGGCATCACTACAGGTGCCAGGACAGAATCATGCACGTGTGTGCCCTCGCCCTGGGCCATCCCCTCACCGCCCCTGCGGCTCAGTGCTGCCCATGCCGATCTGCAGAGATGACAGAAGCTTCTGTGGCTGTTGAGTTACAGGTGTGGCTGCCGGGAGGACTTTCCCCCATCCTTTGGTGGATGTTGCTCGCAAGCCCAGCTCCCATCGCAGGGGTGAGTAGTGTGTCCCTGCTGATCCCACAGGCTGGGCACTGGTTTTGTGGGATCCATTCCTGGGAAATGGCATTGTTTTGCTCTAAGGTCCTCCGACAGGAAAGAACAAAGCTACAGGATGCAAGAAACCCCATGAGCCATCCGAAAACATGAGGCAAATGCTGAAGGAAATGCTGCAGGCAGGACAAGGTGGGTGCATTTCCTCGGCCATCCCCTGGGACTCAGCAGCCGGGGGCTTTCCCTGCACATCTGGACAGGCCGTGGCCGGCACAGCGGGAAGGGATCCATGGCAGCCTCGCTGCCCCGCTGCTGCTCTCATGCCCTGCAGGGCTGTTTCCCAGGCTGGCCTGGCTGCAGCTTCTCCCCAGCCTCTGCAGGAAGGCATTTGGCACCAGCTGACAGGGAGCCCCAACTTCGCCACGGGCCATGCACACCCTGATGTCCCCTGCAATTTCCCAGTCCCCAGAAGATCAGGAGGGCTGGCGGTTTGGAAAAGAGAGAGCACTGTCACAGCCCCAAGAGCCTGGGCCTTTTCCTGATTCTTATCCATGTCTTTGACAAGGATTGCCTCCTGAAGTTTCCGCCCCCCTGATGTGGAATGCTTCCATCTGATTCACCTGTGCCTCTTCCTTTCTCAAGGGATGGACAGAGATGCTCTATGGAAGGCAGCATTTCCTGAAGGAAGGGAGGCAATTCCAGGCATGGGCACAGGCACAGGAGGTAATTGCTGTGCTGGCCTCAGCCCTTGCTGAGACTGTGTGGCAGAAGCTCTTTTCCAAGGCCCTGACCTGTGTGAGAGGGTCTGACTGTTCCTTGGCTGGTCTGAGCTGACTGAGCAGAGATAGGCAGGAAGGAATAGTTGTGGCACTGCCTGCTGCACATTTCCTCAGGAAATTAGTGAGGGTTTCCTCTGTGTGAGTCAGAGAACCACCATGGGCCCCGGGCAGGTTCAGCAACCCCTCCAGGGATGTTGCACAGGGCCTGCAAAGAGGGTGGAGAGTGACCAGGAGCCAGTGCAGGGCTCTCCAGGCCCCTGTGCAGCTTTGGCCGTGGCCATTCACGTCTGGCTCCCACTGCCTTACCTGACCCCCTTTGTGCCTGGTTCACAAAGGCAGAGGGAGATCCCAGAACACCATGGAAATGCTTCTGATCTGTGCTTCTGTATAGATTGGGAGTGTGACATGGCTTATCTGGGAGGCCTAGCACAAGACAGTTTGAAATCTTTGGAGAATTTTGGAGGCAAGCTCCCAATGTCCCTCTTCCTGAAGGAACAATCAATGTCCATTTTGCAAGAGCTCAATCATGTGCCATTCCCTTAAGAGCCTGAAGGTTGTTGAGATTGGGAAGCCCTGACCTGCTCCCTTCTAGAGCCCTGAGTGATCCCACAGGATTACTGTCAGTGGGAGGAAGGAGCATTTAGCTGTCAGTTTTCTTCCTGTGTGCAATGCCAGAGTGTCCTTCTGTGTGCTCTGTGCAGCCACAGAGAAGAGCAGAGAGGGAAGGAGCCGAGCCCAGGGCTGGGCCCTGGGGCTGAGCCTTGGCTGCAACCTGAGGATCTCCTACAGTGCCACAGGAGCTGTTCTGTCCTGCCTTTCTTTGCAGATAACCCTGCTAGTGAAAGTGATCTGGCTTCCCAACCCACGTTCAGGATGGAGCCTCTGGGAGATGCTGAGGGTAGGTCAAGGCCTTTCCCCCTGTGAGAGCTGCCAGCTCAGAGCCCAAAGCTCGGCCAGAGGGGCATCACTACAGGTGCCAGGACAGAATCATGCACGTGTGTGCCCTCGCCCTGGGCCATCCCCTTATGACTTCTGCTCAGGCCTGGCAGATGCTTGATGGAGGGAGGCCCCTGTCCCAGTGCCAATTCCCAGATGTTTTTCTGATCCTTAACCATGACTTTGAAAACCTTTGCCCCCTGAAGGTGCCACTTCCCTTAATGGTGGATGGTTCCATCTGATCCAGCTGTCTCTCTTCCTTTTCCAAGTAATGGACCAAACATCTCTGCAGAAGGCGGTACAACCCGGAGGAAGGAGTGGCTCAGTGCCAGCCTCTGCTGCAGGAAGGAAGGCGATGCCAGGCACGGGCCCAGGCACAGGAGGTGATTGCTGTGCCGGGCTCAGCCGGGCTCAGCCCTCGGCGGGGCTGTGTGGCAGCAGCTCTTCCCCCAGGCCCTGCCCTTGCACGGCCCGGCAGCAGCCAAAGCTGGAGGCGCCTGGGCTTCCAGGCCTCTGGAGCTCGTTGGCAGCCCCGGGGAATCGGGACTCTGCACCAACGTCCCTCCCACTGCAGCTGCTCCCGCAGCCGGCCCTGAGTGCCCAGAGGCCCCAGGCACAGGAGCAGCCCCGGGTGGGAGCCCTGCTGCCAGCCCAGGGCCAGAGCCAGCCCTGGCTCCCGGCTGGGCAGGGGCTGCACTAGCTCCTGACAGGGCCTGGCTCTGTCCCCTGGGGCTGGGGGAGCTGTCCCAGGGCAGGGAGGGCCAGGGCTGGCAGGGGCTGCTCAGGGATGGGTTTGGCCCCTGTCCCTCCATGCAGCCACGGCCCAAGCAGCTGCACTGGCCCCGGGCTCTCCTCCCGGTCTGCTGGGCTGTGTTGGGTGGCACAGCCTGTGCCAAGGGGCGGCAAGGTGCCTGCAGGCCCCAGCTCTGGGCAAACAGAGAACGTCCTGGCCGTATGCACCGTGCTGCCAGCTCAGCAGTGCAGCACAGCGCGGGCTCACGCTCCCCATTGCTCCCACAGATGCAGCCGGCCCCACAACACCTGTTCCCGATGCCCAGAACAGCCTCCGAAGTGGTTGCTATTGGGAAACACACTGTGTGCTACAGTTAATTGCAGGTCTGCTGTTTTTGGAGCTTATCTTCATATTGCCCTGTGTTGGAATCTGCTGTTACTGGAAGAGAAAATGGTGAGTGTTTTCATCATCTTTCCCTCAAACAGTTTCTTTTAAAACTCTAATGTAGATGGGAAACATTTCCAGTGAGTATCCAGTGGAGCTGTGGCCAGTCCATGGTTGTGCAAAGCACTCTGCTGAGGGTTCTGCTGCTGCCCAGTGCTTTCCTTGGCCTCTTCATTGCTGGGCCTTGTCCTGGGGGACCGCTGGGGCTGCAGCCAGTGCTGGCTCCCCCTGAGGCTGCCTGGCCAAGAGCAGCCCCAGGGGCACAGGGCAGAGGCACATCAAGGTGGGCAGGAGAAAGAGCGGGGACGAGATGGCCCCTGAAAGGCAGAGGCGCTCGGGGGCTGCTCCTGGCCAGGGAGCTGCCCAGAGCCGTCCCCTGCTCGCTGGGGCCTCGAGGGGCAGCTGTGCAGCTGGGCCAAGGTGTGCCAGCCGCTCCAGCCGTGCTGGGGAGCCCTGCCAGCTCTGGGCCCTGCTGTGCACGAGGGTCCCTGTGTGCCACCGGCAGCTGGGGCCTCAGCCACTGCTCTCTCCACAGCAGCGCCTCTGCAGCTTCACAAGACCAGACAAAGAGTACAGCCACGGAGACCTGTGCCTGTCATCAGCCATCCCCAAGCCAGTTTCCAACAGCCCTTCCAGAGCTGCATTACCCACTTACTGCTGGGGACATGCTGCCACCACCCATAACAGAACCCTCTGTCCCCAAAGGTGCTGGCCCTGGTGTCCAGCCAGGACAGGAGGTGCAGCCCTCCTGCCAGGGCAGGGCTTGACTCCAGCGGCATCTTTGTGCTTCAGCTCTGGTCCCTGGCTGCTACCACAAGCACTGGTGGAGCTGCTTGTCTGGGCACAGCCAGTGCTGGGCAGGCAGCAACTGGCTTCGGGCCCCTGAGACCAGCAGCTACTGCCTTTATTTTTCGTTTTGCAAGATTTAGGAATATTTTTCATAGAGAATTCTCCAAATATTTTGTCCCTTTTCCCACAGCAGTTCTATATTTTTCAAAGTAGTTTTAGAATTCAGAAAAACTTAGAATATTTTTACATTTCTAGAATAAAAATTAAAATTGTATTTAATTGGTGATCTATGCTCTACTAAGAACTAAGACACCCTATGACTCACAGCCTGCTTCAGAGGCTCTTTTCTCACTGGACAGTTGTGCCTAATCACAACAACTAACCTAAAACCTTTTCCCTGATGTTTGCTGGGATTCCTGACAAGATCACCTCTCAGTCTTCAGAGGCAAAATTTGAGCACAGCAGGAATCTCTACAAGCCACCATCTTTGTTTGCTTCTGCACAAAGTGCCTCAGTCACAGAGTGGGGATTTCGCTCAGCTTCCTGCCGCCCCGCTCCCCCCAGGGCTGTCCTGAGCCCTCTCCTGCAGCTGCTGCTCTGCCATGGAGCTGCTGTAAAACACAACAGCTCTGCCACACCCGCTCAGCAGGACTGGAGAAGCTTTCTGGCCTTGCTTACATTAGGCTGGTGGCTTCTCTAAACACAAGTTGAGCTTTTGAACACTATGTCTCACCTGGCACAGGAACTGATACTGCCTTTCTCATGGAGGCTAAACTCCCATGGGCTTTAAAAGCTTTCTGGCCAGCATAAGGCTTGGAAAACCATTTAATGCAGCCATTTAGTATTGAAAATGGCCCAGTCTTTGTATCAAAGTAGCTTGTTTAAATGCTGGAGCCCACCAGAGCATCCCTCCAGGGCATATCTGTCTCTCCCCCACCTCTGCCTCCATGACTGCCAAACTGCACCTTTGAGAGTTCTTTTCTCCAGAAGCTGAATGGCACCATTTTATTTGGGAGAGGGAAAAAAAAAGGAAATGTTCTATGATACTATCAGCATCATCATCACAATGAGCTGCAAATTAGTTAAATGACATCAACGACTCAGACTGTGGACTTACTTCTCAGAGTGCAGCGCTGGCTTTACTATCCCTTGAATCTGCAGATGTGCTACAGTCTTTAAAATCCGTTTCATGCTTACATAATTTGGAGTCAAGCACAGCTCTGTGAGAGCTTTAGGGATTGGGCCTGCCCTGGCACTCTCGTGTGTCTGGAGTGACCTGCCCAAGGCATCTGCCACCTGAAGAGCAAAGCAGGGTACGGAAAAGCACAGGCTGCAGAACAGCTCGAACTGCAGGGAGCCCATTCCTGTCAGGAGTAACACGATGTCATGGTTTGACACTGGCACAATGCCAGTGCCCCCATGAAAATGTAACCTATCAATTGAATGCTGTGAAATGCGATTGAGAACAGAGCAAAGCAGGCCAAACTTAATAACAAGGGGAAAACTTTATTACACTACTACTACTATAAAAGGAAAAAAAAGGGAGGAAAAAAAAACACACACACAAAATTTGAAATTAAAACCTTTCAAAACATTCCTCCTCCCACCACCCACCTCCAACAAACCACAGCGAGACACGATTGGACCCTTAATCAAGTCTTCACCCTTCCACATAATCAATACCGAGTCCATCAGGGGAGAGAGGAGTCTCCCTTGCACCATAGACCCCCAGGAAACACAGATGCCACCTCTTGTCTTTCCATGTCATACATGGCACCGCCCAAACACACCAAGCCAGTCTGACACTCTCCTCTCCATGTCACAGTGTTCTCACCACCGTGCATGGACAGAGACTGCTTATAGGGCCCCTTTAAGGATGCTTTGCCAAGGACCAACAGGAACAACAGTCCAGTGTCTCATTTTGGGACTACAGTTCCCCCCATTTTCCCCTGAGGCCAGGGGTCCAAGAACAGAGATCGCCTTCTCTTCTTCTCTGAAGACGGAGAGCATCATCACACCCTCCTCCGCTGACCTCTGTTCATCCCTGAACTGGTATTTGCTGGAGGAGTTTCTTGGCTCACCATTGCATCCCCCTAAAATGCAGTCTCTCTTGGAGAAGTTGGTTCAGTCTATGGCTGACAAGAAGAGTCCAGCCAACAGCCACTCCATCATCTCCCCACAACCTTCTTTCCCTAACAACTGAGGTCCCCGGCTGTCTCTCTTTCCTTCAAATTGAGGAGGAGCAATGTTTCACAAAGCCTTCATTTCACAGGAAAGGGTTAAAATTCCCAGACTCCCCAGATGGCTAAAATCTCCAGCTCAGGATGCTGTGCTGTCTCCCATGCTGGGCATCTTCCCCCCCTCCTCCTTCTCCTCTGCCAGCAAACTCCCGGGTGTCTGCAGGCTCTCTATGTCTTTTCCTCTAGGCTGAGGGGGGGGAAACAAAGACATCTCAGACGTTCTCCACCCTTCCATCCGCAGGAACTGGCCCAGCTCGGTTTCAGACCCTTCACCCCCTGGCCTACCTCTGCAGGCCACATGGCTTCCCCTTCCCCACCCAGCTCATGGCTGGGCAGGGGAGGTTTGCACTCTGCAATGACCGGAACCAAAGAGAGCGAGTTCTCCTGGGAGTTCTGCTTTTTACCCCTCTGTGTTCTCAGAGGCGTGTCCACCTTCAATTGGTCACCCCAAGTGTCAGTATCCAAACCTGACCCCTGACTGGACTGGCCTCTTCCTTCCAAGAAAATTCTTTTCCCGTGTCAAACCACGACACACGACCATCTCACCTTAGGACTGGGTTTTGTGAGAAACAACTGTTCACTTAAAAAATTTTAAAATGTTTATTAAACATTTACAAAAACATAAGAGAAGGATAAATACGGAAGAATAGGCCTGGGAAGTGCCCCTGCCCCATGGCTGCTTGCCAGGTGGCTGCCTCATCTTCAAGATTGATGCTTCACCTTTCACATTCCTGGAGGGTGCATCAGCCACCCTGGCCCCTCCCAAAGTCTCTCAGTCAACCCTTCTTTGCCCTTTATTGGTAGAATTTATTTCTTGTAGCTGCATTTGAAGGTCAGGTGTTGTCACATTGTGTTCCCCCAGCAACAAGCATTTCCTTTCCTAACTCTCCCATGCAAGGGGTATATGTCGACACCTATTGTGGTGGACCTCCACCTCAGGGAATGACGTGCATTGACTTCATGTTTGCAGAAGGCTGAACAAAAGATTTATTAAGCTGTCCTATATTACACTATACTAAAAATTATACTACTGCTATCCTGAAGAAAAACCCATGACCCTTAGAGACAGGCAACACAGAGTGGCACCAGTTGGTCAAATTAAATCAAAACACCATCACCAGAGTCCAATGAAGAAACCCCTCTTTGGTAAACAATCTCCATTACACATGTGCCAAACAACAGATGCAGCAAATGAAGATAATTGTTTTTCTTTCTCTGAGCTTTCTCACAGCCTTTCCCAGGATTTTCCTGGGAAAGTCTGTGTCTCTCACTGTTCAAAGGATATGTGAATACCACACATGCCTTCTTTCTACCTGTCCTAGAAAGCCCACCTGTTCCAGGTGGGAACAATAGGGAGTGGGGGGGAAGGGGACTGTGGGGAGAACAGAGAACATCTAAACAACAAATCACAATAACATAACTCTACATCAATAAAGCTTCTCTTAAGATACACACAATATTCATCCCTTAATTGTGAGAGCCAATCATCTCATTATCTATCTATTACAGTTTGGATGGAGACCAGAACTAATACCTTGCAGAAGGAAAAGAGGGTACAAAGGTCCCTGTGGTCCCCTGGCCTGGTACCCCAGCCAGTGGGGAAAGGAAGAGGGCAGCATGTGGCCAGGAGTTTAAAAGGAGGCTGTGTCCTCCAAAACTTTGAGAGAGAAAACCCCAGCAGCAGATGTCCCCATGGACTCTCTCCCTTTATTCAAATAAAGATGCAGGGCTCCTCTGGCTCCCTTATGGACACTGGCTTTTCACTGCGTGGTTTGTATGCACACCCATTTCCTTGTATCAGAGTATCACCAGCCTGCAGTGACTCCCTGCCACTCTGGTCTGCAGGAGAAATGGAACTAATTTCCATTAAGGCCCTCCCAGAGGGAAGGAAGAACACACCCAGAGGAGACAAGCAACCCCTGCAGGCATCCAAACTTCTGCACCAGGTGCCAAGTGAGTCACAGAGGGGACGTAGTGGGTGCATTTCCCTCAGCCTTCTCCTGAGACTCAGCAGCCGGGGGCTTGCTCTGCACATGTGTGTTGGATAATACACCAACTTTAATTTTTTTTCATTTCTCTAGTCAGGCTTGTTATGGACAAATTCAATCGGGGAGGCTAATTATAGATAAATCAATTAACATGAATTTATTAAGCAAGCAGAATTAAGCAAAAGAACAGCGCTGGGTGGCCGGGGAGTCTCTGTTCTGCCACGGCGCACCTTCCCCCTTTGACCTTTTTGTTTTTATAGTCCCTTTTTTTTTTCTGGTTGACGTGTTTTCTCTCGATGTACTCTTCACCAGTGCAATTGGTTGCTGGGGGTCTTTTTTTCTGCCCTTGGTGGTCATAGGAATGAAGGCTCCTCATCTTCCTTGCGGATGGTCCTTGGCCTAAAAGTTAACTTGTATATAATTAGTTACACAGTCTTCTATGCTAGTTACCTCTGCACAATTCTTAAGCAGAATACTTGCTGTTTCCCCCCCTTTCTCCTTCTCCTCCCACATCTTGAGATTCCCTACTCCGTTCAAATTCTTATCTCCTTCAATGCTTGTTTGATGAACAAAGACCTTTTTATTTATTACAATCCCTCCTTTTTCTCTTTACCAATTTGTTCATTAAAACACTTTAACTTTTGGTAGCCTAAGACCAGGATTTTATCTGCTTTTGAATCTCTGGGCAATGCTTCGTACCCATCTCTAATAAGCATTAGATGAGCTGCCTCTAGTCTTCCTTTTATAATGCCTATGATTTTATTAAAAATGCAAGGTTTGAAAGTTAAACTTAGTAACAACAATAACCTGCAATCTCCCTTATACAGAATTTATCCTTGAGTGCCATACTCTGGAATTTTGCACCTCTCAGGGTACCATGCGGTCTTTAAAAATTTATCTGGATGGGTGACAGCCTGGGCGGTTGCTATGGCTTCACAGCCCCAATACCCACACAGATATTCCCCAGGATAATTTCAATATCCCCCCCCCAGGATTGGAACTAGGACACCAATAGGTAGCCCGGAGTTCAGGTTTACTCCATCTCCACATAGAGTTTACCAAGTCCTCATTAGTAACAAAAAAATGGGAGCTACAGTGGTGGCATTATGCTTAACAACTTTCCCTTGGTCTATTTTGGTCAGAGTCCAACCAACCCCTACCAGTTCCTCTATAACCAGGAAACACCATCCCTACCTTATAATTAGGGTCACTGCCTGTAGCTGCTGCTGGGGAAAACTGGCTGGTGTGCATAGTCCCCTTGTACAGGCCAGGTACAGCATATAACTAATAGGCACAGAATTTGCCAGCAAGGGTGGAGTCCAGACTGCCCCAGGATTTGATTATCATTATCTCCCCATTCCCAGTGTTTGTTTTGACATGTTATTGCCGGGCTCACCTTTACCCTTGGGAGATCAGTATCCTTGAGGCAGTTCTTGAAATACTTTGAATTGTCCCAGTCTGAGGGCTCTTTCCTCCACCGCTTCTTATCCCTCTGCCTCGCTCGCCGACTCGGTTGCTCCGAGCTGCGAGGTGCACCATCTTCTCGGAGCAAGGATATTCTTCAGGAGGACCCTTACTCTGTTTTTGTTACCTCTTTTTGAATGATTTCCAGTTTTTATCCTTCACTTGTGGTGAGTCACACCGAAACCCAGGTAAAGTTTTTTAGCAATTCCCTTTTATAATTTGAATAATTAAGGGAATTGGTTCATTGGAGTGGAAACAACAATTTTCAGGCCTAGCCCCCTTAGTAAACACCTCCCACGACTCTTGGGATTCCCTTGGTAGGGTCCCGTTCTCTTCTCCAATCCTTAGGACTGACTCTGTCAGTTCTCTTTCTAACTGATAACACCTTTACAAATACCCCTAGGAGGAGTGCCTCTGTAACTATGGACCCATCACCGTTCCTGGCAAATTTTAAAAATAGAGCATACAAAAGGGTAACAATTACAATCCTTATTAGTACAATATACTCTAAAATCATTAGTTATAGGATATCCATAGTCCAATATCTCACTATACCAGCTGGTTTGTACAATTCTTACTGAGTCCACTCAGTCCATTTAAATGTGACCTTAAGATCCCCGGGCTGGCTGGTTATTCTCCAGGGCTCTTCGGCAGCAGCAGGAATCGCTCCCTTTATTTGGCTCGCATGGGTCCACCCCTTCTCGGCGGTTCTGACTGCAGTTTCTGTAGTGAGTAAAACAACACAGGGGGCTTCCCAATTTGGGGTTAGTGAGGTTTCTTTCTAGGTTTTTATTAACACCTTATCACCTGCTTTTATATTATAGATTGCTAGGTCTAAAGGAGCTTGTTGCACTAGTAACCCAACTCTTCTAAGCCCTTCCGAGCCTTCATAAGTTGCATGACATATTGGTTAATTTGTTGATTACTTATTTCAGGGTGATCTATAGGAGAATCCATGTCATAAGGCATCCCAGAAAGCATTTCAAATGGAGAAATTCCAATATCGGTTCTGGGCAGAGTTCTTATATTTAACAAGGCTAAAGGTAAACATTTTACCCAAGATAACTGTGTTTCATACATCAATTTAGTTAGTTGTTTCTTAATTTTCCCATTTACCCTTTCCACTTTACCCAAGCTTTGTGGATGCCAGGGTGTATGATGTTGCCACTTTGTTCCTAGAGCTGTAACTAGTTCTTTAATTATTTTGGAGGCAAAGTGTGGCCCTCTGTCTGAGTCTATTACTTCTGCTAGTCTGTAGCGGGGGATTATCTCTTCTAATAGTATTTTTACTACTGTTTGTGTAGTTGCCCTGGAGGTAGGGAATGTCTCTACAAAGTGAGTCAAGTGATCTATTATCACCAATAAGTGTTGATACCTTCCTACTTTAGGCAAATCAGTAAAATCTATTTGAATGTGGGAAAACAGTCTATGTGCCAATTCCTGTCCCCCCCATTTCCCACACCACTCAGGATTTCTCACACCTGGGTCTACTCCTGGGCCAGGGGTCTCTTCAGCCCCCCTAGAAATCTCAGCCCTCATTCTAGAGAGACTGCAGACTGTATAGAGAAACCTTACCAGGTTAAACACCAGGAAGATGATCTCTTTAAAAGTCAGGGGAAACGGAACATTCTCTAATAGGGAGCTGAGAGATTCAGAGGAGAAGAAGGAAAGCAACGGCTGAAAAGCCTCATCCCCTGCTTCCCCTCTAACAAACTGGCTGCACAACCATGACCATGAGCCATGCATTCCTGGAACAGACTTCAGCACCTTCATAAACCCCTGAAAGCCATGACACCCAAGCCCAACCTGATGGATATTCTGGTCAGTGGCCTTCTACTGCAAAAACTACATATTAGGGACAATACCGGAGCTATTCCTGAATAAGAAAATAAACCTAGGGACCATAGAGGGATTAAGATCTCAAAAAACCCTAGGGACCAGAAACACATACAGGCCTCCACTCTAAAAGACACTATGAATTCAAACAACATAGCCAGTAACTGCTCCATACTAACACAAAGTAATTGGAACCAAAATATGATTAGAACAGGTTGGTTTTTTTTTTCCACTCTCTCCAGACACGAAATGGGCAGCAAAATATTTGTCCTAGTTTAGGGCAAATTTGGGAGAAAAACCTCTGGAAGGAGCCCCCAGAAAACAAACCCCCACGGCCCCTCCCCACCCACCTGATTCGGGAAGAATTTTCTCTGAGAGAAGTGGAAAAGAACCTGTTTATTTAACAAACAAAACCCTTCCCAGCAGTAAAAAAATGAACAACATCAGATGACAACAAAACTCTTTCACCACTCTGCAGAGATGACAAATCCAGAAAGTCTCTCCTGCGGGTGGTTGCCCAGGTCTGGGAGCTGGGGATTGCTCTGGGCACTGGGGATGGCTGCTGCAGATCACAGAGCGCAGGCTCCCGGTGCTCCTCGGTGTTTAGAGGGTCCCAGTCCTGAGCAGGTTGGATGGTATTCAGGAAAGGGAAAGGGAAAGGAAACAGTCCAGGCAAAGAACTGGACTGCTCAGCTAAACTAACTAGGAAGAAAAGGCAAAAGCAGAAGCAAGCAAAAAAAGCAAAGCAAAGCAAACAAAAGCCAGCAAGCAAAGCAAAGCAAGCCAGCCAGCACTGGCCTCTTCTAGACAGCAGACCATGGGGGGAGGTGAGCCGGCTGATAACAAGGCAAAACAAACCTTCACTTTCAGAGTCAGTTCTGAGAGCACAGAACAGAATATCAAACATGAACAGAACCCACGATTGGAGATACAAACACCATAACATCACCCTCGGACATTCCACCCCTTATCTCCATATCTTCAACATCATGTATAAACTTCATCAAGTAAAAACTTCTTTCATTTACTCAAACCTTTGACACTTACACATTTCCTTCTATTTCACTTGCTCAAACCTTTGACACACATTTCCTTCTGTCTCATGTCTGTGTGTTTTTGTGTACAGACACTGGCAGCACCATCCAGCAAACAGTGATATTTGCACGAGTCTCACCCCACAATCAGATCCCCCTGAGGTACACATCGTGTTGCTCCATCTCTCTGCATTATCCACCATGTACAACCTGGTCCCTGAGCAAAGACAATCCCACAAATGGGTTTGTCTGTACTCGAGACAGAATTGATCCACACTGATTTCCTAACAAACCTCTGGCATGTGCCACTGGGACTTTATCTCCATCTACTATATTCAGGGGCTCAGACTGGGCAGGACCTGCTCGACTGGTGGAACCTCGGCTGTTAACTAACCAGGTGGCCTTTGCTAAATGTTGCTCCCAATTTTTGAAAGATCCCCCACCCAATGCTTTTAAGGTGGTTTTTAACAGTCCATTGTGCCTCTCCACTCTGCCTGCAGCTGGTGCATGGTTTGGGATGTGGTACACCCACTCAATGCCATGTTCCCTAGCCCAGGTGTTGATAAGGCTGTTCTTGAAATGAGTCCCATGATCTGACTCAATCCTCTCAGGGGTACCATGCCTCCAAAGGACCTGCTTCTCAAGGCCCAGGATGGTGTTACAGGCTGTAGCATGAGACACAGGGTAGCTTTCCAACCATCCAGTGGTGGCTTTTACCATGGTCAGCACGTAGCGCTTGCCTTGGCGTGTCTGGGGCAGTGTGATATAGTCAATCTGCCAGGCCTCCCCATACTTGTACTTGGACCACCGCCCACCATACCAGAGGGGCTTCACCCGCTTGGCCTGTGATGGCAGCACAGGTCTCACAGTCATGGATCACCTGAGAAATACTGTCCATGGTTAGATCCACCCCTTGGTCTCGTGCCCACTTGTAGGTGGCATCTCTGCCCTGATGGCCTGAGGCATCACTGGCCCATTGTGCTCATAGCAACAACCACTGGTTGAGGCTCACAGTCTGGTTTAGCTGCTGGCTTAGGCTCACAGTCTGGTTTAGCTGCTGGCTTAGGCTCACAGTCTGGTTTAGCTGCTGGCTTCGAGCCGGGGCTGTTGGCTGCAGCCTGAGTGACTGGGATCGCTGATGATTTATCTCCCTGCCCCCCTTCCTCTGTCTGCTGCCCTACAGTATCTAGCAGGGTGTGATAAACATATGTGAGGGCCCAGCTCGCTGCAATGATCTTTTTCTCCTTAGACTTATCATGGCATTTATCTTTCAGGTACTCTGCCTCCTCCGCTGGATTCTGAATTTGTTCACATGGGAAGTCCCGGCTATAGGGTCAGAAAATTCCTTTAAGGTTTGGCCCATATGCTCCCATTTCTTTCTTGAACTCCCTCACATCTCCTGAGTTGAGAGGTACCTCCACATAACCTATTCCCAGAATTTGGGTTGGTTGTCCCTGCTGACCAGCACTGGGGTTAGGGATCATTCCCAAAGCTACTTCCCTTCATGGATATAGAGCTTGCCTTTCCCTTTCTCTTTCCCCCCTTGTTAGACTATGAACAATGCAGCGATTTTCCTCAGGGACAGGCTCTGGGATTTCTACCTCTTGGTTATCAAAATCTCCCCCTTGATCTAAATCGGGGTAGACTGCAGGTGGTGCTGGTGGAGGTGGAGGAGGAGGAGGAGGAGGGATGTATGGTAGAGGGGGTGCAGTTGGAACTTCCTCAGGCTTTTTTTTCTTTTTCCCTCCCTGGGTGCTTCAGGCAAAAAGTTTTGCTCTTGTTTCCCCCACTATCCAGAGAGCAGCATACTTGCTCTCTTCCATATCAAAAGGTTCTTTAGAGTTTACATAAATGTTTAATGCCTGGCAAATTGAGTCCTTGAAGTTTCCAAACACTGGCCAAAATAAATTATCACTACAGATTTGTTTTCCTCCCCATTCTTTTATACAATAATATATCATTTTTGCCCTAGCCTTCCCTTTCCTTGAAGGATATTCATCCCAAGATTTTATCATTAGACCTAACGGACTGTCAGGGGGGATCTGGGGAAGCGTTACTGGGGTCCCCGTCCCCATGGAAGCAGAGGGCTTGCTTTTCCTCTGTCCCATCTTCCAGGACACCTTCAGGCACACACACACTCGCGGCCCCTGTTGGTGCCCAGCCCCTCGCGGGCTCTGCAAACCGCACTACTCAGAGCTCTGCCCGTGCCTCGTCCTACAAGGACATCTCATGAGTTATGTCCTGGGATCCCAACCCCAACCCAGCGGATCCCCACTTTTATACTCACGCTGTCCTGCGTCTTCGCCCGGCTTCGTGCACAAAGATTACGGGGTTACTGGTATCCCTTGTGCTCAATACCAAATTTGGGTTCGTCGGTAAGGGTCTGGGAAGGAAAAGCCTGCACCAGGGCCGCTGCAGAGGCAGCGGGGCGCCTCCCTGATTAGGAATTCCCACCCGTTCTGCCTTATCCGAGTCACGGCACCAAATTTGTTATGGACAAATTCAATTAGGGAGGCTAATTATAGATAAATCAATTAACAAGAATTTATTAAGCAAGCGGTATTAAGCAAAAGAACAGTGCAGGGCAGCCAGGGAGCCTCTGCTCTGCCACGGCGCACCTTCTCCCTTTGACCTTTTTGTTTTTATACGTCCCTTTTTTATTTCCAGTTGATGTATTTTCTCTTGATGCACTCTGTGCCGGTGCAATTGGTTGCTGGGGGTCTTTTTTTCTGCCCTTGGAGGTCACAGGAATGAAGGCTCCTCATCTTCCTTGCAGATTGTTGTTGGCCTAAAAGTTAACTTGTATATAATAAGTTACACAGTCTTCTATGCTAGTTGCATTCCCTACTCAGTTCAAATTCTTGTCTCCTTTAACACTCATTTTGATGAACAACGACCTTTTTATTTATTACACCCACTCTCTCCCAGTGCCCCCCAGCGTGTCCATCTCTCTGCTGCCCTCGAGCTCCCGGCCCGGCCCCGGCCGCCTGCTCCCATCCAGCTGAGGTGGTTCCAGGGCCAGCAGGAGCTCTCTGTGGTGGCCACCGACGTGGTCCCCAACGGGGACTGGACCCACCAGCTTCTGGTGCTGCTGGAAACCCCAGCCCAGGGCGGGCTCACCTCAGCCTGGAACTCCCTGTGAACTGAGGTACGAGGGAGGAATTGGGGGTGCTGGGAGAGCCACTGGGATGTGCTGGGAGCACCTGGGAGGGAGATGGAGAGAGCCTGATTTCAACTGGGAGACGAGGTTGGGGGTTTGGAAGGGCTAAGAAGGGGTTTGAAGGATACTGGGGAGGGTGGGATGGGGTTCTGAGGGTCCTGGTGGGCACTGGGAAGAGACTGGGAGAGGATTTGGGGGTCCTGGGGCAGTGGGGGTGACTGTAAGGAGGCTGTGGGATCCTGTGAGTGACAGGAGGGGCTTTGGTGGGTCCTGGGGAGGTCAGGAAGGGATCAAGAGGGAGGTTTCAGGGGATCCTAAGTGGGCTGGGAGTGACCTGGAGGGTGCTTGGAGGGGCCTGGGTGTCTGTGAGAGTTTTTGGGAGATCCTGACCACTGCGGACCCTCCAGAGATGCTGCTGGATGCTGCCGCAGCAAGATGCTGACAGGAAATGGAGACTCCCGAGTTGGGTTCTGTCTTCCTGGCACTGGGATCGGGTTCTACCTGTGCAAGAGAGTCTGGGGGATCCCCTGAGTCGTGTCCCCCTTCCTCTGGAATGTGTGTGCTCCCCGGGGCCCCCAGCCCGGTGTCACCCCCTTTTCTCTGCCCACAGAGCTCCTGAGCCGCTGGCGGCCGCAGCCGCTCCCTGTGACCTCGGGCCCGGCCGGGACCCCCGCTCCATCCCCACGCTGATTTTGGGGGGGTCGAGTGTCCCCCCAGCCCTGCTGTCAGTCTGCCCCTGCCCCCTGCTCCCAGTGTTCCCAGTAAAGCTTCCCAGTTAAACCCAGCCCAGTTCATGGGGGCACTGGGGAGGGACTTGGGGGGACCCCACGGCGGGGCCGGCCCTGGGCAGGGAGGGCGGGTCCAGGTGGGGAACACTGCCTGCTGCGGGTCTGCCCGGCAACTGGTGAGTCATCAGCCCCGCTCTCGCTGATTGGCTGACTCTTCTCCACCGCGTTCTCTCATTGGCTGAGGAGAGGCCCGGCAGTGCAGAGAAGGAACGGGAGAGATCCCGCCCCGAGCACCGGCACGGGGACAACAGACCCGGCCTGGGCACAGGGAGGGAATTTATTACCAACCAAACCACGGCAGCACCAGGAGAAGGGAAAGAAATCCCTCCAGCACCTTCCCCCACCCAACGGGGATCACCCACAACAGGGTTATCCACCATGGAGAGACGGGGACATCCGAGTTTAGACCAAAGCCAATTTTATTGAGTGTACCAGGTGTTTATACAGGGATTTACTTGTATGGTGATTATAGAGGGCTCTGTTTTTGGTAACAATTTCCCATTGGTTACACATTCTTCGAGACATCCAGTAACCTGGGAACATTTATCTTATCACAAAGACTCACACCATTTTTTCTGGTCACTTCTTGCCCAGGGAGACTGAAACTGTGTCTGTGTCTCCCACAGTTTCTGCTCAGTCAGGCCTCAGATATCGGGCCCCTTGATCAGCTCCATTGCTTTACTCTCTGTTTTATTCCCCATACGGGGGCACCAGGGCTCTGCCCAACGGGGGTCACTGGGGATCATCCAGCCCGGATCCTCCCATGGGGGATGGAGCTGCAGCAGCGCACCAAGCTCTTCCCTCACTCTCTTCCCTCACTCCAAGCTCTTCCCTCACGTGGGGCACTCACAGGGCTTCCCTTAGTGGTGCCTCCGTTGGTGTTGTGTCAGTTGAGAGCTCCTGGAGAAGTTCTTCCCACACTTCCCACACTCGTAGGGCCTCTCCCCGGTGTGGATGCGCTGGTGCCTGATGAGGTGGGAGTTTCGCTTAAAGCCCTTCCCGCAGTCAGGGCAGCGGTAGGGCCTCTCCTCTGTGTGAATCTGCTCATGGAGGAGGAGATGGCAGCTGATGCGAAACCTCTTCCCACACTGCGGACACTCGTAGGGCCTCTCCCCAGTGTGGATGCGCTGGTGTCTTCTCAGGTGTGAGCTCCGCCCAAAGCTCTTCCCACATTCCAAGCACTCAAAGGGCCGTTCCCCAGTGTGGATCACCTGGTGCACCATCAGGCCAGATATGTCTTTGAAGCCCTTCCCACACTTCCCACACTCGTAGGGCCTCTCCCCAGTGTGGATGCGCCGGTGCACGGTGAGGCTGGAGTTCTGCTTGAAGCCCTTCCCACAGTCAGGGCAGCGGAAGGGCCTCTCCTCTGTGTGACTCTGCTCATGACTGAGGAGATGGGAGCTGGTCTGAAACCTCTTCCCACACTTCCCACACTCGTAGGGCCTCTCCCCAGTGTGGATCCTCTGGTGCTGGATCAGGTTGGATCTCCAGCTGAAACCCTTCCCACATTCCAAGCACTTGTGGGGCTTCTCCCTGCCATGAGGCTTCTCCACCAGCTCCGAGCTCTGGGTGGATCTCCGCCCGCCTTCCTGGCTCAGGGGGGCTCTTTCCTCCCCGCAGCTCCCTGGGCTGGGTTTGCAGCTCCTCCTCCTGCAGCATCTCCGGGGCTTTTCTTCCTCCTCCATCCAGCCACGCCCTGGAAATGACAAATCCTGATTTGACAGAAAAACAAGAGAAAAGCTCCTTGTACTGGAGGTTCCTCCTTGCCCAAGTTCATCTCAGGAAGTCACTGGGAATCTTGTGTCTATAAGAACCTACAAAACACCAAGATTTAGCTCAAAAATCCTGCAAACTTCAAGACACAGTACAAAACCTCCCCAAACATAACAGCTCAGCAAATCCACCTCCAAAACATAAAGATTCAGCTGCCACATAAAACCAAAGCACCAACATTTAGCCCAAGAAAGCTCAGAAACACCAAGATTCACCCTGTGAAAATCGTGGATCCCCCTCCACAGTCACCTGCTGCATGTGGGGGGAGCACCGCTCCTGGGGCTGGGGGGAGGCTGCAGACACAGGGAGGGGTGGAACCTTCTGCTGCTTCCTCTTTCTGCTCCTCCTCCTCCTCCTCTTGTGTCTCTCCTCTTCCTCCTGCTATTCCTCCTTCTCCTGCACAATCCCACCTTCTCCTGCCACCTGCATCGTTTGACCATTCTGTTCCTCAAGCCTGCTTCTCCTTCCCTTCTCCTCCTGCCCCCAGGCCCAGCACCCACTGCCGGCTCCCTCTTCCCCCCAGCCCCACAGCATCCCAGCGCAGGGGCAGGGATGGAGCTGGGGCAGGTCGGGCTGGGGCAGCGCTGGGCTCTCGGCCGCTCCCGCCCGCACTCGGTCCCCACTGCAGCCGCTCCCGCCAGGACAGCGCGGGGGGGCCCGGCCTTGGCGCTGCCCCACTCCCACCTCCCCAAATTCCCCTCGCGGGGCCATGGGGCCGAGGGGGGGCGCAGGTGGGTCCAGGTGGGGAATGCTGAGATAACTTTAAGAGTGGGTCCCCAAGAAGAAGAATTGGAATTTGTGGTAGACACAGGGGCAAAAAGAACCTTTATGTTAAATATTCCAAAAGGTTATAGTGTAAGCAAAGATACTGTAAAAGTAACAGGACCAAAAGGAGAGAGTTTCACAGTACCCATTATTAAAAATGTGGCAATAGAGGGAGAAACTAGATTTTGGATGAGGGATAATTTCTTGGTCCCAGGGGCAGGTAGCAATTTATTGGGACGAGATTTACAAGTGAAATTAGGAATAGGGGTTGTTCCAAAAGATGGGAAGATGACAGCTAGACTTTTAAAACTAGGCCAGGAGGATGGAAGAAGAATTAGCAAGGAAGTTTGGGCTGGGGAGGGAAATAGGGGAAGATTAAATATTGACCCCATAAAGATTACAATTGAGGAAAAAAAAATTGTGCCATACATGTACGGCAGTATCCTGTATCTTTAGAAGGACGGGAATGTTTAAAGCCAGTAATAGAAGGACTAACAAAGGATGGACATTAGAACCTTGTATGTCTCCCCATAATACCCCAATACTCCCAGTAAAGAAGCCTGATGGGAGCTATAGACTGGTACAAGACTTAAGGGAGGTTAACAAAGGAACTCAGACCCGCTATCCAGTGGTACCAAATCCTTACACTCTTTTCAGTAAAAGTTCCTCCCCAGCATCAGTGGTTTAGTGTAGTGGACCTTAAAGATGCCTTTTGGGTTTGCCCATTAGCCAAGGAGAGCAAGTAATCTTTGCTTTTGAATGGAAGGACCCACTAACTGGGAGAAAACAGAAATTAAGATGGACAAAACTACCACAGAGGTTTACAGAATCCTCAAACTTATTTGGACAAGCTTTAGAAACAATACTACAAACATTCCCCACTCCCCCTGGAATACAAGTTATCTAATGCATAGATGATCTTTTACTTTCTGGGAAAGCTGAAGCTGAAGTTAGAGAGGCTACTATAAAGCTTTTGAATTTTCTTGGGGAAAAAGGATTAAAGGTATCAAAAGGGAAGCTGCAATTTGTAGAATCAGAGGTAAAATATCTTGGACACTTGATTAGGAAGGGTAGTTGAAAGCTCAACCCAGAATGAAACACAGGGATTCTATCCCTTCCCCCTCCCCCTTCAAAGGGGGAAATCAGAAAGCTACTCAGATTATTTGGATATTATAAATTGTGGATTGAAGGATATACACAGGCAGTAAAATTTTTGAATAAAAAAATTGACAGAGGGAAATGATATAAAATGGACCAAAAAGGATAATGAAAAACTAAGAAAAATGAAGTTAAAACTAGCCCCAATATCAACTTTAAGCTTACCTGCACTAGCAAAACCCTTTCATCTGTATGTAAATGAAGAAAAGGGGGTAGCTCATAGGGTTTTGTTTCCAGAGTGGGGAGGAGTAAAGAGACCCGTGGCTTATTTATCAAAGATGTGGGATCCAGTAACTCAAGGCTGGCCAGTGTGTATTCAAGCTATAGCAGCTACTGCAATCCTAGTAGAGGAAAGTCGTAAACTGACTTTTGGAGGTAAATTAATTGTGTACTAAATTTCTTCCAATTTGCATTGTGATTTTTATCTTGAAATACATAATTTACTGTACTCTAGGATTGAAAAACTAGTTTACAGCTGTGACATAGAAAAACCTGCTATTAATTTGAGTCAATGCAGGCTGTTCAATCAAGTGTTCTCAGTGTGTAAAGTTAAACTAAAGGTAACACCAGCTGCTTGGTAGGTCAATGAGAAACATTTTTCCTTCCAACCAGTCCTTTTTCATGTACCCAAATGTGTTTTGCTTTCTTAGTTTTTTTGGTTTGTTTGTTTGTTAGTTTTTCTGGAAGTGCTAGCTACTTGCAGTGTATCTAGAACAGAAATTAAAATTGTGCATACAAAACACTTGTAAAAAAACAGGGCTCATTTTTTCCCACAATGGGAGGTTGCTACATATAGAAAAGGGAACCTACAAGGCTAAATGAAGAAAAAATTTCAGTATCTTCTAATGTAAACAATTTGTTACTTCCAGCATCACAGTGGGTGTGTGACACACACATATGAAAAAGATGGTGAGGGAGATCTCTGTTTACTACAGTTTCCTATTTCTTGAATGAGTTAGAGAGCTATGAAGCAATTGTGATTCCTTGTGTGGATTACCCAGGCCTGCAGGGAGGGCTTGGCCATGGTTCCCTCTGTGCTGCAGGCAGCCCTGCAGCGTGGCAGCAGTGGCTTGCCTCTGGTGAGTTTGCAGGCAGGGTGCTCCAGCACTGCAGTGCTCAGGGGCAGTTTCCTATTTTGACAGCAAAGCTTAAATTCAAGAGTGCCTCTTCCCATCCAGTTATTGTTTGTACTGTAAGAACCTCTTCAGAGAGTGTCTCCTGGCAGTCAAAAAGAGAGTATTGCAGAGATAAATTCCTTACTTGCTGTCTCCCCCACTGTATCCACATTTTGTCTATTCCCTCTTCAAATTATAGATTTGTAAAACTCATGCTCTGTGTCCTCAGACGCCCTTCCCAAATCAAACCTTGGCTTCTTTGCAAATTATATTGCACTAACAAGGATTGCCTTAAATTTTTTATTGCAGGCAAGATCACTTCAGAAGTAAGTTTTTGTTTACCTTGTTCCTACAACCCTTTCAAGCTTGTGAATGGAAAATTGTGACAGCAAAATAAGTCTTTAGTTTTAGCACTGTCAGCTGTGGGTAGCTGGTAGCCCTTGGTGGAGGGTGTCGTGAATTAAAGGCCTGCAGAACACACATAACAAAAGTAATTAAATTTGTAAGGAAGTTGAAAAAGGAGGGAGAGGTGATTGGCAGACTCACCTCTCCAGGATGTAGGACTAATGTTAGAAAGTGGACTGATATTGGAATGTGGATGTTGAAATGTGAAGAGAGAAAAAGAGAGCGAAAGAGAGAGAAAGGGAGAAGAGAGAAGAAGAGAGAAAAAGAGAAAGAGAGAGAAAGGGAAAGAGAGAGAAAGAGAAAGATGGAGAGCGAAATACGTCCCAAAATCCCCATACCGTCGCTATTTGTAAGTTCTCCCCCATTCCTGCTAGACAGAGTGACAACAAGGGGAGGGGAGTGAGGAAGTACAGTCAAAGGCAAAGCTGTGAAAAAGAGGGAGAGCTGGACCACCAATAGAGATAAGATCAAAGCAGAGATAGCTGACTCTCACAATGTGCTTTATTTTTTTAAACAAGACTTTTTTTTCCTTCTGATTTTTGTTATTAAGGAAAGGAGGCTTTTGTTCTGAAGAATGGGTCTGTAAGACTAAAACAGTTGGATGTTGCCTAAAAAGCAAAAAACCAAGAGATGTGATACATCTTGTGTTAAATTTGGGCTAGTCTTTTTTTATTTAACTAATTATAGCTCACAAGAAGAAGAATTGGCCTCTGCAGCAATTAGCACAGCTGGATAAAAGAAGAAGAAGCAGCTACAGAAAAAGTTTTTAGTTAAACCCAGAAAGTTTTGAAGAAAACTAATGGTGAAAGTTAATGCAGTATTGTTTTTCTTTTCTTTTAACACTGTGTTATTAAGAAGTCCTTTCCAGGTACTACTAAAGCAGCAATCCCAACCATGGAAAAGAGGGTGAATTCATGCCAGCAAAATAAAAGAATTTGTGAAAAAACGTGAGGAATGGACTATCACATCTAAACCGGGTGATACCAAATTGACTTTCAACCAGGACTGGGTGGTAATGGTTTGGGAAGAGCCAAATGATCCAAGGCAGGTACAAAGAATAACACCTAACTGAGAAATAAGGCAAAGCTTGCATCACTGGTTCTAAGCCCTGCCTGAATAAGCCCTGAGACGCCTCCGACACCTCCTTGGCAGAGGAACACTGCCACTTCAAACAGGAGGATCGGGAGTGTTTGAGTCAAAGAGTTCTGATAGTCTGGCCTTAGCCTGTGACTTGTACAGGCAAGAAGGGAAATTGCCATTAATACTATGCTGTATACTTTATTTGATTCATCCCCATATTGGACATGGCAGCTGGGTTATAAGTGAATGTTTAAATTATGAGAATAATTGGCATTGTAGCTCACAAAATCTATGTTCTTGTGGCAAGAAGTATTGAGTACTGAATCAATCCCCTATACAGAAAGACCTCAAAAACTGAAGTAATAAATTGCTTTTGTAGATGGGGATTATCAATGCCTGTGGACTGAGAGATACCTGAGGAATGGTGGAAAACCACAGTTAAAAGGTGTCAAAAACAATTTGCCTGGAAATGAGTAAAAAAGGAGTGACAAGGGAAACAGAGGGCAAGCCTGGATTGAGCACTGTACTCACCAGCGAGAAGATCACACATACCTGCTGTGGGCAGCAACCCCACAGGCAGGGGAGGTGGGGGTATAAGCCATGCCAGACCTCTGTCATTCCTGTTTCTGTCTCTCATTTGTTGTCTTTTCCCTTCTGAGATAGCAGCAAGATCGTGTCACAAATGCTACAGAAAGTGTTACATGGAAAGAAACCAAAGTTCCTTTTTGTCACACACACCCATGTCAACAGCCACTGTTATAACCCATCCAAATTAAGTACCTGCAGGAAAAAGGGGGAAAATTATCACATTACAAAGAACTTAGGAAAAAGTAGTAATACTTGGGGCATGGAATGTCCAAAAGGAGAGAGATGGATTTGTTTTACATTTGATCTTAGAAATATAGTCCAAGATTCGGTAAAGAGACAATTAGTAAAAAAAAAGGTAAAACAAGCACAGCAGTCTAGCTCTGTGTTAACCCCAAATTATATCCTGAGTCATATTAAATTACTCCAAGCAGTTATAGAGAAGATAATAAACAAAGCTGCTCAGGCATTGGAATTAATATTGAGTCTGCAAAGCCAAACATCACCTGCAGTGCATTAAAATAGGTTGGCTTTACACTATTTATTGGCTAAAGAATGGGGTGTACAGATTGTTGAAAATAGATGGCAATGAGGATGTCATCCTAGAAAAAACAAAGGATATCAGAAAAAAATTATGACCCAGGTATCAGTCCAAAAATGGGAAAATAATGTTAAAAACTAGCAGGTGGGGTAATGTATTGAGAATGGGATGCTGGAAGAAATTAGAATTCTTCCTTTTATGTGTTACAAGTGTTTTGTTATTTGTTCTTTGTTTAATCCCATGTTTTATTTGATTACCAACAGAGTCCAAAGAATGCAAGAGGACAGGAAATATTCTTTATAAATCATTTGGCTTGAGCAGTAAGAGGTGAGATTGTGAAAAATGCATATTTATGATTGGCTTTTCGCAAACATTACAATGAATATTATATGTGTAATGTTAGAAAGTTATGCTGTATTAATTCCCTTACATATTGTGTTAAGTGTAGTTTTAGGTTACAACATAATGTTAAAATAGAGATTATGTATGTGGGGGGACTTTTCTTTTTAGGAATGAGATGCTCCCTTCGAAGAACACCTAAATCTTCCAAAGGAGAGGAATTTATGGCTTCTTATCAGGAGAAGCTAATTTCTTCAGGCCTTGCTCAGACTTGAAGATACCAGGGGATTAAAGGGAACAGTTGACATACAACAGAGTTTCTTGTTTAGAACAGAATGTATGCATAACCATGAAGGATGTATGACTATGCAACAAGTGTCTTGGTTTAAGGGTGATTCCTTTGTTCACAAGTCAAGCTTTTCTTGACTTTAGTGTCCGAGAGCATCTGGACATCCGTAATTCTCTGCTCTTTTTGTCTTGTAATTGTCCTAACTCTAATTGTATTATTATTTTTATAACCACTTTATTATTATTAAACTTTTAAAATTTTAAAAACCAAGTGATTAGAGTTTTTCAAAATTATCAAAACTAGATGAGATTTAAAGGTGACCCTTTAACTCATGAACAATAAATAGATCATTTGAAGGAATAAAAAAAGCAGCAGATTGTGGGGGGGGTACAACTGAGGCTGCTGAAGGCTGCTGTGGAAGAGAAGCTGCATTCCAGGCACCCAGGAGGAGCTTCAGAAATGCAAATTAACACTGCTGGGGCAAACTGGGGACAATGTACCTGGCTCTTCTTGCATAGGGCAGGAATTGGCTGATTCCCTCTGCCCCTCACCCCAAGCTCTGCCTGCTTGCACGGATGGAATCTGCACAGCTGAAGGCAGAGCCCATGCTGAGGATCTCTGACTCTGCAACAGAAATGGCTGAAGCTGCAAAGGGAAACAGCAAATGGAGAATGTTGTGAAAACTTCACTAAAATAAGGGGGGGATCATCCCTCTGCCCACTCCAACATCTGCTGTCACTGTCTGTGCTGTACAGGGTGTATCAGAGCACCGGGGGTTTTGCTAAAACAAGTTCAGGGAAATCAGCTGGAATTCAAGTATATGATGAAGGAGTAAGAAAAAAAATGGTCAATTGATGCAGCCCCAGCTTGAGGGAGTGCCCAAACATGGGGAAAAGATGAACGGCCACCAGAACAAATCCTACAACACCATGGACCAGCCCCTGGGAACCAAAACGATTTTGTGAAAAATGCATGTTATATGGCTCTGTGCAGATAGTTACTATATGTATTACGTTATATTGATAACTTGTGCTGTATTAACATTTTAATAGTATGGTAAACGTAGCTTTGTAGATAAAATGAAGCTTTAGTAGTTAAAAGAGAAAATATGCATGTGTGTGTGGGGGGGGCGGGGGGGGGGGGGTTAAGGAATGAGAACACCTAAATTCGCTCAAGGAACACCTAAATTCTCCAGAGAAGAGCAATTTATGGATTTCTTACTAGAAGAAGTTAATTTCTTCAGGCCATGCTCAGACTGGAGGATGCCGTGGGGATTAAAAAAAATAGCTGACATACAACAGACAGAGTTTCTTGTTTTAAATAAAATGTATGCATAACCATGAAGGATATATGAATATGCAACAGTGTATTTTTTTAGGGGTGATTCCTTTATTCACAAGGTATTCTTGTTGTGGCTTAAGTGCCCAAGAGAGCATCCAGACATCTGTAAGTCTTTGCTTTTTAATGTCTTGCAATTGTCCTAACTCTAAATTTTTATTAGCCTAATTGTATTCCTACTTTTATAACCATTTTACTAGTATTAAACTTCTAACATTTTAAAAACCAAGTGACTGGCGATTCTCACAAAATCAAATAAGGAGGCAGAGAACCCATTTATCATTTCAATGGCATCATTAGATTACAAGCTGTCCTCGGAATAAGAACCAACCAGACAGCTCCAGCTCCTGACCTTCCTGCTGACCAAGCCACTGAAATGATGAACACAACATTTCACCAGGGGATGGGATCAGATTATCTCTTAGCAGAAAAAGCAGGAGTTTGTGGAAAACTAAATTACTCAAACTGCTGTTGGCAAAGAGATGACAAAGGAAAAGTGTTGAAAAAGATAAGAAAGGAAATAGGAGAGCAGTTTATGTATTGGTCCAAACATGGAAAGGATGGATATAGGACACAGTTTCGTGGCTCCCTGGCACACCAGGGGTTAAACGAATGCTGCTTCTCCTCTTCTGTGCTGCAGCAACTCTCATCTTTTTACCATGCTCCACACCTTGGCAGTGCAGCTCATCCAGCAGCTGAGCCAGGGCATGCAGGTGGCAGCCAGGCCTCCTGATCCACAAACGGCTACAAAAGGACAGGGAATGAGGGCACCGAGAATAATCCCAAAACCAAAGAGGACCCGGGAAGGACAAAAGAGAGTCAAGGAGTGAATCTGCCTGGAGATAGGGCCAGGCACTTGTAGATAAGGAAGTAACAGGAGAAACCATCAGTTCCAATAAATGTTACAAATTGACCCAGAGAGCTGCTCAAAGTCCCGCTACATTCCTGAACTTCGAGGAGAAGAACAAAGACTTAACAGAGCCATGAATATCGGCTGTTATACAAAAGGAGGGTGCACATTAACGAGGACAGGCAGCAGGCGCCTCGGGAAGTCGGAACCTTCCAAGGAACTCAGCCGGTGGGCAAAGGCAGAGGGAGATGCGGCCGGGAAAATGAGGATAAAAAGGAGGCTGCGGACTACAGCCACGGCAGAGAGCGCACGGCAAATGCCCCACGGCCTCTGCCCCTGCTCGGCAATAAAGTCACTTTGACAGGACTCCTCGCTCTCCCCCGGGCACACGAACCTCCGGCGACGGGAATTTCCCCGCCCGCTCCCGGCCGCGGGGCAGCCCCTCTGTCCTACCCACAGCAGCCGGGCCGAGCCAGCGCTGCTCCGGCAGCGGCTCCTGCCCGGCCCCGGCGGGAAGGAGACCGCGGGCAGCCGCTCCCGCAGCGCCCTCAGCCCGGGGCCGGCACGGGCCGGACACGGCACCGGCGAGCCGCCGGAGCCCCCTGCCGCCCCCTCCGCCCGCAGCCAGCCCCGAGCCCCCGCAGAGCCCAGCGCGGCTCCCACCTGCGCCGGGGCCGCCTCCGAGCTCCGCCGCCGCCGCCTCACCGCGCTCCGGCCGCTGCCGCCGCTGCCGGGCCCGCGCAGCCGCTCGGCCAATGGCGGCGCTGCGCGGCCACGGCCGCCCTCAGCCCGCCGCCGGGGCCGCGCCGCGCCCCGCTCCCACCAATCAGCGCGCCGCAACCGCGACTGACGGCACCGGCGGCCAATGGCAGCGAGCTCGGGGCGGGCTCTGCGCACGGCCCCGCCTCGCCCCGCGCTCTCGGCGCCCCCGGGCTGCGTGAGGGGAAAGCCGGAGATGAGGAACAGCCCCGGCACGGGCCCGGGCCGAGCCGGGATTGAGCTGCCCACACAAACAAACTTCTCCGCGCCTCCCGCCACGGCTTTCCCGGCCCTGCGCCTCCCGTGCCTCCGCCTCTGCGGGAAGCCCAGGAGCCTCACTTCTCCTGCCCCTCGTTAGCGCATCAGTGCTTCGCTTTGATTTCCCCCGAAAAGGGAAACCTGCCCCAAGCCCTGTGGGTGGGTGGGGCAGGGGAGAGATTTCTGGCGGAAAACTCCAAAGACTCGGAGCAGGAGAAGGAGAAGTCAGTGCAGAGCCTTAAATGCAGCTTTCCCCACGCCTCCCTGCTCCCAGCTGCACCTCCTCCCCCGGCAGGGCAGGAGACAGGGAATGGGGCCATGCTCAGCTCATCCCCCGGGGCTTCTCCCTCTGCTCAGGGACAGGAGTCGTTCCCTGCTGCACCCTGCGCTCTCTCCCGGCCGAGACTTCTCCAGGAACTTCTCGGAGCGGAGTCCATCCCCTGGGCACAGCCCCCTCCGAGTGCTGCAGCGTGGGTCACTGTGCCACGGGCTCAGTCCTGCCAGGACAGGCTGCTCCAGCGGGGCCCCTCTGCCCGCGGGCTCACAGCTCCTCTCAGGCATCGCCGAGCTCCAGCCCGGCTCCTCCAGGGGCTGCAGGGGATCTCCGCATCCCCATGGACCTGCAGGGGATCTCCGCATCCCCATGGACCTGCAGGGGATCTCTGCAGCCCCATGGACCTGCAGGGGGATATCTGCAGCCCCATTGTAATATATGTTATGGCAGAATTCGTGATTTTGTAAAATATACATTAAGTCAGTTGTGCTTGTAGAAAAAAATTCTTAAAGTTTTAAATGACCAGTGGCTGCAGCCCGGGCTGGAGAAACCACAGTTGGCAGAGAAAGAAAGACCTAATTTACAAATGAAAAACGGTGTCTCTGTGCAGAGATGGGCCCTTTCCGGGGACAATCCAGGAGACACCCAACCTATAACCCCTGATCTGCCGGGGAGCCTGGAAACCAGGCACACGGGCATCCCGCCCTTGCAGCTGCTGAGGAGGCTGCTGGGCTGTGCTTCAGCAGAGGAGATGGAATGTGGCTTACCACTCTGCCCTTCTCTAAAAACGGAGAATGGGTCAGGAGGTTTGGGCTCTGAGCACACAGCAGCCTGGCCCAGGCACAGGCCGTGGTGGGACAGGGGCACAGGAGCCTTCTGTGACTGACCGTGGCTCTCTGGTTTCTCTCTGCAGGCTGCCAGCTCCTCATGCCATGGAAACGGCCCCACTCGGCCTGCCAGTCTGGGAGGGCTGGAGGGCTGTGGGTACTCATTTGCTGTCAAAAATAAATTGTGTTTTTTTGACATTGTCATCATCAGAACATTTCTTTTATCCTTTTCCAAGCTTTTGGCCCCACTTTCTCCAGGGTAATATTTTTGTGTCCTTCCTCAGACAGTTGATGGCATTTGGATGGGGGGGTTAAGCAATGTGAAAAGTTCAACAACAGCTCCAGTTGCCAACTGCAGCAGCCCCTTCAGGAGCCCTGAGCTACCAGCGAGGTCCACGTGTGCCTTGCAAAAGGGAGTGGTTTGCAGCGATGGGGTTGGTGCCCTGCTGCAAAAGCTGGGAGAAGATCAGAAGTGGCAAAATGCCATTTTGGCTCAACCCCCACCCAGGTTCTTTATCTTTTCCCTCTGCTCGGTGATAGGCAGACAGGGCTGGATCCAGCGAGGTTCAAGTTCTGGCTGCTCCCTGGCATCAAAGGGATCAACTAAACTCTTGTATGCAGTGACTGCAATAGGGCTACTGAAGGAAAAAAGGGAATGTCATGAGATGGGGAATCTTTCTTGTCTCCTTTGTCTCCCCCGGAACCCCTTGGAAAGGGAAATACCTACTGGGTTTATCTGACTCCTTCCCAGCCAGCCCTTCCCTCGCTCCCGGGTCTCATTTGCTCCGCAGGATTCACCAGCTCGCTCAGCTCAGAGGAGCTCTCAGAGGAGAAAACGCTGCCTGGCGTGGGGCTGCCTGATCCCTGTCTCACCTTGATTCCATTTGCCCCCTCCCTGCCCCATCCAAGAGACCGAAGGATCCCCCACAGCCCCACGGTCCTGCAGCAGATCCCGGCACGTTCCCTGCTCCGCTCCTTGGTGCCCTGGGAGGCTCCAGAGCCCTCCCTGTGTGCGGGACAGCGGCTGCAGCACCGCTGCGCCTGCGGGCGAGCAGCGCCCAGGAGCAGCTGCGCCAGCTCCGAGCCTGAAGGGAATCCTCAGCGCACACAAATGACAGCTGGCACTTCAGGGGCTGGCAGGAGAAGCTCAACCCATCTGCTCGCTGCCCTTCCCAGCCATGGCCACGCTGGTGCAATTGGAAGAGTCGCCCCTGCCCAGGAAGCTCTCAGGTCGAAGAGAGGAGCAAAAGCCATGGGTTTCTGAGGTGTTAGCTGCCACTGCCTCTGGTTTTCCTTCCAATTCCTAAGGGGTTTTGACTGGTTTTACCATTTCAACACTTTCTGTGTAGAATGCTTATTTTATGATTGGCTTTTCACAAATGTTACAATGAATATTATATGTGTAATGTTAGAAAGTTATGCTGTATTCATTCTCTTAAGTAGTGTGTTAAATAGAGTTTTAGGTAACAACATAATATTAAAATAGAAACTCTACGATGTAGGATTTTTTTACTTGCCCAAGCAAGAGATGAGATAATCAATAAACTCTTCACACAGGGATGGCGGTGACTTGGGGCACATAGAGTTACAACCTCCTTATCAGAAAAGACAAACATTCTTCCATCTTGTCTCCATCTTTATGGAAGGACCAGGATTAAGGGAAAGAAGTTGACAAAATCCAGAAAAGTTCCTAATTTGCAAGGAATTTATGCATCATGTATGAGAGACATGAATATGCAATAGGCTATTGCTTTTAAGGTTATTCCTTTGTTCACAAGGCATGCTTGTCCTGGCTTAAGTGTCTGAGAGCATCTGGACATCTATAATTTTTTGCTTTTTATTGTCTTGTAATTGTCCTAACTCTAAATTGGATTACTCTAATTGTGTTACTATTTTTATAACAATTTTATTATTATTAAACATTTAAAATTTTAAAAACCAAGTGATTAGCGTTTTTCACAACGTTCCAGGCTCCCGGGGACCCCCTTATCGGTATGTCCGACCCCGCAGGCTGCAGAGGGTCCCCCCGCTCCGGTGCCGCCCTTCTCCGCTCCCCAGCCCCGCCCCGCCGGTACCGGGCGATCCCCGGTGGCTCCGGGCTGACGATGCAGCGCCTGCCCCGGGCAGCCCAACCCCACCGCGGGAGGGTCCCACGCATCCCCGGCCCAGCGCCGGGGCTCTGCCGGCAGCCAGCACCGGGACCCCAAAATTCTGCTGTCCCGGGGCCACCGAGCGGGCACCCGGCCCTTGGCCCTGTCATAGATACATATTATAATATTGGCTTTTTGCAAATATTCCACTGGATTTTATATGTGTGGTGTTACAATAACTTTGTTATATAGTTTTTACTTCTGTTGTTCATTGATTACGCTCAGACATAGTAGTGCCATAGCTGATAGAAGCATGCTTGTGTTAAAATTCCTGCTTGGATGGGATAACATCCAGTGAGCACAGGATGAGGACACCTGTACAGATCTGCCAACCATCAGCACTCACCGTCTGAAGGCAGTGTGGGCCGGGGCCAAAACTGAAGATGATGATAAAAAAGGACCAAAACCACAACCAAGGAATACACATGCCCTAAAAAGGTGGAACCGAGGAGGAGCCATGCTGAACAGTTCTTGGAATATGTAAACTAGCTTGGGAAAAAGTTTACTATGCATAAGGGACTATAAATATGCAACCGGCTGGTGTAAGGGAAAAGGTATTCAAGGGGTATCTCCGGAGATAACCGTGTGCTCTTGGCTCAGTGCCGAGACGCACCCGACCCTAACAACCTTTGCTCTATGGCCCTTGTCTCCTCTTGTCCTGTATTAAACGTTTTAAATGTCCCCAGGGCAGTGAAGGTGTTTTTCCCAGCCCCGAGCAGAGAGCTCTGCCCGGCGGCTCCCGGGAAAGGCGGCGGCGCTCGGCAGCGGCCCCGGCCCGCCCGGCCCGCGGGAATTCCCCGCAGCGGGACAAAATCCTGCCCCGAAGGAGCGCTCGGAACGCCGCCTGCGGCTCCTCCGTGCCCCGCAGGTGCCGCAGCTGCCCCGCTGCGGCAGGCGCGGCTCTGGAGCAGGGAGGTTCTGCGGGACCCCCGGGCTGTGCCCCCTCCCGGGCCGTGCCCCGGGGCTGATGCTCGGCCCGGGCTCTCTCGCTGTCCCGGCTCCCGCAGGCTCCCGGCGGGAGCGGCACCGCCCGCCCGGCGCCGCAGGGCCGAGCCCTGCCCAGCAAAGGCTCCGTGTCCACGGCCGGGCCCTGCCGGGGCTGCGGCCGCTGCCCGACCCGGCACAACCCGCAGCGCCCGGCGCGGCTCCCTCCAGCCGGGCACTGCGGCTCCAACCAGGCGGAATATTCAGCGCACGGAATCTCTGTCAGCGCTGCTCGCATTGCAAAACCAGCTGCTGCCGAGGCAATCCCAGCTCCCACTGAAGCCTTCCACCCAAAATGCTGCCTTCAGCTCGGACACACCGGTAAGAAACCCAAGAGCAAACTGAAAGCTGATTAGAGAATCTTGCACAATCACACCCAAGAACATTTTGTTATAAAATCACAAATATTAACAGAAGCTGAGAAAGTCAACAATGTTAGAAAACAAGCTTCCAACAATGGGACTCAAAGAGCTAAGGGCATGTGTTTGAATGGAATAAGCCCTCTCTGACATGTGAGCAATGCCATGGAATTTCTCAAACCAGGGAAATAGGGAGGCCTGGCAGCAGCAGCTTCACACACAGCAATGACACAGAACAGGGCAGGGCAAGAGGCTGACAAAACTCTAACCGCTACTTGCAATGAAATACCTTTTTCTCCAGTTCTAATCTAGCCACTATTAATATAGAGTCCAAAAGACTAAAAATACTAGTAATAATAATAACAACTGTACCATTAATAGCAAAAAATTGAGAGAATAGAAATAATAAGAATTAATAGTGGTAATAAAAACTCTACCATACTTATACCAGGTTTGCATGGCCAGGTTTTGGTAAGGCAGGGGATCTAGGAGCAGCTTCTGTGAGAGCAGCTGTTCCTCCATGTCCCACAGAGTCAATTCCAGCTGGCTCCAGGAGAGACTGGCTGCTGGACAAGGCTGGCCCAGTTAGAAATGGTGGTAACACCTTTGGAATAAGAGATTTAAGGAAATGGGTGATCCTGGAATTGTGGCTGTGAGCAGGGAGGAACAGGGTGAGGACCTGTGAGGGGAACAGCTCTGCACACCCCCAGGGCAGGGCAGGGCAGGAGGGGCAGGAGCTGCTCCAGCTGCTGGAGCTGATTGCCCTGAGATTCCCTGGTCAGTCCCTGGGGAGGCAGCTTGGCCCTGCAGCCTATGGAGGGCACGGAGGGCAGAGATGCACCTGCAGCGCCTGGAGGAGCCCGTGCTGGAGCAGGGGGATGCCTGAGCGGAGGCTGCGACCCCATGAGAAACCTGTGCTGGAGCAGGGACTGGCAGGGACCTGCAAACCCCTGGAGAGGAGCCCACACTGGAGCAGGGCCCTGCCAGGACTTGTGAGCCCATGGAGGAGCGAGCCACGCTGCAGCAGCTTGTGGAGAACTGCTGTCCGTGGGATGAACTCACCATGGAGAAGTTCATGGAGAAGTGTCTCCAGGAGGGACCCCTGGCACAGCAGGGGAATGACTCCTCTCCCCAAGCAGCAGGAGAAACAACCGGGGATGAACTGACCAGAGCCCCCATTACCTGTCTCCCTGCACCCACTGCGGGGGGAGGTAGAGATGGGAAGGAGGGAGGAAAGGGCAGAAGGTGTTTTTAAAGCTTTGTTTTACTTCTCACTATCCTGCCCTGATCCAGATAGCAAAAATTCCATTAATATCTCCAATTTTGAAAATGGTTTGCCCATGATGGCATTTGCTGAGTGATCTGTCGCAGTCCTTAGCTCTACCCATGAAGCCTTCATTCTGTTTTCTCCCTCCAGTCCATCTCTGGAGGGGAGTGAGAGAGCAGCTTTGGTGGGTGCCTGACATCCAGCCAGGGTGAACAGACAACACTTCCTTTCCTTCATTCATTCTTTCTTTCCAGAGGTCACTGTGAAGGGGTTGAGTGGGGCTTTGACAGAGGGAGTGAAGGTGGTGGGGAGTGGTGGGGACAGGAGCCACAGGGACGAGGGACAGGCATCAGAGGGGCCTGGGCAGCTGGCAGGGGGCACAGCCTGTCCCCTGGCCCAGCAGCAGGGGACAGGGGGCACGGCCTGTCCCCCTGGCCCAGCAGCAGGGGACAGGGGGCACGGCCTGTCCCCCTGGCCCAGCAGCAGCCCCGTGCCCTGCCCAAGGCGCTCCCAGCAGGGGCTGGGCCCCAGAGGCAGGGGGAGACCCCAGTCCCGGGGCAGCGTTTCTGCCCCGTCCCCTGTCCAGCCCAGCCTGCCCCATGTGTGCAGTGACCGCTGGCACGGGCTGCCCTGGACACTGTGACCTGCTGGGGACACTGAGAGCTGCCCCGCTGTGACACTGCCCTTGGGATTGCACAGGCACCAAACAAACCCCAGCCAGCACCGCCCCTTGTCATGTCCCAGGCACCAGAGAGCATCAGAGCCAGCCCGCTCCTGGTGATGTCCCAGGCACCAGGGCACATCCCAGCCCCACTCCTGGTGATGTCCCAGGCACCAGAGCACATCCCAGCCCCGCTCCTGGTGATGTCCCAGGCACCAGAGCACATCCCAGCCCTGCTCCTGGTGATGTCCAGGCACCAGAGCACATCCCAGCCCCGCTCCTGATGATGTCCCAGGCACCAGGGCACATCCCAGCCCCGTTCCTGGTGATAGATTTCAGGGGCACAAAAACAGTTGCAGACTTCCCATACTTTAGGGATCCATTAAGCACAGGAAAACGGCAAAGATTCATTTGTCACGTATGCATGGGAAAGGCAGAAAGGTCAGAACGAGGAAGACTTATTTTGCTTCTTCATTTTGGAGACCCCTCCCCAAAATGGACCCCCAACTCATTTCAGGGAACAGAACTACACATGCTTAATTGCCTTTTTGCCAATTAGCACATGAAGCGGAGCAGAGGAAGTGACAGGGATATGAATATGCATTCATATTTGTGTATTCAAGACTTCTGCAAATAAAAAAGCTTTGTAATACCTGTGATTTTTGCAGTGTGCATTAGGGAATTATCCCATGTACTGCCCGGCTGTCTCAATAAACATACACTTTCTAACTTTAAACCCTTAGAGAGTTTTTGTCCATCTCAGTTGGATATCGATATTAAATTGATACTCATATTTCAGTAAATCATTTTCTTAAAGATGTCTTAGTATGTGTATTAACATGTCTTTTCTTAATATTCTAGTAATTATTCTTGCATTGTTTCAAGATAAACTGGTATGATTCAAAGAATATCCACTGAGGTACACATAGAACATCGATTTATCATAAGCAAATTGCAGTTGCAAAGTTTTTTCACTGAAATTCTGCCACTTGTCATCATTTTAAAAGTCAGCTATTAAAGTCAACAACAAAATTTCTAACTTTGAACAAAGGGAAAAAAGTATATGGTTTGCACTAGAAAAAATAGAAATACAGAAAATGTCTCCTAACCAAGTTCCTTGCCCTGATCAAAACATCTCCCAATCAAGTTCTTCACCCTGAACCTGGATGGTAAAGAAAAATATTATCAGTAAACGTGGATGAAATTTTGCATAAGTTAATAGTATTCAAAATCCATGTTCTAATCCTATTATTATTTCTTAGACAACGAAAAAAGGGGAAAGGGGTTGGATTGAGGGTACACCCTCCTCCCCTCTGAGTCTGTTCTTATGTTTTACAATAAATCCTACAACAGTACAATACAGCTGCCTAAAATATGGACACTGGAAACCACAGACAGCATTACAAATGATCACCTGCCTCATGGACAGTTCATATAAGGACTTGATTTGTTTACAAATTATTTCTCATGTTTACAAACAGTTTTTCTGTTTACAGATTGTTTTCTGGGAGTTCAGTTTTTCCCCAAGGGATCAAGTGCTGAAAGGTTGTTTTTTAAAATTGGGTTTTTCTCTAAGGGTTAAATGGGCTCAGGGTTAAATAGCTTTCTGCTTTTAAAGATAAGTTCAATTTGTAACCAAGAAGCATTATGCCTGTGGCCTGAGTTCTCCCCTAACAGTTCCTGGAGGGGAATGCTGCAGCTCCAGTGTAAATTAGATGCACACTGTCCTCTGTCACCATGTTGGCAAAGGGCCCTTGCAGATGGGTGACAGAGAACAATACACAGAATTTTATAAAGAAAAGAAGGGTGAGGTGTTACCATGATTGACAGGGGTCTTGACCAATCAAATATCTCCCAAAACTGCAGGCACCTCACGGGCCAGAACCTGAAGGGGCATGGAGCTCAAACCAATGAGAGCTTCCAGGCCTGGTCTTTCAAATGCCCTGTGTAAGGGGGGGCTTGGGAAATAAAATCTCTCTGTTGCCCCATGAACTCGGGAGGAGCAGTCTTTGTCTCCTGTGCCCTCGCTGCCCCACGAGACCAAAGAGATGTTCACCAGGGCCCTCCCTGTTTGTGGCTGTCCATTGCCCAGCTGAGCAGGCAGCTAGTTGTGTTTGCAGGGAGCTGCCACAGGCAGACACACAGCAGCTGGAGATTTGAATAGCAGGGCTTGGGCCAATTCTTCTTCTTTCAGAGTGCAAGAATGACACAAAAGCACAAGGAAACATGACAGTGTTTTGGTGGAGTCTCTTTGTCCTGTGAAGTTCAGTAGCTGTTGGTGTTTCTGTGCTGCTGCTAATCCCTTCCATGAAAAAATCATCCCAGGAAGGAGCAACAACATCTGACACTCACCAAGTGTTGCCACCAGTTGCTCCAGGTGCTGCTACCAACAGCCCCTGTAGGACGGAGCACAGCCCCCAGTGCACACCAGCTTTGGCTGCCCTCTGGCAGAGAAGCTCTTTTGGGGCACAGATTTCTGGGCAGGAGACGGGCACCGCTGCTGCCAGGGCTCGGGGGAACTCTGCTTGGGCAGGGACTGTGCCTCACCTGCTGCTGTCAGCGCTGCCTGGGCCCCAGGGCTCAGAGCAGCATTCCTGCCCTGGCCCACACGTTCCTGGTCTGTGTCCCACGGCCGTGCTTAGGATGGCCACCATGTGGGACGTGTCCCGAGGAGGCCGTGCCAGCTTCTGTGGAGGCCCCGTGCCCTTCCCGCCGCGGCTGCGTCGGCAGCTGCGGGGGCTCCTGCTGCTCTGAGCCCGCAGAGCAGGGCAGCGTTTGCTGATGGGCTGAGCCCTTCCTAAAGATCCTGTTGGGCTGTCTGACACACCTGGGGCAAGGCATTCCTTCCACCCTGGGCCACTCTGGGGGGCTGGGGCTGGCCCCAGGGCAGGTGGCAGTGCATGCAAGGGCCCTTGGTGACACGGTGCAGCATGGTCACCGTGGAATGGAACGGGACAGGGATTCCAAGGGCCCTTGGTGACACGGTGCAGCATGGTCACCGTGGAATGGAACGGGACAGGGGATCCAAGGGCCCTTGGTGACACGGTGCAGCATGGTCACCGTGGAATGGAACGGGACAGGGATTCCAAGGGCCCTTGGTGACACGCTCTGGCAGAGGTGTTGGCAGTTACAAGTTACAGTTACACTCCACAGTGCTCGGTGCACACGACGAGAGAGGACGCGAGAGAGCGGTGCTGTGAGGAGCCCTCGCACAGCTACTTGTTCCTTGCTGACCCAGAGCTTTCCCAAGGTATTATTCCTGCAGGTGAGCTCGTGGCCAGACTAGAGCACTTGGTGACCCCTGGCCTTCCCGAGGCATCTCTTCTGCAGCTGCCCTCGACGGCAGACTGTGGCATTTGCTTTTCACTGCCCTTGACAGGAGTCTCCTGTCCTTGTGGCTGGAGCCCCCAGGACCAGAGTGCAGGACTTGCTGTCCTGTAGCCTTGCCAAGACTTCACTCTTGCAGGTGCCCTCAAGGCACGACTGCAGCACTTGCTGACTTGGACCTTTTCCTTTTCACCTTCTGCAAGCAGCCATGAATCCAGGCAGTGTCGTAGAGCAAAGACCTGCGAGCGTGCCCAAGCTGGCCTGGGGGAAGGAGGAGAAAGAAGGCCCTGGAGCTGCCCCAGCAGAGCAGCCTGAAGAGCTGGAGCAGTTCCAGCCACGGCAGAAGGGTGAGTGGCAGAGCTGGGCCACAGGGCTGGTGCCTGCAGCCAGCTTGGCCCCATGCCATGCCATGCCATGCCATGCCATGCCATGCCATGCCATGCCATGCCATTCCATGCCATGCCATGCCATGCCATGCCATGCCATGCCATGCCATCCCCTGGGGCCATGCCCATGGACAGGTTGGAATAGGGGCCGGGCAGACACCCCACAGCCGTGCTCCGTGCCCTGGGCCGTCGCGGGGCTGTCCCTGCCTGGGCAGCGCAGGGCTGGGCTGTGTTCTCCGGCCTCTCCCGCAGCCCCTCAGCTCGGGCTGCGCTCGCTCTTTGCCAGGTGCAGCCGTGCAGCGCACACGAGAGCAGGAATGCACCCATGGCCGCTTCCGCAGAACAGCGCAGGTACCTGCAGCCATCCCCACCTGGGCTGGGCCTGCTGGCACTGCTCAGCCCAGCACTGTGCTCAGAGCACTCCATGCAGCATCCCGGGCTTCTTGCCCTTCTGCTGCAGATGGTTTGCAAATTCATGAAGAGGATTCGGGAGGAAGAGAGCAGCGCCATGGGCACCGTGCTCAGAGCGTACTCTCCCATCTTCAAAACCAAGACCAGCGCTGCCCTGCTGGATATGCTTGTGGAGGAGGGTCCTTCCAGCCCAAAGCAAGTAAGCAGCCTGTGGCCTGGCTATTCTTCTCCCAGCAATTGCTTGGCCTCCCAAGCCACACCTGCTGCTCCCTGGGAGCCTTTGAGGCCATGGCAGTGTGGAGGCAAGGGAAGCACTTCTCTGGGGCAGCTGGGCACATTCCTTCCTCTGGCAGCTTTCCAAGTCTCCCCTTCCTTCTTCAGGTGCCCGCCATGGTGAGGTACATCCACCAGTGGCTCATGGCCAATGAGTTTCCTGAATACAATCTGTACAGGCCCCTTCTGGATCTGACAGAGGCACAGCCCTCTGACATGGTGATGGCTCTCCTGCGTGTGGCCCCATTGTGTGACAGGTACGGGGCCCACCTGCCCAGAGGGCTCGGGGCTCAGCAGCCCTTCCCCCTGTGCAGCCTGTCCCAGGTGTCTGACACAGAGAATTCCAGGGCCCCCTGGCTGTTCCCTTTGCCAGCCCTGGCCCCTGTCAGACCCCCAGCGTGCTGCCATGCTTCCCCCCTGCCCCTCAGGGGCCAGTCCCCACAGGGCTGGGCTGCCTGCGTGCTGCCAGTGAGGGGCAGTGGGCAGAGGCAGGGCTGGCAGAGCAGCTCAGCTCCCCGCTGCCGCCCAGGCCACGCTGCTGTGTCCCAGACTCCTCTGAGACAGAGCTCTGACCCCACAGAGCTGCTCTGGCCATGTGGAAGAACATCATGTGCTCGCTGAGGACTGCAGAGCCGGCCATGCTCGTACTCCTCGATGTGCTGGGGAGCTGGCCAGAGCACAGCACGTGCACCTCCGATGGGGACCACGCGGCTGTCCTTGCCCTGGCTGTGAGTTTCTGCCTTTGATGGCCCCAAGGCCACCTCTCCAGCAGCTCTCCATCCTCCCTCCCCCACGGCGTCTCCCTGCCTCAGGCGCTGGGCTGAAACCTGGCCTCGGGGCAGCTCCAGGGCCACCAGGCCCGGTGCTCCCCCTGCGTCTCTCCGGGCCTCTCCCTCCTGTGCTCGGGCCCTGCCACACGGACACCTCGGCACTGAGCGCTGTCTCAGGCTGCTCTGTCCTTTGCAGGCAACCGTGGTGATGTGGAAGATCCTCCAGCTGCCCTGTGTGCCACATGTAGTCACCGTGCATTTCCCCGGCCTCTTTGTGCATCTGCTCTTCCAAGTGCTCTTCAGCACTCTGGATGTGCCAGAGGAGGTCGATACCTTCTGGAAGGGATGCCAGCAGCAACACGGCCTTGCCACCAGCCCCAGCAGGTGCTCCATGCCAGTCCTCCTGTCCCTGCCATGTGCCCAGGGCAGGGGCCAGTGCTCCCAGTGTAACCTCAGCTTTGCTCTGTGCACAGCTTTGCAGAGCAGACCCTGAAGGCCCTGCTCTGCCAACTTCACTATGAGGATGTGATGGTGGCCATGGAAGACAAGCGTGGCTGGGACACACTGCTCTGTGCTGACACCCACCACTGTGCTGTGGGCGTGCTGGCCAGGTGAGACCCCCTGCTCCCCAGCTGTCCCCGGCATGTGTGCCCTGTGCCCGAGGTGCCCCACACAGTCCCCGTGGCCGTGGGCCAGAAGGCCTTGTCACCAAGGGACGGCCAAGGAGGCTGCAAAAGGCTGGGAGAGGAGCGTGCCCAAGAGCAGCAACCTCCCCGAGGGCTCAGCTGCCCCTTGCAGGGTGGTGGAGAAAGGCCAGACCTCTGTGAGGCAGTCCTGGGAGAGGTTTGCCCCTGCTGGCTCAGGGCTTTGACTCGTGTTTCCTCCTGTCAGAGAAATGCACCGCGCATCCGAAGCCGCGTGTTCCGGGATTGCGTTCCACCTGCTCGGGCTGCTCAGCAAGGACACGCCATGCTGGGATTTGGCTGCCCTGGCGTTCCTTGTGGAGGTGAGCCTGAAGGCCGGCGCTGCCTCGCTGAGCTGCCTCCCGGCTCTCTGCCCTCTCTTGGCCGCAGTGCCTGGGACGGAGCCCGCGCCCTGTGCTGCTGCCTGGGCCCGGCCCTGGGCAGTTCTGGGCTCCCGCCGGCCGCTCCCCCGTCACCAGCCTGTGCCTTTCAGATCCTGGAGCACCTGAACTTGAGTGAGTGCCGGGACAGCGTCCTGCAGTTCTTGTCCAAGCACCTGCAGAGCGAGTGCAGGGGGAGGCGTCGCCTGGCACTCCGAGGCCTCGTGGCGCTCGGCACTACCAGTGTCTCGGTGAGAAGAGCGCAGGGGCTGAAGCCGTGCTGCCAGCGTGGGGCTGGGGAAGGCAGTCCCTGGGGCTTGGCTGGCCTTGGGGCACTGGGGCAGCTGCTGCCAGCTCTCCTGCTTCCTGCTGCAGCTGCCCCAGGGCATTGGCACAGGCCTTTGGCCCCTGGGCCCTGTAGCAGCAGGATGTGTTTCACACACTTGTGTTCCACAAGTAGATGGCCATAAGGATGTGGAGCCTGCATGAAAGGCTCATGGAGCTCCTGCACGAAGATGACAGCACCATGCTCAGGATGACCACGGTTCTCCTCAGGGGTTTGTTCCTGTGCAATGGTGCCCCAGTAACCAGCACCCTCGCCCTGCAGCTGGCTGAGGCGCTCCTGCCACTCTTTGACAACGTAAGGCTCTGCGCCTCCAGCCACGGCCAGCGGGTGCTGCCCGCACACTTTGTGCCCTGTGCACTCATAGGCTGTGCCCAGGTGGGCCTGAAGCAGCTGACGCTGAGGCCTTTCTTCCTCCCATCCATACAGGAGGACAGCGAGGTGCAGTTGTGCTCCATGTTTATCTTCAAGGAGATGCTGGATGTTTTTCCAGAAGAGGAAAAAAAGGTCCTGAAGGCACATGTGCGCCAGAGCCTGGTGCCACTCTTCTTCCACTGCCACGATGAGAACCAGAGAGTGGCAGAGGTGAGGACTCGGCAGCTGCCGCTGGCCCGTGGCAGGGGCTGGGCTGGCCCTGCCCTGGCGCCTCGCAGGCTGCAGCTCCTGCTGGCCTTGGCACAGGGACGGGGTCCTGCGCCCTGGGCTGTGGGGCCATCTCCGCGTCTCTGCTGTTCTCCAGGCTTCTCAGGAAACACTGCTCTGTGCGGCCGAGTTCCTCAGGAGGAGGGACCTTGAACAGCTGGTGAAGAACCAGAAGCTGTGGCAGTTCACCGAGTGCCTGGTAAGGAGGGCTGGGAAGCCGCAGCCCCAGCCTGGAGCAGCCCCTGAGCGCGGTGCTCGGTGTGCGGGCTGGAAGCTGTGCCCCTGCCCGCTGCTGCAGCCCGAGGCCGCGCGGGCTCTGCTCCAGGCTCCTGCGGCCCCAGCCGGGTGCCCATGGAGCCCCGGCCCGGGGGGCTGCGGGGCCAACCCTTCCCTCCTGCCGCTCTCTCCAGCTGGCAGAGGACAGCAGCAGCGTGGCCGAGCACCTGTGCCGGGCCCTGCCCTACCTGCAGAGCCCACAGGAGCCCCTGCGAGAGGCGGCCGTCAGGTTCATGGGTGAGCCATGAGCTGGGCCAGGAGGGCGTGTGGGCACAGGTCTGGCGGCGCCGCTGGCAGGGAGCTGTGCCCTGGGCCTGACAGGCTCTGTGTTCCCAGGGACGGCCGGGCGGCACCTGAGGGGGAGGAAGGAAGAGCTCCAGCTCCTCTCTGAGGGTGAGCGAGGGCAGCGGGCTGCCAGCGGGGGCTGCCGGGGGAGCTGCGAGCCCTGCCCCGGCTGCGGAGGGCTCTGCTCCCTGTGCGGACCAGGGCCGGTGTGGGCAGAGCACACAGAGCTTTCAGGGCACCTGGGGGATTCGTGGCCAGCAGCTTTGGGCTGATCCAGCTGGTCCCTGCTCCCTGCTGGCCATGGCCAGAGCCAGCTGGGATGGCCCTGGCACAGAGTCCCCTCGGGTCCCCTCAGATGTGGGAACTGACCATGGCTCTGTTCCTCTCTCTTTCAGCCCTTGAAGGCATGGAAAATGACATCAGTGTCGACGTCGCAAGCCTGGCAGTTCAAACACCATACATCGTCCAGGAAGCAGAGAGTGCTCCATATTCCATCTTTGACAGCCTGCGTGATCGGCTCTGCAGGGCATGGAGGAGACGGCCTCGTCTGTCGAGGCTCGGCTGGCTGCGCTGCTGGAGCTCTGCACAGAGCTGATTCCAGAGGCTCTGTCTGCTGGGGCCACCTGAGCCAGCAGGAATGTTTTGTTTCGTTAAGATTGTTCTTTTCTTTCTTTTTGTTTTTCTTTAGCATGTTAATATAGGATGTGTTGCTATAGACAGACTCCCAGGATCTTTCTTTGGCTGTCCAGGCTCTGCAGGGATGAGGGGAAGAGGGAGAAAAGGGTTCCTGGGCTCAGCAAGCTGCCCAGGCTTGCAGGGTTGCAGGGAAAATGGCCAGAAGCCCCTTGGCCTTTGATGGTTCTGCTGAAGCCTCTGTGCTGCCCACAGAGCAGATGGGCAGGGGCTGGAGCTGTGGGGATCACTGTGAGAGCGGTGCCTGGAGATGGCCACAAGCCCTGTCCCAGGCAGGAAGCACCATCCGTGTCCTCCTGCCCGTGTGTTCCTGGCTGGATTGCTGAGGGCTCCCAGGTGCCTCTTGGTGGGGCTCCTCTGGAGCTCCTGTGGGGCTGTGGCGCTGCTGCCGGGCAGGCTGGCCGGGCTGGGGAGACCCTGAGGGGACGGGGCCACAAAGGGATGAGGGGCTGCGGGAGCCCTGACAGGACAAGGCAGTGGGAAGGCACGAGGGGGACGTGTGAGGGAGTGGGTAACATTGGCTCGGGGAGGAAAGTGGGTTGGAGCCAAAGAGACCACTCACCCTTATGTTTGTGTGGCAAACAGAGCACATTTATTCTCAAGCCCTTCCTTCTAAAGGGCCTTTGAAAACCCGGTCTGGATTATTTCACTGCTCTGATCTCTGTGCCCCTTCAGATTCTGGCCTGGGCAATGCCTGCAGCCTTGGGAGAGATGTGATGGGCCCGGCCCCTGTCAGTCAAACCAGGGCTGGTACATTCACCCCGTACAAGCCAGCCTGCACGGTGACACACGGCAACAGAGTGCGAGGCACAGCTCCGGGAGCTCCCCGTGAACCTCAGCTCTGGGACCACTGTCTGCCCCAAGCTTCAGGGGCTGCAGTGGGAGCCCGGCTGGGCTCTGCCCTGGGGCCATCCTGCAGGGACAGCTGCAAACAGGGAGCATTCCCTGCCACAAAGAGCCAAGGCAGGGCTGCAGGGCAGCTGCTCCAGCCCCGAATGCACTGCTGAGTGCTGTGCTCTGGGGCTGGGGCTCCCCGCACAGGGGACTGCACTGGTGTGCCAGAGGAGACAGAGAAGCTGCAGCTTCAGCCTAGCTGAGGTGGGTGCGTGGGCTGGAAAGAGTGGGGAGGCTCCAGGGGATTCACAGAGCTCATTCTGCTGCAAGGACGAGGAAAAAGGAGCAGGAACTCAGCAGTGAGGAGAGCTGGGGGCTGGAGAGCAGCTCTGAATGACACTAAAATCCCACCAGACCTCTTGAGACATTGCTGCTCCTCAGCCAGTGACAGGATGAGTCCCTTAGCCTGGGGCTTGGCCTTCCTCATGGCGAGGGGCACCAAGGAAGGGAACAGTGTGATGGAGACTGGAATAGGCTGGGAACTCACTGGGGGAAAAGAGGAAGCAGTTGGGATGTAAAAGGCAGGGAGAAGAGAGAACAGTTCAGAGAAGGGCTGAGCTACTGCTTGAGCAAGCTGCAAAAAGTCATTTGGGGTCATCCCAGATTGATTTCATTTCAGAAGTTATTGAACAAGTTTATTTTTTGGGTGGCTGCATGTTTTCTTGAGCTGTATTGCTAAAATGCTCAAGCCAGTCTGTGCTGCAGGGCACCCCATTTCTCCTTTGGCTGATTGCAGCCCCGTGCTGAGCTCCAGCAGGGCCCTGGCAGAGCCCAGAGCAGCCTCAGCACCCGCAGAGCCCGGCTGCAAGGAGAGAAACCAGAAAGCCCCGTCAGCTGAAGGCTCCTGTCCCCTTGTCCCAGCCACCCGCGGTGCCCAGGCCATGCTGGCCGTGCCAGAGCTGTGCCCAGAGCTGCCCATCACTGCTGCCTTTGGGAGCAGAGCAGGAGGGCAGGACATGTGCCCAGCCTGCAGCCAGCCACGGCACCTCCAGCCCTCAGCAGCTGCCCAGAGCAGGACGCTCCTGTGCTCGCTGCCATCTCCCCAGAGCTCTGATCCCACCATCCCCAGCAGACAGGACCCACCTCACACCATCCCCTGCTGGAAGAAAAGCTGGTCCCAAACGATGCCCTCAGCCTTCTCCAAGGGCACAGCCCATCCACGCTGCAGCTGCTCCCAAGCACTTCCTGATCCAGACTGGACTCCACCTGAAACGCTTCCTCTAGAAAGACAAACATCAAATTATGGAAAATAGGTTACAGAGAAAAAGGGGAACAAGAAAAAAGGTCAAAGATCTTATCTCTGTCAGGGGCCTAAGGAAGGCCCAACCCCTGCGTGCCAGGGAAAAACCCACCATGGGTGAGGGAATCCCAGGCTTTCTCCCTTCCCCTGCACTGCCCCCATGGTGATCCCAAAGCAAACAAGGGCAGTGGAGCAGCCCAAGCCCTTCCTTGCCTGCAAAGCAAAGCAGCCCCTGCACAGGGTCTGGAGTCCCACCTCTGCTCCCACCATGGGGATTTGTTTGTGTCAGGCTGGCTGCCCCAGCCCAGCCCCAGTCCGGGGCACAGTGGGTGCTGGGGGCTGTTGGCAGGGCCAGGAGCCCACTCCCATTTCGTACCCACCCCAGCCCATGCCCCCACCCCTGCCAAAAGCAGCCTGGCAGCCGACTGAAGGATCAGCTGCATCCGCCCCAGCAAAGGGGGAACCTTTGGTTCCCGGCCAGGCTGTGCAATGCCTAAATCTGGGAGCATTCCCCTGTGTCCTCACTGTCCCCAGCAGCACCCCCACCTGGGACAGCTTCTCCAGGGGCTCCTTCTTCCCTGGGCCAGACCAGGCTGTCAGGGCTCTGCCCAGGGCCCCAGCCATCCATGAGCCATGGCAGGCAAAACCAGGGGGATGTTGGCCACCAGTGCTTGCCACACCAGGTCTCCAGCTCAGCTCCAGCCCATGAGCTGTGTTCCCTCCTGCTGACCCCTGCTCAGAGCTACAGGCAGGACAAAACCTGTCTGGTTGGCTTTGCTACTTAGTGCCAAGAGATGTGTGGAGCTGTTACCTGCCAGGCCCCTGGATCCAACTGTGCATGTGGATCTCTCCCATCTTCTAGGGCAGAGGAACATGGATCACGGAAAATCTCTTCTAAGGATGGCCTGTCCAAGGGCTGCATGGACAAACACCTCTTAATGACATCCTGGCACTCTGGGGAGAGAAACCAGAAATCACCAGTCATTTGGAGAAGTTGCCCCCTTTTCCCGTGCCCAGGCCATGCTGGGTGTGCTTAGAGGTGGGCCTAAACTTCCCCATGGATTTTCTGTTTGGAGGAGAGCAGGAGAGCAGGACATGTGCCACCTCCTCAGCAGCTGCCAGACCAGAATGCCCATGAGCTGCTGCTGTCTCCCAGCACTGGTATTGCTCCCGAGGCCAGAGATGAGGATCCACCTTGAGAGAGCCATGGTGGGAACAAGATCTGACCCCAGATATCTCCTGGCCCCTCCTGAATGGGAGCTTCCCCGTGACCAGGTGGTGCAGCAGGAGGCCCAGGGAGCAGATCGTCGCTGCCTCGCCGTGGTAGCCTTGCTGGTGGATCCCCTCTGGTGGGCTGTAGGACAGGGTTCCTGTGGAACACAGACACAGTTCATCAGGGGGATGCTGCAGCCTCCAGCACCTGGAGGAGCAGCCCCCGTGCCTCCTCCTCCGGCAGGAACCCCCGCTCCGCCAGGAAACCCGACAGGTCCTGGCACCGCTCCGGATGCTCCAGCACCAGCACAAAGCTGTCGGGGAGCTGAGGCCACTCCTGGAGCTGAATGACACCCGCACAGCCAGAGGAGACCTTGTCCAGCAGCGCGATCTCCAGGGCTGCGCTGGTGCCGTGGGGCTGCGGGAGGAGCACGATGCCGTCAGTGGGGCTGATGCCGTGCCGGGGGTCGGGAACCCCTCAGCCAGCCCGGGATGCTCTGCGCCCTGCGCTGGCCCCACGCCCGCTCTCCCTCCAGGCGTCCTGGCAGCTCCCACCCTGCCGGGCCCCGGCTCAGCCCCGCCCGGCACGGCCCGGCTTCTGCCGCTGGCCCCGCTCATCACCAGCTCGCCCCGGTGCCGGACGCGGTTCCCTGGCACCCTTTTGATGGCCACCTGCGAGCCGAGGGCAGCAGCGGACTGAGCTCGCCGCCTGCCCCGCACAGCCCCATCCTTCTCCTCCTTCTCCTTCTCTCCCTCCTCCTCCTCCTTCCCCTCCTCCGTGCCCGCCGCCGGCCCCGCCGCTCCCCGGGCGCCGTCCGAGAGCCGCATGGCCGCGCAGCCGCCGCCGCAGCCGCCGCTGCCCAGCAGCGAACCCGCCGGGGCCGCTCCTGCCGGGCCTCCTGCGCCTTCCCTGCGGGCGGGACGCGGCTGTCAGCGCTCGGCCCGGGCCAGGAGCGGCCCCGAGCGCCGCCCGAGCGCCCCGGGCCGGCCATGTCCCGGCGTTCTCCCCCGGCATCCCAGATTCGCCATGAAATGGGAACCCTGAGCTTGTGGAAGTGCCTGAAGGATGCCCTGTTCCTCTGCAGGGACACTCGGGCTGAGACAGGAGCCGGAGCCCTCTCTGGGGAAGCCTCCTCCGAGCTGGAATTTGTGCCGTGCTGGGAGAGGAGGAGGAGGGGAGAAGGCTGGCGCTGTGTGGCAGGAGCAGGAGGTTTGGGCCGCAGGACATTCCGTCTGCGCCGCTGCCCCGCAATGGGCAGGAATGTTGTGGGGAAGACTGGGGGACACTGGAGCGGGATATGGATGGCACTAGGGGGAACTGGGAGGGCCTGGGAATGAACTCAGGTGTATTGGGATGGACTGGGCTGTGCTGGGAGGGACTGGAGGGGCACTGGGGCTGTACTGGGCTGTACTGGGGCTGTACTGGGCTGTGCTGGGGATGAACTGGGCTGTACTGGGAGGGACTGGAGGGGTTGAATGGCTGTTCCCACCCGCACTGGCTCCCATTGGCCGAGGCTCACGTCCATCACAGCCCCAACTAATCAGCGCCATGGATCATGGCTTTGGGGGCGGGGCCTGAGGCCTGCGCCATCTTTTCTTTTGCCTACAACTCCCGTCATGCTCTGCGGCCCCATAGAGCCCCATTAAAGCCAGGACTACAACGCCCGTCATGCCCCGCGCTCCACAGAACCCCGGTACCGCCCCCATCTGTCCCATCAGTGTCCCCCAGACCCTCCGGGACCCCCAAGTGCCCTCAGCGCCCATTCGGGACCCCCAAAATTTTACTGGCAAAGTACAAAAGAACAAGGAACTTTGGAAAAGCGTTTAATACAAATCCAATCCAACTTAAACTACTTGTCATAGCAGTAACTTCATTCCCTCAGCCCATTTAGCCTGGAAACCCCTAAACACTGAAGTTGTTCAGGTACCCAAAAATGTTCCATATAAAGAGCATTAGAAGGAGAGGAAAGAGAGAGACACAGGAAGAGAGAAGCTCCACAGAACGACACACATGTGGCTCCCAGCTCCTGGGGCTCCAGTGTGGGTGAGACACAAACCCCAGGAGAAGGCAGAGTCCATACCAGGGGCTGACCTTTTGCTCCTTGGTTTTAAGCCCCTGGGCCTTCGTGGGCCTCGCCCCAGCTGGGACTTCTGATATCTCAGGTGTTCAGAGCTGGGTGAGCGCTGTCCCATCTGTGTGACTGATTGACAGCTCAGCCCAAGGTGTCTGGGGACATTGATCTCATCCAGCCTCTGACAGCGACCACGGTGACACTGGGGAACCTCATGGAGCCTCATGGAGCCATGGGTCAGTTGTGACAAGGCAGGTCCAAGGACACCCTGGTGACACCGGGGAACCTCATGGGACGATGGGGGAGTTGGGACAAGGCAGGTCCAAGGACACCGTTGTGACACTGGGGAACCTCATGGAGCCATGGATCAGTTGTGACACTGTGGGGACCTCGTAGAATCAGAGGGGACCATTGGGAAGCTCCCATGGATCCAAGGGCCCAGGGTGACACTGTGGAGCCCAGAGTGTCATGGAGGAGCCATTTTAACACTGTGTGTCCCCATGGAAGCAAGGGAACATGGGACAGGCTGATGCCTTAAGTTTTAGCTTACATATTTTCCCAATTCTGTGCTGTATCAGTCTGTAACTCTGAACTTCATGCAGAGTGTCAGCAAGTTCTTTTACAGTGTAGTCAGACAAAACAATCCTTTTCCTGCCCGAGAACCATAGACACTGCTGCAGCTTCAGGCCCAAAAATTGAAAACAGCAGCGAATTGAGGAGAGCAGACTGGGAGGGTGGGGCTGCATAATCTGAAGGTGTAATTGGACAATTAACCCCAATATGGAAATGAACCAAATCTTACAAAAGTATGTAAACACGTGACCTGGCGTCCATCCTGGGTGTACCCTCAGCCAGGCCCTTGTACTGCCCAGGTGAATCCTTTGAAGGCCTTTTTAATAAATCCCCACTTTACTCCTGTAACACTGTCCAGCCTCTGCTCTAGGTGGCCTCTCAAGGCATCAAGGCCTGGCTGGCTGGGCCACCTGGGGGCCACCTGACAGGTCCAGCTGACCTTGGCATGTCCAGGGCTGCTGCTCATCTCCCCTGGAGCACTGGGGCTCGGTGCTCTCCTTCCGGTGAAAAGAACTGTCCTTCTCTTCCAGGTGCCCATGGCCAAAATTTGGATTCCTCTTCTTAGTTTGCTTCTATGCAAAGATTGTTCCCAGATGAAACCTGCCAGGACAGATAGACCTGGCTGGCTTGGCCACCCAGGGGCCATCTCTCATCTTCCTGTGAAACACTGGGACCCTGTGTGTTGTGGCGCGGCATGCGCTCCTCTTGCCGCGGCACTCCGAGCCGTGCCAGGCTGGGCGGTAAGGGAAGAGAACGGGCGGCCGCTTCCCCCTGCAAGCTCTGCAGTTCAGTTCGTGGCGCGCGGGGACAGACGAAGGCGACACGGGACTTGGGGGTGAACGGGATGGTTTTATTCAGTGAGCCCCAAGACCCCCTTGGGGGCGGGAGCAGAGGTTTTATACAGAACTCAGGAGGAGGGGTGTAGGAACAGTAACCACTAAGGGAATAGCAGGGGAGGAGTTTAGGGCAGAACTAACATGACAGGGAAGGTTCCAGGGAAAGGGGCAGGGAAAGGGGGGTTGGGGGGGGGGGGAAACAGATATTAAACTAATATTAAATGAAAGAAAAACACACCACCGCATCTCCCTCTTTTCTTTTACAAAAGGAAGGAGAATTTTGTGGTTTAAGCAAATTAATACAATGTAAAATTATATGATAACTTTGTAAATTACTTAAAGGTCATGAAAGACACATTATTGCATTTATAGGGCAGGAAGAGTAGTAACAGCCTAAATCAGACATAAGACTGTACAAAACTTGCTGTTTTGCTGCTCTGAGTAACAATCTAAAACAATGTAAATAATTGAAACTATTGAAATAGAATGAAATAATTGACAGAAATTAAACTAAAAAATTTAATTAGAATGATTAAAATTACAACTATCTAATTTAAATAAAATAATTAAATGGAATTATTGGAATTAAATATAATAAAAGATCAACTAAATATAACTAATAAATTTTTAAACTTCGCAGCAATGCAGCAAGCCTGAAGTGATACACTAGCTTTGCGATTCCTGTAGCAATACTGGTTAAAAACACAGCCTTTAAGTCAAAAAATATTAGAAAAGACTGAATTAATTATAATTATAACAAAACAACTTAATATTGAATTAAATTGTAACATTACATATTATTAAAAAAACATAAGTTGAAAGACATCAAAAAATGATAAACTAATTGTGATTACAACATATGAAACATATAAAAACCTCATCTGGAATATATAGAATTGTCCTAAACGAAAGTCCAAATTAAGGGTACAAAGCACAGCAGGATTTGTGACTTCATCTGATTTAGAATTTGCTTCGTTACGGCGCTTGCGATGTTCAGCTTCTTAAATTCTTAAAGCAGAGTCAGCGGATAACGGCGCTTGTCTTAAAGCAGAGTCAGCGGATAACGATGTGGTTTGTTCAATTTGAATGTTTGTTTGCGAGGTGGGCATAATATCTTGAGTATTAATTAACTGGGATGATATTTCTTTCTATAAAATATAACTCAACAAATAGATTATTCAAAAAATAATTAAAAGCAAAAAGAGGAATTCGTAGTTAAATAAAAAGGAGTATTGGGTAGGGTACATTAAGGAATAGGATAGGGGAATCAGACAATCACTTAATTAGTGATTGCCATGATTAACAGGGGGTATCGGTAAGGGGTGGACCGGGGCGCCGCCATTTTAGGGGGAAGACAAAATGACGGATCCTCAGTCCCGGGTTTCGGCTCCATTTCCTCAGAAGAAGATCCCTCCCGACCTTCCCCCCGGAGGAAGAGCCAGAAGAAGGATTGGGGAATATCCAACCACGCCTCCCCACAATAGGGACTAGCCTCGTGCAGGGACGGTGCAGGGCTATTGGGAGAGAAATGGGACTGGCGGGAAGCCAGGGGCGGAAAAGAAGGGTCAAGGCAGGAAAATGGGTCCCGAGCGGCGTGGCCAGCGCCATCTTGGGAGGGGGTGCCGGGCACACTGCACTTGGCCTGAGCAGTGTCCGGCAGGGCACTTGGGGCGGCTCGGCCACAGCAATCCCCAAGGGAGGATAGGAAAGGGTTTTAGGAAAGTCCGAGAGGATGGGGATATAGGGAGCTTCACAGAAGCAAAAAGGGGAAATTTATGGGGGGGGGGGGGGCCCAACGCAGCTGGATGTCGGCGCAATGCGTGGGTGTAAAGGGCCCCGTTTTAACAACTCTCCTATAGCTAACGTGTCGCCCTCTTAGCTGTTCCCTACTGGTGTCTTTTCTATCCCCTCCGTCCAGCCCAGAATGGGGAGGGGAGGATAGAGAAGACAACATTTTCGAGGAGAAGAAAAAGCGATCCAATCTAGGTCCCCACAGAAGACTAGGCGAAGAATAGCACTCAGTGCTAGCTTCCCCTAGAAAAGGAAAACCCACCCGCCTGCCAGGGACATGCAAGGCTACAGCCCCAGTCTGGGCGCAGACGGGGGTTAAAACGCAAAAAAAAAAAAAAGTGGCAGACCCAGCCGCCCGTCGGGGCGATCCCCACCCCGTGTAGCCTACCTTACCTTGCAGGCTCGGACGGAGATGGCTTGAATCTTCTCTTCGACTCGATGGAAAAGTCGCGCTAAAAACTGGGGATGTTCCTTCCCGGTTTTGGCCCTTCCGGAGGCCTGGGTGTTCCCGTTAAACCAAGACTCGTCCCCGAAGCCTTGGTTTCGGCCACTATCAGCCTCCGGTGGTCTCACTGCAGATGCTGACCGAGGAACGAATTTCTTCTCGGTCAGCCTTTCTTCAGGCTCCCCCGAGCCGCTGCCAAAACCGCTCTCTCTGTTCTCGGGTAAGTCTGCCCACCAAAAAGCTCTGCAGCCCGGCTGCCCGTGCAGCGCGGCTGCTCCAGGGCGGGTAGATGGCGAGAACAAAGAGGTCCCGGAGCCTCAATCTTTTTCACTCGGCGCTCAGCTTCTCATAGCATCCGGCAGAGCTTTTACGGCCGTAGATTTTCCTCTTCCCTCCTTCTTCTTCTGTGAGGCGGGCGCCCCCACGAATTTGCCCATTTTTTTTACAAGACGAAGGAAGGAACCATCCTCTGCTACCATATGTTGTGGCGCGGCATGCGCTCCTCTCGCCGCGGCACTCCGAGCCGTGCCAGGCTGGGCGGTAAGGGAAGAGAACGGGCGGCCGCTTCCCCCTGCAAGCTCTGCAGTTCAGTTCGTGGCGCGCGGGGACAGACGAAGGCGACACGGGACTTGGGGGCGACCAGGATGGTTTTATTCAGCAAGCCCCAAGACCCCCTCGGGGGCGGGAGCAGAGGTTTTATACAGAACTCAGGAGGAGGGGTGTAGGAACAGTAACCACTAAGGGAATAGCAGGGGAGGAGTTTAGGGCAGAACTAACATGACAGGGAAGGTTCCAGGGAAAGGGGCAGGGAAAGGGGGGTTGGGGGGGGGAAACAGATATTAAACTAATATTAAATGAAAGAAAAACACACCACCGCACCTGTGCTTTTCTTTCTTATGGGAAAAAAGCACCTTTCACATCCAGGCAACCATGGCCAAAGTTGGGAATCTGCCTCCAGGATTCCCTATATCCAGGGATTTCTCCCAGGTGAAAACTTCCAGGAGAGACAAGTCTGGCTGGCCTTGGTCTCCAAAGAGATGATCCTTATCTGCCTTTGAAACACTGGGGCTTTGTGCCTTCCTTTATGATGAAAAGAACTCTTCTTCCTGCCCAGGTGCCCATGGCCAAAACTGAGATTCCACCTTCAAAATTCTGAATATCCAAGGATTTCCCCCAGATGAAAGGTGCCAGGAGAGACAGGTCTGGCTCTCTTGGCCTATGGTGACCACCTCTCATCTCCTTCCAAAACACCTGGGCTCCACGCTTCTCTTTCCTATGGGAAAAACCATCCATCTCGACCAGATGCCCATGGCCAAAGTTTGGAATCCTCCTCCAGAATTCCCTAGGTCCAAGGATTTCTCAGTGACAAAAGCTGCCAGGACAAACAGGTCTGGCTGGCCCGGCCTCCCAGGAGCCTTCTCTCTCTGCTTCTGCCCCTGCAACACTAGGGCTCTGGGCTTTCCTTCCTATGGAAAAGAACCGTCCTTCTTAACAATGCAGAAATGGCCGAAATTGGGGTTCCACCTCCCAAATTCCCTATATCCAAGGGTTGCTTTCAGAGAAAAAAATACCAGAACAGAGAGGTCTGGCTGCCCTTGGCCTCTGATGGTCATCTTTCATCTGCCCCTGAAACACCGGTGTTCTGTGCTTGCCTTCCTATGGAAAAGAACCGTCCTTCACCTCCAGGCAGCCAGGTCTGAAACGGGGGTCCACCTCTAAAATTCCCTATATCCAAGGACAAAATCTGCCAGCACCATCTGATCTGGCTGCCCTTGGCCTCTGGTGGCTGTGGCTCATCTGCCCCTGCAGCACTGGGGCTGGGTTGTTCCCTTCCTGTGGAGACCATGGTGGCACGGTGAGGACCTGGTGGAACCATGGAGTCCATTGGGACTTTGGGGCCATGGTGACACCGCGGAGCTCCATGGAACCCAGAGACCACCATGAATCTGTGGGGCCTTGTGGAACCATGGAGACCATTCCGACCCTTCAGGGCCTGGTGTCACCAAGGGGGATTGTGACACCTCAGGGCTACCTGGAAACAAGGGACCATTGGAACACTGTGAGGCTCCATGGAATGAGGGGAACAGGGAACAGGTCTGGCAGGCTTGGCCTCCCAGGGGCCACCTGACAGGTCTGGCTGATCTTGGAATGTCAAGGGCTGCTTCTCATCTGCCCATGAACCACTGGGGCTTCGTGCTTTCCTTGCTGTGGAAAAGAACTGTCCCTCTTTTTCGACACCCATGGACAAAATTGGTACTTCCCCTCAAAAATTTCCTGTATGCAAGGGTATCTGCCAGAAAAAAACCTGCCAGCTCTGGCTGGCCTTGGCCTCTGATGGTCGCATCTCAGTTGCCTCAGAAGCACTGGGGCTCTGTGCCTTCCTTCCTGCAGAAAAGAACTGACCCTCTTGTCCAGGGGCCATGGCAGGAGCTGGAATGTGGCCGCCAAAATTCCATCTATCCTAGGATTGCTCCCAGACAAAAGCTGCCAGGACAGACAGTTTAGCCTGGCCTTGGCCTCTGGTGGTATGAGCAGAATGTTTTCCTTTGCAAACACCTTGGAAAAGGCCCAGAGATCTCCCGAGCTGGGTTTTGCAGGCCTCAGGAACATAACCCATGTATGGAGGCTGATGTGCCTGGGCTCAGCTGTGAAGAGACTGAGGACAGATCAGGAGTGGCCTGGCAGGGCTTGAAGGGTGGATTCCAAAATGGTGGAGCTTTTCTCCATAGTGGGAAACAGCCAGAGAGAAAAATTATGCCCCAAATGCAGCTGGGGAAGGACAGACTGGACACATGAGGAGAGGAATTTCCCTCCCAGGGCAGGGCTGTGGTGCAGCATGTCCCCAGCAGGAGCCTGGAGCAGCCCAAGGCTTTGTGTGGCCAGGCAGGGGCAGCAGGAGGCAGAGCTGCCAGCAAAGGAAGGGCCAGCGAGGTGGGGCAGCCGGGGGTGACGACAGCCTGCAGGGACAGAGGCGCAGGGCAGGGACACCGTGGGACAGCCTGGGCTGCAGAGGGCTCAGGGATGTGCAGCAGCTGCAAGGCCCTGACAGAGCCAACCTGTGCAGCCCTTTGGCCATGGCTGCTGGCCCTGGGCCTGAGGCCACGAGGGGACAAGTGACCCTTGCAGCCCTGGGGCCTCAGTGCCTCCTTGTCCCTGCTCAGCAGCCTGGCAGGGGCCGCCCCATGGTCCTGCCCTTGGCACTGCACATCCCCACATGCCAGTGCCCATCCCGGGAAGAGCCCTGAGCAATGAGGGAGGGGCAGGATCTGCCTTGCCAGGGGCTGGGGCTCAGGCCTGGGCCCTTTGCATTCCTGAAACACATCCAGGTTTGCTCAGCACCAGAGACACCTTTCCCTTGCTTGTCCCCAGCTGTCATCAGTGCCTCCAGTGTTCTGCTCTGACGGGAACCTGGGGAAACTTTCTCAGTGCTGTTCCTCAGTGGGACCCATTAAAACTTCAAGAAACTTTGGAGTTTTAATTTAATGTTGAGTTCTTGAGAAGTTTTTTGAAGACACTCTCAGGGACTGAGTCTGATGTAAACAACACCAAAGCCCTGAGAGGGTCATTAAAGTTTTCCTATTCCAGTTGTGGAGAAAGATTTCAATGTGCTTGTAAGAAATACACATTCCTGTTTTAAAGGGTGTATTTTATTACATTTCTCTTTAGATCAGAGGTGATTGCAGCATTCTGTGATTGATATTGACCCAGGGTCTCCCCTCAGGAGCTCTGGCCTGCTCAGAGAAGCTGTGCCCTGAGCTCTGGCCCAGCGTGGACAACCTTGCTCCACATTGCCCCAGCCCATCCTGTCTGTCCTCACTCACCTGGGACCTGCTGTGCCTGCAGAGCTGGCTGCACCCAGCCTAAGAGGGGCTTTCCCTTTTTCTATGTTTGGAGCAATCTAAAACCCCTGAGTTTCCCCATGAAAACAGACACCCTCCTCAGGTGTTTGCCAGCCCAAAGTGCCACCAAAACCACTCCAGACCGGCCCTGGGCCAGCTGTGAGGGTGGATCATCAGCCCCAGCTGCACTGGGCACTGCAAGGGGCTGTGGGCATGGGCACTGCACTGACCCCACTGCTGGGTTTGGCTGCCACGGCAGCCCTGAGAAATTAAACTGTCCTTGGAAACACTGGGGAGGACTGGGACATACTGGGGAACACTGGGAATGCTGTTGGAGACACTGGGACATACTGGGAGTGATGCTGGGGAGGACTGGGACAGCCTGGAAACATGAGGAACGCTGAAGGGGAGTCTGGGTGGACTGGGACACACTGGGACATACTGGGAGTGAAACTGGGAGTGAAACTGGGGGATACTGGGACAAACTAGGGACATTGTGGGGAAGACTTGACAATACTGCAGCATACTGTGGATGACATTGGGAGAAACTGGGAGGGCCTGGGAATGAACTCAGGTGTATTGGGAGGGACTGGGCTGTACTGGGAAGGACTGGAGGGGAACTTGGTTTTTACTGGGCTGTACTAGGGATGAACTGGGCTGTACTGGGAGGGACTGGAGGGGTTGAATGGCAGTTCCCGCCTCCGCCGCCTCCCATTGGCCGAGGCTCCCGCCCATCAAAGCCCCTAGCTAATCAGCGCATGGGATCATCGCTTTGGGGGCGGTGCCTGGAGTCAGCGCCATCTTTTCTTTTTGCCTACAACTCCCATAATGCCACGCAGACCACTAGAGTCCCATGGGGTCGGGACTACAACGCCCGACATGCCCTGCGCTCCACAAACACACACACACACACACACACACACACACACACACACACACACACACACACACACACACACGCGCACACGCGCACAAGCGCACACGCGCACACACGCACACACGCACACACGCACACACCCCGCCCCCCCCAGTATCCGCCGCCCATCTGCCCCATGCAAAAGTGTCCCCCGAGGCCTTCCCGGACCCCAAACGCCGCGTCCGAACCACTTCCGAGACTACAGCTCCCATCATGCTCCGCGGCGCACGGCCAGCGGTGTTCCAGCCGTGACTTCATCTCCCGTCATGCCCCGCGCCCCACGAGTACCGCTGTCTCTGTGCCTGGAACTCCCGTGATGCTCCGCGGCCCCGTTACACCGCATTGTACCCGCGCCTACAACTCCCATCAGCCCCCGCGCCCCAGCGAGCCCCGCCCGAGCCCCCCGAGTGCCCAATCAATAGCCAATAGTGGTCAATGAATTAATTGTGTTACTTAGAACCAATGACCAATAATTTTTTGGTTACAAGACACATATAGAGATTTTTTTATACAAACATTAAAATGAAATAATAAAATATTGATCAATATTTTTATTCATAAGCAAAATAAAATTTTAATTGTTATTAAGCTAAAATTAATTAATTGAAATAATTTATTAAAATTTAATTAAATTTTATTTATGAAGAAAAATGCATAATTTTTAAAAAATGTTTTGGCATGTCAGTCTCAGGTGGGCAATATCTGTGGGTAAGGGGCATGTGGTAAATGGATGTGATTCATGCTGAATAAGTTGTTGTCCTAGATTGCAAGGCAAGATGTATTCAATTGCCATCTGTTAGAGGTTGGTTCACTGCATTGTTTATTTTATCTTTTTATTTTCTTCCCTAATAAAGAACTGTTATTCCTGCTCCCATATTTTTGCCCGAGAGTCGCCCTTAACTTCAAATTTATGGCAATTTTCAGGGAGGGGGTTCTACATTTATTTTTTTCCCCATTTCAGGGAGGCTCCTGCCTTCCTTAGCAGACTCCTGTCTTTGCAAACCAAGACAGATTTTGGCACCCAACGTGCAGCTCGAAGGCAAAGAAACAAAAAAGGGAATAACAGTTCTTGAGTAATCCAATTTTTGATTTTTGTGTACTGCTACAGAAACCTTGTTCAGCGGCACCCTGTGCTCCAGCCTGCCCTAGTTTGGGTGACACGGAACCGTGGCTGCATTTCTCCATTTGCAGGCCCTGATCTAAACACGGCTCCTACAGCCAAGGCTGCTGTGGCTGTTCTTCGGTTTGTTTTATGGGTGAATAAGGGGAAGAATTCATGGATCTTTAACTTCCTCTGGGAAACAGGCACATGGATTCACAGCTGTCACACACTGACTGTGTGCTTTTGGGGTTACTTTAGTAGTGGCACCTACTGTGAGGAAATGACACCAGGGGATATTTTCTCCCAAGCCTTTAACCATCTCTTTGGGTCTACCCCACCAGTTTGTGAAGGGCTCAGATCCACTCCAAATACCAATGATATCATACAGGGGCTGTTTTGCTGTTAGCCCTGTTCTATTTGTCACTGAGAGACGAGGGAAGATTAACCTGGATAACCACCCTGACACCCAGCCCAGAACCTGACACGGCCCCAGAGACCAGGGATGCTGCTGCCCCAGAGCCTGACCCTGCCCCACAGCCACCCCAGATATGAACCACCCAGACTGGGTGGGGTCTGGTGAGGGAGATGCAGGAGATGCTGAAGGAGTGCATTTCCCCAGCTGGTGAGAAGCCCTCCCCCTGCCTCGAAAAAGGAGAGTCTGATGGGGCAGCAGTGGAACCCACAGATGTTACAACTGTCCAGGTTCAGCTGAACCACAAAGGCAGCCACAGCCAGCAGCAGTCGCCCCTGTAGAAACAAGGAGGTCTAAGATGGAATCAGAGCACCCAGATAAAGGAAGGCCCTCACAACCCACAGAGGAGCCAGAGGTTGTGATCATCACCGACTCCCTGACGTACAAAAGTCTCTGTAACCTGCACAAGGACATTGTACGATGGAGACGTGAGGCTTATACAACCTGACTGCTTCAAGTCTGAGACCTCATGGGTACAGGTGTCCAGCTGGATGGTGGTGAGGCAAGGAATTTGGGACCCTTGACCCAGGACTCAGGTATGAATCAGATTTTTGTAAGGGAGCCAGGGTCCCTTTCCCTCTGGGAGCAGATTTTAATGAGTGTCAGAGAGAGGTTTGTCCACAGGGTGAGAATGCAGGAGCACCAGCACAGAACGTGCTGGGAAACCCTTGAGGAAGGGATCCAACAGGTGAGGGAAGTGGCAGCATTGGAGGTACTCTTTGGGAGGGATGGACAGCATGATAATGATCCCGACAAGGTCAGGGGCACAGGGCAAATGCTGTGGAGTCTGGCAAGGCTGGGGCCGTCTCAGTACACCACCTTCATTGCCACGATTAATGCCAATAGCAGCCGAGAGATAGTGGGCTCTGCTGCCAACAGCTGAGAAATTGTGAGAGTATGATCCATGGCCCAGTGCAGGCTCATGGCTCTGCTGTGGGCAAGGAACTCAAAGAGGACATGAGGGAGATGAGGGAGGAGGTGAGGAGGAACAGTTCCCACATTGCCCCAGTGCGAGTCACAGGCCCCAAAGTCAGAGCCCAACGTTCCCCAGTCAGAGAGAGAGGGTACGCCCCACGGGTTGGCCTGGGGTTCTTTCTGCCTGACCATGGGGAAGACATGGGAAGGTGGGATGGGAAACCCATTTCTGTCCTGGCACCGTGGGCACATCAGCTCAAGGAGGGAAGCACTGACCAAGGGAATTCCAGTGAAGTGAAGGCAGCCTCAACCTCCCATGATCGAGCTGCCGAGTATGATTTGTCAGATCACCTTGAAAGTACCTCTGCCATGTATGCCTTGGAAAGAAATAATAACCAGGGCTAGAGGGCCCCTGTCTCTAGCCAGGGAGAGGCACGGGAAAACCGGATCTTTTGGTCAGTGTGGATCCAATGGCCTGGCACATCAGAGCCACAGAAATATGAAGCCTTAGCTGATACTGGTGCACAGTGTACCCCAATGACATTGGGACATGTGGGGACAGAACCTGTTTCCATTGCCGGGGTGATGGGGGGATTGCAGCAATTGACCCTGTTGGGAGCTGAGGTGAGCCTGACTGGGAAGGAGCGGCAGAAACATCCATTGTGACCGGCCCAGAGGCCCTGTGTATTCTGGGCATAGACTTCCTCCAGAACGGATGTTACAGAGACCCAAAGGGACTCAGGTGGGCTTTTGGCATAGCTGCTGCAGAGGCAGAGGACATTAAGCAATTGAACACCTTGCCTGGAGTGTCAGAGAACCCATCTGCAGTAGGACTCCTGAGGGTGGAAGAGCAACGAGTGCCAATTGCCACCTCGACAGTGCACGGCCGGCAGTATTGAACGGATCGGGATGCCGTGATCCCCATTCACAGAATGATCCATGAGCTGGAGAGCCAAGGGGTGGTCAGTAAGGCCCACTCACCCTTCCACGTCTGGTCTGTGCACATGTCTAATGGAGAATGGAGATTGACTGTGGACTATTGTGGCTTGAATGAAGTGACTCCACCGCTGAGCGCTGCTGTGCCAGACATGCTGGAACTCCAGCACGAGCTGGAGTCCAAGGCAGCAAAGTGGTACGCCACTGCTGACATTGCTAACGCGTTTTTCTCCATTCCTCTGGCAGCAGAATGCAGGCCTCAGTTTGCTTTCACCTGGAGGGGCGTGCAGTACTCCTGGAAACTACTGCCCCAGGGGTGGAAACACAGCCCCACCATCTGCCATGGACTGATCCAGGCTGCTCTGGAAAAGGGTGAAGCTCTAGAACACCTGCAATACATCAGTGATATCACTGGTGGGGGAACACAGCAATGGAAGTGTTTGAGAAAGGTGAGAGGATCGTCCAGATTCTGCTGGAAGCTTTGCCATCAAGAAGAGCAAAGTCAAGGGTCCTGCCTGAGAGATCCAGTTCCTGGGGTAAAGTGGCAAGATGGACAGAGTCAGATTCCAACTGAGGTCATCAATAAGTTCACTGGGATGTCTCTATCCACCACCAAGAAGGAAACACAAGCTTTCCTAGGTGCCATAGGTTTTTGGAGAATGCACATTCTCAAGTATGGCCAGATTTTGAGCCCTCCCTACCTGGTCGCCCGCAAAAAAACCAATTTCCACTGGGGCCCTGAGCAGCAACAAGCTTTCACCCAGATCAAGCAGGAGATCACTCATGCTGTAGCCCTTGACCCAGTCAGGACAGGACCAGATTTCAGAAGTGTCTTCAAAGTGGATAGACTATATTGAAAACAATGCAGAGATAATTGTTTTGTCTTTTTAACTTTTCTTATTTATATCTTGATATGAGCAATATCCAATTGATATTGACCCCCAGCACCTTGTTATGCAATCTGAATACATATGAAAATCATGATCCTTCATGGCTGACAACCAATAACACTTTGTCCCTACCCACCCCCCACCATTTCCCTCATCCAACCCCTGGCACTCCTATGCATCAGGAATCTTGTGGCCAGCAGGACCAGGGCAGTGATTCTTCCCCTGCGAGACAGAGTGAAAATTTAACAGGGTAGAAATCCATTTGGATTTAGGTGAAATGTGCTGCTTTGAGCTTGCTAACATGAGTGAAATATGATGTTTAGTCTGGTAACTGCAGCACTAGCAAAGTTGCCCCAGCTAAAGAGAAAGAATTCAAATTTCCACACTAAAAAGAGATAAGAAAGACTCCTTGGGCCTTTAAACAGACCACACAGAGTGACCCAGGAGTTCTTTCTGTACTTTCTGACAAAAACAAGTGTAACTAGCTCTAAGTGTAACATGAAATCATCAGAATGAATATGCATGAACCTATTGTGAAATTCTATGCCTATGGAAATTAATTAAGGGTAATAAAAAAGATTTGGGACTTCTCAGGGGTGCGCATGTCCACTGAAGGGCAATGAGTCCCTACATGTGTCCAGCACTGTAAATAAACATACCATTCCCAACAAATCTTTATTGGAATTGTGGGGTTTTTATTTTTCATCCGCATTTCACCTGTGCTGGGCACTGGTTGGGCAGCACCTTGAGAGCTGGGTCCAGTTCTGGGGTCCCCAATTTAGGAAGTGTCGGAGTCCAGGACAATGCAGCACCAAGGAATTCATTGTGGCACTCTGAGTCCTTATGGAACCAAGAGGCCACTGTGACCCTGCAGGGCCTTGTGGAACCATGCAGAGCTTTGTGACAGAGCAGGACCTCGTGTCATGATGGGGCCATTGTGACCCTGCAGGGCCCCATGGAACTGAGGGGCCAGTGCTGCCCCTCAGGAACTCACGGAATGCAGGAAACATGTTTGACACCGTGGTAGCCCTTGGGACCAAGAGGCCATTGTGACACTGTGGGACCAAGGAGAGCATTGCTGCCCTGCCAGACCTCATGGAACCAAGGATCCACTGTGACACTGCAGGGCCTTGGGGACCACGGTGACATTGTGACACTGCAGGGCCCAAGGATCCAAGGGACTTTGTGACACCAAGGGGCCCCATGGAACCAAAGGGACATTGTGACACTGGGAGGCCTCATGGAATCATGGAGACCATTGGGACACTCTGGGGCCTCATGGAACCCTGGTGACACCAAATTGTTTGGGAGTGTGGATCTGCTGGAGGGTAGGAGGGCTCTGCACAGGGCCCTGGACAGGCTGGATCCAGGGCCCAAATCCAACAAGGTGAGGTTTAACAAGTCCAAGTGCCGGGTCCTGCAATTTGGCCACAACAACCCCTACAATGCTACCGGCTGGGGACAGAGTGTCTGGACAGCAGCCAGGCAGAAAGGGACCTGCAGGGACTGATGGACAGCAGGTTGGACATGAGCCAGCAGAGTGCCCAGGTGGCCAAGAAGGCAAATGGCTCCTGGCCTGGATCAGGAATGGTGTGGCCAGCAGGAGCAGGGCAGTGATTCTTCCCCTGTGCTGGGAACTGGTTGGGCAGCACCTCAAGTGCTGTGTCCAGTTCTGGGACCCCCAATTTAGGAAGGACAGGGAGGGGCTGCAGCATGTCCAGAGAAGGGCAACAAGGCTGGTGAGGGGTCTGGAGCACAAGTGCTGTGAGGGGCAGCTGAAGCAGCTGGGGTTGTTGATCTTGGAGTAAAGGAGGCTCAGGGGAGACAAGGTGGTGTCAGGGAACAGGTTGGACTTGATGATATCCAGGGTCTTTTCCAACTTTTCTGATTCTGGGATTCTCTGAAACCACCCCTGGAGCAGTTGCAGGAGGAGCCCTGGGCCTCCTCTTCAGAACCTGCAGCAGTCCAGGTCCCTCAGCTTCTCCTCACAGCCCCAAAGCCCATCCTGTCAGTCCTGCAGAGCCTCTGCAGCTCCTCCTCACTGCCCAGAGCAGGGAGCCCCACAGCCAGACACAACAGCCCAGATGTGCCCCCCTGGTCTGGGGTGCTTCTGGCAAGGGAGCAGCACCAGGCACTGCAGGAGTCTGCAGACAATTCCTGCAGCACTTGTGGGATGATCCTGCTCCCCAAGGGACGTTCCCATGGTGCCAAGTCAGGAACTGCAATGGGGAGTGGGGCCAGAGAGGAAAGGGCAAACAGGAATGGGCTGTGTGCAGGGGAGGGAACAGGGGTGGGCAAGAGGAAGAAATTTCTATCAGGAAGAATAAAGAAAGCAAAGGTGAAGCCAAGGAAATGCTCAGGGCAGTTTGGGGGTGGCTGCCAGGCAGCCCTGGCTCTGAGCAGCAGCGTCTGCAGTGGGACAGGAAACTCCCAGCTGATGGGAACAAACTTTCTGGCTGATTGCAGAGGCCAGGACAAAGCTGAGTGGTTTCCCTGGCGTCCCCCAGCCCTTCCTGGCCCCAGGGGCTGATGGCATTTGTGCTGCTTCAGGTTCATGTCCCCACAGCACCAGCCTGGGGGTGCTCCCGTCTGCTGTGTGCAATGCAAACAGGGGCTGCTGAGCCAGTGCTGCTGTGTCTGTGCCTGCAAGGATGCGGCACCTCTGTGAGCTGGGGGAGAGGCCAGGGCTGCAGAGGGGGGATGTTGTTGGCAGCTCCATGAGGACGCTCTGGGACGCTGCCCTGGGCTGTGCAGCGCACTGGGGATGGATCAGCCCCTGCTCTGCTGCTCCTTCCCATCTCCCCCAGGGCCCTTGCAGAGCACCAGCCGTGCTGTTTGCCCCCAGCCTGCCCACGGCCAGCCTGGGGCTGCTCACGGGGGTTTTCTGTGCTGAGCATTGGCCTGGCCGTGTTCTTGAGAGAGCCTGGGCAAGGAGCCTGGAGCCCCCAGGCCCTGGCCTGAGGCGTCAGCGCTGCCCCAGCAGTGCCCATGGCCTGTCCCTGCTGCAGCCCCGGCACTGCCACCCCCAGGACTGTGCCCGGCCCCGAGAGCACTCAGGCCCTGCAGCAACACCAGGGCCACCAGGGCAGCGGGGCAGGGCCACGGGAGCAGCACTGGCAGCACCAAGTGCTGCTGCTTCTGGGCACAGCTGCTGTGCCAGCACTGATCTGCCCCAGCTCCGCACACAGACATTGCTGCTGCAGCTCCAGAGAAGGCAACAAAAGGGCATCTCTGCAGAAAACTGTGCTGGGAGATTCTTGAGTCCTTTAAAGCCAGTGAGAGCACAGCCCCTCATTGACACAGTCTGTGGGCACAGGGAAGGTTGAGAGAAAGAAAATTAGAAATGGCGCAAAAAATTCATTTATTGTGGACAATATGAAAAAAAGTAAAACAAAGAATAAGAACCTGCAAAATGAAACAAAAAACAAATATCAAAGATGACTTTTATTGTAAGTGATTTGCAGAAATTGGCCAGCACTTTAATGTTCCTGAAAGAATCCAGTCATCAGTGTCTTCACTGCAGCCTTGAGCTCCTGGTTCCTCAGGCTGTAGATGAGGGGGTTCAGGGCTGGAGGCACCACCGAGTACAGAACTGACAGGGCCAGATCCAGGGATGGGGAGGACATGGAGGGGGGCTTCAGATTGGCAAACACTGCAGTGCTGACAAACAGGGAGACCACAGCCAGGTGAGGGAGGCAGGTGGAAAAGGCTTTGTGCTGTCCCTGCTCAGAGGGGATCCTCAGCACAGCCCTGGAGATCTGCACATAGGAGAAAACAATGAATGCAAAAGAACCAAATCCGACAGACACAGTAACAATAATGATCCCAAGTTCTCTGAGGTAGGATTTGGAGCAGGAGAGCTTGAGGATCTGTGGGATTTCACAGAAGAACTGGCCCAGGGCATTGCCATGGCACAGGGGCAGGGAAAATGTATTGGCTGTGTGCATGAGAGCATTGAGAAAGGCACTGGTCCAGGCAGCTGCTGCCATGTGGGCACAAGCTCTGCTGCCCAGGAGGGTCCCGTAGTGCAGGGGTTTGCAGATGGACACGTAGCAGTCGTAGCACATGATGGTCAGAACAGAATACTCTGCTGACATGAAAAAGACAAAGATAAAGAGCTGAGCAGCACATCCCGTGTAGGAGATGGTTCTGGTGTCCCAGAGGGAATTGTGCATGGCTTTGGGGACAGTGGTGCAGATGGAGCCCAGGTCGCTGAGGGCCAGGTTGAGCAGGAAGAAGAACATGGGCGTGTGCAGGTGGTGGCCGCAGGCTACGGCGCTAATGATGAGGCCGTTGCCCAGGAGGGCAGCCAGGGAGATGCCCAGGAAGAGGCAGAAGTGCAGGATCTGCAGCTGCCGCGTGTCTGCCAGTGCCAGCAGGAGGAAGTGGCTGATGGAGCTGCTGTTGGACATTTGCTGTGGCTGCACATGGGCACCTGTTCATGGGGAAAGGACAGTGAAGAGAAAAAGGAGATGCCTTTAACCAAAATCAAAGGCATTTCGCATGAACCTCTTTTTTCTATGACACACACGGACATATTTTTGTGTTCAAGAGTCCTGCGGATTACTTTTTAAGCTCCCCCCATGTCTCTCCTGGTGTTCTTGGAATCAGAAACCTTTAGCATTTCTGCTTCCCCCAGGGTGAACAAAGCAATTTCTGTGAGGCAAAGTGATAAGTGGAGAGTAAGGGGAGATGGCCTGTCGTTCTCACCTGTTCAGATTTCTCTGGGCTTTAACCACTCTCAGTTAGAGGATGATCACGTTCCCATGCTTCCCTAAAATGTCACCAGGCACGGCTGAGAGCAGATGGATCCACAACAGCTCAGCTCCACATTTGGATCCAAGAACTCACTTTGCTCATTTCACCCACCCAACAGCATTTTCAGTGTCACAACACCTCTGCCTTTCCTCATCAATCTTATAAATCAGAGATGCTCTAGGACAGGTTTGCACCCTGGATTGAAGCTCCCAGCTTGGACTGAAATCTCAAGGAGACTTCCAAGTGTCCTTCTGATGGCACTGGATGAAGGGAGGTGCAGCTCCTTCCCTGGCTGCACTGCCAGCATTGCCCAGAGCCGGGCACTGGGGACAGCTGTGTCACCCTGAGCCAGCTGTGCCCCTGCCAGAGCCCCCAGTGCCGGGCAGCTGCTCCCAGCCCTGTGCTCTGCAGAGGGAACTGGGCCCGGGGCTGCAGAGCTGCCCCACGGCTCTGCTGCAGCTCTGCCTGCACAGGAGGGGCTGCACGCCTTGGAGCCCCGGCCCTGAGGGCAGAGGCTTGGCTGGGGCACAGGAGGGAGGGGGCTTGTGCAGAGGGAGGGGCTGCACTGGAGGGGATCCTCTGGACATCTCTAAACTCTCCCTGCCTCAGCATTTCTGGGTTTTGTTTTCTTTCCTTCCCTGATCTTCTCTCTGCTTCCGGGAGATTTTCCTCCTGCAGGTGTTTCCCTGTGCCTCATCTCTCCCTGCCAGCATTCCCACACCCCAAATATCTGTGCACTCTCCTTGGTCTGACGGAACCCTGCCTGTTTGCAGGGCACAGGCTGAGGGCAGGTTCTGTTTGCAGCTTGGAGAAAAGACAGCTCAGACTGAGCCAGATGGCTCCAGCAAAGGTGATGCTGGTGCTGTCCATGGGCAGAGTGGCTGAAAGCACAATAGGGATCTCCTGTGAACCTACTGATCACTAAAAGTAACAGTTCAGACGTCTCATGCACTTGTCAATATTCATAATCAACCTTTAATATTTATCCTTCTTTCCCTGCCACTCTTCAATAGTAGACAGCTGACTACAAATACTTAGGAAATTTCCACATTTTTATCAAAATCCTTGTCTTGGAAATATTATATGACTAATCAGAAGCCCTCAGTATGTCAGAGCTTCATGAGCATTTCACCTCCCTTGCACCAGAAATATTCAGTACTCACAGGATCTGTGGGCATTGGGATGTTCCAGCTTTAGGAGATCACTCCAGGAGCTGCAGCTGCATTGTCCTGCAGCCAGAGGTTCCTGTGCCAAGGGCTGGCAGTGATTCTGCCCCAGGCACTTCTCAGCCCCTTCCCAGCCCTGACTGATTGAAGCTCTCTGTGCCTCTGTGCTGTGCCCGGGCTGGCTGCAGGCAGTGCCCCAGCCCTGCTGGGCTGGCAGAAGAGCTGCTCAGCAAGAGAAATGTGCTTTTGAAGCTCTGCTTGGTTACCAGCATCACCCTCTGTGCCAGGAGCCCGGCCCAGCTCAGCAGCACAGACAGAGCACAAGGACTTTAATGACCGTCTCAGGGGCTGCTGTTGTTTTCATTAGTCTCATTCCCAGAGAGTGTGCTCAAAAAACTTCTCAAGAACTCAAAGTGTGATTGAAACACTGAAGTTTCTTGGACTTTTAATGGGTCCCACTGAGGGACACAACTGAGAAAGTGTCCCCAAGTAGAGCATAATGCTGGAGCAGAGATGACAGCAAGGGACAAGCAAGGGGAAGGTGTCTCTGGTGCTGAGCAAACCTGGATGTGTTTCAGGAATGCAAAGGGCCCAGGCCTGAGCCCCAGCCCCTGGCAAGGCAGATCCTGTCCCTCCCTCATTGCTCAGGGCTCTTCCCGGGATGGGCACTGGCATGTGGGGATGTGCAGTGCCAAGGGCAGGACCATGGGGCGGCCCCTGCCAGGCTGCTGAGCAGGGACAAGGAGGCACTGAGGCCCCAGGGCTGCAAGGGTCACTTGTCCCCTCGTGGCCTCAGGCCCAGGGCCAGCAGCCATGGCCAAAGGGCTGCACAGGTTGGCTCTGTCAGGGCCTTGCAGCTGCTGCACATCCCTGAGCCCTCTGCAGCCCAGGCTGTCCCACGGTGTCCCTGCCCTGCGCCTCTGTCCCTGCAGGCTGTCGTCACCCCCGGCTGCCCCACCTCGCTGGCCCTTCCTTTGCTGGCAGCTCTGCCTCCTGCTGCCCCTGCCTGGCCACACAAAGCCTTGGGCTGCTCCAGGCTCCTGCTGGGGACGTGTTGCACCACAGCCCTGCCCTGGGAGGGAAATTCCCTTCTCCTGTGTCCAGTCTGTCCTTCCCCAGCTGCATTTGTGGAATAATTTCTCTCCCTGCCTGATTCCCACTATGGAGAAAAGCTCCACCATTTCCACATCCACCCTTGAAGCCCTGCCAGGCCACTCCTGATCTGTCCTCAGTCTCTTCACAGCTGAGCCCAGGCACATCAGCCTCCATACATGGGTTATGTTCCTGAGGCCTGCAAAACCCAGCTCGGGAGATCTCTGGGCCCTGTCCAAGGTGTTTTCAAAGGAAAACATTCTGCTCATATCACCAGAGGCCAAGGCCAGGCAGAACTGTATGTCCTGGCAGCTTTTGTCTGGGAGCAATCCTAGGATAGATGGAATTTTGGCGGCCACATTCCAGTTCCTGCCATGGCCCCTGGACAAGAGGGTCAGTTCTTTTCTGCAGGAAGGAAGGCACAGAGCCCCAGTGCTTCTGAGGCAACTGAGATGCGACCATCAGAGGCCAAGGCCAGCCAGAGCTGGCAGGTTTTTTTCTGGCAGATACCCTTGCATACAGGAAATTTTTTAGGGGAAATACCAATTTTGTCCATGGGTGTCTGAAAAGAGGGACAGCTCTTTTCCATAGCAAGGAAAGCACAGAGCCCCAGTGGTTCATGGGCAGATGAGAAGCAGCCCTTGACATTCCAAGATCAGCCAGATCTGTCAGGTGGTCCCTGGGAGGCCAAGCCTGCCAGACCTGTTCCCTGTTCCCCTCATTCCATGGAGCCTGGTCCCTTGTTTCCAGAAGGCCCTGAGGTGTCGGAATGGTCTCCATGGTTCCACAAGGCCCCACAGATTCATGGTGGTCTCTGGGTTCCATGGAGCCCCACGGTGTCACCGTGGCCCCAAAGTTTCACAATGCACTCCATGGTTCCTCCAGGTCCTCATCATGCCACCATGCTCCGCACAGGAAGGGAACAACGCAGCCCCAGTGCTGCAGGGGCAGATGAGCCACAGCCACCAGAGGCCAAAGGCAGCCAGATCAGATGGTGCTGGCAGATTTTGTCCTTGGATATAGGGAATTTTAGAGGTGGAATGCCAGTTTCAGACCTGGCTGCCTGGAGGAGAAGGACAGTTCTTTTCCATAGGAAGACAAGCACAGAACACCGGTGTTTCAGGGGCAGATGAAAGGTGACCATCAGAGGCCAAGGGCAGCCAGACCTCTCTGTTCTGGTATTTTTTTGTCTGAAAGCAACCCTTGGATATAGGGAATTTGGGAGGTGGAACCCCAGTTTCAGCCATTTCTTCATTGTTAAGAAGGATGGTTCTTTTCCATAGGAAGGAAAGCCCAGAGCCCCCGTGTTGCAGGGGCAGAAGCAGAGAGAGAAGGCTCCTGGGAGGCCAGGCCAGCCAGACCTGTTTGTCCTGGCAGCTTTTGTCACTGAGAAATCCTTGGACCTAGGGAATTCTGGAGGAGGATTCCAAACTTTGGTCATGGGCATCTGGTCGAGATGGATGGTTTTTCCCATAGGAAAGAGAAGCGTGGAGCCCAGGTGTTTTGGAAGGAGATGAGAGGTGGTCACCATAGGCCAAGAGAGCCAGACCTGTCTCTCTGGCACCTTTCATCTGGGGGAAATCCTTGGATATTCAGAATTTTGAAGGTGGAATCTCAGTTCTGGCCATGGGCACTTGGGCAGGAAGAAGAGTTCTTTTCATCATAAAGGAAGGCACAAAGCCCCAGTGTTTCAAAGGCAGATAAAAATCAGCTCTTTGGAGACCAAGGCCAGCCAGACTTGTCTCTCCTGGAAGCTTTCACCTGGGAGAAATCCCTGGATATAGGGAATCCTGGAGGCGGATTCCCAACTTTGGCCATGGTTGCCTGGATGTGAAAGGTGCTTTTTTCCCATAAGAAAGAAAAGCACAGGGTCCCAGTGTTTCACAGGAAGATGAGAGGTGGCCCCTGGGTGCCCAAGCCAGCCAGGTCTGTCTGTCCTGGCAGGTTTCATCTGGGAACAATCTTTGCATAGAAGCAAACTAAGAAGAGGAATCCAAATTTTGGCCATGGGCACCTGGAAGAGAAGGACAGTTCTTTCCACAGGAAGGAGAGCACCGAGCCCCAGTGCTCCAGGGGCAGATGAGCAGCAGCCCTGGACATGCCAAGGTCAGCTGGACCTGTCAGGTGGCCCCCAGGTGGCCCAGCCAGCCAGGCCTTGATGCCTTGAGAAGCCACCTAGAGCAGAGGCTGGACAGTGTTACAGGAGTAAAGTGGGGATTTATTAAAAAGGCCTTCAAAGGATTCACCTGGGCAGTACAAGGGCCTGGCTGAGGGTACACCCAGGATGGACGCCAGGTCACGTGTTTACATACTTTTGTAAGATTTGGTTCATTTCCATATTGGGGTTAATTGTCCAATTATACCTTCAGGTTATGCAGCCCCACCCTCCCAGTCTGCTCTCCTCAATTCGCTGGTGTTTTCAATTTTTGGGCCCGAAGCTGCAGCGGTGTCTATGGTTCTCGGGCAGGAAAAGGATTGTTTTGTCTGACTACACTGTAAGAGAACTTGCTGACACTCTGTATGAAGTTCAGAGTTACAGACTGATACAGCACAGAATTGGGAAAATATGGAAGCTAAAACTTAAGGCATCAGCCTGTCCCATGTTCCCTTGCTTCCATGGGGACACACAGTGTTAAAATGGCTCCTCCATGACACTCTGGGCTCCACAGTGTCACCCTGGGCCCTTGGATCCATGGGAGCTTCCCAATGGTCTCCTCTGATTCCACGAGGTCCCCACAGTGTCACAACTGATCCATGGCTCGATGAGGTTCCCCAGTGTCACCAGGGTGTCCTTGGACCTGCCTTGTCACAACTGACCCATGGCTCCATGAGGCTCCATGAGGTTCCCCAGTGTCACCGTGGTCGCTGTCAGAGGCTGGATGAGATCAATGTTCCCAGACACCTTGGGCTGAGCTGTTGATCAGTCACTCTGCTGGGACAGCGCTCACCCAGCTCTGAACACCTGAGATATCAGAAGTCCCAGCTGGGGGGAGGCCCACGAAGGCCCAGGGGCTTAAAACCAAGGAGCACAAGGTCAGCCCCTGGTATGGACTCTGCCTTCTCCTGGGGTTTGTGTCTCACCCACACTGGAGCCCCAGGAGCTGGGAGCCACATGTGTGTCTTTCTGTGGAGCTTCTGTCTTCCTGCCTCTCTCTCTTTCCTCTCCTTCTAATGCTCTTTATATGGAACAGTTTTGGGCACCTGAACAACTGCAGTGTTTAGGGCTTTCCAGGCTAAATGGGCTGAGGGAATGAAGTTACAGCTGTGACAAGTGATTTAAGTTGGATTGGATTTGTATTAAATACTTTTCCAAAGTTCCTTGTTCTTTTGTACTTTGCCAGTAAAATTTTGGGGGTCCCGAATGGGCGCTGAGGGCACTTGGGGGTCCCGGAGGGTCTGGGGGACACTGATGGGACAGATGGGGGCGGTACCGGGGTTCTGTGGAGCGCGGGGCATGACGGGCGTTGTAGTCCCGGCTTTAATGGGGCTCTATGGGGCCGCAGAGCATGACGGGAGTTGTAGGCAAAAGAAAAGATGGCGCAGGCCTTAGGCCCCGCCCCCAAAGCCGTGATCCCACGCGCTGATTGGTTGGAATCGTGATAGGCGGGAGCCTCGGCCAATGGGAGGCAGTGCGGGTGGGAACAGCCATTCAACCCCTCCAGTCCCTCCCAGCACAGCCCAGTTCATCCCCAGTACAGCCCAGTACAGCCCCAGTGCCCCTCCAGTCCCTCCCAGTACAGCCCAGTCCCTCCCAATACACCTGAGTTCATTCCCAGGCCCTCCCAGTTCCCCCCAGTTCCATCCATATCCCGCTCCAGTGTCCCCCAGTCTTCCCCACAGTGTTCCTGCCCATTGCGGGGCAGCGGCGCAGACGGAATGTCCTGCGGCCCAAACCTCCTGCTCCTGCCACACAGCGCCAGCCTTCTCCCCTCCTCCTCCTCTCCCAGCACGGCACAAATTCCAGGTCAGAGGAGGCTTCCCCAGAGAGGGCTCTGGCTCCTGTCTCAGCCCGAGTGTCCCTGCAGAGGAACAGGGCATCTTTCAGGCACTTCCACAAGCTCAGGGTTCCCATTTCATGGTGAATCTGGGATGAAAATGGCCTTTTTCAGAAAGACAAATGCAGAGGAGATGGATTAGAAATTATTTGGGAAAAGTGACCCTTCTTTCAGACAAAGTCCACCAAGTCATTGCCTGCATTTCTCCTTTTCAGATACCTACAGTCATCTCCTGAAAGGTCCAGATTGTTCTGGTGCTTTTCATGAACTGATTGAAGTCTTGATATATATCAGTGCATGAGATGTGGAAGCTTCTAAAATGAACACAGAAACAAACTCCCTCTGTCAGTCCATTTTCATCTTCTACATCACTTTCAAGCTGTCCATGGGGATGTTGGAATGATTATCACACAGCTCTCCATTTCTGGCTGCAGACTCTGGAGATTCTTTCTCTGCATTCAGTCAGGCTTGCATTCCCTGACAATTCCTGGTAGCCCATCATGTTTTCTTAGGGTAGAACAATAACAGTGAAAATCTCACCAATGGCCCAACTGCCCAGCCCACAAGGAAAAGAAAGAACAAATTGTAAAATTTTTCAACTATTTGTCCCGCTTTTCTGCAAGAGTTGAGCTGCACACACGGTGTGGAAAGGCAAGAGAAGCTGCAGCTGGTGGCACATCTTGTGACAGAAGCTGCTCAAACCTTCCTCGTTTTCCAGCCAAGGTTCTTGGAAACAGCAAACAGGACTGTGTAGAATATTCTAGGAAAACTGAAACAGCTTTTAAGAAATGAAATGAAAATGGAAAGAAAAAATCCAAGATGTTTTTCTCTGTTTATTTTTATGCTACCCTTTTCTATCTTTCACTACTTCTCCTTCCCACTAATTGCAAATGGATCTCACTTTTATAATCCACGACGTGGCAAGTTTTAGACAAGTTTTGAGATTGTGGTTTTTTTTTTTTTTGGATATCAGTGCTGGGGACTAAGTGCAGTGCTTGGGTCAGGTACAAATTCAGCATTCAGGGAATGTGCTCCAAGAGTGTTTGACCCTCAGCAGGGACAATGCACAGCTGTGACCGAGGGGATTCCTGTGCCCCTGGGCAGGACTCCAGACTCTGGGTCTGGGCTGGACACGGCAAAGTTCCCGTGTTTGGACAGGCTCAGGGGCTGCCCCGGGGAGCGCGGGGCTGGGCACGGGGGCGAGCGGGCAGCGGACACACAGACACGGGGACACACGGACACGGGACAGATGGATACAGGGACACACGGACACGGGGAAACACAGACACGGGGACACACAGACACGGGGACACACGGACACGGGGACACACGGACATGGGGACACATGGACATGGACACACGGACACGGGGACACACGGACACGGGGACACATGGACATGGACACACGGACACGGGGACACAGGGACATCGAGCTTAAGCTGCAGTGGCAGCAGCAGCAGCGAAAGCAGCGAAAGCAGCGAAAGCAGCGAAAGCAGCGAAAGCATCCGGCGCCGGGGCGAGCTGGTGAGCGAGCCGGGCCAGCGGCAGAAGCCGGGCCGTGCCGGGCGGGGCTGAGCCGGGCCCGGCAGGGTGGGAGCTGCCAGGACGCCTGGAGGGAGAGCGGGCGTGGGGCCAGCGCAGGGCGCAGAGCATCCCGGGCTGGCCGAGGGGTTCCCGACCCCCGGCACGGCATCAGCCCCACTGACGGCATCGTGCTCCTCCCGCAGCCCCACGGCACCAGCGCAGCCCTGGAGATCGCGCTGCTGGACAAGGTCTCCTCTGGCTGTGCTGGTGTCATTCAGCTCCTGGAGTGGCTTCAGCTCCCCGACAGCTTTGTGCTGGTGCTGGAGCATCCGGAGCGGTGCCAGGACCTGTCGGGTTTCCTGGCGGAGCGGGGGTTCCTGCCGGAGGAGGAGGCTCAGGGGCTGCTCCTCCAGGTGCTGGAGGCCGTGCGGCGCTGCCCCAGCTGCGGGGTCCTGCACAGGGACATCAAACCAGGGAACATCCTGCTCGACCTGACCACCGGGCAGCTGACACTGATCAAATTTGGCTGTGGCACTTTCCTCCAAGACACAGCCTACACCCAGTTTGCAGGTGAGCCCTGCCAGGGGATGCTTCTGGGCATCTCATGGCCCAGCCGAGGTGCAGCACCCGGGCTTCCCCTATTGCAGCCAGGATGGGATTAATGCTGGAGCCAGGTTGATTTGAGTGGGGTGTGAGGGGGCCAACTCCCATCCCTGCCGACAGCCTTCAGCACCCACTGTGCCCTGGGCTGGGGCTGGAGCTGGGGCAGCCAGCCCGACAAAAACCCCCATGGAGGTAGCAGAGAGGGGGGTCTGACCCCGTGCCCAGACGGTTTGGTGTGCAGGTGAGAAAGGGCTTGGACTGCTCTGCTCCCCTTGTTTGCCTTGGCATATTAACATTTTGTGAGGCCATGCAAGCAGGGAGGAGAGGGGGTTTTCTCCACGACTGGGTGAGTTTCTTTTGTGTGTCATGGTTGTGCCTTCCCAGGGCTTCTACTGCCCTCTTCCAGCACCAGTGGCTTCTTTTCCAGGCCTGAGTCTGTACACAAGTCCCAGGTGCTGGCGAGAGGGCAGCGGTCACACCATGTGCCACTGGGGCAGCCCCCACATGCCCAGGGGTACTGGGGCCAGGCTCTGGGAGCAGCAGCATCCCCCTGATGAATGTATCTGTGTTCCACAGGAACCCTGTCCTACAGCCCACCAGAGTGGATCCACCACCAACACTACCATGGCGAGGCAGCGACGATCTGGTCCCTGGGCCTCCTGCTCCACCACCTGGTCATGGGGAAGCACCCGTTCAGGAGGGGCCAGGAGATATCTGGGAGCAGATCTTGTTCCCAGGATGGCTTTCTCAAGGTGGATCCTCATCTCTGGGCACAGGGGCAAAGCCAGGGCGGGGAGACAGCAGCAGCTCATGCGCATCCTGCTCTGGTAGCTGCTGAGGAGGTGGCACATGTCCTGTTCTCCTTCTCTCCTCCAAACAGAGAATCCATGGGGAAGTTTAGGCCCAGCTCTGGGCACACCCAGCATGGCGTGGGCACGGAAACAGGGGGCAACTTCTCCAAATGACTGGTGATTTCTGGTTTCTCTCCCCAGAGTGCCAGGATGTCATTAAGAGGGGTTTGTCCATGCAGCCCTTGAACAGGCCATCCTTAGAAGAGATTTTCCGTGATCCTTGGGTGCAGGGTGTTCCTCTGCCCTAGAAGATGGGAGAGATCCAAGTGCACAGTTGGATCCAGGGGCCTGGCAGATAACAGCTCCACACATCTCTTGGCACTCAGTAGCAAAGCCAACCAGACAGGTTTTGTCCTGCCTGTAGCTCTGAGCAGGGATCAGCAGAAGGGAAGACGCAGCTCATGGGCTGGAGCTGAGCTGGAGACCTGGTGTGGCAAGCACTGGGGCCCACCATCCCCCTGGTTTTGCTTGCCATGGTTCATGGATGGCTGGGGCCCTGGGCAGAGCCCTGACAGCCTGGTCTGGCCCAGGGAAGGAGAAGGAGCCCCTCGAGAAGCTGTCCCAGGTGGGGCTGCTGCTGCTGGGGACAGTGAGGATGACGTCAAGGATGACAACCTCTTGCTCCACCTGGTCTCTGGCAGGCTGGAGATGGTGGACTTTGATTCTGACACCTTCTCCAAAGCCAGGTTCCACAGGGAATTTGCAGATGAGTCCACACACAGGGGGATGCTCCCAGATTTGGGCATTGTGCAGCCTGTCTGGGAACCAAAGGTTCCCCCTTTGCTGGGGCGGATGCAGCTGATCCTTCAGTCGGCTGCCAGGCTGCTTTTGGCAGGGCTGGGGGCATGGGCTGGGGTGGGTACGAAATGGGAGTGGGCTCCTGGCCCTGCCAACAGCCCCCAGCACCCACCGTGCCCCGAGCTGGGGCTGGGCTGGGGCAGCCAGCCTGACACAAACAAACCCCCATGGTGGGAGCAGAGGTGGGACTCCAGACCCTGTGCAGGGGCTGCTTTCCTTTGCAGGCAAGGAAGGGCTTGGGCTGCTCCACTGCCCTTGTTTGCTTTGGGATCACCACGGGGGCAGTGCAGGGGAAGGGAGAAAGCCTGGGATTCCCTCCCCCATGGTGGGTTTTTCCCTGGCATGCAGGGGTTGGGCCTTCCTTAAGGCCCTGACAGAGGTAAGATTTTTGACCTTTTTTCTTGTTCCCCTTTTTGTCTGTAACCTATTTTCCATAATTTGATGTTTGTCTTTCTAGAGGAAGCGTTTCAGGTGGAGTCCAGTCTGGATCAGGAAGTGCTTGGGAGCAGCTGCAGCGTGGATGGGCCGTGCCCTTGGAGAAGGCTGAGGGCATCGTTTGGGAGCAGCTTTTCTTCCAGCGGGGGATGGCGTGAGGTGGGTCCTGTCTGCTGGGGATGGTGGGATCAGAGCTCTGGGGAGATGGCAGCGAGCACAGGAGCGTCCTGCTCTGGACAGCTGCTGAGGGCTGGAGGTGCCGTGCTGGCTGCAGGCTGGGCACATGTCCTGCCCTCCTGCTCTGCTCCCAAAGGCAGCAGTGATGGGCAGCTCTGGGCACAGCTCTGGCACGGCCAGCATGGCCTGGGCACCGCGGGCGGCTGGGACAAGGGGACAGGAGCCTTCAGCTGATGGGGCTTTCTGGTTTCTCTCCTTGCAGCCGGGCTCTGCGGGTGCTGAGGCTGCTCTGGGCTCTGCCAGGGCCCTGCTGGAGCTCAGCACCGGGCTGCAATCAGCCAAAGGAGAAATGAGGTGCCCTGCAGCACAGACTGGCTTGAGCATTTTAGCAATACAGCTCAAGAAAACATGCAGCCACCCAAAAAATAAACTTGTTCAATAACTTCTGAAATGAAATCAATCTGGGATGACCCCAAATGACTTTTTGCAGCTTGCTCAAGCTGTAGCTCAGCCCTTCTCTGAACTGTTCTCTCCCCCACCTGCCTTTTACTTCCCAGCTGCTCCCTCTTTTCCCCCAGTGAGTTCCCAGCCCATTCCAGTCTCCATCACACTGTTGCCTTCCTTGTTGCCCCTCGCCATGAGGAAGGCTGAGCCCCAGGCTTAGGGACTCATCCTGTCACTGGCTGAGGAGCAGCAATGTCTCAGAGGTCCGGTGGGATTTTAGTGTCATTCAGAGCTTCTCTCCAGCCCCCAGCTCTCCTCACTGCTGAGTTCCTGCTCCCTTTCCCTCGTCCTTGCAGCAGGATGAGCTCTGTGAATCCCCTGGAACCTCCCTACTCTTTCCAGCCCACGCACCCACCTCAGTTAGGCTGAAGCTGCAGCTTCTCTGTCCCCTCTGGCACACCAGTGCAGTCCCCTGTGCGGGGAGCCCCAGCCCCAGAGCACAGCACTCAGCAGTGCAGTCGGGGCTGGAGCAGCTGCCCTGCAGCCCTGCCTTGGCTCTTTGTGGCAGGGAATGCTCCTTGTTTGCAGCTGTCCCTGCAGGATGGCCCCAGGGCAGAGCCCAGCCGGGCTCCCACTGCAGCCCCTGAAGCTTGGGGCAGACAGTGGTCCCAGAGCTGAGGTTCACGGGGAGCTCCCGGAGCTGTGCCTCGCACTCTGTTGCCGTGTCACCGTGCAGGCTGGCTTGTACGGGGTGAATGTGCCAGCCCTGGTTTGACTGACAGGGGCCGGGCCCATCACATCTCTCCCAAGGCTGCAGGCATTGCCCAGGCCAGAATCTGAAGGGGCACAGAGATCAGAGCAGTGAAATCATCCAGACCGGGTTTTCAAAGGCCCTTTAGAAGGAAGGGCTTGAGAATAAACGTGCTCTGTTTGCCACACAAACATCAGGGTGAGTGGTCTCTTTGGCTCCAACCCACTTTCCTCCCTGAGCCAACGTTACCTTCTCCCTCACACGTCCCCCTCGTGCCTTCCCACTGCCTTGTCCTGTCAGGGCTTCCGCAGCCCCTCATCCCTTCATGGCCCCGTCCCCTCAGGGTCTCCCCAGCCCAGCCAACCTGCCCGGCAGCAGCGCCGCAGCCCCACAGGAGCTCCAGAGGAGCCCCACCAAGAGGCACCTGGGAGCCCTCAGCAATCCAGCCAGCAACACACGGGCAGGAGGACACGGATGGCGCTTCCTGCCTGGGACAGGGCTTGTGGCCATCTCCAGGCACCGCTCTCACAGAGATCCCCACAGCTCCAGCCCCTGCCCATCTGCTCTGTGGGCAGCACAGAGGCTTCAGCAGAACCACCAAAGGCCAAGGGGCTTCTGGCCATTTTCCCTGCAACCCTGCAAGCCTGGGCAGCTTGCTGAGCCCAGGAACCCTTTTCTCCCTCTTCCCCTTGGCCCTGCAGAGCCTGGGCAGCCAAAGAAAGATCCTGGGAGTCTGTCTATAGCAACACATCCTATATTAACATGCTAAAAAAAAACAAAAAGAAAGAAAAGAACAATCTTAACGAAACAAAACATTCCTGCTGGCTCAGGTGGCCCCAGCAGACAGAGCCTCTGGAATCAGCTCTCTGCAGAGCTCCAGCAGCGCAGCCAGCCGAGCCCCGACAGACGAGGCCGTCTCCTCCATGCCCTGCAGAGCCGATCACGCAAGCTGTCAAAGATGGAATATGGAGCTCTCTCTGCTTCCTGGACGATGTACGGTGTTTGAACTGCCAGGCTTGCGACGGCGTCACTGATGTCATTGGCTGTGCCTTCAAGGGCTGAAAGAGAGAGGAACAGAGCCATGGTCAGTTCCCACATCTGAGGGGACCCGAGGGGACTCTGTGCCAGGGCCATCCCAGCCGGCTCTGGCCATGGCCAGCAGGGAGCAGGGACCAGCTGGATCAGCCCGAAGCTGCTGGCCACGAATCCCCCAGGTGCCCTGAAAGCTCTGTGTGCTCTGCCCACGCCGGCCCTGGTCCACACAGGGAGCAGAGCCCTCCGCAGCCGGGGCAGGGCTCGCAGCTCCCCCGGCAGCCCCCGCTGGCAGCCCGCTGCCATTGGTCACCTTCAGAGAGGAGCTGGAGCTCTTCCTTCCTCCCCCTCAGGTGCCGCCCGGCCGTCCCTGGGAACACAGAGCCTGTCAGGCCCAGGGCACAGCTCCCTGCCAGCGGCGCCGCCAGCCCTGTGCCCACACGCCCTCCTGGCCCGGCTCGTGGCTCACCCATGAACCTGACGGCCGCCTCTCGCAGGGGCTCCTGTGGGCTCTGCAGGTAGGGCAGGGCCCGGCGCAGGTGCTCGGCCACGCTGCTGCTGTCCTCTGCCAGCTGGAGAGAGCGGCAGGAGGGAAGGGTTGGCCCCGCAGCCCCCCGGGCCGGGGCTCCATGGGCACCCGGCTGGGGCCGCAGGAGCCTGGAGCAGAGCCCGCGCGGCCTCGGGCTGCAGCAGCGGGCAGGGGCACAGCTGCCAGCCCGCACACCGAGCACCGCGCTCAGGGGCTGCTCCAGGCTGGGGCTGCGGCTTCCCAGCCCTCCTTACCAGGCACTCGGTGAACTGCCACAGCTTCTGGTTCTTCACCATCTGTACAAGATCCCTCCTCTTGAGGAACTCGGCCGCACAGAGCAGTGTTTCCTGAGAAGCCTGGAGAGCAGCAGAGACGCGGAGATGGCCCCAGAGCCCAGGGCGCAGGACCCCATCCCTGTGCCAAGGCCAGCAGGAGCTGCAGCCTGCGAGGCGCCAGGGCAGGGCCAGCCCAGCCCCTGCCACGGGCCAGCGGCAGCTGCCGAGTCCTCACCTCTGCCACTCGCTGGTTCTCATCGTGGCAGTGGAAGAAGAGTGGTACCAGGCTCTGGCGCACGTGTGCCTTGAGGACCTTTTTTTCCTCTTCCGGAAAAAAATCCAGCATCTCTCGGAAGATAAACAGGGAGCACAACTGCACCTGGCTGTCCTCCTGTATGAAAGGAAGGAAGAAAGACCTCAGCGTCAGCTGCTTCAGGCCCACCTGGGCACAGCCTGTGAGTGCACAGGGCACAAAGTGTGCGGGCAGCACCCGCTGGCCGTGGCTGGAGGGGCAGAGCCTTACGTTATCAAAGAGTGGCAGGAGCGCCTCAGCCAGCTGCAGGGCGAGGGCGCTGGTTACTGGGGCACCATTGCAGAAAAATAACGCTCTGAGGAGAACCGTGGTCATCCTGAGCATGGTGCTGTCATCTTCGTGCAGGAGCTCCACGAGCCTTTCATACAGGCTCCACATCCTTATGGCCATCTACTTGTGGGACACAAGTGTGTGAAACACCATCCTGCTGCCACAGGGCCCAGGGGCCACAGGCCTGTGCCAAAGCCCTGAGGCAGCTGCAGCAGGAGGCAGGAGAGCTGGCAGCAGCTGCCCCAGTGCCCCAAGGCCAGCCAAGCCCCAGGGACTGCCTTCCCCAGCCCCACGCTGGCAGCACGGCTTCAGCCCCTGCGCTCTTCTCACCGAGACACTGGTGGTGCCGAGCGCCACGAGGCCTCGGAGTGCCAAGCGACGCCTCCCCCTGCACTCGCCCTGCAGGTGCTTGGACAAGAACTGCAGGACGCTGTCCCGGCACTCACTCAAGTTCAGGCGCTCCAGGATCTGAAAGGCACAGGCCGGTGAAGGGGGAGCGGCCGGCGGGAGCCCAGAACCGCCCAGGGCCAGGCCCAGGCAGCAGCACAGGGCGCGGGCTCCGTCCCAGGCACTGCGGCCAAGAGAGGGCAGAGAGCCGGGAGGCAGCTCAGCGAGGCAGTGCCGGCCTTCGGCCTCACCTCCACAAGGAACGCCAGGGCGGCCAAATCCCGGCACGGCGTGTCCTTGCTGAGCAGCCCGAGCAGGTGGAACGCAATCCCGGAACACGCGGCTTCGGATGCGCGGTGCATTTCTCTGACAGGAGGAAACACGAGTCAAAGCCCTCAGCCAGCGGGGGCAAACCTCTCCCAGGACTGCCTCACAGAGGTCTGGCCTTTCTCCACCACCCTGCAAGGGGCAGCTGAGCCCTCTGGGAGGTTGCTGCTCTTGGGCACGCTCCTCTCCCAGCCTTTTGCAGCCTCCTTGGCCATCCCTTGGTGACAAGGCCTTCTGGCCCACGGCCACGGGGACTGTGTGGGGCACCTCGGGCACAGGGCACACATGCCGGGGACAGCTGGGGAGCAGGGGGTCTCACCTGGCCAGCACGCCCACAGCACAGTGGTGGGTGTCAGCACAGAGCAGTGTGTCCCAGCCACGCTTGTCTTCCATGGCCACCACCACATCCTCATAGTGCAGTCGGCAGAGCAGGGCCTTCAGGGTCTGCTCTGCAAAGCTGTGCACAGAGCAAAGCCCAGGTCACACTGGGAGCACTGGCCCCTGCCCTGGGCACATGGCAGGGACAGGAGGACTGGCATGGAGCACCTGCTGGGGCTGGTGGCAAGGCCGTGTTGCTGCTGACATCCCTTCCAGAAGGTATCGACCTCCTCTGGCACATCCAGAGTGCTGAAGAGCACTTGGAAGAGCAGATGCACAAAGAGGCCGGGGAAATGCACGGTGACTACATGTGGCACACAGGGCATCTGGAGGATCTTCCACATCACCACGGTTGCCTGCAAAGGACAGAGCAGCCCGAGACAGCGCTCAGTGCCGAGGTGTCCATGTGGTAGAGCCCGAGCACGGGAGGGAGAGGCCCGGAGAGACGCAGGGGGAGCACCGGGCCTGGTGGCCCTGGAGCTGCTCCGAGGCCAGGTTTCAGCCCAGCGCCTGAGGCAGGGAAACGCCGAGGGGGAGGGAGGATGGAGAGCTGCTGGAGAGGTGGCCTTGGGGCCAGCAAAGGCAGAAACTCACAGCCAGGGCAAGGACAGCCGTGTGGTCCCCATCGGAGGTGCACGTGCTGTGCTCTGGCCAGCTCCCCAGCACATCAAGGAGCACGAGCATGGCCGGCTCTGCAGTCCTCAGCGAGCACATGATGCTCTTCCACATGGCCAGAGCAGCTCTGTGGGGTCAGAACTCTGTCTCAGAGGAGTCTGGGACACAGCAGCGTGGCCTGGGCGGCAGCGGGGAGCTGAGCTGCTCTGCCAGCCCTGCCTCTGCCCACTGCCCCTCACTGGCAGCACGCAGGCAGCCCAGCCCTGTGGGCACTGGCCCCTGAGGGGCAGGGGGGAAGCATGGCAGCACGCTGGGGGGCTGGCAGGGGCCAGGGCTGGCAGAGGGAGCAGCCAGAGGGCCCTGGAATTCTCTGTGTCAGACACCTGGGACAGGCTGCACAGGGGGAAGGGCTGCTGAGCCCTGAGCCCTCTGGGCAGGTGGGCCCCGTACCTGTCACACAATGGGGCCACACGCAGGAGAGCCATCACCACGTCAGAGGGCTGTGCCTCTGTCAGATCCAGAAGGGGCCTGTACAGATTGTACTCAGGAAACTCATTGGCCATGAGCCACTGGTGGATGTACCTCACCATGGCCGGCACCTGGAGAAGGCAGGGGAGACTTGGAAAGCTACTGGAGGAAGGAATGTGCCCAGCTGCCCCAGAGAAGTGCTTCCCTTGCCACCACACTGCCATGGCCTCAAAGGCTCCCAGGGAGCAGCAGGCATGGCTTGGGAGGCCAAGCAATTGCTGGGAGAAGAATAGCCAGGCCACAGGCTGCTTACTTGCTTTGGGCTGGAAGGACCCTCCTCTACAAGCATATCCAGCAGGGCAGCGCTGGTCTTGGTTTTGAAGATGGGAGAGTACGCTCTGAGCACGGTGCCCATGGCGCTGCTCTCTTCCTCCCGAATCCTCTTCATGAATTTGCAAACCATCTGCAGCAGAAGGGCAAGAAGCCCGGGATGCTGCATGGAGTGCTCCGAGCACAGTGCTGGGCTGAGCAGTGCCAGCAGGCCCAGCCCAGGTGGGGATGGCTGCAGGTACCTGCGCTGTTCTGTGGAAGCGGCCACGGCTGCGTTCCTGCTCTTGTGTGCGCTGCACGGCTGCACCTGGCAAAGAGCGAGCGCAGCCCGAGCTGAGGGGCTGCGGGAGAGGCCGGAGAACACAGCCCAGCCCTGCGCTGCCCAGGCAGGGACAGCCCCGCGACGGCCCAGGGCACGGAGCACGGCTGTGGGGTGTCTGCCCGGTCCCTATTCCATCCTGTCCATGGGCATGGCCCCAGGGGATGGCATGGCATGGCATGGCATGGCATGGCATGGCATGGCATGGCATGGCATGGCATGGGGCCAAGCTGGCTGCAGGCACCAGCCCTGTGGCCCAGCTCTGCCACTCACCCTTCTGCCGTGGCTGGAACTGCTCCAGCTCTTCAGGCTGCTGTGCTGGGGCAGCTCCAGGGCCTTCTTTCTCCTCCTTCCCCCAGGCCAGCTTGGGCACGCTCGCAGGTCTGTGCTCTACGACACTGCCTGGATTCATGGCTGCTTGCAGAACGTAAAAAGGAAAAGGTCCAAGTCAGCAAGTGCTGCAGTCGTGCCTTGAGGGCACCTGCAAGAGTGAAGACTTGGCAAGGCTACAGGACGGCAAGTCCTGCACTCTGGTCCTGGGGGCTCCAGCCACAAGGAAAGGAGACTCCTGTCAAGGGCAGTGAAAAGCAAATGCCACAGTCTGCCCTCAAGGGCAGCTGCAGAAGAGATGCCTCGGGAAGGCCAGGGGTCACCAAGTGCTCTGGTCTGGCCACGAGCTCACCTGCAGGAGTAATACCTCGGGAAAGCTCTGGGTCAGCAAAGAACGAGTGGCTGTGTGAGGGCTCCTCACAGCACCGCTCTCTCGCGTCCTCTCTCGTCGTGTGCACCGAGCACTGTGGAGTGTAACTGTAACTTGTAACTGCCAACACCTCTGCCAGAGCGTGTCACCAAGGGCCCTTGGAATCCCTGTCCCGTTCCATTCCACGGTGACCATGCTGCACCGTGTCACCAAGGGCCCTTGGATCCCCTGTCCCGTTCCATTCCACGGTGACCATGCTGCACCGTGTCACCAAGGGCCCTTGCACGCACTGCCACCTGCCCTGGGGCCACCCCCAGCCCCCCAGAGTGGCCCAGGGTGGAAGGAATGCCTTGACCCAGGTGTGTCAGACAGCCCAACAGGATCTTTAGGAAGGGCTCAGCCCATCAGCAAACGCTGCCCTGCTCTGCGGGCTCAGAGCAGCAGGAGCCCCCGCAGCTGCCGACGCAGCCGCGCTGGGAAGGGCACAGGGCCTCCACAGAAGCTGGCACGGCCTCCTCGGGACACGTCCCACATGGTGGCCATCATAAGCACGGCCGTGGGACACAGACCAGGAACGTGTGGGCCAGGGCAGGAATGCTGCTCTGAGCCCTGGGGCCCGGGCAGCGCTGACAGCAGCAGGTGAGGCACAGTCCCCGCCCAAGCAGAGTTCCCCCGAGCCCTGGCAGCACCGGTGCCCGTCTCCTGCCCAGAAACCTGTGCCCCAAAAGGGCTTCTCTGCCAGAGGGCAGCCAAAGCTGGTGTGCACTGGGGGCTGTGCTCCGTCCTACAGGGGCTGTGGGTAGCAGCACCTGGAGCAATTGGGGGCAACATTTGGTGCGTGTCAGATGTTGTTGCTCCTTCCTGGGATGATTTTTTCATGGAGGGGATTAGCAGCAGCACAGAAACACCAACAGCTACTGAACTTCACAGGACAAAGAGACTCCACCAAAACACTGTCGTGTTTCCTTGTGCTTTTGTGTCATTCTTGCACTCTGAAAGAAGAAGAATTGGCCCAAGCCCTGCTGTTCAAATCTCCAGCTGCTGTGTGTCTTCCTGTGGCAGCTCACTGCAAACACAACTGGCTGCCTGCTCAGCTGGGCAATGGACGGCCACAAACAGGGAGGGCCCTGGTGAACATCTCTTTGGTCTCGTGGGGCAGCGAGGGCACAGGAGACAAAGACTGCTCCTCCCGAGTTCATGGGGCAACAGAGAGATTTTATTTCCCAAGCTCCCCCTTACACAGGGCATTTGAAAGACCAGGCCTGGAAGCTCTCATTGGTTTGAGCTCCACGCCCCTTCAGGTTCTGGCCCGTGAGGTGCCTGCAGTTTTGGGAGATATTTGATTGGTCAAGACCCCTGTCAATCATGGGAACACCTCACCCTCCTTTTCTTTATAAAATTCTGTTTATTGTTCTCTGTCACCCATCTGCAAGGGCCCTTTGCCAACATGGTGACAGAGGACAGCGTGCATCTAATTTACACTGGAGCTGCAGCATTCCCCTCCAGGAACTGTTAGGGGAGAACTCAGGCCACAGGCATAATGCTTCTTGGTTACAAATTCAACTTATCTCTAAAAGCAGAAGGCTATTTAACCCTGAGCCCATTTAACACTTAGAGAAAAACCCAATTTTAAAAAACAACCTTTAAGCACTTGATCCCTTGGGGGAAAACCAAACTTCCAGAAAACAATCTGTAAACAGAAAAACTGTTTGCAAACTTGAGAAGTAATTTGTAAACAAATCAAATCCATCTATGAACTGTCCATGAGGCAGGTGATCATTTGTAATGCTGTCTGTGGTTTCCAGTGTCCATATTTTAGGCAGCTGTATTGTACTGTTGTAGGATTTATTGTAAAACATGAGAACAGACTCAGAGGGGAGGAGGGTGTACCCTCAATCCAACCCCTTTCCCCTTTTTTCTTTGTATAAAAATAATAATAGGAACAGAACATGGACTTTGAATACTATTAACTTATGCAACGTTTCATCCACATTTACTGAAAATATTTGCCTTTACCAGCCAGGTTCAGGGCGAAGAACTTGATTGGGAGATGTTTTGATCAGGGCAAGGAACTTGGTTGGGAGACATTTTCTGTATTTATATTTTATCTAGTGCAAACCATATACTTTTTTCCCTTTGTTAGAAGTTAGAAATTTTGTTATTGACTTTAATAGCTGACTTTTCACTTTTAAAATGATGACAAGTGGCAGAATGTCAGTGAAAATCTCTGCAACTGCAATTTGCTTATGATAAATCAATGTTCTATGTGTACCTCAATGGATATTCTTGGAATCATACCAGTTTATCTTGAAGCAATGCAAGAATAATTACTCGAATATTAAGAAAAGACATATAATGCACATACTAGGACTTCTTTAGGACAATGATTTACTAAAATATGAATATCAATCTAATATCAATATCCAACTGAGATGGACAAAAACTCTCTACGGGTTTAAAGTTAGAAAGTGTATGTTTATTGAGACAGCCGGGCAGTACCTGGGATAATTCCCTAATGCACACTGCAAAAATCACAGGTATTACAAAGCTTTTCTATTTACAGAAGTCTTGAATACACAACATATGAATGCATATTCATATCCCTGTCACTTCCTCTGATCCACTTCACATGCTAATTGGCAAAAAGGCAATTAAGCATGTGTAGTTCTGTTCCCTGAAATGAGTCAGGGGTCCTTTTTGGGGAGGGGTCTCCAAAATGAGGAAGTAAAATAAGTCTTCCTCGTTCTGACCTTTCTGCCTTTCCCATGCACACGTGACAAATGAATCCTTGCCGTTTTTCCTGTGCTTATTGGATTCCTAAACTATGGGAAGTCTGCAACTGTTTTTGTGTCCCTGAAATCTGTTTATCACATTCTGTTTCACATGATAAGCACAGCTACCCAAGCATAAAGCTGGCAAGCAATGAGTTAATAGATCCTGGATATCTTATCTAAGATCCAGCTACTGTTAACTATGAACAAAGCCGATTTATCTACTTCCGATAAGTCAGCAACATCTAATTTAACTATCATCTTAACTTTCCTAAAATTCTTAATTCTTCAAAATTAATGTCTCACCGGGATTGGGGACAGGGAATGGGAATGGGGACAGGGAATGGGAATGGGGACAGGGAATGGGGAATGGGAATGGAGACAGGGACTGGGAGTGGTGACAGAGACAGGGAATGGGGACAGGGACCAGGAATGGGGACAGGGAATAGGACTGGGACAGGGACAGGGACAGGGAATACGGTACAAAGATAAAGAATGGGGTCCGGATTGGGATGGGAGCAGGATGGGAACGGGACAGGGGGGACACGGGAACAGGCAGGGGCAAGGGGAGTATGGAAGGGGAGTAAGGAATGGGGCAGCCGCTGCAGGTGGACGAGGCGTTGGGATGGGGGCACATGGGGACAGTTCCAGGGCAGGAGGTCCTTGACCAGCTGCCCAGAACCTCCACCAGGGTCTCCCAGGGCAACTGGAGCCGCTCAGCCTGGGGTACCCAAAGCCCTGAGCAACTCCCAGGTCCCTCCCAGGAACCCCCAAGTCCTTCAAACCCAGCATCCCCCATATCCCCTGCAAGACCCCCCCCTCCATGTCCCTATCCTTGTCTTAGCTCAACATCTTTATTTTTGCCTGCTTTTAAGAGTTTTGAAAGGGCAAAGAGAAATGAAAAGAAAATCCAGGCCACGGGGAGCCAGGAGGATGTGGAGCCCCTCCAGCTGGGTGTCTTCCCAACATGGATCAGCAGCACTACAGGTCACCAGGGCTCTGCCCACTGGGGCTCACTGGGGATCAACCAGCACGGATCCTCCCATGGGGGATGGAGCTGGAGAAGCACACGGAGCTCTTCCCACACTGGGGCACTCGCAGGGCTGCCCTTCGTGGTGCCTCTGCTGGTTTGGGGTCAAGGCTGGGCCGTGTCATGAGCTCTTCCCACACCTGGGACACTTGTGGGGCCTGGGACATCACCAGGAGTGGAGCTGGGATGTGTCCTGGTGCCTGGGACATCATCAGGAGCGGGGCTGGGATGTGCTCTGGTGCCTGGGACATCACCAGGAGCGGGGCTGGGATGTGCCCTGGTGCCTGGGACATCACCAGGAGCGGGGCTGGCTCTGATGCTCTCCGGTGCCTGGGACATGACAAGGGGCGGTGCTGGCTGCGGTTTGTTTGGTGCCTGTGCAATCCCAAGGGCAGTGTCACAGCGGGGCAGCTCTCAGTGTCCCCAGCAGGTCACAGTGTCCAGGGCAGCCCGTGCCAGCGGTCACTGCGCACACGGGGCAGGCTGGGCTGGACAGGGGACGGGGCAGAAACGCTGCCCCGGGACTGGGGTCTCCCCCTGCCTCTGGGGCCCAGCCCCTGCTGGGAGCGCCTTGGGCAGGGCACAGGGCTGCTGCTGGGCCAGGGGGACAGGCCGTGCCCCCTGTCCCCTGCTGCTGGGCCAGGGGTGTTATGGACAAATTCAATTGGGGAGGCTAATTATAGATAAATCAATTAACAAGAATTTATTAAGCAAGTGGTATTAAGCAAAAGAACAGGTCTGGGTGGCCAGGGAGCCTCTGCTCTGCCACGGCGCACCTTCCCCCTTCACCTTTTTTTTTTTATAGTCCCTTTTTATTTCCTGTTGACGCATTTTCTCTCGATGCACTCTGCGTCGGTGCAATTGGTTCCTGGGGGGTCTTTTGTTCTGCCCTTGGTGGTCATAGGAATGAAGGCTCCTCATCTTCCTTGCAGATTGTCCTTGGCCTAAAAGTTAACTTGTATATAATTAGTTACACAGTCTTCTATGCTAATTGCATTCCCTACTCAGTTCAGATTCTTATCTCCTATATCGCTCGTTTTGATGAGCAAAACAATTTTTATTTATTACAATTCCCCCTTTTTCTCTTTACCAATTTGTTCATTAAAACGCTTTAACTCTTGGTAGCTTAAGACCAGGGTTTCATCTACTTCTAAGTCCCTGGGCAATGTTTCCTACCTATCTCTAATAAGTGTTAGATGAGCTGCCTCTAATCTTCCTTTTACAATGTCTATGATTTTATTAACAATGTAAGGTCTGAAAGTTAAACTTAGTAACAACAATATTACGGGACCTGCAATCTCCCTTATACAGAATTTCTCCTTGAGTGCCATACCCCGGAGTTTTGCACCCCTCAGGGTACCATGAGACATTTAAACATTTACCTGGATGGGTGACAGCCAAGGCGGTTGCTATAGTTTCACAGCCCCAATACCCACACAGATATTCCCCAGGATAATGACAATATCCCCTCCCAGGATTGGAACTAGGACACCAATAGGTAGCCCGGAGTTCAGGTTTACTCCATCTCCACATAGAGTCTGCCAAGTCTTTGTTAGTAACAAAAAAAATGGGAGCTACAGTGGTGGCATTATGCTTAACAACTTTCCCTTGGTCTATTTTGATCAGAGTCCAATTAAATGGCTGGTGTGCATAGTCCCCTTGACCAGGCCAGGTACAACATATAACTAATATGCACAGAATTTGCCAGCAAGGGTGGAGTCCAAACTGCCCCAGGATTTGATTATCATTATCTCCCCATTCCCAGTGTTTGTTTTGACATGTTATTGCCGGGCTCACCTTTACCCTTGGGAGATCAGTATCCTTGAGGCAGTTCTTGAAATACTTTGAATTGTCCCAGTCTGAGGGCTCTTTCCTCCACCGCTTCTTATCCCTCTGCCTCGCTCGCCGACTCGGTTGCTCTGAGCCGCGAGGCGCACCATCTTCTCGGAACAAGGATATTCTTCAGGAGGACCCTTACTCTGTTTTTGTTGCCTCTTTTTGAATGATTCCCAGCTTTTATCCTTCACTTGTGATGAGTCACACTGAATCCCAGGTAAAGTTTTCTGGTAATTCCCTTTTATAATTTGAACAATTAGGGGAATTGGAGTGGAAACAACAATTTTCAGGCCTAGCCCCCTTAGTAAACACCTCCCACCACTCTTGGGATTCCCTTGGTAGGGTCCCGTTCACTACTCCAATCTTTAGAACTGACTCTGTCAGTACTCTTTCTAACTGATAACACCTTTACAAATACCCCTAGGAGGAGTGCCTCTGTAACTATGGACCCACCACTGTTCCGGCAAATTTTACAAATAGAGCATACAAAAGGGTAACAATTACAATCCTTATTAGTACAATATACTCTAAAATCATTAGTTATAGGATATCCATAGTCCAATATCTCACTATACCAGCTGGTTCGTACAATTTTTACTGAGTCCATTCAGTCCATTTAAATGTGACCTTAAGGTTCCTGGGCTGGCTGGTTATTCTCCAGGGCTCTTCGGCAGCAGCAGGAATCGCTCCCTTTATTTGGCTCGCATGGGTCCACCCCTTCTCGGTGGTTCTGACTGCAGTTTCTGTAGTGAGTAAAGCAACATAGGGGGCTTCCCAGTTTGGGGTTAGTGAGGTTTCTTTCCAGGTTTTTTATTAACACCTTATCACCTGGATTTATATTATGGATTGCTAGGTCTAAAGGAGGTTATTGCACTAGTAACCCAGCTCTTCTAAGCCCTTCCCGAGCCTTCACAAGTTGCATGACATATTGGTTAATTTGTTGATTACTTATTTCAGGGTGATCTATAGGAGAATCCATGTCATAAGGCATCCCGTAAAGCATTTCAAATGGAGAAATTCCAATATCGGTTCTGGGCTGAGTTTTTATATTTAACAAGGCTAAAGGTAAACATTTTACCCAAGATAATTGTGTTTCATACATCAATTTAGTTAGTTGTTTTTTAATTTTCCCATTTACCCTTTTCACTTTACATAGCTTTGTGGATGCCAGGGAGTATGATATTGCCACTTTGTTCCTAGAGCTGTAACTACTTGTTTAATTATTTTGGAGGCAAAGTGTGGCCCTCTGTCTGAGTCTATTACTTCTGCTAGTTCATAGCGGGGGATTATCTCTTCTAATAGTATTTTTACTACTGTTTGTGTAGTTGCCCTGGAGGTAGGGAATGTCTCTACAAAGTGAGTCAAGTGATCTATTATCACCAATAAGTGTTTATACCTTCCTACTTTAGGCATATCAGTAAAATCGATTCGAATGTGGGAAAACGGTCTATGTGCCAATTCCCGTCTCCCCCATTTCCCACACCACTCAGGATTTCTCACACCTGGGTCTATTCCTGGGTCAGGAGTCTCTTCAGCCCCGCTAGAAATCTCAGCCCTCATTCTAGAGAGACTGCAGACTGTGTAGAGAAAGCTTACCAGATTAAACACCAGGAAGATGGTCTCTTTAACAGTCAGGGGAAACGGAACATTCTCTAATAGGGAGCTAAGAGATTCAGAGGAGAAGAAGGAAAGCAAAGGCTGAAAAGCCTCATCCCCTGCTTCCCCTCTAACTAACTGGCTGCACAACCATGACCATGAGCCATGCATTCCTGGAACAGACTTCAGCACCTTCATAAACCCCCTGGATGCCATCACACCCTAGCACAGCCTGATGGATATTCTGGTCAGTGCCCTTCTACTGCAAAAACTACGTATTAGGGACAATACTGGAGCTATTCCTGAATAAGAAAATAAACCTAGGGACCATAGAGGGATTAAGATCTCAAAAAAAATCCTAGGGACCAGGAACACATACAGGCCTCCACTCTAAAAGACACTATGAATTCAAACAACAAAGCCAGTAACTGCTCCATACTAACACAAAGTAATTGGAACCAAAATATGATTAGAACTGGGTTGTTTTTTTTTTCATTCTCTCCAGCCACGTGATGGGCAGCAAAATATTTGTCCTAGTTTGGGGCAAATTTGGGAGAAAAACCTCTGGAAGGAGCCCCCAGAAAACAAACCCCCATGGCCCCTCCCCACCCACCTGATTCAGGAAGAATTTTCTCTGAGAAAAGTGGAAAAGAACCTGTTTATTTAACAAACAAAACCCTTCCAAGCAGTAAAAAAATGAACAACACCAGATGACAACAAAACTCTTTCACCACTCTGAAGAGATGACAAATCCTGGAAGTCTCTCCTGGGGGTGGTCGCCCGGGTCTGGGCGCTGGGGATTGCTCTGGGCACGGGATGGCTGCTGTGGATCACAGAGCACAGGCTCTGGATGCTCCTCGGTGTTTAGAGGGTCCCAGTCCAGAGCAGGTTGGATGGTATTCAGGAAAGGGAAAGGGAAAAGAAACAGTCCAGGGAAAGAATTGGACTGCTTAGCTAAACTAATTTAAAAAGCAAAGGCAAAAGCAAAAGCAAGCAAAAAAGCAAAGCAAAGCAAGCAAAAGCCAGCAAGCAAAAGAAAGCAAGTCAGTCAACACTGGCCTCTTCTAGACAGCAGACCATGGGGGGAGGTGAGCCAGCTGATAACAAGGCAAAACAAACCTTCACTTTCTGAGTCAGTTCTGAGAGCAGAGAACAGAATATCAAACATAAACAGAACACACGATTGAGGATACAAACACCATAATGTCACCCTTGGACATTCCACCCCTTATCTCCATATCTTTAACATCATGTTAAAAACTATATCAAGTTAAAACTTCCATCTTTCACTTACTCATAAACATTTCCTTCCATCTCACTTACTCAAACCTTTGACACACATTTCCTTCTGTCTCATGTCTGTGTGTTTTCGTTTACAGACACTGGCAGTAACATCCAGCAAACAGTGATATTTGCATTTGAGTCTCACCCCACAGTCAGATCTCCCTGAGGTACACATCGTGTTTCTCCATCTCTCTGCATTATCCACCATGTACAACCTGGTCCCTGAGCAAAGACAATCCCACAAATGGGTTTGTCAGTACTCGAGGCAGAATTGATCCACACTGATTTCCCTAACAAACCTCTGGCATGTGCCACTGGGACTTTATCTCCATCTACTATATTCAGGGACTCAGACTGGGCAGGACCTGCTCGATTGGTGGAACCTCGGCTGTTAACTAACCAGGTGGCCTTTGCTAAATGTTGCTCCCAAGTTTTGAAAGATCCCCCACCCAATGCTTTTAAGGTGATTTTTAACAGTCCATTGTACCTCTCCACTTTGCCTGCAGCTGGTGCATGGTTTGGGATGTGGTACGCCCACTCAATGCCATGTTCCCTAGCCCAGGTGTTGATAAGGCTGTTCTTGAAATGAGTCCCATTTTCTGACTCAATCCTCTCAGGGGTACCATGCCTCCAAAGGACCTGCTTTTCAAGGCCCAGGATGGTGTTACGGGCTGTAGCATGAGACACAGGGTAGGTTTCCAACCATCCAGTGGTGGCTTTTACCATTGTGAGCACGTAGCGCTTGCCTTGGCGTGTCTGGGTCAGTGTGATGTAGTCAATCTGCCAGACCTCCCCATACTTGTACTTGGACCACCGCCCACCATACCAGAGGGGCGTCACCTCCTTGGCCTGTTTGATGGCAGCACACGTCTCACAGTCATGGATCACCTGAGAAATACTGTCCATGGTTAGAGCCACCCCTCGGTCTCATGCCCACTTGTAGGTGGCATCTCTGCCCTGATGGCCTGAGGCATCATGAGCCCATCGTGCCAGGAACAACTCCCCCTTGTGTTCCCAATCGAGGTCTATCTTTGATACCCCTATCTTTGCAGTCTGATCTACCTGCTGATTGTTTTGCTGCTCTTCATTAGCTCTGCTTCTGGGGACATGGGCATCTACATGGTGAACCTTCACAGGTAGCTTCTCTACCCAGGTAGTGATATCTTTCCACTCTTCAGCAGTCCAAATTGGTTTTCCTCTACGCTGCCAGTTAGCCTCTTTCTACCTCTCTAGCCACCCCCATAGAGCACTGGCTACCATCCATGAATCAGTGTAGAGGTAGAGCTTGGGCCACTTTTCCCTTTCTGCAATGTTGAATGGCTTTGAGTTCAGCAAGCTGGCTTGATCCACCTTCTCCTTCAGTGGCCTCTGCAACCCATCATATGGGACTCCATGCAGCTGCTTTCCACTTCCAGTTCATCCCTACGATGCAACAGGAACCATCAGTAAAAAGAGCATAGCGTGTTTCCTCTGCTGGCAGTTGGTTGTATGGTGGAGCTTCTTCAGCCTGTGTCACTTCTCCCTGCTCCTCTTTGTGAGACCAAAGTTTTCACTTTCCATCCAGTCTGTAATTATCTCCAAAATCCCAGGGCGATTCAGGTTTCCAATACGGGCGCGTTGAGTGATGAGGGCAATCCATTTGCTCCATGTGGCGTCAGTGGCATGGTGGGTAGAGGGAACCTTTCCTTTAAACATCCACCCCAGCACCGGCAGTCGGGGTGCCAGGAGGAGTTGTGCTTCTGTGCCAATTACCTCCGAGGCGGCTTGAACTCCTTCAAAGGCAGCCAAGATTTCCTTCTCTGTGGGAGCGTACTTGGCTTCGGACCCTCTCTAGCTTTGGATCCAGAATCCCAGAGGTCGGCCTCAGTCTCCCAAGGCACCTTCTGCCAAAGGCTCCAGGACAAGCCATTGTTCTGGCTGCAGAGTAAAGCACATTCTTCACCTCTGGTCCTGTCCTGACTGGGCCAAGGGCTACAGTATAAGCGATCTTCTGATTGATCTGGGTGAAGGCTTGTTGCTGTTCAGGGCCCCAGTGGAAATCATTCTTCTTACTGGTAACCAGGTAGAGAGGGCTCACAATCTGGCTATACTAAGGAATGTGCATTCTTCAAAAACCTATGGCACCTAGGAAAGCTTGTGTTTCCTTTTTGCTGGTTGGTGGGGACATAGCTGTGATCTTGTTGATGACCTCAGTGGGAATCTGGCGCAGTCCGTCTTTCCATTTAAATCCCAGGAACTGGATCTCTCGGGCAGGTCCCTTGATTTTGCTCTTCTTGATGGCGAAGCCAGCTTCTAGTAGTATCTGGATGATCCTCTCACCTCTCTCAAACACTTCCATTGCCATGTTCCCCCACACAACGATGCCATCGATGTACTGCAGGTGTTCTGGAGCCTCACCCTTTTCCAGTGCAGCCTGGATCAGTCCATGGCAGATGGTGGGGCTGTGCTTCCACCCTGGGACAGTTGGTTCCAGGTGTACTGCACGCCAGGTGAAAAGAAACTGAGGCCTGCATTCTGCTGCCAGAGGAATGGAGAAAAACGCGTTAGCAATGTCAATAGTGGCGTACCACTTTGCTGCCTTGGACTCCAGCTTATGCTGGAGCTCCAGCACGTCCGGCACAGCAGCGCTCAGCAGTGGAGTCACTTCATTTAATACACAATAGTCCACAGTCAACCTCCATTCTCTGTCAGAGTTGTGCACAGGCCAGATGGGGCTGTGGAAGGGTGAGTGGGCCTTACTGACCACCCCTTGGCTCTCCAGCTCATGGATCATTCTGTGGATGGGGATCACGGCATCCCGATTCGTTCAATACTGCTGGCCCTGCACTGTCGAGGTGGCAATTGGCATTCGTTGCTCTTCCACCCTCAGGAGTCCTACTGCAGATGGGTTCCCTGACAGTCCAGGCAAGGTGTTCAATTGCTTAATGTCCTCTGCCTTTACAGCAGCTATGCCAAAAACCCGCCTGAGTCCCTTTGGGTCTCTGTAACAGCCGTTCTGGAGGAAGTCTATGCCCAGAACACACGGGGCCTCTGGGCCGGTCACAATGGATGTTTCTGCCGCTCCTTCCCAGCCAGGCTCACCTCAGCTCCCAACAGGGTCAATTGCTGCAATCCCCCTGTCACCCCAGCAATGGAAACAGGTTCTGCCCCACATGCCCCGATGGCATTGGGGTACACTGTGCATGAGTATCAGCTAAAGCTTCATATTTCTGTGGCTCTGATGTGCCAGGACATTGGATCCACAACATCCAAAGGTTATGGTTTTCCAATGCCTCTCCCTGGCTAGAGACAGGGGCCCTCTAGCCCGGGTTATTATTTCTTTTCTAGGTATACATGGTGGAGGCAAGTTAAAGCGGATCTGACAGATCCTACTCGGCAGCTCGGGCATGGGAGGTTGAGGCTACCTTCACTTCACTGGAATTCCCTTGGTCAGTGCTTCCCTCCTTGAGCTGACACAACCACGCTGCCAGGACAGAAATGGGTTTCCCATCCCACCTTCCCATGTCTTCCCCATGGTCACACAGAAAGAACCCCAGGCCAGCCCGTGGGGCGTACCCTCTCACTCTGGCTGGGGAACGTTGAGCTCTGACTTTGGGGCCTGTGACTCGCACTGGGGCAATGTGGGAACTGTTCCTCCTCACCTCCACCCTCATCTCCCTCATCTCCTCTTTGAGTTCCTTGCCCACAGCAGAGCCATGAGCCTGCACTGGGCCATGGATCATACTCTCACAATTTCTCAGCAGCTGGCAGCAGAGCCCACTGTCTCTCGGCTGTTATCGGCATTGATCGTGGCAATGAAGGTGGTGTACTGAGACGGCCCCAGCCTTGCCAGACTCCACAGCATTTGCCCTGTGCCCCTGACCTTGTCGGGATCATTATCATGCTGTCCATCCCTCCCAAAGAGTACCTCCAATGCTGCCACTTCCCTCAGCTGTTGGATCCCTTCCTCAAGGTTTTCCAGCACGTTCTATGCTGGTGCTCCTGCATTCTCTCCCTGTGGACAAACCTCTCTCTGGCACTCATTAAAATCCGCTCCCAGAGGGAAAGGGACCCTGGCTCCCTTACAAAAATCTGATTCATACCTGAGTCCTCAGTCAAGGGTCCCAAATTCCTTGCCTCACCACCATCCAGCTGGACACCTGTACCCATGAGGTCTCAGACTTGAAGTAGTCAGGTTGTATAAGCCTCACGTCTCCGTCGTACAATGTCCTTGTGCAGGTTACAGAGACTTTTGTACGTCAGGGACTCGGTGATGATCGCAACCTCTGGCTCCCCTGTGGGTTGTGAGGGCCTTCCCTTATCTGGGTGCTCTGATTCCATCTTAGACCTCCTTGTTTCTACAGGGGCGACTGCTGCTGGCTGTGGCTGCCTTTGTGGTTCAGCTGAACCTGGACAGTTGTAACATCTGTGGGTTCCACTGCTGCCCCATCAGACTCTCCTTTTTCAAGGCAGGGGGAGGGCTTCTCACCAGCTGGGGAATGCACTCCTTCAGCATCTCCTGCATCTCCCTCACCAGACCCCCACCCAGTCTGGGTGGTTCATATCTGGGGTGGCTGTGGGGCAGCGTCAGGCTCTGGGGCAGCAGCATCCCTGGTCTCTGGGGCCGTGTCAGGTTCTGGGCTGGGTGTCAGGGTGGTTTTCCAGGTTAATCTTCCCTTGTCTCTCAGTGCCAAATAGAACAGGGCTAACAGCAACACAGCCTCTGTATGATATCATTGGTATTTGGAGTGGATCTGAGCCCTTCACAAACTGGTGGGGCAGCCCCAAAGAGATGGTTAAAGGCTTGGGAGAAAATTTCCCCCTGTCTCATTTCCTCACAGTAGGTGCCATTATTAAAGTAACCCCAAAAGCACACAGTTAGTGTGTGATAGCTGTGAATCCATGTGCCTGCTTTCCAGAGGAAGTTAAAGATCCTGAATTCTTCCCCTTATTCACCCATAAAACAAACCGGAGAACAGCCACAGCAGCCTTGGCTGTAGGAGCCGTGTTTAGATCAGGGCCTGCAAATGGAGAAATGCAGCCACGGTTCCGTGTCACCCAAACCAGGGCAGGCTGGAGCACAGGGTGCCGCTGAACGAGGTTTCTGTAGCAGCACACAAAAATTGGATTACTCAAGAACTGTTATTCCCTTTTTTGTTTCTTTGCCTTCGAGCTGCACGTTGGGTGCCAAAATCTGTCTTGGTTTGCAAAGACAGGAGTCTGCTAAGGAAGGCAGGAGCCTCCCCTGAAATGGGAAAAAAAATGTAGATCCCCTCCCTCTGAATTGCTGTAAATTTGAAGTTAAGGGGGGCTCTCAGGCAAAAATATGGGAGCAGGAATAACAGTTCTTTATGAGGGAAGAAAATAAAAAGATAAAATAAACAATACAGTGAACCAACCTCTAACAGATGGCAATTGAATACATATTGCCTTCAGCATGAATCACATCCATTTACCACATGCCCCTTACCCCCAGATATTGCCCACCTGGGACTGACATACCAATACATTTTTAGAAAATTATGCATTCTTCTTCATAATTAAAATGTAGTTATATTTTAATTAAATTAATTTAATAAATTAATTTTAGCTGAATAACAGTTTAAATTTTATTTTTCTTATGCATAAAAATATTATTCATTACTTTATTATTTTATTTTAATGTTTGTATAAAAAAAATCTCTATATGGGTTTTGCAACCAAGAAATCATTGGTCATTGGTTCTAAGTAACACAATACCCTTCATTAATTCATTGACCACTATGGCAATTGATTTTGCCCCTTTATTGTATTTTCCTTTATTTGTATTATTTTTGTCATCAATTTCTACCATTTTCACAGACAGGGTAAAAGCGGCCACTTTGGGGCCCGTGGAAACATTTCTGGGCACATTTGGGGCAGTTTTGTGTCTGGGGAGGGAATTCAGAGAGAACTTGAGGGTCTGGGGGCCCCTGGGGGAGCCGGGCGGGCGCTTGGAGGGGCACTCAGGGATCCTGAGGGGCAGTTCGGGGTCCGGGGGAGCACTCGGGGGTCCGGGGCCCTGGAGGTCAGCGAGAGGAATTTGGGGCCCTTCGGGGTCCGGGGAGCACTCGGGGGGCTCGGGCGGGGCTCGCTGGGGCGCGGTGGCTGATGGGAGTTGTAGGCGCGGGTACAATGCGGTGCAACGGGGCCGCGGAGCATCACGGGAGTTCTAGAACACCTACAGCGGCTCTCGGTGGGGCGCGGTGCATGACGGGAGATGAAGTCACGGCTGGAACAGCGCTGGCCGTGCGCCGCGGAGCATGATGGGAGCTGTAGTCCCGGAAGTGTCTCGGACGCGGCGTTTGGGGCCCGGGAAGGCCCTCGGGAGACACTTTTGCATCCGAGCCGCGACTTGAGGTCCTCGGGGGCTCTGGGGCACTCGGGGGAGCTTGGGGAGATTTAACCAGGTTCCTTAGGGCACAGGGCGCGGCAAGAATTTTAGGCGCAGAACTGTGTTCGGAGGGGCTCTGGGGCCGCGGGGGATGAGAGGAGAGGAATTCCCAGAAGTGGCTGTACCGGGCATCTGTGGGGCTGGGAGCACTCAGGAGATCCGAGGACGCTTTTGGGGGCTCCCGAATGGGCGCTGAGGGGCACTTGGGGATCCCGGAGGGTCTGGGGGACACTGACGGGAGAGATGGGGGCGGTACCGGGGTTCTGTGGAGCGCGGGGCATGACGGGCGTTGTAGTCCCGGCCCTAATGGGGCTCTATTGGGCTGCGGTGCATGATGGGAGATGTAGGCAAAAGAAAAGATGGCGCTGACTTCAGGCACCGCCCCCAAAGCCATGATGCCTGTCGCTGATTGGTTGGGGCTGTGATGATGTGCGGGAGCCTCGGCAAATGGGAGGCGGCGGGGGCGGGAACAGCCCATTCCCAGTGCAGCCCCAGTGCCCCTCCAATCCCTCCCAGCACAGCCCAGTTCATCACCAGTACAGCCCAGTACAGCCCCAGTGCCCCTCCAATCCCTCCCAGTACAACCCAGTCCCTCCCAATACACCTGAGTTTATTCCCAGGCCCTCCCAGTTCCTCCCAATGTCATCCACAGTATGCCCCAGTGTTGCCCAGTCTTCCCCGCAATGTCCCTAGTTTGTCCCAGTATCCCCCAGTTTCACTCCCAGTTTCACTCCCAGTATGTCCCAGTGTGTCCCAGTGTACCCCCAAGTCCATCCCAGCCCACCCAGATTCCCCCTCAGCATTCCTCATGTTCCCAGGCTGTCCCAGCCCTCCACAGCATCACTCCCACTGTGTCCCAGTGTCTCCCACAGCATTCCCAGTATTCCCCAGTATGTCCCAGTCCTCCCCAGTGTTTCCAAGGACAGCTTCATTTCTCAGGGCTGCCGTGGCAGCCAAACCCAGCAGTGGGGTCAGTGCAGTGCCCATGGCCACAGCCCCTTGCAGTGCCCAGTGCAGTTGGGGCTGATGATCCACCCTCACAGCTGGCCCAGGGCCGGTCTGGAGTGGTTTTGGTGGCACCTTGGGCTGGCACACACCTGAGGAGGGTGTCTGTTTCCATGGGGAAACTCAGGGGTTTTAGATTGTTCCAAACATAGAAAAAGGGAAAGCCCCTCTTAGGCTGGGTGCAGCCAGCTCTGCAGGCACAGCAGGTCCCAGGTGAGTGAGGACAGACAGGATGGGCGGGGGCAATGTGGAGCAAGGTTGTCCACGCTGGGCCAGAGCTCAGGGCACAGCTTCTCTGAGCAGGCCAGAGCTCCTGAGGGGAGACCCTGGCTCAATATCAATCACAGAATGCTGCAATCGCCTCTGATCTAAAGAGAAATGTAATAAAATACACCCTTTAAAACAGGAATGTGTATTTCTTACAAGCTCTTTGAAATCTTTCTCCACAACTGGAAGAGGAAAACTTTAATGACCCTCTCAGGGCTTTGGTGTTGTTTACATCAGACTCAGTCCCTGAGAGTGTCTTCAAAAAACTTCTCAAGAACTCAAAGCTAAATTTAAACTCCAAAGTTTCTTGAAGTTTTAATGGGTCCCACTGAGGAACAGGACTGAGAAAGTGTCCCCAGGTTCCAGTCAGAGCAGAACACTGGAGGCAGTGATGACAGCTGGGGACAAGCAAGGGGAAGGTGGCTCTGGTGCTGAGCAAACCTGGATGTGTTTCAGGAATGCAAAGGGCCCAGGCCTGAGCCCCAGCCCCTGGCAAGGCAGATCCTGTCCCTCCCTCATTGCTCAGGGCTCTTCCCGGGATGGGCACTGGCATGTAGGGATGTGCAGCGCCAAGGGCAGGACCATGGGGCGGCCCCTGCCAGGTTGCTGAGCAGGGACAAGGAGGCACTGAGGCCCCAGGGCTGCAAGGGTCACTTGTCCCCTCATGGCCTCAGGCCCAGGGCCAGCAGCCATGGCCAAAGGGCTGCACAGGTTGGCTCTGTCAGGGCCTTGCAGCTGCTGCACATCCCTGAGCCCTCTGCAGCCCAGGCTGTCCCACGGTGTCCCTGCCCTGCGCCTCTGTCCCTGCAGGCTGTCGTCACCCCCGGCTGCCCCACCTCGCTGGCCCTTCCTTTGCTGGCAGCTCTGCCTCCTGCTGCCCCTGCCTGGACACACAAAGCCTTGGGCTGATACCAAAAGGGTTTATTCCATTTTTACCTTGCCTGGGAACTTTTAACACAGGAACAGGGTGTGCAGGAGCTGCTTTTCCAGCAAGGACAGTTGGAAGTGTAGAAGACATCTGGCTCAAGGGTGCAGTGATACAAAAAGCAAGGACTGACCCTGAGAACTTCGGGTGGGTTTTATGGAAATGGGTAAATTGTAATACACATTTAGCGACTGTGTATAAGCAACACACAGGTAGAGTTACATGTCCACATACGGTTAGGAGTTATCCCTCACTAGACCCAAGGCCTGAATAAATGATCCCCTCTTAAATAGCAAATTAGTGTTAAGGAGTCTTGTTCTGATATTTCAGAGATTTGGTGGCCATGGGGCCTCACAGAACCCAGGAGTCAGCTGTGACTCTGTGCAAACTCATGGAACAAAGGGTCCATGGTGACACAGCGGAATCCCATGGAACCCAAATCCATTTTGGCACCCTGGGGCCACATTGAACCAATGGCCCATTGTGATACCACGGATCCAAGGAGACCATTGTGACCCTGAGAAACCTCTTGGAGCCAAGTGGCCATTCTGACACAGCAAGGCCTCGTGGAACCACAGGTCCATGGTGACACTGCAAGATCACACGGAACCAAGGTGGCCATGGAACCAAGGTTCTGCCATGGAACCTCATGGAACAAAGGGACCATGGTGACACTCTGGAACCAGGGAGACTGTTTTTGGCAGTAGGAAAGCTCATGGAACTCCAAGTCCATTGTGACACAGCGAGGCCTCATGGAACCAAGGGAGCATTTTTAAACTGTGTGGCCTCATGGAACCATGAGCCATTGTGACACAGCGTGGCACCTCATGGAGCCAAGAGTCCATTGTGACACTGTGGGGCCCTGTGGAACCAAGGGGAGCACAGTGACTTTGTGGGGCCTCATGGAACCATGGAGACTGTTCTGACACTTTGGGACCCACTGGAACCAAGGGGCCAAAGAGCATGGCAGGGCCTCATAGAACCAAGGGGACTGCAGTGAACACTGTGGGTCTCCATGGGATGAAGGGTCCAATGGAACCATTGTGTCACCATTGTGTCACTCTGGGGCATCCTGGAACCAAAGGTCCATTGTGACCCAGCAGGGCCTCATGGAACCATGGAGACCATTTCTACATTTTGAGGCCTTGTGAAACCAAAGGGCCTCTGTGGCACTTCAGAGCCTCGTGGGGCCAAGGGGACCATCGTGACACTGTGGGGCTCAGTGACACCAATGGTCTGTTGTCACACTGCCAGGCCTTAGGTGTGGGTGCTCTGCTTGTTTTTTCTACCTGTGTTGTGATCAGGATTGAAGGTACTTGAGAGGGTAGTTCGTGTTCAGACTCAGGTTCTTCTTGTTTCTTATCAGTGTTGCAGCCTCACAACTGAGTTCTGCAGTCTTTCATTAGCAAGTCACAAAATGGCCAAATATCTCTTGTTACAAGGTCTTTTAAAACTATCCAATCAAGAAATTACACCGAAATTATTTTCCCTTTTGACCCAATAACTGATCCCTCGAAGCCAGCAGTGCAGACTTTTCTGTCCAATCACAAAATATCACCCAAACCCATGAAGAAGGAGGTAAGAAGAAGGTAAATGAGAAGAACCTGTCTCCACCCTAAAACCTCCATCTTGCTTCATATTTATTACTATGTTCTAAACCCCCAAACTCTAACTTTTCCACCCTGTGGTTGTATACACGTCTAACCAACTGCACACCTGTAACCCCAGTGCTATTAATCAATTTTGGAAGCCTTCTCCACAACCTCAGGTCAAATGCAGTGTTCTCTTGCAAGTCTGTGCCTTTCAGCACAGCAAGTTGAACATTCTCAGCATCCAGGGTTCCAACAGTCATGGAATCAGGGACACTATGTGACACTAAAGGCCTCACTGAGCCATTGTGACACCACAAGGCCCCATTGAACCGAGGGGCCATTGTGACGCTATGGAGTGTTGGCAGGCCAAGGGGCAGCTGTCACACTGAGTGGCACCATGGAACCAAGGAGCTACAGGGCCCATGGAACTAAGGATTCATGGAACAGTGTGGGACCCCACAGAACCAAAGGTCCATTGTGGCATTGTGGGGCCCATTGGAATCCTGGAGGCCATTCTGACACTTTGAGGCCTCGTTGAATCAAGGGGCTCTGCAGGGCCCCATGGAGCCAAGGAGACCCTTCTGACACTGTGAGTGCCCATGGAACCAAGGGTCCATTGTGATCCTGTGGCCCCAAGGAGACCCCTGTGACCCTGCAAGGCCTCATGGAAGCAAGGGACCATTGTGACACTATGGAGCCCCATGGAAACAAGAGGCCAGCGTGACACATCTGGGCCTCATGGAACCAAGGATCCAATATGACACCACCAGTGTGACACTGCAGGGCCCCATGGAAACAAGGGGCCAGTGTGACCCTGTGGCACCAAGGAGACATTTAACTCTCTAATGGAGACATTTAAAAGGAATGACAATAATCTGTGTCCTCTGATTTGGATGTACTGAAGCAATATTATCAAGAGTTTCTCAGGAGCTCTAAACAACAAACCAGCTTTTACTGGGAAATTTAGAAAATCAGAGAAACTTTGGCAAACGTTTTAATATAGCATTCAATCAACAACAACAACAACAACGACAAAACTTCTCAAAGCATTAACTTGGCCCACTCAGCTTCACAAACTCTAAGCCTGTTCAATTTTAAGTTAATCAATATTTGCAAGAGTACAGAAATAGAAGAAGTAGATACAGAAAGAGAGAAAAATAAGATACACAGAGAGAAGCACACACTCATCTACCAACTCCTGGATTCCAGCAGTGTTCAGATGGAAATTCCAAGAGGAGGTAAGGTCAAGATGTGTGCTTGCCTTGTGGTCAGCCTTAAATACCCCTTGGTCTTCCTGGGCCCTTCCCCCAGGTGGGACTTGGGGTCATTTGGTCACTCAGGAGCTGGGCTGGGGCTCCAGAGGTGGCTGTGCAGCATTGCCTGTGCTGTGCCAGGGACTGGCAGACACTGCTGGGCTGGGATAGAGGCTCTGGGAGGATTGGGGTTCCAGGGCAGGGCAGGGCTGGGGTTCCAGGGCAGGGCAAGGGTGGACCTGCCCTTTCCTCCCTCACACATGAAATGTTTCCAGCCAACAATCACCTCCAGTCTGTCACAATCTGCACTTGGAGGTGAAATTCCAATTCTGGCCATGACCACCTGCAGGAGAGGGACAGTTCTTTTCCATAGGAAGGAAAGCATAGAGCCCTAGTGCATAGGAAGTCAGGTGAGAGCCTCATTAGGCCAAGGCCAGCCAGACTTGGCAGGAATGGCAGATTTTGTCTGGGGGCAGTCTCTGGATATAGGGAATTTTGGAGACAGAATCCAAATTTTGCCCATGGGCACCTGGAGAAGCAGCACAGTTCTTCCCCATAGGAGGGAAAGCATGGAGCCTTCCCTAGTCTTTTGTGGACAGGTAAGCAGTGACCCTTAAGAAATGACTGCCAGCCTGATTTTTCCTGGCAATATGTCCATGGGAACAATCCCTGGATATAAGGAAATAGAGATGAAATCTGAATTCTGGCCATGGACACCTGGAGGAGAAGGAGAGTTCTTTTCCATAGGAAAGAAAGCCCCAAGCCCCAGTGCTTCAATAGCAGATGAGAAGAGACCCTGCAGGTGCCAAGCTGTCAGGCAGCCCCTGGAGGCCAAACCAGCCAGACCTGTTCCGTGTTCCCTTGGTTCCTTGGGGCCCCACAGTGTCCCAGTGGTCTCCGTGGTTCCCAGGCCCCACAGTGTCACGGGACTCCTCTGTTCCATGAGGCCACAATGTCACAATGGACCTTTGGACTCTGGGGGTTTGCAGTGTCACAATGGTCTCCTTTGGCTCCACAGGGTCACAATGGAACACTGATGACACGAGGCCCTGCAGTGTCACAATGGACCTTTGGTTCCCTGCAGCCCTGCAGTGTCACAAAGGCCTCTTGGTTTCACGAGGCCCCACAGTGTCACAATGGTCCTCTTGGTTCTGTGGGGACCCCCAGGGTCACAATGGTCTCACTGGTGCCATGAGGCCTCACAGTGTCACAATGCTTTCCTTATTCCATGGGGGCTCATAGTGTCCCAATGGTTTCCATGATCCCATGAGTCCCCTCAGTGTCACAATGGAATCCTTGGTTCCATGGTGCCCCACAGAGGCACAATGGCCCCTTGGTTCCATGAGGTTGTGCAGTCTCTTAATGGTGTCTCCATGATTCCATGAGGTCTTGCAATGTCACAATGGACCTTTGGCCCCCTGGGGTCTCGCCATATCACAATGGTCCCTTGGGCCCATGACACCCCAAAGAGTCATAATGGTCTCCATGGTTCCCTGAGGCCCTGTGGTGTCACAATGGTCCCTCGGTCCCACAGGCCCCACATTTGTGGGGGGAGGGGGGGGGGGGTCATGACCCCAAACTTTGGGGACTGGGAGGATTGATCCTAAAATTTGGGGTTTAGGGGGGTTTGACACCCCAGGGTTTGGGATCTTGTTTTTTTTTTTTTCCAAGATTTGGGAATCAGGGGGTTTCATCCCCAAATGTTTGGGTCAGGGTGGTTGGCAAACCAGGTGTTTCAACCCCCAGGATTTGGGGTTTGGGGGTTTAGACCCAAAAATTTGGAAACTTGGGGGGTTGACCAACTGATTTTGGGGGATTTAACCTCAAAGTGGGGGAGATCAGGGGGATTTGACACCCCAGGGTTTGGGATTGGGGGGGATTGATCCCAAAGTTTGGGAATTGAGGGGTTTGACCCCAAACTTTGACGAGGAGGAGGGTTGGACAACCCAGATATTTCAAACCCCAGGAGTCGGGTCTTGGGGGTTTTAACCCCAAACTTTGGGGGATGGGGGTGTTTGACACATCAGGATTTGGGATTTGGGGTATTTGACCCCAGACTTTGGGAATTGGGGGTGTTGGACACCCCAAATATTTTGAACCCCAGGATTTCGGGTCAAGAGGATTTAACACCATCTTTTGGGAACTGGGGAGTGTTTGACACCCCAGGATCTGGGATTTGGGGGGTTTGGGGCAGGGGGGAGGTTGACATCCCAGAGTTTGGGTTTGGGGCTGTTTGACCTCCCCCCTCCCAGTGTTGGGATTTGGGGTGTTTGACCCCAGTGTTTGACCCCCCGGGTTTGGGGTCGGGGTTGGGATAGGAGCCATTCCCTGGAAACAGCGGTGGGATCGGGATCGAGAACAGGAACGGGAATGGGATCGGGATCCGGAGTGGGAGTGTAATGGGGTTGGGAATGAGATCGGGATCGGGAACTGGCCCGGGAACGGGAACAGAAATGGGAATGGGATCGGGAACAGGATCAGGGAACGGGATTGGGATCGGGAAGGGGAGAGACCCTGACTCAATAATGGAGCCCACCCCCAGGGAGCGATCCTGCCCCAGTCCCGGAATGGACCCATCCCCTCAATCCCGGACCCCTCCCCAATCCCAGCCCCTCCGCAGCCGCTGACCGGACCCTCCCTCAATCCCAGCCCGCCCCAATCCGGATGGAGCCATTCCCGGACCGGACCCTTCAATCCCTTTTCGGGGCGGCTCCTGCCGCTTCCAGCCCATTTTTGGGGCTTCCAAGCGGCTCCGGGGACCCTCCCCATTTTGGGGTGTTGGGGTGGCCCCAAGGCCGCCCCGGGGGCCGAGGGGGGATGGGAACCCCCAAACCCGGGGGGCTCCTGGGGGTCCCCAGTTCCTCCCGGCCCCGCCCCGAAGCAGATCCTGGCCAATCAGAGCGCGCGGCGTTGATGACGATTCAGTTCCCAGGCAGGAACTCGGCGCTGGTCCCGCCTGGCGATTTTCAGCCAATCAGCGCCCGGGACGGCTCTGACTCATCAGTTGCCAGGCAGAGCCCAGCGCCTCTCCCAGCACCGGCCAATCTCAACATACAATCGAACACACCTTATAAAACAATTCATACTACAAATATACTAAACACGAAACCAAACACCACTATAATGTCTCATACAATTTAACCAAACAATTAAAATTTAAAAACACCCTTAAACACTCTAAAAAAATTTAAATAGTTTTAAAAAATATAATTGCAGATGGGTGGTTTTATATGAATGTTGGTTTTTGGATTGTTTGGGCCAGCTGATTTTAAAAAAATGATTTTTATAGGAATTTAATCAGCTGAGAAGTAGCCACTCTACAAACAGAACTGACTGAAAATGAAGGGGACATAAATCAGTAACTCTGAAAGTTTTCTTTGCTATCAAATACATCCCACCACTCCAAACTGGGATCCCACTTCTCCCAATCTCCTCCCAACCCCATCTCACCCTGGCAGCTGTGGAATCAAGTGAGCTTTCTGTGGGATTGAGTTTTTTTGAGGTCAGAACATGCAATTTGAGGTGGGATTGTGCCTTTATAGGTAAAAATTCAGTTGTTTTTAGTGGGATTGAGTGGTTTTGTGGTGACAAATTCATCCCTCTTGGCTTTTGGAGTGCAAAGAGATGGAGAACACTGCCCAAAATTCCCCCAGAACCCACAAATCCTCCAGAAGTTGAGTTCATGGTGTCCAGGGAGCGTGCAGCTGCAGGTGCCAGGAACAAACGAGACGGGGCTTGGTTTCACAAAGCTCCAGAATCCATTTCTTACCCCCAAAAGACAGGGCAAAGGCAGGGCTGTAGGGTTTTTAGAGAACCTGGCAGAGGGGCAGGGCAAAGGAGAAGCCTGTGAAGAGCAGGTTTGGCATCCACCTGGACCTGCAGAGACCAACCCAAGCACCTGCAGCAGCGTGTGTTACCCCCCTTTGGACAGAGGGGTGAGCAGAACCATCTCTGTCCATCTGTGAGCCCCAAAGCTCTCTGTGGGAGCTGTGAATTAAAAGGCCTTTACACACTCACTTTTCACATCTTCCCTGTCTGCTGTGTTTCAACTCTTGGCAAGATTTGCCTCCTGCTTACTGGGAGCTGCTGTGGCCCAGGGCCAGCACAGAGCTGGGCTGGGTGGGCCAGGCAGAGTGGTGGAGAGTCTTGGCTGATCTTGGTGTGTGCCAGGCCTCAGAAAAGGCTTGGAAGGTTTGCCTGCCAAGGTGTCCTGCTCACTGGCTCTCCCTGTGCATCTTGGAGAGCACAAGGGAGGCATTTCTGGCAGCTGGGCATCAGCAGGCCTTCCAATGGGGGCGTGTTGTGGAGCGAGCCCAGCTGAGGTACCCTGAGAGGAGCCCAGGGCTCCTCGCTCCTCTCTGCTGGCCCGTGAGCGTCTGTCTGCTCTCGGGATGGCCCTGGCTGTGTCAGGGCTGCTGCGTGGGCACGAGACAGCCGGTCCTGTCCCGCTGGGTCCCAGCAGTGCCTGGCAGCCGTCCTGCATCCACGTCAGGATGCTGGCCAAGAGAGGCCCTGGGAGCTGAGGCAGCTGATTTGAAGCTTTTGCAGGTGCCAACAGGTCAAGGCCAACAGTGTTCCCTCAGGATACAGCATTCCTGAGGGGCTTCCCCAGAGGTGCCTGATGCCACCCACTCCTTGTGGCAGCAGTTGCTTTCCTGTGGAAGGTTCTACCTTCCCCAAGAGCACAGAGGGAGCTGGAGAAAGAGCTTGCCAGGCTGCTCTCCATCCTTTACCAGGAGCCCTGGGAGAGCGGAGTAGTCCCAGATGAGCGCAGATGTGCCAATGGAAGAGCCGTGCTGAAGAGAGCCTGACAGAGGAATGGTTGAACGACAATGGCATTACCAGATACTGGAGGCAACATTTCAGGACAACTTACAGACATTGGAGTTAAGGGCAGTTATTTGGGCAGTGTCTCACTTGTTGGGGCCGCTGAACGTTGTTTCTGACTCACTCTATGTCGTAGGAGTAGCATCAAGGATTGAAGATGCCGCCATCAAGGAGGTCCAAAATCAGCGCCTTTACGAGCTCTTTCTTCAATTAAAGCGCGCCTTAAGGAACAGAAGGGAGGCATATTCTATCACACATGTCCGCAGCCACAAATGGAATGAAGGACTGGGAGCAGGCAATGCCAGAGCCGACAAATTAGTGTCAGTGTCAATTGCTCATCAAGTAGTACTTCCACGGCAAACAATGGCCCGAGAGAACCATGCTATCTTTCATCAGAATGCCAAAGGCCTATCACAGGAGTTCCGTATTCCACTACAAGAAGCTAGAGCTATTGTTAAGGCTTGCCCCATATGTAGCCATCACAACAGAGGAGTGGGCCTGGGAATAGGAGTAAATCCGCGAGGCCTGCAAGCTAATGAACTTTGGCAGATGGATGTCACCCATGTACCTAGTTTTGGTCGTTTGAAGTACGTCCATGTGACTATTGATACTTACAGCCATTACATATGGGCTACTGCTCAGACAGGAGAACGGGCCCTTCATGTGGAGCGACATCTCAGCAGCTGTATCGCAGTTATGGGAGTGCCTCAGAAGATCAAGACTGATAATGGCCCTGCTTATTGCAGTAAACATGTTGCCCGCTTTATGCAAACATGGAACATCACGCACGTTACAGGGATTGCAAACTCCCCTACTGGACAGGCAATAGTAGAGAGAGCCAATGGAACTCTTAAACAATATCTGGAAAAATACATTGATACAGTCAGCGTGCAGGATAGGTTATTGAAATGCCTGTTTGTGCTTAATCACTTATGTATTTTTGGAGATGGGGGGTTACCCGCAGCAATTACTCATTTTGCCTCTAAAGCCCCTACCCCTCCGCAAATGGTAGTCAGGTATAGAGATCCAAAAACAGGGATTTGGCAAGGTCCAGCCAAAGTATTATACTGGGGCAGGGGCTATCTGTGTGTTTCTACACCAACAGGTACTGTGTGGGTCCCAGCTAAGTGGGTGCGGCCCACCAATGACCAGCCCGGAGCAGAGAAGGAGGCAGTGCCTACAGAGGACGATCTCCAGGATCCTGTATGAACTAGAAGAAGAGTTTCAGATTAAATTCCTGTTTGACTCGGAGAGAGAAGTTGAAGACTGCCTCTTGCCTCAGTTAGCTAGAGACTTTGACCGCTTTTGTCCGCTTGCTTGCTTGACTTGCAATAGTTATGACCACCAATCTTGGGTAAAAATATATTGTGGAGGGTGCTCTCATCGTTGGTGGATTCATCAGCACCACCTTACCTCTGCATTCCGGTGTCTTACCTGTCAGCGCCAGTGGAGCTTTGACTCACCACAGCGCGCTTTAACACGACTAACAGGTCAGCCTATCAGGGAGAGCCTGAGATTAATAGAAAATACAGAAGACCTGGAATTAAGAAGGCTAGCTTGGAGGGTACAGCACTTAGTAGAGAAAATTCTAGGTGTTAAAAGGACAGGGATTATAGATTCCTGTTGTCAGAATGGTATCGGCATCCCCATTCAGTGGCAAGTTGACCCAGAGGAATGGGACACGCAGTGTAGGAGGTTTCGTCGTCGCAGCCGTGCTGCTAAGTGTGCAGGCATACGTCCCACCTCAACCTAAAACAAATGTATGGGTCACAATGGCAAATCTAACAGGGCAAGAGTCCATCTGTCTTGCTTTATCTTCCCCAGGCAATCCGTTCTCCACCTGCCTAGTCGGTCTACCATTGGATACATGGCCATGTCCTACATGTGTTCCAACTTGTGATAATTTAAATTTGAATACTACTGTAGATAATTGGGACAGGTGGGTTCCCTACTTACCGATTGCCCCGGCAGAACCCCAGGAGCTAGAGCTACTGGGGGCAGTTGGCATGGATTGCTGTTTGTACTTTAACTGGACAAGCAAGCAACAGAGAATCAATGAGTCTGCAATTGTCGTTAATTCCACTTTGCCAATTTACAGAAACAGTAGTATCTGGTGTCAGTACACGGCCAAAAAGGTTTCAAAGTCAACAAATAATCCGCTTTCTTTGCCCCAAGGAATATTCTTTATTTGTGGTGACAGAGCTTGGGCTGGCATACCTTCCAGAATAAAGGGAGGCCCTTGTTCGTTAGGAAGATTGTCATTGCTGACACCCAACACATCAATGATATTAGACATGGCTCGGCGTCATCATGGCAGCAGATTGCGACGCAGTGTACATAACTTTGCCAGTAACTGTCAAGATAATGTTAGATTTTGGTCCCCTGAGGCGATTATTGCTGCCTCTTTCCTAGCGCCTGGTGTTGCCTCAGCAGGAGCATTAGCTCAACTCAACAAGCTGGGGTGCTGGCTAGCTAAACAGACGAATGCTACATCAAAGGCCTTAAGTGACCTGCTTTTGGACGTAGACTCAGTAAGACATGCCACACTACAGAATAGGGCGGCTATAGATTTCCTATTGCTAGCCCAAGGTCATGGTTGTGAGGAATTTGAAGGAATGTGCTGCATGAACTTATCTGATCACTCTACATCTATCCATAAGCAAATACGAAAATTGACCGAGCTAACTCAACAGTTGAAGGTGGAGGACGGATTGGGCTTGGAAGGCTGGCTGAAAGGATTGGGGATCGGACCATGGTTGAGGGACATCATCAAATATGGCATAATAGTTCTAAGCATAATTGTGATACTTTTGCTTGTTTTGCCCTGTGTGTTTACTTGCTTACAAGGCTTGATGCAGCAGCTTTTGCAGAAAATGTTGAATGCACACCTTCTTGTCCAAAAGGAAAACGGGGGAGATGAAGAGCGCCTGACAGAGGAATGGTTGAACGACAAGGGACATGATACTGTAAAATTAATCCAAATAGGGAGGGCTACGTGACTGCTGCAAAGTTCGCATGGCCCTGAAGAATAGATGATGTGCAGAAAGCAGGATATTGAAATTGCTTAGTATGTAGAAGTAGATAGAGAAGAACAAAGGGGGTACTAAGCTGTTCTAACTGCAAGGCCAGCCGGACAGGCATGTATCGATCATAAAGATACTTTTAAGATAATAGTACAAGTCACATAGCAACCAATCATGAGCTTGGCTTTTGCAATATGTATGAGCTAATTAACGAACATATATAAACTGTGAAATCTGTTACAATAAACTGAGACTTGATGATCATGATATCATGAGTCTTGTCTCCCGCGGCATTTCCCTCTAACACCGTGCCAATGGAAGGCTCGGTGGGAAGGATGATCCAGGATCCATAGGCCTGGCAGCCTGAGCTTGCTGCCGGGGAAGGCCTTGGATCAGATCCTCCTGAGTGCCATCCCACGGCACGTGCAGGGAACCAGGGCAGCTGCGGGAAGGTGGGAAAGGGACAGGGACAGGGACAGGGACAGGGACAGGGACAGGGACAGGGACAGGGACAGGGACAGCTGGGGGTCCTGGCGGGATGTTGAGGGCTTCTGTGTGGTGTTTGCAGGCTGTTGGTGTTGAAGGTGTGTTGGAGAATGAGTTGTCTGGGAGGTGAGAGGTCTAGGCTGGAATTTGAGTCTGTTTGAAGGCAGCATCTGTGGTTTGGCACAGCTTTGCTTATAGGGCCCAGAAAGAATATCTGTGACTGCTTTTGTTCATGGTCCTGATTCTGCTGCAGGGAACAAGAGGGGAGAGCTGTACTCTAATGGCCACTTAGATCTCTATCCCGGGGCAGGGTTAACCATTTTGCCATCTACTCATTGTTGCCAGCAGTTGCTCCAGGTGTTCCTGCCAACAGCCCCTGCAGGCAGGAGCACAGCCCCCAGTGCCCCTGGGCTTTGGCTCCCTCTGGCACAGAAGCCCCCGGGTGCAAAGGTCTCTGGGGCAGGAGATGGCACCAGCCCTGCCAGGGCTTCGGGGGTGGCAGGTCTGCTTGGGCAGGGACTCTGCCTCACCTGCTAGTGTCAGCACTCCCCGGGCCCCAGGGCTCAGAGCAGCATTCCTGCCCTGGCCCACAGTTCCTTGTCCGTGTCACACTTGCGGGTTTGGGATGGCCACGAGCCGGGATGTGTCCCGAGGAGGCCGTGCCAGCTTCTGTGGAAGGCCCTGTGCCCTTCCCAGCGTGGCTGCGTCGGCAGCTCTGGGGGCTCCTTCTGCTGCCCTGAGCCTGCAGAGCAGGGCAGCGTTTGCTGATGGTCTGAGCCCTTCCTAAAGATCCTGCTGGGCTGTCTCAGACACTTGAGGCCAGGGATTCCTTCCAACCTGGGCCACTTTGGGTGGGCAGGGGGCAGCCCCAGTGCAGGGGCAGTATTTCCAAGGGCCCTTTGTGACACATGCAGCATGGAATGGAGCCCGGTGTCCAAGGGCCCTTGCTGACACGGTGCAGCATGGAATGGAGCTGGGTTTCCAAGGGCCCTTTGTGACACATGCTGGCATAGGAGCTGGAAGTGGCAAGAGCACGCCACAGTGCTCAGAGCAGGCGAAGGGACAGGACGGGACAGAGCGGTGCTGTGAGGAGCCCCCGCACAGCGCGCTCGTTCCTGTCCGACCCAGAGCTTTTCTGAAGCATTATTCCTGCAGCTGACCTCGAGGCCAGACCACAGGACTCAGTAACCTGCGGCCTTCCGAGACTTCAATTCTGCAGGTGCCCTTGAGGGCAGAGCGTGGGACTTGGTAGCCCAGAGTTTTCCAAGGCATCTCTCCTGAGGGTAGCCAGAAATCCAGTTAGTGACATGGGGCAGGGAGCCCTGAGAGTGCCCAAGCTGACCTGGATGGAGGAGGAAGAAGGTGACCCTGCAGCTGCCCCAGCACAGGAGACTGAAGAGGTGGTGCTGTTCCATCCACCACAGGAGGGTGAGTGGCAGAGCCAGGCTGCAAGGCCGGTGCCTTCAGCCAGCTTGGCCCAATCCCATCCCATCCCATCCCGTCACATCCCATCCTCTGGTGACATGTCCATGGACAGGACGGAAGAGCGGCCCGGGCAGTGTTGCCTTCATGGGAGGCAACGGCGACCTGGTTGCAAGGAACAGCACGGCAGCCCAGTCTTCCCTGGTCCACTCAGGCTAACGACACACGCAGGACACCAATGTGGTGGACGGTCGAAAAGCGTTTATTATCTTATCTCATGGGTTTAAATAGTCTTGGGGGACTCTGCTACGTCAGGGGGGGTTGGCAGGGTCTCTAGGGTTAGTCAGGAGTGGAAAACTACTGGGTTAGGTGTGGTTACATTCTTTGGGGTAATGGATAACATGTTGCAGGGTGAGAGGGGGATGGGGCTCTTTCTTTCCGTCACATCCCAAAATCTTCCGTTCGCCTGTCCCTATCTACTACATCTCTCCCCTCCTTTTTATAAATAAAATGAGGTAGTTGTAGATATAGGCACTGGAGTGAGGTACAAACTTGTAACTTGGTAAGGAAAAAAGGGGTTTGGTAAACCTGAGTAATTCTCTCAAGGTGAGTTTTGAAGACTTTTGCAACTGACTGTGTTCGCAGTTTTTGGTTTACAGCATTTGTTGCTGGCCCACGAATAGAATGTTCGCCCGTTCTAGACGGGCCTGAACAAACGAGACTAGCTTGTTTAGCAGGCATGGTCTTATGGTAACAGCTAAAAGCAGTATTGCCAGTGGACCTACCAGGGCGGAAATTAAAGTGGTGAGCTAAGGTGATTGATTGAACCAGGATTCGAACTAGCTCTGCTGGGTTTCCCTGTCTCTCTTTCTCTGAGCCAGTCTATCTTGGAGTTCTGCCATGGAGTTTTTAACGACTCCTGTATGATCTGTACAAAAGCAGCATTTCTCTTTTAAAGCTGCACACAGTCCTTCTTGTTGCATGAACAAGAGGTCTATTCCTCGCTTATTCTGTAAAATTATTTCTGAAAGCAAAGAGACTGATTTTTCTAGATAGGAGATGGATTTCTTGATCTTCTACAGGTGTTTGTTAATGGTCATTTGTAGCTGAGAGAGTCCGTGCTGTTGGGTTGCGATGGCTGAGACACTCGTGGCTGTGCTAGCTGCTCTCAGGCCGAGCAGCATTGCGATAGTTATACCTGTGATTATTTCTCTTTTGTGGAGTTTGTCAGGTTCTTCGAAAAGGTGGTGCACTTCTTTATCTGAGTGGTACAGGACCTTAGGAACAATCAGAACTTGGACACAGAAGTCGATAGAGTCATTAAATTTGGCAAGGAACACACAAGGACTCACTCTGGATCGCTAGCAAACCCACATTCTAGATGCGGATGGGACCACCCACTTATTGGTCTTTCTTTTGGGCTTGACAACTTTAGTGCAGAAGTTGCTTTTTTGCTTTGCTAAAGTTGCATTGCCAAAACATTTGCCCTGTCCTGTGATTTGACTCAGGGTGATTCTTCTGCGGGGAGTGTCCCATCTGCACTGGTGGGGGGCATCGGCTGTGGAGTAACTGAAGGGGGTGTCTAAAGCAATGCCTTCATAGAAAGGGGGTTTAACATTATAACAAAGCTAACAGGAGTTAGTCAGGTTCGGTTTGGTTTCGTTTAGGGTTAGAAAGGTAGCTTTTAGTATATGAAAGTTTGGGTTTGGATCGGACTTGGCTGTGCAGCTTATCTGGAAGGCATCTGTATGGCTAGCCGGGGTGTCGGTGACTTTTGGGGGCAAGGTTTTGGGGTGGGTTGTGTTTTTTTCTTTTTTGTATGAAGCGTTATAGCTACTAATTGGGTGCTTTTCCAAGCTCGGGACGGCTTTTTCACTCCGTTCACTGGGGGGACTTCTTTGCATTGCCAGTGTCGAAGCTACAGTGCTTGGGGAAAAATCGAGCAGTCTGCTCCTGTGTCTGCCTAAAACTGAAGCCCTATGACGTGGGGGTCCTGACTGCCAAAAAGGCAGCACGTCCCCCACACCTTCGGGGGCTCTTTTCCTATTTTCATGGCCAGGGCTACCCAGGGGTCCCGTTCTGGGGCGAGTCTTGCTGACTCTGCGGCGCAGGCGCTGCTTGCGGTGGTAGTGGGTACGAAGGTACCGCAGGCTGTGTTGCGAAATTTGCTGGTGAGGGTACAAAGCTGGCTGCCTCCTGTGGGGGTATGGGGTATAAGGGCACCCCGTCCCACTGGGGGTTGGCATAGATGGGCTGCCTTGCATTCGCGGCGGGAGGAGGCTGAGTGCGGCCCGCACACCCCTTCTCTCTCCTGTTTCCCTGGGGCTGGGACCTGCAGTCTTTGGTGAGGTGCCCCTTCTTCCCGCAGCCCCAACAGGCTCTTCTCGGGCGTGTTTGGGGTGGAGGCGCCGCGGCGGGCTGCCATGCCGGCTGGGGACCATTCAGCGCAGGCTATTTTTATTTCTCCCCAGTCGGTAAACTGGGCTGGTTCGTATTGTGGCTGCTTTTCGGTGCGGCTTAAAGCTTTACTCGGTTTTGTTTTAAATTGCGTTGGCTCTGTTTCCTCCGTCTCAGAGTCCCAGCTGGCTCCCGACAGCTCTTCCGAGCTGCCGGAGCTGCTGCCGGACTCCGAGTTGGAAGTTGAATGCCAGCGCACTTCCGGGGCTCGGTGCCGTTTTGCGCGGCTCCGACCCCGCTCCTCCCCCCGGGGGTGGCGCCGCTGCCGCCCCCCGGGCTCGCCCTGCCTCCTGCAGGGGGGGTTTCTCCCTTACATGGTAGCGGCATCAGGCGCGGCTGCCGCTCTCTGCCCTCTGCCGCTCTCCTCCTCTTTCTCCCGCACACGCACATTAGCAAAACTCCGCGCCTCTGGGCTCTTCGCGCCGAGACTGCCCGCGCCCCGCCCCTCCCCTTGGCTGCCGGCGCCATTTTCAAAGGGGTATGGAGGCGGCGTGGGCAGCATCCCCTCCCGAGCCACGGCCTCTGCGCCTCTGGCTTCCCCCGCCTGCCTCCGCCAACAGAACCCCGCGCGCCGCTGCACTTCTGGCAGCGGGCCACCGACCGGTGGCGGTGGGGCGGATGGGGAAGCCGCGGATTTTTGGGAAGGTTCCGTGGGGGGATTTGGGCTCTGGTCTGGGGAGGGGGGTGACGCGCTGGGCCCCCCCGGATCCCCGCTCCCGGGCGGATTACCCTCAGGGGCGGTTTGCGTTGCTGCTCCTACGCCTAGCTTGGGTGTAACCAATAAACACGTACGCGCTGCGCTCCATGTCTCTTGCTCTTCTATTGCTCTGCGCAGGGCTTTCTCTACTTTGCCCTACGCCTTAAGGCATTTGCCGCTGCCTGAGGATTTCGTGTCCTCTGCCAGCAAGGCTGTGCATTTTTCCCATATTTCTGGATGCAAAACCTCCACAGGGCGTTCAATTGCCCCAAGCTCAAGCAGCCTTGCTATAGCAAGATAAAAGTCTTTGGGCTTACACTCAATTCCCCATTGCTTATGAACCTCACTTACGACCCTGGTGATGGCGTCTATGACGATCGTGGGTCCTGGGACGTCTCCCTCGCCGAGAACACGGTCTCACCGGTCTGGCCGCTGCTCTTGTCCAGGCGACACTCGCTACCCGAGCAAATTTTTTCCGTGTTTCAGCACCAGATATCTTGCCTTCATGGGAGGCAACGGTGACCTGGTTGCAAGGAACAGCACGGCAGTCAGTCTTCCCTGGTCCACTCGGGCTAACGACACACACAGGACACCAATGTGGTGGACGGTCGAAAGCCTTTATTATCTTATCTCATGGGTTTAAATAGTCTTGGGGGACTCTGCTACGTCAGGGGGGGTTGGCAGGGTCTCTAGGGTTAGTCAGGAGTGGAAAACTACTGGGTTAGGTGTGGTTACATTCTTTGGGGTAATGGATAACATGTTGCAGGGTGAGAGGGGGATGGGGCTCTTTCTTTCCATCACATCCCGAAATCTTCCGTTCGCCTGTCCCTATCTACTACAGGTCAGACACCCCGCAGTGGCCGTGCTCCATGCCCTGGGGCATCCTGGGGCTCTCCCTGCCTGGACAGCGCAGGGCTGAGCTGTGTTCTCCGGCCTCTCCCGCAGCCCCTCAGCTCGGGCTGCGCTCGCTCTTTGCCAGGTGCAGCCCTGGACCAGACACAAGAGCAGGAACCCGCCCATGGCCGCTTCCACAGAACAGCGCAGGTACCTGCAGCCATCCCCACCTGGGCTGGGCCTGCTGGCACTGCTCAGCCCAGCAGCACACCTGCAGCACTCCGTGGCTTCTTGCCCTTCTCCTACAGCTCGTTTGCAAATTCATCAAGAGAATTTGGCAGGAAGAGACCAGCGCCATGGGCCCTGGGCTCAGAGCATACTCAGAGCTCCTCGGACATGAGACCAGTGCCGCCCTGCTGGATTTGCTTGTGCAGAGGGGTGTTTCCAGAGCAGAGCAAGTAGGCAGCTGTGGCCAGGCTTCAATTCCCCCATGAGTCACACGGCTTCCCAAGCCACAGTGCTGGGCCCTGTGAGCCTTTGAGGCCATCACATTGTGGTGGGAAGGGAAACACTTCTCTGGGGACACTGGGAACACTGCTCCCTCTGGCAGCTTTCCAAGTCTCCCTGTGCCTTCTCCAGATGCCCGCCATGGTGAGATACATCCACCAGTGGCTCATGGCCAATGATTCTGCAGAGCATAGGCTGGACAACGCCCTGCTGTATCTCACAGAAGCGCAGCCAAATGACGGAGTAATGACACTCCTGCATGTGGCCCCATCCTGTGACAGGTATGGGGCCCACCTGCCCAGAGGGCTCAGGGCTCACCCCAACCCATCGCCCTGCACAGCCTGTGCCAGGTGTCTGACCCACAGAGAGTCCCAGGGCCCTCTGGCTGCTCCCTTTCCCAGCCCTAGCACGTCAGCCCCCAAGCCTGCTGCCATGCTCCGTCGCTGCCCCTCAGGGGCCTGTCCCCACAGGCTGGGCTGTCTGAATGCTGCTGGAGAGGGGCAGTGTGAAAAGACAGAGCCGTCAGTCAACCCAGGCCCCTAGAGATGCCCAGGCCACGGTGTGTGTCTGAGATCCCCTGAGACAGAGCTCTAACCCCACAGAGCTGCCATGGCCATGTGGAAGACCATCATGTGCACGCCCTGGACTGCAGAGCTGGCACAGCAGATACTCCTGGATGTGCTGGGGAGCTGGCCAGAGCACAGCACGTGCACCTCCGATGGGGACAAAATGGGTGTCTTTGTCCTGGCTGTGAGTTTCTGCCAGTGGACTTTGCTGGCCCCAAGGCCACCTCTCCAGCAGTTCTCCATCCTCCCTCCCCCACAGCGTCTCCCTGCCTCAGGCACTGGGCTGAAAGCTGGCCTAGGGACAGCTCCAGGGCCACCAGGCCCGCTGCTCTCCCTGTGTCTCTCTGGGCCTCTCCCTGCCACGCTCGGGCCCTGCCACACGGACACCTCGGCACTGAGCGCTGTCTCAGGGGGCTTTGTCCTTTGCAGGCAACTGTGGTAATATGGAAGATCCTCCAGGAGCGCTGTGTCCCAGATATAGTGGATGAGCATTTCCCACAGTTATTTGTGCATCTGCTCTTCCAAGTGCTCTTCAGCACCAAAGAGATGCCAGAGGCGGTTGATACCTTCTGGAAGGGATGCCACGAAGGACACGGCCTTGCCACCAGCCCCAGATAGTGCTCCATCCCAGTCCTTCTGTCCCTGCCACACAGCCAGGGCAGAAGCCAGTGTTCCCAGTGTGACCCGGGCTTTGATCTGCACTCAGGTTTGCAGTGAGGACCCTGAAGTCCCTGCTGTGCCGAATAGACTATGAGGATGTGGTGGTGGCCATGGAACGCAAGCGTGGCTGGGACACGCTGCTCTGTGCTGACACCCACCATTATGCCGTGGGTCTGCAGTCTAGATGAGACCCCCTTCTCCCCATTGCTCCTGGCATTTGTGCTCTGTGTCTGGGGTATCCCACTCAGTCCCCGTGGCTGTGGGCCAGAGGGACGAGGGATGGCCAAGCAGACTGGGAAAGGCTGGGAGAGGAGGGTGCCCAGTAGCAGCCACATCTCAAAGGGCCCAAGTCCCCCTGCAGGGTGGGGGGTAAAGACAAGAACTGCATCAGTCTGTCCTGGGAGGGGCTTCCCCCCACCCCGGCTCAGGGTCTTAGTGTCGTAGGAGCAGGCCCCCAGCCGGGTAATCATTATCACTGACTCAATGTATTGCAGAAGTCTGATCAATAATTAACTTTATTAGGAAACCCATTGTTCTTATAGATAGTTATGATATAGGTAGATTTAATTGGTTTTCTAGTCTAAACACTATCACCATTAGTTAATTAAGAAAGCACCCTTTGGTAGACAAATCTCCGTAACATATTCCATATGTTCACAAAACCAGGTGCAGCATGTTAAGATAAGAATGATTTTCATTCTTTCCTCTGATCTTCTCAGACTTTCTCAGGCGATGCCTGGGAAAGTTGTCTGTTTCTCTCTGAGGCCAGAGAGCTGCTGCCACACCTTAGTGCCATTTTCTGCCTTCCAGGGAGATGCACAATGAATCCACCTGCTTGTGCAAAAGCATCTCATGCTGTCTCCTTGAGTTTCTCAGCAAAGAGATGCCATACTGGAACTTCCCTGCCCTGGCATTCCTTGTGGAAGTGAGTCTGGAGCCCGGCACTGCCTCCCAGTTCTCTGCCCTCTCGTAGCCGCAGCTGCCTGGGACGGTGCCCACGCCCTGTGCTGCTGCCTGGTCCCCGCCCTGTGCGGTTCTGGGCTCCTGCCGGCCGGGTCCCCTGTCACTGCCCTGTGCCTTTCAGGTCCTGCATTGCCTGGACTTGGGTGCATGCAGTGACAGCATCATGGATCTCTTGTCGAGGCACTTGCTGAGTGAGCGCACAGAGATGCGCCGCCAGGTTCTGAGGGCCCTCCTCTTGCTCAGGGATAATCCCTCGCTGGTAAGGAGGGGCAGCAGCTGAAGCCGTGCAGGCAGCGTGGGGCTGGGGAACGCAGTCGCTGGAACTTGGCTGGGCTTCAGGCACTGGGGCAGCCGCTCCCAGCTCTCCTGCCTCCCACTTCAGCTGCCCGAGTGCTGCGGGACAGGGCTTTGGCCTCTGGGCCCTGTGGCAGCAGGGTGGCCTTTCACACACCTTTGTTCCAAACAGGCCAAAAGAATGTGGAGCCTGACTGAGGCCTCGCACTGCTCACCAAGGATCCTTGGATGGTGAGAAGGGGGCAGTGGCTGAAGCTGCGCTGGGCAAAGCAGCCCCTTGGGCTGGCAGGGCTTCAGGAGCTGAGGCAGCTGCTCCCAGCTCTCCTGCCTCACCTGCCCCAGTGCTTTGGGAAAGGCCTTCGGCCTCTCTGTGATGTCACACGGACATCTCTATGATGTCACACTGAAACTGTGAGGTCACATAGCTGTTTGTGATGTCACAGTGACAGCTATGTGATGTCACAAAGCCATCTGTGATGTCCCACAAACATTTCTGTGATATCATACAACTTCCTGTGATGTCACATTGACATCTCTGTGATGTCACACAGCTCTCTGTGATTTCACAGGGACATCTTTCTGATGTCACAATATCTCTTGTGATGTACACAGACAACTCTGTGACGCCACAAAGCTCTATGTGATCGCTGTGCTCTCACACATCCTCCTCTGATGTCACAGAGACATTTTTGTGATGTCACACTGACATCTCTCTAATGTCAGACAGCTCTCTGTGATGTCACACGGACATCTCTGTGATGTCACACAACTCTCTTTGATGTCACACTGATATGTCTGTGACGTCACACAGCTCTTTGTGACGTCACACTGAGATCTCTGTGATATCACACAACCTCCTGTGATGTCACACAATCAACTCTGTGATGTCACACATCTTTTTGTGAGGTCACACAGACACACAACTCTCTTTGATGTCACACTGACATTTCTGTGATGTCACACAACTGTCTTTAATGTCACATAGCTCTCTGTGATGTCACACAGCTTTTTGTGATGTCACATGGACATCTCTGTGATGTCACACTGCTCTCTGTCATGTCACAAGATCATCTTTGTGATGTCACACAATCTCCACTTGATGTCACAAAGACATCTGTGTGAGGTCACTCTGACATCTCTGTGATGTCACACAGCTCTCTGTGATGCCACACGGTCAGCTCAGTGATGTCATACAACCTCCTATGATGTCACAATGACATCTCTATGATGTCACACTGAAACCTTTGTGACGTGGCACAGTTCTCTGTGATTTCACACTAACCCTGTGATGTCACAAAGCTCTCTGTGAGGTCACACTGAAATCTCTGTTATGTCACACAACTTCCTGTGATGTCACAGAGACATATCTGTGAGGTCACACTGACATATCTGTGATGTCACATAGCTCTCTGTGACATCACATGGACATCTCTGTGATGTCACACAGCCTCCTGTGATGTCACATGAACATCTCTGTGATGTCAAGATGACATCTCTGTGATGTCACACTGACATCTCTGTGATGTCACACAGCTCTCTGTGATGTCACATTGACTTCCCTGTGATTTCACACACTCTGTGATGTCATAATGACGTCTCTGTGGTGTCATACCACTCTCTGTGATGTCACATGGACACCTTTGTGATGTCACACAACCTCCTGTGATGTCACAGAGACATTTCTGTCATGTCACATGGAGATCTCTATGATGTCACACAGCTCTTTGTGATGTCACACAGATATCTGTGATGTCACATGGACATCTCTGTGATGTCACATTGACTCACTGTGATGTCACAAAACTCTCTGTGATGTCACACGGTCATCTCTGTTATGTCACACTGAGATCTCAGTGATGTCACACAACCTCCTGTGATGTCACACAGTCATCTCTGTGATGTCACACAGTATTTTGTGATGTCTCACAGACATCTTTCTGATGTCACACAACTCTCTTTGATGTCACACTGACATTTCTGTGATGTCACACAACTCTCTTTAATGTCACACAGCTCTCTGTGGTGTCACACAACTTTTTGTGATGTCACACGGACATCTCTGTGATGTAACACTGGCATATCCGTGATGTCGCACAAAATACTGTGATATTACATTGGCATCCCTTTGATGTCACACAGCTCTCTGTCATGTCACGCGGTCACATCTGTGATGTCACACTGACATTTCTGTGATGTCACACAATTTTTTGTGATGTCACATGGACATCTCTTTGATGTCACACAACTCTGTCATGTCACACTGTTCTCTGTCATGCCACAAGGTCATCATTGCGATGTCACACAAGCTCCACTTGATGTCACCTAGACATCTCTGTGATGTCACTCTGACATCCCTGTGATGTCACACAGCTCTCTGTGATGTCACATTGACATCTCTGTGATGTCACAATGATATGTCTGTGATGTCACACAGACAGCTGTCTGTGATGTCACACTTACATCTTTGTGATGTCATGCAAGCTCCTGTGATGTCACAGAGACATCTCTGTGATTTCACACAGCTCTCTGTGATGTGACACTGACATCTCAATGATACCATGAAGCTCTCTGTGGTGTCACACGGTCATCTCTGTGATGTCACACTGACATGTCTCTGATGTGACACTGACAGCACAGCCTGGAGCAGAGCCCGCGCGGCCTCGGGCTGCAGCAGCGGGCAGGGGCACAGCTGCCAGCCCGCACACCGAGCACCGCGCTCTGGGGCTGCTCCAGGCTGGGGCTGCAGCTTCCCGGCCCTCCTTACCAGGATCTTAATGAACCTCCACAGTTTCTCCTTCTTTACAGATTTTTCAAGGTCTCTCCTATTCAGGAATTTGGCCAAAAAAAGCAGGGTTTCCCGAGAAGACTGGAGAGCAATAGAGACACGGAAATGGCCCCGCAGCCCAGGGCCCAGGATCAGCATCCCTGTGCCAGGGCCAGGAGGAGGCTGCAGCCCGCAAGGCGCCAGGGCAGGAGGCAGCCGAGCCCCCTCCCAGGGGAACAGCAGCAGCCCAGGTGTCCTCACCTCTGCCACACACTGATTCTCCTCATGGCAGTGGAAGAAGAGTGGCAGCAGGCTCTTACACACTTGTGTCATCAGGGGCTTTTTTCCTTCTTCTGCTACATCAGACAGCAACGTTCGAAAGACAAACATGGAGAGCTGCTGCACGTGGCTATCATCCTGTGGAACAGGAAGGAAACAAGACCTTGGCATCAGCTGATTCTGGCCCACGTTGGTGCAGGCCTGCATCTCCACAGGGCACCAAGTGTCTGGGCAGCAGCCAGTGGCCGTGGCTGAGGGCACAGAGCCTTACGTGGTCAAAGAGTGGCAGGAGCACCTTAGCCAGCTGCAGGGTGATGAGGCTGGGTATTGGGGCGTCACTGTCCAGGAACAAATCACTAACTAGAACAATGGCCATCCTGACCACATCACTGTCATTTTCCTGCAGGAGCTCCCCGAGGCTTTCGGTCAGGCTCCACATTCTTTTGGCCTGTGCGGAGCAAAGGTGTGTGAAAGGCCACCCTGCTGCCACAGGGCCCAGAGGCCAAAGCCCTGTCCCGCAGCACTCGGGCAGCTGAAGTGGGAGGCAGGAGAGCTGGGAGCGGCTGCCCCAGTGCCTGAAGCCCAGCCAAGTTCCAGCGACTGCGTTCCCCAGCCCCACGCTGCCTGCACGGCTTCAGCTGCTGCCCCTCCTTACCAGTGAGGGATTATCCCTGAGCAAGAGGAGGGCCCTCAGAACCTGGCGGCACATCTCTGTGCGCTCACTCAGCAAGTGCCTCGACAAGAGATCCATGATGCTGTCACTGCATGCGCTCAAGTCCAGGCAATGCAGGACCTGAAAGGCACAGGGCAGTGACAGGGGACCCGGCCGGCAGGAGCCCAGAACCGCACAGGGCGGGGACCAGGCAGCAGCACAGGGCATGGGCACCGTCCCAGGCAGCTGCGGCTACAAGAGGACAGAGAGCCGGGAGGCAGCGCCGGCCTTCAGACTCACCTCCACAAGGAATGCCAGGGCAGGGAAGTTCCAGTATGGCATCTCTTTGCTGAGAAACTCAAGGAGACAGCATGAGATGCTTTTGCACAAGCAGATGGATTCATTGTGCATCTCTCTGCAAGGAGGAAAATGGCACTAAGATGTGGCAGCAGCTCTCTGGCCTCAGAGAGAAACAGACAACTTTCCCAGGCATTGCCTGAGAAAGTCTGAGAAGATCAGAGGAAAGAAAGAAAAAACATTCTTATCTTAACATGGTGCACCTCGTATTGTGAACATGTGGTATATGTTATGGAGATTTGACTACCAAAGGGTTCTTTCTTAATTAACTAATGGTGATAGTGTTTAGACTAGAAAACCAATTAAATCTACCTATATCATAACTATCTATAAGAACAATGGGTTTCCTAATAAAGTTAATTATTGATCAGACTTCTGCAATACATGGAGTCAGTGATAATGATTACCCGGCTGGGGGCCCGCTCCTATGACACTAAGACCCTGAGCCAGGGGGGAAGCCCATCCCAGGACAGACTGACATAGTTCTTGTCTCTACCCCCCACCCTGCAAGGGGACTTGGGCCCTTTGAGATGTGGCTGCTACTGGGCACCCTCCTCTCCCAGCCTTTCCCAGTCTGCTTGGCCGTCCCTCGTCCCTCTGGCCCACAGCCACAGGGACTGAGTGGGATACCCCAGACACAGAGCACAAATGCCGGGAGCAATGGGGAGAAGGGGGTCTCACCTGGCCAGCAGACCCACGGCATAAATGTGGGTGTCAGCACAGAGCAGCGTGTCCCAGCCACGCTTGCGTTCCATTGACAACACCACATCCTCATAGTCCATTTGGCACAGCAGGGACTTCAGGGTCCTCACTGCAAACCTGAGTGCAGAGCAAAGCCCGGGTCACACTGGGAACACTGGCTTCTGCCCTGGCTGTGTGGCAGGGACAGAAGGACTGGGATGGAGCACTATTTGGGGCTAGTGGCAAGGCCGTGTTCTTCCTGGAATCCCTTCCAGAAGGTATCGACCTCCTCTGGCATCTCGTTGGTTCTGAAGAGCACTTGGAAGAGCAGATGCAAAAATAACTGTGGGAAATGCTCCATCACTATATCTGGGACACAGGACTCCTGGAGAATCTTCCATATCACCACAGTTGCCTGCAAAGGACAAAGCCCCCTGAGACAGGGCTCAGTGCCGAGGTGTTTGTGTGGCAGGGCCCGAGCACGGGAGGGAGAGGCCCAGAGAGACACAGGGGGAGCAGCGGGCCTGGTGGCCCTGGAGCTGCCCCGAGGCCAGGTTTTATCCCAGCGCCTGAGGCAGGGAGATGCAGTGGGGGAAGGAGGATGGAGAGCTGCTGGACAGGTGACCTTGGGGCCAGCAAAGTCCACTGGCAGAAACTCACAGCCAGGACAAAGACACCCATTTTGTCCCCATCGGAGGTGCACGTGCTGTGCTCTGGCCAGCTCCCCAGCACATCCAGGAGTATCTGCTGTGCCAGCTCTGCAGTCCAGGGCGTGCACATGATGGTCTTCCACATGGCCATGGCAGCTCTGTGGGGTTAGAGCTCTGTCTCAGGGGATCTCAGACACAGCACCGTGGCCTGGGCATCTCTAGGGGCCCGGGTTGACCGACGGCTCTGCCTTTGCCCACTGCCCCTCTCCAGCAGCAGCCAGGCAGCCCAGCCCTGTGGGGACAGGCCCCTGTGGGGCAGCAAGGGAGAATGGCAGCAGGCTCGGGGGCTGACATGCCAGGGCTGGGAAAGGGAGCAGCCAGAGGGCCCTGGGACTCTCTGTGGGTCAGACACCTGGCACAGGCTGTGCAGGGCAATGGGTTGGGGTGAGCCCTGAGCCCTCTGGGCAGGTGGGCCCCGTACCTGTCACAGGATGGGGCCACACGCAGGAGTGTCATTACTCCGTCATTTGGCTGCGCTTCTGTGAGATACAGCAGGGCGTTGTCCAGCCTGTGCTCTGCAGAATCATTGGCCATGAGCCACTGGTGGATGTACCTCACCATGGCGGGCACCTGGAGAAGGCACAGGGAGACTTGGAAAGCTGCCAGAGGGAGCAGTGTTCCCAGGGTCCCCAGAGAAGTACTTCCCTCCCCACCGCACTGCGATGGCCTCAAAGGCTCACAGGGCCCAGCACTGTGGCTTGGGAAGCCGTGTGACTCATGGGGGAATTGAAGCCTGGCCACAGCTGCCTACTTGCTCTGCTCTGGAAACACCCCTCTGCACAAGCAAATCCAGCAGGGCGGCACTGGTCTCATGTCCGAGGAGCTCTGAGTATGCTCTGAGCCCAGGGCCCATGGCGCTGGTCTCTTCCTGCCGAATCCTCTTCATGAATTTGGAAACCATCTGCAGCAGAGAGGCAAGTAGCCTGGGATGCTGCATGGAGTGCTCCGAGCACAGTGCTGGGCTGAGCAGTGCCAGCAGGCCCAGCCCAGGTGGGGATGGCTGCAGGTACCTGCGCTGTTCTGCGGAAGCGGCCACGGGTGCGTTCCTGCTCTCGCGTTCGCTGCACGGCTGCACCTGGCAAAGAGCGAGCGCAGCCCGAGCTGAGGGGCTGCGGGAGAGGCCGGAGAACACAGCCCAGCCCTGCGCTGCCCAGGCAGGGACAGCCCCACGACGGCCCAGGGCACGGAGCACGGGCACTGCGGGGTGTCTGCCCAGGTCCTCTTCTGTCCTGTCTATGGGCACGTCCCCAGGGGATGGGATGGGATGGGATGGGATGGGATGGGATGGGATGGGATGGGATGGGATGGGATGGGATGGGATGGGGCCAAGCTATCTGTGTCCATGTGGCCTGGCTCTGCCACTCACCCTTCTGCCGTGGCTGGAACTGCTTCACTTCTTCAGGCTGCTGTGCTGGGGCAGCTCCAGGGCCTTCTTTCTTTTCCTTGCCCCAGGCCACCCTGGGCACAGTTGTAGGTCTGTGCTCTACGTCACTACCTGGATTCATGGCTACTTGTAGGAGAAGGTGGCTCGGAAAAGGTCCAAGTCAGCAAGTCCTGCACTCTGCTCTTGGGGGCTCCAGCCACAAGGACAGGAGACTCCTGTCAAGGATGGTGCAAAGCAAATGCCACAGTCTGCCCTCGAGGGCAGCTGCAGAAGAGATGCCTTGGGAAGGCCAAGGGTCACCAAATGCTCTGCTCTGCCCACGACATCACCTGCAGGAGTAACGCCTCGGGAAAGCCTCGGAGTCAGCCAGGAACGAGTGGCTGTGCGAGGGCTCCTCACAGCACCACTCTGTCCTGTCCTGTCCCGTCGCGTGCACCGAGCACTGTGGTGTGGCCATGTCACTGTCAACACCTCTGCCACAACGTGTCACAAAGGGCCCTTGGAATCCCTGTCCCGTTCCATTCCACGGTGACCATGCTGCACCGTGTCACCAAGGGCCCTTGGATCCCCTGTCCCGTTCCATTCCACGGTGACCATGCTGCACCGTGTCACAAAGGGCCCTTGCACGCACTGCCACCTGCCCTGGGGCCACCCCCAGCCCCCCAGAGTGGCCCAGGGTGGAAGGAATGCCTTGCCCCGGGTGTGTCAGACAGCCCAACAGGATCTTTAGGAAGGGCTCAGCCCATCAGCAAATGCTGCCCTGCTCTGCGGGCTCAGAGCAGCAGGAGCCCCCGCAGCTGCCGACGCAGCCGCAGCGGGAAGGGCACGGGGCCTCCACAGAAGCTGGCACGGCCTCCTCGGGACACGTCCCACACGGTGGCCATCCTGAGCACGGCCGTGGGACACAGACCAGGAACGTGTGGGCCAGGGCAGGAATGCTGCTCTGAGCCCTGGGGCCCGGGCAGCGCTGACAGCAGCAGGTGAGGCAGAGTCCCCGCCCAAGCAGACTTCCCCCGAGCCCTGGCAGCACCGGTGCCCGTCTCCTGCCCCAGAAACCTGTGCCCCAAAAGGGCTTCTCTGCCCGAGGGAAGCCAAATCTGGTTTCTGTTGGAGCAGTGGTCCTGTAGAAAAGGTGTAGTTGGTCCAGTGGAAAACCCCAGCTGTGTCGTCTTGGAAACCTGTGGGAAGGCTGCCTCTCTGTCTAGAAATCCCAGGATATATCTAGGTGGGAATGTTTAGCTCTTCCCCCTGGGTGGAGCACCTCACCATGGGCTGATTTCATTCTGAGTAACACAGTGGGTCCTTGATAAAAGCCAGGAACGTCATAAAACGGGAAAGCTGGCCGGACAGAACGCACATCCAACCAGTATTATTAATGCAACGTTCTCTGCTTATTTGAGGGAAGATGGCAGTTTGTATACACATCTACATAGTTTACAATTTACAAAGGCACTCTGATTGGCAAGCTAACATTGTTTATCTTTGTCTTAAGGTGGCCGAAACCTTACATTATAAACCTCTACTACTTCACACCCAGACAGCCCAGTGCTCCCCATCACACCTTAATACAATTTCTAACTGCGCCACAAACTCTTAATTTCTAACTGTGTCAGAGGCTGGAAGGCCTCACAAGGCCCAAATCTGAGGCCCAGACTGGAGTAGCTCAAATCTCATTCCAAACATAAATCATGACCTCTGTCTCTCAGAAATGCTGCAACACATAAACAGAAATGGCTCTGGAGGGAGTTATCTCTGAGCCATGTGGGGAGACATTGATGGGCCTATTCACAGGAGATAAGGAAAACAGTCCAGAGGCAACTGCTACACAGATGGCAATAGAAAAACATCTGGACTCTCAATCTCAGACAACAAACGAACTGTAGGTTTACTGATAAATGAAACTGGATATTGAAAAATGAAATAAACGATGGGGAAAAGACATAGATTCCATGAAAACTAAAATCTAAAAGTGAGGGTCATACATTAGAGGGGAATTTTTGGTATCAGGCATATCAGGAAGTCTGTACCTCTCAAGTATCTCATTCAGTGTGGAAAGAGAGAAGGAAAATGCAGCTGGGAAATTAGGATAAAAAGGAAGCTGTGTCCTCCAAAAATTGGCGAGAGCTCAAGGGAATGCCTCATAGCCTCTCCCTTTATTTGAATAAAATAAAAGGACTCCTCTGTCTCTGTTTAGGACATAAACCTGTGGCAGGCAGCTCTCTGGCCACAGAGAGAAACAACTTTCCCAGGCATTGTCCTGGGGGCAGGCTGTGAGAAGAGCAGAGAAAAGAACGAGAAACAATTCTTATCTTCACTTGCTGCACATGGTGACATAAACATGTGGAATGTGTTATGAAGATTTGTTTTCCAAAGGCCACAGAGCGCAGTCCTTCAAGGACAGCCTGCTCCAGCTCGGGTCCTCCCAGGATCACACGTCCAACCAGGAAACCTCCTCTGGGGTCGGCTCCTCTCTCCACAGGTCTGCAGGTCCCTGCCAGCAATCTGTTCCAGCACAGGCCTCCCACGGGCTCACAGCCTTCTCTCAGGCATCCTCCTGCTGGGGCATGTGCTCCTGCAGGGCTGCAGGGCAATCTCAGCATCCCCGTGCCCTCCCTGTGCTCAGGGCTCAGCTGCCTCCCCAGGGCTGCCCCAGGGCTGCAGGGCAATCTCAGCATCCCCGTGCCTGGAGCACCTCCTGCCCCTCCTGCAGGGACCTGGCTGTCTGCAGGGCTGCTCCTCTCACACATCCTCACTCCTTTCTGGACACAATTCCTTTGCTGCAATTGCTTTTCCCTTCTTCAGTGAGTTTACATATTCATAGCAATAACAGAGGCATCAGCACATCCCTGACGTGCCCGGCCCAGGCCAGTGGGCCTCTCCTGGAGCCGGCTGGCATTTGCTCTGTGGGCATGGGGGAGTTTCCAACAGCTTCTTACAGAAACCATTACTTCACCTACCAAAACCTTCCCATGCAATCCCAACAGACTTTCTTATCTATTTCCCACCTTCTCACTACACTAAGAATTTAATTCTAGTGACGATAATCATCAAGTGGTGACCAAGAGAGAAATTTAATATGTAAGTCTGCAGGCACTGAAGTTCACACTACAGACTAAATGAAAAAAATGCCTCAAACCTACTAATCACAGAGATTAACTGCTGGCACATTTGTACATGTGCATTTATTCAATAAAACTCATAATTTTTTGCAATCATTAGGCTGGATACTAATTTCACACCAAGACCCTCCTGCTTTTGGACCCAATCCCAATTGAAAAGTATTATAATAACCATTACATTTTTGGTAAAGACACATGCCTGATCCACAGCCCACTGGAGCCACAGGTGTCACTGAATTTTAATGTTAAGAAGGATTGGAACGGACTACATTCCTTATCATGATTTAAATTGACAACTCACACTTACTGCTTATGTGACAGCCCTCAGGTATCCAGCTGACACTACAGACTGTCTTTCCCAGGTTCAACACCTACACAAACAGAGAGACGGCCTCCCATCACATCTGCATAGGTAAGATTGGCAAAACAAGAGAAAAATTTCTCTTTCTGATATGAAATAAGAGGAAAGCTGTCAGTCCTAACCCAGAGCTCTGCAGAAGGCTCTGTGGGGAGCGCACCTGACGTTATTGAAGCTGTGTGTTCAGCCCCGAGCCCTGGAAAGATGGGATTGGCCTGGCTGCCTCAGCCTGTTTGGCGCTGGCTCTTGCACCGTTCTGGCCGTGCTGGTACAGCACTCACTGCTTGCCCAGCTTCCCTGCCATGTGTTGTACATGTTCCTGACCCATAAATCCTGTGAGACTATTGCTGATGGAATAGGGAGGAGTCAAGCTTTGAAAGAACCCTCTCCAGTTCCCCTTTGTTTGAACAGATGTACAACCTCGGCCATGCCTGGGAAGTGTTTCCTCACAGCCCACAGTGCACCCTCCAATCCCTGGAAGTCTGAAGGAAGCACTAGGAATTCCAGCATCCATTAATGCAGACAAGGATTGAAATCCTTTCTTACCTGAAGAGGGTAGGAAAATATATTGATGCTGTGAAGAAAGTAGCATTCCTTCCCAAAATGCTATGGGTTTGAGAATTAATGTTCAGTTTAGGAAGATTTTGTCCCCATCACTGAAGTCCAGACATCATCACTAAACATTCTGAGGCCCTTTTCTCAGCTTCTCTGCTCCACCCTTCTTGCCAGCACTGGATGGCAGTGTCAGACTCCACTTGACACAAACTCCTCTGTGTGCTCCCCTCCTGCTGAAGGAAAGCTCCTGCCAAACTGTTCCTTCCCTGCTTTCCAGCCACAATGTCCACAGCCTCCTTCTGAAACATCCTCCCCTAAATGTCTGTCCCTTCAGAGGAGCACACACCCCTGGCTGTGCTTTGAACACTAGGTCTCTGTTTCTGCGGTGTTTGCATTTCAGCCTGTAAGGGGAGCACAGGGTGCAAGGAGAATGCCAGAGGCAAAAGATAACAGGAAGTCATCTGGTTGCAAACAAACAACTCTGAAGAGTTTATTCCTTTGCTTAAATCTATCTTATTAATAGAAGCCTATTGTTTATAACAATGATTACAGAGAGTATTTCTAATAATCAATACAGAAACTATTTCTAACAATCAATACATGTTAGAGGGAATGCCGCAGGAGACAAGACTCATGCTATCATGATCATCAAGTCTCAGTTTATTGTGACAGATTACACAGTTTATATATGTTCGTTAATTAGCTCATACATATTGCAAAAGCCAAGCTCATGATTGGTTGCTATGTGACTTGTACTATTATCTTAAAAGTATCTGTGTGATCGATACATGCCTGTCCAGCTGGCCTTGCAGTTAAAACAGCTTAGTACTCCTTTGTTCTTCTCTATCTACTTCTACATACCAAGCAGTTTCAATATCCTGCTTTCTGCACACCATCTACTCTTCAGGGCCATGCGAACTTTGCAGCAGTCACGTAGCCCTCCCTATTTGGATTAATTTTACAGTATCATGTCCCTTGTCGTTCAACCATTCCTCTGTCAGGCTCTCTTCATCTCCCCCGTTTTCCTTTTGTACAAGAAGGTGTGCATTCAGCATTTTCTGCAAAAGCTGCTGCATCAAGCCTTGCAAGCAAGTAAACACACAGGGCAAAACAAACAAAAGTATCACAATTATGCTTAGAACTATTATGCCGTATTTGATAATGTCTCTTAACTATGGTCCGATCCCCAATCCTTTTAGCTATCTTTTTAAACCTAATCTATCCTCTACCTTTAACTGTTGAGTTAGCTCGGTCAATTTTCGTATTTGCTTATGGATAGATGTAGCGTGATCAGATAAATTCATACAGCACATTCCTTCAAATTCTTCACAACTATGACCTTGGGCTAGAAGAAGTAAATTAGTGGCAGCCGCTCTGTTTTGCAGAACTGCATGACAGATACTACCTATATTTGTGGCAAGCTCACTTAACATTTTAGATGAAATATTAATTTATTTTTCTGTCCAGTAGGCTAGGATTTTTAATTGTGTGAGAGCTTGCACTGAAGCAACTCGTGGGGTGAAAAATGAGGTTAGTATTACAGAAGTGCACCCCACTTCATATTTCTCATGGTTTTGATTGTTCTGTTTAACATGAAAGGAACAAACTTAATTCTAAATACAAACTATATTTATGATAAACTTAATGTTATGCTTTTGATTATCTAATTGATTGTCCCTCTTTTTCTTTTGCCATTGAAAAGCAATGGTAAAATGAACAGAAAAATCACAGGCATTACTAAAACTCATTAAAACTTAGTAAAAAAAGTCTATAACATAATTAAAAACACACTTATGAAAAAACCCAAAGTCTACAATCTTCTGTGGGTGAAACACAATTCTTTGCACAATCCACTTTTGCTGTGCATCCTCTGATTTACTTGTGGAGAGATTAGTGTTCTCTTGAAATTGATAAGTTTAACATTCTTCAATGAAATCTATCCAGATTCTGCACCTGCTAAAACACAAACAAACTCAACACTCCCCACAGGGACTGGAGGGTCCTCTCTCAATTCTGTTTCCTAAAATTTGCATGAAGAAATGGAAATATCAACATCTTTATAATAAACATGAAAAAACATCAAGAACAAAACAATGCATATAGTAAAGAAACTAACAACAAATAAAAATCAATCAGATAATACACAATTAATATTACATATAAAATCACAGTTACCAAGTGCTACACTATCAAATTGTCATCCCAGAGTCTGCAGCAGCTGATAAACCTTAAAACATCAGAGATTTGGATAAAACATGTCCGGATCATGTCTCTCCAAAACTCCCTTTGAGGCTCAGCTGCCCTACATGGTCAAATTGTCAAGCCAAAAGGACTTGAATACTTTTTGATGCAGAAAACACCTGGGTCAATCACACCATCCACGTAGAGCCAGAGCTTGGCCAGAGCTCAAACTCTAATTGGAGGATATGTTTTAACACATTATAAAACAAAAGTCCTAGAAATAACAGTTATAAGTAAAAAACCTTATTATTAAAACTTTATCAAACTATCAAATAATTGAACCTGTCTAAAATCTCTTTCAAGACAAAAATTCTCTAAATACAACAAACCCTTTCTTCAGAAATCTGAAAATTTGAAGTCTGAAATCTTGAACTAAAATTTGGACAATGAATTTTTAAAGGAAGATGAATTGCAGCTGCATAAAAGATTGGATAAAGAAAACACATGAGTAGTTAAAAAATCAAAAACACAGGATCCTGAAAAAATATCTTGTAATCAATCACCTAAAGAGACAATAAAACATATGAAAACTGACTGTAAATACTATAACAACACCTTAATACCTTAATACCTTAATAATAATTCTTATCACAAAAATCAGACAACTCACATTTTATGATCAACCTATTAACAAGAAATGTTTAAAATAGTTTAAGACAATCCTTTTAAAGCACTCATATAACATTAGTAACAATCACTACTTATCATTACTTACAAAAACTTAACAATCACTATTTATTGAATTATCTATAAAACTCAAAAATCACTATTACTTATATTATTATCTATAAAAACCCAAAGACAGAGATTACAAACTCAATACTAAAATTCCATCAGATGACATTTTCTTAACTCTTTGTTTTCAGAGACATTTTTGGTAATTAAATCATTACTAAAATTTCTATCTTTATACAGTGATTTTTATCTATATCATATTTGAAATAACATTGATTCACATAATGTTCATCCTTCTTGGTATCTTGGAAAACACTCGGTCCTGCTGTACTTTTTCATTACGTCTCTGACTCTTGTAAGAAATTGGGAAGATGCTGTTGAAATTTTTGCTGTAGTGTTGCGATCCCGCCATCGGCGGCGCTGCTGCTCTCGGCGTTGTCGCTGCCATGGCAACCAGGACTGTGCCGCCATCTCCGCCGCCATTGCTGGGCGCTGCGGGGCGATGAGGGGCGGCGCCGCCTCGCTCCCGTCCTTGTTGTGTCACCTTGTGGATGGGAGAAGAGACACCCCCGCCACGGCCGCGCCCCGCCTGCTCCGGCTCCAGCGCGGCTGAGCCCCCAGGAACGCCCCTCTCCCCCCTTGCGCTGCTGCTCGGCAGCAAGGAGCCTTCCGTCTCTCGGCTGATGTCCGCTCCGCCCCGGGCTCGCCTCCGGCTCGGTGCTGGCCGGCCCCGCTCTGTCTGGCCCCGCGCCCGCTCCGTTCTACCTGATTCCCGTTCACAAAAAGTGAATTTGGGATCCCAGTCCCGTTGCCATAAAGCAATTTGGATCTCAATTTCCAGCACCTCAATGCTACTAGTGTCTATGGGAGGTACAGGCATTTCAGAAGCAGAGATGGGAATGGGAAAATTTGTGAGAACCGGAGGGTTTGGCTCACTGGAGAGAAGCGAGGGTTTACATTCCTTATTTTTCTCCAGAGCTGTCCGTATCACTTCCACCGCCCTCTTTTCTGCCTGACACATTAACAATTCGTTATCAACCACTCTCCAAAGTTTACTCATTTTCTTGCCCGGTTTATCCTCATCTAACACTAATTCCCACAACTTATCCCTATATCTTCTCCATTCTGAAAGTTTATGAACACTATGGGGGTTAACGAAAAAGCCGTAAGACTCAGCATGATGCAATAGCGAAGGGAGATCCTTATCTAAGCCAATCCCCCTAATCTGCCTTTTTCTAAGAGAAGCACTAAATAAATCATATGCTGCTTGCCTTTCCATGATTACGTCGGTACCGTTGCTGGCTCCTTCAGGCTTCGGCAGCACGTATCGGCTGAGCCCGCTTCTACGGTCACTCAGGGCGCGGAGAAGAGCGTTTCGCCTCCTCTCTTTATTTTCGCCGTCCTTCCAGCCGCAGGACCCGCACTCCAACGCAGCACCTCTCTCGCCTTAGGCTCGGATCAGGTCCCTGCTTTCGGGCGCCAGTTGTTAGAGGGAATGCCGCGGGAGACAAGACTCATGATATCATGATCATCAAGTCTCAGTTTATTGTGACAGATTACACAGTTTATATATGTTCGTTAATTAGCTCATACATATTGCAAAAGCCAAGCTCATGATTGGTTGCTATGTGACTTGTACTATTATCTTAAAAGTATCTGTGTGATCGATACATGCCTGTCCAGCTGGCCTTGCAGTTAGAACAGCTTAGTACTCCTTTGTTCTTCTCTATCTACTTCTACATACCAAGCAGTTTCACTATCCTGCTTTCTGCACACCATCGACTCTTCAGGGCCATGCGAACTTTGCAGCAGTCACGTAGCCCTCCCTATTTGGATTAATTTTACAGTATCATGTCCCTTGTCGTTCAACCATTCCTCTGTCAGGCTCTCTTCATCTACAGAGTATAACAATCAATACAGAGATGATAGCAATCAAAACAGAGTATTTTTAACAATCAGTACAGAGTATTTCTAACAATATAGGGTATCTCTAACAATCAATACAAAGAGTATCTCTTATAATCAATACAGAACCTATTTCTAACAACCAATATGGAGAATTTTTAACAGTCAATTCAAAGTATTTCTAACAATGTAGAGTATTTCTAACCATCAATAAAGACATTATAGCAATCAATACAGTATATTTAACAATCATTACACAGAAATATGGACATTCTTAACCTAAGGAACTTAAAGAATTTCAAGCACCAAGTTTGTCTTACAGGAATGAAGCAATTGAAGAGGTAATTCAACAAGTCTATCCACAAATGCTGGAAGATATCCTCCAGTTCTGCCCTTGGAGATGCAAATGGCCCTGAGCAGCACAAAGGGCTTTGTCAGGAAGGCCACTCCTTTCCAGGCTTTCCCCAGGAGCCCCGGGTCAGTCTTTTCTTCTCTGTGCTCCCCTCTGGCTCCATTCCTATGCTGCCTCCAGATCATGAATGTGGCAGGGACACCCAAGCAAACCACTGTGCATGTGTGCCATTGGATCTTTCCTTCCAGTTCCCACAGAGGCCATGCCAGACACTCCTGTCTGGCTTCCAGGTCTGCAATTTCCTCCTCCAAGTGCAGCTGGTGTTGCCAAAGGATCACCTCCTGCTCCTTCATCCTCTGGACAATTCCTTTATCATCCTCAGGAGAAATCCCATTCTTTCCAGAGGGCTGGTTGATGCTGACAATGGCCATCAGCACCAGGTACCTATGGAAGAGTCCTTCAGCCATGGTTGATCCTTCCCTGAAAGAGAAAGAAAGGAGGACAGAGCCAAGATCCAGACTATATTGCCTCGGGAAGAGACAGGAAAGAGGCTCGCCCCTGGCAGGAAGGCTCTGGCCAGCCCTGCAGAAAGGCTGGAGGCCAGAGGTGCTCCTCAGGGCTCGCCTGCTGCTGCCAGTTCCAGTCCAGCTGCCCAAAGAGGCTCCATGAGCACGTGGTGAGGAGGAAGAGGAGGAAGGTGTGAGACACAGGGACACAAACCTGAGCAGCTGGGTTTGAGGAGAGAGAAGCTCAGCATTGCAGATGTCAGAAGAAACCAAGCCCAGTCCCCCAAGCAGGAGGAGGAGAGGAAGGGCCCCCCAAGCTGGCTGCAGGCAGACAATGGAGACCTTGCCCAGATGTTCCCAAATGGGCTGGGGGGAGGGAATACATGGCCCTGCTTTTCAGCTCCTCCCACCACTTCTGACCCAGGCACTGTCATGAGACAAAGCCCAATGAAATCCTGCTCAGCATGGGCAACTGGGCCCTTGAAGGGCTTAGTGTCAGGTCAAGGCTTCCTTTCCCTCCCAAAGCCTTCCCTTGGCAGCCTTGGGCAGGGGATTCATCCTCCCTCCCTCCTCCTTCCCACAGACCTGCTCGGAACCACTCTGTGGGCACTTTCCATTCTCTGTGTCTGTCCTCAAGTGCAGTGCCAACCTGGGTCAGTCCTGGCCCTGTCCTGAGCTCCCAGGAGCTCCCAGGCTGAGATGGCAACGCTCAGCCACACCAGGGCCCTGCCCCTGCCAGCAGCACCCCCACAAACAGCAGCAGCAGCAGCAGCAGCAGCAGCAGCAGCTGCAGTCACCTCTCAGCTGTTGGTGCTCCTGCACTGCAGCCCCTCCCGCTGGCACCAACATTCCCTCATGGCCTTGGAGACAGTCATGAATCCATCCATGGAGTCACAGAGCCATGGAACCCCAGAGTTTCAGGTTCCTGGAATCCTAGAGTCATTGAATCCTGAGAACAACACTCAGAGGAGGAGGAGGAGGCGGAGAAGGATGAAAAGGACGTGGAAGATGAGGAGGAGGAATAGGAGGAGGAAGAGAGAGAACGAGGACAAGGAGGATGATGAGGAGGATGATGAGGAGGAGGAGAACGAGGAGGAGAAGGAAAAGAAGGAGGAGGAGGAGGATGAGGAGGAGGACGAGGAGGATGAGGATGAGGAAAAGGATGAAGATGAGGAGGACAAGGAGGACAAGGAGGAGGAGGATGAGGAGGAGAAGGAAGATGAACAGGAGGAGGAGGAGGACAAGGAGGAGAATAAAAAAAAGTAGGAGGAGGACAAGGATGAGGAGGACCAGGAGGAGAAGGACGAGGAGGATGAGGACGAGCAGGATAGGGAGGACGAGGAGGAGGGGGAGGAGGAAGATGAGGAGGAGGAGAAGGAGGAGAATGAGGATGAGGAGGAGGAAGATGAGGAGTAAGAGGAGGATAAGGATGAGGAGGATAAGGAGGAGGAGGATGAGGAGGAGGACGAGGATGAGGAAAAGGACAAGGATGAGGAGGACAAGGAGGACGAGGAGGATAAGGAGGACAAGGAGGAGGAGGACGAGGAAGACAAGGAGGAGGAGGAATAGGAGGAGGAAGAAGATGAGAATGAGGATGTGGAGGAGGATGATGAGGAGGAAGAGGATAAGGATGAGCAGGACAAGAAGGAGGAGGAGGAGGGGGAGGACTAGGATGACAAGGAGGACAAGGAGGATGAGGATGAGGAGGAGGAGGAGGAGGATGAGGAGTATGAGGACAAGTAAATGGAGGAGAAGGACGAGGAGGAGGAACAGGACAAAGAGGACGAGCAAGACCAGCAGGAGGAGGAAGATGAGGAGGATGAGGAGGAGGAGGCAGAGAAGGGCTTGTTAAAAGACCACTTAAAGAATGAGGAGATGGGAACCTGTCCCCATGGAGAACCCATCTCCAGATGTGCTCCATGCCCTTAACAATGGCCCCTGGGGAAATGGAAACCCCCTGGCTGTGCACGGCTGCTCCCAGTGTGCAAATACAGCCCTGGACAGTGAGACTGGGACTGCCTGGGAAATTGTTCTGGGTGTGATGGCCCTGGCAGGGCCAGCCCAGAGGCTGCAGGGCTGGACCTTCATCCACTGGAATTAGTCAGGATAAATCAGAAGCAAAGGAGAGTTAAAAATACAGGATCAGGAATCCAGATTCCTCCAGGACACTTTGGTTTGGTAACTGCTCACTGGAGCTTGGCCTTGCAAAGTGCTCATGCCATGGGAGGAGGAACTGATGCAGATTATCAAGGAGAAAATGAAGTAATTTGGTTAAAGAATACTGAACAAGATTGGATTATTCAAACCCATGACAGGGTAGCACAGTTATTGATATTGTCAGTGTTTAAAACAATTGGGAAAAAAGGAGATCCACCTCAAATCACTGCTGTTGGTGGAGATAAAGGGTTTGGATCCAGCAGTGCTAATAATGGAGCCAGAGTGTGGGTCCATGGGCCAAAAGGCCCTCCTGAGGCAGCTGAAGAACAGCTCCTGGGAAGGACAGCACTGTTTGAATCCTGAAACCTGGGCAGGAACGATGGGAATGTGTCCCTGCAGCCAAGTGCTCTCTGTGAGAACAGGTAGATATTACAGGAGATTGTTTTACACATCCTGCCAGACCGAATCCCCCTGTTTGTCCCAGTGAAAACTCGTGACCTGGGCTCCATCTAGGATGGAGCCAGGGCCAGGCTCTTGTACTGCCCAAGGTGTATCCCTTGAAGGCCTTTTAATAAATCCTGCTTTATTCCTTTAACACTGCCTGGCTCTGTTCTAGGCAGCCTCTCAAGGCATCACCACCAAACCAAGGGAACACGGACCAGGTCTGGCTGGCTGGGTCTCCTGGGGACCACCTGACCACCTTGGCATGTCCAGGGCTGCTTCTCACCTGCCCTGAAGCCCTGGGGCTCTGGGCTTTCCTTCCTATGGGAGAGAACTCTCCTTCTCCTCCATGGGCCATGGCCAAAACTGGGATTCCTCCTCCAAAACTCTGTACATCCAAGGATTGCTCCCAAGTGAAAACTGCCAGAACAGACAGGTCTGACTGCCCTTGGCCTCTTGGGAGCTGCTTGTCATCTGCTTTTGAAACACTGGGGCTTGGTGCTTTCCCTCCAGTGGAAATAACTGTCCTTCTTCTCAAGGTGACTGTTGTCAAAATTGAGATTCCTCCTCCCAAATTCTGTGTATGCAAGGATTCCTCCATGACAAAAACTGCCATGAAGATCATGTCTGGCTGTCTCAGCCTCCCAGAAGCCACCTCTTTCTTCATCTGCCTTTGAAACACTTTGGCTCTGGGCTTTCCTTCCTACGGAAAAACCTGTACTTCTCCAGGTGTCCATATCTGAAACTGTGATCCCACCTCTAAAATTCCCTATATCCAAGGTTTGTTCCCAGACAAAATCTGCCAGTACTGTCAAGTCTGTCTGGCCTTGGCCTCTGGTGGCTGCCCCTGCCACACTGGGGCTCGGTGCTTTCCTTCCCATGGAGATCACTGTGACACTGTGGGCACCTCATGGAACCAAGGGGATCATTGTGGCACCACTGGAGCCCATGGAACCAAGGGGCCATGGTGACACCATGGGACTTCATGGGCCCAGAGACCATTATGACTCTGTGGGGCCTGATGGAACCGTGGAGACCATTCTGACCCTTCAGGGCCTGGTGTCACCAAGGGGGCATTGTGACACCTCAGGGCCTCCTGGAAGCAAGGGACCATTGGGACACTGTGGGGCCACATGGAAGCGAGGGAACATGGACCAGGTCTGGCTGGCTTGGCCTCCCAGGGGCCACCTGACAGGTCTGGCTGATCTTGGGATGTCAAGGGCTGCTTCTCATCAGCTCCTGGAGAACTGCAGCTCCGTGCTCTCCTCTGTATGGAAAAGAACTGTCTGTCTTTTCAGATGCCCATTGCCAAAACTGATACTCTGCCTAAAAAATTTCCTATATTCAAGGGTATCTCTAAGAACAAAATCTGGCAGCTCTGGCTGGCCTTGTCCTTAGGTGGTCACTTCTCATTTGCCCCTAAAACAGTGGGACTCTTTTCCTTCATTCCTATGGAAAACAACTGGTCCTCATGTCCAGGAAGCATGGCCAAAATAAGAATTGGACATCAAGCCCAGCCGGAGTCAAATAGCCATCTGTAGACCCAGGGGGAGATATTGACTCTGCCAGTGCTGCCATCCTCCCTCCAGTGAGAGAAAAGGACACAGGGCAGGCACACAGAGGAGCAACATGAACACACCAAGGGCAGGGAAGAGGAAGTTGAGTCCCAGATGGGAGGGATGAGGAGATGCCTTGATCTTGGGGCTGAAATCCTCTGCTAAAGCTGTGGAGAAGGATGTCATTGATACATCAGACTCTCTTTTTCCCTATAAGGCATTGAAAAGTATGAGGAGATGACTTGTTTCAGCAAAGGCCTCCATGCTAAAGTACGGAAATGTTGAAGTAGCTGTGATCTCATGAGAAGTCTGAACATTGAAAGAGAGAAGAGTGATGAGACCCTGTGCCCTCAGGGAGAAAAGAAGGCGTCTGTTCCCAGAGATTAAGATGATTTCATAAATAGATGAAGAGATCCTTTGCTCTTAAACAGCTCATCTTGAAACTAATACCCCATAAGTTGGCATGGCCGCTAAACACAGCTGTGGGAAAAGCTGTGAAAACATGGGAGGGACTTCACAATTGAAGATTTTTCCAGGCAGTGGCTATTCATGGAAATGAAAAGCCATGAGATAAATGTTTTCTTGTGGAGAATTCTCCATAACATTAACAAGAGGTACTTCTCTCCTGATGTGAACTGAAGAAAGATTAGAATATTCTAGAGGTGGTAAACTGACTTGAAAATTTCAGGTTTTGTCTCTACATTGTCAGGTTGTATGGAGAGAGGATGTGATCTGAAAGTTTTGTTCATATTCTTATTACTCTTTCATTTAGTTACTGTTAATAAACTTTTCTTTACACTCTTTTCAAGTTTTGAGCCCACTTTGCCTTTCTCCTAATCCTATCTCACAGCAGGAAATGAGTAAGTATATTCTAGTGAGTGCACTGGTAATTAGCCAGCACTGAACCCACCACACTAATTGATGCGTTGACCAAGAAATATCAAATAGGCAAATGGAAACCACCATAGAAATCTTCCTGATGAACTGCCCCAGACAAGAGGGAAATCGAGGCACAGCCATGGTTTGTCAGGACTTGCTTGATCCTAATGAATCCCGTGGTGCATTTGGAGCTGAGCCCTGGAACCTCAGGGCCTGAGAGGAGATTGCAAAAACCTTTCCAGGAGGCAAAAGTCAGAAAAAAACCCCAAAGTTTCTCGAGGTATTAATGGGACCCACTGAGATCCATCCCCAACAACGGTTCCTGATGGACTCCTTGGAGGAGTGAACTGGAGGCCAGGATGGCACAAAAACCTCTCAGACACTCAAAATGGCACAAAAACCTCTCAGTTTTGGAAGAAGAATTCAAAGACCCTCACAAAAGTTGAGTATCTCAGAGTATTAATGAACCCCACTGAGTGTCAGTACAAAGCTCTCACAGGACTCATTAAAGCAGATAATTGGGGCCATGATTCCACAAACTTCTCACAAAGTCTGTAACAAAAGTGAAACACCAAGTACCTTAAAAGAACTGAGTACCTTGAAGCATTAATGAGCCCCACTGAGTGTTGTTACTGACAAAGCCTCTCCAGGGTCTAATTACAGCAGATAATTGGAAGCCATGATTGCACAAAGCTCTCAGAGACTGCAAGGCAAAAGCAAAAGCCAAAGTCCTTTGAAAAACCTGCAGTCCCTGGGAGCATGAAGGAGCCCCAAGGGCCATTCCTGACCAAGGCTCCCCAGGGACTCCTTCCAGCAGATCCTTGAGGCCACTGGGATGTGGGCATGGGGGGGATGCTGAGGGCAGGACCAGAAGGTGACAGTGCCCAGCCTGGCTGGGGCTGTGCCAGGAGGCCGCAGGGCCTCAGGACAAGGTGTCTCCTCACAGCCCTTGGTGGCAGAGACCCTGCGGTGCCCCAGGGCACCAAGACTTGGCTTCTCTTTGTCCCCACCTGTCATCAGTGCCTCCAGTTCTCTGCTCTGCCTGGGGTCTGGGGACACTTTCTCAGTCGTGTCCCTCAGTGGGACCCATTAAAAGTCCAAGAAACTTTGGAGTTGGATTCTGACTTGGAGTTCTGGAGAGGTTTCTGCAGCTCCCTCTCAGGGCCTGATGTTCAGGGCTGAGCACAAAGCCCCAGAGGGTCATTAAAGTCCTTGTGCTGTGTCTGTGCTGCTGAGCTGGGCCGGGCTCCTGGCACAGTGGGTGATCCTGGTAATCAAGCAGAGCTTCAAAAGCACATTTCTCTTGCTGAGCAGCTCTTCTGCCAGCCCAGCAGGGCTGGGGCACTGCCTGCAGCCAGCCCGGGCACAGCACAGAGGCACAGAGAGCTTCAATCAGTCAGGGCTGGGAAGGGGCTGAGAAGTGCCTGGGGCAGAATCACTGCCAGCCCTTGGCACAGGAACCTCTGGCTGCAGGACAATGCAGCTGCAGCTCCTGCAGAGATCTCCTAAAGCTGGAACATGCCAATGCCCACAGCCCCTGTGAGTGCATTCTCTGCTCATCTCCTGTGCAGAGCAGCCAGGGCTGCCCAGGGCTGTCCTGCAGAGCAGGGTCCTGCAGCCCAGGGCGCTGTGCTGGGCCAGGGACTCTGCTGCCTGCCAGGGACAGCTCTCAGCCGGCCCTGGAGCTGCTCCCAGCGCTGGCCAGGAGCTGTGGGGGGAAGGAGCCACCCTGAGCAGGGCAGGTGCTGCTGCTGAGAGGGGCTGGCTGGGGCAGGGCTGCTCCAGCTCCAGACCAGCTCCGGAGGATGCTTCCGAAAGAAGGTAAGCCTGGGATTGCTGTAAAGGTCAGGAGCTTTCCTGAGAGTGTTTTCAATTTTCTGCTTGGAGAAAAATGATGAAGTTGTGATGGTGATAAAAATATTTTTGCTTTTTATATATTTTTCATATATTCATAGTTCTGTAAATTACTGTTACATAGTTTTAAAATTACAATCCTTAACTAACTCTATTAAACTCTTAAATAACTCTTTTTAACTACTATTATATATTTAATGTATTTATCATCCTTAATTAACTCTAGTATGTTTCCTTACCTTATCTTAGATTTTAGAACTATAACCTGTCTAAATACATTTTTAAAGTGCTATCTAATCTTTTTATCAGAGGAAGAACCCACAAGAAGAGTATTTTGGGATTTCAATGTGAGCAGTGATAAGAAAAACTGGGACAAAGAAGGCCCTGGACTTATTCCAGTGGGTTGAGCCAGGGGTGTGTAACTGGGTACTGAATATCCCATTGGATGTTCCTGTTAAATATCCTAAAAAATCAACATTAACAAATTGTTGAAATCAGGGGCTGGGTGTGCCTCATCCCCACTGGGACACCTGGAAGCTTCCAATAAAGGTCTGGTTTTTACTTTACTGTTCTAATACTGTTGCAAGGTCTTTTTTTCTCCTTCAATTATAGACAACAGGGGGTTGAGAGAAGCAGAACAGGAATTGAAATCCCAGAATGACAGAACATTCTGAGTTGAAAGGGATACACAGGATCATCAAAGGAATGTTCAAACATGTCCAGAGACTCCACAACTGTGACTTTGGCTGGTCAGTGTCTCTGCTGGGAGCCTCCCAAAGGGCCTTCAGCCCCTCCTCAGCCCTGGGCAGCAGCAGCATCACCTCTGCAGGGCCCAGCAGGGCTCTCCTGAGCTGCCCTTGCCCAGCTGCACACAGAGCCTGCCCCAGCCAGGGCCCTGCACACAGGCAGGTTTCTGTAGGGCCGGGCCGAGGGCACACAGGGTGGGATGGGCTCTGTGAGCGCTGGCAGGGACAAGGCACCTCTCAGGAGGGGATGTCCAGGCCCAGGGAGATGCTCAGGGAAGCAGAGGGGGCTGAGCAGAGCAGTGCTGGGGGAACAAGCCCATCCAGCCCCTCAGCTTCCCTCAGCCACAGGGAATCCTTTGCCTCTCACATCTCTCAGTGACAAACTCTGAGTGCAGCAGGAATGCTGGGGATTTCTGACCTCAAAGAGACAGGAATCGTGTCTGGGTAGGAAATCAATTCCTAAATCCAACCCCTGCCATCAATTTCTCTTAGATATGTAAGTGCAGATGGTACCAACCCTTTCTGCAGTAGGAGTGATTCCCCTGACAGATCCTGAATATCCAGCCTTGTCTCTCTGCCAAATGGCCACAAACCCAGGGCAGTGGGGCAGGGATGGCTCCTCGAGAGCCCCCACGCCCAGGCCTGTCTGCTTCTGGCACACTCAGCCAGCACAACTGGAGCTCAGGCAGGGACCTGGGTGAAGGATTTCCCAGAGCAGGAACAAGGGTGGGTGAGTCCCAGCAGGACAGGCTGCAGGGAATGGCCCAGGATTGGCTCCAAGCAGCCTCTCCTGACTTGTCCCTGTCCTTTCTCCATGAACAGGTGCCCATGTGCAGCCACAGCAAATGTCCAACAGCAGCTCCATCAGCCACTTCCTCCTGCTGGCACTGGCAGACACGCGGCAGCTGCAGCTCCTGCACTTCTGCCTCTTCCTGGGCATCTCCCTGGCTGCCCTCCTGGGCAACGGCCTCATCATCAGCGCCGTAGCCTGCGGCCACCACCTGCACACGCCCATGTTCTTCTTGCTGCTCAACCTGACCCTCAGCGACCTGGGCTCCATCTGCACCAATGTCCCCAAAGCCATGCACAATTCCCTCTGGGACACCAGGAACATCTCCTACACAGGATGTGCTGCACAATTTTTTTTTTTTCTTTTCTGTGCTGCAACAGAATATTTCCTGCTGACCATCATGTGCTATGACCGCTACGTATCCATCTGCAAACCCCTGCACTACAGGACCCTCCTGGGCAGCAGAGCTTGTGCCCACATGGCAGCAGCTGCCTGGCCCAGTGCCTTTCTCAATGCTCTCATGCACACAGCCAATACATTTTCCCTGCCCCTGGGCCATGGCAATGCCCTGGGCCAGTTCTTCTGTGATATCCCACAGATCCTCAAGCTCTCCTGCTCCAATTCCCACCTCAGGGAACTTGAGCTTCTTGTGGTTACTAGCAGTTTATCATTTTGTTGTTTTGTGTTCATTGTTTTCTCCTATGTACAGATTGTCAGGGCTGTGCTGAGGATCCCTTCTGAGCAGGGACGGCACAAAGCCTTTTCCACCTGCCTCCCTCACCTGGCTGTAGTCTCTCTCTTTGTCAGCACTGCAGAATTTGCTCAACTGAAGCCCGCCTCGATGTCCTCCCCATCCCTGGATCTGGCCCTGTCAGTTCTGCGCAACGAAATCCTGCTCAGCGTGGGCAACTGAGCCCTTGAAGGACTTAGTGTCAGGTCAAGGCTTCCTTTCCCTCTCAAAGCCTTCCCTTGGCAGCCTTGGGCAGGGGATTCATCCTCCCTCCCTCCTCCTTCCCACAGACCTGCTCGAAACCACTCCGTGGGCACTTTCCATTCTCTGTGTCTGTCCTCAAGTGCAGTGCCAACCTGGGTCAGTCCTGGCCCTGTCCTGAGCTCCCATGAGCTCACAGGCTGAGATGGCAACGCTCAGCCACACCAGGGCCCTGCCCCTGCCAGCAGCACCCCCACAAGCAGCAGCAGCAGCAGCAGCAGCAGCAGCAGCAGCAGCTGCAGTCTCCTCTCAGCTGTTGGTGCCCCTGCACTGCAGCCCCTCCCGCTGGCAGCAACGTTCCCTTGTGGCCTTGGAGACAGTCCTGAATCCATCCATGGCGTCACAGAGCCATGGAACCCCAGAGTTCCAGGTTCCTGTAATCCTAGAGTCATTGAATCCTGAGAACCACACTCAGAGGAGGAGGAGGAGGAGGAGGAGCAGCAGGAGGAAGAGAAGGAGGAGGAGGAGGAGGAGGACGACGAGGACGAGGAGGACGAGGAGGAGTAGGAGGAAGAGGAGGAGGAGGAGGATGAGGAGGAGGAGGACGAGGAGGAAGATGAGGAGGACGAGGAGGACGAGGAGGAGGAGGAGGAGGAGGAGGAAGAGGAGGAGGAGGAGGAGGAGGAGGAGGAGGACAAAGAAGAGGAGGAGGACGAGGAGGAGGAGGAGGACAAAGAAGAGGAGGAGGACGAGGAGGAGGAGGAGGAGGAGGAGGAGGAGGAGGAGGACGAGGAGGAGGAGGACGAGGAGGAGGAGGACGAGGAGGAGGACGAGGAGGTGGAGGACGAGGAGGAGGAGGACGAGGAGGAGGAAAAGGATGACGAGGACGAGGAGGAGGATAAGGAGGAGGAGGACGAGGAGGAGGAGGACGAGGAGAAGAAGGAGGACGAAGACGAGGAGGAGGAGGACGAGGAGGAGGAGGACGAGGAGGAGGATGAGGAGGACGAGGAGGATGAGGAGGAGGAGGAGGAGGAGGACGAGGACGAGGATGAGGATGAGGATGAGGAGCAGGAGGAGGAGGAGGATGAGGAGGAGGAGGACAAAGAGGAGGAGGAGGACGAGGAGGAGGAGGATGAGGAGGAGGACGACGAGGAGGAGGAAGTGGAGGAGGAGGACGAAGACGAAGAGGAGGAGGATGAGGAGGTGGAGGACGAGGACGAGGAGGAGGAGGACGAGGAGGAGGAGGACGAGGAGGAGGAGGACAAAGAGGAGGAGGAGGACGAGGAGGACGAGGAGGACGAGGAGGAGTAGGAGGAAGAGGAGGAGGAGGAGGATGAGGAGGAGGAGGACGAGGAGGAAGATGAGGAGGACGAGGAGGACGAGGAGGAGGAGGAGGAGGAGGAGGAAGAGGAGGAGGAGGAGGAGGAGGAGGAGGAGGACAAAGAAGAGGAGGAGGACGAGGAGGAGGAGGAGGACAAAGAAGAGGAGGAGGACGAGGAGGAGGAGGAGGAGGAGGAGGAGGAGGAGGAGGACGAGGAGGAGGAGGACGAGGAGGAGGAGGACGAGGAGGAGGACGAGGAGGTGGAGGACGAGGAGGAGGAGGACGAGGAGGAGGAAAAGGACGACGAGGACGAGGAGGAGGATAAGGAGGAGGAGGACGAGGAGGAGGAGGACGAGGAGAAGAAGGAGGACGAAGACGAGGAGGAGGAGGAGGACGAGGAGGAGGAGGACGAGGAGGAGGATGAGGAGGACGAGGAGGATGAGGAGGAGGAGGAGGAGGAGGACGAGGACGAGGATGAGGATGAGGAGCAGGAGGAGGAGGAGGATGAGGAGGAGGAGGACAAAGAGGACGAGGAGGACGAGGAGGAGGAGGATGAGGAGGAGGACGACGAGGAGGAGGAAGTGGAGGAGGAGGACGAAGACGAAGAGGAGGAGGACGAGGAGGTGGAGGACGAGGACGAGGAGGAGGAGGACGAGGAGGAGGAGGACGAGGAGGAGGAGGACAAAGAGGAGGAGGAGGACGAGGAGGAGGAGGACGAGGAGGAGGAAAAGGAGGACGAGGATGAGGAGGAGGATAAGGAGGAGGAGGACGAGGAGGAGGATGAGGAGGATGAGGACGAGGAGGAGGACGACGAGGACGAGGAGGAGGAGGACGAGGAGTAGGAGGAGGAGGAGGAGGAGGAGGAGGAGGACAAAGAGGAGGAGGAGGACGAAGAGGAGGACGACGAGGAGGAGGAGGAGGACGAGAAGGAGGAGGACGAGGAGGACGAGGAGCACGAGGAGGACGAGGAGCACGAGGAGGACGAGGAGGAGGAGGACGAGGACGAGGATGAGGACGAGGAGCAGGAGGAGGAGGACGAGGGGGAGGAGGATGAGGAGGAGGAGGACGAGGATGAGGAGGAGGAGGACGCGGAGGAGGAGGAGGAGGAGGAGGAGGACAAAGAGGAGGAGGAGGACGAGGAGGAGGAGGACGAGGAGGAGGACCAGGAGGAGGAGGAAGAGGAGGAGCAGGAGGAGGACGAAGATGAGGAGGAGGAGGACGAGGAGGAGGAGGACGAGGACGAGGAGGAGGACAAAGAAGAGGAGGAGGACGACGAGGAGGAGGAGGAGGAGGAGGAGGAGGAGGACGAGGAGGAGGAGGACGAGGAGGAGGAGGAGGAGGAGGAGGAGGAGGACGAAGACGAGGAGGAGGAGGCTATAGAGGAGGAGGAGAAGGACAGGGAGGACGAGGAGGACGAGGAGGAGGATGAGGAGGACGAGGAGGATGAGGAGGACGAGGAGGAGGAGGAGGACGAGGAGGAGGAGGACGAGGAGGAGGAGGACGAAGACGAGGAGGAGGAGGACGAGGAGGAGGAGGACGAGGAGGAGGAGGACGAGGACGAGGAGGAGGAGGACGAGGAGGAGGAGGAGGACGAGGAGGAGGAGGACGTGGATGAGGAGGAGGAGGACGAGGAGGAGGAGGACAAGGATGAGGATGAGGAGGAGGAGGACAAAGCGGAGGAGGAGGACGAGGAGGAGTAGGACGAGAAGGAGGACGAGGAGGAGGAGGACGAGGAGGAGGAGGAGGAGGACGAGGAGGAGGAGGAGGATGAGGAGGAGGAGGACGTGGATGAGGAGGAGGAGGACGAGGAGGAGGAGGACAAGGATGAGGATGAGGAGCAGGAGGAGGAGGACAAAGAGGAGGAGGAGGACGAGGAGGAGGAGGACGAGGAGGAGGGCGAGGAAGAGGAGGATGAGGAGGAGGAGGACAAAGCGGAGGAGGAGGACGAGGAGGAGGAGGACGAGGAGGAGGACGAGGAGGAGGAGAAGGAGTACGAAGATGAGGAGGAGGAGGACGAGGAGGAGGAGGATGAGGAGGAGGATGAGGAGGACGAGAAGGATGAGGAGGAGGACGAGGACGAGGACGAGGACGAGGACGAGGACGAGGACGAGGATGAGGATGAGGAGCAGGAGGAGGAGGACGAGTAGAAGGAGGATGAGGAGGAGGAGGACGAGGAGGACGAGGATGAGGAGGAGGAGGATGCGGAGGAGGAGGAGGAGGAGGAGGAGGAGGACAAAGAGGAGGAGGAGGACGAGGAGGAGGACGAGGAGGAGGAGGACGAGGAGGAGGAGGACGAGGAGGAGGACAAAGAGGAGGAGGAGGACGAGGAGGAGGAGGAGGATGAGGAGTAGGAGGAGGAGGACGAGGACGTGGATGAAGTTGACTAGGAGGAGGAGGAGGAAGAGGAGGAGGAAGAGGAGGGGGTGGAGGAGGAGGAGGAGGAGGATGAGGATGAGGACGAGGATGAGGAGGAGAAGGACGAGGAGGAGGAGGAGGAGGAGGAGGACAAGGAGAAGTACGAGGACGAGAAGGAGGAGGACGAGGACGAGGACGAGGATGAGGACGAGAATTAGGACGAGGAGGAGGACAAGGAGACGGTCGAGGAGGAGGAGGATGAGGAGGAGGAGGACGAGGAGGAGGAGGACGAGGAGTAGGAGGAGGAAGAGGACGAGGAGCAGGAGGATGAGGAGGAGGAGGATGAAGAGGAGGAGGAGGAGGACGACGAGGACGAGGAGGAGGAGGACGAGGAGGAGGTGGACGAGGAGGAGGAGGAGGACGAGGAGGAGGAGGACGAGGACGAGGACGAGGATGAGGAGGAGGAGGAGGGGGATGAGGAAGAGGGGGAGGCGGACGAGTAAGAGGAGGAGGAGGAGAAAGGAGATGAACAGGAGGAGGTGGAGGACAAGGAGGAGAATCAAGAGGAGGAGGACAAGGATGAGGAGGACCAGGAGGAGAAGGACGAGGAGGATGAGGATGAGCAGGATGGGGAGGACGAGGAGGAGGAATAGGAGGAAGATGAGGAGGAGGAGAAGGAGGAGAATGAGGATGAGGAGGACAATGAGAAGGATGAGGAGGATAAGGATGCGGAGGATAAGGAGGAGGAGGATGAGGAGGAGGACAAGGATGAGGAAAAGGACAAGGATGAGTAGGAGAAGGAGGACGAGGAGGACAAGGAGGACAAGGAGGAGGAGGACGAGGAAGACGAGGAGGAGGAGGAGGAATAGGAGGATAAAGAGGATGCGAATGAGGATGTGTAGGGGGAAATTGAGGAGGAGGAGGATAAGGATGAGCAGGACAAGGAGGTGGAGGAGGAGGGGGAGGACTAGGATGACAAGGAGGACAAGGAGGACGAGGATGAGGAGGAGGAGGAGGAGGAGGACGACGACGAGTAAATTTTGGATGAGGACGAGGAGGAGTTTGGGGGTTTGTAATTTTCCCTTCTTCCCCCCATTCACCCTGCCCCTTTCTTATGCGTTCCCTGTGTAAATAATGATGTGAGACTAGTCCATTCTATAATGTCAACAAGTCTCAGTTTATTCCAAGCACACATGTACAGTTATACCCGTTATAATGAAGCTCATGCATATTGCAAAACTTAGGCTCATCATTGGTGTATTAAAAACAGGTCAACCCCGCCTTTGGAGCTTTCTGAGCTTGCTTTGTTTTCCCTTACATTTATCTTTTTGCTGACTATTCTACTGTTGGGAACCAGCTTACCCAAGGACATAAGATATTATTGCTACATCTGCTATTGCTGCACTGTGCAATTTTCAGCTACTGCTTCACTAACTGCACGTAGTCATGTCCTTTCTCACGAAGCCATTCATCCACAAAACTCTCCACATTTCTTATCATTCATGCTGTGACATTCAATAGCCCATTATCAGCAAATGTCTGTCCTGAGGGAGGATTGATTGTGGAAGAGATAAGGAAAAACTGCCCACTTAACACAGGACAACTGCCATACAGATGGCAAAAAGAACACATCTTGCTTTTCAGTCTGGGACAGGAGGTCACAAATAAAATCAGCTGAGAAGGCGGCACTCTGAAAATCAAATCAGAACTGACAGAAAATGAATGGGACAGAAATCAATAATTCTGATAGTTTTACTTATTATCAAAATAAATCACACCCACCCAGCCCCACACAATCCTGACCCCACACACTCAAATTTGGATCTCACTTCTCCCGATCACCTTCCAACCCCATCTCATCCTGGAGGCTGAAGAATTGAGCAATTTTGGCATGGGACTGAGGTGGGAACCAGCCATTTTGAGGTGTGACTGAGTCACTTTGAGGTGACAGACAAATCCACATTGGGTTTTGGAGTGCAAAGATATGGAGAATACTACCAGATATCCCCCAAGAACCCACAAATCCTCCAGAATATGTTCCCAAACAGTAAAGTCCACCTCAAATACCTCTTAAATGGTGGGACTTCTGACATCTCCGGTCAATACTCTTTTTAGTCATTTTTCAGGTGTTTTTAAGTGATAAAGACAAATCAGAAGTAAATTGGGGCCAAACCAAAACCAGAGACCCCTTGAGCATCTCCTGGACACTGGACAAAACAAACTCAGCAGAAATCAAAGTTAACCCTACATAAAATGCCTTGAGGAAGATTTGCTCTTCCCACAAGTCATTTCTGATGGAAACACAAATAAATCCCAAACATGAATAGACAAACAACAGAAGCAATTCTCTGGCAATTCCAAATTTCATCAGTTCCAGTACAGCTCCAGCTCAGATGCTGGCAGGTTCCAAAAAAAAAATAAAAAACAAATAAACAAACAAAAAAAAAAAAACATGGAAATTTGGCCCAATACAGATTATTAAAAGGAAGGGAAAGGTCTGTGTAGCTATCACAAAGGTGACAGGTGTTAGAGGAAAATGCCGCGGGAGACAAGACTCATGATATCATGATCATCAAGTCTCAGTTTATTGTAACAGATTACATAGTTTATATATGTTCGTTAATTAGCTCATACATATTGCAAAAGCCAAGCTCATGATTGGTTGCTATGTGACTTGTACTATTATCTTAAAAGTATCGTTATGATCGATACATGCCTGTCCGGCTGGCCTTGCAGTTAGAACAGCTTAGTACCCCCTTTGTTCTTCTCTATCTACTTCTACATACTAAGCAATTTCAATATCCTGCTTTCTGCACATCATCTATTCTTCAGGGCCATGCAAACTTTGCAGCAGTCACGTAGCCCTCCCTATTTGGATTAACTTTACAGTATCATGTCCCTTGTCGTTCAACCATTCCTCTGTCAGGCTCTCTTCATCTCCCCCGTTTTCCTTTTGGACAAGAAGGTGTGCATTCAACATTTTCTGCAAAAGCTGCTGCATCAAGCCTTGTAAGCAAGTAAACACACAGGGCAAGACAAGCAAAAGTATCACAATTATGCTTAGAACTATTATGCCATATTTGATGATGTCCCTCAACCATGGTCCAATCCCCAATCCTTTCAGCCAGCCTTCCAAGCCCAATCCGTCTTCCACCTTCAACTGTTGAGTTAGCTCGGTCAATTTTCGTATTTGCTTATGGATGGATGTAGAGTGATCAGATAGGTTCATACAGCACATTCCTTCAAATTCCTCACAACCATGACCTTGGGCTAGCAATAGGAAATCTATAGCCGCCCTATTCTGCAGTGTGGCATGTCTTACTGAGTCTACATCCAAAAGCATGTCACTTAAGGCCTTCGATGTAGCATTTGTCTGTTTAGCTAGCCAGCACCCCAGCTTGTTGAGTTGAGCTAATGCTCCTGCTGAGGCAACACCAGGCGCTAGGAAAGAGGCAGCAATAATCGCCTCAGGGGACCAAAATCTAACATTATCTTGACAGTTACTGGCAAAGTTATGTACACTGCGTCGCAAACTGCTGCCATGATAACGCCGAGCCATGTCTAATATCATTGATGTGTTGGGTGTCAGCAATGACAATCTTCCTAACGAACAAGGGCCTCCCTTTATTCTGGAAGGTATGCCAGCCCAAGCTCTGTCACCACAAATAAAGAATATTCCTCGGGGCAAAGAAAGCGGATTATTTGTTGACTTTGAAACCTTTTTGGCCGTGTACTGACACCAGATACTACTGTTTCTGTAAATTGGCAAAGTGGAATTAACGACAATTGCAGACTCATTGATTCTCTGTTGCTTGCTTGTCCAGTTAAAGTACAAACAGCAATCCATGCCAACTGCCCCCAGTAGCTCTAGCTCCTGGGGTTCTGCCGGGGCGATCGGTAAGTAGGGCACCCACCTGTCCCAATTATCTACAGTAGTATTCAAATTTAAATTATCGCAAGTTGGAACACGTGTAGGACATGGCCATGTATCCAATGGTAGACCGACTAGGCAGGTGGAGAACGGATTGCCTGGGGAAGATAAAGCAAGACAGATGGACTCTTGCCCTGTTAGATTTGCCATTGTGACCCATACATTTGTTTTAGGTTGAGGTGGGACGTATGCCTGCACACTTAGCAGCACGGCTGCGACGACGAAACCTCCTACACTGCGTGTCCCATTCGTCTGGGTCAACTTGCCACTGAATGGGGATGCCAATACCATTCTGACAACAGGAATCTATAATCCCTGTCCTTTTAACACCTAGAATTTTCTCTACTAAGTGCTGTACCCTCCAAGCTAGCCTTCTTAATTCCAGGTCTTCTCTATTTTCTATTAATCTCAGGCTCTCCCTGATAGGCTGACCTGTTAATCGTGTTAAAGCGCGCTGTGGTGAGTCAAAGCTCCACTGGCGCTGACAGGTAAGACACCAGAATGCAGAGGTAAGGTGGTGCTGATGAATCCACCAACGATGAGAGCACCCTCCACAATATATTTTTACCCAAGATTGGTGGTCATAACTATTGCAAGTCAAGCAAGCAAGCGGACAAAAGCGGTCAAAGTCTCTAGCTAACTGAGGCAAGAGGCAGTCTTCAACTTCTCTCTCCGAGTCAAACAGGAATTTAATCTGAAACTCTTCTTCTAATTCATACAGGATCCTGGAGATCGTCCTCTGTAGGCGCTGCCTCCTTCTCTGCTCCGGGCTGGTCATTGGTGGGCCGCACCCACTTAGCTGGGACCCACACAGTACCTGTTGGTGTAGAAACACAGAGATAGCCCCTGCCCCAGTATAATACTTTGGCTGGACCTTGCCAAATCCCTGTTTTTGGATCTCTATACCTGACTACCATTTGCGGAGGGGTAGGGGCTTTAGAGGCAAAGTGAGTAATTGCTGCGGGTAACCCCCCATCTCCAAAAATACATAAGTGATTAAGCACAAACAGGCATTTCAATAACCTATCCTGCACGCTGACTGTATCAATGTATTTTTCCAGATATTGTTTAAGAGTTCCATTGGCTCTCTCTACTATTGCCTGTCCAGTAGGGGAGTTTGCAATCCCTGTAACGTGTGTGATGTTCCATGTTTGCATAAAGCGGGCAACACGTTTACTGCAATAAGCAGGGCCATTATCAGTCTTGATCTTCTGAGGCACTCCCATGACTGCGATACAGCTGCTGAGATGTCGCTCCACATGAAGGGCCCGTTCTCCTGTCTGAGCAGTAGCCCATATGTAATGGCTGTAAGTATCAATAGTCACATGGACGTACTTCAAACGACCAAAACTAGGTACATGGGTGACATCCATCTGCCAAAGTTCATTAGCTTGCAGGCCTCGCGGATTTACTCCTATTCCCAGGCCCACTCCTCTGTTGTGATGGCTACATATGGGGCAAGCCTTAACAATAGCTCTAGCTTCTTGTAGTGGAATACGGAACTCCTGTGATAGGCCTTTGGCATTCTGATGAAAGATAGCATGGTTCTCTCGGGCCATTGTTTGCCGTGGAAGTACTACATGATGAGCAATTGACACTGACACTAATTTGTCGGCTCTGGCATTGCCTGCTCCCAGTCCTTCATTCCATTTGTGGCTGCGGACATGTATGATAGAATATGCCTCCCTTCTGTTCCTTAAGGCGCGCTTTAATTGAAGAAAGAGCTCGTAAAGACGCTGATTTTGGACCTCCTTGATGGCGGCATCTTCAATCCTTGATGCCACTCCTACGACATAGAGTGAGTCAGAAACAACGTTCAGCGGCCCCAACAAGTGAGACACTGCCCAAATAACTGCCCTTAACTCCAATGTCTGTAAGTTGTCCTGAAATGTTGCTTCCAGTATCTGGTAATGCCATTGTTGTTCTGTCTTCCAGACCACAGCCGCTCTGCGTGATTTGCGGCCTGCGTCTGTGAAAGCTGTAATGGCATTTGAGATAGGCTTCTCCTTTCTGAGGGGTTTCTGTATCCATGTCCATTTTCCTACCCATTGTAATTGTTTGGGTGTAAGGGGTCCTGTACTAACAGTAGCTGCAGATGAAAGCAATGCTTCGGCAAGGGGTGCAGAGTTTAGAAGGTACCAGTCCAAAGTGGGTTTTTCCATGGGTATATTGATTTTTACTGGTTCTGAACCACTTATCTCTAAAATACGAGTACGTCCCTTCTTGATAAGTGTTGCCAGGCTGTCGACCTTGGAGGTTACTGTTCTTTTTTGCTGTAATGGGGGTGAGATCCATTCTAGCACCACTGTCTCACCCGTTTTCTTTTCATGCTGGGTGACAGCCCCTAATAGGTGGTCCTCAGTGTTCCAAATGGTCAAATGTAAAGGAAGATCAGGATCAAGACGTCTCACAAAACCAGTAGAGATGCAGTGTGTAATGTCGTGTAAAGCACGACGTTGATCTGACGTCAGGCGAACTGGAGTGCAGGGATCGGTTCCTTTGAGGAGTGGGCGCAGTTTGTCTAAAAGGATATTAGGAATTCCAGTAACTGGCTTGAGCCATTGTAGGTCGCCCAAAAGCCTTTGCGCTTCATGCAAGGTGTTGACTGATGACTGGATAGATAGCTTCTGTGGTGTAACTCGCTGTTGAGTGATCGTCCATCCCAAGTATTTCCATGGAGCAGAAAATTGAATTTTGTTGGCTGCAATGACGAGAGAAGACTTCTCTAAGGTATGCAGGATATCATGGATTTGAGAGTCTAAAAAGGGGGTTGCTTGTGCGAACAGAATATCATCCATGTAGTGATAGATGATGGTATCGGTCATGCGTTGTCGCAGTGGCTGAAGTGCTGCATCCACATATAGCTGACAAATTGTAGGCGAATTACGCATTCCTTGTGGCAAACCCGTCCATTCAAATCTCCTGGCTGGCTCGCCATGATTGAGGGCAGGGAGAGTAAAGGCAAACCTTTTAGTATCTGCAGGGTGCAGAGCAATAGTAAAGAAGCAGTCTTTCAAATCTATAACTAAGATGGGCCATTCTTGTGGTAACATAGCAGGATTCGGCATCCCAGGTTGCAGTGCTCTCATAGGTTCCATCTGATCATTTACTGCTCTGAGATCATGCAAGAGCCGGTAATTGCCCGACTTTTTCTTGATAACAAAGATCGGAGTGTTCCAAGGGCTTGTGGATGGTCTAAGATGTCCCTGCTTGTATTGTTCATCAACCAACAAATGTGCCTGCTCCAGACTTTCCCGTTTCAAAGGCCATTGCTTAACTACCACAGGCTCGTTAGTAGTCCATGTAAGTGGTAGCGGGAAGATCCAAGCAATGGCCGTCACTGAAAAGAATGATCGTTGGTAAGGACGAGGCCCAGCTGGGCCAGAACATCACGGCCAATCAAGCATTGAACAGCGGGTGGTAAGGTTGTTATAGAGAGCGCTGCAGACGCCTGTCTCCCTTCAATTTCAACAGTCAGCACTGGGGTGCGGCTTGCGAGTGTCATTCCGCCGATGCCGCTCACCGTGGTTGCTGTGGGCTGGGTGGGCCAAGACGCAGGCCAATGACCTGGGTCAATAATGCTGGTATCTGCGCCCGTATCCAGAAGTCCTTTAAGCACAATGCTGTGTCCCTGATGGATCAAGCGACAGGATTTCCTGGGGCGGGTGTTGAGATCCAAGGTAAGCAATGCGAGACCTCCTGTTGAGCCAAATCCCTCTGGAGTCCTGGGGACTTGGGATATAGGTTCCAATCCTTTGGTCATTTGTGGCAGTGGGATTAACTGAGCAATCCTTTGACCTTTTGGTACTGTCACGGGGGGATATGGCGTATGAGCAATGATCATGATTTCGCCGCAGCAGTCGGCATCGATGATCCCTGGTTCCACAAAGAGGCCTAAAATAGAGGCTGAAGAGCGGCCAATAATGAGTCCTCCCATAGCTTGTCCGTGTATTCGCAAGGGGCCATGGATTCCAGTTGGAATTTTATGTGGTCTTGAAGTTAGGAGATCAGTGTCTACTGCGGCTGCCAAGTCCAGGCCGAGGCTCCCGCAGGTGGCAGGCTGGAATTGCTGAGTGGCTTCATTTCTGCAGCTGCTATTTGTGTCCCGGCGCGGCCGCTGATCGCACTGCTCCTGAAGTTTCCCTGCTTCCTTTTGCATGCGTTAGAGTTGTGGGTGTTTGATTGGCATCTGCCACACCAGACTCCTGTTGCTCCGCATTCTCTTTGAGTGTGACCTAAGTTTCCACAGCGGTAGCATTTTACACGTGCCCCCCCGGTAGTATTAGAATGGGGGCGCCCAGCCGTAGCCTGAAGGGGAGCAAGGGCTGCTAAAACCTGATTTTGAGAAGCTAAAACCTGATTTTGAGAGCTTGCCTGTTCTCGTAATCCCTGTCCTATCTCTTGCAAAGCATTAACCAATAGTGCCTGAGTTCCAACTGGTACTGAAGCAGCCTTTTCTAACAATGCTTGGACAGTCCAATCCCCAGGGATAGAAGTAATCAAATTTCTAGTTGTGGGATTGCTATTCTGGAGTATGCACTGCTTAAGTAGGGCATCCTGCATATGATCAGCCACCCCTGCTTTGGACAACGCCTCCATTATTTTATCTACGAATGTGCCAAGAGGCTCCTCCCTGCCTTGTTTAATCCCCATATACATTGGAATTCCACCCGGGGTCTTGACTTTGTCTATGGCTCTTCTTGCCACCACTGTTGCTTCTCTTAATTTGTCAGGTCCTAGTGCTGCCTGTTGTTCTAAGCGTACATGATTACCCTGTCCCATGAGCTCGGCTACAGTAAGCCCTGCCAAAGGATCCCCCTGAGCCCTTGGTAAATTGGCACTTCTCTCCGCTTCCTCTCTCCAGCGTGCCTCAAAAAGTAAGCGTTGATGCGGCGTGAAGATCAATTTGGCCATTCCCCTAACATCGGAAGGCAATAAAGTGTGAGCATTAAAAATAAAATCAAGCATTTGCCTGGCAGGCTCACTGGCGATGCCATAGCTCCCCACAGTGGCGCGCAGCTGTGTCAACAGTTTCCAGTCCATGCTCTGGACCTGCGCAGTGTACCCCCTGTCGCCATTCGGCGAAAATATCACCGGAAACGCAAGGGTTTCCTGTGCTGCCGTGAAGAGCTCAGCGTCCCCCGTCTGCATGCCCTCCTGTGCAATAGCAGCCCATAACTCACGTCTTCCCTTAGCCATGGCCTCCACGAGGTCAGAATCTGCCCTAGGGACAGGCGCCTGGCCGGGAGACGGCGGATGCCGCGAGGAGGGTGCTACGGTAACGTTTTGAATTGCCGGAGGGGGACGCGACGGTGGGGGTAGAGGGGGAGCTGATGGCAGCACCTCAATGCCACTAGTATCTGTGGGCGGTGCAGGCATTTCAGGAGCAGAGATGGGGACAGGGAAATTTGTAAGGACCGGAGGGTTAGGCTCACTAGAAGAAAGCGAGGGTTCATATTCCTTATTTTTTTCCCGGGCTGTCCGTATCCCTTCCACCGCCTTCTTTTCTGCCTGACACATTAGCAATTCACTATGAACTACCCGCCAAAGCTTACCCATCTTCTTACCCGTTTTATCCTCATCTAACACTAACTCCACCAACTTATCCCCATATTTCCTCCATTCGGAAAGTTCATGAACACTATGGGGGTTAACGAAAAAGCCTTAAGATTCAGCATGATGCAATAGCGAAGGGAGATCCTTATCTAAGTCAATCCCCCTAATCTGCCTTTTTCTAAGAGAAGCACTAAATAAATCATATGCTGCTTGCCTTTCCATGGTTACGTCGGTACCGTTGCTGGCTCCTTCAGGCTTCGGCAGCACGTATCGGCTGAGCCCGCTTCTACGGTCACTCAGGGCGCGGAGAAGAGCGTTTCGCCTCTTCTCTTTATTTTCGCCGTCCTTCCAGCTGCAGGACCCGCACTCCAACGCAGCACCTCTCTCGCCTTAGGCTCGGATCAGGTCCCTGCTTTCGGGCGCCAGTTGTTAGAGGAAAATGCCGTGGGAGACAAGACTCATGATATCATGATCATCAAGTCTCAGTTTATTGTAACAGATTACATAGTTTATATATGTTCGTTAATTAGCTCATACATATTGCAAAAGCCAAGCTCATGATTGGTTGCTATGTGACTTGTACTATTATCTTAAAAGTATCGTTATGATCGATACATGCCTGTCTGGCTGGCCTTGCAGTTAGAACAGCTTAGTACCCCCTTTGTTCTTCTCTATCTACTTCTACATACTAAGCAATTTCAATATCCTGCTTTCTGCACATCATCTATTCTTCAGGGCCATGCGAACTTTGCAGCAGTCACGTAGCCCTCCCTATTTGGATTAACTTTACAGTATCATGTCCCTTGTCGTTCAACCATTCCTCTGTCAGGCTCTCTTCAGACAGGGACCAAGAAAATAATGCTTCTCCCCCCAAAGCCCGTGAATTCAGGAGTTATTTGGGAATTTACCTACTTGAGCTGGGCTTCTTGTAGGATTTAAGTAGCCTTGTGTTCCTCACTTTGAGGTGAATGATCCTTGTCAGTCTTGCTGGTATCATTTGGTCCCTTTCCTCCAGTGATTTTAACAGAATTTTCAAAGAAGGAAAACAAAATATTTTCTTTACACTGGCCACCCACAAGAGCCATTTTCCTCGTAAGCTCTCCCAAAAGTCACTCAGAGGAAGCTGCATCCAAGCTTCCAAGAGTTCCTCCAGAAAGAGCCACAAACTCCTCAGAGGAGAGAAACATGCTGTTGTCAAAGGCACTTGGGGTCAGACAACAGAGCCCTGAACTCACTGTGTAAAATAATGTTGCAATCTGGATAATAAAATTGTTAGAGAGATGCCTCTGCCCCAATTAAGGTGCTCACAAGACCAAATCCAAAGTGGATTTTATTGAACAGTAAATGTGAGGTAGAGAGAGATGCAAAGAAAGAGAAAAGGGGAGAGAGCAAGGGAGTGACAGGGACAGAGATCTCCCCTGGGGCAGGGCAAGTGTGACATTGTCCCCTGTGTGCGTGGCCTTCCCAGGGTGGGGGTTTTACACCTGAGCCAGTTTGGGTAAGGGGGGTGCTGTTCACCCCCCACCCCGAGCAGGGATTGCCTCACTGTTTCAGGTTTCAATGTCAGATGTAACCAAAAGTGTTTTCAGTCCCCATCTCCAAAAACTGTTATCAACAGGTGGGGCAGTGTTCTTTATCTCTTCCATGGCTCAGCCCTGATAACACCCTGCAGGGGCCATCTTCTGTTAATGGGCCATTGAGTGTCACTGCAGGACTGATAAAATTACATCATCCCATTGTGGGATGCTCTGCCCAGGGGGAGGAACCAAGCATTCCTGCCTGGATATAATCTCACCATTTGCAACACCACAACCACCTTACCTACTGCATTCCCAGAGGAGAAGAGCTCCATAACCACCACTGGACCTTCAGAGGAAGACCAGACCCTTCTAGAGGATCACTGCTTTGACAGAATCACATTCATCACTCCAGCTGGACTGCAGCCACCATTTCATCAGCCTGCTACCACCACCCTGAGCAACGGGGTGTCAGGTTATATCCTGACTCTGTCAGATTAAGACAGTGTTCCTGCATCATTGCCTTGATCTTAATTTTCTTATTCAATTGTCATTCTGGCTTAGACTCTCCCCCTGGTTTGCCTTCCAACCAGTAACAAACTCACTGTGCTCATAACTTTTTTCCTCCCAAAACAGGATTTCCCATCCCCAAAAATTCGCCAGATGGAGGAGGAGGCTGCAAGGAAGAGGAAGATGCCCTGGGACACCGAGGCAGGTGAGGAGGAAGTCAGTGCCCCTTTCCCCCTCTCTCCTGCTCCATCTCCCAGCCCAGCCTGGCTCCCAGCTGCAGGACAGCCCCGCTGCCAGTGCCCTCCTGCCGGGGACGCACTGGGGGGATCTTCTTGCCCTTCCCTGCGGCACGGAGGCAAATCTCATCCTCTCCCTGTTCTTCCTCCCCCAGACAAGGAGAAGAAGATAAAGACCAGGGAGGATAAATCCCTGCAGCAGAACCTCATGGAAGAGGCCATTTTGAGCAGCTCCATGGTGCAGGAATACAACAGTGAGGAAAATCCCCAGAGATCCCACAGGAGGAGGGGCTGCAAACCCAGCCCAGGATGCTCTGAGGAGGAAAGACCCACTCTGGGCCAGGAAGGTGGGCAGAGCTTCAGCCAGAGCTCGGAGCTGGTGGTGCCTGAGAAGCTTCCTGATGGGGAGAAGCCCTACAGGTGCTTGGAGTGTGGGAAGAGCTTCAGGAAGAGCAACAGCCTGATCTGCCACCAGATGATCCACACTGGGGAATGGGCCTACGAGTGTGGGGAGTGTGGGAAGGGATTCAGCTGCAGCTCTGCCCTTGTCACCCACCAATGCATCCACACTGGGGAGAGGCCCTATGAGTGTCCTGAGTGTCAGAAGAGGTTTCACACCAGCTCCACTCTCCTCCTGCACCAGCGGATTCACACGGATGAGAGGCCCTTCCACTGCCCGGACTGTGGGAAGGGATTCAAGCGCAACTCCACCCTCGTCACCCACCGGCACATCCACATCAGGGAGAAGCCCTATGAGTGTAAGGAATGTGGGATGAGCTGCAGCACAAGATCCAACTTGATCCGCCACCAGAGGATCCACACTGGGAAAGGCCATACAAGTGTGAGCAATGTGAGAAGGGCTTCAGCCAGAGGTCCAACCTGATCATCCACCAAATGATCCACACTGACAAGAGGCCCTATGAGTGTCCTGAGTGTCAGAAGAAGTTTAAGACCAGATCTAATCTCCTCTGCCATCAGCGGATTCACATGGATGAGAGGCCCTTCCGCTGCCCCGACTGTGGGAAGGGCTTCAAGTACAACTCCTCCCTTGTCAAGCACCGGCGCATCCACACTGGGGAGAGGCCCTACGAGTGTCCCCAGTGTGGGAAGAGCTTCACCCAGAGCTCTCACTTGACCAAACACCAATGGAGACACTAGTAAAGGAAGCCCTGAGAGTCCCCAAACTGCATGAAGATCTTTGTGCCCTGCTCCAGCCTTATCCCCCATGGGAAGACCCATGCTGTGCAAAGGCCTGGTGACCCACATTCCCTGTGATCCATGTTGGGAAGACACCTGACTGGTCATCTTTTTGGTTTGGCCTTAACATTCTTCAGATATGTCTTTATCAATTAAAACACCTGAAATAGGACTGAAAAGAAAGTAATTATTCAGAGATTCAAAGTCCAACCCTTTAACAGGTATTTGAGATGAAATTTATAGTCTGGGGACATATTCTGAAGGATTTGTGGGTTCTTGGGGGATTTCAGGCTGTGTTCTCCACATCTTTGCCCTCCCAAAGTCAAGATGGATTGATCTGTCACCTCAAAATGACTCAGTTTCACTGAAAACACCCAAATCTTACCCCACCTCAAAATGGCTTATTTCCACCTCAAAAAACTCTAACCCATGACAAAAGAACCAATTCCACAGCCTCCAGTGTGAGATGGGGTAGGAGGGAAATTGGGAGAAGTGGGATCCAAATTTAAAGGGTGTGGGATCACGATTGTGTGCAGCTGGGTGTATGGGATATATTTTGAAAGTAAATAAAACATTCAGAATTATTGCTTCCTGTCCCATTAATTTTCAGTCAGTTCTGTTTTGCTTTTCAGAGTGCCACCTTCTCAGTTGATTGTGTTTGTGTCCTCCTTTCTCTCCTGCCTTCCTTTGCCTGCTCTGTTTATCTCTCAGTGTCTCCCTTGACCCAGGGCAGCTCCCTCCAAAGACCCTGCCCTGATTTCATTCCCAATCCATGAACTACAACCACCATGGGTGAAGTTATGAAGGCTGGCAGTGAAATGTCACTGTAAGATCTTGCTCCACTTGGCTTTTGACTCTTCCACAAGAGCTTTGCCTTCAAGGGCAGGATCATCTTTTCCTGGCTGGGAACTGGAATTCCATCCCCAAGGAGTGTGTGCCATGGATCCCAGAGGGGCATTCCCGAGGCTCCCAGGGTGCTGCTCCTGCCGTGCCTCCCAAGGAGCTGTGCAGGGCAGGGGACAAGGTGCAGCAGCTGTGTTTGTGTTGCAGTGCCACCACGGCCCCTGGTTCCATGAGTTTCTGCACTGCCAACAACGGTTCCTGGGTTCCATGATGCCCTGCTGTGTCCCCATGGATATTTGGTGTCATGAAGTTCTTCAGTGTCACAATGGCCACCTCACTCCATGAGCTTCTGCAGTGTCCAAATGGCCTCATTGGATGGGCAGTGTCACCATGGACCATTGGCTTCATGCAGCCCTGCTGGGTCACCATGGACTCCTTGGTTCCATGAGGTTCTGGGGGTGTCTCCATGGTTTCCTTGGATCCACAGTGTCACAATGGACCACTGGATCCACGTGGCCCTGCTGTGTCACTGTGGCCCCTTGGTTCCATGGGACCCCAGGGTCACAATTGACTCCTTGCTTCCACGTCACCCCCTCAGTGCCAAAATGGCCCCTTCATTCCATGAGTGGCACAAAAGATTTATAGAAACATTGAGCAAATCCTGTTTAACGCACCTGGGAACATCTGTTTGCATTCCAAAGAGAGGTAAAAGGTGAGGATGGCACCAGCAGCTTCCATCTGCAACATGGATCTAGGGAAAGGACAGGGACAGAGAATTCAGCTGGGAGACTCAGAGAATTCTGCTTCCAGAGATCATTTCTGGTCACACTGTCCCTTGTAGAAAGGTGAAACCATTCCATGCAGCCTGTACTGAGCAGGTGGTTCCTGAGTGGGGTTTGTTGTTCAGGAAACCTGCTCAGGCTTTTCCATTCTTTCTTTCCCAAGAGGAAAACTTCTCCTGGGCCTGTGTGCAGGCAGAGCCCTGAGGAGAGCAGGTGGGACACGGTGCAATGGGCTGGGACATGGAGCTGCAGAGCCCAGGGACAAGGTTCTGCTGCAGGGGACAGGGATGTCAGTGCCAGGTGGGCGATGTCAGACATGGTGAGGCTTGGGGTGAGGAGCAGCTTGTCCAAACAGGGTCAGTCCTCAGGGGGCTCATTCTGGTACATGCCCAGACCTCCTCTGGAGAAATTCAGTGTCAGGATCACCTGGGGAATGCTTCTATCTGCTCTTCTCCAAACTGGGAAATAAAAAACCCCACTCATTTGATTGAAGAATAAAAGGTCATGAGGTGCATGTGGAAATCTTCCTCCTTAACAGAACTCCAGACTGACTCCAGTCAGCTGCACAAGCCCTGGAGGCTTGCAGACAATTGAATAAAGACAAAGCACCCGTGAGGGCTTTCTGTATTTTGATGATCCCCACTGTGGTTTTGGGACGGAGTCCAGGACCCTCAGGCACTGAGAGAAGGCTGAAGAAGCTGCTCAAGGAGTCAGGAGCAAAACTCAAAGTGCCTTGGAGCATCACTGGGCCCCACTGAGGGCAGGGACTGCCAAAGGCTCCCAGGTTGTGGGAACTCAAAATGTCCCTCAGATATTTTTAGAGGTTCCAGGCCTTGGTCAGAAGCATTTTTGACCCTGGCAGACAGCTGGAAACAGCTGTGATTTTGTGTTTGAACCATGGAATGAATTACCAAATTTGAAGGTGGAACAAGCAGTCACAAAGGGTTAGATAGAATAGTAAAAGTAGTTACAAAGTAGAGGGGAATTTTTTTTAGTATTGTACAGGGGGGTTTTAGCACATGTACGGGGGGGGGTTTCTATTGTACATGGGGGTCAGAAGTTCTAAGATGGAGGAAAGTGGGATGATCCTGTTCTTCCTCCTTCTTCTTCCTTGCCTCCATGTTCTTGGTGATGTTGGCACTCACAGGTTGGTTTAGAGTAGAAAAGCACTTGGTAATATATGTAGTAGGTATCGGGGAATAACTGTAAACATGTAATACATAATATATCTCATAAAAGATAGCAGCAGCCCTGGGCTGGTAGAGAGAAGAAGACACTGGACAGTCAGGGTGTCAGGAGTGTGTGCGTCTCTACCCAGGCCGCTGATCAAAGGGCCGCAGCCCAAGAACATAATCTGTTAGATAACTAGCAATAAATCCTCTTGAGACCAAATAACAAGAGGCTGCGGAGTTTTTCTTTGGACGCACGGGTTGGAGGAGAAGCTTTACCACCACACGAGACCCCAAACCAAACCCGGGGTTCTCACATCTGGCGTCCCTTTGCGGGCATCAGCAAGAAGACTGAAAAGAAACATCAAACAACCTCCAACCTGCATCAGCGGAGAAGAAAAAAAAGAGAAGAGCAGAGCACACACACTCGCAGCAAATTCCAAGAAGAGAGGGAGCAGACAGCTCGAGATTAGAACCTGACCTTCACTGAAACAACTCGTCTCGGGGACTTTCAGGGAGGAGACAACCCAGAAGCGCGCCTGGGATCTCTCACCTGTGACCTGCTGGACGGTGATCAGTGCCATCTCCGGACTGACCTCGGGCCGACTCAGCTTTTGGTGAGAACGGTCAAAATTAAGAACATGGGAAGGGAATTCTCCCAAGAGGAAAAAGAAATTGTATCTGCCTTCCAGGGCATCATCTCTGCCCATCCGGTGGAGATTGCACAAAAAGAGGTGAAAGATTTATTATTGTGGGTGAGGTGTAACTTCCCACACTCAGATCCAGATTTATCGTTTGAGCCAAATTTTTGGCAGGAAATTAATAAGCAATTATATTATCAGGCTATAAGAAATAATAAGCTTGCCGCAAAACTTTTATCTTCAGCAAGAACAGTTTTAGAGTCACTCTCACAACGTGGCAGCTCAAGCCAGGCAGCTACGGCTCCTGGTGACAAACAGAACGGGGGACAGTCCGGCCAGCAGCTTGGGACAGCCCCTCTCAACACAGGCACAGGACAGGCAGGATTGCTTCCTGTGGAAAATCAGGGAGATGATACCCCATCGCGTCCCGTGTCCCCGGGCTCTCACTGTTCCTCAGTTTCCCAAGAGTCCCTAAGCTCCTCCGACGCAGAAATTCCCCAGACGGAGGCACGCGAGCCAGGCACAGCCGCGACCCTCAGTGGGGGGAAGGCATTGCCCGAGTCCAAACCCACGGAGGGGCGGCAGCAGCTGCAGCCCCAGTGGGAGAGGATGCGAACGTGAGTGCAGAGCAGGGGGAGGAGGGAGAGGAAAGCGCCTCCACATCTGCACAGGCTGGGAGTTCAAAACAGCCCGCGCAGAAAGTGAGGCCGGGGAGAGTGGCGGGGGCGGGACGGATCGGGGCGAAAGCGGGGAGTGTGAGTGCGGCGGTGGTACGCTCGGAGCGCCCGGTGACACGTTCAATGTCGAGAATCCGTGAGGCCGCAGAAGCGGCCGCCCAAAGGGTGCGGGAACTTGGCTCCCTGACCGCGGCAACCAGGGCTGCTGAGGAAGCGGCAGAGGGACAGCGGGAGGCGTTCCTCGCTGCAGCTCAGGAGGCGGGCACGTGTGTGAAGGTCGAGCAAAACCCGACAGCCACGGGTGAAGGGGATTTCTCACATTTCGAATGCCCGGGACGGGCACAGACGGGGCGGAGCCGGCGTGCGCGGGCTGTGGGTGCTGGCATGGAGCCAGGAGACGGGCAAAGTGAGACGGAGACATCGAGGCTGGAATGGGAACAGGAGGGTGGATACGTCAGCCTTGGGGGGGATGGCAGTGGCTCTGATTCAGAGGCGGTGTGGGGCGGAGCGAGGCCAAAGCATAGCCAGGGTCGGAGCAGGGGCATCCACACCCCCATGATGGCGCAGGCAGGGATGGGGCGTGGCCAGGATGTAAACATTCCTCAGGGCGCGGTTCCATCACAGTTCCCATGGCAACAGACAGCCCAAGTCCACGGCCAATCCCTGTCAGCTTCAGACATGGCCAAATTAGAACAGTTATTGCAACGAGAGTCAGTTTCACCGACTACAGGGATCGCAAACGTGAATCAGTTATTAGGAGAAATGCTCAAAGGTTTATCAGGAATTAGTGCGGGATTTGCAAATGTAAATCAGTTGACAGAAGAGATGCTCAAATGTTTATCGGAAGTGCAGATTGAAGAGCAGAGTGCGGTTCCCACCTCAGCTGGTCAGGCGGCAGCGCCATCTAGCGGCGGAACCACAACATTGCAACAGGCGGCACAGAACTTGTCCTGTCAAGGCACTGCGCCACCCAGTGGTGGGACTGTGACATTGCAGGACTTTTTTCCAGTTTCTTATAAGAAAAACTCCAGGGTGAAAAAGGTCACATCTGCACGGCAGCTGGAACCTCCACTGACACCGGAACAGTGCGGGACTCAGGACATTTCTGCTGAGGCGCAGCAACGGGATGAAACTCTATGCATCACTGCTTCAGAGGGTGTTCCAGCTTGGACAGTTCCAAAATCAAGGTCTGCCAAACTTTCGGGGCAGGGAGAGTCAATTTTCATATCAAAGGGGGTTGTTGAATTTCTTTTACAATATTGAAGCACAGCCTTGGAGTCACAGCCAGAACTGTTGGTTCATCTTCCAAAAATTTTCCAAATAATGCAGGGCAGTCGTGTGTTCTCCTCCACAGCAGACGCTTCACTTTTCTCCAGAGACTTCCAGCCTTCATCTTCGCAGATGCTGCAGACGCCGTTGGTATCCATGAGTGCTGCTGCACCAGAACTGCAGCCACAGCAGATGACTCCACTCTACAGGCAAGTACCCACTGAATTTACAGCTTTGCAGAGCGCAAAAGTGGACTGGCAGGACATTCGAGCAGAGTTGGAGAAAGAGAAAGGTTTATTGCAGGGCTCGGGAATTATAATGATGCCGGTGAACTATGATGCTCAGGGCCAAAACCCGAGATGGGAACGCCTGGACCGTGGAGCAATCAAAGATTTAGCTAAGGCCATTCGGGACAATGGGTTGTCATCACCATATTTCAAGCAAATGTTTAAAAGTATTTTTGGAATGTATGACTTAACACCGTATGATCTTAAATATCTTGCAACATCAGTTCTTACAGACACCCAAGCTCTCGTGTGGCAGAAGGCGTGGAGGAGATCCCTGGAGGAGCTGAGAGCCAGATACCAGGGCAGGCTGAATGCGAACCTCACCATGGTGCAGCTTGCTGGTGATCCTCCTGAGGACGATCCAACTCAACAGGCGGTGAGGCTCCCGCATCACGTGCTCAGCGACATCAAAGAGGCAGCACGGAGGGCAATTCTTCAGATTGCTCCAGCGAGGGTCCAGGACACCATCTACACCACGATCAAACAGGGTCCTTCAGAGCCGTTTTCTTCATTTGTGGATCGTCTTTCTCAGGCGGTGGAGCGGCAGGTGAGCGAGGAGGGAGCGAAACCACACCTGGTCAAAAGCCTCGTGTTCTCCAATGCCAATCCGGAGTGCAGACGGATCATCAGCGTGATGCCGCACCAGGCCACTTTGGCAGACATGATCGAGGCTTGCAGCAAGGTGGGGACACCACAACATGTTGCTTCCATCATGGAGGAACACTTGGGGGATTGAATTGAAAAACGTGTTAGGGAAGCTCTTGCAAATTATACAAAGGGCAACCCTAATGCAGACAGACGGTGCTTTGGGTGTGGGGCACAAGGACATATTAAAAGGAACTGCCCACAACATGCAAAGCCCAACAAGCCACCAGACCTCTGCCCTCGGTGCAGGAGAGGGAAACATCTCACAAGTGAGTGTCACTCACAGACAGATATGGATGGGAAACTTCTTCCTATTCCGGGAAATGGAAAAAAGAGCGCGAATCAACGCCAGCGCGCTCAGACACAAATCCTGGCAGTGACACAGAACCAGCAGGGACAATCCTCGGGGAGCAACAAACAGAACCCCTCAGCAGAGCAATCTCCAAAATCCCCAGCAATCCAGACTTGGTACCACCCGGATTCCAATGCATCTTGGCAACCTCCAAATTGACGTGTCTTTTGGACAATAGCCATGCAGTGATACCTACAGGTGTCACAGGGACTTCTTGGAAAAGGCAGGATTTTTTAATAATGGCCAGGGACAGGAGCAGTATCCTTGGACTTGTTGTTTATCCATCTTTGATTTCAGCAAACCATAATGAGGAGTTGATGGTCACGGCAAAAGCCTTGCGACCACCTCTGACAATTCCACAAAACACACCGATTGCTCGAGCTATGGCTTTGCCATCTCATCCAGAAAGGCAAGCCATGCCGGTGTTCAACAAACGGGACTCTTTTCCTGGTGATCAAGCAGACGTGCATGCATCTTGGGTGAAACATTTGAGCCGAGATCGGCCCATTGTTACTTGTCAGTTGACTTGTAACGAGAAGACAATTGCTATTACAGGGATGCTTGACACAGGAGCGGATGTTACAGTTATTTCATACATTTTTAGGCCTCGGGAATGGGACTTGGTTGCACCTTTGGGTTCTCTCACAGGTATAGGGGGGAGTTCCCTGTGCATGCAAAGTGAAAACGCAATTGTTGTCACAGGTCCGGGAAAAAAGACAGCAGTTATCCGTCCTTTCATCGTGCAAAAGCCCATCACAGTATGGGGAAGGAACCTTTTGGCACAATGGGGACTGGAATTAGAATTGGATTTTTAACAGGGGTCACTGTGGCACTCACCACTCTGAAACTGACATGGAAAACAAATGATCCTGTTTGGGTGGATCAGTGGCCCCTGGAGCGGAAAAAATTGAGTGCATTGAAAAAGTTGGTCCAAGAACAGCTGCAGAAGGGACACATCAAACCAACAGACAGCCCATGGAATTCCCCAGTGTTTGTCATTCGCAAGAAAACTTCAGGGTCTTGGAGACTGCTTCATGATCTCAGGAAAATCAACGAGGTCATCGAGGACATGGGGCCACTGCAGCTTGGGCTTCCATCTCTCTCGATGATCCCGAGGGACTGGTCGCTTGTGATCATTGATCTCAAGGACTGTTTTTTCAGCATTCCACTTCATCCAGATGATGCTCCACGCTTTGCATTTTCTGTCCCAAGCATCAATAGAAAATAACCTTTGCAGAGATACCACTGGACGGTTCTTCCTCAGGGACAAAAATGGCACAAAGATCTCTCAATGTGGAAAGGAAAATCCAAAGTACCATACAAAAGTTAAGAATCTTAAAGTATTCATGAGCTCCACTGACTGTCAGTACAAAGTTCTCAAGGGACTCATTAAAGCAGATAAATGGGGCCATGATTGCACAAACCTCTCACAGAGTCTGTAGCAAAAGGGAAACATCAAGTACCTTCAGATAACTGAAGTACCTTGAAGCATTAATGGGCCCCACTGAGTGTTGTTACTGACAAAGCCTCTCCAGGGATTAATTACAGCAAAATATTGGAGGCCAGGATTGCAGAAACCTCTCAGAGACTCCAAGGCAAAAGCAAAAGACAAAGCACTTTGAAAAAGGACATTGCAGTCCCTGGGAGCATGAACGAGCCCCCAGGGCCATTCCTGACCAAGGCTCCCCAGGGACTCCTTCCAGCAGATCCTTGAGGCCACTGGGATGTGGGCATGGGGAGGATGCTGAGGGCAGGACCAGGGGGTGACAGTGCCCAGCCTGGCTGGGGCTGTGCCAGGAGGCCCCAGGGCCTCAGCACAAGGTGTCTCCTGACAGCCCTTGGTGGCACAGACCCTGCTGTGCCCCAGGGCACCAAGACTTGGCTTCTCTCTGTCCCCACCTGGCATCAGTGCCTCCAGTTCTCTGCTCTGCCTGGGGTCTGGGGACACTTTCTCAGTCGTGTCCCTCAGTGGGACCCATTAAAAGTCCCAGAAACTTTGGAGTTGGATTCTGACTTGGAGTTCTGCAGAGGTTTCTGCAGCTCCCTCTCAGGGCCTGATGTTCAGGGCTGAGCACAAAGCCCCAGAGGGTCATTAAAGTCCTTGTGCTGTGTCTGCTGCTGAGCTGGGCCGGGCTCCTGGCACAGAGGGTGATCCTGGTAATCCAGCAGAGCTTCAAAAGCACATTTCTCTTGCTGAGCAGCTCTTCTGCCAGCCCAGCAGGGCTGGGGCACTGCCTGCAGCCAGCCCGGGCACAGCACAGAGGCACAGAGAGCTTCAATCAGTCAGGGCTGGGAAGGGGCTGAGAAGTGCCCGGGGCAGAATCACTGCCAGCCCTTGGCACAGGAACCTCTGGCTGCAGGACAATGCAGCTGCAGCTCCTGCAGAGATCTCCTAAAGCTGGAACATGCCAATGCCCACAGAGCCTGTGAGTGCATTCTCTGCTCATCTCCTGTGCAGAGCAGCCAGGGCTGCCCAGGGCTGTCCTGCAGAGCAGGGTCCTGCAGCCCAGGGCGCTGTGCTGGGCCAGGGACTCTGCTGCCTGCCAGGGACAGCTCTCAGCCAGCCCTGGAGCTGCTCCCAGTACTGGGGGACAAGATCTGAGGGGAAGGAGACAGCTGGTAAGTCTTGGAATGTAATCCTTGTGTGGTGAGGATACTGTATTGTTCAGGACTGTTCCCAGCATGGCATTTAACTCCAGAACTTTTCCAAATGGATTATACAGGGAGCATAGCAAGACAGGAACTGCATAAATGGGAAATTTCTGCTTTCTTATGTACTAATCTTTGTTGCCTGGATGGGGAATTCCCCATAGATATGCATCTCTCAGTTCATATTGAGAAAAAGTTTTTTTTCACATCTGAATAAACCAGGCAGTAACAGAATTCAGCACAGGGCCTCTTAGATGCATCATCTTTGTGCTTTTTCCAGCCTGCTCAGGATTGCTCTGATGTTATCATCAGAGCTTGCAGAGCCAGAGCTGCTCCTGGGCAGTGCCTGAGCTGGGAGGGGTCTGCAGGGCAAAGCTGAGCCCCCAGGGCTGGGCTGGGCTCTGGCAGCTCTGGCAGGGCTCAGCCCTGGGCACAGGGAAGCAGCTGCTGACAGGGACAGCCCCAGGCAGAAGAGCCCTGGGCAGGCAGTGGGGGGAAGATGCCCCTAAGCTGTGCTGGGATATTTAAAGTCCTCTCCACACTCAACTATTCCATAATTCTTTTTCTTACCGATTCCCATGTGCAGCCTCAGGAAATGTCCAACAGCAGCTCCATCAGCCACTTCCTCCTGCTGGCACTGGCAGACACGCGGCAGCTGCAGCTCCTGCACTTCTGCCTCTTCCTGGGCATCTCCCTGGCTGCCCTCCTGGGCAACGGCCTCATCATCAGCGCCGTAGCCTGCGGCCACCACCTGCACACGCCCATGTTCTTCTTCCTGCTCAACCTGGCCCTCAGCGACCTGGGCTCCATCTGCACCACTGTCCCCAAAGCCATGCACAATTCCCTCTGGGACATCAGGATCATCTCCTACACAGGATGTGTTGCACAGGTTTTTTTTTCTTTTCTGTGCTGCAACAGAGTTCTATCTCCTGACCATCATGTGCTATGACCGCTACGTGTCCATCTGCAAACCCCTGCACTACGGGACCCTCCTGGGCAGCAGAGCTTGTGCCCACATGGCAGCAGCTGCCTGGGGCAGTGGCTTTCTCCATGCTCTGCTGCACACAGCCAATACATTTTCCCTGCCCCTGTGCCATGGCAATGCCCTGGGCCAGTTCTTCTGTGAAATCCCACAGATCCTAAAGCTCTCCTGCTCCAATTCCCACCTCAGGGAACTTGGGCTTCTTGCTGTTACTGCATGTTTGCTCTTCGGATGTTTTGTGTTCATTGTTTTCTCCTATGTGCAGATCTTCAGGGCCGTGCTGAGGATCCCCTCTGAGCAGGGACGGCACAAAGCCTTTTCCACCTGCCTCCCTCACCTGGCTGTGGTCTCTCTGTTCATCAGCACTGGCATACTTGCTCACCTGAAGCCCCCCTCCATCTCCTCCCCATCCCTGGATCTTGCCCTGTCAGTTCTGTACTCAGTGGTGCCTCCAGCCCTGAACCCTCTCATCTACAGCCTGAGGAACCAGGAGCTCAAGGCTGCAGTGAGGAGACTGATGACTGGATGCTTTCAAGGACATTAAACTGCCAGCCTAGTTTCAGCAAATCACTTTAAATAAACATTATCTTTGATACTTTGTGTTGAATTAGATGTGGGGATTTTTTTCCTTTGTTTTACTTTTTTGATACTGTCCACAATAAATTTCATTTTTGTGCCATTTCTGATTTTGTTTCTCTCCACCTTCCCTGTGGCCACAGACTGTGTCAATGAGGGGCTGCGCGCTTGGTGGCTTTCAAGAAACTAAAGGATGTCCCAGCAGAGTTTTCTGCAGAGATGCCCTTTTGTTGCCTTCTCTGGAGCTGCAGCAGCAATGTCTGTGTGCAGAGCTGGGGCAGATCAGTGCTGGCAGAGCAGCTCTGGTCCTGCTGGCCACACCATTCCTGATCCAGGCCAGGAGCCATTGGCCTTCTTGGCCACCTGGGCACACTGCTGGCTCATGTCCAGCCTGCTGTCCATCAGTCCCTGCAGGTCCCTTTCTGCCTGGCTGCTGTCCAGCCACTCTGTCCCCAGCCTGTAGCGCTTGCAGGGGTTGTTGTGGCCAAAGTGCAGGACCCGGCACTTGGACTTGTTAAACCTCACCTTGTTGGATTTGGGCTCTGGATCCAGCCTGTCCAGGGCCCTGTACAGAGCCCTCCTACCCTCCAGGAGATCAACACTCCCATCCAGCTTGGTGTCATCTGCAAAGATGTCCTTGGTTCCAAGGGGCCCCTCAGTGTCATAATGTCTCTTTGGTTACACCAGGCCCTGCACTCTCACACTGGTCTCCTTGGTTCCATGGGGTCCCACAATGTGACAATGGATTCCTTGGTTCCATGGGGTTCACAGTGTCACAATGTTCTCGTTGGTGCCGCAGTTTCACAGTGGCCCCTTGGTTCCATGGGGCCCCAGGGTGTCACAAAGGCCCCATGGTCACATGAGGTCCCACACTGTCACAGTGCTCTCTGTGCTTCCACAAGTCCCCTCAGTGTCACAATGGACTCCTTGTTGCCACGAGGCCACACAGTGTCACAACGGCCTTCCAGATTCCCTGAGGCCCCAGAGTGTCACAGTGGCCCCTTGGTTACACAAGGTCCTGCAGTGTCACAATGTCCCCTTGGTTCCAGGAGGCCCCGCAGTGTCAGAAGGGCCCCTTGGTTCCACTGGGCCCTGGACTCTCCCAATGCTCTCCTTGGTTTGGCAGTGTCACAGTGGTGAAACCCCTCGGTCACACGAGGCCCCACAGTGTCACCATGGCCTCTGTGGTTCCACCAGGACCCAGCGTCACGGGGACTCCCTGGTTCCATTGGGCCCCAGAGCACCACAATGGAGCCCTGGTTCTATGGGGCTGCACAGTGTCACCATGGTCCTCTTAGTTCCATGAGGACCTGCAGGGTCACAATGGCCCCAGAGTGTCCCAATCATCACAGAATGACAGAATCAGACAGGCTGGAAAAGACCTTTGGGATCATCAAGTCCAATAAATGCCCTAATACCGCCTTGTCACCCAGACCATGCCACTGAGTGCCACTGGAGAGGGACAGTGACTCTGCCACCTCCCCCCTGGCCTGCCCATTCCAATGCCCACTCACCCTTTCTGTGAAGAACTTCTTCCTCTTGTCCAGCCTAAACCTCCCCTGGTGCAGCTGGAGGATGTGTCTTCTTGTCCTGCCCTCCAGCAGATCCACACTCACACCCAGCTTGGTGTCACCTGCAAATTTGGGGATGGTGGGTTCCATCCCCTCACCCAGATCATCGGTGAAGATGTTAAACAGGACTGGGCCCAACACAGATCCCTGGGGACAGCACCAGGGACTGGACACCAGCTGGGTGCAGCACCATCCTCACCCCTCTCTGGGCCCAGCCTCCAGCCAGCTCTTCCATCTCCCAGCCAGGAGGGAACCTGCCCCAGCCGTGGGCTGCAGCTTTTCCAGGGAATGCTGTCACAGACAGTGTCCAAGGCTTTGCTGAAGTCCAGATGGACACATCCACAGCCTTTCCCACATCCACAGGTGGGTCACCTGGTCATAAAAGGAGATCAGGTTGCTCAGGCAGGATCTGCCCCTCTTAAATCCACTCTGGCTGGCTCTGACCCCTCGGCCATCCTGTGGGTGCCCTGTGGTGGCTCTCAAGGTGATCTGTTCCATAACCTTGCTGGGCACCGAGGTCAGGCTGACAGGCCTGGAGCTCCCCAGATCCTCCTTCCAGCCCTTCTTGGGGATGGGCTCACACTGGCACCTCCAGTGCTCTGGGACCTCCCTGGTGAGCCAGGACTGATGGTAAATGATGGGGAGCAGCTTGGGGAGCTCATCCGCTAGCTCCCTCACCCCCCTAGGATGGATCCCATCAGATCCCATCCACCTGTGAGCATCTGAGTGGCTCAGCAGGTCACCAGCTGCTTCCACCTGGATTACAGGGGCCTGTTCTGCTCCCTGTGACCATCTACCAGCTCAGGAGAACTCTTGTCCTGAGGACAATCTCTCCATATATTGAAAATTGAGTCAAACAAGGTATTAAGTAGCTCAACCTTTTCCTTATCTTTAGTTACTCTATTTTCCACTGCATCCAATAAAGAGTAGAGGTTCTCCTTATACCATGTTTTGCTATGAATTTATTCATAGACACATTTTTTATTATTTTTCACAGAAGTGGCCAGGTTAATCTCTAATTGAAATTTCACATCTTTCCTTTTCTCTTTCTGCATGATGTAACAACATCCTTAAACATTTGCTAAGTTGCCTGACCTTCTGTCCAAAGTTAATGCTCTCTCTGCTTTCCCCTGAGTTCCCACAAAAGCTCCATGGGTAGTCAGGACAGTGATTTTCCTCACCAGATCATCTTTTGCCACACTGGGACAGGCTGCTCCGTACTCCTTAAGATTGCTTTCTCAAAATGTGTCCATCGTTCCTGAACCCCTTGGTTTTTAAGGGCTCTTTCCCTTAAAAAAATTCAGTACCTGATTTTGTACTCCCCAAACCTGCATCCTAAGTAGGCCAAAGTCTGCCCTTCCTAATTCCAGTGTTGAAGTTTTGTTGCTGCCCCTCCTTTTTGCACAGATCATTGAAAACTTGATTATTTCATGGTCCCTGTGCCCCAGGCAGCCTCCGACCCCCACATCTGCCACCAGCCCTTCTCTGTTTGTGAACAGCAGGAGACAGAGCTTTCCTTGTGAGCTCAGTGTTACCAAAAATTCAGTAAAACAGAAAACTCCTTAACACCAATGCAGCATTAAGAAGCAGCATTCTTTATTCAGCTGGATGCATGGGGGATAGCTCCTCCCAAAGCCGAGCATGCTGAGTACAGGAAAGTTTCTGTTCATATTCTGTATTTTGTACACATATCCATTGATTGTCGTGGACTAAACACACATCTGATAATCATTTCCCCAGAATCATTAACATATTTCCCCTCCCCTTTACCCATGTGTTCTTCTGTCCTGGGGTTCTCTCTGGTGGTCCCTGGTGGTCGTGAACCCCAATGTTCCTATGGGCCTGGCTGAGCTGGCAGGACACTGAGGCTTGTGAACTTCCAGTTCCTCTTCTCACACAATGGGCATTGTGTGGTCTCCATAGGCCTGGGGTTTGGAGAACAAGCTCCAGGTGTCAGCTCACCTGGTGGAGACAATTTATCATCTGGTAACAAGAGGTCACAGAGTGGGCTGTGACATCACAGAGTGAGGTCATTGAGAAGCTACAACATCATAGACTGTCCCTGTAACATCAAAGCTGGCTGTGACATCACAGGGCAGAGGTCTGACATCACAGAGCAGGTGATGACATCACAGAGCTCTATGTGACATCAGAGACCAGCTGTGTGAAATTAGAGAATGGGCTGTGACATCTCAGAGCAGACTGTGACATCACAGTGGGGCTGTGTGACATCCCAGGCGGGCTCTGTGAGGTCACTGGGTTGGTCACTCCGTCCCAGCTCCCCCTCACAGTTTCTCCCAACAAGTCCAATGCTGTTCATGCCCAGTGGGGTCCCTGTCCCCTGGTATCCCCCCGGTCCCCCTGGAGCCACAGCCTCCACCAAAGGATGTTCCACAGGGTCCACCCCAGAGCTTGACATGGGGAAAAGGGGCCAGGGCTGTGTGCCCAGGACATCAAGGACATGGTTTATCCAGGTCCCCGTGGCCTGGGTTGGGTTCCCCAGGGCAGGAAAGATGCCTGGCAGCTGGAGCAGGATTAGGGAAGGGCCTCCAAGGTGGGGCTGGAGCCCTTGGGCTGTGAGCAGAGGCTGAGGGAGCTGGGCTTGTCCAGCCTGAGCAGGAAAGGCTGAAGGGCTCCTCATCCCAGCCTGGCAGTGCCAGCGAGGAGGGGATGGAGAACACAGAGCCAGGCTCTTCACCAGGGGGCCTGGTGGGAGACAGAAGCCAATGGGTGTAAGGGGAAAGAGGGGAGATCAGCCAGGCCAGGAGGAGATGAAATGAGTCAGGCTGGTTTCAGCATTTCCCCAACACCAAAACCAGCCTGACCTCCCTTCTCCATCCACCACTGACAGCTTTGCAATTCAGGTATTGTTTGAGCTGTTTTGCCCACACTCCTGTCTAAGATCAATTTTAGCATGTAAGTCACTAGTGGATGGTGGACTCATCAGATGCTGCTGGGATGCTGCACATAGCTCAGGGAAGAGCGTGATTGTTATTAAATTGTGTCCTGTTCAACCATGGTCTGTTGGCCATGAGGAGAAAATTTCTGTGCCTTTGAGTCTCACCAGTTCCTGACCCCCAAAGGACACAAACCTGATGAGTTGTGGTTCCTACTCCAGTGGTGGCACATGGAGCTCCCTCCACCCCCAGAGCAGAGCTCCCTTGTCCCAGAAAGTCCCCAGCAATACAGGGATGAAGGAAGCAGGAAAGGCTGTGGGGATCAGGGGCAGGACATGGCCAGGGATTTGGGGTGGTTGTGAGCCCAGGGCAGGACCTGGCCCTTGGCCTTGGTGAACCTCATCCCATTGTCCTGGGCCCATGGCTCCAGCCTGTCCAGATCCCTCTGCAGAGCTTCCTGCCCTCCAGCACAGCCACACTCCCACCCAGCCTGGGCTCACCTGGAACTGCCTGAGGGTTCCCTGGATGGCCTCGTCCAGATCAGCAATAAAGAGATTTCACTGACCTGGCCCCAGTCCTGAGCCCTGGGGACACCCCTGGATGTGACTCCATTCCTCAGCTGCTCTGAGTGCCAGGGGGTGGATGGGGGAAATGGTGGGGAGGGGTAGGGACAAAGTGTTATTGATTGTCAGCCATGAAGGGTCTTGATTTTCATATATGTTCAGACAGCGTTAAAAGGTGCTGGGGCTAAATATCAATTGGACATTGCTGATATCAGTCTATTAACAGGAAAAGAACAATTCTCTCTGCCCTGTTTTCGATATAGTATATTCACTTTGTATACATTTCTCAAATCTGTCTAATTAAGCACAGAAGAATTGAGGACTTGAATTATTCCCATGGGTTTTTCCTTGTTTTGGCATTTTGAACAAATGTTTAGAAGCCTTTTGTCACTGAATTCCTGAACTGAAGAAATCAAGATAGAAGAGGCCTCTGGAGCAGTAAAATTCATCAGCAGCCTCCAAGTGGTTGAGGATCCATCCCAGAGCAGCAATGAGCAGAAATGGGCACAGCTCTGAGGCTGCCCCAGCTCTGGGATGGGCCCTGGGCCTGGAGCAGGAGCAGCTCTGGAGGGCCCCAGAGCCGGGGCTCTTGTGCTGGCCTGGGCAGATGGAATGGCAGGAGGGGCTGCAGAGCTCTCAGCACCTCAGGCAGAGGGGAGCAGGGCAGCCAGGGAGCTCCTTTGGCCTTGGCCAAGCCCCTTCCCCCATGGTGGGGCTGAGTCCTGGCTGAGCTGCAGCTGCTGCTGTGCCCTTGGCAGGGGCTGAGGCCGTGGGGCAGTGCCCAGAGCAGCCTGGGCTGAGCAGAGCTGTGGGGCCAGAGCCGGCTGGGCTGTGCTGGGGAGAGGCCCTTGGTGCTGCCCAGAGCTCAGGGCAGCTGGCAGAGCTGGCAGGGAGCTGGGCTGGGCTGGGAGAGCCTGGCACAGAAACCATCAGTGTCCATCTCAGCCTGGCTGAGCGGGCAGGGGCAGGAAGAGCATCCAAGGTCCACAAGTTCTCTGTGTGGGAGCTGAGCTTTTGACCCTCTGAGCCCTTCCAAGTGCTGGGGTTGCACCTCCAGCTCCAGAGGAGATGGGAACAGAGACAAATAATTCCTGCTGGATTCTTCATTGTGTTTGCTTATACAGGTGGCCTTGATCCATATGTAGACAAGGTGTTTTGTGTCAGATAACACTGGGAGAGTGATAAGAATAATATTTTTTAGCTGAAAATTATATTTCACACATAGTACACAATGAGGAATAAAAGACACATATGACCAGAAGAGCATCTGAGTTTTTCAGACGACAAGAGACTCATTGACATTCCAGCAGTCAAACTTGCTCAAATACTTTCCTCAGGGCTTCCTTGAGATGAGATGTGACCACCAGAGGCCAAGGCCAGCCAGAGCTGTCTGTCCTGGAAGATTTTGGGTGGGATTACCCTTTCATAAAGGGAATTTTTCAGGGGGAATATCAATTTTGGCCATGAGCACCTGGAAAGATGGATGGTTCTTTTCCATAGGAAGGAAAGCACAGAGCCCCAGTTCTCCAGGGGCTGATGAGAGGCAGCCATCAACATTCCAAGATCAGCTGGACCTGTCAGGTGGCCCTGGGAGGCCAAGCCAGCCAGACCTGTTCCATGTTCCCTTGGTTTCATGGCACTCTGCAGTGTCCCAATGTTCTCCTTGCTTCTGAAGTGTGGCCCCTTCCTTCCATGAGGCCCCCAGGGTGACAATGACCCTTGGGTTCCACAAGGCCCCACAGTGTCACAATGGTCTCACAGAAAGGAAACCACAGAGCCCCTGTGTTTCAGGATCTGATGAATTCTTCAGTCACCGGAGGCCAAGGCCAGCCAGACCTGTCTGTCCTGGCAGGTTTATCTGTGACCAACCCTTGGATATTTGGAATTGTGAATGTAGAATCCCAATTTCAGACATTTGTGCCTGGAGGAGAAGGCCAGTTCTTTTCCATAGGAAGGGAAGCATGGATCCCCTGTGTTTGGAAGGCAGGTGAGAGCCCACCTAAGGATGCCAAGGCCAGCCAGACCTGTCTGTAATGGCAGCTTTTGTGCAGGAGCAATCTTTGACTATAGGACTTCTGGAGGTGGAATCCCAATTTTGGCCATGGACACCTGGCCAAAAGAAGGAGACAGATGAAGAATGAAGAAGAAAGACAATTGTTTTTCATAGGAAGGAAAGAGCTAAACCCCAGTGTCGCAGGGCAGAATAGGGAGACCACCAGAGGCCAAGGCAAGCCAGAGAAGTCTGTCCTGGCAGCTTTTGTCTGGGAGAAACCCTTGCACGTAGGGAATTTTGGAGGAAAAGTGTCAGTTTTGGCCATGGTTGCATGAGCAGGAGGGACGGTCCTATTCTACAGGAAGAAAAGCACAGAGCCTCAGTGTTTGAAGGCAGGTGAGAGCCAGCTCTCAGGAAGACAAGGCCAAACACACTTGTTAATGACAGCTTTTGTTTAGGAGCAATCTCTGGATATTGGGAATTTTGGAGGGGGTAATCCCATTTTGGCCATGGATGCTTGAATAAGAAGGACAGTTCTTTTCCATTGGAAGGAAAGCCCAGAGCCCCAGGGCTCTGTTTCAGGGGTACATGAGAAGAAACCCTTGACATGCCAAGGGCAGTTGGACCAGTCAGGCCAAGCCAGCCAGACCTGTGACCTGTTCCCTTGGATCCATGGGGCCCTGCAGGGTCACACCGGCCCCTTGTTTCCATGGGGCCCTGCAGTGTCACACTGGTGGTGTCATATTGGATCCTTGGTTCCATGAGGCCCAGATGTGTCACGCTGGCCTCTTGTTTCCATGGGGCTCCATAGTGTCACAATGGTCCCTTGCTTCCATGAGGCCTTGCAGGGTCACAGGGGTCTCCTTGGGGCCACAGGGTCACAATGGACCCTTGGTTCCATGGGCACTCACAGTGTCAGAAGGGTCTCCTTGGCTCCATGGGGCCCTGCAGAGCCCCTTGATTCAACGAGGCCTCAAAGTGTCAGAATGGCCTCCAGGATTCCAATGGGCCCCACAATGCCACAATGGACCTTTGGTTCTGTGGGGTCCCACACTGTTCCATGAATCCTTAGTTCCATGGGCCCTGTAGCTCCTTGGTTCCATGGTGCCACTCAGTGTGACAGCTGCCCCTTGGCCTGCCAACACTCCATAGCGTCACAATGGCCCCTCGGTTCAATGGGGCCTTGTGGTGTCACAATGGCTCAGTGAGGCCTTTAGTGTCACATAGTGTCCCTGATTCCATGACTGTTGGAACCCTGGATGCTGAGAATGTTCAACTTGCTGTGCTGAAAGGCACAGACTTGCAAGAGAACACTGCATTTGACCTGAGGTTGTGGAGAAGGCTTCCAAAATTGATTAATAGCACTGGGGTTACGGGTGCGTAGTTGGTTAGAGGTGTATACTACCACAGGGTGGAAAAATTAGAGTTTGGGGTTTCAGAACATAGTAATAAATATGAAGCAAGATGGAGGTTTTAGGGTGGAGACACATTCTTCTTATTTACCTTCTTACATTATTCTTTATGGCTTTGGGTGATATTTTGTGATTGGACAGAAAAGTCCGCATTGCTGACTTCGAGGGATCAGTTATTGGGTCAAAATGGAAAATAATATAGGTGTCATTTCTTGGTTGGATAGTTTTTAAAGACCTTGTAACAAGAAATTATTTGGCCATTTTGTGACTTGCTAATGAAAGACTGCAGAACTCACAGTTGTGAGGCTGCAACACTGATAAGAAACAAGAAGCACCTGAGTCTGAACACGAATTATCGTCTCAGGCACCTAAAATCCTGACCAGGACACAGGTAGAAAAAACAAGCAGAGCACCCACACCTAAGGCCTGGCAGTGTGACAACAGACCATTGGTTTCACTGAGCCCCACAGTGTCATGATGGTCCCCTTGGCCCCATGAGGCTCTGCAGTGCCACAGAGGCCCTTTGGTTTCACAAGGCCTCAAAATGTAGGAATGGTCTCCATGGTTCCATGAGACCCTGCTGGGTCACAATGGACCTTTGGTTCCAGGATGCCCCAGAGTGACACAATGGTGACACAATGGTGACACAATGGTTCCATTGGACCCTTCATCCCATGGAGACCCACAGTGTTCACTGCAGTCCCCTTGGTTCCATGAGGCCCTGCCATGCTCTCATGGCCCCTTGGTTCCAGTGAATCCCAAAGCGTCAGAACAGTCTCCATTGTTCCATGAGGACCCACAAAGTCACTGTGGTCTGCTTGGTTCCACAGGGCCCCACAGTGTCACAATGGACTCTTGGCTCCATGAGGTGCCATGCTGTGTCACAATGGCTCATGGTTCCATGAGGCCACACAGTTTAACAATGGTCCCTTGGTTCCATGAGGCCTCGCTGTGTCACAATGGACTTGGGGTTCCATGAGCTTTCCTACTGCCAAAAACAGTCTCCCTGGTTCCACAGTGTCACCATGGTCCCTTTGTTCCATGAGGTTCCATGGCAGAACCTTGGTTCCATGGCCACCTTGGTTCCGTGTGACCTTGCAGTGTCACAATGGACCTGTGGTTCCACGAGGCCTTGATGTGTCAGAATGGCCCCTTGGTTCCAAGAGGTTTCTCAGGGTCACAATGGTCTCCTTGGATCTGTGGTGTCACAATGGACCATTGGTTCAATGTGGCCCCAGTGTGCCAAAATGGATTTTGGCTCCATGGGGTTTCGCTGTGTCACCATGGACCCTTGGTTCCATGAGTTTGCACAGAGTCACAGCTGACTCCTGGGTTCTGTGAGGCCCCGTGGTCACCAAATCTCTGAAATATCAGAACAAGACTCCTTAACACTAATTTGCTATTTAAGAGGGGGTCATTTATTCAGGCCTTGGGTCTAGTGAGGGATAACTCCTAACCGTATGTGGACATGTAACTCTACCAGTGTGTTGCTTATACACAGTCACTAAATGTGTATTACAATTTACCCATTGCCATAAAACCCTCCCCAAGTTCCCAGGTTCAGTCCTTGCTTTTTGTATCACTGCACCCTTGAGCCAGATGTCTTCTACACTTCCAACTGTCCTTGCTGGAAAAGCATCTCCTGCACAACTTGTTCCTGTGTTAAAAGTTCCCAGGAATGGTAAAAATGGAATTAACCCTTTGGGTATCAGCCCAAGTCTTTGTGTGGCCAGGCAGGGGCAGCAGGAGGCAGAGCTGCCAGCAAAGGAAGGGCCAGCGAGGTGGGGCAGCCGGGGGTGACGACAGCCTGCAGGGACAGAGGCGCAGGGCAGGGACACCGTGGGACAGCCTGGGCTGCAGAGGGCTCAGGGATGTGCAGCAGCTGCAAGGCCCTGACAGAGCCAACCTGTGCAGCCCTTTGGCCATGGCTGCTGGCCCTGGGCCTGAGGCCACCAGGGGACAAGTGACCCTTGCAGCCCTGGGGCCTCAGTGCCTCCTTGTCCCTGCTCAGCAGCCTGGCAGGGGCCGCCCCATGGTCCTGCCCTTGGCACTGCACATCCCCACATGCCAGTGCCCATCCCGGGAAGAGCCCTGAGCAATGAGGGAGGGACAGGATCTGCCTTGCCAGGGGCTGGGGCTCAGGCCTGGGCCCTTTGCATTCCTGAAACACATCCAGGTTTGCTCAGCACCAGAGGCACCTTCCCCTTGCTTGTGCCCAGCTGTCATCAGTGCCTCCAGTGTTCTGCTGTACCTGGAACCTGGGGACACTTTCTCAGTGCTGTCCCTCAGTGGGACCCATTAAAACTTCAAGAAACTTTGGAGTTTTAATTTAACTTTGACTCCTTGAGAAGTTTTTTGAAGACACTCTCAGGGACTGAGTCTGATGTAAACAACTCCAAAGCCCTGAGAGGGTCATTAAAGGTTTCCTATTCCAGTTGTGGAGAAAGATTTCAAAGTGCTTGTAAGAAATACACATTCCTGTTTTAAAGGGTGTATTTTATGACATTTCTCTTTAGATCAGAGGTGATTGCAGCATTCTGTGATTGATATTGAGTCAGGGTCTCCCCTCAGGAGCTCTGGCCTGCTCAGAGAAGCTGTGCCCTGAGCTCTGGCCCAGCGTGGACAACCTTGCTCCACATTGCCCCAGCCCATCCTGTCTGTCCTCACTCACCTGGGACCTGCTGTGCCTGCAGAGCTGGCTGCACCCAGCCTAAGAGGGGCTTTCCCTTTTTCTATGTTTGGAGCAATCTAAAACCCCTGAGTTTCCCCATGAAAACAGACACCCTCCTCAGGTGTGTGCCAGCCCAAGGTGCCACCAAAACCACTCCAGACCGGCCCTGGGCCAGCTGTGAGGGTGGATCATCAGCCCCAGCTGCACTGGGCACTGCAAAGGGCTGTGGCCATGGGCACTGCACTGACCCCACTGCTGGGTTTGGCTGCCACGGCAGCCCTGAGAAATTAAACTGTCCTTGGAAACACTGGGGAGGACTGGGACATACTGGGGAACACTGGGAATGCTGTGGGACACACTGGGACATACTGGGAGTGATCCTGTGGGGCACTGGGACAGCCTGGGAACATGAGGAACACTGAGGGGGAATCTGGGTGGGCTGGGATGGACTATGCGGGTACACTGGGACACACTGGGACATACTGGGAGTGAAACTGGGGGATACTGGGACAAACTAGGGACATTGTGGGGAAGACTGGGCAACACTGGGGCATATTGTGGATGACATTGGGAGGAACTGGGAGGGTCTGGGAATGAACTCAGGTGTATTGGGAGGGAGTGGGCTCTACTGGGAGGGCCTGGAGGGGCACTGGGGCTGTACTGGGTTGTACTGGGGATGAACTGGGCTGTGCTGGGAGGGACTGGAGGGGCACTGGGACTGTACTGGGCTGTACTGGGGATGAACTGGGCTGTGCTGGGAGGGTCTTGAAGGGTTGAATGGGCTGGTCCCGCTCCCACCACCTTCCATTGGTCGAGGCTCCCGCCCATCACAGCTCCCAACCAATCAGTACCAGGGATCATAGCTCTGGGGGCGGTGCCTAGAGTCAGCGCCATCTTTTCTTTTGCCTACATCTCCCATCTTGCACCGCAGCCCAATAGAGCCCCATTGGGGCCGGGACTACAACGCCCGTCATGCCCCGCGCTCCACAGAACCCCGGTACCGCCCCCATCTCTCCCGTCAGTGTCCCCCAGACCCTCCGGGATCCCCAAGTGCCCTCAGCGCCCATTCGGGACCCCCCAAAAGCGTCCTCGGATCCCCTGAGTGCTCCTAGCCCCACAGGTGCCCGGTACAGCCACTTCTGGGAATTCCTCTCCTCTCATCCCCCGCGGCCCCAGACCCCTCAGAACACAGTTCCGCGCCTAAAATTCCTGCCGCGCCCTGCGCCCTGAGGAACCCGGTTAAATCTCCCCAAGCTCCCCCGAGTGCTCCCCGGACCCCGAACTGCCCCTCAGGATCCCTGAGTGCCCCTCCAAGCGCCCGCCCGGCTCCCCCAGGGGTCCCCAGACCCTCAAGTTCTCTCTGAATTCCCTCCGCAGACATAAAACTGCCCCAAATGTGCCCAGAAATGTCTCCGTGGGCCCCAAAGTGGCCGCTTTTACCCTGCCTGTGAAAATGATAAGAAATTATAACAAAAATAATACAAATAAACAAAAATTAGAATAAAGAGGGCAAAATCCATAGCCAATTGTGGTCAATGAATTAATGAAGGGTATTGTGTTACTTAGAACCAATGACCAATGATTTCTTGGTTGCAAATAGAGATTTTTTTATATAAGCATTAAAATTAAATAATAAAGTAATTAATAATATTTTTATGCATAAGCAAAATAAAATTTAAACTGTTATTCAGCTAAAATTAATTTATTAAATTCATTTAATTAAAATATAACTACATTTTAATTATGAAGAAGAATGCATAATTTTTTAAAAATGTTTTGGAATGTCTGTCCCAGGTGGGCAATATCTTGGGGTACGGGGATGTGGTAAATGGATGTGATTCATGCTGAATAAGTTGTTGTCCTAGATTGCAAGGCAAGATGTATTCAATTGCCATCTGTTAGAGGTTGGTTCACTGTATTGCTTATTTTATCTTTTTATTTTCTTCCCTCATAAAGAACTGTTATTCCTGCTCCCATATTTTTGCCTGAGAGCCCCCCTTAAATTCAAATTTACAGCAATTCAAAGGGAGGAGATAGACATTTTTTTTCCCGTTTCAGGGGAGGCTCCTGCCTTCCTTAGCAGACTCCTGTCTTTGCAAACCAAGACAGATTTTGGCACCCAACGTGCGGCTCGAGGGCACAGGAACAAAAAAGGGAATAACAGTTCTTGAGTAATCCAATTTTTGTGTGCTGCTACAGAAACCTCGTTCAGCGGCACCCTGTGCTCCAGCCTGCCCTGGTTTGGGTGACACGGAACCGTGGCTGCATTTCTCCATTTGCAGGCCCTGATCTAAACACGGCTCCTACAGCCAAGGCTGCTGTGGCTGTTCTCCGGTTTGTGTTATGGGTGAATAAGGGGAAGAATTCATGGATCTTTAACTTCCTCTGGGCAGCAGGCACATGGATTCACAGCTATCACACACTAACTGTGTGCTTTTGGGGTTAGTTTAATAATGGCACCTACTGTGAGGAAATGAGACAGGGGGAAATTTTCTCCCAAGCCTTTAACCATCTCTTTGGGTCTGCCCCACCAGTTTGTGAAGGGCTCAGATCCACTCCAAATACCAATGATATCATACAGGGGCTGTGTTGCTGTTAGCCCTGTTCTATTTGGCACTGAGAGACAAGGGAAGATTAACCTGGATAACCACCCTGACACCCAGCCCAGAACCTGACACGGCCCCAGAGACCAGGGATGCTGCTGCCCCAGAGCCTGACCCTGCCCCACAGCCACCCCAGATATGAACCACCCAGACTGGGTGGGGGTCTGCTGAGGGAGATGCAGGAGATGCTGAAGGAGTGCATTTCCCCAGCTGGTGAGAAGCCCTCCCCCTGCCTCGAAAAAGGAGACTCTGATGGGGCAGCAGTGGAACCCACAGATGTTACAACTGTCCAGGTTCCAGCTGAACCACAAAGGCAGCCACAGCCAGCAGCAGTCGCCCCTGTAGAAACAAGGAGGTCTAAGATGGAATCAGAGCACCCAGATAAGGGAAGGCTCTCACAACCCACAGGGAAGCCAGAGGTTGTGATCATCACCGAGTCCCTGACGTATAAAAGTCTCCGTAAGCTGCACATGAACATTGTACGATGGAGATGTGAGGCTTATACAACCTGACTGCTTCAAGTCTGAGACCTCATGGGTACAGGTGTCCAGCTGGATGGTGGTGAGGCAAGGAATTTGGGACACTTAAACCAAGACTCAGGTATAAATCAGATTTTTGTAAGGGAGCCAGGGTCCCTTTCCCTCTGGGAGTGGATTTTAAAGAGTGTCAGAGAGAGGTTTCTCCACAGAGAGATTGCAGGAGCACCAGCATAGAACGTGCTGGAAAACCCTTGAGGAAGGGATCCAACAGCTGAGGGAAGCGGCAGCATTGGAGGTACTCTTTGGGAGGGATGGACAGCATGATAATGACCCCGACAAGGTCAGGGGCACAGGGCAAATGCTGTGGAGTCTGGCAAGGCTGGGGCCGTCTCAGTACACCACCTTCATTGCCACGATTAATGCTGATAACAGCCGAGAGACAGTGGGCTCTGCTGCCAACAGCTGAGAAATTGTGAGAGTATGATCCATGGCCCAGTGCAGGCTCATGGCTCTGCTGTGGGCAAGGAACTCAAAGAGGAGATGAGGGAGGTGAGTGTGGAGGTGAGGAGGAACAGTTCCCACATTGCCCCAGTGTGAGTCACAGGCCCCAAAGTCAGAGCCCAACGTTCCCCAGCCAGAGAGAGAGGGTACGCCCCACGGGCTGGCCTGGGGTTCTTTCTGTGTGACCATGGGGAAGACATGGGAAGGTGGGATGGGAAACCCATTTCTGTCCTGGCAGTGTGGGTGTGTCAGCTCAAGGAGGGAAGCACTGACCGAGGGAATTCCAGTAAAGTGATTTGTCAGATCACCTTTAAAATACCTCTACCATGTATGCCTAGGAAAGAAACAATAACCAGGGTTAGAGGGGCCCTGTCTCTAGCCAGGGAGAAGCACTGGAAAACTGGATCTTCTGGATGGTGTGGATCCGATGGCCTGGCACATCAGTGCCACAGAAATATGAAGCCTTAGCTGATACTGGTGCACAGTGTACCCCAATGCCATCGGGACATGTGGGGCAGAACCTGTTTCCATTGCCGGGGTGACGGGGGGATCGCAGCAATTGACCCTGTTGGGAGCCGAGGTGAGCCTGGCTGGGAAGGAGCGGCAGAAACATCCATTGTGACCGGCCCAGAGGCCCCGTGTGTTCTGGGCATAGACTTCCTCCAGAACGGCTGTTACAGAGACCCAAAGGGACTCAGGTGGGCTTTTGGCATAGCTGCTGCAGAGGCAGAGGACATTAAGCTGTTGAACACCTTGCCTGGACTGTCAGAGAACCCATCTGCAGTAGGACTCCTGAGGGTGGAAGAGCAACGAGTGCCAATTGCCACCTCGACAGTGCAGGGCTGGCAGTATTGAACGAATTGGGATGCCGTGATCCCCATCCACAGAATGATCCGTGAGCTGGAGAGCCAAGGGGTGGTCAATAAGGCCCACTCACCCTTCCACAGCCCCATCTGGCCTGTGCACATGTCTGATGGAGAATGGAGATTGACTGTGGACTATTGTGGCTTGAATGAAGTGACTCCACTGCTGAGCGCTGCTGTGCTGGACATGCTGGAACTCCAGCACGAGCTGGAGTCCAAGGCAGCAAAGTGATACGCCACTGATGACATTGCTAACGCGTTTTTTTTCATTTCTCTGGCAGCAGAATGCAGGCCTCAGTTTGCTTTCACCTGGAGGTGTGTGCAGTACACCTGGAACCGACTGTCCCAGGGGTGGAAACACAGCCCCACCATCTGCCATGGACTGATCCAGGCTTCACTGGAAAAGGGTGAGGCTCCAGAACACCTGCAATACATCAGTAGCATCATTGTGTGGGGGAACACGGCAATGGAAGTGTTTGAGAAAGGAGAGAGGATCATCCAGATTCTGCTGGAAGCTTCGCCATCAAGAAGAGCAAAGTCAAGGGTCCTGTCTGAGAGATCCAGTTCCTGGGGTAAAGTGGCGAGATGGACAGAGTCAGATTCCAACTGAGGTCATCAATAAGATCACTGGGATGTCTCTACCCAGCACCAATAAGGAAACACAAGCTTTCCTAGGTGCCATAGGTTTTCGGAGAATGCACATTCCTGAGTATGGCCAGATTTTGAGCCCTCCCTACCTGGTCGCCCACAAAAAAAAACAATTTCCACTGGGGCCCTGAGCAGCAACAAGCTTTCACCCAGATCAAGCAGGAGATCGCTTGATCCTTGGCCCAGTCAGGACAGGACCAGATTTCAGAAGTGTCTTCAAAGTGGATAGACTATATTGAAAACAATGCAGAGAGAAATGTTTTGCCCTTTTAACTTTTCTTTTCCTATTTATATCTTGATATCAGCAATATCCAATTGATATTGACCCCCAGCACCTTGTTATGCAATCTGAATACATATGAAAATCATGATCCTTCATGGCTGACAATCAATAACACTTTGTCCCTACCTCCCCCATTTCCCTCATCCAACCCCTGGCACTCCTATGGATCAGGAATGTTGTGGCCAGAAGGACCAGGGCAGTGATTCTTCCCCTGTGAGACAGAGTGAAAATTTAACAGGGTAGAAATCCATTTGGATTTTGGTGAAATGTGCTGCTTTGAGCTTGCTAACATGAGTGAAATATGCTGTTTAGTCTGGTAACTGCAGCACTAGGAAAGTTGCCCCAGCTAAAGAGAAAGAATGCAAATTTCCACACTAAAAAGAGATAAGAAAGACTCCTCGGGCCTTTAAACAGACCACGCAGAGTGACCCAGGAGTTCTTTCTGTACTTTCTGACAGAAACAAGTGTAACTAGCTGTAAGTGGAACATGAAATCATCAAAATGAATATGCATGAACCTATTGTGAAATTCTATGCCTATGGAAATTAATTAAGGGTAATAAAAAAAGTTTGGGACTTCTCAGGGGTGCGCATGTCCATTGAAGGGCAATGAGTCCCCAGTGTGTCCAGTGCTGTAAATAAACATACCATTCCTTACAAATCTTTATTGGAATTGTGGGGTTTTTATTTTTCATCCTTATTTCACCTGTGCTGGGCACTGGTTGGGCAGCACCTCGAGTGCTGGGTCCAGTTCTGGGGTCCCCAATTTAGGAAGTGTCAGATTCCAGGACACTGCAGCACCAAGGAATTCATTGTGGCACTCTGAGGCCTCATGGAACCAAGAGGCCACTGTGACCCTGCAGGGCCTTGTGGAACCATGCAGAGCTTTGTGACAGAGCAGGACCTCGTGTCATGATGGGGCCATTGTGACCTCAGGGAACCAAGGGGCCAGTGCTGCCCCTCAGGAACTCACGGAATGCAGGAAACATGCTTGACACTGTGGTGGCCCTTGGAACCAAGAGGCCATTGTGACACTGTGGGACCAAGGAGAGCATTGCTGCCTGCCAGACCTCATGGAACCAAGGATCCACTGTGACACTGCAGGGCCTTGGGGGACCACGGTGACATAGTGACACTGCAGAGCCCAAGGATCCAAGGGACTTTGTGACACCAAGGGGTCCCATGGAACCAAAGGGACATTGTGACACTGGGAGGCCTCATGGAATCATGGAGACCATTGGGACACTCTGGGGACTCATGGAACTCTGGTGACACCAAGCTGGCTGGGAGTCTGGATCTGCTGGAGGGTGGGAGGGCTCTGCAGAGGAACCTGCACAGGCTGGATCCAGGAACCAAATCCAACAAGGTGAGGTTTAATAAGTCCAAGTGCCGGGTCCTGCACTTTGGCCACAACAACCCCTGCAGTGGTACAGGCTGGGGGCAGAGGGGCTGGACAGCAGCCAGGCAGAAAGGGACCTGCAGGGACTGATGGACAGCAGGCTGGACATGAGCCAGCAGAGTGCCCAGGGGCCAAGAAGTCCAATGGCTCCTGGCCTGGATCAGGAATGGTGTGGCCAGCAGGAGCAGGGCAGTGATTCTTGCCCTGTGCTGGGCAGTGGTTGGGCAGCACCACGAGTGCTGTGTCCAGTTCTGGACCCCTAATTTAGGAAGCCTCTTCAATTTATGGAGAGGCTGGACCGTATGCAGAGAAGGGCAAGAAGGTTGGTGAGGGGTCTGGAGCACAAGTCCTGTGAGGAGTGGCTGAGGGAGCTGGGGTTGTTGATCCTGGTGAAGAGGAGGCTCAGAAGAGACAAGACGGTGTCAGGGCACAGGTTGGACTTGATGACCTCCAAGGTCTTTTCCAACCTTACGGATTCTGTGATTCCCTGAAACCACCCTTGCAGCAGTTGCAGGAGGAGCCCTGGGCCTCCTCTTCAGAAGCTCCAGCAGCCCAGGTCCCTCAGCTTCTCCTCACAGCCTCAAAGCCCATCCTGTCAGTCCTGCAGAGCCTCTGCAGCTCCTCCTCACTGCCCAGAACAGGGAGCCCCACAGCCAGACACAGCAGCCCAGATGTGCCCCCCTGGCCTGGGGTGCCTCTGGCAAGGGAGCAGCACCAGGCACTGCAGGAGCCTGCAGACAATTCCTGCAGCACTTGTGGGATGATCCTGCTCCCCAAGGGACGTTCCCATGATGCTGAGTCAGGAACTGCAATGGGGAGTGGGGCCAGAGAGGAAAGGGCAAACAGGGATGGGCTGTGTGCAGGGGAGGGAACAGGGGTGTGCAAGAGGAAGAAATCTGTGGCAGGAAGAGTAAAGAAATCAAAGGTGAAGCCAAGGAAATGCTCAGGGCAGTTTGGGGATAGCTGCCAGACAGCCCTGGCTCTGAGCAGCAGCGTCTGCAGTGGGACAGAAAACTCCCAGCTGATGGGAACAAACTTTCTGGCTGACTGCAGAGGCCAGGACAAAGCTGAGTGGTTTCCCTGGCATCCCCCAGCCCTTCCTGGCCCCAAGGGCTGATGGCATTTGTGCTGCCTCAGGTTCATGTCCCCACAGCACCAGCATGGGGGTGCTCCTGCCTTCTGTGTGCAATGCAAACAGGGGCTGCTGAGCCAGTGCTGCCGTGTCTGTGCCTGCAAGGATGCGGCACCTCTGTGAGCTGGGGGAGAGGACAGGGCTGCAGAGGGGGGATGCTGTTGGCAGCTCCATGAGGACACTCTGGGATGCTGCCCTGGGCTGTGCAGCACTGGGGATGGATCAGCCCCTGCTCTGCTGCTCCTTCCCGTCTCCCCCAGGGCCCTTGCAGAGCACCAGCCGTGCTGTTTGCCCCCAGCCTGCCCACGGCCAGCCTGGGGCTGCTCACGGGGGTTTTCTGTGCTGAGCATTGGCCTGGCCGTGTTCTTGAGAGAGCCTGGGCAAGGAGCCTGGAGCCCCCAGGCCCTGGCCTGAGGCATCAGCGCTGCCCCAGCAGTGCCCATGGCCTGTCCCTGCTGCAGCCCCGGCACTGCCACCCCCAGGACTGTGCCCGGCCCCGAGAGCACTCAGGCCCTGCAGCAACACCAGGGCCACCAGGGCAGCGGGGCAGGGCCACGGGAGCGGCACTGGCAGCACCAAGTGCTGCTGCTCCTGGGCACAGCTGCTGTGCCAGCCCTGATCTGCCCCAGCTCTGCACACAGACATTGCAGCTGCAGCTCCAGAGAAGGCAACAAAAGGGCATCTCTGCAGAACACTCTGCTGGGAGATCCTTTAGTTCCTTTAAAACCACTGAGAGCACAGCCCCTCATTGACAGCCTCTGAGGCCACCGGGTAGGTGCAGGCAAACAAAATGAGAAATGGCACAAAAAAATGATACTTCTTTGTGGATAATCTAAAAAACCTTAAGCAGAGGAAAAAGCACCTCCAAAATGAAACCCACAAGAAGTATCAAAGATTCCTTTTATTAGAAGTCATTTGCAGAAATTTGCCAGCAGTTTAATGTTTCTGTAACCATCCAGACATCAGTTTCCACACTGCAGCCTTGAGCTCCTGGTTCCTCAGGCTGTAGATGAGGGGGTTCAGGGTTGGCGGCACCACCGAGTACAGAACTGACAGGGCCAGATCCAGGGATGGGGAGGAGATGGAGGGGGGCTTCAGGTGAGCAAATATAATAGTACCGGCAAATAGGGAGACCACGGCCAGGTGAGGGAGGCAGGTGGAAAAGGCTTTGTGCCGTCCCTGCTCAGAGGGGATCCTCAGCACAGCCCTGAAGATCTGCACATAGGAGAAAACAATGAACACAAAACAACCAAGTGCCAAACAGGCACTAACAGCAAGAAACCCAAGTTCCCTGAGATTTGACTGTGAGCAGGAGAGCTTGAGAATTTCTGGGATTTCACAGAAGAACTGGCCAAGGGCATTGCCATGGCACAGGGGCAGGGAAAATGTATTTGTCATGTGCAGCAGAGCATTGAGAAAGGCACTGGCCCAGGCAGCTGCTGCCATGTGGGCACAAGCTCTGCTGGTCAGGAGGGTCCCGTAGTGCAGGGGTTTGCAGATGGACACGTAGCGGTCATAGCACATGATGGTCAGGAGGAAATACTCTGCTGAGACGGAGAACATAAAGAAAAAGAGCTGTGCAGCACATCCTGTGTAGGAGATGTTTCTGGTGTCCCAGAGGGAATTGTGCATGGCTTTGGGGACAGTGGTGCAGATGGAGCCCAGGTCGCTGAGGGCCAGGTTGAGCAGGAAGAAGAACATGGGCGTGTGCAGGTGGTGGCCGCAGGCTACGGCGCTGATGATGAGGCCGTTGCCCAGGAGGGCAGCCAGGGAGATGCCCAGGAAGAGGCAGAAGTGCAGGAGCTGCAGCTGCCGCGTGTCTGCCAGTGCCAGCAGGAGGAAGTGGCTGATGGAGCTGCTGTTGGACATTTGCTGTGGCTGCACATGGGCACCTGTTCAGGGAGAAAGGACAGTGAAGTGTTAAAGGAGATATCTCTAAGTAAAATCAAAGACATTTCACATACACCTCTTTTTTATGTGACACACACGGACATATTTTTGTGTTCAAGAGTTCTGCAGATTACTTTTTAAGCTCCCACCATGTCTCTTCTTGTGTTCTTGGGTATCAGAAAACTGTAGCATTTCTCCTTCCTCCAGGGAGAACAAAGCAATTTCTGTGAGGCAAAGTGATAAGTGGAGACTGAGGGGAGATGGTCTGTCCTTCTGACGCGTTCAAATTTCTCTAGGCTTTAACCACTCTCAGTTAGAGGATGATAACCTTCCCACACTTCCCCTAAAATGTCACCAGGTACAGCTGAGGGCAGATGGATCCACCAAAGTCCAGATCCACCATTTGGAGCCAAGGACTCACATTGCTCATTTCACCAACCCAGCAGCATTTTCAGTGTCACAACACCTCTGCCTTTCCCTATCAACCTTATGCCTCAAAGATGCTCGAGGACAGGTTTGCATCCTGCATTGAAGCTCCCAGCTTGGACTGAAATTTCAGGGACACTTCCAAGTGTCCCTCTGACGGCACTGGATGAAGGGAGGTGCAGCTCCTTCCCTGGCTGCACTGCCAGCATTGCCCAGAGCCGGGCACTGGGGACAGCTGTGTCACCCTGAGCCAGCTGTGCCCCCTGCCAGAGCCCCCAGTGCCGGGCAGCTGCTCCCAGCCCTGTGCTCTGCAGAGGGAACTGGGCCCGGGCTGCAGAGCTGCCCCACGGTTCTGCTGCAGCTCTGCCTGCACAGGAGGGGCTGCACGCCTTGGAGCCCCGGCCCTGAGGGCAGAGGCTTGGCTGGGGCACAGGAGGGAGGGGGCTTGTGCAGAGGGAGGGGCTGCACTGGAGGGGATCCTCTGGACATCTCTAAACCCTCCCTTGCCACAGCATTTCTGGGTTTTGTTTTCTCTCCTTCCCTGATCTTCTCTCTGCTTCCTGGAGATTTTCCTCCTGCAGGTGTTTCCCTGTGCCTGATCTCTCCCTGCCAGAATTCCTGCATCCCAAATGTCTGTGCACTCTCCATGGCCTGACAGAACCCTGCCAGTTTGCAGGGCACTGGCTGGGGGCAGGCTCTGTTTGCAGCTTGGAGAAAGGACAGCTCAGACTGAGCCTGATGACTCCAGCAAAGGTGATGCTGCTGCTGTCCATGGACAGAGTGGCTGAAAGCACATTAGGGATCTCCTGTGACCCTATTGATAACTAAAAGTAACAGTTCAGATACGTCAGGTGCTTTTCAAAATTCAAAACACCATTAATATTTATCCCCCATGCCTGCTACTCTGCAATAATAGGAAACGGAATACAAATTTTTAGAAAATTTCCACATTTTTATCAAAATCCTTGACTTGGGAATATTCTATGACTGATTGGAACCCTCTCAACATGTCAGAGCTTCATGAGCATTTCACCTCCCCTGCACCAGAAACACTCAGAGTTGTACTCACAGGTTCTGTGGGCATTGGGATGTTCCAGGTTTAGGAGATCTCTCCAGGAGCTGCAGCTGCATTGTCCTGTTCCTGTGCCAAGGGCTGGCAGTGATTCTGCCCCAGGCACTTCTCAGCCCCTTCCCAGCCCTGACTGATTGAAGCTCTCTGTGCCTCTGTGCTGTGCCCGGGCTGGCTGCAGGCAGTGCCCCAGCCCTGCTGGGCGGGGAGAAGAGCTGCTCAGCAAGAGAAATGTGCTTTTGAAGCTCTGCTTGGTTACCAGGATCTCCCTCTGTGCCAGGAGCCCAGCCCAGCTCAGCAGCACAGACACAGCACAAGGACTTTAATGACCCTCTGGGGCTTTGTGCTCAGGCCCTGAACATCAGGCCCTGGGAGGGAGCTGCAGAAACCTCTGCAGAACTCCAAGTCAGAATCCAACTCCAAAGTTTCTTGGACTTTTAATGGGTCCCACTGAGGGACACGACTGAGAAAGTGTCCCCAGGCCCCAGGCAGAGCAGAGAACTGGAGGCACTGATGCCAGGTGGGGACAAAGAGAAGCCAAGTCTTGGTGCCCTGGGGCACAGCAGGGTCTGTGCCACCAAGGGCTGTGAGGAGACACCTTGTCCTGAGGCCCTGGGGCCTCCTGGCACAGCCCCAGCCAGGCTGGGCACTGTCAGCCCCTGGTTCTGCCCTCAGCATCCCCCCCTAGCCCACATCCCAGTGGGGTCAAGGATCTGCTGGAAGGAGTCCCTGGGGAGCCTTGGTCAGGAATGGCCCTGGGGGCTCCTTCATGCTCCCAGGGACTGCAGGTTTTTCAAAGGACTTTGGCTTTTGCTTTTGCCTTGGAGTCTCTGAGAGCTTTGTGCAATCATGGCCTCCAATTATCTGCTGTAATTAGTCCCTGGAGAGGCTTTGTCAGTAACTACACTCAGTGGGGTGCAATGATGCTTCAAGGTACTTCAGTTCTTTTAAGGAACTTGGTGTTTCCCTTTTGATACAGACTTTATGAGATACTGCAGTCAGAACCTCAAATTATCTATTTTAATTAGTCCCTTGAGTGCTTTGCATTGACACTCAGTGGGGCTCATTAATACTTTGAGCAACTCAGCTTTTGTAAGTTACTTTGGATTTGTGTTTCCATACTAAGAGGTTTTTGTGCCATTTTGAGTCTCTCAGAGGTTTTTGTGCCATCCTGGCCTCCAGTTCTCTCCTCCAAGGAATCTATGTGTAGCCTGTGTTGGGGATGGACTCAGTAGGACCCATCAATGCCTAGAGAAACTTTGGGATTTTCTTCTGCCTTTGACTCCTGGACAGGTTTGTGCAATCTCCTCTCAGGACCTCAGGTTCCAGGGCTCAGCTCCAAATGAACCACAGCGCTTATTAGGATCAAAAAAAGTCCTGACAAACAACAGCTCTGCCTTGATTTCCCTCTGGTCTGGGGCAGTTCATCAGGAAGTTTCTGTAGTTGTTTTGGTTCACCGATTTGAGATTTCCTGGCCAATGCATCAATTAGTGTGGTGGGTTCAGTATTAGCTAATTACCAGTGCACTCACTAGAATATACTTACTCATTTCCTGGTGTGAGATAGGATTAGGAGAAAGGCAAAGTAGGCTCAAAACTTTAAAAGGGTATCAATAAAATTGTATTAACAATAACTAAATGAAAGAGTAATAAGAATCGGAACAAAACTTTCAGAACACTTCCTCTCTCCATACAATCTGAAAATGTAGAGACAAAACCTAAAATTTTAGTCAGATTTCCACCACTAGAATAGTCTTTCTTCAGTTCACTTAGGGAGAGAAGTGCTTCTTGTTAGAGTTATGGAGACTTCTCCACAAGAAAACAGTTATCTCATGGCTTTTCACTTCCACAAAGAGCAGCTGCCCAGAAAAATCTGTAATTGTCAGGTGCCTCACATTTTTTCACAGCTTTTCCCACAGCTGTGTTTATAGGCCTTATAAACTCATGGGGTATTAGTTTCAAGATGAGCTGTTTAAGAGCAAAGGTTCTCTTCATCTATTTCTGAAATCATCTTCATCTCTGGGAACAGAGATCTTCTTCTCTCCCTGAAGGCACAGGGTCTCATCACTCCTTTTCAAACTGCTTTTGGGATCACAGTTACTGCAACATTTCCTTACTTTAGCATGGAGGCCTTTGCTGAATAAATAATTTCCCCATATTTTCAATGCCTTATAGGGAAAAAGAGAGTCTGATGTATCAATGACATCCTTCTCCACAGCTTTTCCAGAGGATTCCAGCCCCAAGATCAAGCCATCTCCTCATCCCTCCCATCTGGGACTCAACTTCCTCTTCCCTGCCCTCGGTGTGTTCATGTTGCTCCTCTGTGTGCCTGCCCTGTGTCCTTTTCTCTCACGGGAGGGAGGATGGCAGCACTGGCAGAGTCAATATCTCCCGGGGCTGCAGATGGTTCCGTGAGCCCGGCCGGGCTCGGTGCTGGCGGCCGGAGCTGTTTTGCCATGGAGGTTTCTGCAGCGGCTGCGCTGGGGCTGTGTCAGGCTGGGCCGCACTGGGGCAGGGCCAGGATCTCAGCAGCCAGGCCAGACCTGACCTGTCTGTCCTTGCTACTTTTGTCTGGGAGCAATCCTTGGATATATGGAATTTGGGATGCCAAATTCTAATTTTGGCCATGGTCCCTGGACATGAAGGCCGGTTCTTTACCACAGGAATGAAAGAACATTATGCCAATGTTTTCTGGGGGGATGAGAGGTGACAACCAGAGGCCAACCAGAGCTGCCAGATTTTTTTCTGAGAGATATCCTTGCATATAGGAATTTTTTAGGTAGAATATCAATTTTGGGAATGAGCATCTGAAAAGATGGACAGTTCTTTTCCATAGCAAGGAAAGCACAGAGCCCCATTGCTCCAGGAGCTGATGAGAAGCAGCCCTTGGCATTCCAACATCAGCCAGACTTGTCAGGTGGCCCCTGGCAGTCCAAGCCAGCCAGACCTGTTCCATGTTTTTCTATTCCATGGGGCCCCACAGTGTCCCAATGGTCCCTAGCTTCCAGGAGGCCTTGAGGTGTCACAATGCCCCCTTGGTGACACCAGGCCCTGAAGGGTCGGAATGGTCTCCATGGTTCCATCAGGCCCCACAGAGTCGTAATGGTCTCTGGGTCCATGAAGCCCTGTGGTGTCACCATGGCCCCTTGGTTCCATGGGCCCAACAGTGCCACAATGATCCCCTTGGTTCCACAACTTCCCACAGTGTCACACCGGCCCCTTGGTTCCATGAGGATCTGCAGGGTCACACAGGTTTGTGGCATTTGTCCTTGCTGCCCCTCACATCCCCCTGCCCCACAAACAGCCCCGAGCCACTCGTGAGGGACAGGCCCTGCTGTGACTGTCTGGGCTCAGGGCTTGGCCTTTCTGCTTCCCCCAGCCAGCCCAGGCCTTGCTCAGCATTGCAGTTCCCTGCTCTGAGCCTTGGGCTCCCTGCAATCCTGGCCTCAAGGATCTGCTCTCACCAGTCCCTGGGAGCCTTTGGCAGTCCCTGCCCTCAGTGGGGCCCAGTGATGCTCCAAGGGACTTGGAATTTTGCTTCTGACTCCTTGAGCAGCTTCTTCAGCCTTCTCTCAGTGCCTGAGGGTCCTGGACTGAGTCCCAAATCCATGTTGGGGATAATCAAAATACGGAAAGGCCTCAGGGGCACTTTGTCTTCATTCAATGGTCTGCAAATCTCCAGGGCTTGTGCAGCTGATTTGAGTCAGTTTGGAGTTCTTGTAAGGAGGAGGATTTCCAAGTGCACCTCATGACATTTTTTCTTTAATCAAGTGAGTATTCTTAGTTTCCAGTTCAGAGAAGAGCTGATAGAAGCATTCCCCAGGTGATCTTAATGCTCAATGTCTCATTAGGAGGTCTGGGCATGTAGAAGAATGAGCCCCTTGAGGGCTGACCCTGTTTGGACAAGCTGCTCCTCACCCCCAGCCTCACCATGTCTGACATTGCCCACCTGGCACTGACATCCCTGTGCCCTGCAGAAGAACCTTGTCCCTGAGCTCTGCAGCTCCATGTCCCAGCCCATTGCACCATGTCCCACCTGCTCTCCTCAGGGCTCTGCCTGCACACAGGCCCAGGAGAAGTTTTCCTGTTGGGAAAAAAAGAATGGAAAAGCCTGAGCAGATTTCCTACACAACAAACCCCACTCAGGAGCCAGCTGCTCAGTACAGGCTGCCTGGAGTGGTGTCACCTTTCTACAAGGGACAGTGTGACCAGAAATGATCTCTGGAAGCAGAATTCTCTGAGTCTCCCAGCTGGATCCATGTTGCAGATGGAAGCTGTTGGTGCCAGCCTCACCTTTAACTTGTCTTTGGAATGCAAACAGATGTTCCCAAGTGTTTTAAGCGGGATTTGCTCAATGTTTTTATAAATCTTTTGTGTTCCCCATGGAATGAAGGGGACATTTTGGCACTGAGGGGGTGACGTGGAAGCAAAGAGTCAATTGTGACCCTGGGGTCCCATGGAACCAAGGGGCCATGGTGACACAGCGGGGCCACGTGGATCCAGTGGTCCATTGTGACACTGTGGATCCAAGGAGACCATGGAGACACCCCCAGAACCTCATGGAACCAAGGGGTCTATGGTGACCCAGCAGGGCTGCATGGAGCCAATGGTCCATGGTGACACTGCCCATCCAAGGAGGCCATTTGTACACTGCAGAAGCTCATGGAGCGAGGTGGCCATTGTGACACTGAAGAACTTCATGACACCAAATATCCATGGGGACACAGCAGGGCATCATGGAACCCAGGAAGCACTATTGGCAGTACTGAAACTCATGGAACCAGGGGCTGTTGCGGCACTGCAGAACCAACACAGCTGCTGCACCTTGTCCCCTGCCCTGCACAGCTCCTTGGGAGGCACAGCAGGAGCAGCACTCTCGGAGCCTGGGAATGCCCCTCTGGGATCCATGGCACACACTCCCAGGGCCTGGAATTCCAGTTCCCAGCCAGGAAAAGATGTTCCTGCCCTTGAAGGCAAAGCTCTTATGAAAGAGCCAAAACCCAAGTGCAGCAAGATCTTACAGTGAGATTTCACTGCCAGCCTTCACATTTTCACCTGTGGTTGCTATAGCTCATGGATTGGGAATTAAATAAGGGCAGGGACTGTGGTGAGAGCTTCCCTGGGTCAAAGGAGGCAATGAGAGAGAAACAGAGCAGGCAAAGGAAGGCAGGAGAGAAAGGAGTGTTTTGGTTTGGAAGGAGAGGTGTCTGCTAAGGATGGCAAGAGCCTCCCCTGAAATGTAAAAATGTAGACCCTTTCTTTCAGAATTGGTATTAATTTGAAATTAAGGGGGGCTCTCAGATAAAAATATGGGAGCAGGAATCACAATTTTTTTTTTTAATAGGGAAGAAAATTAAAATATGAACAATGCAGTGAACCAAAACAACACTGACAGAGTCAGAATACAACCTGACACCCTGCTGGACAGGATGTTGGCCACAGTCTAATTGGAATTGGGGCTGCAGTCCTCCTGCAGTGTCAGGTGTGGTTCTGTTGGAGAAGTGATCCTGTAGGAATGGGAATCTTCTTCTGAAGAGGAAGGGGCAGCTGTTCCTATGGGAAAATCCAGCCCAGAAAAAGCTGTGTTGGTGGGCCAGAATCTCAAGACTAGATGCAGGTAGGAATGCTTGGCTCCTCCCTCTGGGCGGAGCATCTCACAATGGGATTTTACAGTTCTTATCAGTCATGCAGTGACATTCAATAGCCCATTATCAGCAGATGTCTCCCCTGAGGGAGGATGGATTGTGGAAGAGATAAGGAAAAACTGCCCACTTAACACAGGACAACTGCCATACAGATGGCAAAAAGAACACATCTTGCTTTTCAGTCTGGGACAGGAGGACACAAACAAAATCAGCTGAGAAGGCGGCACTCTGAAAAACAAACAAGAACTGACAGAAAAGGAATGGGACAGAAATCAATAATTCTGATAGTTTTATTTACTATCAGAATGAATCACACCCACCCAGCCTCACACAATCCTTACCGCACAACCTCAAATTTGGATCTCACTTCTCCTTCCAACCCCATCTCACCCTGGAGTCTGAGGAATCAAGTAATTTTGGCACTGGACTGAGGTGGGAACCAGACATTTTGAGGTGTGATTGAGTCATTTTGGGGTGACAGACAAATCCACCTTGACTTTTAGAGCGCAAAATTATGGAGAATACTACCAGATAGCCCCCAAGAACCAACAGATCCTCCAGAATATGTTCCCAAACAGTAAATTCCACCTCAAATACCTCTTAAATTATGGGACTTTTGACATCTCTGGTCAATACTCTTTTTAGTCATTTTTGAGGTGTTTTTAAGTGATAAAGACAAATCAGAAGAAAATTAGGGCCAAACCAAAATCAGAGACCCCTTGAGCAACCTCTGGGCACCGGACAAAACAAACTCAACAGAAATCAAATTTAACCCTCCATAAAATGCCTTGAGGAAGATTTGCTCTTCCCACAAGTCACTTGTGATGAAAACGCAAACAAATCCCAAACATTAATAGACCAACAACAGAAACAATTCTGTGGCAATTCCAAATTTCATCAGTTCCAACACAGCTCCAAGTCAGATGCTGGCAGGTTCCAAAAAAAAAAAAACCATGGAAATTTGGCCCAATACAGATTATTAAAAGGAAGGGAAAGGTCTGTGTAGCTATCACAAAGGTGACAGGGAGCAAGAAAATAATGCTTCTCCCCCCAAAGCCCATGAATTCAGGAGTTATTTGGGAATTTAGCTACTTGAGCTGGGCTTCTTGTAGGACTTTTGATAGCCTTGTGTTCCTCGCTTTGGGGTGAATGATCCTTGTCAGTCTTGCTGGTATCATTTGGTCCCTTTCCTCCAGTGATTTTAACAGACTTTTCAAAGAAGGAAAACAAAATATTTTCTTTACACTGGCCACCCACAAGAGCCATTTTCCTCATAAGTTCTCCCAAAAGTCACTCAGAGGAAGCTGCATCCAGGTTTCCAAGAGTTCCTGCAGAAAGAGCCACAAACTCCTCAGAGGAGAGAACCATGCTGTTGTCAATGGCACTTGGGGTCAGACAACAGTGCCCTGAAATCACTGTGCAAAATAATGTTGCAATCTGGATAATAAAATTGTTAGAGAGATGACTCTGCCCCAATTAAGGTGCTAACGAGACTAAATCCAAAGTGGATTTTATTGAACAGTAAATGTGAGGTAGAGAGAGATGGAAAGAAGAAAGAAAAAGAGGAGAGAGCAAGGGAGTGACAGGGACAGAAATCTCCCCTGGGTCAGGGCAAGTGTGACATTGTCCCCTGTGTGTGTGGCCTTCCCAGGGTGGGGGTTTTACACCTGAGCCAGTTTGGGTAAGGGGGGTGGTGTTCACCCCCCACCCCAAGCAGGGATTGCCTCACTGTTTCCGGTTACAATGTCAGATGTAACCAAAAGTGTTTTCAGTCCCCATCTCCATAAACTGTTATCAACAGGTGGGGCAGTGTTCTTTATCTCTTCCAAGGCTCAGCCCTGATAACACCCTCCAGGGGCCATCTTCTCTTAATGGGCCATTGAGTGTCACTGCAGGACTGATAAAATTCCATCATCCCATTGTGGGATGCTCCACCCAGGGGGAGGAACCAAGCATTCCTGCCTGGATATAATCTCACCCTTGCAACACCAGGACCACCTTGCCTACTGGATTCCCAGAGGACAAGAGCTCCATAACCACCACCAAACCTTCAGAGGAAGACCAGGATCACGGCTTTGACAGAATCACGTTCATCACTCCAGCTGGACTGCAGCCACCATTTCATCAGCCTGCTACCACCACCCTGACCAACGGGGTGTCAGGTTATATCCTGACTCTGTCAGATTAAGCCAGTGTTTCTGTATCATTGTTTGGATCTTAATTTTCTTACTCAATTGTCATTCTGGCTTAAAAGTCTCCCCCTGGTTTGCCTTCAAACCAATACAAAACTCACTGTGCTCATCCCTTGTTTCCTTCCAAAACAGGATTTCCCATACCCAAACGTTTTCCAGATGGACGAGAAGGTTGCGAGGAAGAGGAAGATGCCCTGGGACACTGAGGCAGGTGAGGAGGAAGTCAGTGCCCCTTTCCCCCTCTCTCCTGCTCCATCTCGCAGCCCAGCCTGGCCCCCGGCTGCAGGACAGCCCCGCTGCCGATGCCCTCCTGCCGGGGATCCTCTGGGGGGATCTCCTTGTCCTTCCCTGTGGCATGGAGGCTAATCCCATCCTCTCCTTGTCCTTCCTCCCCCAGAGCAGGAGCTGAGGATGGAGACCAGGAAAGACAAATCCCTGCAGCAGAACCTCATGGAAGAGGCCATTTTGAGCAACTCCACAGCGCAAGAATCCAACAGGGAGGAAAATCCCTGGAGATCTCACAGGAGGAGGGGCTGCAAGCCCAGCCCGGGATGCTCTGAGGAGGAAAGACCCACTCTGGGCCAGGAAGGTGGGCAGAGCTTCAGCCAGAGCTCGGAGCTGGTGGTCCCTGAGCAGCTTCCTGATGGGGAGAGGCCCTACAAGTGTTTGGAGTGTGGGAAGAGCTTCAGCCAGAGCGAAAATCTGAAACGACACCAGATGATCCACACAGGGGAATGGGCCTACGAGTGTGGGGAGTGTGGGAAGGGATTCAGCTGCAACTCCCACCTTGTCAGGCACTTACACATCCACACTGGGGAGAGGCCCTACAAGTGTGGGGAGTGTGGGAAGGGATTCAGTTCCAACTCTCACCTTGTCAGCCACCAATGCATCCACACTGGGGAGAGGCCCTACGAGTATGGGGAATGTGGGAAGGGCTTCAGATGGAGCTTCGACCTCATCATCCACCAACGCATCCACACTGGGGAAAGGCCCTACGAGTGTCCCAAGTGTTGTAAGAGTTTTCAGACCAGCTCCAATCTCCTTGTACACCAGCGCATTCACACGGATGAGAGGCCCTTCCGCTGCCCTGACTGCAGGAAGGGCTTCAAGCGGAACTCCCACCTCATCAGGCACCACCAGATCCACACCGGGGACAGGTCCTACATATGTCCCACTTGTGGGAAGAGGTTTCAGAGCAGCTCAAATCTCCTCCTGCATGAGCGGATTCACACTGAGGAGAGACGCTTCCTCTGCCCCGACTGTGGCAAGGGCTTCAAGCACAACTCCCATCTTGTCAGCCACCAACGCATCCACACTGGGGAGAGGCCATACTTGTGTCCCCAGTGTGGGAAGAACTTCACCCGGAGCTCTCACTTGACCAAACACCAACGGAGCCACCAGTAAGGGAAGTCCTGAAAATGCCCCAGCTTCAGGAAGAGCTTTGTGCACTGCTCCAGCTTCATCCCCCATTGGAGGAGAACCTGTTGGGAAGAGCCCTGGTGATCCATGTTCCCTGTGATCCATGCTGGGAACACACCTGTCCCTTTTCCTGCCCCTGCCAATGACCTTATGTGGGATTGAAGGACATGAGGGTCTGGCCATGGCCCTGTCACTACATTCACTCCCACCTCAAGTCATTGCCAGGGGCAGGAAAGGGACTCTGTCTTTCCCTGAGGAGAAGGGTGTCCTTTCCATGCAGGAGGAAACACGTGGCCAGGAAGATACAAGTGATGGTGATGTAGTTTTCCCTGTAACTAGTTTTTCTTATCCCTTCTGTTGTCAATATTTTTTCTGTTCCTGTTTGTTCTTCATCTTGTTGCTGTTCCCAGTAAATTGTTCTTATTCCAGCCTGGAATCTTTGCCTTTTGTGCTTTCCATGGTAAGTGGGAGGGCAACAAATGGCAGGGCGGTTTTAGCAGGAGCAGGAAATTGAGGAATCCCATTCCTGAACCCCGGCCTGTGGAAACCGAGCATCCCAGCTGGTGCCAGCCCTGGTAGCTAAGGCAGCAGCCTTGGGAGCGGGTCCCTGGCTGGGGCTGAGGGAACCTCTTCACTCTGGTGCCCAGGGACAGGAGTGGAGGGAGCGGCTGCAGCTGAGTCGGGGCAGGCTTAGGTTGGATCTCAGGAAAAGGTTTTTGCCCAGAGGCTGCTGGGGCACTGCCCAGGCTCCCCAGGGAAGGGTCCCAGCTCCAGGGCTCTCTGAGCTCCAGCAGCGTTTGGACAGCGCTGCCAGGCCCAGGCTGGCAGTGTTGGGGTGTCCTGTGCAGGGCCAGCAGTTGGACTCGAGGATCCTGATGGGTCCCTCCCAGCTCAGCCAATTCTGTGGTTCTGGGATTCATGAGCCTGGGGATGGGAGTGCCAATGGTTGCCATGGTAACGGTCTCCAGGCCTGAGCTGGTGTCCATGGCAACCACCCCTGGCATGGGGTCTCCATGGAGCTGCCCAGGGACTGACCATAGCAACAGGGGCTGGGGATGGTTGCCATGGGAACTGACCATAGCAACAGGGATTCCTGTTGATGGTTGCATTCTATGGATGAGATTTGTCACAGGTCCTCAGAGGGTTCCATGGGGACTTTCCAAGAGTCTCCAGGCTGTTCAAGAGCTGGAATGTCGCACACAGAGACAGGGGCTCCATGGAGACCTCCCAAGGGTTTCTGGGGATGGCAAAGAGCCGTGTGGTCAGAGGCAGTCACAGCCATTCCATGGTGACATCCCAGGAAACCTTGGGCTGCAAAGGCACTGATCTGTCACAGGCACTCACGGGGGCTCCACAGTGACATCCCAGGAGTCCCCAGGCTGCCAAAGATCCAGGATGTCACACACACTCCTGTCATGTGCAGAGTGGGAGCTTCATGCAAAAGCTTTATTTCATTATTGGAGAAACTCCTGCTGAGTCATGAGATGGAAAAATGACACCCAACAGCCACCATGGATCCTCAAACCCCTGCAGGGCCTCCAGACTTCTAAAATTCCTTTTAAGAGAAGAGACTGGGAGTGAATGAATCCACACCCAGCCCCAGAATTTGTCAAAGGTTTATGTATAAATGACTGGACAGGTAGAATTGAACAATTTGTCAATGCAATTTTTCCTACAGGATTAATGATGGAATACCAGATATATTTATATAAATACAATCAGATCATGACTAGACAGTAAGCTCTTAACCAGAGTTATTTACTCCACACTCCAGAATCTATAACAATTATAGGATATTCTGCTCTAGGAAGCAATTTTGAAGTCAGCAGGGCCTTGCTGGAGTGGTTTGAGCCCATTGCAGGCAGAGCCTCCTGCTCCAGCAGGAACTGCCTTTCCTGTGCCAGGAGCAGGGCAGGTCCCGCTGCAGGAACAGCCCCAGGCCAGCCCCAGCACAGGGAAGGCCTCGGGCACAAGGGCAGAGTGCCGTGCTGGGAGCTGTGCCAGGGACAGCCCGAGGCACCAAAGGCACCTTGGCAGCAGCAGCTGCTTGCAGGGCATGGCCAGAAGCCTCCCTTGCAACCCGGCCTGGTGGCCAGCGCTGCAGAGCTGCTGCCTCAGGGCTCATTTCTGGATGGGCTCTGAAAAGCCACTTCTGCTCCAGGAGCCTGACTGGGAAGCCATTGGTCCAGCACCTTGGAGGCAAGATATAAACAACATAACTCTTCATGCCAGCAGAGACAAGGCAGGGGCAGAGGAAAGGGGAGAGCCAGGCCCAGGGGACAGGGCTGCCATGGTGATGGCTGTGAGGTCACTGCCCTGCAGCAGCCTGGCTGCCCTCAGCAGACATTCTGGCCAGAATTGTTGTGAGGGCACCCAGCACATCTGAGAACCCACAAACAGGAATTCCATCCTTGGGGAGGGGATTTCACTGGGTCAGGTTGCACACACTCCCTGATTTTGGAGCATTCTTGGGATGGGGAATACATCTCACTGGAAAAACATTTGCCATTTTGTGCCACTGTCATAATTATAAAATATTTCGTCCTTCTAGCAAATGTAAATCCACCCTCATTCAGTTTAAAGATATTGATCCTTGTTCTGTCACTGCAAGATTTTGCAGAAAATAACTTTGACTGTTTTTACATTTTCACAGACCTCGTAGAGGATCCAAAAATCTCCCAAGATGGCATAACCAGCAGGTAGAGGCTGCAGGCTCTGGGGTCAGTGATATGGTGATTGAGGACAGAACAGGAGTAGCCTGGGAGGGATTGGAGGGTGACTTCAGAGAGGATGTAGATTTTCTTCCTTGTATAAAACAGTGAGAAAAAGAAATAATGGCACCAAGGACAGCTGGGGAGGCACAGACTGGACACCAGAAGAAAGGAATTTCCCTCCCAGGGCAGGGCTGTGGTGCAACACGTCCCCAGCAGGAGCCTGGAGCAGCTCGGGGCTTTGTGTGGCCAGGCAGGGGCAGCAGGAGGCAGAGCTGCCAGCAAAGGAAGGGCCAGCGAGGTGGGGCAGCCGGGGGTGACGACAGCCTGCAGGGACAGAGGCGCAGGGCAGGGACACCATGGGACAGCCTGGGCTGCAGAGGGCTCAGGGATGTGCAGCAGCTGCAAGGCCCTGACAGAGCCAACCTGTGCAGCCCTTTGGCCATGGCTGCTGGCCCTGGGCCTGAGGCCACCAGGGGACAAGTGACCCTTGCAGCCCTGGGGCCTCAGTGCCTCCTTGTCCCTGCTCAGCAGCCTGGCAGGGGCCGCCCCATGGTCCTGCTCTTAGCACTGCACATCCCCACATGCCAGTGCCCATCCCGGGAAGAGCCCTGAGCAATAAGGGAGGGACAGGATCTGCCTTGCCAGGGGCTGGGGCTCAGGCCTGGGCCCTTTGCATTCCTGAAACACATCCAGGTTTGCTCAGCACCAGAGACACCTTTCCCTTGCTTGTCCCCAGCTCTCATCAGTGCCTCCAGTGTTCTGCTCTGACTGGAACCTGGGGACACTTTCTCAGTCGTGTCCCTCAGTGGGACCCATTAAAACTTCAAGAAACTTTGGAGTTTTAATTTAAGTTTGAGTTCTTGAGAAGTCCAGGCAGACTCTTGAATATAGACAATTTCGTAAGTTCAACTGCAAGTACAGCCATTTCTGCATAGATAAGAAGGATGGTTCTTTTCCATAGGAAGGAAAGCCCAGAGACCAAGTGTTTCAAAAGCAGGTGAGAGGCAGCCCGCGTGTTTCAAATGAGTTCAAGGGCAGCTAGACTTTTCTGCCCTGGCTGCCTTCACTTGGTATCATCCTTGGATGTACGGAATTTTGGACGTGGAATCCCAGTTTTGGCCATGGGTATCTAGACAGGATGAACGACTTTTTCCTATAGGAAAAAGAAGTGAGAAGTCCAAGTGTCCTTGAAGATGGGAGGTGTCCACCCTTAGGCTAAACCAGCCAAACCTTGGCACCTTTGGTCTATGGGCTATCCTTGGACACAGGGCATTTTGGAAGTGGAATCTCAATTTTGGCTATGGGCACCTGGACAGGAAGATGAGTTCTTTTCATTAGGAAGGAAAGCACAGACCCCCAGTGTTTCAGAGGCAGATGAGTGCTGCCACTCAGGAAGCCAAGATCCGCCAGACTTGTCTCAAACCTGTCTTGGCAGCTTTTCTCTGGGAGCTTGTCTTGGTTAGACAAGACAGGAGTCTGTGAAAGAGGGCAAAGCCTCCTGTGCAATGGAGAACGGCAAACCCCCCTCCCTCTGAATTACGAGGATCTTTAAATTAAAAGGCTCTCAGGCAAAGATATGGGAGTGGGAGTAACAATTCTTTACTAGGAGAAAACTAGACAACAATTTAAAAAGGAAAATGCAATCGGTACAAACAAAACTAGTGAAAGAAAAAGTCTAGAACCTGAGGAATGCCAGTATCAGGTTTTGCTGGGACAATTGCTTTCCCTTGCAATAGTTGATGAGTTGCAGCTGAAGTGGTGATCTTTAGAAGGGTATAATTTTCCTCTGAAGATCTGGTGGCAGTGGGGGCCGGTCTTCCTCTGCGCCGGGGTTGCCTCTGAGCTCCGCTGCCGTCGCCTCTGCGCGCGCCGGCTGCTTCGCTGCGGGTGCCGCCGAAGAGAGAGAGAGCGAGAGCTGCTTTTCTGGGAATCCCGCGCAGAGAGAGAGAGCTGCTTCTCTCGGAGTCCCGCGAAGAAGAGGGAGAGCTGCTTCTCTCGGAATCCCGCGAAGAGAGAGTGAGAGAGCTGCTTCTCTCGGAGTCCCGCGAAGAAGAGAGCGAGCTGCTTCCCCCCTCTGGGTGGGACCCCTCACGGCGTTACATTTTTTCAGCCTTTCATTGAATCAGTCAAAGGTGTATACACAAACCATTGTCTCTGAGAGAGATAACAAAAAACCTGTCCAACCGGTTCGCCTTCGACAGATGGCAAATGGAATACAAGCTTATCTTACAACCCAGGACATTATCCACCCCTTATTCTATTTCCATCTGCACACCATGAAATCTTACACCCAGTTCTCTCTTAAGACTAAGTTTCCCTGTGGTACACAGCGGGTCTCCCCATCTTCCTGCATTACCCACCAAGTGTAACCAGGTCCTTGAGCAAAGACAATCCCACGAATGGGTTGGTCTTTGCCTGAGGTGGGATTAATCCAAACAGTTTTCCCTAAAATACCTTTCATATGTACTACAGGGACCTTATCTCCATCTACTGCGTGTAAGGGTTCTGACTGAGCAGGGCCAGCTCGATTGACAGACCCCCGGGTGTTGACTATCCAGGTTGCTTTTGCCAGGTTAATTTCCCAGTTTCTAAATGTTCCCCCACCGAGTGCCTTCAGGGTAGTCTTAAGGAGTCCGTTGCACCGTTCAACTTTGCCGGCAGCTGGAGCATGATAGGGAATATGATATATCCATTCGATACCATGTTCTCTGGCCCAGGTGTTGATAAGGCTGTTCTTGAAATGGGTGCCGTTGTCAGACTCAATTCTCTCAGGGGTGCCGTGTCTCCACAGGACTTGTTTTTCCAAGCCTAAGATGGTGTTCCGGGCAGTGGCATGAGGTACAGGGAAAGTCTCCAGCCATCCAGTGGTGGCTTCTACCATGGTCAGCACGTAGCGCTTGCCTTGGCGTGTCTGGGGCAGTGTGATGTAGTCAATCTGCCAGGCCTCCCCATACTTGTACTTGGACCACCGCCCACCATACCATAGGGGCTTCACCCTCTTGGCCTGTTTGATGGCAGCACACGTCTCACAGTCATGGATAACCTGGGAAACACTGTCCATGGTTAGATCCACCCCTCGGTCTCGTGCCCACTTGTAGGTGGCATCTCTGCCCTGATGACCTGAGGCATCATGAGCCCATCGAGCCAGGAACAACTCCCCCTTATGGTGCCAATCTAAGTCTATCTTTGACACCTCTATTTTTGCTGCCTGATCTACCTGCTCGTTGTTCCGGTGCTCCTCATTAGCCCGACTTTTGGGGACATGGGCATCTACATGACGGACTTTCACCGTCAGCTTTTCCACCCGAGAGGCAATGTCTTTCCATATATCAGCAGCCCAGATTGGCTTTCCTCTACGTTGCCAGTTGGCCTTCCTCCACCTTCCCAGCCAGCCCCACAGAGCATTGGCTACCATCCATGAATCAGTATAAAGGTAGAGCTTTGGCCACTTTTCCCTTTCAGCAATGTCCAGAGCCAGCTGAACGGCCTTGAGTTCAGCGAGTTGGCTCGATCCACCTTCTCCTTCGGTAGCTTGTGCAACTTGGCGTGTGGGGCTCCATACGGCTGCTTTCCACTTCCGGTTCATCCCTACGATGCGACAGGAACCGTCAGTGAAAAGAGCGTAGCAGGTCTCCTCTGCTGGTAGTTGGTTGTATGGTGGAGCTTCTTCAGCCCTTGCCACTTGTACCTGCTCCTCATCATCAGTGAGACCAAAGTTTTCACCTTCTGGCCAGTTCGTAATTATCTCCAAAATCCCAGGGCGATTCAGGTTTCCAATACGGGCGCGTTGAGTGATGAGGGCAATCCATTTGCTCCATGTGGCGTCAGTGGCATGGTGGGTAGTAGGAACCTTTCCTTTAAACATCCACCCCAGCACCGGTAGTCGGGGTGCCAGGAGGAGTTGTGTTTCTGTGCCAATTACTTCCGAGGCTGCTTGAACTCCTTCAAAGGCAGCCAAGATTTCCTTCTCTGTGGGAGTGTAGTTGGCTTCAGACCCTCTGTAACTTCGGCTCCAGAATCCCAGTGGTCGGCCTCGAGTCTCCCCAGGCACTTTCTGCCAAAGGCTCCAAGACAACCCATGGTTCCCGGCTGCAGAGTAGAGCACATTCTTGACCTCTGGTCCCGTTCTGACTGGGCCAAGGGCTACAGCATGAGCGATCTCCTGCTTGATCTGGGTGAAGGCTTGTTGCTGCTCAGGGCCCCAGTGGAAATCATTCTTCTTTCGGGTAACCAGATAAAGAGGGCTCACAATCTGGCTATACTCAGGAATGTGCATTCTCCAGAAACCTATGGCACCCAGGAAAGCTTGTGTTTCCTTTTTGCTGGTTGGTGGGGACATAGCTGTGATCTTGTTGATGACCTCAGTGGGAATCTGGCGCCGTCCATCTTGCCATTTCACTCCCAGGAACTGGATCTCTCGGGCAGGTCCCTTGACTTTGCTCTTCTTGACGGCAAAGCCAGCTTCTAGTAGTATCTGGATGATCCTCTCACCTTTCTCAAACACTTCTGCCGCTGTGCTCCCCCACACAATGATGTCATCAATGTATTGCAGGTGTTCTGGAGCCTCACCCTTTTCTAGTGCAGCCTGGATCAGTCCATGGCAGATGGTGGGGCTGTGTTTCCACCCCTGGGGCAGTCGGTTCCAGGTGTACTGCACGCCCCTCCAGGTGAAAGCAAACTGAGGCCTGCATTCTGCTGCCAGAGGAATGGAGAAAAACGCATTAGCAATATCAATGGTGGCATACCACTTTGCTGCCTTGGACTCCAGCTCGTACTGGAGTTCCAGCATGTCCGGCACAGCAGCGCTCAGCGGTGGAGTCACTTCATTTAAGCCACGATAGTCCACAGTCAATCTCCATTCTTTGTCAGATTTGCGCACAGGCCAGATGGGGCTGTTGAAGGGTGAGTGGGTTTTGCTGACCACCCCTTGGCTCTCCAGCTCCCGAATCATTTTGTGGATGGGGATCACGGCATCTCGATCCGTCCGATACTGCCGGCGGTGCACTGTCGAGGTCGCAATTGGCACGCGTTGTTCTTCCACCCTTAGGAGTCCTACTGCAGAGGGGTTTTCTGACAGTCCAGGCAAGGTGTTCAATTGCTTAATGTCTTCTGCCTCTACAGCGGCTATTCCAAAAGCCCACCTGAGTCCCTTTGGGTCTTTGTAATATCCGTTCCGGAGGAAGTCTATACCTAGGATACACGGAGCATCTGGGCCAGTCACTATAGGGTGTTTCTTCCACTCCTTCCCAGTCAGGCTCACCTCAGCTTCCACCAGAGTCAATTGTTGTGATCCCCCTGTCACACCAGCAATGGAAACAGGCTCTGCCCCCACATGTCCCGATGGTATCAGAGTACACTGTGCACCAGTATCAACTAAAGCATCATATTTTTGTGGCTCTGATGTGCCAGGCCATCGGATCCACACTGTCCAGAAGATCCGGTTTTCCCGTGCCTCTCCCTGGCTAGAGACAGGGCCCCTCTAACACTGGTTATCATTCCTTCCCTGGGCATACATACTAGAGGTCCCTTCAAGGGGGTCTGACAGATCGTACCCACAAGCTTGGTCACGGGAGGTTGAGGCTACCTTCACTTTGGTGGAACTCCCCCGGTTAGAGTTTCCCTCCTTGAGTTGACGGACCCGTGCTGCCAGGACAGAGGTGGGTTTCCCATCCCACCTCCCCATGTCTTCCCCATGGTCACGCAGGAAGAACCACAGATTAGCCCTTGGGGTGTACCCTCTCTCTCTAGCTGGGGATTGTTGGGTGCTGATTCTGGGGCCTGTGACTCTCACGGGTGCTGTATTAACCTTCCTTATCTCCTCCCTCATCTCCTCTTTAAACTCCTTAATCACAGCTGAGATATGAGCCTGCATTGGGCCATTAATCATACTCTCATAATTCCTAAGTTTGTTGGCAACAGAACCTATTGTCTCCCGGTGGGTGTCAGCATTGATCGTTGCAATGAAGGTGGCGTATTGAGATGGCCCAAGATTTGCCAGACTCCACAGCATTTGTCCCGTACACCTGACCTTGTCAGGGTCATTATTGTGTCGTCCATCCCTCCCAAAGAGTACCTCCAATACTGCCACTTCCCTCAGCTGTTGGATCCCCTCCTCGAGGGTCTTCCAGCGCATTCTATGATGGTGCTCTTGCATTCTCTCTCTGTGGATAAACCTCTCCCTGACACTCATTAAGAGCCGCTCCCAGAGAGAAAGGGACCCTGGTTCCCTTACAAAAACCTGATTTATACCCGAGTCCTGGGTCAAGGGTCCCAAGTTCCTTGCCTCACCACCGTCCAGCTGCACGCCTGTACCCATAAGATCCCAAACCCGGAGTAGCCAGGTAGCATAAGCCTCACGCCCTCGTCGCACAATGTCTTTATGCAGATTGCGAAGACTTTCGTACGTCAGGGACTCGGTGATGATAGCAATCTCTGGCTCCCCTGTGGGTTGTGAGGTTCCTCCATTCCTGTCCCTATCTGCAGGGTGCTCTGCTTTCACCTTAGACTTCCTTGTTTCTACCGGGGCCACTGCTGCTGACCGTGACTGCCCTTGTGGTTCAGCTGGAACCTGGACAGTTGTAACATTAGTGGGTTCCACAGCTGTACTATTAGACTGTCCCTCCTCAAGGCAAAGGGCCGGTTTCTCACCAGCTGGGGAAATGCACTCCTTCAGCATCTCTCGTATCTCCTTAACCAGAACCCTCACCCAATCTGGGCGGTTCATTTCTGAGGTGGGCTGTGGGGCAGGGTCAGGCTCTGGAGCAGCAGCATCTCGAGTCTGTGGTGTAGGTGTGAGGGTAGTTATCCAGGTTAATCTTCCCTTATCTCTGAATGCTAAATATAACAGGACTATCAGCAACACCACCCATTGTATGGTATCATTAGCACTTAAAAAGGATCTTAACCCTTTGAGAACTGGTGGAACAGACCCAAAAAGATGGTTAAAAGGTTGAGAGAAAGTTTGCCCAGGTGCTATTTCCTCGCAGTAGGTACCGTTATTAAAGTAACCCCAAAAACATACAGTTAACGTGTGATAGCTATGAATCCATGTACCTGCCTTCCAGAGGAAATTAAAGATCCATGAATTCCTCACCCAATTAACCCAGAAGCCAAACTTGATAACAGACACCGTAGCCTTAGTCATAGGACCCATTTTTAGATAAGGGTCTGCAAATGGGAAAAGTATAGCTACGATCACATGCCACCCAAACCAAGGTAAACTAGACCACATGGTGATGCTGAAGATGTTTTTACACACAACAAAACCAAATTACTTAAGAACTGTTAATCCTTTTTCCCTCTCAATGCCCTCGGGCCTCACGTTGATGCGCCAAATTCTGTCTTGGTTAGACAAGACAGGAGTCTGTGAAAGAGGGCAAAGCCTCCTGTGCAATGGAGAACGGCAAACCCCCCTCCCTCTGAATTACGAGGATCTTTAAATTAAAAGGCTCTCAGGCAAAGATATGGGAGTGGGAGTAACAATTCTTTACTAGGAGAAAACTAGACAACAATTTAAAAAGGAAAATGCAATCGGTACAAACAAAACTAGTGAAAGAAAAAGTCTAGAACCTGAGGAATGCCAGTATCAGGTTTTGCTGGGACAATTGCTTTCCCTTGCAATAGTTGATGAGTTGCAGCTGAAGTGGTGATCTTTAGAAGGGTATAATTTTCCTCTGAAGATCTGGTGGCAGTGGGGGCCGGTCTTCCTCTGCGCCGGGGTTGCCTCTGAGCTCCGCTGCCGTCGCCTCTGCGCGCGCCGGCTGCTTCGCTGCGGGTGCCGCCGAAGAGAGAGAGAGCGAGAGCTGCTTTTCTGGGAATCCCGCGCAGAGAGAGAGAGCTGCTTCTCTCGGAGTCCCGCGAAGAAGAGGGAGAGCTGCTTCTCTCGGAATCCCGCGAAGAGAGAGTGAGAGAGCTGCTTCTCTCGGAGTCCCGCGAAGAAGAGAGCGAGCTGCTTCCCCCCTCTGGGTGGGACCCCTCACGGCGTTACATTTTTTCAGCCTTTCATTGAATCAGTCAAAGGTGTATACACAAACCATTGTCTCTGAGAGAGATAACAAAAAACCTGTCCAACCGGTTCGCCTTCGACAGATGGCAAATGGAATACAAGCTTATCTTACAACCCAGGACAGAGCTATCATTGGATATAACGAATTCTGGAGGCAGATCCCGAATTTTGGCCATGGGTGCCTGGTTGAGATGGATGATTTCTCCCCATAAGAAAGAAAAGCACATGGTCCCAATATTTCAAAGGCAGATGAGAGGTGGCCCCTGGGTGGCCAAGGCAGCCAGACGTGTCTCAGACCTGGCAGATTTCATCTGGGAACAATCTTTGTATATAAAGAAATTTGGTGAAGGAATCCCGGTTTTGGCCCTGGGTCCCTGGAAAAGAAGGACAGTTCTCTCCCACAGGAAGGAAAGCCCAGAGCCCCAGTGCTTCACGGGCAGATGAGAAGCAGCCATCGACATGCCAAGGTCAGCCAGACCTGTCAGGTGCTCCCCAGGAGGCCCAGACAGACAGACAGACTTGATCCATGTTCCCTTGGTTCTGTGGGACCCCACAGTGTCACAATGGTCTCCTTGGCTCCATCAGGCCCTGGAGTGTCTCAATGTTCCCCTTGCTTCTGCAGTGTCACAATGGCCCTGTGCTTCCATGAGGCCTTGCAATGTCACAATGGCTTTGTGGTTCCACAGAGCCCTGATGTGTCACAATGGCCCCTCGGCTCCGTGTGCCCTCGCTGTGTCACAACGGCTCCTCTGTGACACTGCGGCTGCACAAGGTCACCATGGACCCTTGGTTCCTTGGGGTCTCTGAGTTCACAATGGTCTCCTTGATTCCATGAGGCAGCACAGTGTCACCATGGCCCCTTGGTTCCATGAGGTTCCCCAGTGTCCCCGTGGTCGCTGTCAGAGGCTGGATGAGATCCATGTCCCGAGACACCTTGGGATGCTCGGAATGCCCGTGTGGGGCCGGGGACGGGTCAGGCCTTGGTTTGTGGTGGGACAGAGCCCCGCCCCCAGCCTGGCCTGGCAGAGCTGTCAATCACACAGCAGGGGCGGTGCTGATTGGCTGAGCTGTCAACCAATCACACACCAGCAGCTGGTGCCTACCCTGACTCTGATTGGTCAATCCCCTGGCAGTCCCACCCCAGGGGCGGGCCCATGGAGGCCCAGGGGGTTAAAAGCCGGAGCACGAGGCCAGCCCATGGTCTGGATCCTGCCTTTTCCTGGGGTTCCTCTGTTGGCAACACTGGAACCTGAGCAGTTTGTGCCTCTGTGCGTTTTTCTATAGATCTTCTGTCTTTCTGATGTTCTCTATTTCTCCTTTTTCTAATCCTACTTACTTTGAACTATTTTGGGTAACTTAGCATATTAAGGATTAAAGGTTTTTAGGTTAAATCGACTAAATTAATGAAGTTAATGCTATGATAAGAGTTTTATGTTGAAGTGGATGTTGTATTAAACCCTTTGCCAAAGTTCCTTGATTGTCTATATTTTGCCAGAAAAATTTTGTGTCATTTTGGCCTCTTAGCTCTGTTGATTGGAGCATGGTGCTGGTATCACTGGGGCTGTGGGTTCAATCCCTGTGTGGGCAATTCGCTTAAGACCTGGACTTGATGATCCTCGTGGGTCCCTTCCTACCAAGAATATTCTTTGCATCTGGCTATGGTGAGAATATCTGGTTGGTGTTTCTCCTGTGCACCAAACTCAAGTAAAAGAACCTTTGGTGACCCCCAGCATTTCAGTGTTCTGGGGTGTTACAGCCCTGCAGACTCACAATGGCCTCTTGTGTCCATGAGGCCCAACAGTGTCACCCTGGCCCCTTTGATCCATGGGCCCCAACACTGCCACAATGATCCCCTTGGTTCCACAACTTCCCACAGTGTCACACCGGCCCCTTGGTTCCATGAGGATCTGCAGGGTCACGCAGGTTTGTGACATTTGTCCTTGCTGCCCCTCACATCCCCCTGCCCCACAAACAGCCCCGAGCCGCCTGTGAGGGACAGGCCCTGCTGTGCCAGGCTGGGCTCAGGGCTTGGCCTTTCTGCTTCCCCCAGCCAGCCCAGGCCTTGCTCAGCATTGCAGTTCCCTGCTCTGAGCCTTGGGCTCCCTGCAATCCTGGCCTCAAGAATCTGCTCTCTCCAGTCCCTGGGAGCCTTTGGCAGTCCCTGCCCTCAGTGGGGCCCAGTGATGCTCCAAGGGACTTGGAGTTTTGCTTCTGACTACTTGAGCAGCTTCTTCAGCCTTCTGTCAGTGCCTGAGGGTCCTGGACTAAGCCCCAAATCCACCATGGGAATCATCAAAATGCAGGAATCATTCAAGGGCGCTTTGTCTTCATTCAATTGTCTGCAAATTTCCTGGGCTTGTGCAGCTGATTGGAGTCAGTTTGGAGTCCTTGTAAAGGAGGAAGATTTCCAAGTGCACCTCCTGATTTTTTTTCTTTAATCAAGTGAGTATTCTTAGTTTCCAGTTCAGAGAAGAGCTGATAGAAGCATTCCCCAGGTGACCTTGATACTCAGTGTCTCCTTAGGAGGTCTGGGCATGTAGGACAATGAGCCCCCTGAGGGCTGACCCTGTTTGGACAAGCTGCTCCTCACCCCCAGCCTCACCATGTCTGACATTGCCCACCTGGCACTGACATCCCTGTGCCCTGCAGCAGAACCTTGTCCCTGAGCTCTGCAGCTCCATGTCCCAGCCCATTGCACCGTGTCCCACCTGCACTCCTCAGGGCTCTGCCTGCACACAGGCCCAGGAGAAGTTTTCCTGTTGGGAAAGAAAGAATGGAAAAGCCTGAGCAGGTTCCCTGAACAACAAACCCCACTCAGGAGCCAGCTGCTCAGTACAGGCTGCCTGGAGTGGTGTCACCTTTCTACAAGGAACAGTGTGACCAAAAATGATCTCTGGAAGCAGAATTCTCTGAGTCTCCCAGCTGAATTCTCTGTCCCGGTTTTTTCCCTGGATCTCTGTTGCAGATGGAAGCTGCTGGTGCCATCCTCACCTTTAACCTCTCTTTGGAATGCAAACAGATGTTCCCAGGTGTGTTAAGCAGGATTTGCTCAATGTTTCTATAAATCTTTTGTGTCCCCCATGGAACGAATTTGCCATTTTGGCACTGAGTGGGTGACATGGAAGCAAGGAGTCAGTTGTGACCCTGGGGTCCCATGGAACCAAGGGGCCATGGTGGCACAGCAGGGCCACGTGGATCCAGTGGTCCATTGTGACACTGTGGATCCAAGGAGACCATGGAGACACCTCCAGAACCTCATGGAACCAAGGAGTCCATGGTGACCCAGCGGGGCTGCATGGAGTCAATGGTCCATGGTGACACTGCCCATCCAAGGACACTGCAGAAGCTCATGGAGCGAGGTGGCCATTGTGTCACCGAAGAACTTAATGGCACCAAATATCCATGGGGACACATCCGGGCATCATGGAACCCAGGAACCGCTGTTGGCAGTGCGGAAACTCCTGGAACCAGGGGCCGTTTTGGCACTGCAGAACCAGCACAGCTGCTGCACCTTGTCCCCTGCCCTGCACAGCTCCTTGGGAGGAATGGCAGGAGCAGCACCCTGGGAGCCTCAGGAATGCCCCTCTGGGATCCATGGCTGGATCCCAGGGGCTGGAATTCCAGTTCCCCAGCCAGGAAAAGATGTTCCTGCTCTTGAAGGCAAAGCTCATATGGAAGAGCCAAAAGCCAAGTGGAGCAAGATCCTACAGTGACATTTCACTGCCAGCCTTCATAATTTCACCTGTGGTTGTCGTAGCTCATGGATTGGGAATTAAATCAGGGCAGGGTCTTTGGTGGGAGCTGCCCTGGGTTAAAGGAGACACTGAGAGAGAACCAGAGCAGGCAAAGGAAGGCAGGTAAGTAGAAGGGCGAGAGCAGCCGTGATCTGCAATTCCCAAGGGAAAGGCAGCAGCAGCCTCCTGCTGTCAGCTCAGGGTGAGTAAAACAGCGCTGAAAACAGCGCTGGAACCCGATCCTTCCTTCCCCTGCGGGCTGGCTCGGGGCAGCACAGGCGGGCCCTGAGGAGCCAGGGCTGTGTGCGGGTGCTTGTTGCTCTGCTCCAGAGTCCATCTGGAAAAGCCCTCGGCAGCCGAGGCAGGAGCAGGCGGGAAGGGGCCGGCGCTGCTGCTGCTCCTGCCGGGAGCCCCGGCCGGGCCGGGCCGGCGCCCGCTGCGCTGCGGCTGCTGCTGCTGCCAGAGCCGGGCGGGGTCGGGACAGGGACGGACACGGCACAGCAAAGGCCGGGGCTGCAGGGCTGCTGGTGCTCGGCCAGCGCCGGCACAGAGCTTCAGCCCGCAGCCAGCCCAGAGCGAAAGGCTGGGAAAGGCTCCATTCCAGCCGTTCTTTGCTCGGCACTGGGAAGGGACTGAAATTAAAGGAGAACAGCAGGGCCTGACCCCTTCTCCTTTGGGAGGAGCCCCGCGGCTGGGGCTGTGAGGGGCCATGAGGGGCTGTGAGGGGCTGTGAGGGGCTGTGAGGGGCTGTGAGGGGCCGTGAGGGGCTGTGAGGGGCCGTGAGGGGCTGTGAGGGGCTATGAGGGGCTGTGAGGGGCCATGAAGGGCTTTTGGGGACCTTGAGGAGGAGAAGGTCTCCAGAAGCTGTGGGAGGCCCGGCACCTCAGAGAACCAAGGGTCCATTGTGACACTGTGGAACCAAGGAGACTGCTCTTGGCAGTACCAAAACTCTTGGAACCAAGAGTCCATTGTGACACTGTGGGACGGAGACGATTATGACACTTCAGGACTCACTGGAACCAAAGGGGCCATTGTGACACTGAGGTGACTTGTATAACCAAGGGATCATTGTAGCATGGCATGGCCTCTTGGAATCAAGGGGATCACAGTGACTATATGGGGCTCCATAAGGGGCCATGGGGCTCTATAAGAGGCTGTGGGGCTCCATAAGGGGTTGTGGGGCTCCCTAAGGGGCTGTGGGGCTCCCTAAGGGGCTGTGGGTCTCCATGAGACCACGGGGCCATTCTGACTGTGGAACCAAGGACAGCATTGTTACACTATGGGGCATCATGGTACCAAGAACATTGTGAACCACTGGGGGAACCCACTGAGACTATGGTGACACTTCAAGGGCCATTGTGGAACTGCAGGGCCTCATGGAATCAATGAGACCATTGTGACATGGCCCGGCCTCATGGGAGAGAGGGGCCCTTGTGACACTGTGGGGCCTTGCAGAACTGAGGAGCCGTGGTGACCCTGTGTGGCACCATGGAACCCAGGAGAGCTCTGTGACCCTGCAGGACTCCGTGGCACTGAGGACTCATGTAACAGTGAGGAGCCCAATGGAACCAAGGATCCATTCCATACTGCAGGGCTTCAGGGAACCAAGGTGCCAGTGTGACACTGTGGAACCAAAAGAGACCATTGTGACACTGCGGGGCTCCATGGAACCAATGAGACCATTTTGACCCTCCAAGTCCCCATGGAACCCAGGGGCCATTGTGACACCAAAGGGCTTCACAGAACCAAGGCAACCACTGTGACACTGCCAGGTCTCATGGAAGCAAGGGGCCATTGTGACACTGCTTCCCCATGGAAGCAAGGGGCCACTGTAACACATCCAGGCCTGGTGGATCCAAGGGGCCATTGTGATCCTGGGGAACCCAACAGAACCAAGGAGCCATTTTGAGACTTTGTGACCTCATGGAACCAAGGGGCCATTGTGGCATTTTCCCATGGAACCAAGGAAACCATTTTGACACTTCAAGGCCTCATGGAAGCAAGGGGTCATTGTGCCACTGTGGACCAAGGAGACCATTGTGATATCACTGGGCCTCATGGAAACAAAGATCTGTTGCGATCCTACAGGCCTTCATGGAACCAAGGGTAAATTGTGATGATGCAGGGCCCCAAGGATCCAAGAAAATGGAACAGGTCTGGCTGGCTGGGCCTCCGTGGGGCTGCATGACTGATCCAAGTGACCTTGGCATGTTGAGGGTTGTTTCTCCTCTGTCCCTGAAACCCTAGAGTTCCATGCTTTCCTTCCTGTGGAAAAGAATTGTCTTTCTCCTCCAGTTATTCATGGCTGAAATTAGAATTACTCCTCCAAATTTGATTATATCCAAGGATTATTCCCATGTCAAACCTGCCAGGACAGACAGCTCTGGCTGGCCTTGGCCTCTTGGGGGCCACCTCTCATCTTCCTTCAAAACACTGGGGGCCTGTGCTTTTCTTCCCATGGAAGAAACCATCTTTCAAGTCCAGGCATCCATGGCCAAAATTGAGAATCTGCCTCCAAAATTCCTTATATACATGGACAGCTCCCAGACAAAACCTGCCAGGACTGTCCAGGTTCTGTTGGCTTCCTGAGGGCCAACTCTCATCTGCCATTCAAATACTGGGGCTCTGTACTTTCCTTCCTATGGAAAAGAACTGTCCTTATCCAGGCAGCCATAGACAAAAGTGGGGTTTGGCCTCCCATATTTTGTCTGCCCAAGGGTTCCTCCCTGAAAACAGGTCTGGCTGCCCTGGCCTCCTTGGGGCTGCCTTTAATCAGCCTTTGAAACACTGGGACTGCATCCTTTCCTTCCTGTAGAGAACTGTCATTCCTGTCCAGGAACCCAGAGCTGAAATGGAATTCCAACCCTAAAACTCCCCATATATCCAAAGGCTGCTTTCAGACAGAAGCTGCAGGTACAGACAGGTCAGGCTTGCCTTGGTCACTGGTGACAGCTTCTCATCTGCCTTCAAAGCCCTAGGGCTCTGTGGTTTCCTTCCTGAAGAAAATAACTGTCCCTCTTGTCCAGGCATTTTTGGCCTCAGGCACTTGACCACTCTACAGGGACACAGGATCTCTGTGCTCAGTGGGGTGGAGATTGAGGAGAGCAGAGGAGAGCCCTGGGAGGGACTGAAGGGTGATTTCAGAGATGGTGGATCCTTCTGACATAGCAGAGAACAGCCAGAAAAAGAAAGAATTAATGCAAAGAAATCTGGAGAGGCCCAGACTGGACACCAGGAGAAAGGAATTTCCATCCCAGGGCAGGGCTGTGGTGCAGCACGTCCCCAGCAGGAGCCTGGAGCAGCCCAAGTCTTTGTGTGGCCAGGCAGGGGCAGCAGGAGGCAGAGCTGCCAGCAAAGGAAGGGCCAGCGAGGTGGGGCAGCCGGGGGTGACGACAGCCTGCAGGGACAGAGGCGCAGGGCAGGGACACCGTGGGACAGCCTGGGCTGCAGAGGGCTCAGGGATGTGCAGCAGCTGCAAGGCCCTGACAGAGCCAACCTGTGCAGCCCTTTGGCCATGGCTGCTGGCCCTGGGCCTGAGGCCACGAGGGGACAAGTGACCCTTGCAGCCCTGGGGCCTCAGTGCCTCCTTGTCCCTGCTCAGCAGCCTGGCAGGGGCCGCCCCATGGTCCTGCCCTTGGCACTGCACATCCCCACATGCCAGTGCCCATCCCGGGAAGAGCCCTGAGCAATGAGGGAGGGACAGGATCTGCCTTGCCAGGGGCTGGGGCTCTGGCCTGGGCCCTTTGCATTCCTGAAACACATCCAGGTTTGCTCAGCACCAGAGACACCTTTCCTTTGCTTGTGCTCTGCGGTTAGCTCTGCCTCCAGCATTATGCTCTACCTGGGGACACTTTCTCAGTCGTGTCCCTCAGTGGGACCCATTAAAAGTCCAAGAAACTTCAATGTTTCAATCTCACTTTGAGTTTTGAGAAGTTTTTTGAGCACACTCTCTGGGACTGAGACTAATGAAAACAACAGCAGCCCCTGAGAGGTTCATTAAAATCCTTGTGCTGTGTCTGTGCTGCTGAGCTGGGCTGGGCTCCTGGCACAGAGGGTGATCCTGGCAACCAAGCAGAGATTCAAAAGCACATTTCTCTTGCTGAGCAGCTCTTCTGCCAGCCCAGCAGGGCTGGGGCACTGCCTGCAGCCAGCCCGGGCACAGCACAGAGGCACAGAGAGCTTCAATCAGTCAGGGCTGGGAAGGGGCTGAGAAGTGCCTGGGGCAGAATCACTGCCAGCCCTTGGCACAGGAACCTCTGGCTGCAGGACAATGCAGCTGCAGCTCCTGGAGTGATCTCCTAAAGCTGGAACATGCCAATGCCCACAGAGCCTGTGAGTATAACTCTGAGTATTTCTGGTGCAGGGCAGGTGAAAATACTCATGAAGCTCTGACATGCTGAGGGTTTCTTATCATTCATAGAATTTTCCCAAGACAAAGATTTTGATAAAAAGTAGGAAATATCCTAAGACTTTTTATTCACTTTCCTATTATTGGAGAGTGGCAGGGAAGGGGGATAAATATTAATGGTGGATTATGAATTTTGACAAGTGCATGAGACATTAGAATTGTTATTTTAGTGATCAATAGGTTCAAAAGAGATCCCTAATGTGCTTGCAGCCACTCTGCCCATGGACAGCACCAGCATCACCTTTGCTGGAGCCATCTGGCTCAGTCTGAGATGTCTTTTCTCCAAGCTGCAAACAGAACCTGCCCCCAGCCAGTGCCCTGCAAACAGGCAGGGTTCTGTCAGGCCAAGGAGAGTGCACAGAGATTTGGGGTCTGGGAGTGCTGGCACAGAGAGATCAGGCACAAGGAAACAGCTGCAGGAGGAAAATCTCCAGGAAGCAGAGAGAAGATCAGGGAAGGAGAGAAAACAAAACCCAGAAATGCTGAGGCAGGGAGAGTTTAGAGATGTCCAGAGGATCCCCTCCAGTGCAGCCCCTCCCTCTGCACAAGCCCCCTCCCTCCTGTGCCCCAGCCAAGCCTCTGCCCTCAGGGCCGGGGCTCCAAGGCGTGCAGCCCCTCCTGTGCAGGCAGAGCTGCAGCAAAGCCGTGGGGCAGGTCTGCAGCCCCGGGCCCAGTTCCCTCTGCAGAGCACAGGGCTGGGAGCAGCTGCCCGGCACTGGGGGCTCTGGCAGGGGGCACAGCTGGCTCAGGGTGACACAGCTGTCCCCAGTGCCCGGCTCTGGGCAATGCTGGCAGTGCAGCCAGGGAAGGAGCTGCACCTCCCTTCATCCAGTGCCATCAGAGGGACACTTGGAAGTGTCCCTGAGATTTCAGTCCAAGCTGGGAGCTTCAATGCAGGGTGCCAACCTGTCTTAGAGCATCTCTGAGTTATAAGATTGATGGGGAAAGGTAGAGGTGTTGTGACACTGAAAATGCTTTAGGGTTGGTGAAATGAGCAAAGTGAGTTCTTGGCTATAAATGTGGAGCTGAGCTGTGGTGGATCCATCTGCTCTTACCTGTACCTCCATGGGAGTGTGAACATCCTTCAAGTGAGAAAGATGAAAGCCCAGAGAAGCTCCAAACAGAATGAAAAATAATCTTCTCTTAGTCTCCACTCATCATCTTTCCTCAGAAAATTCACTGTGTTCTTCAATGGGAAGGAGATATGCTGAGGGTTTCTGATATCCAAGAATACCAGGAGAAACATGGGGGCAGCATAAGAAGAAAACCTCAAAGCTCTTAAATACAGAAGTGTATACATCTGTGTTACAGAGGAGGGTGTATGGGAAATGGCTTTAACTTTTGTTACAGGCATCTCCTCTAACTCTTCACTGTTCCTTTCTCCATGAACAGGTGCCCATGGGCAGCCACAGCAAATGTCCAACAGCAGCTCCATCAGCCACTTCCTCCTGCTGGCACTGGCAGACACGCGGCAGCTGCAGCTCCTGCACTTCTGCCTCTTCCTGGGCATCTCCCTGGCTGCCCTCCTGGGCAACGGCCTCATCATCAGCGCCGTAGCCTGCGGCCACCACCTGCACACGCCCATGTTCTTCTTCCTGCTCAACCTGGCCCTCAGCGACCTGGGCTCCATCTGCACCACTGTCCCCAAAGCCATGCACAATTCCCTCTGGGACACCAGAAACATCTCCTACACAGGATGTGCTGCACAGCTCTTTTTCTTCATGTTCTTCATCTCAGCAGAGTATTTCCTGCTGACCATCATGTGCTACGACCGCTGCATGTCCATCTGCAAACCCCTGCACTACGGGACCCTCCTGGGCAGCAGAGCTTGTGCCCACATGGCAGCAGCTGCCTGGGCCAGTGCCTTTCTCAATGCTCTGCTGCACACAGCCAATACATTTTCCCTGCCCCTGTGCCATGGCAATGCCCTGGGCCAGTTCTTCTGTGAAATCCCACAGATCCTCAAGCTCTCCTGCTCCAAATCCTACCTAAAGGAAGTTGGGCTTCTTGTGTTTTCCATTTCTTTACTATTTGGTTGTTTTTTGTTCATTGTTTTCTCCTATGTGCAGATCTTCAGGGCCGTGCTGAGGATCCCCTCTGAGCAGGGACGGCACAAAGCCTTTTCCACCTGCCTCCCTCACCTGGCTGTGGTCTCCCTGTTTGTCAGCACTGGCACAGTTGCCTACCTGAAGCCCCCCTCGATGTCCTCCCCATCCCTGGATCTGGCCCTGTCAGTTCTGTACTCGGTGGTGCCTCCAGCCCTGAACCCCCTCATCTACAGCCTGAGAAACCAGGAGCTCAAGGCTGCAGTGAGGAGACTGAGGACTGGATGCTATCAGAAACATTAAACTGCTGAAAATTTTGCCAAATCACTTGTAGTAAAAGTATTTTTTTGATACTTCTTGTTGGTTTCATTTTGGAGGTCCTTTTTCTTTGTTTTACTTTCTTAATCTTGTCAACAAGAAAAGTCATTCCTTTTGCCATTTTTAATTTTGTTTCTCTCCATCTTCACTGTGCCCACAGACTGTGTCAATGAGGGGCTGTATTCTCGGTGGCTTTAAAGGAACTAAAGGATGTCCCAGCAGAGTTTTCTGCAGAGATGCCCTTTTGTTTCCTTCTCTGGAGCTGCAGCAGCAATGTCTGTGTGCAGAGCTGGGGCAGATCAGGGCTGTCACAGCAGCTGTGCCCAGGAGCAGCAGCACTTGGTGCTGCCAGTGCTGCTCCCGTGGCCCTGCCCCGCTGCCCTGGTGGCCCTGGTGTTGCTGCAGGGCCTGAGTGCTCTCGGGGCCGGGCACAGTCCTGGGGGTGGCAGTGCCGGGGCTGCAGCAGGGACAGGCCATGGGCACTGCTGGGGCAGCACTGACGCCTCAGGCCAGGGCCTGGGGGCTCCAGGCTCCTTGCCCAGGCTCTCTCAAGAACACGGCCAGGCCAATGCTCAGCACAGAAAACCCCCGTGAGCAGCCCCAGGCTGGCCGTGGGCGGGCTGGGGGCAAACAGCACGGCTGGTGCTCTGCAAGGGCCCTGGGGGAGACGGGAAGGAGCAGCAGAGCAGGGGCTGATCCATCCCCAGTGCACTGCACAGCCCAGGGCAGCGTCCCAGAGCGTCCCCATGGAGCTGCCAACAACATCCCCCCTCTGCAGCCCTGGCCTCTCCCCCTGCTCACAGAGGTGCCGCATCCTTGCAGGCACAGACACGGCAGCACTGGCTCAGCAGCCCTTGTTTGCATTGCACACAGAAGGCAGGAGCACCCCCATGCTGGTGCTGTGGGGACATGGACCTGAGGCAGCACAAATGCCATCAGCCCCTGGGGCCAGGAAGGGCTGGGGGATGCCAGGGAAACCACTCAGCTTTGTCCTGGCCTCTGCAGTCAGTCAGAGAGTTTGTTCCCATCAGCTGGGAGTTTCCTGTCCCACTGCAGACGCTGCTGCTCAGAGCCAGGGCTGCCTGGCAGCCACCCCCACACTGCCTTGACCATTTCCTTGGCTTCCCCTTTGCTTTCTTTACTCTTCCTGATACAAATTTCTTCCTGTTGTCCACCCCTATTCCCTCCCCTGCAAACAGCCCATCCCTGTTTGCCCTTTCCTCTCTGGCCCCACTCCCCATTGCAGTTCCTGACTCAGCATCATGGGAACGTCCCTTGGGGAGCAGGATCATCCCACAAGTGCTGCAGGAATTGTCTGCAGGCTCCTGCAGTGCCTGGTGCTGTTCCCTTGCCAGAGGCACCCCAGGCCAGGGGGGCACATCTGGGCTGCTGTGTCTGGCTCTGGGGCTCCCTGTTCTGGGAGGTGAGGAGGAGCTGCAGAGGCTCTGCAGGACTGACAGGATGGGCTTTGGGGCTGTGAGGAGAAGCTGAGGGACCTGGACTGCTGGAGCTTCTGAAGAGGAGGCCCAGGGCTCCTTCTGCAACTTCTCCAAGGGTGGTTTCAGAGAATCCCAGAATCAGCAAGGTTGGAAAAGACCCTGGAGATCATCAAGTTCAACCTGTGCCCTGACACTGCCTTGTCTCCTTTGATGGTTTTCTTCTTCAGAATGAACAACCACAACTCACAGTTCCATGCGGCACCACAGTGTCACAATTGTTCCCTCAGTTCCCAGAGTCCTTGCAATGGAACAATGGCCTCTTGATTCCATTGTCCCCAGGCTCTCCCAAGGGTCTCCTTGGTCCCTCAGTGTCACAATGGTCCCTTGGTTCCACAAGGCCCTGCTGGGTCACAGTGGCCTCTGTGGTCCCACCAGGACCCAGACTGTCACAATGCACTCCTTGCTTCCATTCAGCCCCACAGTGTCACAATGTCCCCATGGCTCTGTGGTGCCATGTCAGACACAGTGTCACCATGGTCCTCTTAGTGCCACCAGGCCCCGCAGTGTCACAGTGGCCCCTTGCTTCCCCAGGGCCCTGCAGTGTCACAATCACCAGAGAATCAACCAGGGTGGAAAAGATCTTGGAGAGCATCAAGTCCAGCCTGGGACCCAACACCATCTTATCAACCAGACCATGGCACTGATTGCCACATCCAGTCTTTCCTGAAACACTTCCAGGGACAGTGACTCACCCACCTCCCTGGGCAGCCCATTCCAATGCCCAATCCCCCTTTGTGTAAAGAATATTTCCTGATGTCCAGCCTGAACATCCCCTGGTGCAGCTGAAGGCTGTGTCCTCTAGTCCTGTCCCTGTTACCTGGGAAAATAGCCTGACCCCCACCTGGCTGCACCCTCCTGTCAGGAAATTGTAGAGAGTGATGAGGTCTCCCCTGAGCTTCCTCTTCTCATGGATAAACAATCCCAGCTCCCTCAGCCACTCTTGTGCTCCAGACCCCGCACCAGCCTTATTGCCCTTCTCTGAATACGCTCCAACTCCTCCATGTCCTTCCTAAATTGGAGGGCCAGAACTAGACGCAGCACTCGAGGTGCTGACCAAGCACTGATGAGCACAGGGGAAGAATCACTGCCCTGGTCCTGCTGGCCACACCATTCCTGATTGATAGGAGTGCAAAGGGTTGCATGAGGGAAATGGTGGGGAGGGAGTTGGGCCAAATTGTTATTCATTGTCAGTGAAACATTCAAACTACATTAGAAGCTCCTGTGGGTCAATATTAATTGGACATTGTTGATACCAATATATAAACAGGAACAGAAAAAAGGACAAAAAATTCTCTCTGCATTATTTTCAGTATAGCATATTCACTTCTGAAATCTGCCTCATTAAACACAGAAGAATTGAAGACTTAAATTATTCCCACAAGCTTCTCTGTTTTATGCATTTGTACAAATGTTTAGAGCTTTTGTTTTACTAAATTCCTGAACTAAAGAGCTCAAGAAAGAAGAGGCCTCTGGAATAGTAAAATTCATCAACAACCTCCAAGTGGCTGAGGATGCATCCCCATCAGAGCAGCAATGAGCAGAAATGGGCACAGCTCTGTGGCTGCCCCAGCTCTGGGATGGGCCCTGGGCATGGAGCAGGAGCAGCTCTGGAGGGCCCCAGGGCCGGGGCTCTTGTGCTGGCCTGGGCAGATGGGATGGCAGGAGGGGCTGCAGAGCTCTCAGCACCTCAGGCAGAGGGGAGCAGGGCAGCCAGGGAGCTCCTTTGGCCTTGGCCAAGCCCCTTCCCCCATGGTGGGGCTGAGTCCTGGCTGAGCTGCAGCTGCTGCTGTGCCCTTGGCAGGGGCTGAGGCCGTGGGGCAGTGCCCAGAGCAGCCTGGGCTGAGCAGAGCTGTGGGGCCAGAGCCGGCTGGGCTGTGCTGGGGAGAGGCCCTTGGTGCTGCCCAGAGCTCAGGGCAGCTGGCAGAGCTGGCAGGGAGCTGGGCTGGGCTGGGAGAGCCTGGCACAGAAACCATCAGTGTCCATCTCAGCCTGGCTGAGCGGGCAGGGGCAGGAAGATCATCCAAGGTCCACAAGTTCTCTGTGTGGGAGCTGAGCTTGTGACCCCCTGAGCCCTCCCAAGGGCTGGGGCTGTGCCTCCAGCTCCAGAGGAGATGTGACAGATGGGAGCAGAGACAAATAATTCCTGCTGGATTCTTTATTGTGTTTGTTTATACAGGTGGCCTGGATCCATATGTAGACGAGGTGTTTTGTGTCAGATAACACTGGGAGAGTGATAAGAGTAATATTTCTTTGCTGAAAATTATCTTTCACACATAATGCACAATGAGAAAAAAAAATACACATTTTATCAGAAGAGCATCTGAATTTTTAGAGGATGAGAGACTCATTGATGTTCCAGCTGCCAAACCTGTTCAAATATTTTCCTCAAGTCTTCCCTGAGATGAGCGGTGACCACCAGAGGCCAAGGCCAGCCAGAGCTGTCTGTCCTGGTGGCTTTTTCCTGGGAGAACCCTTGCATATAGGGAATTTTTCAGGGGGAGTATAAATTTTGGCTGTGGACACCTGGAAAAAATTGATGGTTCTTTTCTATAGGAAGGAAAGCACAGATCCCCAGTTCTCCAGGGGATGATGAGAGGTGGCCCTCAATGTTCCAAGATCAGCTGGACCTGTCAGGTGGCCCCTGTGTCATGGTTTGACACTGGCACAATGCCAGCGTCCCCATGAAAATGCAACCCCACAAATGACTGCTGTGAAATGCAATCAGGAACAGAGCAGTGTAGGCGAAAGCTCAATAACAAAGGAGAAACTTTATTAAACTACTACTCCTATAAAATTAAAAAAGCAAGAAAAATTAAATCCAAAATTAAAACCTTCCAAAACACTCCTTCTTGCTCCCCCCAGTTCCAACAAACCACAGTGAGACACAACTTGGACCCCCAGTCAGTTTCCCACCCTTCAGAGGATCAATACTCAGTCCATCGAGGGAAAGAGGAGTCTCTCCTGTGCCATAGACCCCCAAGAAACACAGCTGCCATCTCTTGTGTTTCCATGTCACACATGGCACCACCCGGAGAGAATCTGCCAGTGTGACACTCTCCTTTCCATGTCACAGTGCTCTCACCACCATGCATGGACAGACTGCTCTTAGGATTTTTCTTTTCAAGGATGCTTTGCCAAGTGGAAAAAAAACAAAAAAACCAAAAAAAACACAGTTCTGTTTTTCATTTTTGGGACTGCAGTCCCGCCCCATTTCCCCCTGGGGCTGAAGGTCCAAGAACAGAGATCTTCTCTTCTTCTTCTCTGAAGACAGGGGGCATCACCACAACCCTCCTCAGCTCTTCTCTATTCACTCCACTCCTGTTTATTCTCAGCTGCTGAAGCAGGTCTCTTGCCTCATCATGAATCCTCCTAAAATACAGTTTCTCTCTTGGAGGAGAAAATTGGTTCAGTCTATGGCTAACAAGAGAAAGTCCAGCCAAAAACCACTCCATCATCTCCTGCCACCTAGAATTTCTCCTTCTTACATCTCAGGCCCCAGACTGTCTCTTATCTTCTCTTTCAAATCGAGGAGGAATATATTTCCCAAAGCTTTCATCATCCAAGAAGGGGTTAAAAGTCCAAATTCCCCGGCCAGCTCGCCAGGCTCTCTGCCCAGACCTCCAGCTCCCCCGCTGGGCACCTCCTGCTCCCCTTCCCGCTCTTGCTGTCTCTTTCTCTCTCTCTCCACAGAGACTCTGGAGGGGGAACGCACACATCCCAGATTTCTCCACCCTTCCATCTGCAGGGGGCCAGCCCGGTTCCATCCCCTCCACCCTTCAGCCAACCTCAGTCAGGCCATGGGGCTTCCCCTCCCCACCCAGCCAAGGGCTGGGCAGGGGAGAGGCTGCACTGCGCCCTGACCAGAACCAGAGAGAGCGAGTTCTCCTGGGAATTCTGCTTTTAACCCCTCTGTGTTCTCAGAGGTGTGTCCAGCCTCAATTGGTCACCCCAAGTACCAATATCCAACCCCAATCACTGACTGGCTTGACCCTCTTCCTTCTGTGTTAAACCACAACACACTCCCAGGGTCTGGAATACCAATTCCCAGCCAGGAAAAAATGTTCCTGCCTTTGAATTTCCTTCCTATTATTTCAACAAATTATAATAAAATTATACATCAATAAATTAGAATAAAAAATTAAATAGGAAAAAAATGAAATATAATTATTTCAGCTCTTAATACAATACTCCAACAATGATTTAACCCAAAACAACAATAACTATTAATGTAACATTACCAATAAATATAAATAAATAACTTATATACCAAGAAATACGTTTTGAAAGTTTCAACTCATTATCTAATAGACTTTAGATAAAAAATATCCAAAAAATATAAGATACAATCTAACACACCTTAGTAAAACAATTCAAATTACAAATTTACTAAACACAAAAAACCACACAACTATAATTTCTCATACATTTTAAGAAAATAATTAAACTTTAATAACATCCTTAACTACTCTAAAAAAATTAAATTATTTTAAAAAATTAATTGCAGATGGGTGGTTTTATTTGGATATTATTTTTTTGATTGTTTGGGCTAGATGGTATTAAAAAAGGGATTTTTATAGGAGTTTAATCAGCTCAGGTGTCACTCTGCAAACAGAACTGACTGAAAATGAATGGGACAGGAATCAGTAACTCTGAACGTTTTATTTGCTATCAAATACATCCCAGAAACCCAGCCCCACACAATTCCCATCCCACCGCTCCAAATTGGAATCCCACTTCTACAAATCTCCTCCAACCCCATCTCACGCTGGCAGCTGTGGAATTGAATGAGCTTTGTGTGGGATTGAGTTTTTTTGAGGTGGAAACAAGCAATTTGAGGTGGGACTGTGCCGCGCTCCCGCCCCGGTTCCCTTTGTCTCAGCCCCAGCTAGCTCTTGTGGGGCGAGGGCGGGCAATGGAGGCACCCTCCGCCGCTCCCAGCTGGGGTTTGGAGAGTGCCTTTGTGGGTTCCGGGCAGCGCTAGCAAGCCTCGCGGTGGTAAATGAAGAGCAGATCCTACTGGGGGCTAAGTCCGAGTTTATTGTAGCCCAACGGGGCCAAATATCCTAGAACGGTGCCAGCCAACAGGAACAAGCACAAGGTGCTTGCACTGGCTTATAAACTGTAAGGGAGGGGTATCCAACGACCAATGGGGATAGGGATAGGGGGTGGCTCCGGGATGGGGGGATATGGTGGGGTCCAATGGGGGAAAGATATGGGGGGAGCCCCAGGTCCTCGCCCAATCACCCGGTGCCCTGAGTAGAAGCTTCTGGATGGATGGGAAGGGGCACCGAGTGATAGATAAGGCACCCGGGGGGGTGGGTAAAATGCCTCTTTCAGGGTGATGGATAGATACTGGAAAGGCGGGAAGGGAGGACAAGGCGGGAAAACTGGGGATAAACCAAGTTGCACACAGGGGTACAAAGGAATAAACCAATACATAATACAGGGATAATAAAACATACAAATAACGCAACTCCACAGGACTGTGCCTTTAAAGGTTAAAATTCAGTTGTTTTCAGTGGGATTGAGTGGTTTTGTGGTGACAGAACCATCCCTCTTGGCTTTTGAAATTCAAAGAGATGGAGAACACTGCCCAAAATCACCCCAGAACCCACAAATCCTCCAGAAGTTGAGTTCAGACTATTCAGGGAGGGTGCAGCTGCCGGTGGCAGGATCAAATGAGACGGGTCTTGGTTCCAGAATCCATTTCTTACCCCCCAAAAGACAGGGTAAAGGCAGGGCCGTGGGGTTTGTATAGGGTATCCCAGGGGTGGAGTTAGGGTTTGGGTCAAGGGAGGAATTACTGGCAACACAAGAAGGGTGAGATCAAACTCCTGCCTCTTAGCAACAGGGGCACTCCACACAGAATGCGTCCCCAAATCCTAAATTCCCCCTCAGACTCCTGTAAAATGGTGCGACTTCCGATATTTTTGATCAATTTCTTTAATTTAACCCTGCTTTGTCTGTGTTTAAAGAATAAAGATGAATCAGAGGAAAATTAGGGCCAAATCAAAAGGAGAAGCAGCCAGGTTTGTTCCCAACATTGAGCACAGGGAATGTGGGTCACCAGACCTGTGCCCAGTGTGGGTCCTGCAGTGGGGGATGGAGCTGGAGCAGAGCACAAAGCTTTTCCTGCAGTTGGGGTACTGGCAGGGTTGCCCTTACCGATGCCTCCGTTGGTGTTTGGTCAAGTCAGAGCTCTGGGTGAAGCTCTTCCCACACTGGGGACACTTGTAGGGCCTCTCCCCGGTGTGGATGCGCCGGTGCTTGACAAGTGTGGAGTTGTGCTTGAAGCCCTTCCCGCAGTCGGGGCAGCGGAAGGGCCTCTCATCTGTGTGAATGCGCTGGTGTTTGAGGAGATCAGAGCTGGTGTGAAACCTCTTCTGACACTCAGGACACTCATAGGGCCTTTCCCCAGTGTGGATGCGTTGGTGGATGATGAGTTCTGAGTTCCAACCGAAGCCCTTCCCACACTCCCCACACTCGTAGGCCCATTCCCCTGTGTGGATCATCTGGTGGCGGATCAGGTTGTTGCTCTTCCTGAAGCTCTTCCCACACTCCAAGCACTTGTAGGGCTTCTCCCCATCATGAAGCTTCTCAGGGACCACCAGCTTCGAGCTCTGGCTGAAGCTCTGCCCACCTTCCTGGCCCAGAGTGGGTCTTTCCTCCTCAGAGCATCCTGGGCTGGGTTTGCAGACCCTCCTCCTGTGGTGTCGCTGGGGCTTTTCCTCCCTGTTGGATTCCTGTGCTGTGGAGCCGCTCAAAACACCCTCTTCCACCAGGTTCTGCCGTGGGGATTTGTCCTCTCTGGTCTCCATCCTCAGCTTCTTGTCTGGGGTAAGAAGGACAAGGAGAGGACAGGATTTACCTCAGTGCCAGAGGGAAGGGCAAGGAGATGCCCCCAGTGCGTCCCCGGCAGGAGGGCACCAGCAGCGGGGCTGTCCTGCAGCCGGGGGCCATGCTGGGCTGGGAGATGGAGCAGGAGAGAGGGAGAAAGGGGCACTGACTTCCTCCTCACCTGCCTCGGTGTCCCAGGGCATCTTCCTCTTCCTCATAGCCTTCTCCATCTGGCAAAGGGTTGGGGATGGGAAAATCTGTTTTGGGAAGAAAACAAGGGATAAGCACAGTGAGGTTTGTACTGGTTTGAAGGCAAAACAGGGAGAGTCTAAGACAGAATGACAATTGAATAAGAAAATTAAAATCAAGGCAATAATAGAGAAACACTGGCTTAATCTGACAAAGTCAGATATAACCTGACACCCCAATAATAAGAGTGGTGGTAGCAGTCTGACGAAATGGTGGCTGCAGTCCAGCTGGAGTGATGAACATGATTCTGTCAAAGCAGTGATCCTGTAGAAGGGTCTGGTCTTCCTCTGAAGGTCCAGTGGTGCTTATGGAGCTCTTGTCCTCTGGGAATGCAGTAGGCAAGGTGGTCCTGGTGTTGCAAATGGTGAGATTATATCCAGGCAGGAATGCTTGGTTCCTCCCCCTGGGCGGAGCATCCCACAATGGGATGATGGAATTTTATCAGTCCTGCAGTGACACTCAATGGTCCATTAAGAGAAGATGGCCCCTGGTGGGCGTTATCAGGGCTGAGCCATGGAAGAGATAAAGAACACTGCCCCACCTGTTGATAACAGTTTTTGGAGATGGGGACTGAAAACACTTTTGGTTACATCTGACACTGAAACCTGAAACAGTGAGGCAATCCCTGCTCGATGTGGGGGGTGAACACCATCCCCCTTACCCAAACTGGCTCAGGTGTAAAACCCCCACCCTGGGAAGGCCACGCACACAGGGGACAATGTCACACTTGCCCTGCCCCAAGGGAGATCTCTGTCCCTGTCACTCCCTTGCTCTCTCCCCTTTTCTCTTTCTTTGCATCTCTCTCTCTACCTCACATTTACTGATCAATAAAATCCACTTTGGATTTGGTGTTGTTAGCACCTTAATTGGGGCAGGGGCATCTCTAACAATTTTATTAACCAAACTGCAATATTATTTTGCACTGTGATTTCAGGGCACTGTTGTCTGACCCCAAATTCCTTTGACAATAGCCTGGTTCCCTCCCGTACGGAGGTTCTGCCTCTTTCCGGAGGAACTCTTGGAAACTTGGATACAGCTTCCTCTGAGTGACTTTCGGGAGACCTTATGAGGAAAGTGGAAGTTGTGGGTGGCCAGGGTAAAGAAAATATGATACCAGCGAGACTGACAAGGATCATTCACCCCAAGGTGAGAAACACAAGGCTACTAAAGTCCTACAAGAAGCCCAGCTCAAGTTATTTTACAAATAACTCCTGAATTCACAGGCTAGGGAGGAGAATCATTATTTTCTTCATCCCTGTCACCTTTGTGACAGCTACACAGACCGTTCTCTTCCTTTTAATAATCTGTATTGGGTCAAATTTCCATGTTTCTTTTTTCGGAACCTGCCATCATCTGAGCTGGAGTTGTGCTGGAACTGATGAAATTTGGAATTACAACAGAATTGCTTCTGTTGTTGGTCTATTAATTTTTGGGGTTTGTTTGTGTTTCCATCAGAAGTGACTTGTGGGAAGAGCAAATCTTCCTCAAGGCATTTTATAGAGGGTTAAATTTGATTTCTGCTGAGTTTGTTTTGTCCAGTGCCCAGGGGTTGCTCAAGGGGTCTCTGGTTTTGGTTTGGCTATAATTTTCTTCTGATTTGTCTTTATCACTTAAAAACACCTGAAAAATGACTAAAAATAGTATTGACCAGAGATGTCAAAAGTCCCACCATTTAAAAGGCATTTGAGGTGGAATTTATGATTTAGGTACATATTCTGGAGGATTTGTGGGTTCTTGGGGGATATATGGGACTATTCTCCATATCTTTGCACTCCAAAATCCAAGGTGGATTTGTCTGTTACCTCAAAATTACTCAATCCCATCTCAAAATGGCTGGTTCCCACCTCACTCCCATGCCAAAATTACTCAGTTCCTCAGCCTCCAGGATGAGATGGGGTTGGAAGGCAATCGGGAGAAGTGAGATCCAAATCTGAGGGTGTGGGATCAGAATTGTGTGGGGCTGGGTGGGTGTGATTTATTTTTATAATAAATAAAACTATCAGAATTACTGATTTCTGTACCATTCAGTTTCTGTCAGTTCTGGTTTGCTTTCCAGAGTGCTGCCTTCTCAGCTGATTTTATGCCCTCCTGTCCCAGACTGAAAAGCAAGATGTGTTCTATTTGCCATCTGTATGGCAGTTGTCCTGTGTTAAGTGGGCAGTTTTTCCTTATCTCTTCCACAATCAATCCTCCCTCAGGGGAGACATCTGCTGATAATGGGCTATTGAATGTCACTGCATGACTGATGAGAACTATAACATCCCATTGTGAGATGTTCTGCCTGGAGGGAGGAGCCAAGCATTCCTACCTGCATCTAGTCTTGAGATTCTGGCCCACCAACACAGCTCTTTCTGTGCTGGATTTCCCAGAGGAACAGCTGCCTCTTCCTCTTTAGAAGAAGACACCCATTCCTACAGGATCACTTCTCCAACAGAACCACACCTGACACTCCTGGAGGACTGCACCTACAGTTTCCATTGGACTGCGGCCAACACCCTGTCCAACAGGGAGTCACATTGTATTCTGTCAGTGTTGTTTTAGTTTACTGCCTTGTTTATTTTATATTTTAATTTTCTTCCCTAATAAAAAACTGTTATTTCTGCTCCCATATTTTTACCTGAGAGCCCGCCTTAATTTCAAATTTATACCAATTCAGAAAGAGTCTACATTTTTCCATTTCAGGGGAGGCTCCTGCCTTCCTTAGCAGACACCTGTCATTCCAAACCAAAACACCTCCTTTCTCTCCTGCCTTCCTTTGCCTGTTCTGTTTTCCTCTCAGTGTCTCCTTTGACCCATGGCAGCTCCCACCAAAGACCCTGCCCTGATTTCATTCCCAATCCATGAGCTACGACAATCATGGGTGAAGTTATGATGGCTGGCAGTGAAATGTCACTGTAGGATCAAGCTCTACTTGTTTTTTGGCTCTTTCATAAGAGCTTTTCCTTCAAGGGCAGGGACATATTTTCCTGGCTGGGAACTGGAATTCCAGCCCCTGGGAGTGTGTGCCATGGATCCCAGAGGGGCATTCCCGAGGCTCCCAGGTGCTGCTCCTGCCGTGCCTCCCAAGGAGCTGTGCAGGGAAGGGGACAAGGTGCAGCAGCTGTGTTGGTCCTTCAGTGCCACAACAGCCCCAGGTTCCTGGAGTTTCCACACTGCCAACAGCAGTTCCTGGGTTCCATGATACCCTGCTGTGTCCCCATGGATATTTGGTGTCATGAAGTTCTTCAGTGTCACAATGGCCACCTCGCTCCATGAGCTTCCACAGTGTCCAAATGGCCTCCTTGGATGGGCAGTGTCACCATGGACCGTTGGCTCCTTGCAGCCCCGCTGGGTCACCTTGGACTCCTTGGTTCCATGAGGTTCTGGGGGTGTCTCCATGGTCTCCTTGGATCCACAGTGTCACAATGGGCCACTGGATCCACATGGCCCTGCTGTGTCACCATGGCCCCTTGGTTCCATGGGACCCCAGGGTCACCATTGACTTCTTGCTTCCACGTCACCCCCTCAGTGCCAAAATGTCCCCTTAGTTCCATGGGGAACACAAATGATTTATAGAAACATTGAGCAAATCTGGCTTAACACAGCTGGGAACATCTGTTTGTACTCCAAAGAGAGGTTAAAGATGAGGCTGGCACCAGCAGCTTCCATCTGAAACATGGATCCAGGAAAAGAACCAGGACAGAGAATTCAGCTGGGAGACTCAGAGAATTCTGCTTTCAGAGATCATTTCTGGTCACACTGTTCCTTGTAGAAAGGTGACACCATTCCAGGCAGCCTGTATTGAGCAGGTGGTTCCTGAGTGGAGTTTGTTGTATAGGAAACCTGCTCAGGCTTTTCCATTCTTTCTTTCCCAAGAGGAAAGCTTCTCCTGGGCCTGTGTGCAGGCAGAGCCCTGAGGATAGCAGGTCGGAAATGGTGCAATGGGCTGGGACATGGAGCTGCAGAGCTCAGGGACAAGGTTCTGCTGCAGGGCACAGGGATGTCAGTGCCAGGTGGGCAATGTCAGACATGGTGAGGCTGGGGGTGAGGAGCAGCTTGTCCAAACAGGGTCAGCCCTCAGTGGGCTCATTCTCCTACATGCCCAGACCTCCTAAGGAGAACTTCAGTGTCAAGATCACCTGGGGAATGCTTCTATCAGCTCTTCACTGAACTGGAAACTAAGAATACTCACTTGATTAAAGAAAAAAATTCAGGAAGTGCACCTGGAAATCTTCTTCCTTTACAAGGACTCCAAACTGACTCCAATCAGCTGCACAAGCCCAGGAGATTTGCAGACAATTGGATGAAGACAAAGCCCCCCTGAAGGATTCCTGCATTTTGATGATCCCCACGGTGGATTTGGGGCTTAGTCCAGAATCCTCAGGCACTGAGAGAAGGCTGAAGAAGCTGCTCAAGTAGTCAGAAGCAAAACTCCAAGTCCCTTGGAGCATCACTGGGCCCCACTGAGGGCAGGGACTGCCAAAGGCTCCCAGGGACTGGAGAGAGCAGATCCTTGAGGCCAGGATTGCAGGGAGCCCAAGGCTTAGAGCAGGGAACTGCAATGCTGAGCAAGGCCTGGGCTGGCTGGGGGAAGCAGAAAGGCCAAGCCCTGAGCCCAGCCTGGCACAGCAGGGCCTGTCCCTCACGGGTGGCTCGGGGCTGTTTGTGGGGCAGGGGGATGTGAGGGGCAGCAAGGACAAATGCCACAAACCTGTGTGACCCTGTAGATCCTCATGGAACCAAGGGGCCATGGTGACACTGTGCTGCCTCATGGAATCAAGGAGACCATTGTGGAACTCAGAGACCCCAAGGAACCAAGGGTCCATGGTGACCTTGTGCAGCCGCAGTGTCACAGAGGAGCCGTTGTGACACAGCGAGGGCACACGGAGTCGAGGGGCCACTGTGACACATCAGGGCTTTGTGGAACAACTATGCCACTGTGACATTGTGTCCTGGGTTGTAAGATAAGCTTGTATTCTATTTGCCATCTGTTGGAAGTTGGGCAGGTTTGTTATCTCTCAAGAACAATGGTTTGCTGGAAGAGGTAATGGTTTGTTAATGGGTCATTGGCTGATTCAATGCAGGGCTGGTAACATAACAACATCCCATTGTGAGATGTTCCACCCAGAGGGGGAAGCCAAGCACTCTTTTATTGTATAAAGGGGTAGCTTTTGGGGAGACGAAGCAGCTCTCTCTTTGCGGGATTTCGCAGAGAAGCAGCTCCTTCGGCAGGACTCCCGAGAGAAGCGGCTCCTTCGGCAGCACTCGCAGAGAAGCGGCTGGAGCGCGGTGAGGCAGCGGCGGCGGAGCTCGGAGGCAACCCCGGCGCAGAGGAAGACCGGCCCCACTGCCACCAGATCTTCAGAGAAAACTATACCCTTCTAAAGATCACCACTTCAGCTGCAATTCATCAGCCACTGCAAGAGGAGCAGCTATCATTTCGACCGGACTGCTACCAGCACCCCGAATCCTCAGGTTGTGGACTTTTTCACTAGTTTTGTTTGTACCGATTGCATTTGCCTTTTTAAATTGTTACCTAGTTTTCTCCTAGTAAAGATTTGTTACTCCCATTCCCATATCTTTGCCTGAGAGCCTTTTAATTTAAAAATCCTAGTAATTCGGAGGGAGGGGGTTTACCTTCTCCATTGCACAGGAGGCTTTTGACCTCCTTCACAGACTCCTGTCTTGTCAAACCAAGACACATTGCAAGGCCTTATGGAAGCACGGGGCCACTCTGACACTGCAGAATCAAGGGGAACATTGAGACACTCCAGGGCTTCATGGAACCAAGGAGATCATTGTGACATTGTGGGGTTCCACGCAACCAAGGGAACATGGAACAGGTCTGGCTACCTTGACCACCCAGGGGCCAATTCTCATCTCCCTATGAAACACTGGGACCATGTGCTTTTCTTTCTTATGGGAAAAAAACTTTCACCTCAACTAGGGGCACATGGCCAAAATTGGGCATTTGATGCCAGAATTCCCTATATCCAAGGATAGCTCCCAGATAAAAGCTGCCAGGACTGGCAAGTCTGGCTGGCCTTGTCTTCCTGAGGGCTGGCATTTATTTGCCTCAGAAACATGGGGGCTCTGTGCTTTCCTTCCTAATGTAATGGCCAAAACTAAGATTCCACCTCCGAAATGCCATATGGCCAAGGATAGCCCCTAAACAAAAGGGGCCAGGAGAGCCAGATCTGGCTGGCTTGGCCTAAGGCAACCTCTCATCTTCTTCCAGAACACTTGGACTGCACGCTTCTCATACCCATGGGAAAAAAACCCATCTATCTTGACCAGGCGCCCATGGCCAAAACTGGGATTCCACCTCCAAAACAACATACAGCCAATGATTGCTCCCAAGTGAAATACCAGGTGTCTTGGTTCGACAAGACAGGAGTCTGTAAAAGAGGGCAAAGCCTCCTGTGCAATGGAGAACGGCAAACCCCCCTCCCTCTGAATTACCAGGATCTTTAAATTAAAAGGCTCTCAGGCAAAGATATGGGAGTGGGAGTAACAATTCTTTACTAGGAGAAAACTAGACAACAATTTAAAAAAAGGCAAATGCAATCGGTACAAACAAAACCAGTGAAAGAAAAAGTCCAGAACCTGAGGGATGCCAGTATCAGTTCTGCTGGGACAATTGCTTCCCTTGCAATAGTTGATGAGTTGCAGCTGCAGTGGTGATCTTTAGAAGGGTATAGTTTTCCTCTGAAGATCTGGTGGCAGTGGGGCCGGTCTTCCTCTGTGCCGGGGTTGCCTCTGAGCTCCGCCGCCGTCGGCTCAGCGCGCGCCGGCTGCTTCGCTGCGAGTGCCGCCGAAGAGAGAGCGAGAGAGAGCTGCTTCTCTCGGAGTCCCGCCCAGAGAGCTGCCTCCTCTCCCCAAAAAGCTACCCCTTTAAACAACAATAGAGTGCTTGGCTTCCCCCCTCTGGGTGGGACCCCTCACGGTGTTACATTTACCAGCCCTTCATTGAATCAGTCAATGGTGTATAAACAAACCATTGCCTCTACAGGGCAAAACCATTGTCTTTGGGAGAGATAACAAAAACCTGTCCAACCGGTTTTTCCTTCAACAGATGGCAAATGGAATACAAGCTTATCTTACAACCCAGGACACCAGGAAAGACAATTCTGGCTGCCCTCGGACCCGTGGGGGCTGTCTCTCACCTGCCTCGAAACACTGGGGCTTGCTGCTTTCCTTCCTATGGAAATGAACTGTACTTATGTATGAAGAAATGACCAAAAATGGAATTCAACCTCAGAAATTCCCTATATCCAAGGGTTGCTTTCAGACAAAAGCTACCAGGACAGAGAGGTCTGGCTGCCTTAGGCCTTTGATGGCTGCCTTTCATCTGCCCCTCAAACACCGGTGTTCCATCCATTCCTTCCTCCATAAAAGAACCATCCTTCTCCTCCAGGTGTCCATGTCTGAAACTGGGATGCCACCTCTAAAATTCCCTATATCCAAGGGTTGCTCCCAGCCAAAATCTGCCAGTACCATCAAGTCTGGCTGGCCTTGGCCTCTGGTGGCTGCCTCTGCCACACTGGGGCTCGGTTCTTTCCTTCCCATGGAGATCACTGTGACACTGTGGGCACCTAATGGAACCAAGGGGATCATTGTGGCACCACTGGAGCCCATGGAACCAAGGGGCCATGGTGACAACGCGGGGCTTCATGGACCCAGAGACCATTATGACTCTGTGGGGCCTGATGGAACCATGGAGAGCATTCCGACCCTTCAGGGCCCCGTGTCACCAAGGGGGCATTGTGACACCTCAGGGCCTCCTGGAAGCAAGGGACCATTGGGACACTGTGGGGCCCCATGGAAGTGAGGGAACATGGACCAGGTCTGTCTGGCTTGGCCTGCCAGGGGCCACCTGACAGGTCTGGCTGATCTCAGAATGTCAAGGTCTGCCTCTCATCAGCTCCTGGAGCACTGGAGCTCCATGCTCTCCTCTGTATGGAAATAACCGTCTGTTATTTCACATGTCCATTGCCAAAATTGGTACCCTCCCTACAAAATTTCCTATTTGTAAGGGTATCTCTCAGAACACAATCTGGTGGCTCTGGCTGGCCTTTGCCTCTTGTGGTCACCTCTCATCCGCCCCTAAAACAGTGGTGCTCTGTTTCTTCATTCCTGTGGAAAAAAAACTGGTCTTCACGTCTGGGGACCATGGCCAAAATTAGAATTAGCCACCGAGCCCAGCCGGGCTCACAGAACTATCTGCAGCCCTGGGCAGATATTGACTCTGCCAGTGCTGCCATCCTCCCTCCAGTGAGAGAAAAGGACACAGGGCAGGGAGCAACATGAACACACCGAGGGCAGGGAAGGGGAAGTTGAGTCTCAGAATGGAGGGATGAGTGGATGCCTTGATCTTGGGGCTGAAATCCTCTGCTGAAGCTATGGAGAAGGATGTCATTGATACATCAGACACTCCTTTTCCCTATAAGGCATTGAAAAGTATGGGGAGATGACTTGTTCAGCAAAGGCCTCCATGCTAAAGTGAGCAAATGTTGCAGTAGGTGTGATATCATGAGAAGTTTGAACAGAGAAAGAGAGAAGAGTGATGAGACCCTGTGCCCTCAGGAAGAGGAAGACCTCTGTTCCCAGAGATGAAGATGATTTCAGAAATAGGTGAAAAGAACTTTTGCTATTAAACAGCTCATCTTTTAAGTAATATCCCATAACATTGGCTATAAAGACAGCTGTGGGAAAAGCTGTGGAAAAATGGGAGGGACTTCACAATTACAGATTTTCCTGGGCATCTGCTATTCATGGAAATTAAAAGCCATGAGATAACTGTTTTCTTGTGGAGAAGTCTCCATAACATTAACAAGAGGAACTTTTCTCCCTTTTAGCTGACAATTTAGGTTTGATCTCTTTACACTGTCAGGTTGTATGAAGAGGGGAAGTGTTCTGAAAGTTTTGTCCTGATTCTTTTTACCCTTTCGTTAAGTTACTGTTAATAAACTTTTCTTTAGAAATTTAGAAGTTTATTTTAAAGTTCTGAGCCTACTTTGCCTTTCTCCTAATCCTATCTCACAGCAGAAAATGAGTAAGTATATTCTAGCGAGTGCACTGGTAATTAGCCAACACTGAATCCACCACACTAATTAATGCATTGGCCAAGAAATCTCAAATTGGCAAACCAAAACCACTACAGAAACTTCCTGTCATGGTTTGACACTTGCACAATGCCAGTGCCCCCATGAAAATGTGATCCCTACCTTGAATGCTGTGAAGTGGAACCTAGAATAGAGCAAAGCAGGCCCAAGCTTAATAACAGGAAAAAAACTTTATTAAACTACTACTACAAAAGAAAAGAGAAAACTAAAGAAGGGGGAAAAAAAGCCACACAAAGATCCAAATGAAAACCTTGCAAAACATTCCTCCCCCCACCATCCAACTCCAACAAACCACAGTGAGACACAATCTGGACCCCAATCAGGTTTCCACCCTCCAAACAACCGATACTCAGTCCATCGAGGGAACAGAGTCTCTCCTGTGCCACAGACCCCCCAAGAAACACAGCTTCACATCCTGTGTTTCCATGTCACACATGGCACCGCCCGGAGAAAAAGTTTGCCATGGTGACCCTTCTCCTTTCCATGCACAGTGCTCTCACCACAATGCATGGATGGACAGACTGCTTTTAGGATTTTTTCCTTTCAAGGATGCCCTGCCAAGAGGGGAGAAAACAACAGTTCAGTTTTTCATTGTTTGGGACCACAGTCCCCCCCATTTTCCCCTGGGGCCGAGGGCTCAAGAACAGAGATCTTCTTCTCTTCTCTTTCCTTTCCAGGGCAAGGGGGTGCCACCACAAACCCCCTAACCTTTTCTCTGTTCACTCCACTTTTGTCTTTTTCCCAGCTGAAGCAGGTCTCTTGACTCACTGGCATCCTCCCAAAACACAGTCCCTCTTGAAGGAGAAGATTGGTTCAGGTTGTGGCTAACACGGAAAAGTCCAGCCAAAAGCCACTCCTTGTCCCCCTCCCCTCTAGAATTCCTCCTTCCAACATCCCAGGGTCCAAGGTGTCCCTCTTCCTCTCTTTCAAACCGAGGAGGGGAAAGGAAAATTCACAAAGCTTTCATTTTCTCAAGAAAGGGTTAAAAGTCCAAACTCCCAGGGATGGCTCGATGCCCGGACATCCAGCAACTCCCACACAACTGGGCACCTTGGAGCTCCCCCCGCTCCTCCTTCCTCGCGGTGGAATTGCTGACAGGACAGGATCGCCGCCGTCTCTTTCTCTCTCCCCCTCCGGAGAGAAACCGGGGGTGGGGGGGGGGAAATGGAGACATCCCAGATTTCTTCCACCCTTCCATCTGCAGGGGCCAGCCCGGTTCCAGTCCTTCCACCACCCTTGGGGCCTACCTTTCAGGCCATGGGGGCTTCCCCTCCCCCACCCAGCTTGTGGCTGGGCAGGGGAGGTTTGCACTGCACGCTGACTGGAACCAAAGAGAGCGAGTTCCCCTGGGAATTCTGCTTTCAACCCCTCTGTGTTCTCAGAGGCGTGTCTACTTTCAATTGGTCAATATCTAAATTGACCTCTTCCTTCCGGAAAAAAATTCTCTTTCCGTGTCAGACCACGACACTTCCTGATCCACTGCCTCAGACAAGAGAGAAATCAAGGCAGAGCCATGGTTTGTCAGGACTTGTTTGATCCGAATGAGCCCCATGATGCATTTGGAGCTGAGCCCCGGAATCTCACAGCCAGAGGAGATTGCACAAACCTTTACAGGAGTAAAAGTCAAGAGGAAACACCCAAGGTGTCTCAAGGCATTAATGGGACCCACTGAGGTCCATCCCCAACACAGAGTCTTCGTGGATTCCTTGGAAAAGAGAACTGGAGACCAGGATGGCACAAAAACCTCTCAGAAACTGAAAATGGCACAAAAACCTCTCCGTTTTGAAAGGACAATCCAAAGTACCCTAAGAACCTTGAGGATCTCAAAGCATTAATGAGCCCCACTGAGTGTCAGTACAAAGCTCTCATGGGACTCCTTAAAGCAGATAATTGGGGCCATGATTGCATAAACCTCTCAGAGACTCCAAGGCAAAAGCAAAAGCCAAAGTCCTTTGAAAAACCTGCAGTCCCTGGGAGCATGAAGGAGCCCCCAGGGCCATTCCTGACCAAGGCTCCCCAGGGACTCCTTCCAGCAGATCCTTGAGGCCACTGGGATGTGGGCTAGGGGGGGATGCTGAGGGCAGGACCAGGGGCTGACAGTGCCCAGCCTGGCTGGGGCTGTGCCAGGAGGCCCCAGGGCCTCAGGACAAGGTGTCTCCTCACAGCCCTTGGTGGCACAGACCCTGCTGTGCCCCAGGGCACCAAGACTTGGCTTCTCTTTGTCCCCACCTGGCATCAGTGCCTCCAGTTCTCTGCTCTGCCTGGGGCCTGGGGACACTTTCTCAGTCGTGTCTCTCGGTGGGACCCATTAAAAGTCCCAGAAACTTTGGAGCTGGATTGCGACTTGGAGTTCTGCAGAGGTTTCTGCAGCTCCCTCTCAGGGCCTGATGTTCAGGGCCTGAGCACAAAGCCCCAGAGGGTCATTAAAGTCCTTGTGCTGTGTCTGTGCTGCTGAGCTGGGCCGGGCTCCTGGCACAGAGGGTGATGCTGGTAACCAAGCAGAGCTTCAAAAGCACATTTCTCTTGCTGAGCAGCTCTTTTCCCAGCCCAGCAGGGCTGGGGCACTGGCTACAGCCAGCCCGGGCACAGCACAGAGGCACAGAGAGCTTCAATCAGTCAGGGCTGGGAAGGGGCTGAGAAGTGCCTGGGGCAGAATCACTGCCAGCCCTTGGCACAGGACCCTCTGGCTGCAGGACAATGCAGCTGCAGCTCCTGCAGAGATCTCCTAAAGCTGGAACATCCCAATGCCCACAGCCCCTGTGAGTGCATTCTCTGCTCATCTCCTGTGCAGAGCAGCCAGGGGTGCCCAGGGCTGTCCTGCAGAGCAGGGTCCTGCAGCCCAGGGCGCTGTGCTGGGCCAGGGACTCTGCTGCCTGCCAGGGACAGCTCTCAGCCGGCCCTGGAGCTGCTCCCAGCGCTGGCCAGGAGCTGTGGGGGGAAGGAGCCACCCTGAGCAGGGCAGGTGCTGCTGCTGAGAGGGGCTGGCTGGGGCAGGGCTGCTCCCAGCTCCAGACCAGCCTGGGCACAGCTCCGGAGGACACTTCCCAAAGGTAAGCCTGGGATTGCTGTAAAGATCAGAGCTTTCCAGATGGTGTTTTCAATTTCGTTGTTGGAGAAGGATGGGAAGGTTGGGGTGATGACAAAAACTGTTCTGCTTTTTATATATTTTTCATATATTCATAGCTCTGCAAATAACTATGATTTAGTTATAAAACTATAATCCTTACATAACTCTATTAAACTGTTAAGTGGCTCTTCTAAACTACTATTATGTACTTATATAATTGGAATCCTTAGCTGTGTCTACTATGTTTTCTTCCTGTCTCTCAGATTTTACACCAATAAGCTGACTGTCTAAATACATTCCTGAAATACTGTATAGTCTAATTAGGAGGGAGTGGATCTACAAGAACAGCATTTGGTTTTTGACCAGAATATGAGCAGTCATAACAAAAAGTGGGGCAAAGAAGCCCTTTGACCTACTCCAATGGGTTGATCCAGGGGTGTGTAACTTGGGCAACTGAATCTCCTATTGGATGTTCCTGTTAAATATCCTAATTGATTAACCTTAATAATTGTTGAAATCAGTGGCTGGGTGTGCCCCATCCCCACTGGGACACCTGGAACCTTCCAATAAAAGTCTGTTTTTTTCTTTAATGTTGTAACACTCTTGCAAGTGCTTTTTTTCTCTTTTAATTGTAGATAACAGGGGGATGAGAGAAGCAGAACAGGAATTGTAGTCCCAGAATCACAGAATATTCTAAGTTGAAACGGACACACAGGATCATCAAAGGAATGTTTGAACATTTACAGAGACTCCAGAACGGTGACTTTGGGTGGTCAGTGTCTCTGCTGGGAGCCTCCCAAAGGGCCTTCAGCCACTCCTCAGCCCTGGGCAGCAGCAGCATCACCTCTGCAGGGCCCAGCAGGGCTCTCCTGAGCTGCCCTTGCCCAGCTGCACACAGAGCCTGCCCCAGCCAGGGCCCTGCACACAGGCAGGTTTCTGTAGGGCCGGGCCGAGGGCACACAGGGTGGGATGGGCTCTGTGAGCGCTGGCAGGGACAAGGCACCTCTCAGGAGGGGATGTCCAGGCCCAGGGAGATGCTCAGGGAAGCAGAGGGGGCTGAGCAGAGCAGTGCTGGGGGAACAAGCCCATCCAGCCCCTCACCTGCCCTCAGCCAGAGGGAATCCTTTGCCTCTCACATCTCTCAGTGGCAAATTCTGAGTGCAGCAGGAATGCTGGGGAGTTCTGACCTCAGAAGGCCAGCAATGATGTGTGGGTAGGAAAACAATTCCTTAAACCAACTCCTGACATCTGTTTTGTTTCCCTTAGAAGTATGAGTGCAGATGGTATCAAGCCTCTCTGCAATAGGAATTACTCCCCTAATAAATCCTGAATATCCAGCCTTGCCCCTCTGCTAAATGGCCACAAACACAGGGCAGCAGGACAAGGATGGCTCCTCAAGAGCCCCCACGCACGGCCCTGGCTGCTTCTGGCACATTCAGCCAGCACAACTGGAGCTCAGGCAGGGACCTGGGTGAAGGTTTTCCCAGAGCAGGAACAAGGGTGGGTGAGTCCCAGCAGGACAGTCTGCAGGGAATGGCCCAGGATTGGCTCCAAGCAGCCTCTCCTGACTTGTCCCTGTCCTTTCTCCATGAATAGGTGCCCATGTGCAGCCACAGCAAATGTCCAACAGCAGCTCCATCAGCCACTTCCTCCTGCTGGCACTGGCAGACACGCGGCAGCTGCAACTCCTGCACTTCTGCCTCTTCCTGGGCATCTCCCTGGCTGCCCTCCTGGGCAACGGCCTCATCATCAGCGCCGTAGCCTGCGGCCACCACCTGCACACGCCCATGTTCTTCTTCCTGCTCAACCTGGCCCTCAGCGACCTGGGCTCCATCTGCACCACTGTCCCCAAAGCCATGCACAATTCCCTCTGGGACACCAGAAACATCTCCTACACGGGATGTGCTGCTCAGTTTTTTTTTTCTTTTCTGTGCTGCAACAGAACATTTCCTGCTGACCATCATGTGCTACGACTGCTACGTGTCCATCTGCAAACCCCTGCACTACGGGACCCTCCTGGGCAGCAGAGCTTGTGCCCACATGGCAGCAGCTGCCTGGGCCAGTGCCTTTCTCAATGCTCTCATGCACACAGCCAATACATTTTCCCTGCCCCTGTGCCATGGCAATGCCCTGGGCCAGTTCTTCTGTGATATCCCACAGATCCTCAAGCTCTCCTGCTCCAATTCCCACCTCAGGGAACTTGGGCTTCTTGTGGTTACTAGCAGTTTATCATTTTGTTGTTTTGTGTTCATTGTTTTCTCCTATGTACAGATCGTCAGGGCTGTGCTGAGGATCCCCTCTGAGCAGGGATGGCACAAAGCCTTTTCCACCTGCCTCCCTCACCTGGCTGTCATCTCTCTCTTTGTCAGCACTGCAGAATTTGCTCAACTGAAGCCCGCATCGATGTCCTCCCCATCCCTGGATCTGGCCCTGTCAGTTCTGCGCGAAGAAATCCTGCTCAGCGTGGGCAACTGAGCCCTTGAAGGACTTAGTGTCAGGTCAAGGCTTGCTTTCCCTCCCAAAGGCTTCCCTTGGCAGCCTTGGGCAGGGGATTCATCCTCCCTCCCTCCTCCTTCCCACAGACTTGCTCAGAACCACTCCATGGGCACTTTCCATTCTCTGTGTCCGTCCTCAAGTGCAGTGCCAACCTGGGTCAGTCCTGGACCTCTCCTGAGCTCCCAGGAGCTCGCAGGCTGAGATGGCAACGCTCAGCCACACCAGGGCCCTGCCCTGCCAGCAGCACCCCCACAAGCAGCAGCAGCAGCAGCAGCAGCAGCAGCAGCAGCAGCAGCAGCAGCAGCAGCTGCAGTCGCCTCTCAGCTGTTGGTGCCCCTGCACTGCAGCCCCTCCCGCTCGCACCAACGTTCCCTTGTGGCCTTGGAGACAGTCCTGAATCTATCCATGGGGTCACAGAGCCATGGAATCCCAGAGTTCCAGGTTCCTGGAATCCTAGAATCATTGAATCCTGAGAAACACACACAGAGGAGGAGGAGGAGGAGGAGACGGAGGAGGAGGAGGATGAGAAGGACGAGGAGGAGGAGGAGGAGGAGGAGGAGGAGGAGGAGGAGGAGGAGGACGAGGACGAGGACGAGGACGAGGACGAGGACGAGGAGGACGAGGAGGACGAGGAGGATGAGGAGGAGAAGGAGGAGGAGGAGGAGGAGGAGGACAAGGAGGAGGAGGAGGAGGAGGAGGACAAGGAGGACGACAAGGAAGAGGACGAGGAGGAGGAGAAGAAGGTTGAGGATGAGGAAAAGGATGAAGATGCAGAGGACAAAGAGGATGAGGAGGAGGAGGAGCAAGACGAGGAGGAGGAGGAGGACGAGGAGGAGGACGAGGAGGACGAGGAGGACGAGGAGGACGAGGAGGAATAGGAGGATAAAGAGGATGAGAATGAGGATGTGGAGGAGGAAAATGAAGAGGAGGAGGAGGAGGTGGAGGACAAGAAAGAGGAGGACGAGGAGGACGAGGAGGACGAGGAGGACGAGGAGGAGGAGGAGGACGAGGACGAGGACGAGGAAGAGGATGAGAAGGAGGAGGACAAGGACGAGGAGGACGAGGAGGACGAGGACGACAAGGAGGAGGAGGACGAGGAAAACGAGGAGGAGGAGGATGAATAGGAGGATAAAGAGGATGAGAATGAGGATGTGGAGGAGGATAATGAGGAGGACGAGGAGGATGAGGAGGACGACGACGAGGACGAAGACGAGGAGGAAGAGGAGGAGGAGGACGAGGAAGAGGACAAGGAGGAAGAGGAGGACGAGGAGGAAAAGGAGGAGGAGGAGGACGAGGAGGAGGAGGAGGAGGAGGACGAAGAAGAGGACGAGGACTACGAGGAGGAGGACGAGGAGGAGGAGGAGGAGGAAGAGGAGGAGGAGGAGGAGGAGGAGGAGGAGGAGGAGGAGGAGGAGGACGAGGAGGAGGAGGAAGAGGAGGAGGAGGAGAAGAGGAGGAGGAGGATGAGGAGGACGAGGAAGTGGAAGAGGAGGACGAGGAGGAGGACAAGGAGGAGGACGAGGACGAGGACGAGGACGAGGACGAGGACGAGGACAAGGAAGATGAGGAGGACGAGGAGGATGAGGAGGACAAGGAGGACGAGGAGGAGGAGGAGGACGAAGAGGAGGAGGAGGAGGAGGAGGATGAAGAAGAGGACGAGGACGACGAGGAGGAGGACGAGGAGGAGG